>NC_052625.1:58464831-59714831 GCF_016161935.1 Mauremys reevesii | reverse complement strand
ACAGTCATGTTTTCTTGTTCTTCAATTATCTGGTTTACGGTGCAAACTATTCTTTTTCCTCTCTACTCACAGCTGTTCAGATTGTACGGGAGTTCAAAAGACTAAGGATTTTCCTCTCTTCATTCTCCCAAAAGGCTGAAAGCTTTTGCTCAAACTTTCAAAAGTAAAAAATAAAATTCACTCTTAGACATTGGGTCCAGAAGGTTACAGACCAAAATGTGAATGTTCCCGAAAGTTCTGAGTGACTGTAAGAGTATAAGAAAAAGCGTGCACACACATTTATAGAATGGAAACCCCCAGGCAACGTTAACTGACCATACTCCTCTTTTGTATTACAAATATATGGTCTTTGATAAATTTGAAGGCAAGAGGTTGGAAACCATCATGCAGCTTAAACTAACATATATTAAGTAAAACTGTTTAAAACCAAGTATTTTTGGCACAGCTCTACTACTTTTAGATCACGTTAATAATATACATGATAGGCTGTCTCTTGGGAAAACATCCTTTCATTCTTTTAAGCAAAGATTCCGAGCCTTCATAATATCACTGATTGTTTAAAAATAAACCCACCCCAATCACGCTGATTCCAGTCTCTGGGCCGGCATCCATGCTGTATTAGTCATCCAGGTGCCAGTGTGAGGCAGGGCTCTGAAACACACTGCAGCTGAGGGGAAGGGAAGAGGTCCAATCCACTTTTGAATCATATGAAGTGAATTATTCTTAGATGTCAATAGTTAAACCCTTAAAGGAGGGCATTTGAAAAGCAGTCCAATTTCCAGAGTCCAAATTTCAGTATGGCTATTCATTGTAACAATGTCAATTTACTCGCCTCACACAGATTTTTCGAAAATAGCAGGTAGTGTTGCTGAAGGAGGCTGTATCAACAGATCTGGGGATTGACATTCACTGGTCATCCTGAGAGAAGGGACAGAATGGCCAGCAACACATTTTCCCCATACCACATCTCATTCAGGTGCCTCCATTATCATCTGCGGGGACTACTTCCTAGCTCAAGAGAGTCCAATACACTCCAGATATTAGACATTTGTAAAAGGGCCACCAGCTTCTCATGACCAGAGGTCACTCTGCAGTACCCTATCTCCATGTGTCCTCTTGGTTCCTCATTAAACTCAAAAACTCAACCCAGAGTTAATTAAAACACTCTCTTTTCTAGAGGTTCAATTTGTTCAATTTTCCACGTACACACTGCCACTCCAGACCCAAACCCAGTTCAGTCTCTCTCCCCCACCCTTAGATATGAAGCCCCAGCTCTACTTCCCAAAGCTGGGTCTCACATCCCTCTCAGACTTCAAGCAGGAATTTAGCGCTCCAAACCCCAACTCCCATTTAATGTCTTGATCTCTCTCTTCCACCCCCTTTAGAAGGGAGTCCACAACACTCCCTTCCAGAGCTGGGTCAACAGCCACTCCCAGGCTTTACCTGGTTCAAATTCAGGCCCCTGGTTCTGACTTCTCAACTCCCCTCATGTCAAGGCCTCCCCTGCAATCATCTTTATCATTGATGAATTTTCCCTCTCTGCTACAGTGTCCTGCTGTTTTTTAATAGGGAGAATCAGCTGTTAATGCAGCACAGGTGGGCTGGAGTAGTTCCTTCCATAGTCAGGGTTGGCTGGCCCAGGCATCCATAAGGGGCAAGCCTCCCTGCTAGAGACATCTTTGACTCTCCACTAGCACTTTGCACAAAGGGGCTAAACATAATTATGATGATGACATTTGTGACGCAGGCTTATTCTTTGTATAATAGCAGTGTCTAGAAGCCCCAGATAAGATCACAGCCCCCCTGCGCTAGGCACTATACAAACACCTAGTCAGAGACAGTCCCTGTCCTGAAAAGCTTACGGTGTAAATACAGCATGGGGACCAGTATTCCGAGCTTCTCCCTGATTCTGGGAGAAGCGAAAATTATTTGCATTCTTGGCTGAGAGTCAGGGTCTTGGCAGCAGGGCACAGCAGGGCCACACCCACCCCCACCACCCCAAAGGCCCCACCCCACCCCAGAAGCGAAACAAAACAATCTTTGTCACCTCTCTACTGAATGATCCAGATAGATGCGATAGTGCAGCACTCACATCCAACATCCCCCCCATGCCCCATGGTGTGGATCTCCACGATCCCATCATCACTCATCATCTCATCATCAGCATCATCAAAATCAAAAAAAATCATCCATCATCCTCCTCATCAGCTGCAGATTACAAAAAACAGTCAGATCATCCTGTCACATCCAGCCTCTTGGCCCATCCTTTTCTGGTGGATGGATGGTGGATGGTGTGTGCATGGTGACCATAGCAATGGCTAGGGCACATCAGCTGCACCCCCCAGGCTCATCAGTAAAAGAAAAAGATCGCCCTGGCAATCAGCAGGATGACCCTGGACTCTCCTGACATGCTGGGCCATGATGCTGGGCACTATGTCTGGCTGGACATGGCCTGGCTTCTCTCTCTGCTTTCCTTTCAGTGTGTCTTATTCCTGCATCTCTTATTAATTCTCTGCATTCTTTAATTCTGCATTGCAGACAAATTCATCACACCAAAGCCAAGAAAGGCTGGGAGGCTGGGGACAGGTGGGGGAAAAGTGAGGAGGTTGCCCTGAAGATACAGGCAGGACAATAGGCTCTGCAGCTCTGACACAGAGCAGCTCTGCTCTCTCTCTTCTGGTTTCTCGGTTCTATGCTAGCACATTTCTAGTTCTACTAGCAGATATTCTTCTATTTTTAGAGAGAGGATTGGAGGAGGGAGGATTTCATTTTTTTTTTTTTTTTTTTTTTCCCAGGCACTAGGGCCAGTACTATAAACAAACAGCTAATGGTACAAAACAAATGAACATGGCAATATGGCTAATCTTGGCCTGGGCGCCCTGGCACTGGGCTATTTGGCAGGGCACAAAAACAAACAAAAAATGGTACAAGCCAATCATCATCAGATCAATTTATCAGTTCCAATGGATGGTGGTTTATGATGGTGCAATATCTGCTGCTGCATGCTGCTGCAAAAATGCAAAAAGCAAAGCTGCGCTCTGTGTGGCGCTGCTAGGCGGCATCTAGTACACATCACATACGGTGAGAAAAACAAAAACCCAAAACAAAGCTCCTGCCATGCCATGGCATCTGCCAGGGGAAAAAAAAGAAAAGGAAATGCTTGCTTGTGCTGCTTTGCTTTCCCCAGGCGAAGATTGCACTGAGACTGACAGAACACCAGAACCAATGAATTTTTTTGCCCCCATCAGGCTGGGATCTCAACCCAGAAGTTTAAAGGGCGGGGGGGCAGGGGCTGGGATGGGATAGAATAGCTACCCACAGCCACAGTGCGCTCAGAAATCGCGCTAGCCCACGGACCATGGGCGCACACACCCGATAATGTGTGCTTAGTATGGCCGCGCTCCACCCGATTTTATAAATTCTGTTTTACAAAACCGGTTTATGCAAATTCGGAATAATCCCGTAGTGTAGACGTACCCACAGATGGCAAAAGCTGGAGAAAGGAAGGATCACTACCCACATTTTACAGATGGGAACCTGAGGCTCAGAGGGAGTACGGCCACATTTTTAAAGGTATTTAGGCATCTAAAGATACCGTGGCATTTTCAGAAGTGTCCAACTTGCATGGATTTCAAAAATCCCACTAAGCACCTATTTATATCCTTAGGTGTCTAAATACTTTTAAAAATCAATCTCTAAATGACTTGACCAAGGTCTGTTACCAAGCCAGAAATCACACTAAGATTGCCAGTGCTTTAACCACAAGACCATCAAATCATTTCATACTGAAAAACAAACAGCCATGGGATGGTTCTTCTATGTACACTGTAATCCAGAGTAGGCTTGGCCAGAAAGCAAGAATTCCATTTCGCAAACATTTTCAAGGTTTCAAGGTTTTTTTTTTCATGCTGCACTGGAATGAAAACAAGACTTTTGGGGGGAAAATTGAAAAAAAAAACTTGAGGGAGATAAAAACCCACCCCAGCATAGCCAATGGCCAAGTGGTTAGGCACTCACCTGGGAAGCAGGCATCAGCAATAGAGTCAGTCTCTCTCTCTCTCTCTCTCACACACACACACACACACACACACTCTTGCCTGTTGGAGCTGGTCTACTTTGTTTAAGCAATTAAATATTCCTTGAATCAGTGACAGACTGATCTGATAACCCGGTGGTTAGGCTGCTCAGCAGGGATGTAGGAAACCCAACTTCAAAGCTCTGCTATGAATCAGGAGAAGCAGAGATTTAAATACAGGTCTCCTGTTTCTCAGGCAAGTCCCCTTCCCACTGGCCTATTGGCTTTTCTGGGATGGGTGCTCTCTCTGACCAGACATTACATCCAGGACTGAGAAAGCTCGTATCAAAACTAGTATGTTTCTACAAATAGTTTTGTTTTTGACAAAACAGCATTTTCCAACAAAAAAACATTTAGTTGACAAATTCCTGACCCAGCTCTGACCCAGCGAATTCAGGATAGCTGCACAAAGAGCTCTGATCCCAAGCCACTATATGGCCACTGTATCTGACTTTAGCGAGGAGGAATTCTGGCCTGTAAAATGAGGGGGAGGCTGAAATTTGACATGACAGAGAACTGGGGATTGTGCTAACAGCAGCTGCTCCTTTAACCACATGCAAGCAAAAGAGCTGTTTCTGGATAAAGGGAAGCCCTTGGCTTTAATCCCAGCAGTGACTCTGGCCCAGGTTTAATTATTAATAGCATGTCTGGTCTGTGGACCACTCAGCACCTGGGTGCCTCCCAGATTTGTGTTGGCCATCCCTTGAAAATATGTCCTTTTCCGTGGGTCATGCTCAATAATATAATCTACCAATGTAGCTCCTGATTTATTCCTGTTTGTGTTTGGGTTATATTCATAGCTTAGGTGCTTAACTTCCTGCTGAAGGCTGGTTGCTCAGCAACAAGCTCCTCTCTCTCTGCAAGTGAGAGTGGCTGATTTTTTTTTTTAAAACAGCCATTCGGTTAACTTGACTCAATTGAAAACCAGACACCACTTAATTGCAGCTGAAGGGATATGAGGGCCAGATTCCCTCGAATGAAATGCAAAAAAATGCCTCGTCCTTAAAGACAACTTAGGGCTTATTCACAATAACCAGGTTAGGACCCTCGTTAAAGGAAGGTCACAGAAATCCTTATCGTAGTGGATGCAGCCAATGGCTTTGGCGCTTTCTTTTCTGATATGGTTTTGCATCCTGAACTTCCGAGAGTAAGATCAAATAGCCGTTAGCAGCCATTTATAAAGCATAAGATCAGTGCAGAGGCACTGATCTAATTAGGCAGCCCTGTATAAATTAGTACTGCTTCTGTGGCGTAGTATTTAGCTATGTTACTGAAAAGAAATGGTCTTTGTTCTGTTTTCTGTGTACTGCAGCTTTAAGTTTAGAGGAGCCTTCCTTCCTGTTTTCAGTGACAGCTGCCCTTGCTTCAGGTGCAGAATGCTACAGAATGAATTGACGTGCATCTGTCTCCCTGTGTAAAAGAGACTTTGTAGACCAGATCCTGAGCTAGTGAAATTACAGTGAAGTCAAATATAGTGATGCTGATTTACACCAGCTGAAGATCTATCTATCCAGCCATGCCACCCATCACTACTATCTGAGTGTCATCCATGTAAAGTCGATATCACTAGCAAAGTCCCCAATGGAATTCAAGGAGTCTCTTATACTTGCTTTTGGGGGCAAAAACTCTGCTTGGGGTAGGGATTTGGTTGGATTTTTACTTTGATTTGTTGAGTTTAGCAGCAGAAGGGATGTCAGAGTTGTCAGTGTCTATCGTATGGTGGACAGGCTTTTTCAAAGAGGAAGGTTTGGGAAGATTTTCTAAAGGCTCTAGACTTACCTGAGCACCTCCAGAAGTTCATTCCATAGTCACATCACCTCAACCAAGGATGCTTTATCCCCAGGTCTCATGTGCTCCATTCCGGGCTTCATGGTCTGCATTGTGCCAGAGGAGTGTAGCTTTTACAGTGGTTCATAGACAGAAATTTGGTCTCTGCTGCAGCTGGGGCTTGATCCACTTATCTACCCCTAGATGTTTATTAAACAGCCTGAAAAGTCAATCAAGTCTCAGGTTTGGTTTCATTCGGTTCAATGGATAGGTTAGAATTCAGGGTCATTTTTATTTTATATGAGCTAGTTCTCTAATCCCTAATTAGAGGGGCAGAAGATAACTCTCAGTCTGAACCCCAGGAAAGGCAGGAGCTCAAAGAGGAAGGATTGTCCAGTGGTTAGGGCATCAGCCTAGGACTTGGGAGAGCTGCATTCAATTTCCTACTCTGTCACAGATTTCCTGTGTAACCTTGGGTGAATCATTTAGCCTCTCTGTGCCTCAGTTTCCCCTGTATAAAAATGGGGCCAATAGCTCTGCATGGCCTCATAGGGATGTTATGAAGATAAATACATTAAAGATTGTGAGGTGCTCAAAGACTATGGTAATGAGGTCCACAACTGTAGATCAATAGGGTACTGGGGAATAACAATAAAATTAGGTAAAAGGAAATTTAGCCAGAATATCAGGAAACACTTCCTAATCGTGGCCGTTATTGGATGTAGAATAGCCTCCTAGGGGAAATGGTGGAAGACCAAATATCTTGATTCAGGCCATAGCACTGAAAAACACAGTCTGAGAAACAATCCTGTATTTCCCTATGATGCCTCAAGTGGCCCAGCTCCTTTAGGTGACCTACTTCTGTAATTTCATACTTATAGAAATTAAGGAAGGGGGAGCATAATAGTCTAGTCCCTTCCCTTGTCATCTAGAGTAGCTACAGCATTATGGTGCCATTACTATCCACTGAAGAATGTGTTCAGGAAGTTGATGCTTGAGGGATTGGTTCAATAAAATCAGAATTCTGTTTAAATGAAAATGTCTGAGGGTCTGTGGCAGCTCCCTCATTACATGTGCTTTTTCCTGTGCGCTCAGGACTAAAATATTTAGATTCTGAATTTAGGAGTATGTAGATATGAAAATGGTGTCTGAAGAAAGAGGTAGTTTGACACATTTTCCGGTACTAAATAAGACAGGACCACATTCTACTCTCAGGTACAATGAAAAGGAATTTGGAATAATTCCACGGAGGGCAATAGAATTGATTCCAGATTTACACCAGTGTAACTGAGAAGCAGAATTATTATTACTTGTTTGCTTGCTTCTGGCAGCACCCCCAATATGCTTGGTGCCATACATACACAAAAGAAGCCATAATGCCTGCCCTAAAAAGTTTATAGTCTGAAAAGACAAAAAAGGATAGGGTGAGGGTGATACAGCAGAAAAGTAAAGTTGTCAGGAGGTGACTGGCACATCCTGGTAATCCAAACTATATATAAAAGTAAATTGACTAACCACAAATTCCCCACCGTTTGGCCATGATCAGTCAGTTTCTTATAGGCATCTTGGTAGAATTAAATCTTCAGGAGGGACCTGAATATGGAGAGGGTGGTGGTCTTGCAGAGCTCAGGAATTGAGTTCCACACAAAGTACTGAGACACTTGTGGGAGAAGTGGGTGAATGGGGCATCAAGCCTGGCACCATCAGTTATATGAGGATTTCTTAGATGTACAGTTCACGTACCCCAACTAGTTGTTCTCCTCCATTGACCTGAAACAATATCTCTGAAGGCAGAAAACCCCCACTTTTTATAGTTTTTCCTCTTATAATTAGCAAATTGATGAGCCTCGTAGAAATGGTTCACACACTGGGCTTCCTGAGTGTGTTCTAATTACAACAGCATGAAATATTTGTGCTTCTTATGGGAACTCTGGTTTCCATGGGGATCAAGACCTGTCTCGTCTGCTTTTTCAGCATTAGATTTGCAGGCAGCCGTGTGTGTGAAATCCAGTCCTACCTTGGTGAGCCAAAAAAGGAGAGAGAATGCTAGCTGAGCCATTAGCTATCCTGGCATGAATATATGCACCTTTCTAAGACTGGGGATAAGAGATCAAGGATAAGAGATTCACTGTCATGGCTGAGAGGTTGGTTACTGATAACTCATATTATGCTCCACCAAATATAATAGGTCATGTCAGACAGCACCCACCTTTCATGACAGTCCACAAATGTAACTGGCAGGGAACTACCATGTTGAAACTGGGCTCATCTTTAATTTCCTCTGTGTGCCCTAATTACACCAGTTTGAAGGCATGTGTGAGCCTGATCATGGGGATTGATCATGGATTCTATAGGCAGATTTTGTAGTCTCTGCTGTGCACCAGCCATTCCCCTTTGGCATGATACCTCAGTGGCAAAACAAGATAACCCAGCACATACCATATACATGGGACATTCCCTAATATCGTACAAACTAAGGGCTTCAAGGATGGTGCCTAGATACAGCAGGGCTGATGCCTTATATGTGCAGAACCCAGATTAGAGAGAAAAGATGAAAGTTGCACAGCTTGAAGGCTAGTCTAATACAGATCAGGGAGAACAGACATGCTCTGAGCAACACAAAGATCAGAGATCTAATCCTCCTTTGTGCACACACCCCAATTTGTGTTCTCTGCAATTCAGCCCCACCCAAGGAACTGGCTTGTTCTCTCCTGCTCCTACATGAACATCACTCCCTCTGGGTATCCTAGCACACCTTGTCTTCTCTAGATCTGTCTTGCTTACATTGTAACCACTTCAGAACAAAGATAACTATACAATCCATACAGCACCTCTGTGAGGAAAGGAGAAATACCCTTTCTTTCAAATGGGAAAACTGAGGCACAAACAGATTAAGTGCTTGCACTCAGCTACACAGTGAATCTGTATCAAAGCTAGGATAAAAGCTCAGGAGCTCGGGCTCCCACTCCCAGTGTTCAGAACACTAGGCCACACTGTGTACTGGAAGTGCTCATTGCTTTCACCTGCTGTTACTGGGTTTGTAAACTACTCTTCTTTCAGAAATCAACTGTGGCTGAACAATCCATTTAATTGGCCACAGTTAATCTTACCAGAAATACCCTTCCAAACCAAAATGCAGCCAGATGTCTACTGAGTGCTCACAGTACTAATTATTCCCATTGCCTTTTATTGGATCAGTAAGAATGCATCCTTCCCAAAGCGCCAGAGGCTTGCTACCTATATGGTTTTAGGAAACAAAAATTCCTCTTGAATTATTACTATACAGTTTTGCTGTTCCCAGTGTTTGACTGGCCAAGAATAATAAAGAAAAGGCCAGAGCTTTAGATCAATTACATCTATTTAAAAAAGGAATTGTTAACTGGTTCATCCTTCCTGACAACCTAAATAAGAATAAATGTTGTGGGGGACCTTAGGGTTCCAGTCTTTTATATGGAAATACAGGATGTGCAGTTAGCACTACATCATCAACTGATCTGAATAAAAAAACAACCCAAATATTCATTCAAAATTCAAACCAAACTTCAATCTACTTTGAGTTTCAAAAAGAAAAAAGCCCAGCGGACTCCCCCTGCCCATTCTATTTTTTGTCTTTGCACAGCTTTACTGAAAGTCGAGCTCTCTGGGTTCTGACTGGACAAAACCCAGCAGTGTCAGAATGTGACCAGAAAAGCCTTAGATTCCCAGCCAAATGAGATAAGCAGGTGAACTTCAGTGTGCTTTTTTGAACCCATCTACATCCTGGAGGCTTGTCAGTCTCTAATTACATTCAGTTGTCCCAGTATTTCAGTTTATATGTAGAGAGAGAGAGTAGAGAAATATATGCCATACATCTCAACCAGTGGCTAAAGTAAAATGAAACAGGAAGGGGAGCTCTCTCGGTACCAGCCAAGGAAGAGAGGAAGCAAGGAGAAAGCATTGTTCCTCCAAGCCAGCGAGAGGTCCACTGTACTTAACCCTGATGCTAATCCTCCCAAGACATTAGGAAACTCCAAGCCCTCCATCTGCCTTATTCTAGCTGACCAAAGGAGCGATTTTGTTGGCTCACTTTCAATACATTCTTTGTCCATGGACTTCTCAGGTAGATCTATATCTATCTACCACCATCACCTAAGCTAGATGAACTTGATCTAACAGGTCTTTTCCATTTCTAAGATCCTATTCATTACCGATAATATCCTTGAAACATAGAGCCTTTCAGGAATGAAATGTAGAAGAAATGCCTACTTGTGTGAGTGTACCTTTATATATGTGGGTGTTTGTATATAGGTGTATTGGCAGGAAGGAGTGTCCCCATTAAATTACAGTATACTAACAAATAACTTGCATGTTTTTTTCCCCAATGTGCAATATGACTGAAGTGTCATTCTGAATTATAACACTCCTACTTTATTTATTTATTTGCTTTTAAAAACAAAATGTGCATGTATTTTGAGATAAAGCCAAAGCAAAAAGTGATGACTTTGCAGTAACATGGCCTTGCTTCTGCTAATTGAGAATAAATATTTAAAGGCTTTATGGACTGACTCAGAGAGTGGACTCATTTAATACACATTGTGCTTAATTCTCTATGGCTCATGGCTAGTGAGCTGATGAATTTTCAGAACTCTGGACAGCTCACAATCTGACCCAAGGACTACAGTGTTGAGAAATGATGCCACCCCACTCTTCAGTGAAGCATGACACGTGAAGAAAGACCTCTTTCCGAGACATGAGAGGAAGTACATGAGAGAGAAAAGTGACTTCTTTCCTGGGCATATTGGGAACCCACTCCAAGATATGGAAGACACCACCACTTCACACCAAGAGAGAACCCTTCAGACCAAATGAGAGAGAGACCCCTATTGCAAAAGAGAGGGACCATCCTCTGAGGGACAAGGGAGAGGGAGTGAACCTGTCTCAGGATTAAAGAAACACTCCAAGGTAAAAGACCCCTCCCAGAGAGAGACCTCATGGGAAAATCACTGAGTAAAATACAAGAAAGAAGGAAGTCTCTATTTTGAGCCCTCCCCCTCATACACATCCAAACTATGAGAGAAATATACTTGCTGTGAATGAGATATCCACCAACAAAAGGCATGACAGAGGGTACATCTACAGTACGGGATTATTCCGAATTTACATGAACCGGTTTAACAAAACAGATTGTATAAAATCGAGTGTGCGCGGCCACACTAAACACATTAAATCGGTGGTGTGCGTCCACGGTCCGAGGCTAGCATCGATTTCTGAAGCATTGCACTGTGGGTAGCTATTCCGTAGCTATCCCATAGTTCCCGCAGCCTCCCCCCCCCCTTTGAATTTCCGGGTTGAGATCCCAGTGCCTGATGCAGCAAAAATCATTGTCGCGGGTGGTTCTGGGTAAATGTCGTCAGTCACTCCTTCCGCTGGGAAAGCAACGGCAGACAAGCATTTCATGCCTTTTTTTCCCTGGATTGCCCTGGAAGATGCCATAGCATGGCAATCATGGAGCCTGTTTCGCCTTTTGTGACTGTCACCATATGTGTACTAGATGCCGCTCACAGAGGCGATTCAGCAGTGCTACACAGCTGCATGCTTTTGCTTTTGCATGATAGCAGAGATGGTTATCAGCCATATTGTACCATCTACCATACCATAAATTGGTAATAAGATGGGCATGGCTACCAGCCCTTTTGCACTGTTCCATTTGCTGCTGTAATAAGTGCCCCTGGCTGATCTTAGCCAGGGCGCAAACTAAAATTGGGAATGACTCCTGAGTCAATCCTCCTTTTGGTATCTAAAAATAGAATCAGTCCTGCCTAGAATATGGGCAAGTGTACTAGAGAACCACTGTATCAGAGAACCAGAGAGCACAGCTGCTCTGTGTCAGATCCTGCATAGATTATGAGCTGTATGCTATTCACAGGGGGTGCTCCTGCAACAACCCCACCTGTTCATTCCATTCTTCCCCAGCCTTCCTGGGCTACCATAGCATTGTCCCCCCACTTGTGTGATGAAGTAATAAAGAATGCAGGAATACTTGTTAGTGAGAAATGAGTGGAAGGCAGCCTCCAGTTGCTATGATAGTCCACATAGGACATTAAGGAGTGTGGAGGAGAGGAGCCCAGCATCCTGCTGCTAGTCCAGGGGCAATTGAATCTTTTCTTTACACATGAAGGGTGGGGCTGATGAAGCTCAGCCCCCTGTTGCTATGATGATGATGGTTATCAGCCATATTGTACCATCTACCAGGAAAAATTAGGACCAGGCGCCCTTGATTGACCTAACAGATGCTGGTCATCATGGTTACCAGTCCTTTTGCACTGCCCCATGTGCCAATAGGCTGATGACGAGGACAGATACCAGTCGTATTGTACCATCAGCCAGCCATAGCATGGGGGGAGCAAGGATGTTGGTGTTTAGTGCTGCACCATCGCGTCTATCTGCAGCATTCAGTAAAGATAGGGTGACATGTAAAAGAGTCAAGAGAGGATTGTTTTCCCTTTCACTTCTGGGGGTGGGGGGGGTGCGTAAATTGCCTAGCTATGCCCTGACCCACCGCGGACACTGTTTTTGACCCTAGAAGCATTTGGAGCTCAGCCAAGAATGCAAATGCTTTTCAGAGACTGCAGGAACTGTGGGATAGCTTGAGTCCTCCAGTCCATGAGCGTCCATTTGATTCTTTGGCTTTCTGTTACGCTTGCCACGCAGCAGTGCGCTGAGTCCCTGCTATGGCATCTGTCTGGAGATATTTAAAAAATGATTTTGAATTTCGTCTTCTGTAACGGAGCGCTGATAGAACAGATTTGCCTGCCCTTACAGCGATCACGTCCGCATGGTCCATGCGGGAGCTCTTTCTTTATTTTGATTTTTAACTGCATCACCACCCGTGCTGATCGGAGCTCCACGCTGGGCAAACAGGAAATATTCAAAAGTTCGCGGGGCTTTTCCTGTCTACCTGGCCACTGCATCCGAGTTCAGATTGCTGTCCAGAGCGGTCAGTGGTGCACTGTGGGATACCGCCCGGAGGCCAATACCGTCGATCTGCGGCCACACTAACCCCAATCCGATATGTTAATACCGATATTAGCCCTACTCCTCTCGTTAGGGAGGAGTACAGAAACCGGTTTAAAGAGCCCTTTATACCGATATAAAGGGCCTCTTAGTGTGGACGGTTGTGGTGTTAAATCGGTTTTACGCGCCTAAAACCAGTTTAAACGCGTAGTGTAGACCAGGCTAGAGACTCTTAGCACCTGAGAGATTCCTCACTCTGAGATATAGATGATACCCCACTCCAGGCACATGGGGAAAGGCTCTCCATCCTCACCCTAGAAAGATGCTAAAAAACAAAAAGTAAAAGCCCTGTCCTTCACCACCTCTGCAAAGTGAGGGAACAACAAATCCCTTATCAGGAGAAATACCTATCCCACTTCCCCTTCCCAGACATGAGAATGAGGGAGAATGAGAGAGAAGAAAGCTCTATTCCTGGGGTTTAATGGCTACAGTAAAGCCAGATTGTAGCTTTAATGGATCTGGAGACTACAAGTAGGAAACAGAGCAACTGGTAAATGTAGACGCAAAAATGAAACTAAAAAGCCATGCATTTAATTATGAAATTATATTCTCAAGCTAGAAGTCTGCAAAAAAGAATAAACGACTTACTCACAAGAATGAGATTTGCTACAATAACACACCATGCATGGAGGTTTCTGAGTGCAAAACTGCAGAAGTAAAGCTTAATACATAGCACCACAATTTACCCCCAATGTTTTAATTTTAAAATATACCAGAAAACAAAATAAAATATAAAACACCTGCCACCGGGAGTGTTTGGAGTATGCTAGTTACTCTGTGCTACATCTCTCTCTCTCATGTGCCATCTAAGACAGAAGTTTTTGTTTGGAAACACTGGTAGGGATTTTGAGCAGTTAATAGATTCAATTTTTTTTTGTCTCCCATAAAAAAAAAAAAAAGAAAACCTGTGCTCTACACCTTTTTTTAAGAGGACACAACCATTTGCACTGCTGATGCCTGCAAGCCATCTAAAGGCACTACAACCCAGATATCCAAAAGATGTGTGTGTGAAAGAGAATGGGAGATCCGTGTCATGGAAGTGGCCATGAAAAGTATATGGGCAGCAGAATGACTCAAGAGATTTGAAATGATGATAATATTTTGAATTTCCAGAACACCTTCCCTCAAGGTGCTTTACAGGCATACAAAATATAGGTTTAATACCACTACCCTCAATTTCCAGACAGAGAACTGAAGCACAGAATAGGTAAGTGACTTACCTGAGGTGATACAGAAAGTCTGTGAGAGAACTGGGAGTAGAACTCAAATCTCATCAGTTCTGGGCTTTAACTCTTAAAGCACTCCTTATTTCCAAATGGGAGAGGGAGCCTTTCAGCCAGGCCAGACTAGTAATGACTGAAAGCTGTTACCATCTGATGTCTATTTAGGGTACTGGATGAATTAAATTTGGTGGTTTTCAATCCAGATTTTAGCAGGCGGGTGTTTACATTACAAAAAAATCACCACCCACACCTGTTACCTTCTTTGTTGGTCCCAGCACGAGAAGCCAGAGATTGAATGGATTAATGATCAGGGTTGAGGCACTTTGGCGGGGTCTGATACAGGCAACTCTGCATGGCTATTGCATCTGTTCCATGACTAGAAGACTTTTTTCTTCAAGAATTTCAATCCACCATAATTCACACTTTTCGGGACAGGGCAGATAGGAGCAGTGATATAAAACTCTTCATCCTAATTAACAAAATCCAATGTGCAATGCCAGTTATAACATTCAAGAATACAATATTGTTACTTCAGCCTTACTAACACCACACTCCTTAGGATATCGATATCTTGAGTGTATATTGAAGATGATAATGGGCTTTGTGTATTTGAGTGCCACAAGCATTGTATCAGAGAAGCCATATGAACTCAGTAACTGGTGTGCCCACCCTGAGTACAATCCCAAATATCTTAGTGCCAGAAAGATGTCAATAAATTGGAAAGGATTCAAAGAGCAACGACAAAAGATTAAGAGAAAATTATGAGAAAATATTAAAACAGCCGAATAACTGGGCTGAGAGGAGGCTATACAAGGCAAAGAGTGTGAAACCCTATACATTATTGAAGATACATTATTTAAGACAGTATAAGGGAGTATAATTCAGTGTCATAGAGTAATACTGAGCTAAGGAAAATTTTGTCTGAGTATCTGGGGAAAATGGTTATGTTGAGGTCCATTAAATGTGAAACAGTCTCCCAAAGAAAGTGGTGGAAGCGCCATTGCTTAACTCACTTTAAATTTAGACTTAACAAAGACTAGGAGAATAGACTGTATGGGGGAACAACTGTATTGGAAGAGGGGAATAGATTAGGTGACCTAATAGGTTTTCTTCATTTCTCATTTCAATGATTCATTTACATCTTTACTGTAATGATAGTGGATGATATAGACAAGATGGGTGAGGTAATATCTTTGATTGGTGTTTGGTCCAATAAGAGATATTACCTCACTCACCTTGTCTCTCAAATACCCTGGGACTGACATAACAACAACACTGCATACAGTAGATAAGATGGTACATTTGATTTACAGCTGAACAAAACATATCTGTTGAATGAAGCCTCCTTTTTCTGCTAGCTAAATATTCATGAGTAGGTTGTGATTTGCTCAAATACATTTGTTATTCACTGAATATCTTTTCAAATTTTTTTTCACTATAGATTGATCACAAATATATTAAGTTCAAGCTGCATTGCTTAGATGTGTAATTTTTTCTAGTTCATGATTGGATGATCACTTCCAGTGCAAATATTGGCATGTGGGATTTAAAATTTGGTTTCTGCAAAAACTTATGCCTATGTTTTTGAAAATTGCCTTCTGAATTTGTGTAAGTAATACAGCACTCGGATATATATACACACAAGGGAGTTGTGCTCTATCGTGACTGAAACAAATTCCCTTAAAAACATGAACAAATATTCATGGAAACCTCATTGCATTTTTTGCCCTGGTCTAATTTCATTTATAAAGCTTACTCACCACTGTGGCAGAATAATACATTGGAATGGCATACACTAAGAACCATACAATAACTATAGGCTTCATAGCACCTGACCCAAAGCTCACTGATGTCAGTGAAAGATTTTCCATTGATTTCAGTGGTTTGAATCAAGCTCTATGGATCTAAATGCAGAAAAACATCTAAACCCAGGGCTAGTCAGGATACTATTCAAGTTCACTGCGTGCTTAAAAGTTAAGGACATGCTTAAGTGCTGACCTATGACTGAAAGCTCTTCAAGACAGAGACTGTATCTTTCTATGTATGTTGACAGCACCAAGCACATTGTTGATGTAACTGGAATATAAATAATAATATATGGATAGATAATGTGACAAAAAAAACTTGATGGGAAGAGCTGTGGCACAGTGGAATAGTCCCCTGAGGGAGCTGATCAAAGCTCCATCACTGAAGAATTTTGGTAAAAAGCTTGTGGGAATGATGTCACAGAGTAGTCTTCCGAGGAACCCAAAGGTGTTATTTTTTTCTGGCCACTAGTATGTATGATGTATGTTCTACAGATAATAGGGTCAAAAAAAGCCCACCATTTTTCATGTTCAGATGTGTGAGTCTATTATAACACACACAGTGAAAAAGCAAGAAAGGAGATTGAGTATTCTGTGCAGAACTCAAAGCTGTATTTTGCTGTATTTACATGGGCTAAAATGAGGGGGACAGTCTGATGCTGATCATTTCAACCAGCTAAGGCTTAAAGGCTAATATTAAAATCTTATTTGAAAGAATTACTTTCTCAGTTCAATGTTGAAATTCATTGTTCAGCTGTCCCCCAGAGATTATCATCTCCCACATGGTCAGGTGCTTCCATTGTTTTGTGATAACACATTCAATTTAAGTATAAAGCATATTACTAGCACTACTCTAGAAATGATTTGTCAGTGTTAGCCTTCCAGTTCCATTAAATTGGCCTGTTTAAAGTTTTCACTGACTTTCTACTTAATCAACAAGGAGCCAGATTCTGCTTTCATTTATCCCTGAATAAATAAAGAATAACTCCACTGACTTCACCAGAGTCCCTCCTGATCTACTTTAGTATAACTGAGGGCAAAATCTGGTCATTGAGGTCCAAGTATTGGTTGCATACAAAAAAGCCCCCGGTATCCAGACATCAGCCATGACATAATAGCAATAATTCATACCATAAATAATACTTCTATAGTGACCAGTTATAGCTAGATAGATCCTTTCATCTGAAAATCTCAAAGCACTTTATAGATGTTAATTAATGAAGGCTCAGAGCCCCAAGAGTGAGGTAGTGAAACAGAGATGAGTAAATTAAAACAAAAATGGTCTGATTTTTTTCAGAAATATTGAGCACCCAGAGATAAATCAATAAAAGTTGGGTTACACATCACCTCTGAAAACCAGGCCACCTAGTTAAGTGCCTAAACATGAACTTATGGGCCTAATTTTACACACCCATATTTGAAAATTTTAGATTAAGTGTTTTGCCTGACAGCACAGCATGGTACATATTAGAGCTGGGAATAGAGCCAAGATGTCCCAATGCCAAGGTCTAGACAACTTAACTATTTCATGGTTTTATTAAGTCAATTATTTTGAATTAATAGCTTACATCTATAAAGCCAGCTTTGGGGGCAGGGATCATTTCTCCTACTTTGCAAGGGCAGCCACCTCTGGGTTGGAATGCAGCAGCACTATATTATGTGTATGTATGTGTACAAAGGCAGGGAAATGAGGAATAAATTTTGCAGGGGGCATTTGGGAACAGAGACAGCATATTCAAGCAGCACAGACCCCACCCCGCCATCCTGAGCATTGTGCCAGGGTATTTGGGTCAGTACTGACTCAGAACAAAAAGTGCTACCTACTGAAATACTAGCAACACTCCCTGCATGAATCTACAGATGTCAGGCTCCCATAGACTGTACAGTACCTGTCTCATCCATCTCAATCATCATTGTGACAGCTTTTCCCTTCCCTGATTGCGGTTAATGATGGCTGGGCAAACAGGAGGAAGTGGATAACTGGCTCTCAGCAGGCAGGAGGCTGACCCTGTTTGGAAGAGTATTAGCAAAATTGGTGGCCCAGGAAAACAAGTACCAGAAATAACAGCAATTCATTTGGTGAGGCAGATCCTGTGCTCACTGATGCATGTAATTAGAGGGAGGAATAGACCATACCTGTCCTAATCCCTCAATGTTCAGCCTGTGTTTGTCTAATCCACCACCCCTTTTGTACTCTGGTAGGAGGGGAAGGGGAGGTGCTCAGAACTTCCCTTCCTGACTGGCACCTCTCAGCTGTTGGGCTCAGCCAGCTGTAGTCTTGGCTGCAGTCCAACCTGCTGGGAATGCAGAGAGTTGCAGCTGTGACTTCTCTCTGCAGAGCTCAGCTGCTCCTCACTCCTTTGGTGGCTGAGTGGGTGGGCCAGGGGGAGCTGAGGCAGCTGGAGAGGAGTCAGCCTCTAACCAGTCAGGGGCGGCTCTAGGGATTTTACCGCCCTAAGCATGGCAGGCAGGCATGCCTGCGGGAGCTCCACCGAAGCCGCGGGACCAGCGGACCCTCCTCAGGCAAGCCGCTGAAGGCAGCCTGCCTGCCGCCCTCGCTTCCACACATGCACATACACAAAAGTGCCCTGGTTTTTCTAGAGACAAGGTAGGCAGGGTAACATTTTTTATTGGGCCAGTTTCTGCTGGCGAGAGAGATAAGTTCTCCAGCCCCTTTCTTCAGGTCTGGGAAAGGTACTCAGACGGTGAGTCTACACTGCAAATACAAACTAGGCTGGCCCATGCAATCTGACTCAGGCTCACGGGGCTCAGGCTGTGGGGCTGTTTCACTGCTGTGTTGACTTCTGGGCTCAGGCTGGAGCCCTGGCTCTAGGACCCTGTGGGGTGAGAAGGTCCCAGAGCTCAGGCTCCAGCCCAAGCCCCGAAGTCTACACAGCAATGAAACAGTCCTGTAAACCTGAGCTGGCTGGTGCGGGCCAGCTGCAGGTTTTTCTTTGCTGTGTAGACATACCCAGAGTGTCACAGCTAAATACAGAAGTGGAATCAACTATTTAGCTTAAGGAATTAACACATGTTGCAAGAGATCAGTCAAGGTGGAATGGGCAGTCAACACCTCTGCAGTCATAGGATAAAGGAGCTTTAGTAGGTTAAAGATTGTTATAACGAGCCATAAATCCAGTGTTTTTATTAAGGCCATGATTTTGAGTGTCTAACAAAGTTATGATTTTAAGTTCCCAGGCTCATCTTTTGATGGTGTTCTGCAGCTTTCCTTTGAGGAAACATTCAACTTCCCTATCTTAAAATGTGCAGCTGCCTCCACTCCACTCCACTCCACTCCACTCCACACACTGGGGGACAGGCCCAGTTTCCATGGAGCTAACCAGCATCCTGTGCAGAATAGTTACCCTTAAGAAGCTAGCTAGTTTCCAAATGACTGTTGCCTGGGGCCACGGTAGGAAGATGGGAGTGGGAGGAGGTGAGAAACAGGGCATCATTGACAAAGCAGAGGAGGCAGGGTAGTGGGCTGATATGGTAAGAAATGTAGAACTGAGAAGTATTGTGTTGGGCCTTGAATACATGGGGTGAAATCCTGGCCCCATTGACTTCAATGGGGAAAAAAATCCCATCAACTCTATTGGGGCCAGAATTTCACCCCATTCTGAATTTGTAATTTAACCTGAAGCCTGGCAAGCTTCATGCATTCTGCACAGCTCTACATGTTCCCAATGTCAATGAGAGATGGGTCAGATACTGAGTCACAGAGTTCACATCCAACTCAGAACCTGGGTTTCCTCTACAAAGATGGGGGAGGGAGGTTGGATTTAGGGTGCCAATTGATCCACCAAGTTCAACTCCATATGGGGAGCTGGATTCCTTCAAAGTTCACGGGGAGTTCAGGAAGGTCTCTAATGTGCAAATACAAATTGTGCAAACAAACAACTCTCCCTGCAAAAACCACCAAATGAAAAATTTCTAAAAACTCTGTCCTGATAAAATGGTTCTAAAAGACGCTTCAAAGAGAACATTCCCCTACTGAGAAACAGTAACAGAGGCCCCTGCTTCCTACATCCCTGTAAGCTAATGGACTTGGAGTGAAAGAAGTGACGGGCAGAGTAAAATTTTAGGAAGCTGCATTTTGTTTGATTTTGTATTAAAAAATTATTTGAGCGTGAGGCTTCTATCTATAGAACGCCCTTTCGTATAAGGGCATGCTTGTCTGCCAGACACAGCAACATGCAAGACGAGGGAGGGAAGGAAAGCTTTGAAACCTCCTAGGGGACTACAGCTCTGCCTTAATGAAATCCATTACAGAGCTCCGCTTTCAATAAGGGAAGGCACTTGCAAAACACATGTCTAGCAACGAAAATGAGACTCTCCCATGAAGTGTAAAAGTTGTGACAAGGCAGCTACAGATGGAGATGACAAGGTTCTGCCTGCCATAGACAGCACAGAAAACATCCCAAAGTGTACGAGAGCCACAGGGAGTTCCGGGATTTCAATCAGAGCTCGATGGAATCAAGCGCAGCCTGAAATACATTAGCTGCATGGTGTATGTAGCTACATCAATGTAAGAAACGTATTATGATGCTGTTTTCTCTGTGCTCGCCCTTTAGATGCAAGGAATTTCTTCACCTGTCTGACAGGGGGAAGGGGGGCAGAAGGTTGGTCTTGTGGTTGAGGCACTGGGCTGAGACTCACAAAAGCTGGGTTCAGTTTGCAACTCTGCCACATGTGACCTTGGGAAAGTCACTTAGTTTTTCTGTCCCTCAGTTCCCTATCTGCAAAATGAGGATACTACTATTTCATTTGTTTATCTTGGCTATTTAGATCTTTGAAGCAGGAAATCTCTCTTACTGTGTGTATATTCAATTACTAGCATATCAGCCCTTGCTTGGGCTCTCTACGTGCCATTATAATAGAATAATCATTATAATGGTGCTGTGAGTCAATTCAAGATGGCTTTTAAGGAGCAAAGACTACATTGGGCTCCCACCTGGTGATTTAATATTTGTTCATTCATGTTGATTTTCCCTCAGCTGAACTAACTTATTCCAGACTGAAAGTAAGTGAGTTTTTCTCTGTGTATGAGACACACAACAGGTTAAAGCTCTGTAAATTAGTGAAGGTCAAATTAGTTCAGATAAAATGGAAACCAACCAAAACCTACTCCCAGCACTGAATCCTTTCCTATTTGCGGAACCTTTTATTACTTTCACTGCTATGCCTGTCAGTGCTTCCTGGTTCTGAATGGAACCAGATGAGGAAGTGCTGAAATCCTGTGAGAAAAATGACTGCCAGACACCGGAAGTCCTGGAGTTCTCTCATCAGGAAGACTGTTCTGGTGAGATTTCCTGCTCATTTCTGCCCATCTAATAGCTTTGGAGAGGGTTCATCTAAGCAAACAGCCTTTCAGAATCCAATCCCCTTTGGGATTCTCCCATTGTGAAAGGAGAGGCAGCATGAGCCAGTGGTGAGAACACAGGAGATCTAGCGTCTTTTCCCAGCTCTGCCACTGACTCTCTATGTAGTGTTGGACAAGTCACATAGCCTGTCTGTGCCTGTCTCCCCATCTCTAAAATGGGCATAATAGTTTCCAACCAGACTGTTATAAGGTTTAATTAATAATGGCAAAGTGCATTGAGATCTCTTTTTGCCTTGCCTGGCACAGCATTGCCATAACACATTGCCCTGCAACAACCCTTATAAATTCCATTCTGTGGTGTTCTACAGCATTGGCTCCAAACACTATAGCATGCAGTGATTAGGCTGTATTTTATGTGGGTTTAAGGACAGAAAGCATAGAGCAACCTTCCAGACCCCATCTGTGGTACAGGTACCCCAAGTAAAAGCAGAAGGCATTTCCTTCCCTGCTCCTGGGAGCTGATCTCCTTATCTGTATTCCCAGTCCCTTCCAGTCCAGTGAATGAGCAGTTTAGGACACTAGAATAAAAATTCTATATCTCTAGGAAACACTTGAATGCATGAATCACTCTCTGGACTGTCTTCTCAAGTGGATGTGTGAATTTTTCTGTTAAATGCCAGCTTTTATAAAGGGACACTGGCAAATATTCTTCTACTGCAGCCAGTGGGTGAATGAATTTAATACTGTCATGATTGCATACAGAATAATGTATAGGTGTTCCTGAGGTTTTCTTACTACAAAAGAACCATGGGAAATTCTATTATCAAGTTGCTCCTCCTCTCCTTTTTTCCCCAAACCTCCAAATCCAAATCAACTTTAAGTAATAAAGTCAAATTTTAAAGAAGAAATAACAACAAATTACATTTATACCATTCTTTTCATACAAAGCTCTTGACAAATATTAAACACTGTATAACAGTGAAATGCAGCCACACACCACTGAAATGCAGCCATTTCTGGGGTAGGACACAGCAGCTTTTAAGGACTGCTTAAGGACACATCAGCTTAAGACTGGCAGTGAAGAAGGAGAATACAACTGAAAGTGTAGGGGGCATATGGGCACTACCAGAATATTAATATGATCTGAGCATCAGGGTAAGTATGCCCTAGTTTTTCATAAAGCACCAAGGGTTGATCACAAGTTGTCAGGAAGCTAGTTTTATAAATCATCTGAACATGAACTCCCTCTATATCTTGTAACACAGGGGAGAGCGATGAATTCTATTTTTAATTATGGGCTGTGGGGTGGGCTGTAAATTTACAACCACCTAATCCACATTGCAGCGCCCACTGATGCCAGCAGGTGGTTTGTCCAAAGATAAGTGTCTGAATATGGTACAGAAACTAAATTTTGAGTTGTTATAGAATCATAGAAATGCAGGGCTTGAGAGGTCATCTGGTCCAATTCCCTGCACTATGGCATGACCAAGTAAACCTAAACCATCCCTGACAGATGTTTGTCCAATCTGTTTTTAAAAACTTCCAGTGATGGAGATCTGACAGTATCCCTTAGAAGCCTATTCCAGAGCTTTACTACCCTTATTGTTAGGTTTTTTTTAATATATAACATAAATCTCCCTTGATTCAGATTAAGAACATTACTTCTGGTCCAACCTTCAGTGGACATGGAGAACAATTGATCACCATCTTCTTTATAAGAGACCTTAACATATTTGAAAATTAATTATTAAGTTTCCCCTCAGTCTTCTTTTCTCAAAACTAAACATGCCCTGGTTTTTGTTTGTTTGTTTTTTTAATCTTTCCTAATACGTCAGGTTTTCTAAACCTTGTAATATTTTTGGGGCTCTCCTCTGGACTCTCACCTATTTGTCCACATCTCTCCTAAAGTTTGGTGCCCAGAAATGGGCACTGTACTCCAGCTGATGGTGCACCAGTGCCAAGTAAAGTGGGACAATTTCGTCCCAAGTCTTACATATGTTAATACACCCCAGAATGATATTAGCCTTTTTCACAGCTGCATGATATTGTTGACTCATATTCCATTTGTGATCCATTATAACCCCCAGATCCTTTTCAGCAGTACTGCCACTTAGACAGTTATCCCCCATTTTGTAGTTGTGCATTTGATTTTTCCTTCCTAAGTGAAGCACTTTGCACTTGTCTTTACTGAATTTCATCTTATTGAATTCAGACCAATTCTCTAATTTGTCAAGGTCATTTTGACTTCTAATCCAGTCCTCTAAAGTGCTGCATCATCTGCAACTTTTATAAATATAATTTTCTCCACTCCATTATCCAAGTCATTGATGAAAATGTTAAATAGTACTAGTCCCAGGACTAATGCCTGAGAAACCCCGCTAGATCCTCCTTCCCAGTTTGACAGAGAGTCATTGGTAACTACTCTTTGAGTATAGTCTTTCAACCCGTAGTCCACCCATTTTACAGTAATATTATCTAGACCACATTTCTCTAGTTTGCATATGAGAACGTCATGGGGGACTATGTCAAAAGCCTTACTAAAATCAAGATATATCAGATCTACAGCTTCTCCCCATCCACTATGCCAGTAACCTTGTCAAGGAAGGAAATTATGTTGGTTTAGCATGATTTGTTCCTGACAAATCCATGCTGGTTATTCCTTATAACTCCATTGTCATCCAGGTGCCATCAAACTAATAGTTTAATAATTTGCTCGAGTACCATACCAGGTATCAAAGTGAGGTTGACAAGCCAATAATTCCCTAGATCATCTTTGTTCTCCTTTTTAAAGATAGGTGCTATGTTTCCCCTTCTCCACTCTTCTGGGACCTCACCCATCCTCCATGAGTTCTCAAAGATATTTGCTAACAGTTCCAAGCTTGCTTCAGCTAGTTCTTTAAGTACCTTAGGATGAATTTCATCAGGCTTTGCTGACTTGAACACATCTAACATCTAAATACTCTTTAAACTGACCTTTCCCTATCATTATTTATTATAAACAGTTAACTTTGACATTGAAAATGTAGTAATTGGGATTAATTGGGGCACGGGGAGTACACAGAGCCATTGTTTCAGAAGGGAATACATGCCTCCCGGAGCCACTGTTACACAAGAGTACACATCTCCCAGAACCATTATTTCAGGCTGTCTGCAGACTCAGGAAGATCTCACAGCATCAGTTACAAACATTTGCAAGGTTTTCTTCACAACTATGAGGACTTGTTTTTTTTAATGAAAGCTTAGATTCTGAATGTGCCCTGTGAGTTTATATATATACACATAGAACTAGCCAGATCTAATCCATAGGCATCATGTTTGAAGCCACTGTCCTGAGATGTTGGGACGCTAGTTCAGAGTTAGTGCACTACCTGTTAAATCAGAAGTCCCACTTCCTGTACCACCCTGAGGTTTCTTTGTAGATAATCCCCCATTCAAGAATTGACCAGACTCCATCCTGTTTAGAATACAAGATCATGCACTGGCATAGCTGCAGAAGGATTGAAAATACCTTTCCATTGGATTGTTTGAAATCCAGCAAATGGACACAGCAATTTTTCTTCATTGCTGGCATGTTCGGTGGATGAGCTCAGCTCATTGTGGATTTTCAGATGGCTTTAGGAGATTTACTTTTGTTGTGATAAAAGGATGATCACACTTAAAGATTTCCCCCCTCCCATCTGCTGCTCATTGTCATTTAATGGCAAGCAGCAGAAATAAAGGTCAACCTCGCAGCAACAAAATGCAAAATTCAGCAAAAAGGAAATAAAAGCATTTGATGTTGTGTTTTGATCCTCCCAGCAATACTGAATGAAAGGCTATATCAAGAGAAGTGATGCAGCTGCGTTAGCATGCGCCTGGGTGGAGCAGGAGGGACAAGGTCAGTTTGGAGTCTGGGCTAGCCAGACATGCGTTAGCAAATATTGGATCTCAAATCTAACACTCATGTCAATCGATTCTATTCTTTCACATCTATTTTTTTTTAGTTGAAAAGTGTGTCTTTCCCAATGTGCAATATTTAATTAGACCTTCATGAGATTTTAAAGCAGGCTCCAAGGATTTTCATAACTCCATCATCTTGCAAGTTCACATGCCAAATTTACATAAATGGAGACAAAGAGATTAAAACAGCGAGGGATATAATGAAATATGCTGCAGACGGAGACCTTTGGAGGAACAAAAGGGATAAAAGGAAAAGAGCTTTAAAAAAAAGAAAGTAAAAAGGAGTGAAGGAAATATACACTAAAGTGATCTGTAAAAGAGGAACAGTTACCCACTAAATGTTTAATAATAATAAATCTTTTCATCCAGAGTTCTGAGAACACTTTATAAAGAAAGGGAAAGATCAATATCCCAATTTTACAAGAGGAGAAACTGAGGCAGGGCAGTGACTTGTCCAAGGTCACGTAACATGTCAGTGGCAGAGACAGGAACAGAACCTCTGTCTCCTCAACAGCATTCCAGTTTCTTACTCATTGGACTATAGGGTCTCACTGATACTATCAGTCACTTGCTGCCTCATTAAAATGCTTTTCTCATTGTCTGCTTGCAGGCAAAAGACTCTAGATGGCATACATTTCACAGTCCATTTTATAGTCTTTGAATCCTAATTTAATTCCTTTTCAAATGATGAGACCGCACAAAGTTAGATTCCTCTATGGAGAAGCCAGTTGTGGTCAGGGAGATAAGATTACTGACTCAGACTGAATTCTTACTCTTAATTTTGTGTTTTTCGGAAGCACCTGGCAGCCACAACTGAGACCGGGGCCCAGTTGTGCTGAGCATGATAGAAACACATAAAGACAATCCCTATGCTAAGAGTTAACAGCCTAAATAGACAAGGCAGAAGAGGAAACAAAGACACAGAGAGGTGAAGTGACTTGCTCAAGGTCACACAGCAATCCAGTGGCAGAGACAGCAATACAGAACAGTAAAGGCCATGTAGGAACTGTTTCTGTGCATGAGCCGAGGAGTGTTTTACAGCAATACAAGAGCTGTGTCCCTGGATGATGGTGGGAGCAAAAGACATTTACAGAGCCAAACTCAGCCATCCTTTGAATGGTCTTGCTGCACTGAGTTCATGCAACTTATTTTGTATGTGGCTGTTTAGATTGTTTTCAGTAATGTTACTGTGATCAGCAATGGAGAAAGGCTGGGGGAAGACTAGAGGGAATATTGTGGGAAGAATAAGAAAGTGGTTAAAGCATATGAATGAGCCAGGACTGGTGGATTCTATTCTCAGCTTTGCCATTGACTCAACATATGACTATGGGTAAGTCATTTCACTTCTCCATGTTTCAGTTTCCTCATCTGTAAAATGGGCTTACTTATACTTACCCCAAGGGAGGCTTACTTCCGTCAGAGTGAAATCCACACACATATAGAGGGCCAGCACAGGGTCTATGCACCATTTAAGCCACCAAGTGGGACATAAAGGATGCACAGACCTTGTGCTGGCCCTCTGCACTGGGATGAATTTCACCCTGCATTTGCAAAGTCCTCCGGGATCCTTAAACAGAAGGAGCTGTTAGTAGTGCAAAGTAGTCCCCCTAGTTATCCGCGTGGGCTAGGATAGTGTTGCAGTTACCAGCACTTTATGATACCGAGACATTAAAATGTGTTTGTTGTAATAATCCTTATGCTTGGGTTGTTATTTTATGTAGTTAAAATCCTAACATGCTTCTGCGATACAACTAATTAGTGATATGCACATGGGAGATGTTACTGACTTACAGGCTGGTCTCTGCTGTGACAGGGCTGACAGTGATGGCAATGTGCTCTGCTCCAAAGGCAGATACTAGAGAAGGGGAAAATAGTATCACTTGAAAAGGATTTTTTGTCTTTCTGGTAGTCTACATTTAGTATTGCCCTCCTCCCCCTGCCTCAATATACTTACTGGCCTGATTTATTTGAAAGTGTAAAATTGATTTTACTAGGTTTTTTTGTTTGGTTGGTTTTTTTAATTTGTAGTTTTTATTCACTGCAATATATTTACTAATAAAACTCAGGCTATTGTGAGGGTAAATTCTACATACATCTTGAGACACGATCAGGGTGAATAGCACAGCCTGGAATTTAGCATGTGTGTCCTGGTTGTTAAAAGGTTACATTTTCTAAAAACAAGGGGATCCTAATTATCTAAACTGCTTGGGCAGTACCCAGTGGGGTCAGATAAACCAGAAATGTGGACAATCAATATATGGTGAGATGCAGTGGCGATTCAGTGTGAAGGTGTGTAGGATAGAGATTCTAATGAGCTCTGATGACCCATCACCCCACAGTCTTCTCTAGCCAATTCCTGCTCCCCCAGCTTATTGCAAACTGCTCCCCTCTCTCTTGGTCTCTCAATTATTATAGGACCCAGTCTCGCCCACTTCTTTAGCCTCAGAATAAGGCAATCAGACCTGGTGCTTTGGAGTGTAAACAGATCGACAATAAGGTCAGGAACAGAGCTGTGAGAATCTCAGAGGATTTGGTAAACAAGCCTATTTTCTTTTTTTGTTTCAGGTCCTGATTTTTGCTTTGAGGTTTAAGTTCCAGTGGTCCAAAGCACCCAAAATACAAATGGACACCAGGATGTACTGCATGGTGTCCACACAAAACCAAAGAGACTTTGGGGTTCACCTAGAACTTGACAGAAACTCAGGCCAGAGTTTGTGAAACTTGGCTAATCTGTGTCAAGGTTGGGGTCCATTATGAAAGGTTTGCACAATTCTAGTCAGGGAAGACTATTTCACCCTCCACAAACATGTATGCCATTGGCCAACCAGGCAGGTGCATTATGGGCTTCCTTTTTCACTTTCCTTTTATGTATCAGTTATTGGCCACAGTGGGAGGCAGAATAATGAAAAGGATAGGCCAATGGTCTGATCCATTGTGGCACAACCTATATTCCTATCCACCGGAGCAAAGGACACTTGTTCACTTCTTATTTGGAACACATTCAAAATGTCCATCTCTGCATTTCAAAGACGATCTAGATACTTTTTCCAGCACCCCCATCACTTCTTTCCCTTGTGAAGGCAACTATCAAAGGCAGGTGATAATTCCTATCCCAGCTCTGATTGGCTGAAGGCAGTTCTCATTTACATACCTTGCTACATGGCGTATACTGTTGTCATGCAGGAGAGCATGAATGTGCATTTAATGGGTCTTATTCTTCCCTCCCCTGGGCATGATGAGATTGCTGATTAGTATGGTTGATTAAAAACTACACTGAACTAATTTATGAGTTCCCTTTGAAATCCAAGTATGTGTCCACAGCTCGTTCCTGTGGATATTGAGGGATTATAGATTGCTATAATTATTTCTCCAGAAGAGATTTTCCTTTCTTGGTATAGGGGTGAGACTAAGAAGCATTTTTGTCAGAAAGGGGCTGGTTTCAGGAGGGGTGTGTTTCATGGACAGTGGAACTGGAGCCAGAAGGCCCCATGTTCCCTAAAGGGGCTGTTATTGCAGGGATACCAGACAAACAGGGAATGTGGGGAGTTAAGGCTGAGTTGTTTCCAGCCTGCGGACAGAGCAGCGAGCAGGGTTTAATAAAGTTCCACTCGTTCAACTTAACCTGCATTCAGCTTCACTCTTTGTTAATGAAACATAGTGGCACTGTTGGAGATGTGAATTCTCTGCAGTGCAGCGGCTGGCAGCATGAACCATGGAACCCCCAAAGTCCCACAGAGTATAGGTAAGGTGGAATCAGCTGTGAAAACAGCTAAGAGTCTCTTACATAAGGCCATTTCTTCTGGTTCAGATCCCTTGTAAAAAAATTTTGCATGCAGGAACACCCCATCACAGAGGAGCCACAACAGTCCAGCACAGGCATACCTGGGACAAAGGACCAACACCCTGCTACCAATGAGGGCAGACCTGTTGCAGCAAAAAGGATGGAGATACCACTGATAGGAGATGGCCAACAATCAGAGAAAGCAGACACTAGAGTACAACAGATCAGCTAAGATCCAACTGGCCCTGGATACAGGCACTTCTGTGAAGATTCAGCTGTTAGAGATACATCAGAAGCAGTGGCCTAACAGAGTCATGAGAAGTGCAGCGGTGCCCATGTCGTACGAGGTGACTAAGCAAGAGGGACAAGTGACCTGAAGGAACAGGAGACATTTACAAGCCAGGAGACAACATCCAGAGAGAACCTACAGATATCATAACAGAATAGAGAGACAGAGAACCATCCAGAGGCCAACCCCACAGGGAGGAATGAGACTCCACATAGAGATAGTTTGCTTTATTCAGAGACAAATGACGGGAAGATAGAGATGGGTCACCCCCAATATGGTTGCCGGGTGAGGCAACCTAATTATCTCAAAGACTGTGTAACCTGCTGAGTTTGTGCTAACAACAAAATTTCATCTCAGCTATATCCTAACACTCTCTGGCCAAAAGGACGTGCAGTGTGAGGTCTGGGCATCAAGTATTTGTTTTTAATATTTATATTAAAATATTGGTAAAGTAGGGAAGATGTATCATGAGCAGTGGAACTGGAGTCAGATGGCCCATGTTCTCTGGAGGGACACCATAAAAACAGGAAACAGAGGGAGTTAGGCTGGAAGCAGCTCAGCCCAATAGACAAGACAGCGCAGAGGGTTTAATAAAGTTCCACTTGTTCAATTAAACTGGCATTCAGCTTCACTCTTTGCTAATGAAACAAGGGGGAATATGGCTCCATAAACAGAGAAGGCAAAAACAGACTGGCCTAGGTCCTATGTTATAATGGGGGAGTATATATAATGGTTAGACTGGAAATAAGATGATTCAGATGGAATTTGGAATCACAAGAAGTTCTAGATATACCAAAAATACTGAAGAAAAGAGAAAATACCTGAAGATTTTGAAGGATGCATAAGGACAGTGAAGTTCAGCTGGATTTTTGGGCAGAGGTTTAGGTTGATCCTTATTTTATCCAATCAGGTTCACTTTTCCTTGTGACTTTGTCCTATGGAAGCATGTTGGTTTTGTGTAGCCTCACTATTTTTGGGGGGAAAAAAAGAAAGAACCAAAGTAATGTGCGTGTCACTTACTTTATCAACTCTGACATGAAAAATGGCCTCTTTTCATCTGCAGATTGTAGTCTCCAAGACATGTAAAGATGTAGTGTGCAGATAATAAAATCACAACAGCCGTAAAGCCACATATAAATGGAGCTGGGGGGAACAGTGCTTTCAGCTTGTCGGGAGAAAGGGGCAATGCTGGCTACAGTGAGAGGGTTGGTAAAATGATTTTGGGGTTTAAGTTTGTGTGGATTTATAGGAGTTCTACGTGGGTCAAGCAAACCTGAGAACAGAAAGCCAAACAGCCAGAAAACAGAAGAACGTGGCATACTCTGGGTTAAAGCCAATCAGAACTGCTGAGCTTTGCACTGTTTTCAGATGATTCCATAAGTCCATCTCCTAAACATATGCAGAGGGGAACAGGTGTTTGCCCAAAGCTTGCCCCAGCCCCCTCAACATTACCCCACAAACTCAGCCCCCAATTGTTCCCTCAAAAGCTTTGTGAACTTGTTGAACTACTCTATGCATCTGGGCTAGTATTTGAGTTTGCAATAAACTGAGATAGAAACCAGGTGAGTTTTGTGCTCTTTCAGGTTTTGTAAAGAAAGGTTCTCAGAGCTCTAATTATAAATCAAAGTTCAAGTTCTTCTCTGAAGCAGCCTTTGAATGAGATGCAATTTTGCCCCAAAACAATTTTGTGGCCAGAACTCTGGAGAGAAAGAGGAAGGGTGACTATTCCTGTTTCATCAGGTGGGCAGGGGGGGACAGTTGGCTGCAAAGAATGAGGCAAAGCTGATGTCCTACGTTAAGGATGGGGGCAATCAAGCTTATGAGTAGTTCAGCTTGGCGGATTTTTTTTTCTCCTCACTAAATCATGTGTGGTGAGACAATGATAGAACACTTAATCTAACTGTAACGAGAGAAACTGTTCAGATCTAGTGAGTGCAACTGACACAAAAATGTCATGAAATGTGTGTGTGAGAGGAAAAAAACAGACAACGGAGGAGTGTTTACGGGGGAAGAAGGAGGGTCAAGTGGTTCAGACTCAGTCACCACAGGACGCAAAGAACCACTTCAAAACATTCCTGTTGGGATTGAGCTCACCTACATGTTCTTATGTACAAGAGCTCAGCTCTTGCATCAACCCTGATGGCACCCGGGTAAATACGGCAAAGGCTAATTGTGACTATTTGGTCAACAAAACCAACACATTGGCCATGTTAGATTTAAGAGCCCTTTTTGTTTACTGGGCCCAGCAAGATTCTCATGAGTGATATTTCCATCTGTAAATATTCTTCTAGGGAATGAAAGCTTTGTGCTACTCATGCCAGTGTTAACTCAGTGTAAAAGATCATGCTTGGAGGGTGGCCATCTTAAAATTCAGCTGCTTTCCTTTCTCCCATTTATAAAAGATTCAGTCACCCAACTGGAGGAGCAGAAACAACACAATGGGTTTGAACCTGCTCTCCTGTACATTGGTGTAAACCATGAGTAACTCCATTGAAGTCAGTGGAATTACACCAGTTTGTGAGGAAAACCAGTCCTTCTGTGACTCGGGTAACCAATCAAACACCACAAAGAGTGCATATTTTAAAACATGGCAATTCTATCGGCTGAAATTGGTTTACATAGAATGATTGCTGCACAGTTTCTAGTAATGAAGAAAGTAAAATGAAAAACAAATGGATCATTCATGAACTAAAAAAAGAGGAGAAATTCATTGCAGGATTTATCCTTTGTGAACGGTGTACCTACCTGTAACCCTGATTGCAACTCCCAAGCCTGCAGGTGCCTCTGGTCTCAAGGATTTTCTGCTCTATTGATTTAGACTATTGCTCCCTTCAGAAAAGAGAAGTGTGGGAATGTCCGTCACCTTATCGGGAAACATAATAATAAATAACCATAGGGAGGAGCTTGAGAGTGGATTGTGGAGCCTTTCAAACTCTAGGTTATTGGTTCAATCACCTTTTAAGGTTAGTTATGAAGGATCAAACCTGAATGAACTACCTGTGTTATCCCCAGACTTTCCAGGGCCAAAAAGGATGACAAATAACTCACAGGGAAGCTACCTTACTACATCATTCTCATGTTCTTTAATCCCTTCCCTACTTCCCTTCCTAGCAACCACTAGCCAGCTTCTTCCTTGGGTCCCCAGCAAGAAGTGGCTCAAGAGACCAGGTTTCTGTTCTCAGAATATAATGATATTGATGCCTCTGTCGGCAGCTCTCTGCTCTACATAGCTGTGCCCTGATTTGGGCAGACCCTTCTCTTAACAAAGGAGAAAATTCTGCAGGGCCAGTTACACCTATATCACTTTTAAGGCGCCCATAGGGAGATACATGGAGAAAATCATCATCATTAGTGCCATTTGAAGAATGGAGTGATAGTAAGAAATGAAAATACCGCATCCTATTGAGATGAGCTTTGGTAGGCTTAGCAGCCAAACTCTAATATTTCTCTTATCTGAGAATGAAAATTTGGGACTAGGGGATAAACTAGTAATAAAACTACTATAAAATTGTGGAGGGGGGGGATTCCCTACAGATTTCTCTTTCTAAAAAAACATTCAAGCAAATTAATGTCAAGGCCTTTATTTAGACTAAATTATGTGGGGAGGAAAATTAAATATGTAATGCAATTGCTAGGAAAGCTAAGCAGGAAAAATTACATTATGTGCAATGAATATGTAACAGTCATATTTCCAGACTGTGAGAAAATAAATCAGTTCCACAAGAGAGACAGACCTACCCAATTCAATTGACTTCAGGTACCAGATTCCAGCTGACATGACTGGCTTAATGCTATGAAGCACACCACATTTTTCTAACATGTTAGGAAAAGGGATCCTCTTGTGGTGGCCAGGTTACTTTATTTGTTGTTTCACCTACCCCTTTTTTTTCCTGGAATTGTCCCAAATGCTTGTAGAAGAACAATGGGGCCTGGGCTAACTTTTCAGGTCTACCAAATATAAGCAAATCACAATAATGTCCTCACATTGTGTTGGGAAGTGAGGATATTTTTGACTCTACAGCATGACTAGACCTGGGTGAAGTGTTCATAATGAATATGTTATGTGATTAATTTAGCCCCATGTTTTTCATTGTTCACATATTATCCATTTATTTGAAACTATTCAGTACATTTTGTGTGAACATCCTTCACCCTATGGAGGGCCCACAGATAGTGTGCTGTGAGCAGAGTAGGCCTTTGCAGGCCCATGGGCCTACTGCTCTGTCACCCTCAATTTAAAGAACGTAAAGGAGACTCTTAACTTCCATTGAAACAAACAAACAAAAAGAAAATCTAGGATTTTTTCTTAGGAAAGCCTTGGAAATGTAACCCATGTAAACCAATCACTAGGGATGCAAGATGGTCACTGATTTTCCTAAAGATCACAAATTAGGCATCCTGAAAACTATTGCCAACTGTAGCCTTCTTTTTTGACAAGGCCAGTTCACAGACCTTAGAGGGCACTGACACCTATGTTAATGATGACAGCACTAAAGTGGCCATCAGCTCCTTAGCAACTAACTGCCAGCTGAGGAGCCAGTGTGACCTCTAGCCACAAGGAAGGGAAGATCAATAGCAGGTGAAGCTCATGGCTCCCTGGAGTGAGCAAAGAACGGAGAGCAAGATAATAAATGAAAGTTTTTTTGGCTGGCTCCACTTAGCACAAGTTTAACTGATGACACAAGCTATAGGGCAGTGGGGAGTCAAAGCTATTCCTTCATTGCCCCCAGAAAATCTTACTTGTATTATGAAGACTAGGCTGCAGCAGGTTCCCCGCAACACCTGTGTTCTATTGCGCATTTTATTGACTGGTGCTTTCTGCAGAATACAGCTCTTTGAAACAAACTGTTTAAGACTTATTTTAAGTCTTCAGTAAGTTAAGAGAGACTTATCAGGAGGTTGAAGAATATCCCTGTCACATGAACTGTCAAAAAAAAACCCTTAAGTATGATCATCTGATAGATGAATTTATTTATCAAAATACCAGAGCTCCCTCAAATAGTGCGCTGCCTCAATTTGAGATGCTACAAATGTTCTTGAGAGTTTAATAGCATGAGGTCATGTTTGTCTTTCGAAATAAAAAAGTACTTCTGTAAGCTTGGGCAAGTCACTCAGGCCCTGATCCAAATTGAAAAATTCCTACTGACTTCAACATTCATTTGATCAGGCCCTCAGTCTCTCTGGGCCAGATCTATGAAGGTACTTAGGAGCCTAAATGCCATATTTAGGCACCATTACAGTCCCCAAAACTCAGCTGCCCCAAACCCTTTAGGCACAATAAGTTATTTAACATCACATACTCGAGTTGCATTGCAAACTGATTTTTCTAAAGCAGTATAAAAGGCAAATCAAATGCAGTCTTGGGAGAGTGAGTAAAAGCTGTCACTGCACACCTTGCTTCCCTCCCCCTTCACTCCACAATACATACCTGTCCCCTCTGTCAGGAGTCTGACCTCTCCGGGCCACCTCCCCACTGAGGTGCTTAGAGATCTCTGTCAGAAGTGTTTGATCCTGGGGATTCAAATCAAAAGGCCTGCCACATCCTGTGACAGGTAAAATTGACTTATTTTAAAGTCTGGTCGATTTATCAAGTTGTTGGAACAGTGAGATTGTCACTTGCTATTATCAATGACATATACTGTTTGGAGTAATCCTGGCCATCAAGTGAACTGCAGGCAAATTCATTGGGAGATCAGCTTCAATAAAAACAGAAGCCACATCATTCATTGAGGTTTTGAAATGTAGGCAACTCCTGGTTGAAGTGTGAGGACATTTACAAAAATCAGGGTGGCAAGACTGATTCCCCACTCTGTCACTTCGAGTGCAGAAGGTGAGGGCCTGCAAGGATTTTAAAAATTAATACTGGCCACTCCAGGCTGGTATTAAACTCCAAAGGTCACAGCTTCTCTCTGACCTTGGATGGGTAGATGCTGCCACCACCCAAGTGCAAAAAAACCCCAAACACCTGGGGACCCAGAAAGACTCACTTGGGAATTCCTTCCTGTGGGATACCCTCAAGCCCTTTCAACCCCCCTCCAGGGAAGAGCTGAGAAAGAAACCAAAGGAAATTAGCTGTTGCCCACAGCTAATTAAACAACATATGCACAAACCTCTTAGGACACCAAAAATCCAATCCTGTTCTTAAAAAAAGGTAATTTTTAAAAAAAACAAAAAAGAAAGGAAATACATCTGGAACTTAGGCTTTTGCTAAATTTAAAAAAAACCACTTACAAAATTTAAGCATCAAGATAGCTCTCTTGAGGTTCAGCTTAAAGGTTACAAGCAAACAAAAGCATCTGGGGTTAGCACAGAGGAGTCCACACGCCGATAAGAAGTAAAAGGAATAACCCTAATCGCATCTTCCTAGACATTCCCTGATTACTTGCACATTTGGGGTTTCAGATAAGTAGGGTTGAGGTATGATTTGATGCTTTTTCATACCTGGTTTTAAAGCTTTTTACAGCATAGCTCAAGCCCTGTCCTGCTCTTCCCCAGAGAACCACAACACACAGACAAAGGGAAGGTTTCAGAGTAGCAGCCGTGTTAGTCTGTATCCACAAAAAGAACAGGAGTACTTGTGGCACCTTAGAGACTAACAAATTTATTTGAGCACAAGCTTTCGTGGGCTACAGCCCACTTCATTGGATGCATGCAAGGTGCCACAAGACAAAGGGAAGGTTTTTTTTCCCAATTTAAAAAAAGTTCTAGCCCTCCCATTGGCTCTTTTGGTCAGGTGCCCACTCCTTTGCTTTTACCTGTGGGTGTGTTAACCCTTTACAGGTAAAGCAAGTAGCAAACAGCTCCCAACAGGGGTTTTATAGCTAACTGGCTGGCTGGGTGTCCATAAAAGGGAGCTCCTCCTACCCCCCGCTTCATTTATCACACAGGGTGTCAGGGAAGAGGATAGGGAAAGGAAAATAGCAGGAACTAGGCCCAGGGAAGATTTACTGTTCTTTTCCAGTGTGTCCTGTTCGGAAAATATCTGCCATGACAGAGGAGATCAAAATTATACAGTTTGATTCTCCACTACACTACTTCAGTTTCATGCGTGTGCAGTCTCAGTGGAATCAGTGGGGTTGCACCAGCATAAAAGTGTGAAGAATCAGGCCCATCGATTTGGCCTTAATTATGTTTTCTAGCTCTTGAGAAGCTAAACCTCTCAAACTTTTTATATTACAGGTGGCATTCTCAACAATTGTCACCTAGTTGTATCTGCAAGATAGCCACACAGCTGTGCAAACAGGTATCCGTGCATGCTTAACATGTGCACAGGCATGCACTTTGATATCTGTTTTACATAGCCAACATATACATGTACATTTTTTTAGCCCAGAGGCTCTGCTCTTTGTAAAATTGGCCTTAAGAGTCCCCAGTACTTCAAAGCGCAAGTGTGATGAATTAACCCTGATACTCCATTTGTCAAAGAACTAAGTACCCTTGACAGCATCCTCATACCCATGCTCAAAAGCAAAAGTGATTTTGTCATAAGAATGCAGTCATTACAGCAGTTGGCCTTCTTGGTCTAGAAGAAGCCTGGGTTAATGGTTAACTCTTATGTCTAGGAGACAGAAGTTCTGGGCTCTAATCCCCCACTTCCTGTATAACTTGCCAAATATCACTGAAGAGACCTGGTCTTCACTGGGGAAAAAGATGCGTTGCTAACACATAGTCAGAATTATATTCTATGTAAAGTATTTACAGAATGCCCAGCTCTGTAGTGAGTAGGCACCACTTTGTGTTTGTTTCCCCATCTGTAATAGAGATAATTCAAAGGGTTTGTGAAGTTCATCCAGTAATGTTTGCAAAATGCAGTCAGATTCTTGGATGGAAAGATGAAGTATTATTATTACTGCCCTGTATGTAAACATAAAAAATGTAAGACCCAGCCAGTCAAGTATACAGTGCTACCCAGTTGGGTGTTCACCACAGGGAACAATCTTACATTGTTAGGGAGGAGAGGGACTGGGTGTCCTAGGTCATTTTTTGTCTCTAATTTCGATCTTAGAAGCTAAATTATTAAAGTGACTAGTCATTTAGAGTGCCTCAAGATTTGTGTGCCCAACACAAGAGTCCTTAAAAGAGCCTATATTAGATATCTTCTGAATATCAAACACCTAGCTGTATGTACATTACAAAAAAAAATCTTCAATACCAAAACAAAGCATTCCACTACAAACACAATTCTCCCCCTGAGGTGAGAGGGAGAAAACCACACAAAATAGATAGTCACCTCACTTAATGCACTACCAGAAGGTGTGCAGATACTATGGTGATGAGGGCAGAATAGAATATCCTGAGCATGTGCCCTCTGAAAAAAAAATCAGGCCTCTTTGGTTGAGCACCCCTAAAATGTAACCACTCAAAAGCATTAGTCGTATTTTAAGATGGGTGCATGATAGTTAAAACATGAGCACAACAGGCTTCTGAAATCTAGTTGAATAAGATTTGTATGGTTTTCCTTTGTTTTCTCTCTTCTTTGTTTAGGTATAGAATTACATACAGGCAAAATACATTGAACTGTCTGTCACCTATTTCTGTAACATTGTGGTTTCTACCAATCAGCAAAAAACAGTGAGATTTACCTCCTTAACCCCTATCATCCATCACCTTTAAGGGCAAATTTATGCCCCCAAAAGGATTTTTTCTTAGTTAGTGTGCTTTTCCTACCTATATTACCTGTCCTTCCCCTTTCTCTTGACATTATCAAGTGTTTTTGTTTTATTTTTTTGACATCTGAAATAGCTTGTAAGAACCATTACCGTGCTGCTAGTCTCTAATCACAAGAGACACTGTCAAGGTCAGAGGAAGGAGAATTGCCAGAAATCACGACGTTTTGTAGCAAATACAACAGGACCTGGCTTAACAGGATGTAAGTTGTCGTTTCTTGTACAGACCAGCATAAGACCAGCAGAACAACTCAGAATAAATAAGAATTAATCCAAACTCACCCAAAAATGAACCAATCCCCCTTTATTTTTTTCTTTGTCTACGAAGTTGTTGTTAACTTATTCCTTTGGCTGTTAGTTTTCTTTCAAATGCAGTGTAAATCAAAAGGAGCTGAGCACTGTGGTGTGACCATTCTGAATGCAATCCATCCTGAAATGTAGGTCTCCCACGTAAAAACTCCACATCTCAAATTCCACATCTCCATCTGTTATACAGAACCTAGGACGGAGTTAAATTGTGAGTTATCTGACTATTGCTATCACCCTCTTCCACAGTGGAGTCCCTCACCATGATAATACACAATTCAGTTGTACTCATTTTCCTCCTCTTCCACCACCACTATTTAAGTGGACGACATGGAGTCCAGGATTTTCTAGCACCCCTGATGACCAGGGGACTGTCCCAAGTAGTTCAGATGAGACTACTGGCCACACCCTTGATCTAATAATAGGATTAGGGTTGTAGGTGTGGTGACTGGTCTTTATTTATAATTTTAAATTGGGGTACACTTTCCCTCTCTTGGCCTGCCCTCAGCTGTTGAAACCAGAGGCATTCCAAAGGGAGAATACTATTCTTTAGAGTGACCATTCAGCTGATGGTTTAATTGAGTTTTATAACAGTCATCTGTCTTCCCCATTCTGGCATCACATGTCACCTTGGTTTATAGAATACCTTCAACAAGTGAAGCATGAAGGAAGATGGTTTGAGTGCTGATAGAAGTCTTGGGATGAAGCTGATCAATTATGGCAGATTTTGATTTTTTTTATTAATTATTATTATTATTATTTTGCATTCTCCGGCTGAAGCTAAGCAGGAGGCCAGGAAGGGGTTCTTTGCATCCAGCCTTGCATTTGTAAAATCTCACTCCCATTTCTTCCAAGCTGTAGAGAGCCTGGTGAATCCTCTCTGTCTTTAGCCGGTGCCTGATCAGAGTACCTCCTGCTGTAAGGAAGTGCCTTGTTATTTTTATGGAGAAAATTGCTCAGATTTGGACTGACTTCTCTGTGGTTGCAGAAACAGTAGGTTGCCTTGAACAATTATCACATAATTTCGACTTGAGTTTTGGCCTCTGGTGCTTGATGAGGAGCTGGAGGTATCAGGAGAACTTTGTTACACACACTGTGCTCTGGATCCTTTTCCATGAAGGCTATTGAAGAGGTGTCATATTGTCAGTGCTTCCTTTAAGGTAGTGTGCCAGCTTCTCTTAAGAGAGATTAATATTGTCTATTCTCAATAAATTATCCATCACTTAATATTGACAGTCTGACTCACAATCACCCTGTATTGAATCTTCCCTTTATGGGAAAAGCTGTTGAAAACTTGTGGCAAGACTGTTTGTACAGTATCTAGATGCCTCAGATTTTCTTGACCCTTTGTCAGAGTGCCAACATGGGTATGACACAGACTGCTCTTGTGGTGCTGGTGAATGCTCTTCTAGTGAGGGATGAAGATCATGTGTCCATACTGGAAGATTTAGATCTGTCAAATACCTTCACGGCACACTGCAGGACTCATCTTTTTAGGAGGTTGCTGAAAATGCAAACATTGTTCTAGGGTTATGTAGAGGGAAAGTGGGGATTTTTATTTATTTTTGTTGTAAGTCTTCTGCCAGGTGGAGCCAGCAGCAACAAGGGCCGGGTTCAGTATCTAGGGGTTCCTTTTCAACAATACAACACAAAACCGGCTCGAGTCCCCACCCAGTGACCTGGGACAGTTACACACCACCCCTGGGTGCCTCTAAAAGGCAATACTTCTCCTCTCACAAGCACAGAGTCTCAAAAACTTTTAATAAAAGAAGGGAAGTAAGTCAGCATTAATTTGGGAAAACACCGCAACTAGCGTTCATAAACATAAATCATGAGCAAAAGACCCATTCCCAAGTAAGTTGGGCAGTGTCCTTTTCCCCTCAGGCTCTTAAGTCCAGCAACCCAAAAGTTCCTTTAACATACCCGTCCCTTCTTTGCACCCCACTCACAGTTGCTGTCCTTGGCCAGTGCAGCCCCAGAGTTCAGAGGTTCATCCACAGAGTTTATCTCCCACCCAAGTTCTGCTGATCGGGCACTTGCTCATCACCCCAACAGCCAATTGCTGTGCGTCTCAGCGGGGCTCTGCTCTGGCCCTCTCCACCGGCCGCCCTGCTGGTCACACCAAGATATCATCAGGGCCCCCCACTTAACACAGCTGTCAGTGATTTCAGCTGTTAATGGGGGAGCCTCACTGCTGGTACACACTAGGTAGTCTCTTGCAATAGAGACACTGTCCCAAAGTAGGTCTAATATTTAGACATCAGTGATTTCAGCTCTGCAGTATGTAACAAGACTCTCAACTGAGTCTAAATTAGCTCTCTTATTATCTCCTGGAGAGACAAAGGGTCAAATGGTGTCTAGGACCCTTAAACAGGGCACACACCACAGGGTACAAGTACCTAACCCCACTCTCTCTCAACTCATTGGACTTTGGAACCCAGGGGCGGCTCTAGGAATTGCGCTGCCCCAAGCAGGGCGGCACGCCGTGGGGGGCGCTCTGGCGGTCGCCGGTCCCGTGGCTCCGGTGGACTTCCTGCAGACATGCCTGTGGAGGGTCCGTTGGTCCCGCAGCTCCGGTGGACCTCCTGCAGGCACACCTGTGGATGCTCCACCGAAGCCGCGGGACCAACGGACCCTCTGCAGGCACGCCTGCGGGAGGTCCACCGGAGCCGCCTGCCGCCCTCCTGCGGCACGCCACCCCAAGCGCGCGTTTGGCGCGCTGGGGTCTGGAGCCGGCCCTGTTGGAACCAATGTCCCCTGCCTAGCAAGTGCCATTCAGTTGAGGGCGAGTCCCTCCATCAGGGTATGCCAGGTACAGTTCTGCTGCCCTCGGTTCACACAACAAGGGTAACAACTCTTTATTACTCCTGCCCCAATAACAAGGAAACTGGGGATCCAACACCAGCCACAAGTGATCATTTGGGCAAGCAATCCCATCATGCTGAGCACCCTGGCAGGGTGAGTGTGTCCATGCAAATGAGGTCAGCTCCTGCAGTCTTTTTCCACAGCTCTCCACTAGATATCATGGGAGAGCTCATTCAGACTCTGCTTACATCCTCCTCCCAGCTGAGAATTTGTCGTCCTCACAAATCACACTCCATATTATTACTAAATCCATTAGGTCCCTCCAAAGGGCCTCAGGAAACCCATTATGGCTTACACAAGCCTGTGAACTAAGTGTATTTGTTCTTCACTAGCCACCCCAGGTGCAACATAAGTTAACTGGATTACTGGCCTTATAACCCTGTGCTGCCTATTGAGAGTGGGCATTGCAGGGGCAGCAGGGACATCTCCTTGAGCAAAGGATGGTGAGGATCCCTCGGCTACTGGCATAGGCCCCTGCATCTCTGATTCTAATAGTGGAAGGCCCAAGGCATCTGGGACACCTTCCACCTGTATGTCTCCAATGTCCAATAACCTAGATGTGTCATTGCAGGGCGGTCTCATTGGTGGCATAGGTGTGCCAGCAATGGGCCTAAATACTTTTGCCATGAGGTTTAGGGCTGAAGAAGTGGCGCTCTCCCTTGGTTCAGTTGATCGAGACCGAAATCTCATCTCCATTCTAGGATACACCATGATAGTGTCTTTCTCCTCAGACTCACTCTCAGATGTGCTGAATAGAGGGAGGTTAGCCACAGGGGGCCCACTGTCCATATTGTATGGTGGTTTTGCATGTTTGTTCTGCTCAGTTGCCATGTTGTGGTCCACTTCATAAGGGGCGCCTATCAACTCCCCCACAGGGAGTAAAAGGTTTCTATGTACTGTCTTTATTTGCCCTGGCCCCACTTTGAGTTTAATCTTGTAGACTAGCAGATCTCCCAGTTTTTCCATCACTAGGTAAGGTATTGCTTTCCATCTGTTGGCTATCTTGTGTTTGCCAGCAGTACCCAAATTTCACAGCAGAACTCTATCCCCCAGCTGGGGCTCCTGCGAACACACCCTAGCATCATACCGATGCTTGTCACAGTCTGAGTTTTTCTGAGCTGCAGACGTAGCTAAGCAATAAGCATCCCACATCTTTTCTCTTAGTTGGGATACATACTGCTGCTGAGTATCATGGCTATTGCCATCCTCTGATATGTCAAAGCACAAGTCTATGCGTAATCTTGGTTCTCGTCCAAACATCAAGAGATACGGGGTGACTCCCATAGCATCATTCTTTGTGGCATTGTAAGCATGCACCAAAAACACAACATGCTGGCTCCAGGTTGCCTTCTGCTCTGGCTGTAAAGTCCCCAACATATCTAACAGAGTTTGATTAAACCTCTCTGGCTGAGGCTCACCTTGCAGGTAATAAGGCGTTGTCCTAGACTTTTTAATTCCTGCTATGCTCAGCACCTCCTTCAGAAGGAGACTCTCAAAGTCATGCCCCACTGCCTGATTTTTAGTATTAATATGTTGTGGGGTTGCTGTTTATCCATTTTACATTTTTCAATTCCAAAAACAGAGCCTTCTATCACCAAGCTAGGAGGAAATATCTGTATACGTTTGTAGTAATAGGTTTGTTGTCCTCTTTGTAGAAAGCTCCAAGAGAGGGCAACATCACTGTCTAACACCTGAAAATCTATGTTGAGGAAAAGGACAAAGGTTACAATAATAAGATGAAGTAGTTGCTCCAGTATGGTGTTTGCACATCTTGATGGTTAAAGTTATTGTCTTCCCTCAAATATAGAAGAAAACACTTCCTAATCCAAGGATCTAAATCATTCAGACACAAACTGTTCAGAGACCAACAAAAATGGCTCCCCTCATGCTCCGGCAAAGATATTTGAGTAGTTTCAAGCGGTTGTTTCTGAATAAGTCAGTCATGAGCCTTGAGAAGGTTCCTCTTTAATCCTGTATTAGTTTTTCCAAGCTGATTTGGTAAAAGTACTCAAACTCACCATCACTGCACCTGGAAATTCTCTGACTTGCTGGCTCATGGGAAGGTTATTTGGAGGTAGCCTTGTTTTTCCACTTCAGGCAGACATACCTTGAATTACAAAAGGCCCTGTTACTAGAGTAATGCAAAGGGACTGCTAATTATTGTGCCTTTCTTAGATAACAGCCCTGAACCTTGCCCAAATGCAAGTATACTGGAGGAGTTGAGGGATACAAAGACTACCTCACTTCTCTGCGTACTATTTGAGAGTCTTCTTGGAGCTACAACACACTGCAGACAAGGGCTGTGAGCTAATTCAGATGCGGGTCAAGAATGACACCCAGTGGGCAGATATGTTGTATTCAAGGGAATTCCATGTGATTCTATGCAATTCAGTTTTCCTGATTTAATGTTCTTGTTACGGTGAGTCCCATTCTTAATTCTTTTTGGACTCTTATACTACTCCTTAGTCCTCCCTGCCTCCATGCTATGAAGCTTTCTTAAGATATTTCCTCATGATATGAAATACTCTATGTTTTCTAACCTCCATCTTCACTTTGTGTCTGAAGTCTGAAATAGAGGGGTGGAAATTGTTTTTTTTTAAATGCTTCATCCAATCTGTTTAATAATCTGGAGGGATAAATATCAGTAGGTTTGGGGGAGGGGTGACTGGTGGTTTTTTACTTAATGTGGCTGTGCAAAATGTGCATTTTCCAGTGGGTGCATGCAGACACCCACTGGATAACTTTTGCTATAAGTCTAAACTTATGCACAGTTTGAGTAACTGCAGATTCAAATAAGGAAATGAAGCCAAATGAGCTCATGTACAATATAATGGTGGAAATTTAAAGTGAACTAAAAATAAAAAAAAAGATTTCTACCCAGAGACATCAAAACCAGAATCTGTCTATCTGGGTATTTATAATACAGCTGCACGAGAGTCGGTGACATAGTGAAGTAGGTCTAGATCAAATAAATCCTTGCAAACTCCTTTACAAAGTATAGCACTTAACAATCCAAGTCCTATACTTGGAACCAGAGATCCCCGTGTATCACAGACCTCAGTACCTCTGTTGGGAAATGTGGACTTTTTTAATGGTGACCCTCGTGTCCCATTTTAGTATGTACAAAATCTGTACTATGTTTTTTTGTTTGTTGGGGTTTTTTTGGTAGAAATCTGCCTGTCCCAGGGAAAACTGCCATTTTGAGAATTAGAGTTGATGTAGTAGGTTACAGAGAGTGAGATACTGTACTCTCTCCTGGAAACTTCACTTTTGTTTTTTTGTTTTGTTATTTCCTCTCATCTAAAATATAAATATATTTTATATATAGAAAAAGCAGGAAAGAATCCTCCCTGCAAGACCAGAGAACAGTAGCAGATGACTCAGGAATAGGTCTGTGCTGCCTGGACACATCCAAACATGGATCCCTCAGGCTTCGTCCCCCATGCAGAAGATCAGCACTTGTTCTGCTGTGGGCAGGATTCCCTTCACTGATTGCCTTGTTTTTACTGAGAGAAGGAAAGCAAACCAGAACATATGGGTAATTGACCATTTTAAAAAAAATGTCCTAGAATGTTCAAAAATCCACTTGGAGAAGCCCTCAGAGATCTCACCTGAATGATAGCATGTTTACCAGTTCACGACACCTCCCCTTCCCTACTGAAACTGCACTGCAAATCTTAAAGTGGCCTGGGTGGTACTTCAGCCCCTGAATTTTTGGATTCTGAGGTAAAAGGTTGATAGACTGAGCTGCACCAAATATTGTTTTGTCATATCCAGTGGATGTGTCTGGGAAGAATTTGGCAACAGCACCATATGGGGATCTCTATCTCTGCACACTCACCCCTTGGCTAGTGTAATGTGCTTATAGCCAAAATTGAATCTCAGGTCAAATGTATCCCAGTCGCCTCTTGTTAGTCCTTATTTGGACTCCTGTTCACACCAGTGAAATTTCTGAATATAAATATCTGTATCTGTCTATCCATACATGTCCCCTACCTTATTGTTTGCAACCTTCAAGAAAAATCAATTATCTGGAGACTTTGTGTATGAATGCAACGATAATCTCCAAACTGCTCTTGCCCTCTGACCTTGTTAGCTCTGGTACTAGCCACCTACAATAAATCCTGCCTAGCAGTCCATTTAGGTTGAGTGGATAATCCAGAAGAACTCTTAGGTCAAAGGTTTTGAGGTAGCTTTGACCCTGGTGCAGTACTTCTGAAACAATCTGTCCAGATAGAGGACTTTGAAGGCAGACTAAAAAGGTCAAAGCCAGACTTTATAGAGCTGCACTTCATTATATGCATTTCCTCTGTACCTTTCAATTTCCTCTCTGCCTGCCTCCAGGCAGAGAGATTAACACACAGCAATGCTCTGCTGAAGGTGTTCGTAAGGGGGATTATAGGATTCACAGGAACATAAGAAAATTTAGTAGCAGAAATATGTCATACAGCCTAACACCCTTTTTTGGGTTAATGTTAATTCTACTCTCCTTCCTTTTCACATAACCCCCACCTCTTCGTACAGAAAGAGATCTAGGGGGTCTTTCAATTTCATCAACAGTCTATTTCGATCTCATTCCCCTGAAATTTGCTCGATGTATTTACTATCCTCAGTATGAAATCTGCCTGAATTCCCTCTCTACTCTTATCCTTTCTTATTGTAAAATAATGTACCCTCGTTTTTGAACACTTTTCCACCTGAGATATAGAGCATCTTCTTAATCTTTCCTCTTAATATAGACTCTTAATACTGTAATGAACTGGCAAGTGTGTGTTATAAATCCCTATACTGTCTTCTGCTACATGGAATCATAAGAACATAAGAATGGCCATACTGGGTCAGACTAAAGGTCCATTCAGCCCAGTATCCTGTCTACTAACAGTGGCCAATGCCAGGTGTCCCAGAGGGAGTGAACCTAACAGGTAATGATCGAGTAATCTCTCTCCTGCCATCCATCTCCACCCTCTGACAGACAGAGGCTAGGGACACCATTCCTTACCTATCCTGGATAATAAGCATTAATGGACTTAACCTCCATGAATTTCTCTAGTTCTCTTGTCATAGGTCTCACCCCCACTTGGAGCTGTTGGGTTCCAATGTGGGGACCTGCCTTGGTTTCCCTCTAAACTAAAATTCTAGTTTAGATTTGGTAAAACTGCCACCACCCAATCAGTTACGTGGATTGGGACACAATCCTTCCCCAAAATCCTAGGGGATCCCAAGAGCCCCAAATTCATGGAGTTCTTATACCCAGGAGAAATAAACCATTCCCCCCTGCTTCCTCCCCCCTCCCTTCCTAGGAGGGACACCGGGATCTAACTACAGAAGGATACCTCCTCCTCCTCTTTCCCTGAGAATCCACCCAAGGAAAGACCAACCAAGTCCTTAATAGAAAAGAAAAGAATTTATTAAAGAATAAAAGAAAGTCACTGTTTCTGTAACCAAAATGGAACAATACAGGGTCTAACTTATCAATCTCTGGAGAGAATCCCCCCTCCTTTCTTTCTCAGTAAAAGCAAAGTAACAGCAAACAGGAATAAAGAATTTCCTTTAGCAAACACACAATTGCAAATGTAGAAATCAAATTATAAGACTAATCTGCCTTTCTAATTAATACTCACTATTGAATAGTAGAAACTACTCCAGGAGAACTTGGAGACACGACTGGCCTCTCTTAGATCCAAAAAGAGAACTCTAACAAAGAACACAGACAAAGGCTTCCCTCCACAGAGATTTGAAATTATCTTGTTTCTGATTGGTCCTCTGGTCAGGTGGTCATCAGGTACTGCATGTTAACCCTTTACAGGTAAAAGAGACCTTAACCCTTAACTATCTTTTTATTTATGACATCTCTTTTAAACCCTGTTATAGTCCTAGCCTTCACAACCTCCTCAGGCAAGGAGTTCCACAGGTTGACTGGGCACTATGTGAAGAAGAACCTCCTTTTATTTGTTTTCCATTTGCTGCCCATTAAGTTCATTTGGTGATCCCTAGTTCTTATATTATGGGAACAAATAAATAACTTTTCCTTATCCACTTTCTCCACACCACTCACGATTTTATATACCTCTATCATATCCCCCCTTGAGTCTCCTCTTTTGCAAACTGAAAAGTCCTAGCCTCTTTAATCTCTCCTCATACGGGACCCATTCCAAACCCCTAATCATTTTAGTTGCCCTTCTCTGAACCTTTTCTAATGCCAGTATATCTTTTTTGAGATGAGACCACCACATCTGTACGCAGTATTCAAGATGTGGGCGTACCATGGATTTATATAAAGGCAATAAGATATTCTCTGTCTTATTCTCTATCCCTTTTTTAATGATTCCTAAAATCCTGTTTGCTTTTTTGACTGCCGCTGCACATTGCATGGATGTCTTCAGAGAACTATCCGTGATGACTCCAAGATCTCTTTCCTGATTAATTGTAGCTAAATTAGCCCCCATCATATTGTATGTATAGTTGGGGTTATTTCTTCCAATGTGCATTACTTTACATTTATCAACATTAAATTTCATTTGCCATTTTGTTGCCAAATCACTTAGTTTTGTGAGATCTTCTTGAAGTTCTTCACAATCTGCTTTGGTCTTAACTATCTTGAGCAGTTTAGTATCATCTGCAAACTTTGCCACCTCACTGTTCACTCCTTTCTCCAGATCATTTATGAATAAGTTGAATAGGATTGGTCCTAGGACTGACCCTTGGGGAACACCACTAGTTACTCCTCCCCATTCTGAAAATTTACCATTTATTCCTACCCTTTGTTCCCTGTCTTTTAACCAGTTCTCAATCCATGAAAGGATCTTCCCTCTTATCCCTTAAGTTATGTAAAAGCCTTTGGTGAGGGACCTTGTCAAAGGCTTTTTGGAAATCTTAGTACACTATATCCACTGGATCCCCCTTGTCCACATGTTTGTTGACCCCATCAAGGAACTCTAAGAGATTAGTAAAACATGATTTCCCTTTACGGAAACCATGTTGACTTTTGACCAACAATTTATGTTCTTCTATGTGTCTGACAATTTTATTCTTTACTATTGTTTCAACTAATTTGCCCAGTACTGACGTTAGACTTACCAGTCTGTAATTGCCAGGATCTCCTCTAGAGCCCTTTTTAAATATTGGTGTTACATTAGCTATCTTCCAGTCATTGGGTACAGAAGCTGATCTAAAGGACAGGATACAAACCATAGTTAATAGTTCCACAATTTCACATTTGAGTTCTTTCAGAACTCTTGGGTGAATGCCATCCGGATCCGGTCCTGGTGACTTGTTAATGTTGAGTTTATCAATTAATTCCAAAACCTCCTCTAGTGGCACTTCAATCTGTGACAATTCCTCAGATTTCTCACCTACAAAGGACAGTTGAGGTTTGGAAATCTCCCTAACATCCTCAGCTCTGAAGACTGAAGCAAAGAATTCACTTAGTTTCTCCGCAATGACTTTATCATCTTTAAGTGCTCCTTTTGTATCTTGATCACCCGGGGCCCCCACTGGTTGTTTAGCAGGCTTCCTGCTTCTGACGTACTTAAAAAACATTTTGTTATTACCTTTGGAGTTTTGGCTAGCTGTTCTTCAAACTCCTTTTTGGCTTTTCTTATCAGAAACTGCTCAACTGTGTCATAGGCCTTAAACTGCTAACAACTAATGAAGACGCTCCTTTAGCTCAAGTGATCGGTTGCTTTGGCTTTTTGGAAGTGTAGGGTCTGAGTTCTGTCAGCACTATTTTTGTACAGTTCTGCGTAGTCATAGTGTGCAGTACAATAACAACTATGAAGTCCTAGTTGGCCACAAGTTTGTTTCAACATTTTGTAATAATCATTTGCACTTATATTTATATTATAAATGCTCTTCACTGAAGTACGTGAAAGCACTTTAAAGACATTAGTTAGCCCTTACAATACCTCTTGGAGGCAATTATCCCCATTTTACAGAAATAAACTGGGGCACAGAGCAATTAAGGAATTTGCCCTTAGGACAGAACATGAGTCAGTGATAGCAGAAGGGAAAAGACACAGGAAATAATAGCCTCTTGATCTAACCACTAGATAACACACCCTCTTTAAATCTGGTATCCTGTTTGCCTTGAATTATAGTCCCTGAACAACAATAATATAAACAGCCCCAACATACAACTCAGTGTGAATTTCAGTTGCATATTATTGCAGCGAGGATAATTCTGTTCAGTGAAGTTCTCAGTGCATTGGGAGGAAGAAATCAAGGAAGCAGGTGTGAGAGGCCCAGAGTGTGTGGTTTTGTACCCCAGGAGGTCTGTCTCACCCTGCTCTGCTCCTGAGTTCTGTCACAAGTACCACTGTGGTTTCTGTAGTATATAAATACCTGCTGACCGCTTGCAATGGTGGCCAGTCGTAAGGGCTCGCCTTACACTTTGTGAGGCCTCAGGAGTGAAGAGGATGAAATAACCATTTTCATTTCTTTCTAGTTGTACTGCTGGAAGGGGTGGCTAGGGAGGGGATTGGGGATCTGAACCAGCAGGGAGTTTCTTTCCCCTCCAATATAGCCCTGAGGGAGAGAATGCAGTGACTAGATGTGGCTGAGCAGCCAAGAACTCAGAGCTTCAAGCTGTCCCTAGTGTTGCTTATCTGGGGATGTGACAGGCCAGTCAGAACAGGACAGGAACTAGTACACCTATGGTACACTGACATTAGACACCTTTGTGAATCAGAAAAGTGAATGTGATGGCCCTTTACAGGCCAAACGCAGAGACAGTAAAGCTTATAACAAAATACCGGTAGTATAAAGCATGAATCATCCCAGCTAAGCTTCTCCAGTATTGCCCTTAGCTCATTCCTTCCTGAATCACCATTGCAAACTCAGCCCACGCTGCTCAGAACTCTTATAAAGGGCAGGGAGGCTACTCAAGTCCCCCTAACTGGCCCAGTCCTCATTTTTTGCACTTAGGATACACAGCTGTGGCCCTTCCTCTACTCAAAGGGAGAGAGTTAACCCCCACCTTATCAACCTGTGGATGGGGCATATACACCCTATCACACAGGGACATGACTATTGCTTTATACAGTGAAAGAACCACTTCTCTTCGGCTGTATTGAAGTCTATGGCAAAACATGCATAGACCTCAGTTCTATCAGGACTGGCTCTGTGTTTTGTATTCTGCTCCTCTGCTTGTACAACCTAGCTTCTTGTTTGCCTTTCTTTTAACTGATAAAGCTTTTAACTGATAGAGCTTGAAAGCCCAGGATGAGGTCTAACAGTGCATTTATCATCAGTAAAGAGAATCTCTCTTAATTTTATTTTTGTGAGCCTTAATAATCGACGGTTCAATAACATGCAGGATGATTCTCCAATAGGAAGATAGAGAGCAAGAGATAAAGAAGTAACCATGAACAGCCCAAGGAAAGCTTTGTGTGCGGAAAGTTTAGTGAGCTTCTATATAAATACACAGTGTAATCCACAGAGCTGGATTAATAAAACCAACCTCATAGCTGAGTTTTCCCTTTTAAAATGTTCTGAGTCAGAACACTTTAATGAAATATATCGGCAAGTAAATGATACAGTCAATGCCTGTTGTCCATGAGAGAGATATGGGGATATAGCACAAAGGTATATAATGATGAATAGCATGAAGAAGATCAGATGGGCACTCCTATTTATTCCATCCTATTAGGTCAGGGTTGGCCCATGCCAGATCCGGCCTGCAAGCCATTTTAAGCCGGCCCATAAGCTCTCGCTGGGGAGCCAGGTCGCGGCCGTACCAGGCAGCTCAACCTCACTCCAGCCGGGTTGCCGGGGCGGGGGCCGCATCATGCAGCTCCCAGAAGCAATGCCATGGCTCCACTCCAAGAGTTGGGTGCCACTCCATGCCTAGGAGCCAGAGAAGGGACATGCCACTGCTTCCAGGAGCCACTTGAGGTAAGTGCCATTAAGAGTCTGCATCCCTGAGCCTCTCCTCATGCCCCAACCTCCTGCCCCAGCCCTGATTCCCCGCTCCTCTCTCCAAACCCCGGGATCCCAGCACAGAGCACCCTCTTGCATCCCATATTCCTCATCCCCCGCCCCACCCCAGAGCCCACACCCCCAGCCAGAACCCTCACCCCCTCCCACACCCCAAACCCAATTTTGTGAGCATTCATGGCCCACAGTACAATTTCTATTCCCCGATGTGGCCCTTAGGCCAAAAAGTTTGCCCACCCCTGTATTAGGTCAACATTTCATTCCATCTTTTGACAAGCCACAGAGCTACTTCAAAAATGTCAAAATTCAACAATGACAAAATTGTCAATATTCCAAATACTGACACAAAAACACAGGAAGAATTTCTGTGAAATTTCCCTCCAAAATTGTATCCTGTGTAAAATTTTACCCCATTTTCCAGCCAGACCTATTTTGTCTCTTCTTTTGAAGCTTCATGCATTGGTCACTGTTGGAGACAGATTACCAGAATAGATGGACTATGGGTCTGTTATGCAGAAGATAATCATAATAGCTCCATCTGCCCTTAAAATCTATGTTCCCCAACTGGCTTGAGGAATGGCTATACTTAAGACTACAGGTTATTGTTGGGTTGTCACATACTGTTCCTTTTATATATATATATGTCATTGAAATAACTATAAACATTGAAATAACCATGTGACTAGTGACTTAATAAAGGAAGGAAGAACTGGGAGAGGTCCTCATCTACCAATACTTTTAATTGGCTTTTTATCCTTTTTCTTTGAGGCTCTTCAGAAGAGATGTTTATATATATATAAAAAGCCTCAAAGAAAAAGGATAAAAAGCCAATGAAAAGTATTGGTAGATGAGGACCTCTCCCAGTTCTTCCTTCCTTTATTAAGTCACTAGTCACATGGTTATTTCAATGTTTATAGTTATTTCAATGACACACATTTAGAAGTAGTAGTAGAAGTTTTACCATAGGGTGAAAATACCGTCCCTTCTGCAGCATGAATGTCATCACTCTCCACGTAAATATTCAGGCTCCTTTGAACATGAGGGGCATGGTTAGTTTTCACACACACACAGGGGGTGGGGAATATAGCTCAACGAACAGCTCAGCACTCAGCTGGGAGCTGGCACAGCTAATTTTAGAGATGGTCAGAAATAGGAATTTGTTACATGGGAAATTCCGACATTTTGAATGCTTTCATTCTGAACTGGAACAAAAAGCTGACATTTCCCACAGAAGAGAAATTCTAAACAAATTTTATTTTGAATCATCCACAGGTTTCACTGCAATACTGTTATGGTGTTTTGTTTCAATAATGTCAACATGTTTTCATTTCAATAAAGTAGATATGCATCATTTTGACAATGTCAGGACAATATAAACTATTAAAATTAGAATAGAATACCACCATAATATTTTAAAATATAAAAAAGTCAAAATTAAATGAGTCAAAATGGTAAAGTAAAAATAAAATGTTTTTATTTGACTGAAATGAAGTGTTTCAAATTTATCAAAATGAAACAAAGTTAAAATAACTTGTTTCAACATTTTTCTGGTGAAAATTTTGTCAGAGTTGACATGTTCCCATGAAATGTTTTGATTTCAACAAAACTGAATTTTCCAATGGAAACTTGTTATCAATTTTTTTTGTCCAACTCTGCTACTTTCCTTTCTGTCCTTCATTCCCAGAAAAAGTACATCCAAAAGGCAGGTGTCAATGACATTACAGACTTTGCAAGTATATAATCTAGGGGTACTTTCAGGTACCAGGAATCAGGGGCGGCTCTAGACAGTAGAGAGCGCTGCCGCCGCAGCGCCGCCGCGCCGCGCCGCGTCCCGTCTTCTCTCTTCCCCGGCTTGCCCCGGGCAGGTCCACCGAGCCGCGGACCGGCGGACGCCCGCAGCCGCGCTGCGGAGAGCTCAAGGAGCTGGAAGACGGGGGGCGGGGGGGACCGGCCGCATGCATGTGCCGCGGCGGCCCCCCGGTCCGGGCTCCCCCGCAGGCAGGCAGGCATGGCGGGAGCTCCAGCCCACAAATGCCCCCCCGCCCGCGCGCCGCCGCGCGCTTGGCGCGCGCTGTGTCTAGAGCCGCCCCTGCCAGGAATTAAAACACTTCTGTCCTCCATATTTTTAATCCTTGTCCTCCCGCAGAAAAACCTGGTTCCCCCATAATAATGTCTTAGCTTGTTCTGTGGTGAGATCGACTCCAGAAAACCTGTATGGGTTTATCATTTGCTATCCTTTGTTATCAAAGTAGCATTATGTGGACAACTATAAGGATTTAATTCCCTTTTGGTGTCCTTATTTAGGGGTGAAAGTGTTTTTCCCCCCAAGGATCTTTTCCCAATTTTCCTCCACCAAATATTTCAATGTTATAAAAGCCTAAGCAAGCTGCTTATCTTCTCCATGAGTATTACCAGTTCTAATTAAGTTCAATTCAGCTCATCTGATTTGAGAAGTCTTATCACCTGTGCAAATAATATGCATAGACTGAAGTATTCCTTCTGAATTCTAATTGATCATCATAAAAGACTTCATAGGTAATCAAATGTCTAAATGTACCAGAAGCCTTAATGTACCAGGGCCTTAAAGCAAAAAGCCAAAAAGATATTTTAGAAGCTGGGACGAACAGAAACCCTGTGTTCACATTTCCTGAATTGTCAGTGAGAACAACCTCATAACCCTGAGTATGTTTGTTGATCCATATAACGGAGGAATTGACCCACCTCTCCACACAGGCTACAGACACCAGATCATAGCTATTAGGGGCTCAGAAAAGACCATTTGGATCATTCAGTAGGACCTCTTCTGTATTCTCTAGGACTGCTACCTAAAGGCTTAATCCTGTAGAATGGAGGTACAGAGCATGGTATATAAATGCAAGTTTAAAAGTTACTAGCAGGTTAGAGAGTGCAGGAGAATCCAACCCTGCAACAAGAATGCTGCTGCTGCTAACAAAAGCATGTAGCTAAACTCCTCATTACTATGCTGAGGATGGTGTTAGAGCTTCTGTCTTCATGCCCATTGCACACCCATGCCTCATTGTCTTACTCCCTGCTCACTTCCCCCCGCCCCCAAATATAGCCTCGGCTGACATTTCTGCTGGAGCCCAACAATCTTGTATTGCCTGCTGCATGAGAGTTTGCAAGACCAAGACCTGCATAGTTTCCCCTAGTGTCTCTGTGACGGTGTACTCCATAAGGCTTTATGGAAATATGCTTATGAATGTATATATATGACATAACTGGAATATGTTTTATGCTACATATGCCATGTAACATATCTTTGTAAAGGTTATGATCTACTGAATCTATTCATCCTATTTGTATGTATGTGGCATTGTTGTATTCGAAGTTATGAATATTGGCTGTGTACTTTCTTGATTTCTAAGTAGCCTTAGTAAAGAATTTGGTCAGCTTCTTGAGAAAGGAATGTGCAAATTAAGTGCCCAATCAAGAAACACTTAAAGGACATTGAATCTTGGAAGGCTCCAATCCACATAAGAAGTCTACCTGAGAACGTTCAGGGTATCATGTAAACAATGACTGCTGCCTGTAAAGACTGAGTCATGCATGGACATGTGACTTGCCCATGTGACTCCAAAACTCCATCTTGGATCTGAACTTTGCATAAGAGAGAGGAGGGGGTCTCCACCCACAATAGAAAGTCTATTTAAACCCCTTGGAGACCCCTCCATTTTGTCTTCAGCTAGCTAAAGAGAGAGCCTCTCCACCCCCAAAGATACCTGAAAGAAACTGGAACAGGGGGTGTGAGTGATTGCTGGACCCAGACTAGAAGGAGACTAGCCTGTAAAAGGAAGGTTACTGGAACACCACCGAGGGTGAGGTTTTAGCTGTATTCAGTTTTCTACTGTATTAGACTCAGACTTGTGTGTTTAATTTAATTTTACTTGGCAATTCACTTTGTTCTATCTGTTAATACTTGGAACCAGGGGCGGCTCCAGGCCCCAGCATGCCAAGCGTGTGCTTGGGGCGGCATGCCGCGGGGGGGCGCTCTGCCAGTCGCTGGGAGGGCAGCAGGCAGGGTGCCTTCGGCGGCATGCCTGCGGAGGGTCCGCTGGTCCCGCGGCTTCGGTGGACCTCCCGCAGGACCGGTGACCGGCAGAGCGCCCCCCGTGGCATGACGCCATGCTTGGGGCAGCGAAATGTCTAGAGCCACCCCTGCTTGGAACCACTTAAATTCTACTTTCTGTACTTAATAAAATCACTTATTACTTATTAATTAACCCAGAGTATGCATTAATACCTGGGCGGGGGCAAACAGGTGTGCATGTCTCTCTATCAGTGTTATAGAAGGCAAACAATTTATGAGTTTACCCTGGATAATATTACTAGTGATATGCTAGGGGTAAAAAAATGAAAGCTTTATCCAGGGTAAAACAGATTTTTTTGGGGTTTGGACCCCACTGGGAGTTGGGCATCTGAGTGCTAAAGACAGGAACATTTTTCAAGTTGCTTTCAGTTAAGTCTGTAGCTTTGGGGCACGTGGTTCAGACACTGGGTCTATGTTGGAGCAGACTGGCGTGCCTGGCTCAGCAAGACAGGGTGCTGGAGTCCCAAGCTGGCAGGGAAAGCAGGGGCAGAAGCAGTCTTGGCACATCAGTTGGCCGTTCCCAAGGGGGTTTCCATGATCCAACCCATCACAGTCTCCTTGAATCCCTCCTTAAAGCCCTCCTTTAGCATAACTCTATCCTTTTTACCCAATTTCTCTCATTTACACCCCATCCAACTCCATCGGCTTCAGTGTTGTTGGATGTTTGGAAGTGAGAGCAGAATCAGTCTTAAGAACTTGTGCTGCTAACAAACATAAACCCTTCCTTCCACTTTCCTGCTGTCTTATGAGTTTGTGGATCAATTCTCTTCATTCATTTATATTGTTACCTTGAAGGCATTTGCTGTGATCACATCACCTCTGATTCTTCGCCAGACTATATACATTTAGCTTCTTCAGTTTTTACTCATTTGTCTTACCTTTGTATTTTCTCTAGCCCTTCTATATCCTTCTCAAAACTACATGGAGATGAACTGTATACTGTATTAGACCTACACAAAGAGGCACTATTACCACCTTAGTTCTACATGTGATCACACAAAACACAGAGGACCAGACTAAATGACCCAGCTGGGCTTTTCTGTCTCCTACTATGATCCAGTCCTTACAACCTTCATGCATGGAGTGCACCAGTTGCCTTTCTTTCTCTATACAATACAAGGCTTGTGCCATACTTTGGTTTTCTTCCATTAACAGGAATTCCTCTTCAGTCATCCATTCAGGGTACACCTATATGTCAAGCTGAAGCTGTAATTTTGATGTGTAACTACAAATAGTGCAGGAAGGGAGACAAGTGAGCCCCCTGAGTAAGTGCCTAGTGACCCAGGTGGAACTGTACTTTGGGCGGATAGCCCATCCCATTGCCAGCACTGCCGTGGCTATGCTTCTGTTTTCAGCATGCTTGATCAATTAAAGTTAGTGTACATACATCTACCTGGAAGTTACACCTCTAGCTCAAAGAGTAGACATACTCCAAGTAGGAAGGCGCTCCAGCTACATTTTAGTGCAGCTCTAAATGGTAGGTTTTATTTTGTTGCAAATTCTCCTTTGTTGTTGTCCATTGCAATGTGGGTTGCACAAAGTCTAAGCCCTGTACCCTATGGTCTGAATGTGGTGGAGAGAGGTTTAGAACTGAATTTCACTTTTGTGAATGGATTGAATCTTTATGGTGTGCACATAGTGGTCACCATTAAAAACTTTACAATTTTTGACTTCACAAAGAAACAACACTTCCATGGTACTCTCTTTCCTTAGCCTGGAGACTATTGTGTGTATCATGGTGTCATTAGTTACTTGCAGAGGCAAAAATGTAAAGCTATGACTGGAGTTGACTATACATGTTCATGGATAGATAAATAGGCAGAGCGATTAGATAAGTTAGAGTAATTCAACTAGTGGACAGAAGGAGAAATTAGACAAACACAGATGTATTAAGTGGATGGATTGAAGGCTAGCTGGATGGTTTGATGAATGGACAGTCGCTGTATTAACTATACTGAGACAATGGGAGGATAATGTGGATGGATTAGGTAGAGGAATGGAAAGATTAGATGGTGTAACCAAGTTTCAGGATTCTCCTACTGCTCATTCTGTTAGCAGCTGTTGGAACTGTACAGGGATCTATATGCAGGTTAATTACTGCTAACAAGTTGGGATGAATCAGGCTCATTAGACTCCGCCCTGAATTTAGGAAGATGGAAATAGCCTTTGAGCAGAGGAAGCTAATGCCTAGGACAGACAGGTCCTAAGTGGGGAAACCCCTAGGACAGACAAAACTTGAGCAAGAGGATTAATTTAGAATACAGTAATCCTAGAAAGAGCCAAGATAGAAGGAGAGGCTTAGACTGGGGTTTCAAATAGAATTATTTTAGAATTACCTTGACTCTATGATTGTGTTTTGAGACCTAAGTTACACATTTTTAAAGGTCAATGTCTCACATTTTGGTCCTTAATAGATGCACACTTTGCAAGAAAGAAGAGCTTGCAAGTGTGAATGTGATGCTGTGATCTCTATTTTAACACCAAGGGTGCAAAATGCTAATTTGTTGGCACTCTCCAGTTGACAGATGACATTTGTTTCTAATGATTCCCATCACCAGGACTAGATGGCTCTAGAAGCTGGGAATGGAATATAGGTTAGATTCACAAGGGGGATTTAGGTGCCCTAACTGCCCTTTTAGGCACCTTATAGTGAGGCTGAGTGGCCTCCCTCCGAGCAGGAAAGCGAGGGACCCTTACAAACTCCTTGGAAGGCGGATACTAGATCACCCCACCCCCCTCACCAGAAGTACCGGGGCATGGCCAGAAGTATAAAAGGCAGGCCCTGCAGCACAGTTGAGCGACAGCCTGCAAAGGAGGACGCTCAATCTGTTCTCCCAAGGCCCTGAGAGGAACCTGCACCTGGCTGGTCCCAATCCCCAGACATGGACATGGACATGGACATGGACATGGACTGGCCCGGAGTACCTGCTGCGGTTTACCCCAAAGAGCCGGAAGAGCCCTGGAGGCCACAGGTACCAAACGGCAGGGTGGCAGGAAGTAGCCCAGGGGCAGCCACAGAGCAGTTGAATGCAGAGCCCATCGTGGCTCAGTCGGCATGTTGCAGCTGGATCCCCACTGATGCAGGGGCAGCCAATCCTGCCCCTGCCAGGGCCTTGGGCTGGGACGTGGTGGAGTAGGATGGGCCTACGTCCCCCTGCCACCCTACCCCGGGTGGCTGACCCCCTACATGGTGCAAGGAGCTCTAGCCCAGGACAGGAACTCCCTTATCACTCACCTGGAGAGACTGTTCGCTGGCTACCAGGGTTCCACCCAGGCTACGGCAGCCCTTGAAGCCCGGACGTCCGGAACTCGGCCCCTGTTTTGCCTGTGGCCGCCTCGAGAGTGCCTGATGATGGACTGCAGCTTTGGACAGGTCTGCTCGGGTGAGGCCCAGGCCCATAAGCAGCCCTGGGGTAAACTGACTATCCCCATTATAGTGAATGGAGCCCGTTCCTCTGTGCTCATTTATTCGGGGTGTGGGCAGACGCTTGTCTGCCAGAGTCTCGTCCCCCGACCTGAACCGTCACTAGGGGTTATTCAACTCCAGTGTATCCACATGGACGTGCGACCCTGACTGTAAAGGGAGAAACCTGGACCCTGATGGTTGGGTTAGCCCAACTTGGCATACCCAGTCATCCTGGGCCAAGACAGAAAGGGCTTCGCAGGGCTCCTGCGGACGACGTCCAGGACCTCCCACACAGGGACCGCCCTTGAAGGGGAACCTGTGGAAGTTTAATTGTGAGGTAGGCTGCACAGCCTGTCTCACACTGGTGCACACCCATTACACCGCTCTTCTGAGTTTATGGGCAAGGAGTAGGCAGAGCTTTGGCTCTCCCCCTTCTCAAAATGCCACCTCGCACAGCTCAGACCATGTGGTGGTTGGACAATAATTTCCTAGTGCTGGTTTACTACCCCCTGTGACCAAGGGGGAAGCAGGAAGAGGATCCTGCCGTATACTGCTCCCGAAGTATCATGCCAATGCACTACTCAGTATGCAGGGCTGGAAGGAAAAGTAGACGCTAACCCTTAGAATACACTGAGAGTCCTAGACTGGGCAGTCAAATAGACTGTAGAGTACCCAGAATCTACAGTGTAGGGCACTATACGGTAGAACATCCAGAGTATCCAGGGCTAGTCCTGGGGGATGGACTAGATGGAATATCACAAGTCCTTTCCAACTCTAAATGTTACTCTTCTATACCAAGCCCTATACATTTGTAACAATTTTAAAGTCAGGTTCTAGTCAGGAAAATGAATCAATAAAAATAGCACCCAATTTCACTCAGTACATCTACCCTGGTGCTAGGCAAAGAAAGCTGGAAGATAATACCCTTTTGCACTTACAAATTAAGCAAATTTGATCTGCAGGCCATTGAGGGAACAAATATGCAATGGTAAAAAAAATAGAAGTGCACAATGGTAATCCCATTATCTGCTCTCAGTGTGTCTTCTGAGTCATTTTGGATTAGTTTGCTATCACCATTTTATTTTATTTTTTTTACTTTTGTCAGCACTGCAGAGAAAGCAAGCTCGGTTATCATTTTGTCTTCTGCATTACACAGCATCAGCAATGACCAGCTGATTTCCAATTCCACTCTTTTTTTAAAAAAAAAAACTCCAATGGGATCCAAAGCAGAATGAACACAGCTTGATTTTCAGACACTCGGTTGGGTTACCTTTCTAGCAGGTAGACACATTTCATTTTAAATGTGAAGTTACTGATTGGGAGAAGTGCCACAGTGACAGCCCTGAACACCAAAGTTTCCACAAAGCAAGTACAGCACAGCTAGCAAGACTAACGCCAATATTTTTTTATTAATGCCATAGTCTGTGCTGACTCAGAGAGAAGACTTCCATCTATGGAATCGGCCACACCATTTCCTCCAGGCTACCTCAGTCCTGCCTTCAGGGGACCACCTTCCAGTATGAGAAAGTCAATGAGTCTCTATAGTCCATTCAGTGCTTGAAATTGCTCACAAGAGTCCAATTAGTGCAAGCTATAGTGGGATTTTTGTCCACTAGGAAGTGGACCAAGACCACCAAATTCACTTCCCCAAGGCCACTGAACATCCATCAAATGGTAATAATATTGAGCCCCTTGCTGATCAGGGCAGGATTTGAACCAGTATATTTAGCAGAGCTGGTCAGAAAATGGAGTTTTTCCACCACAAAAAATGAGATAGAGTCTTTGGTGAAAAACTGAAAATCACAATATGGCAACTCCGAGTTGCTGCTATGCATCTTGGGAGGTGTAGTTTGGGTGCCTTATGCTCCCATTCTCCTGAATAGAATGATCTCCCATGATACATCATGGCCTTCCCTCTTGGTGAAGGGAGGTCATGTGTCACAGCAGTTGCATGGTCTTTTTTCCCACCTCCCCCCAGACAGTTAGTTTTTCAATGAAAAAAAAATAATCAAACTTTTCTTCAGAAATCAGATGCTTTACACATACGTAAAAAAGTCAATTAAATGAAAACCCAGTTTTCCATCAGAAACAAGTTTTTATGTCAAATGTTAGACCAGCCCTAATATTTACCAGCTTTCATTCTTCCTGATAGTGTCATTACCAGTGCAGCTCAGATTGCTGCCAAGCTGCTTGTTGAGGTTGGCAAAAGCGTGGTGTTTTCTGGTCAACTTCTCATTCTAAAAATGAATGAATATCTGCATAATTATGCTTTACTGTACCTGCTAATTTCTCCTGGAAAATGTCTTAATAAATTGATTGCATGTTCTCAACAAACCTCTAATGAGAGGATTATTTACAAAGGCCACACACAAGCTGTTATTAAAAAGCAATCAGAGAGAGTGTGAAACAATAGCAGGAGGTCTCTGAGAGGAAACCTGAAGGGGCGTGAAGTGGGCGGTTGGATTAGGTACATGTTACCCTGCTGGACTTTAATTAATAAGTATTTCTCTCATTTCATGAATGTCTCATTGTTTACCTGAATTAACTTGCATATTTGATTAAGCAGAAAGTTACTCTTCCCAGGCACTGTGACAAGTGGAGAGACAACATCTTTGCTGTGGTTTCTAGGGCCTGAACCTGACAAAAACTTTATTTGCACAGGGCCAGATTCTGTCACCTTTACTCCAGCTGAATTCTATGGGGACCACTTGCAATGTAAGCTGCTACTCAACATGCATAAAAATGGCAGAATCGAGCAAAACAATTGGCCCATTGACTATTCAGTTGAGTAAGGAAAGGATCCTGCCCCACTGAAGTCAAAGGATGCTTTACCATTGACATCAATGGCACAGGATCAGACCCCAATGGCTAGCAGGATTGGGCTAGTAACAAATAACATACAGAAAAACAACCAAAACTTTCAATCAAAATCTAGTTTGAATACTATATTTCCCAAACTCTAACAAATTGAAATTTAAAGAAGTGGTACCTTATGCCAACCCTTCCCATCCAATCCCCCCGCCTCTCTCTCACACACACACACACACACACACACACACACACACACACACACACACACACACACACACACACACAAGCTCTTATTGTAAATAGGTTATAATAACAAAAAATAATTATGGAGCTAGAGGATTTGAGCTTTGAGGAAAGATTAAAAGTACATGTATAATTAGTTATAATTAATTAGTGAATGTTTGCACACCACGTAAAAAACCTGAGCTCTGTATAATTGGTATTGACATGGAGAACAAGCCTAAATGATGAAGAAAGTGGAGTATGAGATAATTGTGCAAGCATTGGAAGGGTGAAACACAAAAGGAGGGAAAGAGTTTGGGATGCTCTAAGGGGATATGAGTAGGCGTGATGGTATGTGCACCCCACATAGGCCCTAAAGGGGTTAATTTGGACCTGAGAGGCCAATTATGGTATATGGCTACATCTGGAAGGAGAGCAAAACTTAAATGAACATGAAGCCCAGCTGGGCAGGAGCAGACTGATTCGTATAAAGCCAGGAAGTTGAGAGCAGAAGGAGGCTTAGGGCTTGAACTAGACAGGCTAGGCCAGTAGTGGGCAACCTACGGCCCCCGGGCCACATGCAGCCCATCAGGGTAATCCGGTGGCTGACCACGAGACAGTTCGTTTACATTGATCGTCCACGGGCATGGCTGCCCACAGCTCCCAGTGGCCGTGGTTCACTGTTCCTGGCCAATGGGAGTGCGGGTCACTTAAGGGAAGAATCCTACCAGATAGAGTAACATCACAGCATCACATATTCTGCACTAAGCCTGATATTCCTCCTCCTGTGAGATATTACAGGTGCCAAAGATTTGATCACATAACAAATCGCTGCAAAGGGAAAACACAGTGCAGCACATGTGGAGGCAAATATTTATATGATAATTGTGAGGAAGGGAAAGAACAAATGTTGCAATCATGGAGGAAAACACAGCTCAGCATCTGGAGATGTACTGAGGCAAAGAGGACTAGAGAAATACCCCCCCACACACACACACAGCAACCCATTACTAAAATTTCATATGCAGAAGCCACTAGGAGAGATCTAAAAGAAAGGGGGGGGGAAGAGAACCTGATATGGGGAAAGGGAATAGCCAGCAACAAATTAATGGGAAGGAAACAATGAGTGACACCAGGGTAAAAGGAGATGACCTACTACTTAGGGAAACAGAGATTCACTGAGTTTATGATTTATGACTGAAATAATAAACAATTCCTCAAACAGGAAAGAAAACAGAAAATGAGAATTATAATTAAAATTGCTGAAAAGTACCTATGGGCTAGGAACCCATCAGTGGAACAGCTTCATACTTTCCTAAGTGAAGGAAATATTGAAGGTTAAAAGAATGGTGGTGACTAATTATTTTAGCTGGAATGCCCATAGACTGATATTAGCCTGATGCCTACAGCATGGGTAGGAATAAAAAAATTGATATGAAAACAAAGCCTGATCTAATATGCACACAGGACACTTGGCTAATGGAAAAACTAGACTATGAAATCCCAAGATATGGCATATACAGATATGATAAATAAATAGGAAAGGGTGGGCGTGTCTGTACCTTCATTAAGGAGAACCTGAACCACCTTGAAGTAGAGGTTAAAAAGCTAAACTGAGTATAGTGCAATTGAGATACCAATACAAAACTGTGTTTTTAAGACTTCATGTTGTCTATAACACATGCAGAAAACTAGAGGCTATGGACCCGAAGAATTAATTGCAGATGTCACATGGCTGTTCATCTGTGGTGATTTGAATTGTCACACAGATTGTGGGGAAGTAAGAAAAATGGAAAATATTTAGAGCAATTCTTTGAAGAGAATAATTTAGTAATATCAAATGATGGAGCACCTACCAGGTTCAATACAGCTGACAGAAGCTTCTCATGCCTGGATATAGGAATTCCTTCTAGCACCATAGCAAGTGAACGCAGATGGAAAATATACAGAGGAGGGGATGAGTTGTGACCACTTTCTGACATTAATTACATACTAAGGAAAATGAAATAGTGAAGATGACATAATATCCCTAATTGCAGCAAAGAGTCCTGTGGCACCTTATAGACTAACAGACATATTGGTGCATGAGCTTTCGTGGGTGAATACCCACTTTGTCAGATGCATGTCATGTCATGCATGTGGTCACACACGACAAGCTCATGTCCCCACACATCTGTTAGTCTATATGTCTACAGGTCCTCTTTGCTGCTTTACAGATCCAGAGACAGACTACGGCCCTCCCCTCTGATACTATCCCTAATTGGAGTATTTTCTTAAAAACAAACTGTATAGTCTCGAGAAACAAAAGTGAGGAATATGTGATTGAGCAACATATACTTTAAGATAGAGGACTTCTGTAGTAATGTTACCAAGGGGATCAAAGCCTTGCTATTCCTAGAATACCAACAGTACTTCGAGAAAGAAAAAAAATGTTCCATGGGGGAACAAGGAATGTGAAATGGTAACTAGGGAAAGGAATGAGGCATGCAAGACAGCTAAAAAGTTCCTTAAATAGAGAGATCTTAATGAACTATAAAAGTACAGTGGTTGTACAAAGGTTTATAAAAAGAGCAAAACTAGAGAAAGCTGGAGAACATATGGCAGGAAAGTAAATAAAGATGCCGATATAGCGGAGCTATAGAAACAAATTCAGAAAATGAATTTGGAATAAAGAGTAAGAGCCACGTAATACCAAGCCTTGCAATTGCAGAGCATGGAGTAATAAGCTCCAACAAAGAAAACGTGGAAATTCTGGACACCATGTTTCAAAAAGTCAGTAATGACAAGGATCAGCAGATAGAATTTAGGGATAGGAAAAGAACATTCATTATGGATAATTATGAGATGATGAAGAGGTGGAAGGAGGATGTGGCTATTTTAAGTGAAAACTTTAGTATGAGAACTCGAAAAAATGATAATAAGGAACAAAAGTACTGCACCTGACAAGGACAAAATGCACTTTGAAATGCTTTTAACACCTGAGTGATGGAAGCTTGAGGGTGATACTAAAATTACCTAACAGATGGAGAAAAGGTGAAATACCTACAGACTGGAAACAAGCACTCAAAGTCCCAATGAGGAAGCTGGGTAATTTGTGCTCAAGACCTCAGGCATACAGACCAATTGCCATCACAACATATTTAGGTAAAACCATGGAAAGAATGGTAATGGAGAGATTAATAGTACACCTAGAAAGAAATGTGTTCCCGGATAGAACGCAAACTGGGTTTGGAAGAGGTAGGGGCACCATTGACCACATTCAAAGTATTGAGACAGAAGCACAAAAAACCATGAGAACCAAAGAATTCATATTAACCTTCCTGACATGAAAAAAGCCTATGATGTGTTATGGAGAGAGAGACTGCTTCATAAAGTGGCTTCCATGGTTATTACAGGAAAAAAATATCCAGATGGTTAAGGGACTACTTAAGCAAAAGATCTAAAGTCCATACAGGGAATGTTTTTTCTAATATACATTCAATTTCAAATGGAACCACACAGGGGAGTGTAATTAGCCCAACCCTCTTTAATATCATGATAAATTACCTCCCTAAGGAGATGAGGACAGGAATATGGATCACATTCTTTGCTGATGACTCTGCCATATGGACCAAAACCAGAAACCTTGAAAGCACTGCCAAAGGAATCAATGATCCACTGGAATAAAGAGGTAGGGCTTCAAATTCTTCATAGACACAACTAAGGCAAAAATCTTCATGACAATGAAAAATCCAAAAAGATGTAAAGTTATATCTATATGACCAACAGATATAGTGAAAAATTACAAATTCTTAGACATGATTTGAAAACAAGCTCATTTGGAGAGACTGTATTGAAAATACTAAAGATACGTGCAAAGGTAGAATTAACTCACTGAAAAATCTTTGGAATATCCAGGGGAGCTGATAAGAAAATGGTAATGCTATACTGAGCACTAATTAAACCAATTATTGAGTATGGATGGCAGGCCTTTGACTCAGCCGTGAACACAAACCTGAGAAAACTAGACTATATCCAAGAACAGGCATTGCATATCGCATGAGGTGCCTTCATTACTATGCCTCTGTGTACTACAAATAGCAGGTGGTGAAATGTCTATCAATCTTAGAATGAAGCTCCTAGACATAATCTTTTGGGCCAAAGTAGTAGGTAATAGTGAAGATGACAACAGAAAGCTAATATATAATGATTGTTGGCAATTAAGGGGAGGCCGGGTACGACAAAAAAAAATTAAAAATTAAAATTCCCCATGTAAGTAGATAAAGGATCTTAATGAAAATAAAGTATTGAGAGAGAGAGACCAAAATCAATAGCTATGCGAAAATACTCTATCACTGGAAAATCATCCCCTCCCCGCTGAGACAGACATGGAATTATATAAAGAATAAAAAGACTGTTAAATGTACAAAATAAAGCAAATTAATATATTTGTGATAAGTGGGGACACTATTGCCAAATATGTACAGATGGCTCCAAAGAGGAAGGAACAGGAAGAGTGGGAACAGCTTTCTGTGTGTCCTCATTCAGACTCAAGTAAGCCATACGGCTAACTAACTTTATCTGTTTTTATGGCTGAGCTATCAGGGATTATGCTAGCACTAAACTGGGCTTTAGATGTGTGGCTACCTGCCATGACCATCCTGTCTGACTCTTTATCAGGGCTGCAGTGATAAGTGACTGCAGAGATGATATTCTCAATTACATGCTACTGCTAACCACTGAATTTGCACAATTAGATATAACCATAGTGATGGCATGGATCATGGTGCATGTAGGGATAGCAGGCAATGAATTGATAGACAAACAGGCAAAAAGTGTTATTAATCATGAACAAGCTGACCTCGGAATCCCTTTAAACAAACTTGAATTTAAACACCTGCTTCAAAAATGAGCTATGGAAGGAATGGCAAGAATTGCTGGCAAATGAAACAAAGGGGAAAAAATTCTGAGAAGTATGCCCTGCAGTCGACAGTGTTAATATAATCAAAGGCCCTGAGAAGGAGAGCGAAGTGGCTCTAGTTAGAGTTCTAACAGGGCATTGTGGATTAAATAATTTATTTCTAATTAGCATGCACCAAAAATGGACTATGTGTAACATATAAGGCCCAGGAAACAATAGATCATATAATCTGAGACTGTAAAAAGTGTAACAGTGAAAGGAGGTGCTTATACTGAAAGCATAAAAGCCTTAAAACAATTTTCCTAGCAACATCTATCAAAAATGCAAGGAAAATGGGGCCCAATAGAAAAAGCTCTTCTGCAATTCTTTAAGAACACCAGGAAAAGCGTGAGATTCTAAGTCATGAAAAAGATACAAAGTTAAAGTACAGTGCATGGCAGTCAGCTCAGGAAGCGAGGCTGCTATGCCACAATACCAAAGAAGAAGAAGAAGGCTGCAGGGTGAGATTCTGCTGTCACTCTCTGGGAGCAGAGAAGTGGGGAGGAGAAAACCTAACAAGAAAAAAAAAAGCCTTGTGATCCTAGCCCTGGAAGAAGGATCAACCCCAGAAAAATTGTGGAGAAAGAAAGCCTGAGGGCTGAGTAGGAAGAAGCCTAGGGAAAAAGCAGCAAAAAATAGGACTGAGCAAACCATGACTGCTGATTATAGGGTTCCTGGGCTGGAACCCAGTGTGGAGGTGGGCCTGGGTTCCCCTACCAGCCACTGGGAAGTGTCACAGGACTGTGAGAACGGAACAGCTGTCTAGCTGGCCTGAGTGATTGAGACCCCAAAGAGGCGGGAGGGGGAAGTATACTGTGACCTGGATGGAGGGCCAAGCCACAAAAAGGGAGCAACCCAAGTTGCAGAGAGAGAGAGAAAGGCCAAGGGGCAAGTGAAAAACAGAAGGGGTCACCAGACCAGACAAAAGCTGGTTCCCCAGACACAGCCATGAGGCGGTTCCCCAGCAGTGAATGAACCCCATGATAGTAGGTTTGATGGAAGCAAACTAAGAAGCAAGGGCTGAATCCTGAGCTGCCATAGGTTCAGGTGCAGGCCCCAAACCACCCCGTCAGCTGCTGCCTGACTTTTTTGCATACATGAGCAGTACACAGTGGCTGAGACACTGGCGGATAATCCAGAGTGCTGAGCAGAGACTTCAGATCAAGGATATCCTGAGTTCTTATTTGTAGGGATAGTTGAAAACTTTTCCCCACAAAAAAAAAAAAAATTGACAGAAAATTGGGGTTTTGACTAAATGATATTTGTGTGTGAAATCTCTGCTTTCCATGGAAATTCTCACTTTTGTTGGAAAAAAAAAAGCCTTAAAACCAAAAATATTTTGGCCGAAAAAAATATTTTGGTGTGGAACTGCTACCACAGTGCTTTGTGTGGGGGCTGTAGATCAACTGCCTTATGTCTTCATTCTGCTATATGGGCCAAGCTCCCCAACCAGATCATCTCCCTGATAATCTGTCATGGCAAGCGACTCCTCTGATGAACCACCTCCCCTCTCCAAGAGGGGAAACCAGGGTGTATCATGGGAGATGTAGTCCAACCAGAGACCCCAGGCGATAGAGGAGAAAGGGAGCTTGAAGCACCCAAACTAAATTTGGAAAATTTAGACCTCCAAATAGTGGGCCTGGCAGACTATGGGATAGCCTCTCCCAAGACAAGTGGTGAAGTCCCATTACTTGAATCATTTAAAAGGAGGCGGAACAAAGCATTCAAAGACTCACTAGAGTCTAGTCAACTTCATGGCCCTTCACAATTCTGCTCCTCCCTTCTCATCCTCTCATGATTTGCCCTCATATTGTTGGAGGTCTGAACAAATAGATTCATAGGGGAACAGAGGTCTCAGAGGATCTGAATGTGGTGTACGAGGACAGAGCAGGGGATGGCCCAACTGTGGCTCTTTTACTGTTAAAGTGCAACTTGCAAGCCCCGCCATCTCCCCCCACCCCCATTCTCCACCTACCAGATGGGGGTGGCGGGGAGCTCAGGACTTCTGCTTTGCAGTGGGGTAGGGGCTTCTATCCAGCAGGGAGGCGCGGTGGGGGGGTGTCTTGGAGCCAGGGATTCAACCGCACTCCTGTTGAAGCCCCAAGCCCCGGCAGGTGTGCCCTGGCTCTCAAACTGCTGAAGATTGCCATATGTGGCTCGGAGGGCCAGTAAGTTTCACCACCCCTGACATAGAGGGATGGAGGCCATAAGGAACACGAGGAGAAGTTGTTCTTATTAGCTGGTAATAAGACCATAGAATAAAACTCTTATATAGAATCCTTCAAAACTAACTGTAACTCAGATGCTTCAGTATTAAAAACTGCAACACAGCAGACAATGTAGAGGATACATTGAACTGTGTTCATAAAGACAGTTAAAAATTAACACAGCTTTCACTCATAAGCCCAATAACAGACTGGGAAGGGAATGAAAAAGGTGAGAGAGATAAGATGCATCCATAGCAGCGATTCAAAATGTGATGAAGAGTCAGGGGTTAAGAAATACAGGGAGGTTATTCCAGACACCAAGAACTAGAGAGTAGGATCTCATGCCAAGAGTGGCAAGTCAGTGCTAGATGAGTAGAGGTACTAATGGTAATAGAAGAGGAGGAGAAGTGAGGTGAGAGACAAGTCGCACGGGGGAGCTTGAAGCAAGTTTTGGTCTAAGTGCAGTTTTGAACTGGCTCTTATAATAATAGGAGATATACCAATCTTCTAGAACTGGATGGGACCTTGAAAGATCATTAAGTCCAGCCCCCTGCCTTCACTAGCAGGACCAAGTACTGATTTTTTTTGCCCCAGATCCCTAAGTGGCCCCCTCAAGGATTGAACTCACAACCCTGGGTTTAGCAGGCCAATGCTCAAACCACTGAGCTATCTCTCCCCCCTTTACAGCAAATGAGGCTGTCTGAAGACTGTGGTGATGTTTCTTGGTCCATGTGGGAAGACAATCCTCCTGCAATGCTGGGTTTAAACTGAAACAAGAAACATTTGGCTTAAATAGCTAGGAAACAACCCAGCTTCTGAAAGAGTGGTGGGATCAAAATAATCAGTCTTTAAGCCATGGCCTGACAGGCTCCTATTGGAGATATGGTCTACGTCTATATGAGTCCAACCAAGAAGAAAAAGCCAGAGGCTGAACTACATATAGATGACCTACGCTGCCTCCCTTGACCAGTACCCTCCTACAATATATCTTAAAGCACATTTCCTTATTACTTTTCTGGGTTTGGATGTTGCTGTGTTTTTGTAGGTGAAAATAGATTTCACTCCCAGGCAAATGTCACTCCCACTTGTACAACAAGTTCTCCACCCACCCACAGCAAGTTTTCTACCAAACTATAAAACCTCAGAGGAACAAAATGTGACAAAACCTTAAATCTGCTAGTACTCTTATAAAACACACACAGACTTCTGGCGACTGGCGTTGGAGGAAACCATCATCATTACACTGCTTAGTTTTATGGCATGTTAAACTACTGATGTACTGATTTTAAAAATGCCCTCATCATGAAGCTCTCTTTGTTCAGACTCTCACTGATTTACAGGAGAACTAACTTCACCCAGGCTCTATACTATTGCATATTAAACTCTTATGTATCTATCTGAGCACCTTTCATCACAGTGGGAGTGTAGCAGTCTCTCAAACCATCATGACCTCTAATATTTAAGCCTTTAGGGCCTAATACTGCTAGACCTTTTGCAACCTGACCAACTGAAATTATGAGCAATGGTTTTCAGGATCTTAAGCCAAGGTCTTATAAGTCAAAGCAAACTCCTGATACTTTACCTGGAAATCCATATGGTAGCCAGTGCAGTTCACTGAACACTGGTATAACATGCTGCCTATGGGAAATGCTACTTCATTAGCAGGGAGCCATGTTCTATGATAGGAATTTCCAGATGGTTTAAGGAGCAGGCCTGCACAGAGGATGAGTGCAATGCAGCAGTCCTGATAGGTAGACAGGATGTGAACAGAGGTTTCTCACTTCTTAGGAGAGTGCTTGCAGTGGAGCCTACAGCTATGACTTAGGCTCCAAAGACTGGGGTTTAGGCACATAATTACCTCTGTGGATCTGGGGCTGTGACTTGTCCAAGCCACATAATGCAGAACTGGATATTCAACCCAGATATTTTGAGTCCCTGTCCAGTGCTTTAATCCCAAAGTCATTCTTCTCTCTTGCATTACCTTTAAAAATTAATTGGGTCTTATCTGCGCTGAAACTCATCCACTTAGGCCCAGTCTCCACTGGACACTGAGTTTGTCATTCACCTGCATTGGCAGGGTCTGAAGAGATGCAAATGGAGAACTGGGTGACATCAACCTACTAAAAACACTGCAGGTATAGATTCTCATGAAGTGTCATAATGAGCCCACATGCCTGTAGAAAAGGAGAGATTCTGGATTGGAAACTGATGAAACAACCCACACAAGAGGACCCTCCAAGCAGCCAAGCAATTGCCCACTATTCCATTCCAGCATCATTCTCTTAAGGGTAACTTCCTCTACCCATCAAAGATATTCAGATAAGTCAAACACCTCATGGTCATCAACACTGGAAACTGTCAATCCAAACTGGATCATGGTATATGCTTAGAAGGTCTAATCAGATCCCTGATGAATCCACTTATCACTCACAAGCCCAATTCAAGAGTGATACAGCTTGTTACAAATTTAATAGATCCATGTGTTGCGTGAGTTAGAGACCAAGATTATAGTGCACTCTTCTTTCTTGCTTTGCTTCTATCATGGTCAACAGTCTATGTAATGCCACACTCTCAGTTGCAGTGTTGGGGAGGGATTGCATTTGGGATTTCTGGATCCAAATGGATGCGCCTCTACTTTCTGAGCTAAAAGACCCAGCTCAGTTAGCCCAGGCTGTAACATGCTTATAAACAACTGTATGTGGCCCAGCCAGCTCTAGAGAGGGACAGCACTACATAGAGTTGGTGCGGATTATGTATCAGAGCCTGTGAATAGATGTAAAAGAATAATGTGGAAACATAGCCGTGTTGGCCTTGCCCCAGTCTGAGCCAATGCTCAGCAAAGACCCTGAGGAAAGAGAATCTGACCCACATTTTCCAAACCACTGTAGTCTATAGATATTTCTTCTGCGTCAAAGTCATTATCAGTGCAAAGGATTAGTTGTAGATACTTCTAAAAGTATAATAACTCTAATGGAGGGAAATATGCTATCCTTCTGTCCCCAAAATGTGATTTTTTTTAATATCCTACATTCTCTCAAGAAATCCCAGGTTGCCAGATTGTTCACATGGTTGCATTTTTACTCCCTCGTCTTTTTGTATAAAATCAGTGCAGCTCTGCAGTTCATTTCTATTTATTTCATGGTGCTAGTCTGAATTACTCTGCTGTCTTATTTGTCCCCCTGCTGCTGTGGGGAGGCTTTGCATATTTCTATCTGAGTTGACGACTGGTGATCCCAGCTAGCTGTCTTTGTCCTGCTAAGCATTTAATGCTCTTAGAAACTGGTTTTGAATCCAATATTTTTTTTTCAGATTCCGAGGGGTGTGTGTGTGTGTGTGTATGTTCACCTAGCAGCATTGTGTTGTATGGGTATGGGCTGGGTATACACTTGTGTGTATGTGCATAGATCCATGCATTTTTACACTATGTTTGCAATACAGTATACTCCTGTTTATCCAACACCCTATTATTGAAACCTCTGCATTAGCTGAATCCCTTCCTTGTCCCCCAGCATGAGACACATAATAGATCAGAACCCACCCAGCCAGGACTGAGAGGAGGAGCACCCAGCTGTGGGGGAAGCCAGCCTGCTGCTGAATGGCTCCTGAAGCAGCACAGAGAGCCCTCTGCAGCCCCCACTGTCATGGGATTGAGTGAATGGGGCCTTTGATGAGCCATTATGTGGTTAATTACCTGTAACTTCTGTTTAATACAATCTACAGAGAAATATACAGCAACCAGCTACTGTTTAGAAGAACTCAGGCAATCAAAGGTCTTGTTTAATCTGGAGATTTGATCCATTTCAGCCCTAGAAAATCCTTAGCGTAGGCAGCAAAACTGCTACATGCTATGATTTGCACTGGTGCAACGCATCCCAGTTTCAAGCAGGGACAAATCATCCTAATGCAAAAAGCAGCTTTGCCTGTCCACACTAGAGGTTTGCATTGGTACAGCTACAATGGTGGTTGGCTATCAATGGCTGAAAACAGGACAAGTCCCCGATGCAGACCAGGTCAGCTACTGCAATGACGGGCATGTTATAAAAATAGACAAAACAGAATGGGGCTCTAGGTACTCCCCACTCCACCATATAATTTATACATTTATATGAAAACTGCACATGTACGTGTATGTCTTCTGCCCCTGAAAGAAGCTCTCCAAGCACAGTGAATGGCACCATTACAACATATCACAATTGAGAAGCTGCTGTTTGTCTTCTCTTGGTTGCGCCAATTATTATTTGTTTGAAAAGCAACTACTTCAGTGATACATTTTTTCCTTTAACATGTTTCGGGACTCATGGATTTGAGTATAATGTGTGATAGTTCCATTAACAAACTGTAATTAAGGCATCTAATAAAAAACCAGCGATTCATTTAGCAGGGGGTAAAAAAAGAAAAAAGCCTAACAGAACTCTGATTGAATTCCTCTGTTAAATGAACATTAGGGCTTTTCACAGGACTCCTAATTGCCCTTCCTTCCTTTTTTCAGAAATATTAAATAAATTAAATTGAACACAATTGTATTTCTCTAAAATAACACTAGAGTAGAAAAGCTGTTCCAAAATATCCATTAATATAATGATTTTTTAAATGTGTTGTGCATTTCAATCTAGATAAAGGTTGGCTCATGATTAGTGAATCTTCCAGACTACAGAGAGTAAAATCTTCCATTTACTGGACTGATAGATACTTTTACCTCCAGGGATCCCCTTTACATGCTAGTCAAATGGTTAATTTTATTCTGCCATTAGGGTGAAATACTGTTATGTTTCTCCATACACAAATAAGCATCCACACATTTTCTGCCTCTGTTGCTTTTATTTTAGGCTAAAGGAAATAAAGAATGAACAAAAGCGAAGTCTTCAGGAAAAAGCCCAGGATGTATATATGTTTTTCCCAAAGTTAAGGCTGCAGAAACTCTGTAAACAAAATGGCTCCTGTCTCTGTGCACAGAGGTCTGAGACTATAAAGTTGTTGTGCACAGAAAATAAGTGTCGGTCGGGACGCGGGACAAACATCTAAATATTGGGATGGTCCTGATTTTATCGGACATCTGGTCACCCTACTTACATCACATTGTCATAGGTGGAGCTGGTAGTGCTGCCACAAATTGATTGCTCAACACCTTCCATTGTAGGACCCTGTTTTCAGTTGTTTATAACTTTGCCAAACTACAGTTGTTCAGGCTGAAATTTTCTATGCTGGGCACCTACCTGAGACTGAATTGTTTTAGCTGAAACTTTCTCAAACAGTTGAGCCATTTCCAAGAATGAGATCAGGGGAAAATACGTTGTTTTGCCCATGTTTAAAAATAAATAAATTCTTTCAGCTATTTTGTTGACAAGCCTCCATGCTTTGGAACAGGGACTTCAAATTTGGTGGGGTGATGGTGGTGTATTCTTCTGATTTCAGGAGTGTGCCTTTTGCCCTCCCTATGAAAACTGACCTGAAGTTGGTCACGTTATGAGCCTTTTACATTATCTCAGTTTGCTCAGGCTCAGCAGATGCTTTAATGCTCAGCAGCTAAATTCTCCAAAGATTCTGTCTGCACTGAGCACACTGCATCCCCACACAGGTCCTATATCCCAACTGGACTAAGCGTCAGCCATTGCCACAAAGCATGGGGCTGCAGGGACTGAGCTGGGCTTTCCCTGCAATTGCTCCTCCTGATTATTGTGGACTGCTGTGGCATAAAGCACCAGACTGGAGAGTCAGGGAATGATCTCTCCTGTGCTCAGTGCTCCCTGTTGGTGTCTGAGCAGCATGCAGGAGAAGGAGGCAGCAACCTAATTTGAATGTAGAGAAGTGAGAAATGTGTTGGGGAGAAACAGGAGTAAAGTTGGAGCAAGTGTAGGAAGGAGTCTTGGAGAGCAGTAGAGGTGGAGTGGGCTGGAGCCAGAAGGGGTAGGGGGCATGAGCTGGGGGATGGAGAGGTGCAGAAGGGGGAGGTGGAAGATGTCAGAGTGGGAGGTGGCTGGAGCCGGGGGCGGGGGTGGGATAGGAGAAGAGGGAGTAGAAACAATTTGGAGCACACAGGGAAAAGGGTCTATAACCACTAGAAACACCCCCTTCAGAACCTGGAATTGAACCTCTGAGTCCTGAATCTCTATATTCCTCTTCTATCAGAAATCCACTGGCAAAGTGTGTGTGTCATCCCCCTTTAGTGACATATAGAGGGTAACAGCCAACTATTGATACTAGTTACTCCCTTGGGTCAGGTGGCAGAGGTCTGTGCTGTGGATCTAAGCTCGAAACCTGCTGGTGAACCAAACTGGGGGTCAATATGGTTATAAAATAGAAATTTTGTTTTCAATTTGTTTTAGTTTAAAAAAAGGAAATTACATTTAAAACCAAGCCCTATAGTAAGAGATCATTAAGGGTTGCAATATCAAATACTCAAAAGTTAGGAATACCATCTGTAAGGTTGCCTCTGTGTGTTCCTCATTTTCTGGGTGCCCATAGGACCTCCAGGGCCAGGTTTTCAGAATTGCTGAGCACTCGCAGCTGTAACTGAAGCCAATGGGAACTCAGCTTTGAACACATAAATGTTATTAGGATGCTCAGTATTCTGAAAATTCTGACCTTAAGTGTGTCAATTTGGGCACCCAAAACTAGTAGATGTGTTTGACAATTTTTACCTTAATCTCTCCATGCCTTAGTTTCCCAGCTATAAAAAGGGAATAACAACAGCATTATCTAATCACACAGGAGTGCTGAGAGGATAAATTCATTAATGTTTGTGAAGCACTCAGATACTGTGGTGAGAGCACCACAGAAAAGCCCAGAAGAAAATGAATAATTCTGTATTCTGTGCAAGGATGAATGTGTGTATTAATTAAAGCCTAGGACCACATACTGAATCAAGTGGATAAAAAGAAATACTGAATAGCTACCCACTTACTAAACTGTCCTAATGATAGTAAGTGGTGCTGTGGAAAAAATAGTAACATACGTTTTCTGGGCGTTAATAAAATTAAGATTCAGAGTCATCCTCTCTTGTTGCAGGCACAGAGTTTCCATTAATGCGAGGGAGTTTACTGGAGCAAACGAGAGACTGAATAGACCTCGAGTGATTTAGTGAAAAGTCCTAATCTTGATTCAGGTTCAAATACCCCCAAGGTTTAGGTGAAGTTACATCTTTGGTTTTAGTTTGGGCTGTAATAAAGATAGGGACCTTTAATAAAACTTGGACATGGATCTAGATTTAGATTTCAAACACAGCCTCAAGTTTCAAGGGTATTTGTATGGAGTGTTTTGGGTTGGGCCCAAGTCTATTACCTTGTTAGGGTTTGCATCACTACTAAGCCCCATGAGCATAAAGAAATGAAGCCAAAAAGAGGTGGAGTTGTGTAGTCTGAAGAAATATCAGCAATATGTGAAATGTGTTTCTAGGCACTTAATCTTATCCAAATGAGGATGGCAGATGTTTGTTTCTTCAACTTGCCTCAGCATTTTCCACCACCAGGAAAACATTCCCTAAATGTAAAGCACAGGCTAGTGAAATGAAATCAAGGAACACAAATATTTATCATTTTTCTTTCTCATTAGCATTTCTTGCTCATGAGCCAGAATGTGCTGTGTGTGCCTCCTCCATCCATGCAAACTGCCTAGCTCCCTTGTCAGTCTTTCTACAGAGTACAGGTAACAATAGCCATCAATGGGTATGTCTACACTGCAGTTAAACAACTGCGGCTGACCTGAGTCAGCTGACTTCGGCTCGTGGGGCTCAGCCTGAGGGGCTCTTTAATTGTGGTGTAGACATTCAGGCTCAGGCTGTGGGGAAAGGTTCTGGTCATTCTGGGACATTGACATGCTACTAAATCTTAGACTTGAATGGAGAAGAGGCCCAGATGAAATAACTATACAAGAAGGTCATCAGTATCCACACAGTTGGAAGACACCCCAAGACATAAAGCGCACAGTCTCTGTTCATCTAGAAAGCATGGGCAGGCGACTCTCGGGTCATGTCCACAAAGCAAAGAAAAACCCATGGCTGGCCCATGCTACCTGACTCGGGCTCCCATGGATACGGCTGCGGGGCTGTTCATCACTGTGCAGACTCCTAGGTTCAGGCTGGAGCTTGGGCTCTGGGACCTCCCATCCTGCAGGGTCCTAGAGCCCCAGCTCTAGCCTGAGCCTGGAAATCTACACAGCAATGACAACCCCACAGCCCAAGCCCCGCAAGCCAGAGGCGGCTAGCACAGGCCAGTCGCAGGTGTCTAGTTACCATGTAGACATATGCTCAGAGGTTAACAAAATAATTCTCAGTCCTCAGAAATGTTTTATGAAGACTCTTACAGAGTAGTTATTATTCTGCTGTCCTAGTCCCAGTCCACCCTGCACATGTTCAGAGAGTGATTCTAATTCTTTCAGCAGGTTGGGAAGGAGTTTAAAAAAAAAAGGGCCTAAGTTTAATCTCACAATGGTTTTACTTGGACTTCAGTGGAGATATTTCTGATTCTTACCAATGTATGTGCAATCAGAATCAGACCCCACAAAGACATTCCAACTCATTAAGGGGGTCCTACTAGTTGCACATCTGTTTAAGGCTTTGCTGCAGTATTTAGGAGGTGAATCAGAGGGTGAGTTTGGGGTCCTCAAAGCATGAATCATACCCAAGTATCACTGTGTTAGTAGCTATTATTTGGATTGAATATTTTAGGTGGAGCCAAGGAGAATATTTGAAATGTGTACATATTACAAATCTTGCCTCATCCACCCTCCCTATTTCCTCCCACACTATTTTCCAAGCCAGGATCTCACAGACCTGTGGGCTTATCTCACAAATGAAATGCTTGCCAGCCTCCCTGTGAACTATCTTCTTAGGGCTCAGCAGTGCAACATTTGATTTATTCTATGAAACTTCCTTTCCCTCAGCATCAGGCAATGGAAATAGTCAGAGGCTCATATCAAAGAGAATATCAAGGGGAAAAGGCTCATGTAGCCAGTTAGTGCTTTGCAAATCTCATTCCTAGAGAAGTGTGTGTGTGGGGCGGGGAGGGGATGGAATTGAATGTTTACACTTCTTTCTAGAAGATGGATGAGAAATGAGGGTACATACTGGAATTGTCACCACATCCAGGGTCACCTGACCACATTTCCCCCAGTGCTTAATATCCAGATATGCTGGTGCAAGAGCAGGAGAAGCATGTATACACTCCCTCTGCTAATGCAGGCCCAGAAAAACAGGACAGCCCAGTGGAAAAGTGTGACACAAAGGCACATTGATGCTAACAGCAAAGGGGTCACTGTTCATTACAGGCCAGACCTGACAAACTCACTATACCTAGGTGACTGTAAGAACTGCTGTATTCACACCCTACACATTACTAAAATAATTTTTGTACAAAATGTGCTTTGTGGCATATCTTTTGAAAACTAACACCGCACTTGTGAATAATATTGTAAAATATGTGTAACAATGCTGTATATGAAAGTATGGATACTCGCTAATATTATGCTTTAAAGTCTGTGACTAAAAGGCGTTTATCAACTTCCCCTGACAGGTCTGGTTTAAACAGGTTTTCTCCAAACAAAGGAGAGAGGCTGACACTTCTAATCAGGTGTGGCCCAAATTAAATGGGCTATTCATTTATGTTAGAGAGTGCAGCAGGAAGAGATAATTTGCATAGTAGCAACCACCAGCGGGCAGAAAATAGCATGGCCCCTTCTTTTCCAAACCTGATGGCTCCTTTACTCAACAAACTAACACATTTTATCTGGGGGTACCTTTCAGAAGAATACATTTCACTGCACTATCAAGACAGGAGGAGCAAAGCCCTAGGTGATCTTTCACTTTAGGGAGACAAAGAAACCTAGTGATTTGATCTGTGTGCTGGGTCTTGGCCAGGCTAGACAATAAAAAGCTAGAAAGAAGACTGGAGGGTGAGAAAAACCCATCTTGAACAATGACTGGGTCTTGCTAGATTAAGTTTGACTTTTAGATGTTTTGGTTTTTTTATTTGCTTGTAACCATCTCTACCTTTATCTTTTTACTTAGTATCACTTAATCCATGCTCGTGTCAATAAACTTGTTTGCTTTCAATATAAATGATCACTGCTGGGTTTGTCTACACAAAGAAATTATACTGGCCATAGCTACAGCAGAGTAATTAATTCCGCTATAGATAAGATGGTATAAATCCCCCCTGTGGACATACTCTATTCCAGAATAAAAGTGACTTTATTCTGGATTACTCTCTAATTATTATTCCTGTATAGATATGTCACTTTCCACATGTAGACAAGCCTGAAGTCAACCTCAGAAATAACAGCTATTCTTCACAACCATGTGAACCAAGTGTACATGAGGCAGAGCTGAATCTGCAGAGAGCCTGCTACCATAGCTCTGAGAAGTGTAAAATGCCCTATTCATCTCAGTATGAGGTTAACTCAGATGATGATAGTTAACACTGGTGATGTTTATATCATTTCATTCCTCCATCAGAGGAAAGGGGATCACACGTGCACCATGGATTGTGATGCCTCATTTTGGCACCACAATGCATTGGGTTTGGAGACACCACCACTACACACACACACACACACCAAGAAGGAGCACAGCTCAAGGAGCCTAGCAGACCCTATGGGTATGGAAGCCCCATAGTCGGGGGGCAGGGGGCAAGCTCAAGGAACCCAGTATAGTGGAACTCAGAGCAGCACAGTCATATTGGAACATCGGAACTGTCTACTGTGAGCCATTTTGGTGACATGCTCGGGTGGAACTTATTTTGTGGAAGGAGCTTAGAATATCACCATTTTTCTCCCAATCCAACCCCTGGGTGGAGGCAGATTCCATAGGGGCACAAAAGTGTAACAAGTAGGCTGAAGCACCTGGATGGTATGAGAGAGAGAGAAGATTGGGAACAATTTAAAAGAAAAAAAAAAGCATACAAGACATGTAGCCTTGATATTACGCTTATATACCGTTTATTTGCCTGTCTTGTCCCTACTGATGCAAACTATTAAACTCAGTGGGCCAAATCATAAAACAGCCTCATTTTTGCATTCAGTGCTTACTAGGGCAAAACTCCCCCTAACTTTATAGAGTTTTGCTGGAGTAAAACCTAAGAAGAGACCCCCCCTCAGGAATCATGTTGCCCATCAATGTAAAACCAGATAACTTTGTGAGAAAAAGCAGCCACATCGCACTGCAAACAGTACACAGCAAAGACAAGTAGAATACTACACCCAATGGAAATGCACAGGCTAATGCTCCCTACACCTATAGAGGTACTTGTGACAGGGTAGTCTGCCTCTTGAGAGCACTACTTACTAGTGGTCAGACCACTCCCCACACCTGGAGTGAAGCTTTAAGAGGTGGGAAATCTGATGATAAATAGAAAGACGTGCCAGATATTGAGGGAGAGGAAGCAATCCTGGGAGTGAGAAATGTGTTGGAGGAAATCCTACTACTGTTTAAGGGCCTGGGGCAAGGATCTTTGCAGTGAGGGCGGGGAAGGCTCCTCTCTTCCCTTAACCAATTGGGAATGAGCTAGAGAAGGGGACCAGCCCAGCATAAATGATGCCTCCTCTCACATAGCAGGACTGATGCTTGTAGACACTGAAAGGAATAAGAAGGCAAGTCAGCAGAGAGCAGATACCAGCAGGAGAAGGCTCCCAACTCCTCTGGGCTTGAGCACTAAGTGGGGACAGCTAAGGCAGATAATTTGAAACCCAGATCCAGGGGAAGAGCTGGGACTTTTCGTAAGGAGAGGGACAATATTTGCTTGAGCTACCCAGGTACCAGGAGGATAACTGGGGCTCTTGCCATAAGGAGCAGAGACAGAGAGAACCTTTGGGGGACTGGGAACAGAGCTTACAGGGCAGGCTTCAGAGGAACCCAGGAAGTTAGAAGCACCTTTAGTTTATTTGGGACTTTTTGTTATGGACCCTCTTGTATGAGATTTTGTAATAAACAAGACTCAAGGGGGCGTGGGGGAGAGGGTGGGGTGTTATTGCATCAGGAGTGCCTGAAGTGAAGTTACTGGATTCCTGAGAAGGAAAGTTGAGGCAAGGAGAATGTGCAGCACTACACTAACTCAGCATGTGGTGCTGATGGCCAAGTATGCTCTATATCAATACTATGCAATATTGCTACTGTTGGGCTGCTTCAAGCCCTTTTTTATAGTTTTGTCTTTTGTTCTAAATACATTCTCCCCCTCCCCCCATATCTGGCCTAGATGACTTCTGCAGTGAAGGTCTGGACCACTGAGATATTTCTTACAACATGCTGGTTGTGGGACCAATGGCTTCCCTTGCAGGACAAAAGCATTGGAGAATTGGTGAAAGGACCCTGTTGCCTAGATTTAGATCTATAGGGTGGGCTCCTCAGCTGGTGTAAACTGCCATAGCAGCATTGAGCAAACTCTTAGATTTTGTGTACTTTTTTTTAAAGACAATTTTATTAAACTTTTTAAAATTTGCAACATCTTGTTAAAGTAGTTTCTTAGGGGTGTTCTTGACGTGTATATTTTTAATATAAATACTTCCTTACAGTTCTAGAAACCTAAACCCAGTGGCATTGTATTAAGTGCCTATAACCAGGAAGTGAAGCTAATTATGAACAGAAAGTGAAATTGACCACAGTTTCATTGTGCACGCAGAATTAAAATGCAACTTTTGGTTTTCTTCTGAATCTTTCCTTATTCTTTGCCCTTGTTAGAAATACTGCAGTGTCCCACAGTAACAGCCAATGGACTGTAGTACCCCTACAGTACACGATCTTTAACCATTACTTCAGAATACTGTGCTAGTTAAGAGAGGTATGTCATTTTAAAAGAGCTCTGTGTTATAAGTGTCAGATAAATTAAACCTGATATCTGGATTTCAACTACCACTTTACAGTAGGATAAAAATCAATCCAATACTACAGGCTTGTAACTAGAAAAGGTTTCTGGCCAAATTCAATTGTGTTGCTGAGGGGATTTAAGGTAGCAAAGCTCTTGACGTGAATTGGAAAGAAACAACATTTTGTTTCCAACAGGAAATACAGAACGAGACATTCGTGTAATCCAAGGTGTTTTTAATCCTGCCTGAAAACTTGACAGAAGGGTGCTCTGAACAGAAGACAGAGAGCTCTGCTTTCCCAGGGAAAAGGGGGGAAATGAGAACTATCCTTGAGAGGAAAGAAGAAACTGTCAAGCCCACATACTGAATAATTGTTTGAAAAGGGCTGGTATTACAGAACAGGAGTAGTGAAATACCAGATAGATACGCAAAGATGCAGGAATCAGAGGAACACAGCTCTCTTTTTCTGAGCTGCTGCTATGAGGCTTTGCATCTGGGCTTCATTAAAGCCTCTTTCCATTTCCACAATCCACCCCCAGAATATTGATGATTGTAGCAGGGTGGACCCTGCTCCTGCCCTGAGGGGTTTAAAAGCAGCCTGGCAGGGCTTGAGAGCTGCTGCTCTAGGCTGGGCTGATTGGGGAAGTGGCTGCAGGTGAGGCCACGCCCCAAACTGAGCGACAGCTGGCCCCTATAAAAGGCCAGGGAAGCCAGAAGCTCAAATAGTCTCTCTCTGTCTTCAGAGAGAGATGGGCCTGGCTGCAGGGAGCTAGAGACTGGGTACCTGAGTGAAGCAGGGCTGGGGAGCTCCAGCCTAGAAAGCCCCAGGCTGCGGCCTAGCAGTGGGCCAACAGGTACTAGGGGTTGTAGAGGCAGCCCAGGGGTAGGCCAAGGCAGCAGTTCCAAACCCCTTTGCCTGTGATGAGTAGGCTGATATTGCAGTCTGCCCCAGAGTGTGGGGCTAGACAATGACTGGCAGTAGCCAATACTGAGGCAAGGTGGGGATAGAGGGTGGGGGTTCCCTGGGCAGGGGAAACCCAGAGAGAACGGGGTTACTGCTAGGGGGCAGCACCCCATGTGAAAGGGCACCGGGTCCAGGGAGGGACACGGGGGCCAGAGGACAGGAGGATCACCAGCCTGCAGAGGGTGCTCCAGCGCTGGAAAAGAGTTAATTCCCAGAGTCACCAGCAGGAGGCGCCGCAGGGGTGAGTCCGACCCATCAACAATGATATAGAAAACACTTTGGGCCAGCCCCTAACATCTTTGCTCAGATTTCACTCTATCCTTACTCGGGCAAAACTACTACTAGAATAATATAATAATACATTTATTTATAGTGTGCTGGATGCTTTTGAGATAAGGAAGTCTGGGGCAGGGAAGTTGATCAGGACAAGCTTTGTTTCTTACTCTATGACTGGAACAATGGGGGAGGGGGCATGCCTCTAGGTATTCATGTAATACTGATAAGTGTTTGTGGGTGTATGTACACACACACACACACACACGACAATCTGTGAATTACACCCAAGCTACTCATTATTCAACTGTGACATTAGTCAGCAAGTTTCATTACAGGTAATGTTTTCCATGTACGAAGACTCCAATTCTGTACTTTCAGGCTGAATTACTTCTGTCTGGATTGGTGTGGGGAAGGAAAAGAGAAGTAAAAAATCTCAAAAGATTGCACATTGTGTGTGTCTTCTCTGTAACAGGCTGCATTTGCTGTCTGTCAAAATGGCAGAATCCTAGAAATTAAAAGGCCTGGTACATAGGCAACTGTTATGATTTTCTTTCTATCTATTCACACAACAATTGCATCATGCTGAAATTGAGTTTGATACAACTGAACACTTCTTGAAGAATAGCAGCTGAACACCACACTTTTCTGCACTGAGCCACTCCATCTGTCATTCTGTCTTCGAGAGAGACTGAGACTTGAAGCTGGGCCGTTTACATGGCTAAGCAGAACACAGCCAAGAGTCCAGCTGGTAAATATTCAACATTTTTAAGTAGCAGAAGGGTCAGCGTAACCTTTCTAGCACCAGATTGTGAGATCTTAAAGCATTCTGTCAAACTCATTTAACTCAACTGAATGGAGAGAAGTGGCAAAAAAAGTCCCCTGAAGACATCTCTTGTAATCTTAATAAAGTAATGGAAGACAAAAAAAAAATCTGCAGCCTTATTGGAATAACGCAATTAAACCAGTTCAGCACTGAACAGCACCTTATTTTGCATTATGAATTATTTTTAATCAAGCCCTTGTCCTGCCTAAAGTGGCTATGAGTTGATATATCCAAGGTCACTTCACTTGTGCTTCATGAAAAAAGCAAAATGCTGCATATCAGAGAGGTTCAGATTATTATTTTGCATCAGGAAATGGGGTCATCAGCTCTAAAGAGTTAGTGGCTGAAGAGGTGTGGTGTTCCGATAATTGGCCAGTTTGTCTGCTGAATTTTCAACTAGTTTGTCTTTCAAAGGTCCACCTGCCCTCTCTAGATTTGTCTTCTGAAAGCAGAAATACAAGATTTGGTCTTAGTTAAGAGTCATCAGCATTTTCACCGTTTTCATGAGTACAAAACGAAGGCCTGATTCTGATTTAAATCAGGAATGACTCCACCGGAGTGAGAATGGTGTAAAACTGGTGCCTCTAAGTTCAAAATCTCCCCTAAGAATATAGGAAGTGCCAACCCCTAAAATACTAGGAATATAGCAGAAAAATGTTCTGTTTTGTGAGGGGTGAACAAAGCATCTCAGAACTCAGGTTTGGATCCAAGACCAAACCAAAAATTTTAACACTTCTCCAAACCCCTGGAGGAGTCTTTCTTGGCATATTTCCAATACTTGCATCTTTAGATCAAGCCAGAAATAACACACGAGCAGCATTTTTCACTACATTTCATTACTTCTGTTTTTTATATTATCCAGAACCTGGAGATGCAGAGGCAGCTGCAAAAATGAAAAACAATGAACTAACAAGGTTTACCAAACTATTTCCAATCTCTGAAAAATGTTTAGGTTGGTGTCCAGTGCTGGGTAAAGGGTCCAGTTTTCCCAGATCTAATGCTATGCTCACATCTCTTTCCTGGAGTGGAGTTTTTTGTACCCTTTGATAACAGAAAAAATGTGTTCATTGGCCCCTAAGTACAAAAGTCCTTGTTATATTTCTTCATAGATGGTTTTCACACTGAGAGTGTTCTTCCTGTGAAGACCTCTCTCTGCCATTCAGAGACTCAAGCAAGTTCAGAGGCATGAAGTACAAAAGTAAAAATACACCTATTCTGCCCTGCTGTCCTAAGTTCAGAGGCTTGAAATCAACAAGATGAAATTCAATAGAGACAAGTGCAAAGTACTACATTTAGGAAGGAAAAATCAAATGCCCAACTACAAAATGGGAATAACCTGGGAATAACTACTATATCCTGCCAGATCTAGTAGATCATAGATCTGCAGGACATAGTCGATCACAAGTTAAGTAGGAGACAGGGTTGTAATTGTAAAGAACGGCTAATATCATCCTGGGATGTATTAACAAGAGTGTGGTACGTAAGACAGGAGGAAGATAATCGTGCCATTCAATTCAGCAGGAGAATGGAGTCTGTTTCTAGCTCTGTGTCAGACTCTGGGTTACTGTTGCTCAGTTCCTCTCTGTAAAATGGGCATCACTTTATCCCATGCAGGCCCGCTGAGAAATTCCGGGCCCCAGGGCCAGGGCCATACCTGGGAGGGTGGGGCCCAGGGTGGAAGTGATGAATACGTCACTTCTGGGATCACCCACACCAGCCCATGGAGCCCCTCAAAGCACAGGGCCCAGAGCAGTCTCGTGCACCTAGGTGCCCTGTGGCCCGCCTGGGGAATTGAAAAGGGCCCGGGGCTCCTGGCCACCGCTGCTGCAGTAGCAGTGGTGGCAGCCGGGGTCCCCAGGCCCTTTTAAATCACCCAGGCCCCTGGGAAATTGCCCCCTTTGACTCCGTCGGTGGGCCTGATCCCATGTAATGGGCACTGGGAGGCTTAATTCACTAAGGGCTTGTCTATACTTCCCAGGGGATCAACGCTGTGGCAATTGATGCAGCAGGGGTCGATTTAGCAGATCTAGTGAAGAGCCACTAAATCGACCACATATCACTCTCCCATCAACTCGGTACTCTACTGGAACGAGAAGAGTAAGGGGAGTTGATGGGAGAGCATCTCCCGTCAACACAGCGTAGTGAGGACCCCACAGTAAGTAGATCTCAGATACGTCATAACTCAAATTGCATAGCTTAGATTGACTTTCCTCCGTAGTGTAGACAAGGCCTAACAATTGTGAGGTGTTCAAATGCTATATCGATGGGGGTCACAGAAATGCCCAAAACAAAAAATATGAACTCTTCCCTGAGCAGCACTCATAAAAAGGGATTTGGGCTTGCAGCCAATTGCAGAAAAGAAGTCGTGAACTTTCTATAAAAGTGATAAGAGATTTCTCAATCAGCTGCACGCAGCAACACACTCCCTATGCTACCCCCAAGCCCCTGCAGGGACACCTTAAGCATTTTGTTCTCAGACAGCCTTCTCTAACAACCAGTTAAATCCGTCATGATTATCAGCTTGTGGCTGATCTCTCTATTTGAATGGCCTATTCCCTGTAAACTATAGAAGGTTAAATTGTACATGACAGTGAAATGAACCATTGCAATACACTGACTATTCTGGCAGCGGATATCGGTGGCCTCCATTCTGATCAGTCTAGGGAGTAAGGCAGGGATTGTGAAAACATTTTCTTCACACGTACATTGTGCATCAAAATGAAGACAAGGCAAAGGGCCTCTCGAGGAATACAGGGATGAAATTAGGAAAGGGAACGCATTTAGACCGAATGCCAGCAAACATGGCTGATAGTGAGGTGTATTAGGCTATGGAACAGATTCCCAAGGGAAGTGGTGGAAGCCCCATTGTTTGGCCCATTTAAAATTAGACTGGGCAAAACATTATAAGCTGCATGAATAATCCTGTTATAACACTGCACCCCCTAGTCTTCATAATGACATTAGTATATGATTATATAATAATTATGATGTATTTTATGTAAGATGAGGCATGTGAGGTGCCATTGGAAAGGTTATGATTTGCTGAATGATTATCTTATTTGTATGCATGCATCTATCATTTTTGTATCTGAAGTTATGAATATTGACTATATCTGTCTCTCACATGTAGTTACACCTGGCTAATGCCCACTAGGCAAAATGCTTTCAGTCTAGATGGCCGTCTGGGAAGGGCCCATTTGAGTTAATGAGCCATTAGAGAGAACATTAGGCCTTAGGAGAAGTTTATCTACCACCTGGGGAGCCTTACTGAGGACAAGTAATGGCTGCTGTGACACTACAGGAATATGTGACCAGGTCACCTGATGCTGGACTCCATCTTGGGAGGTCAGTATTTTTCCACTGACTGGCATGGGAACCAAGCTTTGAAACAAAAGGTTCCCGCTATAGGCAAAAGCTATATAAGGCAGGGGAGTGACATCATCGTGATTCTTCACTGACTCCCCTACCCAAGAAGACTCCTGGAAACACCTGAGGATCAAAAACTGAACTGGGGGAAGTGCTGGACCCAGGATAAAGGTATTTTTAGCCTGTGAATGGAACACCTGGAGATTCCAAGCTGTAAGCAAGTGCAGCTTGTCCCTTAAGAATCTGCAGCTTGCTTGTATCATCATGGAGGGTGAGAATTTGCTATTCATATCTGATCCATGTAGTATATTAAGCTTAGTTTGTGTTTTTTGTTTATTTGCTAGGTAATCTGCTTGATCTGTTTGCTATCCCTTATAATCACTTAAAATCTATCTTTTGTAGTTAATTTGTTTTTATTTTGTCTAAACCAGTGTGTGGGAGTCATAACTCAGGGCAGAAAGCTGTTGCATATTCCTCTCCACACCGAGGGAGGGGGCAAATTTCATGTGCTTACACTGCACAGTTCCCTACCTAGAGCCTTCCAATGCAGGGGCTGGTCACAGCATCTGCATGTAACTGCAGCAGGGTGTGTCCCTACCTGTATGTGTGCTGGTGAAGGTGCAGGCTGGAGCCTGGAGAGGGCTGGGCAACTTGTCACAGCAGTACAGTGTAAAAGGGAGCCCTGGCTGGTGGGTCGGGGACTCAGTGGTACCCCAGTTCCAGGTGGCACCCCCGGGGTGGGGGAGGAATAACCATCACACCTGTATTGCCATGGAGATAGATAAGATGACCTAATAAGTGTTTCCATCTCAGACTTCTTTGATCCTATAATTCTAATATTAATGTGAGCGAGGCAGGCCCCTTAAGAGGGGTTATGTATAGCCAGCCTTGCTGGATCTTCATCCCAGGACATCATCAGTGCAGGGCATGAGAACTAGAGGACCCTGCTTCTGCCCTTGCAGGATACCATTCACTCACTCTGCCTTCATTGGGAATTACTCAGGTCCAGGACTCTGGGACAGTTGGGGTTCCCTACTGGAGACAGCAGGAGTTTCACAATAATCCCCAGAGCATCATCAGCTGTAAATTTACCGGTACCTCTGTACATTTCCCTGCTTCCTTTCTCTGTGTGATTTTAAATGATGCAAACAGTTACTGTGGCTTCTGAAAATAAAGCATTAGTTCAGAGAGAAAAGAATCTGCCCTAAATGAGGAAAAAGCCTTCATCAGAGCGGTTGGTGAGAACTAGGACACTGTTCTGGGCAAAGGGGATGTGGGTGGAAAGAACACAACAGAGGGAGAGGAGAGGTATGTAGTGGTGTGTGTGCATGTGTGTGTGTGAGAGAGAGAGGGGGGACTGAGTGACAGACAAGTGTTTGGAGAGGGGGAGAGAGATGTGAAAAGAGAAGTGGGAGTGGGCAGGGTGGAGGAGTGAATGTCTGACTGGAGAAAAAGAAAGCAAGCTCTAGAGAATACAAAAATGAAAGATTCTCCCTTGATCAGTGTAACTGCATGACCCAAGAGAGCAGGGTTACTATACAGTAAGAGGGCACTACTGCTTTCACGGATAATGAATTAGAGGAGTTCTAATCTTGATAAAACTCTTGAGTTACTCTGTATTGTCACAACATCAAGGATCAGCCCATCCAGCCAGTCAGGTAACTCTTGTGCTTTATACCGTGTACAAGAGCAGGATTGTATCTGTTTCAACCTTCTGAACAGTTAATCTAACTGAGGTTTTAAGGTTTAGCAGGTCCTTTTAATAGCTGCAGTGGTGCTGTGCAGTTAACCTTTATTGCCAGGAGGGCCCCATTAAGAGTGAGTTATGTTCATTTTCTTTAAGCAGGAAAATATTCCATTTCCAGATGTGTTGATACGCCTGACATATGCCCTGTGAATACAGCACTTCCGAAGCACCAAAACAGTGCTGTTGTCATAGATCCAGAGTTTCTGTTTATACAATATAAACACACACTTTTAATGATGTAATTCTTGCAAAGCACTGACACTGAGGTGACAACAGCAGTGAATGCATAGATAGTCCCTTTTCCCCTTAAACTCTGACTATTAGACCATCTAGTCTGACCACCTGTATATCACAGACCTTTAAATTTCAACTAGTTACCACTGTATTGAGCTCAAGAACATGTTTGACCAAAGCATATCATCCAAAAAGGTATCCAGTCTAAATACAAGTGGATTCTCCATCTTTTGATGCCCGACTTCCCCTGAGAGCCAATAGCTAAATGGCAACATTAAAGATTTGTGTCTAATTTCTAATTTGACTTTCATCTGCCTTCAGTTTCCAGCTATTGTTTTTTGCCACTAGAATAAAGAGCTCTTTAGTATTTCTTCCCTTTGAAGGTACTTAGACGCTGTCATCAAGCCATGTCTCAATCTTCCTTTTGATAAACTAAACAGATTGAGCTTAGTCTCTCACTGTAAGGCATTTTCTCTAGTCCCTCAGCTGGCCATTTTTAATGGCTTTTTTTTTTGCAGCTTCCCCAATTTTGCAACATCCTCTCAAAAATGTGGACCCCAGAATTGTCCACAGTAGTCTAGTATCTATTTCACCAATGCTATATACAGAGATAGCATCACCTCCCTACTCCTTCTCACTACTCCCCTGCTTTATACATCTGAAGATTGCATTAGCCCTTCTCGCCACAGCATTGCACTGGGAGCTCATGTTGAGTTGCTCATCCGTTATGACCCCAGGAACCTTTTCAGAGTCTCTGCTTTCCAGGATACAGTCCCCCAGGCTGTAGTTATAGCCTGCATTTCTTGTTCCTAGATGTATGTTTTAAAACAGCACAATGCAAAATTATACTTTATCTGATTGGTCCCAGACTATCAAACAATGGACATCGCTCTGTCTGACTCCCCTCAACCAACTCTTTTAGGACTCATCGGAGCAAACTATTTGGGCCTGCTGATTTAAAAATGTTTATCCTTAGTAAATGTTTAACATCCTCCTCAGTTACTAATGGACTGGAATGTACTTCAGCATCTTCATGTGATATGAGCACATGATCCTGCTTCTTTCCAAATGAAGAACAGCAAGGTTTATTGAACACTTCTACCTTTTCTGTATCATTAACAATTTTATCATCTCCAGCTAGTAATGGGCCTAAGCCATTGCTAGGATTTCTTTTATTCTGAACGCACAAACTCCATCTTACGTTTTTTTAGCCCTGCCAGGCCATGGAAACTTCCCTTATTGATTTTAATTACTTCATAATTTCTAATTCATATTGATTTCTATCTATTTTTCCTATTTGCTATGTTACTTTTTATGTCTAATTGCTACCTTCACTTTACCACTCAACCAGTATGGGCTTTTAGCCAAAGTTGTCCTCTTTCTTGACTGTGGAATCGTGACTTGTTGGCCATCTAATAAACTCTTAAAGAACTCCCAATTTTCATTCACATTTTTCTGTCTAATTTTTTTTTCTCCCAGTCAATTTCACTCAGTTTATCTCAGCTTTGGGAAATAGTGTATAATCTGAATCCTTGAAAAATCATGCTCACCTCACATAAAAGGCTTTATTTCATAAGAACAGTCATAATGGATCAGACCAATGGTCCATCTAGCCCAGTATCCTATTTTCAGACAGTGGCCAATGCCAAGTGATTCAGAGGGCAGGCAATCAACAGAACAGGCAATCATAGAGTGATCCATTCCCTGTTGTCCACTCCCAGCTTTGGGCAATCAGAGGCTAGGGACACCCCAAGCATGGGGTTGCATCTGTGACCATTTTGGCTAATAGCCATTGAGGGACCTATCCTCCATGAACTTGTTCTTTTTTGAACCCCATTATAGTTTTGGCCTCCACAACAGCCCCTGTCAAGAAGTCCCACAGGTTGACTGTGCTTTGTGTGAAGTACTTCCTTATGTGTGTTTTAAACCTGCTACCCATTAATTTTATCTGGCGACTCCTTGTTCTTGTGTTATCTGAAGGGGTAAATAACACTTCCTTATTCACTTTCTCCACAGCGGTCACGATTTTATAGACCTCTGTCACATCCCATTAGTCATCGCTTTTCCAAGCTGAAAAGTCCCAGTCATTTTAATCTTTCCTCATATAAAAATTGTTTCATACCCTTAATCATTTTTGTTGCCTTTCCCTGTACTTTTTCCAATTCAAAATTATTATTTTTTTTTTCAGATAGGGTTACTGCATACAGTGTTCAAGGTGTGGGCATACCAAGGATTTATACAGTAGCATTATGATATTTTCTGTCTTATCTATCCCTTTCCTAATGGCTCCTAGGATTCTGTTAGCTTTTTTGACTGCCATTGCACATGGAGTCTGTCGCGAGGTGACTCATTGGCGCAGTGCCTCCTGCTGATTGTCTCGGGAATTAGCTCTTCCAGCCCGGAGCACCCTCTGCAGGCAGGTGTCTCGCCTTCTGCTGGCTCCCTGTCTCTCTCCCCTGGCAGTAACCCACAATCTGGATCTCCCCACCTGGGGAAACCCCAACCCTCTATCCCCACCTTGCCTCAGTGCCAATCTCCATCTAGCCCCTGTTCACTGGGGCAGACTGCAGTCTGTAAGCCACTTATCATTGGCAAGGAGGGTTAGGACCTGCTGCCTTTGCCTGTCTCTGGGCTGCCCCCCTGCAGCCCCAGTACCTTTTTGGCCTTTAAGCAAGGCCTGCAGTCTGGGGGAGGTTTCCTGGCTGGAGCTCCCCAGCTCCCTCTGCCCTTCCCCAGCACTGCTCCACCTCAGGTACCCTTCTCAGCCTCAGGCAGCCAGGTCCTCTCTCTCCAGGAAGCTAGAGAGAGTGTGTCTCCTAGCTTCTGGCCCACTGCCCTCTTATAAGAGCCAGCTGGGCCCTGATTAAGCTGGCCACAGCTGTGGCTGCTTTCCCCATCAGCCCACCTTTTCCAGCTGCAGCCCTCTCCAGGGCTGCTTTAACCCTTTCAGGGCCAGAGCAGGGTGACCATCCCGCTACAGAGTCATTATGGATAGTTCTCTGAAAACATCCACTCAAAGATCTTTCTAGAGTGATACCAGCTAATTTAGACCCCATCATTTTGTACATATAGTTGGGATTATATTTTCCGATATGCATTACTTTGAATTTCATCTGCCATTTTGTTGACCAATCACCCAGTTTTGTGAGATCCCTTTGTAACTTTTCACAATCTACTTTCAACTTAACTATCTTGAGTAATTTTGTACCATCTGCAAATTTTGCCACCGCTTATTCCTACCCTTTGTTTCCTATCTTTTAACCAGTTACTGATCCAAGAAAGGACCTTCCCTCTTTTCCCATAATTGCTTACTTTCCTCAAGAGCCTTTGGCAAAGGACCTTGGCAAAGGCTTTCTGAAAGTCCAAATTCACTATATCCACTGGATCACTCTTGCCCGCATTTGCTCAAAAATTCTAACAGATTAGCGAGGCATGATTTCCTTCTACAAAAGCAGTGTTGACTCTTCCCCAACAAATCATGTTCATTTATTTGTCTGATAATTCTGTTATTTACTATAGTTTCAACCAATTTTCCCAGTACTGAAGTTAGACTTACTAGCCTCTAATTGCCAGGATTGTCTCTGGAGCCTTTTAAAAAAAAGTGTCACATTAGCTATCCTCAAGTCAACTGGAAGAGCAGCTGATTTAAATGATAGGTTACATACCATTTCCAATTAGCAAATAAAATATTCAAGTTTACTGGTTAAATAGAGTAAACATAGGCAGAGCTTGATTTGCAGATTTTTTGGGTGTGAATGAAAGCACTGAATTCAGTTTGCTCTGAAGCATGGAGTTATATTATTTGTTACTCTCCACAATTCAAAAAGCTGAGGGCATTTATATAAATGCTGGTGGTGTGAATTTATCACAAATAATGATTCAGACAGAAATTGATGCCAAAACTGTGATATTCTTTATCCTGTTTTAAAACACTTCAGTCATCCAATCAGGGAACAGAAGAAAACCACGTAAGCAAGGTGCCCAACTCATACAATATGGTTACTGGTTAGTGAAGAGTGTGAATGCCTGAAGATAGCAGTTTGAAAACAATCTACTGTTAAACTGGTAACAGTATTTATCCCCAAAACAAATATACATTTGAAGAAGTCATGATCAAGCCACAACAATTTACTAAAATGAAGGGACTAAATTTGTAATGAGTATAATTCATAACCAATAGTTTGACCAGGTCTCGTCATGAGCATTGTGATAAGAGTGGAGGAGTAGATTCTGGGCTGTGTGAATGTGTCGGGACTTCAAATGTCAGGCAAATATTAATTCACGCCTCCCAACCCTGCTACACTGGTCTCACTGCCTCCACTGTCAGGATATCCAAATGGCAATGTGATAGCTGCTGAAGATGGCACCAAGTAATGATGCTTTAGGTCAACAGTTCCATCAAAATGACCTGGGGAAGGCTCCATAACATAATTCATAGGTAGTGTCTTCATGATTTCATAACACACAGCACAGTATGATTACTCTTCTCATAGGCTCATAAAGTTCCTATACTTATATGAACTACTCAGAGTGAGAGCAAGGAAACCATCCAACTTGGGAGCTGAGTCAGTAAAATCAGCTCAAGCTATTTGAATTCAGTCACCTTCTGAAATCTAGGAAAAAGCCATCGGTGCATTTTCTTTCAAAGCTGCAAAATGCCTGGACATTACAGCAGAACTGTCATCTTTCTATTATATGTAAACCTCTGTTTTCAGGTATTGGCAACTCTGCCTTACAGAATTCATCCTAGGATGAAATGTGGCACACAGGATGTCAGCCAAGGAAAGATCCTGTAATAATTTGGAGATTCTGAACACATGGTCAGACATCAAGTCAGTTCAAAATTAAAGGTTCTGCCATATTGAAAGGTCACAAGCATATTTATTGATTGATTGCAAGTCATCTCAGGAATCTGGTCTCCACTGACAGAGAGATTTGGGCAAACATTGCAAAACAGTATTTGTGAAGATTAGTTTACACAAAAATCCATGAATGTTGTTTTTGCATTACCTCTGCCCCCTCCAATCTAACAATGACATTAGACCTGACCACCCCCACAATCACCTTCATGCCTTATTCCATGCTCCCATATGCATGGAGGCCAAGACTTTTAAAAATAAAAGTCTAAAATTAGTCTCCTAAATCTATTTTTATGCACTTAAATAAACTCAGATTTTCAGAAGCCCTGGGCACCCATCAGTTTCCCTGGAAGCCAGTGGGAACTTCTGGGTGCTCGACACTTTTCAGAAACTAGCTACTCTCTAGCCGTGTGTGACAGGGCACTCTACTCACCCCTTGACTGCACCTCCTCCTGGCTGTTCTGGGGATTAGCTCTACCAGGCCGATGCCCCTTCCTGCAGTTGCACTCTGTGGCATCTGTCGCTTCAGGAGCTGAAGCTGCCTCTTTGTGACTCAGCATTCCAGCCAGGTCACTAAATGGCTTCCCCTTCCGGGGTAGAGTCCTTCAAAGTCTTTCTGCTCCAAATAACATCAGGCTGCCCTCACATCTGCTGCCCTGACCCTGTCACACCTGCAGTAACCCAGGCAGTCTTCTAATTCTCTGCCCCCAGCAGTACCACTCTGCAGTGGTTGCTAGGGGAACCCAGGCACACCCTCTTCTCTGGGTTCCAGTCCGAGGCCCTTTACCAACCAATCAAGGTCTGCAGCTTCCCTAACCTCACTGCTCTCACCCCTTGACTGCTTCCTACTTTGCTTCCATTCATTCTAGTCAGAACCCTCCCTCCTAGGTCTCAGGGATTCCCATCCCTCCTTCTCTCTCCCTTTTCCTCAGGGAGAGTAACTTTCACACTTCACCCTGCAGCCTTACCACTATTGCTAGCCTCCTGGCTTTATAGAAGCCCCTGCCTGTTCCCTCACAGGTGAGCGTCTTTCTGATCAAGGTTCTCTACACAGCCTACATCTCCCTTGTTTGCTGCATCATTAACTGTTTGGACCCACCTGGCCTAATTCAGCTCTCTCAGGTCTGGTGTGAGGAATACACCCCATCACAGTGCACAAGAATAGATTTAGGGGACTATCATTCTAGACTCTTATTTTTGAAAACATTCCCACACTGTTCAATAATAGCATTCGTTACATGTCTTCTTTCAAATCTTTCCTCATGACCCACCACTTCTCCCATGATGCCTACAAGTAAGGGTAGGATGAAGGCCAGCTGGATTTAGCAGAGGTATTTATTCATTATAGTTTAAAATGTATATACTGAATGTACACAATCTGTATACTTTTGCTTGCATCTCTCTCCTCCATTCCATAGGTCACTTGGCTTCTCTGGGGCAGGGACCAAATCTACCTATTTATTTGTACAATGCCTAGCTCAGCAGTGTCCTGATCAGGGCATCCGGAAACTACTGTAATATAAATACTAAATAAATATGAATTTAACAACTTGCTTACTCCCGATTCAGCAGTCTCTCTCTGTTCCGCAAAGCTCTTAAGTTCATGCTAAGGTCAAGCACATATTTAAGTGCTTTGCTGAATAGATTCATAGATTCCAAGATCAGAAGGGACTATCATAATTATCTAGTCTGACCACCTGTATAATACAGGCCATAGAACTGCCCCAAAATAATTCCTAGAGCAGAGCTTTCAGAAAAACATCTATCAAATGTACAGCTTATTTCCAGCCTGCATTTGTCTCATTTCAACTTTCAGCTGTTGAATCACGTTATACCTTTCTCTGCTAGATAGAAGGGACCATTAATATTTGTTCCCATGTAGATACTGTAATCAGCTCACCACTTACCCCTCTCTTTGTTAAGCTAAATAAATCAAGCTCTTTGAGTCTATCACTAAGGCATGTTTCTAATCCTTTAATCATTCTTGTGGCTCTTCTCTGAACCTGCTTCAATTTAGCAACATGCTTCTTGAATTGTGGGCACCAGAACTTGATATAGTATTCCAGCAGCAGTTGCACCAGTTCCAAATACGAAGGTAAAATAACCTCTCTATGCCTTCTTGTGATTCCACTGTTTATGCATTCCATTAATTCTTTTGGCCACGTTTGTCACACTGGGAGCTTGTGTTCAGCTAATTATCCACCACGAACCTTGAATCCTTTTCAGAGTCATTCCTTACCAGGACAGAATCCTCCATCCTGTAACTATGGCCTAAATTCTTTGTTCCTACGTGTATACATTTACATTTAGTTGTATTAAGACATATTGTTTGCTTGTGCAGGAGATTTGGATTATTCTGAATCAGTATCTGTCCTCTTCATTATTTACCAATTTCCCAATTTTTGTGTCATATGCAAACTTTATTTTCTTCCAAGTCATTGATAAAAATGTGCAATAATATAGGGCCAAGAACCAATCCCTGCAGGCCCCAACTGGAAACACCTGCTTGATTCCCTGTTTACAGTTACATTTTGAGACTTATTCAGCGAGTTTCAATCCATTTAATGTGTGCCATGTTCATTTTATGTAGTTCTAAATTTTTTAAATCAACATATCATATGGTATCAAATCAAATGCCTTATAGAAGTCTAAATATAATGTCAACACTGTTATCTTTATCAGCCAAAAAAGTAATCTCATAAAAAATCCAGTTAGTTTGACAGGATCTATTTTCCATAAACCCATGTTGATTTGCATTAATTATTTCACTCTCCTTTAATTCTTTATTAATTGAGTCCCATGTGAGTTGCTCTGTAATCTTGCCTGGGATCAATGTCAGACTGATAAGTCTGTAATTACCCAGGTCATCCCGTTTCCCCTTTTTAAAAATTGACTTAACATTAGCTTTCTTCTAGTCTTTTGGAACTTCCCCAGTGCTTCAAGACTTATTGAAAATCAACATTAATAGTTAAGTAATCGCCTCAGCCAGCTCTTTTAAAACTTTTGGATGTAAGTTATCTAGACCTGCTGATTTAAAAATATCTAACTTTAGTAGCTCCTGTTTAACATCCTCCAGAGATACTAGTAGAATAGAAAGTCTCATCATATGGTGATAACACTCTATCATCAGATTTTTTCCCACAAAAACACAGAACAGAAATACTTATTGAACAATTCTGCCTTTTTTGTATCATTATTGATATTCTACCACATCCATGTAGTAGTGGACTAATACCATCATCAGGATTCTTTTTGTTCCTAATATATATTGTTTTAAATTCTTTATTTTCCTTAACTCTGCTGGCAATTGTGTCCCTTGGCTTCCCTCATCAGTTTCCTATAATGCCTAATTTCTGTTTTTATTCATTACTATCAACTTCCCCTTTCTTTCATTTGTTTACATATAATAGCTACCTTCACTTTCCCTCCAAACCAGGTCTGTCTTTTAACTAGCACAGCTTTCTTCTTCGATTGTGGCTTTTGGGGCATCTGAAAGGTGTTTTTAAATTATTCCCAATTATCATTCAATTTTTTCTAATATAATTCTTCCTCCCAGCTGATTTGGCTCATAATTGTTGTCAGCTTTATGAAACTGGCCCTATTAAAGCACCAAATATCATATATATATTACGGGTCTGGACTTAATTCTGCTTGCATATTATAAATGTGATCAATGTGATCTTGGGATTTTCTCCTCCTCCATGACCTAGTACTTACTTGCATCGTTATCTACAGTATGAAACTGTAGAGAGCCAGGAGAGGTAAAAAGGAGAAGTTCTTAATAATTTGATTGAAAAACAATTAAAAGAAGCTGAGCTTTGGAAATGTCAGTATTTCACCTGCACTAGCTGAGCCATCAAACAATGTTATCTGGTACTACCTCTCAAGAGACAAAGCTACTAAAGAATCCTAACCAAAGAAACCCTTCAGGAAGTCCCTTCATACTGTTCTCCAGGGCACAGGTATCATGGTGATAAGGGCAGACTAGAAACCTAAAGATACACACAGATAAATCCTACATGTCCTGTTGTATTATTCTGATCACAATTCTTGGCATATCAACGCCAGAAAGCTTTGCCATACTGTGGGTGAATGGGGAAGAGCAACAAAACAAAACAAAACAAAACGGGTAAGCAACTGGATGAGATTAATTTATAGCTAGATATTTAAAAATTATTTATCGTATGATGGTACTGCCTTGGGGCCCCAGTCATGGTGCTTTATGAACATAGAACAAAGAGAACTCCCTAGCTCCAAAGAGCTTACAATCTAAGTAAAATAACTAAGGCTGAGATTTTTCAAAGAAGCCCAAGCTAGTTACATGTATAATTCTCATTGAAAGTCCCCTGTGATCCATTAAAACACCACCCTAAATATGAACATTTTAGCGCTCTGATGTAGAGTTTTGGGGGCACAATGACTACTAGCAAGTGTATGAAGGGTTTAAGTACTAAAAAGACAAGAATTGTTTACTCAATCTCTTAGAAAAACCCTAATGGGGGCAGAAGCCTAACCAAAAAAAATGAAGGGTTGAACAGTTAGGCTGAAACACATCCAGATATCACAACGATGAGATCTATTGGTGTGAGAACTAGTCTCTGCAGGGAAATGGCAGACTCCCTTTTGCTAGTGTCATAAAACAAGACAAAGCTTTGGAGTATAGACTGTGGGAAATGATCCTGCACTGGCTGCATGATGGACTAACTGATCCAATGGGTTTTTTCTCCATCTGGTTTCTATGATTCTAGGATATGGAGTATTTGTATTGCCCTGTAGCTGGAGGAATTTGGAGTTCGGAGGAGAAATAGTTGACTCTGACTGAATCCAGACCAGACTGTGATAATGTTGTGGGGGCTTGCTAAAGCAAGCAGTGAGAAGGATGGATGGAATGTATATCAGTGCCCTACATCAAGGAGTAAAACAGTTGTGGCTACTTTGGGGGGTGCTATTAGAGCCTGGACTGCCCAGGTGGCAACTGAGACCACTAGCTCCCTTTTTCTATCAGTGCCTGGCAAGATGAGTATACCCTTTTCTCTGTGATGTGGACTTTGACACAATTATCCATGCCTTTGTCACGGTGAGATGAGACTACTGCAATTCATTCTACATGGGCTATGTGTTGTGACTACTCAGAGACTTAGGCTAGTGCAGAATGATGCAGCCTGCTTATTAAGTGGAGATGCACATTGGGAGCACTTTAGACGAGTGCTCCATGATCTGCACTGCACTGGCGTCTGATAAGCTTCAAGGTGATGGTTTTAATCTACAAAACCCTAAATGTTTTGGCACCTGGCTACTTGGGAGAGATGCTTCTATCCTCTTGATATATTGCTGCAGTTGAGCTCAGCAGAGGCTTTTGAGCTGGAGATCCCTTAATGTAAATGGGAGGGAGCTGCTGGCAGGGTGCTGTCTGTGAGGGGTCCCCAGTTTTGGAACTTGGTCCCCACTTGGTCTGACACAGCCCAGCTTTGGTAACCTTTTGGGCATGTGGCAAAGGCCATTGGCTTTCTGTCCTCTCCACAGCCGTCATGGAGGGACTGGGCTGAGGTGGATATCATTTGTGGCCACTCCTTTGTTCTGTGATTGTAAACTGATGGGTGAAGTGCTCGGGGCACAACAGGGGACGCTATTGTTACACTTTAGAAATTGGAAGAAACAAATCCAACAAGATAAATTAACTGAATGCAGAAAGACTTAGTCACAACCTGGATCCCACCCAGCTCCCAGCTGAGGGTTGAACTCTAATCCCAGATGCGAGAGGCATAGGCGTACTGGCATAGGCAGCAGGTTTGTATAATTTTTGGTGGGGCCCAAAATGGTGGTGCCCCCCCGCTTCCGCCCTGTAAGCCGATATAAAATGAAGCTACAACGCGTCAGTGTCACAAGATTACAAGGGTCAATTAAAAGTGGAAAGACAGAAGCAGCACTTGCCTACTTCAATATACAGTATTATATTTTTTTGCACCTGTTGTGATGAAGTGGGAATGTTCTTAATATTTTCTCTGAATACTGTGTGGGTGCCTCAGTTTCCCCTGCAAGATGCCAACTGAAGGTGTTGGGGACAAAGAGATCAGGTGGCCTCCCTGTCCGGAAGAGACACAGAGGCCAGAGGAGGGAGTGTCAGTTTGGAGCTGGCTGGGGAAATGGGGAGAGACCCAGAACTTGGTTCTGGGCTCCCCACCCCCAAGATGGACCTGACAGAGGGATTCTGTTTTCTGTACCAACAAGCTCTGTTTAAACTGTGTTCCCGTCATCTAAAACCTTCTGTTTTACTGTCTGGCTGAGAGTCACATCTGACTGTGGAGTTGGGGTGCAGGGACCTCTGGTTGCCCCAGGACCAGCCTGGGCAGACTCGCTGTGGAAAGTGCATGGTGTGGAAGGGCTGAATGCTCCGAGGTCAGACCCAGGAAGGTGTAAGCTTCTTGCCCTGGAGACAGTCTGCTCAGAGAGAGGAGGCTCCCCCAGAGTCCTGACTGGCTTTGTATGGAGTTGTTCCAAAGCATCACAGCATCCCTTTCCACCCCATGCACTTCCCAGAAGTCCGCACAGGCACTGACACTCCCTCCTCCGGCCTTTGTCTCTTTTCCAGGCATTAGGAGGCCACCCGATCTCTCTGTTCTCCAACACCTTCAGTTGGCACCTTGCAGGGGAAACTGATTTGGGAGAAATGAAGTAAAAGCTGCCCAAACCGAGCTTGAGCACTCCTGAATTTTGAGGTGTTCAAATCTGGAAGGCAGGTGCTGGGGGTGGGAGAGGGCTGTGGGCTCCATGGGGGAGCATGGCAGCAACTGACTGGAGCTGCACGGAGCCAGACACGCTGGTCTGAGTGGCACAGTAAGCGGTTTGGGGGTTGGATGGGGCAGAGGTTCGGAGGGGCAGTCAGGGGACAGGCAGCAATTGGATAGGCATGGGAGTCCAGGAGGTTTATCAGGGGCCCGGGCGGCGGGGCCGGGGGGGATGTGGGGGGGGGTCTCAGGTGGGGGCAGTTGGGGACAAGGAGAAGGGAGGCTTAGATAGGGGCTGAGGTCCCAAGGGGCAGTTAGGGGCAGGGGTCTCAGGAGGGGGTAATCGGGGGACAAGGACCAGTGGTGCTTAAATAGGGGGTGGGGGTCCTGGGGGGCAGTTGGGGCAGGGGTCTGGGGAGGGGGCAATCAGCAGCCAGGGGCTGGGATTCAAAGGGCTCTGGGCTGCTGGCAGCTGGGGGGAGCCCAGAGCCCTTTAAATCCCAGCCGCGGCCGGGAGTCAGAGGGCTCTGGGCTGCCTGCAACCGCGGGGAGCCCAGAGCCTTTTAAATCCCAGCCGCGTCCGGGAATCAGAGGGCTCTGCGCTGCCCGCTACGGCGGGGAGCCCAGAGCCCTTTAAATCTCAGCCGCGGCTGGGATTTAAGGCTCTGGGCTCCCCCGCAGCGGGCAGCCCAGAGCCCTCTGATTCCCGGCCGTGGCTGGGATTTAAAGGGCAGCCCAGAGCCCTCTGATTCCCGGCCGCGGCTGGGATTTAAAGGGCTCTGGAATCCCCACCGCAGCGGGCAGCGCAGAGTCCTCTGACTCCCGGCCGCGGCTGAGATTTCAAGGGCTCTGGGCTCCCCACCGCAGTGGGCAGCGCAGAGCCCTCTGACTCCCGGCCGTGGCTGGGATTTAAAAGGCTCTGGGCTCCCGGCGGCTGCCGGCAGCCCAGAGCAGGGGAGAAACCTAGCTCCAAATATTGCTGGAGCAGAGCCCCCTGACTGTGAATATTCCTGGGGCTAAAGCCCCAGGAGCCCATATAAGTTGGCGCCCATGCATACTGGTGAAGTAGCTGGTTCAGCAATGCATTTCATGTACCAACATCAGACTGGAGTCCTTTCAGCTGCAGCATTTCATAGAATCATAGAATATCAGGGTTGGAAGGGACCTCAGGCGGTCATCTAGTCCAACCCCCTGCTCAAAGCAGGACCAACACCAACTAAATCATCCCAGCCAGGGCTTTGTCAAGTCTGACCTTAAAAATATCTAACGAAGGAGATTCCACCACCTCCCTAGGTAACCCCTTCCAGTGCTTCACCACCCTCCTAGTGAAAAAGTTTTTCCTAATATCCAACCTAAACCTCCCCCACTGAAACTTGAGACCATTATTCCTTGCTCTGACAACTTGTTCATCTACTGTCAAAGTCTGACATTGAGTATCTAAGGAGATGAGAGTGGGGGAGGAGGGTGCATTGGTTTCTTCAACTCTCTCCTTAAACTCTTCCACTAGGATGCTTCCCCCAACTCCTTCACTCTCCATATAAACTCCTGCCACTGACCACAATGAGGATCCCTTCACTTGCTCACCTCTCCCCACCAATCATCTTGTCAAAAGAAAAGAAAACCCCACTTACTTTAATACCACTTCCCACAGCCTGTCAAAGGGGACCCAAGGGAAAAAAAAGGCGGGGCGGGGCGGGGGGGGGAGAGGGCGGTAACACACACAACCAAATGGTTTGCACAGACCTAGATCTGTACTTGGTAGTGAGACTGAAAGCTCCTGCTTTAAGTGAACTGAAGTTTTCCAAAGGACTTAAGCAAGAGATTTAGCCACGTGCTTTAGATACGAAATTGATAGATGCCTTAGACATGAGAGAGGGAGGGAGAGAATGGAAGGGAAAGATTTCTTTAAAATTATTGTAATGTCCAGCTCTCTGGGTATTTGGGATTTGAAAGAATGACAGGTCAATAGCTCCCTTCCCATGCATTTTAAAGTGTAAGCAGTACTGACAGATGCCCTATCTGTACATTGGGAGGGAGTGCACCAACTTTTCTGTAGATGCTACTGGAAAAATCAGTAGCATGGAGACCTCCAACCAGCTGGTTATGCAGCTGCCTAATCACTGTCACATGGCTCCCAGTAGAGGAGAAGGGAACCTGGGAAGATGGAGTGAGATTAATTAAAATGGAGAACTTTGAATGTGATGCTTGTAACTTTCCACTGTTTTTGCTAACCTGGCACACTCAATGAGTTTAGGCAATGAAAGTAGGAGGAAAGTGGTCAGGGGGATAGGATGGAAATCACTGGAAAAACTTCACCATCTATACAGTACAGGTCTTTCATTACAATAAGAAACATTGTCACATTTTGAATCCCACCTAATCCTGACATGCAATGAAGGCTTCCAAGCTAGGGGAATGGTACCAAAAGACATAAATGCCCCTTTTACCCTAAAGGACCCCAAAGCACTCTAGTTACAGATCAACTCCAGAACCTCCAACCCCCTCAGATATAGAAGGGGAGACGTTGCATTGAAATCCTCAGATCCAAATGTAATCAGACACACACTGGATCCAAAACTAGAAGGACAATTTCAGATATAACTTCATGTCATGGCAAAACCTGTTCTCATGAGATTTCAGACAAAGATGGAAAAATATGGCACCGAAAAACCCCAGTGACAAGCTAAGTAGAACTAGAGAGAGAGCAGAGAAGAGGAAAGGGTGGCAGTTTCAAAAGGACACCTGGTATCACCAAATATTTGCTACTGAGGTCTGCAGTCTGAAACACTGTTTGTGAGATTTTAGCAGAGTGAAATCCATACCCAAACTCTAGCTTTGTTTCAGCCTCAAACCTGAAATCCAACTTAAGCCTAGTCCAGATGTGAAAACTCCACATAAAGAATCAGAATTGCTGAGGCTGGGCTGATACAAATGAGACTATTTTTGTCTTTAGAGAACAAGGCCATCAATAAGATGTTTCACTCACAGGTGCTTTGCACCATGAGGACTGGTCAGTCTCTAGGTGTTTGGAGGTGGGCAGGATCAAGGAGCACAGAGGAACAAGGGAGGCTTCAACAGAGGCAAGTACTTTATCACTGAATAACACACAAGTCACACTTCTTCCAGGTATAGCAAAACATATAATTAACTCTTTAAATACCTTAATGCATTGGATGTTAGAGAGAAGAGTGAGGGTGGGTAACTCCAGAGAGGAGATGCTGGGGTGGGACAGCTAGGTAGATCTAGCCCAGTCTACACCTAACTTCCCCCTGCCAGGAACTTCCTTCTTACCCCAACTGGTGCTCTGCTTGCTGCTGCTACCAGGCCTTGTTCCTTGCTTTATTCCAAGTAGCAGCAGAAAGTGACTCTATGATGCTGGGAAGAACCAATATTGGCCCCAGAGCAGCCCTGTGCTCAAAAGCTGGCTGCCATGGGAGGTAAAGGGCATGGATCCTCTTCTGGAGATGCTAGGGTTGGTGAAGGGGAGGAATAGAAAGGCAGGAGGGGTATCTTTGGAGACAGAATAAGTAGGGAAGAAGAGTGGAGAGGCAGATGAGGATGCAGATAGGAGCCAGGAAAAGTAGCAAATTGATGGGAGCTGAGTTTTCTTTGCTTTCAACCTTCTACTTAGAATCCTATGGGTGAAAATACTTGCCTTTGGGATTCTAGGCTTAAGGAGTTAATTCGGCTTGCAATCTTAAAAAGGTCATAGAGCAGTTTTTAAACTAAAGGCTGGGGGAAAGCTGACAGGTATGAAGGAGCATGTGGTTTGGACAGAGACAGCTCTTAGGGGAGTAGCTTTTAATGGAGATTCTCATCAGATCCTACCTATATTTTATCATCTTTCATCCTCTGTACCTTACTAGGACATAGAGAAACAGTCAAATGAAAGAGGCCCATTCAATTACATCATGTTATGGCAGACAGCTGAAAAGTGACAAGTTTTTAAAGTGCTTATATACCAAAGCTAGAAGTCAAAATAATAAGATGAATGAACTAGAGGGCCTAGTATTAAATGGGGACATTGATATAATAGGCATCACAGAAACTTTGTGGAATGAGGATAGTCAATGGGACACAGTAATACCAGGGTACAAAATATATCAGAAGGACAGACCAGGTCATGCTGGTAGGGGAGTGGCACTATATGTGAAAGAAAGGTTAGAATCAAATGATGTAAAAATCTTAAATGAACCAAACTGTACCATAGAATCTCTATGGCTAGTAATTCCATGCTCTAGTAATAAGAATATAGCAGTAGGGAAATATTACCGTCCACCTAACCAGGATGGTGATAGTGACCGTGAAATGCTCAGGGAGATTACAGAGGCTATAAAAATAAAAAACAATAATAATGAGTGTAGTGGGGTGGTCACCCGCTCCTGCCCTGAGGGGCTTAGAATAGCCCAGCAGAGGGCTGTGGCTGGGGCAAGCAGCTCCCAGGCTGATTGGGGAAATAGGCACAGCTGGGCGTCACGCCCCCCAAACAGACCACAGCCGGCCCCTATAAAAAGGCTTTGAGGCAGGAGCACAGAGGGTACGTCTACACTACGGGACTATTCCGAATTTGCATAAACCGGTTTTGTAAAACAGATTGTATAAAATCCACACTAAACACATTAAATCGGTGGCATCGACTTCTGGAGCGTTGCACTGTGGGTAGCTATTCGTAGCTATCCCATAGTTCCCGCCTCCCCCCCCCCTTGGATTTCCGGGTTGAGATCCCAGTGCCTGATGGGGCAAAAATCATTGTCGCGGTGGTTCTGGGTAACAGTCACTCCTTCCTCTGGGAAAGCAACGGCAGACAAGCATTCCTGGATTGCCCTGACAGTTGCCATAGCATGGCAATCATGGAGCCTGTTTTGCCTTTTGTGACTGTCACCGTATGTGTACTAGATGCCGCTGACAGAGGCGATTCAGCTGCGCTACACAGCAGCATGCTTTTGCTTTTGCATGACAGCAGAGATGGTTATCAGCCATACTGTACCATCTACCAATCCATAAATTGGTAAAAAGATGAGCATGGCTACCAGTCGTTTTGCACCATTTGCTGCTGTCATAAGTGCCTCTGGCTGAGATCAGCCAGGGGAATGACTCCCAGAGTCAATCCCTCCTTTATGGTATCTAAAAATAGAATCAGTCCTGCCTAGAATATGGGCAAGTGTACTAGAGAACCACTGTATCAGAGAGCACAGCTGCTCTGTGTCAGATCCTGCAGGAATGATGAGCTGTATGCTATTCACAGGGGTGCTCCTGCAACAACCCCACCTGTTGATTCCGTTCTTCCCCAGCCTTCCTGGGCGCATTGTCCCCCCACTTGTGTGATGAAGTAATAAAGAATACAGGAATAAGACACACTGACTTGTTAGTGAGAAATGAGTGGAAGGCAGCCTCCAGCTGCTATGATAGTCCAGACAGGACAGTAAGGAGTGTGGAGCAGAGGAGCCCAGCATCCCTCTGCTAGTCCAGGGCAATTGAATCTTTTTACACATGAAGGGTGGGGGCTGACAGAGTTCAGCCCCCTGTTGCTATGACGATGATGGTTATCAGCCATACTGTACCATCTACCATGAAAAATTAGGGCCAGGCACCCTTGATCGACCTAACGGATGGTAGTCTGCATGGTTACCAGTCCTTTTGCACTGCCCCATGTGCCAATAGGCTGATGACGAGGATGGATACCAGTCGGCACCATCAGCCACCCATGGCCGGGGAGCAAGGATGTTGGTGTTGAGTGCTGCAGCATCGGGTCTATCTGCAGCATTCAGTAAAGATAGGGTGACATGTTAAAGAGTCAAGAGAGGATTGTTTTCCCTTTCACTTCTGGGGTGACCCGACACTGTGTTTGACCCTAGAAGCATTTGGAGCTCAGCCAAGAATGCAAGAGACTGCAGGAACTGTGGGATAGCTTGAGTCCTCCAGTCCATGAGCGTCCATTTGATTCTTGGGCTTCGTTTGTCACGCAGCAGTGCGCTGAGCCCTGCTATGGCGTCTGTCTGGAGATTTTTAAAATGATTTTGAATTTCATCTTCTGTGCGCTGATAGAACAGATTTGCCTGCCCTTACAGCGATCACATCCGCATGGTCCATGCGGGAGCTCTTTCTTTATTTTGATTTTTAACTGCATCGCCACATGTGCTGATCTGAGCTCCACGCTAGGCAAACAGGAAATATTCAAAAGTTCGCGGGCTTTTCCTGTCTACCTGGCCACTGCATCCGAGTTCAGATTGCTGTCCAGAGCGGTCAGTGGTGCACTGTGGGATACCGCCCCACACTAACCCCAATCCGATATGGTAATACTTTAAAGAGCCCTTTATACCGATATAAAGAGCCTCTTAGTGTGGTAGTGTAGACCAGGCTAGAGTCTCTCTCTGCCTTCAGAGATGGGGGTGGGGACTGGCTGCTGGGAAGCTCAGGGTGCCAAGAGTGAGGCAGGGCTGGGGAAAGACTAGAGGGGCTGGGGAGCTCCAGGCTGGCAACTCCCCAAGCTGCAGGGCCTTGGTCCAAGGCCCCATAGAGGTACTGGGTTGCAGAAAGTGGGACTATACAAAAATGAGGAAGTTAGTTAAACAGAAATTAAAACGTACAGTGCAAAAAGTGAAATCCCTGCAAGCTGCATGGAAACTTTTAAAAGACACCATAATAGAGGCTCAACTTAAATTTATACCCCTAATTAAAAAACACAGTAAGAGAATCAAAAAAGTGCCACTGTGGCTAAACAAAAAGTGAAAGAAGCAGTGAGAGGCAAAAAGGCATCCTTTAAAAAGTGGAAGTAAAATCCTAGTGAGGAAAATGGAAAGGAGCATAAACTCTGGCAAATGAAGTGTAAAAATATAATCAGGAAGGCCAAAAAAGAATTTGAAGAACAACTAGCCAAATACTCAAAGAGTAATAGCAAAAATTTTTTCAAGTACATCAGAAGTAGGAAGCCTGCTAAACAACCAGTGGCACCACTGAATGACCGAGATGCTAAAGGAGCACTCAAGGATGATAAGGCCATTGCAGAGAAACTCAATGAATTCTTTGCATCGGTCTTCACGGCTGAGAATGTGAGGGAGATTCCCAAACCTGAGCCATTATTTTTAGGTGACAAATCTGAGAAACTGTCCCAATTTGAGGTGTCATTAGAGGAGGTTTTGGAAAAAATTGATAAACTAAACAGTAATTCACCAGGACCAGATGGTATTCACCCAAGAGTTCTGAAGGAACTCAAATGTGAAATTGCAGAACTACTAACTATCATTTAAACTATCATTTAAATCAGCTTCTGTACCAAATGACTGGAGGATAGCTAATGTGATGCTACTTTTTAAAAGAGGCTCCAGAGGTGATCCCAACAATTCAAGGCCAGTAAGCCTCACTTCGGTACCGGGCAAACTGGTTGAAAATATAGTAAAGAACAAAATTGTCAGACACATAAATGAACATAATTTGTTGGGGAAAGTCAACATGGTTTTGTAAAGGGAAATCATGCCTCACCAATCTACTAGAATTCTTTTGACAGAGTCAACAAGCATGTGGACAATGGGGATATAGTGTACTTACATTTTTAGAAAGCCTTTGACAAGATCCCTCACCAAAGGCTCTTAAGCAAAGTCAGCTGTCCTGGGATAAGAGGGAATGTCCTCTCATGAAATGGTAACTGGTTAAAAGATAGGAAACAAAGTGTAGGAATAAATGGTCAGTTTTCAGAATGGAGAGCGGTAAATAGTGGTGTCCCCTAGGGGCCTGTACTAGGACCAGTCCTAGTCAACATATTGATAAATGATCTGGAAAAAGGGGTAAAGAGCGAGGTGCAAAATATGCAGATGATATAAAACTACTCAAGATAATTAAGTCCCAAGCAGACTGTGAAGAACTACAAAAGGATTTCACAAAGCTGAGTGACTGGGCAACAAAATGGCAGATGAAATTCAGTGTTGATAAATGCAAAGTAATGCACATGGGAAAACATAATCCCAACTACACATATAAATAAAATGATGGGGTCTATATTAGCTGTTACCACTCAAAAAAGAGATCTTGGAATCATTGTGGATAGTTCTCTGAAAACATCCACTCAGTGTGCAGCAGAAGTCAAAAAGGTGAACAGAATGTTGGGATCATTAAGAAAGGGATAGATAATAAGACAGAAAATATCATACTGCCTCTATATAAATCCATGGTATGCCCACATCTTGAATACTGCATGCAGTTGTGGTCACTCCATCTCAAAACAGATATATTGGAATTAGAAAAGTTTCAGAAAATAAAATAAATTATTAGGGGTATGGAATGGCTTCCATATGAGGAGAGGTTAATAAGACTGGGACTTTTCAGCTTTGATCTAAATAAGAAGTGTTGTTTACTCCTTCTCATAACACAAGATCTAGGGGTCACCAAATGAAATTAATAGGCAGCAGATTTAAAAAAACGAAAAGGAAGTATTTCTTCACACAATGTGCAGTCAACCTCTAGAGCTCTTTGCCAGAGGCTGTTGTGAAGACCAAGACTATAACAGGGTTCAAAAAAGAACTAGGTAAAGTCACAGAGGATAGGTCCATCAATGGCTATTAGCCAGGATGGGCAGGGATGGTGTGTCTAGCCTCTGTTTGCCAGAAGCTGGGAATGGGTGACAGAGGATGGATCACTTGATGGTTACCTGTTCTGTTCATTCCATCTGGGACACCTGGCATTGGCCACTGTTGGAAGACAGGACACTGGGCTAGATGGAACTTTGGTCTGAGCCAGTATGGCTGTTCTTATGTTAACCTCAATCAAGCTTTGGTCTGGAATCAGTTTGAGATTTTTGCAGTATTTTACTCACCAAATGTTCAAAGATCATGTATCAGCCCACAAAAATCATGATTTCAAATAATAAATGAAAGGTTCTTTTTCTTTGTTTTCTGGTTTTGGTGATGTTTAAGTCAGTTTTTATCCCACCCACGTTGGTTCACCCTTCCCCAACAGCAGCCCAGTGGCCATTGTCCCACTTTATGGGTTTGCCCCTATCTATTCCTGCCCCTCTACCATGCACACAATTCACTTCCATTACCGTAAAGACCGAATCATGACACTGAGGTTAGAGACATTGTTATTTATAAGGAAGAAAAAGAATCTCACAACAACTGATGTTTCCTGGACTATTATTTTTCTTGCTGAGCAAGAAGTTGGGGTGAGGGGTCCTAGTATAAATATAAAATAAAGACACAGATAGAATAAAAATGAAAGGCCATTCCCTGGGTGTTTGGAAAACTTCTCAGTAATTAGACACCTGCGGGCCAGATTCTCATCTGGTGTAAATCAGCATGGCTCAGCTGAAGTTCAGGGTTCTATGCCAATTAACACTAGCCGAGAATCTGACCCCAGTCTCGTAACAAGAGTGTAGACAGAATTTCCAGAGAAAGCACCAATGCAGGGATGTGACTACAAACTTTACCATGCACATTGTAAATTTCACCGATACCCTTGGCTCACCCACCCCACTTTCCCCTCTGATCATGAATTAAGCACCTTGTATCACATTCAGGGATGTGGGGGAAGCTCTGTTATTTTTCCCTCTCTTATTCCTGTCACAGGAACTTGCTGCCTCCTGTCAAGAGGCATGGGATGGAAAGGAGCCCATGAAATGTGACTCTAGAGGATCTCGGGAGAGAAGGCAATGGAGGAAGGCAGCCAATGCAGAATGATCAGTGTACGCCGGGGTATTGAATATTTGATGAGGCCGCTTGTTCAAAAGAAGAACCAGCTTTACTTAGTTCAGCCCATAAAAATCCTTTAATGGGGGCCAAATCATTTGTGCTGAGATCCTCATTCTGTGATAATGTATTATCAGGAAGAGACCTGTAATGTCTCTCGCTCGCGCGCTCTCAGACACACACACACACACACAGCCCTTCCCACTACAGTATTTCTGACCGGCATCTTTATAGAATATTTCTAGCAACATATCAATGCATTCTTTCTTGTATCTCTGTAAAAGAAGGAAACGTTTCCATTTTATAATTATTCTTGATAGAGAGACTGCATCATTAGTTAACTTGTTCATTGCTGGTCTCCCACATCCTCTACCATTCTACTAAAAAAATAATACCACCTAGTTCTTAGGTAGCACTTTTCATCAGTAGATCTCAGTGCCCCTCCCCTCCAGTCTTTAATATATTTATCCCCCCCAACACCTCTCTGCAGTAAGGACGTATTATCTCCATTTTACAGATAGGGAACTGAACCATAACAGGTCGGATTTTCAAAGGTATTTAGGCATTGCTACATTCAGCATTGCAATACTGAACTAATTTAGGAGCCTAAATCTCATTTTCAAAAGCAATTTAGTCTCTTAGGGTACGTCTACACTACGGGATTATTCCGAATTTGCATAAACCGGATTTGTAAAACAGAATTTATAAAATCGGGTGGAGCGCGGCCATACTAAGCACATTAAATCGGTGGTGTGCGTCCATGGTCCGTGGCTAGCGTCGATTTCTGGAGCGTTGCACTGTGGGTAGCTATTCCCTAGCTATCCCATAGTTCCCGCAGCCTCCCCCACCCCTTGGAACTTCCGGGTTGAGATCCCAGTGCCTGATGGGGCAAAAATCATTGTCGCGGGTGGTTCTGGGTAAATGTCGTCAGTCACTCCTTCGTCTGGGAAAGCAACGGCAGACAAGCATTTTGCGCCTTTTTCCCCTGGATTGCCCTGGCAGATGCCATAGCATGGCAATCATGGAGCTTGTTTTGCCGTTTGTGACTCTCACCGTATGTGTACTAGATGCCGCTCACAGAGGCGATTCAGCAGCGCTACAAAGAAGCATGCTTTTGCTTTTGCATGACAGCAGAGATGGTTACTAGCCATATTGCACCATCCAAACCCTTCCATAAATTGGAACTGAGGATGATCATGGCTACCAGTCCTTTTGTACCATTTGCTGCTAGTGCCCTGGCCGATCAGCCAGCAAGATTGGTTACTAGCCATATTGCACCTTCCATCGTTTTGTACCATTTGCTGCTGTCATAAGTGCCCTGGCCGATCAGCCAGGTGGGAATGACTCCCTGAGTCAATCCCTCCTTTTTGGTATCTAAAAATAGAATCAGTGCTGCCTAATATAGGCAAGTGTACTAGAGAACCACCGTATCATAGAACCAGAGAGCACAGCTGTTCTGTGTCAGAGCCTGCAGAAATTATGATCTGTATGCTATTCACAGGGGGTGCTCCTGTAACAACCCCACCTGTTGATTCCGTTCTTCCCCCAGCCTTTCTTGGCTACTGTAGCATTGTCCCCCCACTTGTGTGATGAATTAATAAAGAATGCAGGAATAAGACACACTGACTTGTTAGTGAGAAATGAGTGGAAGGCAGCCTCCAGCTGCTATGATAGTCCAGACAGGACATTAAGCAGTGTGTAGGAGAGAAGCCCAGCATCCCACTGCTAGTCCAGGGGCAACTGAATCTTTTCTTTACACATGAAGGGTGGGGGCTGATGGAGCTCAGCCCCCTGTTGCTATGATGAGGATGGTTACCAGCCATATTGCACCATCCATCCACCAGAAAAAATTAGGGCCAATAGGCTGATGACGAGGACGGTTACCAGTCCTTTTGTACCATCAGCTGAGGCTGATGATGAGGATGGATTTCCATCATTTTGTACCATCAGCCACCCATGGCGGGGGGGGGGAGCAAGGATGTTGGTGTTGAGTGCTGCACTATCGCGTCTATCTGCAGCATTCAGTAAAGATAGGGTGACATGTAAAAGAGTCAGAGGATTGTTTTACCTTTCGCTTCTGGGGTTGGGTGGGGGTGGGTGAGTAGAGTGCCAAGCTATGCCCTGACCCGCGGACACTGTGTTTGACCCTAGAAGCATTTGGAGCTCAGCCAAGAATGCAAATACGGAGGCTGCAGGAACTGTGGGATAGCTTCAGTCCTCCAGTCCATGAGCATCCATTTGATTCTTTGGCTGTCACGCTGCAGTGCGCTGAGTCCCTTCTATGGCGTCTGTCTGGAGATTTTTAAAAAAGGATTCTGAATTTCATCTTCTGTAACGGAGCGCTGATAGAACGGATTTGCCTGCCCTTACAGCGATCACATCTGCATGGTCCATGCGAGCTCTTTTTATTTTGATTTCGGCCTGCATCGCCACCCGTGCTGATCGGAGCTCCACGCTGGGCAAACAGGAAATATTCAAAAGTTCGCGGGGCTTTTCCTGTTTACCTGACCACTGCATCCGAGTTCAGATTGCGGTCCAGAGCGGTCACTGGTGCACTGTGGGATAGCTCCCGGAGGCCAATACCGTCGATCAGCGTCCACACTAACCTAATCCGATATGTTAATTTAAAGAGCCATTAAAATCGATATAAGGTGCCTCCTAGTGCCTAAAACCGATTTCAACGCCTAGTGTAGACCAGGCCTTAGAAGCCAAAATCCCAGTGACAATGGATGGTATTTAGCCTCATGAGTGTCAAAAAGTCACTTTTGAAAATGATATTAAGTTCCTCAATCAGGCCTTGCAGCACTGCATGCAGCAACACCTAAATACCTTTAAAAATCCAGGCCAGAGAAACAAAGTGACTGGCCCCAGGTCATATAGGAAGTCTGTGGTGGAACAGGAATTGAAGCCTACTCCCAGGTTAGTGCCCTAATCAATGGCCCACCCTTCCTCTGAAAATGAATGGAACATAGGAACACCTCTGGTGTATTCATAAGCAAAGCAGATGTTTTCTAGCTGGGCATGACTGCTATCTCCCTGGACCTAGCTAGTACATCTGGCACCACAGTAGGCACATTAAGCAAATGAATAACAAAGCAATTTTCCTTCCTCACTTTGTTAAATGTAAGGTGTAGAAAACTTTGTCAGAAGTGTTATGGAAAAAATATCAAGGATACTTCAGGATATTTCGAGTGTAATGAGCTTACAACTTTCATATCAGGGATATGCCTAATGAAACCATTTTTTATTGGATTCATTTGTGCATGTTTGCTGTCACGAGATGAAATGAAGCTAACTTCATCTCTCCTCCATGTTAGTGTTCTCTCTGTCTTTGGAATTCTATTTTGGGTCTCAACAGAAATGTAAAATGGACACCATCTTCTCAGTATACAGCTCTAGTCCCTGGGTGTTTTCAATCCTAGCTTGCTTCGGTTTGAACTACTTTTTCCTCCTGTTAGAGCTGTAGAGCACATCCAACTATGGGAAAGGGAGTTGGATTCTACTGTGGAGTATGCATTAGCAGCAGAATCATTAACTAAGACCCAGTTGCAAGGCCAAATTCTGTCCTGTACAATCCCACTGAAGATAATGAGCTTTCACAGGGGACTGAGTGTAGAATTTTAAGTTAATAAATTTACTCAGGACAGAATTTGAATTGCAGGATTTTTTATTACTAGTGATGACGTGTGGCATTGGCAGCTAGAAGTGCCATCTTTTGAGATGAGCAGATTTGATGCAGATGTCAGTTGTAAGCCCAAAAGGGCTAATGAAATCCTGGGATGCATAAACAGGGAAATCTCAAATAGGAGTAGAGAGGTGACATTACCTCTCTCTTTAGCACTGGTGTGAACACTGCTAGAATACTGTGTCTAGTTCTGGTGCCCACAATTCAAAAAGAATGTTGATAAATTGGAGAAGGCTCAGAGAAGAGCCACGAGAAGGATTAAAAGATTTGAAAACATGTATTAGTTGGGTTTGGTCCTGCTTTGAGCAGGGGGTTGGACTAGATGACCTCCTGAGGTCCCTTCCAACCCTGAGATTCTATGATTATAGCGATAAACTAAATGATTTATTGAGCTCCTACAGTCTAACAAAAAGAAGGTTGAGGTGTGACTTGATTACAGTCAATAAGTACCTACAACAGAGGACAAATATTTGATAATGGGCTCTTCAATTTAGCAGAAAAAGGTGTAACATAATCCAATGTCTAGCAGTTGAAGCTAGACAAATTAAAGCTGATGATAAGGTGTACATTCTTAACTGTGAAAATAATTAACCATTGGAACAATTTAGCAAGAGTTGTGGCAGATTCCCATCACTGGCCATTTTAAAATCAAGATTGTATATTGTTCTAAAAGATATATATACACTCCAGGATTTGTTGTGAGGAAGTTCTGTGGTCTGTGTTGTACAGGAAATCAAACAAGGTGATCACAATCATAGAATGTCAGGGTTGGAAGGGACCTCAGGAGGTCATCTAGTCCAACCCCCTGCTCAAAGCAGGACCAATCCCCAGACTGATTTTTGCCCCAGATCCCTAAATGGCCCCCTCAAGGATTGAACTTACAATGCTGGGTTTAGCAGGGCAATGCTCAAGCCACTGAGCTATCCCTCCCCCAGCATTCAAGCTAAGGAAATTGCCCACAAGATTTTCAGAGAATTGCAGTGTCAGTTCCAGAAACATTCTGAAGGGTACAAAATCTTCCTTTCCATTTAACTAAGTAGTCCCTGGAAAAGATGGGAAATTCTAGTTTATTTGTACCAATTTAAACGTAAATTCAGAAGAAAGCTGACTTGATGCAACTAATACATAGAAGGTGGCAAATCTAACTATTTTTAAAAAGCAAAGCAACTTGTAGGTTTACCACCACACTCCACTCTCCTCCCAGAACCAATCAGTAAAGAAACTGGACAAATCAGTAGAGGCAGGTGCTGTATTAAGCTATTCTAAGTTTCTTTTATACCCTAAAAAGTCAACTGTTGACCTACTGGTCACCCTGGCAATATTACAGCTACTATACAATGTTACTGGACAAGGTAGCTTGGCTAAGTGCCTTCTTTCATAGGATTTTTTTGTGTGCGCGCAATTTGCTATACCACCCAGTACAGAACTCTTGATGGTCCGGTCTGGCCTTGGAATCTATGAATTTAAAGAAGCAGATAAAAGATACTGGAAAGAATGTACATAGAATTAAAAGATATGTCGTGAATGCCATGGAAATAGGCAGCACTTACTTTAAGATGTCTGATTTTCCCTTCTCTGTGTTGATAGAGTGTGTGATGGGATGTGCTCCCTACACTGGCCCTGAGAGAGTGGAATTAGGCCAGCTGGTCCCAATCAGCCAATTATGCTGCAAATGGGGGAGATTTAGGTTAGGGGAGGTTGCTAGTTAGAGGGAAGCTAACCCATGAGGGAATAGCCAGGGCTTCTATAAAGCCAGGAGGCTGGCAACACTCAGACTGCAGGGAAGAAGCCTGCAATCTCTCTCTCTTTCTGAGGTAAGGGAGAAGGAGTGGGGATAGGAACCCTTGAGAAAGGGTTTGCCTAATAGAGAGGAATTTGATTAGAAAGACTGATGAAGGAGAAGCTTAAAGACGCATGGTCAGAATAAGTCAAGGGAAGACAACACTAGGATTGGTGAAATCCTAGACCTTAGCTGCATGCTATAGGGCCCTGGACTGGAACCCTCAGTAGAGGGCAGGCCTGGGTTCCCTTACCATTCACTGCAAAGTGGTATTGCTAGGGGCAGTAAATGGGAAGACTGTCTGAGTAACATAGTTAGAGGACTGCCTGATACTGCTGGCGCAAAGAGACTTTGAAAGACCCACCCTCCTGCCGCAGAAGGGAAATCACATGACTTGGCAGAGGGCAGAGTCATGGAGCAGCTGTACCTTGACTCTGTGAGCAGGAGAAGAGCTGCAATGGTGCAAGAGAAGAAATGGAGTACTGAACCAAATGTTGCTAATCCTCAAAATTGCCAGAAGGGGTGCCACCCAGCGGTAAGCAAAGCATCCCATGATAACATGCAACAATGTAACAGGGGCTTCTTCTGCACTGGTGCTGGGGAAAATCAGTGGGTTATTTACTGCACTAGCTCAGATGCCCTGAACTTTCCAGGACCCAAATGGCAGAGACCCAGCAATGCGCACATCTTGCTTCAGAGAGATCTCCCAATCAAAATTATTCTATTTGTATATTTAGTAGTGATAGTACAGTAGCTCTTGGAGACCTCAGTCAGAATCAGGGCCTCTTTGTGCAAGATATTGTATATTTGTATGTATTAAGGCAGCCCCTGCCCCAAGAACTTACAATCTAAATTTAAGATAAAACGAGGTGGATTAAACAACCAGATGGGGAGGGGAGAATGGCTGGAGTATCAGTAATGTAAGTATGTTTGTAGGTATATTAGCTTTGCACATGATTTCTACTGGTGGGTGTAGAGGTTGGCTTCTCTGGGTTGGTTGGGGATGTTTACAAAGACAAATAAGTAGATCAGTAATAGTCAAAACTAAGGTACGCGACTTCAGCTACGCGAATAGCGTAGCTGAAGTTGAACTACCTTAGTTCGAATTTCTTACCTGTCCAGACGCTGCGGGATCGAAGTCTGCGGCTCCCCCGTCAACTCCGCCACCGCCGTTCGCGGTGGTGGAGTTCCGGAGTCGACGGGAGCGCGATCGGAGTTCGAACTATCGCGTCTAGATTAGACGCGATAGTTCGAACTCCGAGAAGTCGAATGCTACCTGGCGGTAAGTATGGACATACCCAAAGAGGGAACTGAGGAAAGATTGGATGGTGTCTTTGGGGCATAGGAAGCTCTACACAAGAGCTGGCATGGTAGAAAGTGCAAAGACATTTGTGGGAGATCAATTTTGGAAAGAAGGGGTAGTAATATTTACATGATCAACAATGTAAAAAAATATTGACCAGCTCTAAAGGTAAAGCAGTAAAATAATGCCCAAGGGGAAAAAATAGCACCTAAGATTGTGGTATACTGCCAAATCTGATGGAGAAAACTTCCACTCAAAGGAACTGAATTTACCATAGAAGTAATTCTGCTACTGCCCTCGAACATGCCATGATTCTGTGTCACTAACCTCTTGGAATACACAGCACCAGAATCGTGATGGATATAAACATGTGTGGAGAAGCTTTTGCACGTATGTTCTTCTGCCTGTAAGGATTCTAGTGGTTAACAATGCTAGCCAACTAGAGTCCCTCTAGTGCAGGGGTGGCCAACCTGTGGCTACGGAGCCGCATGCAGCTCTTCAGAGGTTAATATGCAGCTCCTTACCTAGGCACGGATTCCGGGGCTGAAGCTATAGATGCTAACTTTCCAATGTGTTGGGGGGTGCTCACTGCTCAACCCCCTGCACTGCCCCAAACCCTGCCCCCACTCCACCCCTCCCCCCAAGGCCCCTGCCATGCCTTCACACCTCCTCCCTCTTCCCCCCCCCCCATAGCCTCCTGTGTTCATGAAACAGCTGATTGCAGTGGGAGGGGGCTTAGGTGCTGATTGTTGGGGGCTGCTGGCAGGTGGGAGATGCTGGCGAGTGGATGGGGGGCTGCTGAAGTATTACTGTGGCTCTTTGGCAATGTATGTTGGTAAATTCTGGCTACTTCTCAGGCTCAGGTTGGCCACCCCACTCTAGTGTTGTGTCCAAAGAGATCTGGCTAGCCAGCCTATGAGACAGATGGCCTGGCTACTGGGATGCTGCTCTTTAGGCAAATGATATCCAGGACAGTGAATAGCTGAGTGGGGTTCACTGGAATAACAGGAGGTGCTCCAGGCCAGAATCCAGGTGCAAGAGCAGAGCTAGGTGGGAGTGTCCAAGACTGGAATAGCAGCAAATGCTGCAGATGGGGACTGAGATGCCCAGGCACAGCAATGTGGGACAACCTTGCACAATGCTTGTCTGTCCTACCCTGTTTTTAGCCCAGGTTATCAGGCTCTAGCTTTCCAGGAGTAACTGGAGCATTCACAGCCATTTTTAAAAAAGAAAACATTTAACAAAATACATTCCCAAATGGCCTTTCCTGACTCTTATCTTCACCATTTTGGTACTTTCTGCATTGCAGCCTGTACCCTAGGCTTAATGAGCAGATCACCCTAGGGTGAGACACTATTTTACCAGACAATATCAGCAGTATGGTAATTGGAGTAATTAAAACATGTTATGGTCTCCATGCTTCTCCAGCAAATGCCCTGGCTTGAGATATGGAGGCTGCTGGCAGGAAAAAAGACAAGCAGCTGCCTGATCTTGAAAATGGATCTGAAAGAGAATGGTATGAAGAGATAAAGAGCTCTGATAAACTGATCTGATTATATTCATGCAGCGAGAGACTGGCTTAGCTCTGTCAAGAGCTTCTAATGCTACTACTGCAAACCATACTGACTCAGTAAAAACAGACTCTCGGAGATTTAATGGCCTGACATTCTACCAATGAAATCCCCATTTTGTGTGTCTTGGTTTCATATTGAAAGCACATTGTTATTTATTCCCCATACATGTGCTGTTGTTTTTTCCTTTTCACTTCCAGATGGATTTACGGTATTGCCAGGGCACGGTACCCAGCCTGGCCAGGAAGTGTAGTAGGCAAGATAGCACTTAAATAATCCCACTGACAAGCACTTGTAGGTCTAGACGGAGTCCCATGACATGAAAGCCAGAGTGAGTGTGATGGCACATGGGATAGGTTATGGGCTACAGTACCTTTCGCCTCCAGGGGGCTGGCTCATCGAAATGAGAAAATAATGCATAATGGTTTCCCCTCACACTCAAAACAAAGCCATGAATGAAAAATAGCTGTTCTGCTGTGTGCCAACACACCTGGTGGGAAAGAAAAGGTGCTGCCTTGAGTTGCTCATGACCATAAATGCCAAACTTGGGGCAGACTATCTAAAAGCTGGGCAGAACCCCCAAACTGGATCTAGAATTAGATTTCACCAACCCAGTAACACAGGTGAATTCCTAAAGCACTATAACCAGTCTTACCATGGAATCACAAACAGTATCCCTGAGCATTCCCATCTATCTTGCCACCCAGGTAAGTTGGACTATGTTGTAGATGGTCACGTTACAGCAAAAATCACAATAATAATCAGGTTACCCTCTGTCCAAATGGGTAAGTTATTTACCCCAGGTCAGTTGTACTCAGATCTCAAACCAAAGATCATGCCCGTAGCCAATCCTGTTATGAAACTAACAAAAGACTCCTTAAAGAAGAAAAGTTATTTACAAAGTTAAAACATGAAATATGCACACCAGACAACATAAAGATCCAAGTTTTTGCTTGTCAGGGTTTTTTAACCCCTTCACCTTGAGTCCAAGCTGATGGGATAAGTTCATCCACAGGTCCCCCCACTTCTTGGAGGGAGTGAGGAATGCAATCAAGGTTTCTATCCTTCAATGCTACACACTGCCTGATTTTCCTTCAATGGGACATCTTGTGTGCAGGACAAGCCCTTTACCTAATGCTTCCTTTCCTGTTTTGGTGAGTAACCCAATTACATTGGTTGACAATGCAAACACTCAATATTACTTTATATCATGGGATACAGATATAAATAGAATTAATACATGCAACATCCTACAAACATTCCATAAAGTCTAGTCACATTCTCATAACACTACTATCTATTTTAACTAAACTAACCCACAGGTGAGCCCGACTGGTTTCCAGGTGTGCATTTGTCAGTGCTCATTGAGGGCCTGGGCCTTGGCATGAGCTGGTACCTGATGTCTCAGTGGCACACTCCCAATTGTGAAAGCTGCCCAAACTCAAGCATTCCATAATGTTTAATTCCAAACCTGCCTGTTATGCAGAGATACAATAAAGAAAGTCTGGAGGGAATTTGACATAATGGATGAATTAAAAACAAAATGCAAAGATATCGTGTTTATGGGCAGTATTCCTAGTGCTGTAGATATGGGAAACTGAAATGGCTACCAGTTAACCCCACCTCTTGTCTCTAATTAATACACAACTGAATAATTGAAAAATTTAAAATCTCCTACGCAGTGGCGGAGCCAGGTTTTGCAGCCAGGGTAGCAATGGGTCGTTGGTGGTGGGCTGGAGAGTGAGCCTGCCCCACACTCGCAGCAGCAGCTCCTGCCCCAAGGGGTTGAGTCAGGCTCCCCGCTCCAGGCGTTGTGACCTGCAGCATGGGGTCACAGTGCCATTTAGGTCTGGTCCTGCCACACCTCTGTCATGAAGGAGGGGTGGCTGGGCCACATTTGAGTGAGTGGCACTGCATAATGGCATATGAGATTGCAGCACCATGCAACCCATCTGTCAGGTCACAAAGACCCAGCATAGGGATCCAGGGCCAGCCCTGTGGACAGGAGCCACTATTGCTGGGTAGGGTGGCCAGATGTCCTGATTTTATAGGGACAGTCCTGATATTTGGGGCTTTTTCTTATATAGATTCCTATTACCCCCCACTCCTTGTCCCGATTTTTCACACTTACTATCTGGTCGCCCTACTGCTGGGTGAGTGCAGAGCAGGCTTGCTCTCCAATCCCACGTAAAATTTTGTTTCATCTTTTTTTGTCAGTTGCATAATATGTTTGAAAAGGTACCACACATACACCTAAAAACGCCTGGGGGGGAAGGGGATGGTTGCCCCCTAGGAGCTCTGCCCCTATTCCTACCACCAGCAACTGATGTCATATCTGATTGCCAAAATGGACCTAGTCGAAAGTGTAATAATTTGCAAATCAAATCAGCTTGCTGGATGCCATGCACTTGGATGGTGAAAGATGGAATCTGTAAAGACAGTGACTATTCAACACTGTTTCGTTGAATGTGACTTCTTTGCCTTTTATATGTCACAGTGCACAGAACCGCTCAGCTGACCACAGTAAGTCTACACTGCAGCATCTTGATGAACTGATGTACTGCACAGCAAGCGTCATGCCTACTACTAATTAACCAACAGATGAAGAGGATCCACCTGCTTCTAAGGAGCTTGTGAAAAAGTGGGAAGAAAATATACTTCTCACAGCTACAATTCAAAAAAGCAAGTTTGCTAGAAAATCTGCATGAACAGGAAGCTGATGATGCTATATCCTACCGAACACCCATTCTAGAAACCCAGGAATCCCCTGAGCAGAACACCAGCGGACATGCTGGGACAACTGACTGCTTGAGTTCTGTGCTTGGCAAAACTCAATCTCTCCTGTGATTTTGCAAGTCACCTCCCCAAAAAATGGCAACTGTGACCATTCTCAGGGCACCCAATACTGAGTCACCTTCTTCCTGCAGAATGAGGGAGTCTTTCTTGTGGTAGCTGGGTGTGAGCTCCCTAACACCACCAGCCTTTCAGCCACTTAAGCAGTCTTCTGTGGGCTATCCCAGCCCTATATTCTCCTTGCTGGTTAATAATAGGTGCATCCTAGTCCTTTTGAATATTTTGCCTATGACATCAAGCCCTTGACACTGGCTACTCTCAGACATCCCCAATCCTCTGCCTCCAATTTACCAGTTTTACCTTAAATCACCATTCCCGTAAACTACATAATGCTTGAAAGCATTTATAATAAACCAAAGAAGGTTTATTTAAGAAAGAATGAAGATTTAACTAGGAGTGAGAAAAAGTGATGGAAACAAATGGTTAAAACACAACAAAATCATAACTTGTGAACCTGGGTCTACACTCACCAATAGTTACCCTTCCTATATGATAGAGTAGGGTCTCCTTCTCCTCCCCAACCCCACTCCCCACAGTTGGGTGGTTTCACAAAAAAATGGCTCTATGGGTTCATGAAAGGCCCTCACTCCTTAAGGGGTTTCCTCAGGCTGTGGCTACACTACAGCTTTAGTAGACATAAATTAGGTCACTCAGGGGTGTCAATTAGCCACCCACAAGCAACATAACATATGCCAATTGAAGCACCAGTGTGGACAATGCTATGTTGGTGGGAGAGTTTCTCCCGCCGACATGGCTACTGCTACTCGCAGGGCGGGAGTAACTAAACCAATGGGAGAATTCTCCCATTGACTTAGAGTGGCTATAACCACAACATCACTGAATGGATCGAGAGTGCTTTTCCCTACACTCTGTTATACAGAAACAGGCCTTGTCTACACTTGCAAGTTAGAGTGCATTAAATCAGCCCCGGGTGCCCAAACTCCTGAGGTGTCCACACTGACAAGGCACATAGACCGCCCAGACTCTACAGCTGGAGCGCTCCTGGTAATCCACCTCCACGAGAAGCATAAAGCTTGCTGCACCCCGGCTGGAGCAGCGCAGTGCCAATGTGGACATGCTCTGATCGGCTTCCAGAAGTGTCCCACAATGCCTGTTCTAGCCACTCTCATCATCACTTTGTACTCTACTGCCCTGCCTTCAGGTGACCAACCATCAGACCCGCCCTTTAAATTCTCTGGGAATTTTGAATTTCCCTTCCTGTTTGCTCAGCAAGGCATGGAGTGCTCTCAGCGCATCTTTCCAGGTGACCATGCCTCCACGCGCCAGGCGATTCCCCAGTATGGAGCAATGACGAGGTGCCGGACCTCATCAGTGTTTAGGGGGAGGAAGCTTTCCAGTCCCAGCTGTGCTCCAGCCATAGGAATTACGATACCTTCGGGCAGATATCAAGGGACATGATGAAAAGGGGCTGCAGTGCAGTGCAGGGTTAAAGTGAAGGAGCTGTGGAATGCCTACCGCAAAGACCGCAAGGCAAACAGCTGCTCCAGTGATGCCCCCGCGACCTGCTGTTTCTACAAAGAGCTGGACACGATACTTGGGGGAGACCCCACCTCCACTCCGAAGAGCACCATGGACACTTCAAAGGCCCTAGCAGCACCGAGTTCAAGAAGGCAGGAGGAGGAAAGCAGGAGCAAAGGTGCTGAGGAGGAGGGGGGCCCAGAGCCAGGGGACAGCCCGGCATCCCAAGATGCATGCAGCCAGGAGCTGTTTTCAAGCCAGAAGGAAGGTAGCCAGTCACAGCGGATGGTGCTTGGGGAAGAACAAACAGCAGAGGAGGTGCCTGGTAAGTGGCTTTTATTTTGGGAAGGTGGTAGTTCGGTGTGGGCATGCCTAGATGTGGAATAGGGCGTTGATGTGCTCTCTCATATCGCAGTAATCAACCTCAGTGATCTCTTCAAAGGTCTCATGCAGAAACTGGCCAATCTGCTTGCACAGGTTCCTTGGCAGAGCTACTGTGCTCCTTGTCCCAGTCAGGCTAACATGTCCACGCCACTGTGCCGTGAGGGGTGGGGGGAACCATTGCTGCACATAGGCAAGTGCATAAAGGCCAGGGTGGAAGCTGCATTGTAGTAGAAGACCCTCCCTTGCTTCCCAGGTCACCCTAAGCAGCGAGATAGCTTCCAGGACGAACTCATCCTCTGGCAAATGTGGGGACAATGTTCAGTATCGGGGCCTCTTGCAGCTGTTGGCTCTCCCCAAGGCACAGAACCAACCCGAGAGGACACTGTGGCCCTGAAACAGTCAGTCCCCCTTACCCCCAAGCTTACTCACCATTTTGGGGCTCCTGAGGGTTACATGCGCTTGTTTTGGGACTGGCACTGGCACTTTCTGCTATTGTTTTCACTGTACTTGTCTTTAAGTGTGGCTGAATAATTGCTCTGTCTAGTGTGAACAATGCTACCTCTGTTAAGTGTTGCATTTTGGCTTTACAGATGCAACCTTGAGATCCCAGGCACTCTTGTTATCAACAGCCAAAAGGCTACAAAGAATCAGGAAGCATACACAAAGAACCAAAGAGGACCTGCTGGATGAAGTCATGCAGCAGTCTCTTACTGAAAATCAAAAAGTACAGGAGTGGCAGGAGACTGAAAGGAGGCTCCGGCAACAGAATGCGGATTGCTGGCATCAAAGCATGGAGTGGCTCATAAGCATTATGGACCACCAAGCGGACTCGATACAGGTGCTCATAGCCCCAGCCCTTGTCCTAAAACTCTTTCCCTTGTGCCCCGTATCACTGCCAACCCACTTCCCCCAACACCTAGTTTCTTACGGCCACCAGCTGCCTCCAACACCTGTAGCTTCACCACCCAGCCCTGCAAACTACGACCCTCAACCCCCATCACCATGCATTATAGCCATCCTGAAGTGCAGCACTCATTGTGTGGCACTCCAGACAGGAAGGCTGAATATGATAACAGGACATATGCAAATCTGTGGTTATCCTGTTCCCCGCCCCACCCCCTTCCCTCCTCCCACACAGCACAGACATCCGAAGAAGTGGGTATTCACCCACGAAAGCTCATGCTGCAAAACGTCTGTTAGTCTATAAGGTGCCACAGGATTCTTTGATGCCCTTTCTGTTTCCCCAGCAGTTGTTTTTTTTTCAATAATTTTTTTTGGCTTTGAAAACATTCTTTATTGCATTAAGTAAAAGATACCATAGCCCAGTAGTTCTCAAACTTTTGCACTGGTGACCCCATTCACATAGCAAGCCTCTGAGTGTGACCCCCCTTATACATTAAAAACACTTTTGTATATATTTAACACCATTATAAATGCTGGAGGCAGAGCAGGGTTTCGGGTGGAGGCTGATAGCTCGCAAGCCCCAGTGTAATAATCTTGCAACCCCCAGTTTGAGAACCCCTGCCGTAGCCCAAGAAAGCAAATGTAGCCATGCCCACAGTCTTTTGCCTTTATTCATAGCCAGGGCATTCTTCTGCCTGCTACAATGTTTCTTTTTAACTTCCAAGTGGTTTCAATTGTTTGCAATTGTCTTTGATGGTTTTCCACTGACTGTTCTGGGGATGTGGCAAGGGTAAGACGACTGAACTTTGCATTACCTCTGTAGGTGACTAGGGAGGGGTGACAATTGCCTCTTGCTTCAATAGGCTATCACTGATTACCTTGGTGACTAAGTTTTACTTCAAGTCTATAAAGCATCATCATTCATTCATTCATGCCCGTCATACTCTCAATATAAATCTTATTCCTGAATTATCTATAGATACATCTCACAATGACTGAGTCTTGACAAGTTTTGAGCTTTCTGTACATACCTTACATATGCATCCGATGAAGTGGGTATTCACCCATGAAAGCTCATGCTCCCAAACATCTGTTAGTCTATAAGGTGCCACAAGACTCTTTGCTGCTTTTACAGATCCAGACTAACATGGCTACCCCTCTGATACTTGATACCTTACATATTGCTCTTTATGGATTAATATGATGTAAGACATGTTTGCAAACATCTCTCACCCCAGACCTGACAAACTCACTCCATCAAAGAACAGGGGACCCTTTGCAAAGGGTCACAGTAACATCCTCTTGTAAACCCCAAATATGTTGTAGACAATGTAGGATAAGTCATTTGTTGTAGTTTTGCATGTGTATAATGAAATACCTGGACATGTGAATTGTTTATTTTTAATATACTGTACATCGAGGGGCTTTGTGCAATGTCATAAGTAAGAGGAATTGTGAACTACGTTATGACCTAGAGACTTGAAGGCTTATAGACTCACGTGCTTTAAGTTAAGACCTGCTTCAGTGTTTTGCTGGATTGTGGCCACAGAGCTCATCTTCTCACAGGCTCAAACTGTGTAGGTATCCTTCAGCCCTGATAAACAGATTTCGTTTTCTACAGATGTAAATAAAAACAAAAGATGTGTCAGAATAATGATTTAGGCGACACTATATTAGGCAGCAACTTGTTCTAACAGCTAAAAAACATGGAGTCCCAGAGGTGACTTATTACCAGGTTTTACTGTGTATTGTGTTAAATAGGGAATAGTTCAAACGTTTGCTCAGCACACAGTAGTACAGCAAAATTTAGTTGTTCTATATCTTTGAAGAAGGAAGGGAGAAATAAATGTTTGGGCACTTAGCTACCCAGCAGACTCTGGGGGCCTATCACCAGACATGCTGTCAGTAGCTGAGCCCTCACCTTCCCCATTATAGTAGTTTACAGTATCTGGTTACTGGAAACCAGTGACCTAGTTACAGTGGAAAAAAAATAAATGGATTTGACAAGTGTAAGCCCTTTTTCCGTTTTGCGTTTTATCAACCTGCTTTGGCATGTTTGTTGTTCAAAGTGATTCCACAAATGCTTTCTGCAAAATTATTCCTTCCGGCGAGCTGCACAAATTATTCACTCTATTCTTTCCTTACATGTGTGGACTACTGCTAATCCATTATTCAAGCTATGTGACCCATCATCCGTATCACATACTATTTTTTCTGATCTCCAATTGGCTGGCAATTTTTTATAAAAAAGAAGGCTCGAGTAAATCATTTGTAGGGCAAACATTCACCCAAACACCCAAGTGCAAGATTTGACATCACATCTGGCCCAAATATGCCTAGATTTAAGGCCCAAGGGGGACCATTAGATCATCTAGTCACACCTCTTTTATATATCTCAGTCCATTTAATTTTACCCAGTTCTCCCTGTACTGAGTCCAATAACATGCTTGACTAAAGCATATTTTCCAGAAAGGCATCTAGTCTAAAACTTAAGACCAAGATGGAGAATTCATCATGTCAATTGCTAGTTTGTTCCAGTGATTAATCACCATCACTGTTAAATTCATGCCTAATTTCTAATTTAAATTAATCTGGCCTCAGCTTTCAGTGACTGGTGGTTCTTATGCCTTTCTCTGTTCAAATAAAGAGTCCTTTAATATCCAATATTTTCTCCCTGTGAAAATACTTATACTCTGAAATAAGTCACCTCTCAGGCTTAAGCTAAATGGGTTGAGTTCTTCAAGTCTGAGTGTAAGGCATTTTCTCCAGCCCTCAAATCATTTTTGTGGCTCTTTTCCACAACCCCTCCAATTTTTCAACACCCATTTTATAAATATGGACTCAAATTGTCCATTGTATTCTAGCAGCAGTCTCACCAGTGCTTTATACAGAGGAGAAATGATGTCGCCATCCCTACTCACTGTTCACCTGTTTATAAAGCCCAGGATCACATTCGCCCTTTTTGCCACAGCACTGCACCGGGAGCTCATGTTGAGCTGTTTGTCCATTATGAATCCAAAATCCTTTTCAGCATCCCTGCTTTCCAGGGCACAGTGCCCCAATCCATAGGTATGGCTGGCATTCCTTCCAAACTTGCAGTTGGCTGTATTAAAACACATTGTTTGAATTGAACCAGGTTACCAAACAATGTAGACTGCTCTGTATGACTGTCCTGTCATAATCATAATTTACCACTCTGACAATCTTTGTGTCATCTGCAAATATAAAATCACTACTGATAAAATTAACATCCTGATCATTGTTGAAAATTATGAATAGTGTCTGACCAGTCCCTGAGAAACCCCACTAGAAACTTGTCCATTCAATGATGAATCCCCATTGACGCCTACTTTTTAAGATCTGTCAGTTAGCCAGTGTGCTTTATTGATATTGCACAGTTCTAATGGTTTAATCAGAATGTCAGGTGGTACTAAGTCAAACACTTTACAAAAGTCTAAGTATATTACATCTACACCATTACCTTTTAAAAATCAAACTTGTCAGCTCAATGAATGCAATCAGGTTTGTTTGACAAGACCTATTTTCCATAAAACCCAGTTGATTGGCATTAATTATATTCCTACCCTTTAATTCCTTATCAACTGACTCCTGTATCAGCATTTCCATTATTTTGCCTGGGATTGACATCAGACTAATTGGTCTAGAGATTCCCAGGTCATCCCACTTGCGCTTTTTGAATACTGGCTTATTATTGTTATTTCCATAGCCCCTAGGAATCCTCTTCCTATCTTCTGGAATTACCCTGGTATTCTGAGACTTATTAAAAATTAACCTCAGCAGACCAGAAATCTTCTCAGCCAACTTTTTTAGAACTCTTGGATTCAAGTTATCTGGGCCTGATGATTTTAAAATGTTTATCTACAGTAGATGTTATTTAACATCCTCCTTAGTTATTTGTGCAAACACAGGAATGCTCAGACCACAGTGATTTATTCTGATGGGGCCTGATTTCACCACCTTTATGCCCACTGAGCAGACCTTACCCTACAAGTATCCCCCTCCCTGAAATCAGCTTTCCTGTATTGTGGAGGAGTGAGTCAGTGTGAATTATTCCCTATTTAGCACAACACCACACAGTGAAATATGTCAGTAGCAGATTTCAGTGGGCCCCTACTGGTGTAAAGCATATCTCAATAGAAGTAAGAGTGGCTGGAACGTATCCATATAGCTGATGCAACATGTGTTTGCAGCATTCTCCTTTCTCCAAACAGCCTTGCAAATAACAGCCACCTGTATGAATCTAAATGGAAAGCAACTAGTGTTTGCAACACTTTCTATCTGAACAAATGTGCTGTTCTTATTTGAACAAATGTCCACACATGGTTTTCTCAGCGTTCACCTAGTTCTCTCCCTGAACTCCTTATCAATTATTTTGCCACAGGTTGTGCTAAACCCTTCTGGAACTGCACAACAAAAAAATTAACTAAAGGAATGTTTCCTAAGTGAACCTATATTAGAATAATCAATAACGATATCCAAGTTAAGTCCCAGCAGTCCTTTTTCAGAGATGAATTTGAATTTTACTTTACTTAGGTTTCAACCCCAGCAGTGCCACCTATTGGAGATTTTAAAACAATGTTATGTCAGAGACTTGCTATGCATGTAATATACCTTCTAGGCTAGAGCTTTTGTAAGATAGCTTCTGTTTTTGCATCTGCAATTTGCAGATGCAAATAATTTCAAGGACAATTTTAATCCACTATTAGGTGATGGTACCACTTAGACATAGGATCATGCCACCCCACCCTGGAAACACACAAGGGGCCAAAACCAGACAATTCTGCTAATGCAAAAACTGTATTGACTATTGCACAGCATGCACTCCCACATGCAAGCCCCAGCAAGGTGGCTCTGAAGAGGCGGCTGTAAGTTAGAGGAGCTCCTGGGGCTGCATACATTATGCCATGAGCAGTTTTGGCTCCTAGAGTAGTTCAGAATTGGGAGCACACAAATGTAGCTTAAAACCACCTTAGTCTCCCCTCCTTCTGGGCTACTGCCCTTCCTGGAAGCACCAAACAAAATCACAGTCTTAGATCCCACATACCTGACTGCATCAGGATATCATATACTTAAATGGCTAAATAACGTAAGTTGTGCTTGCAATTATTTGTACCAGACTGCTGGCACTAAACATTAAAAAGGTTGTAGAGCAGTTTTTAAACTAGGAGATGGGGGAAAGCCGACTGCTGCAGAGGAGCATGTGGATCGGACACAGACTTCTCTTAGGGGAGAGTCTGATGATAGAGAATCTCCAGGTTATAGTCAGGAGCAGAGGAATGAGAAGTATAATGTAAGGGCCGGATCAGATGATAAACAGTCACATAAAAACTTTGTGACTTTGTCCTCACCCACAACTATTTCACATTTGGGGACAATATATATCTTCAAGTCAGTGGCACTGCTATGGGTACCCGCATGGCCCCTCAGTATGCCAACATCTTTATGGCCGACTTAGAACAACGCTTCCTTAACTCTCGTTCCCTAACACCCCTACTCTACTTGCGCTACATTGATGACATCTTCATCATCTGGACTCATGGAAAAGAAGCCCTCGAGGAATTCCACCAAGATTTTAACAATTTCCATCCCACCATTAACCTCAGCCTAGACCAATCCACACAAGCGGTCCATTTCCTAGACACTACTGTGCTAATAAACGATGGTCACATAAATACCACCCTATACCGGAAACCCACTGACCGCTATACTTACTTACATGCCTCCAGCTTCCATCCCGGACACACCACACGATCCATTGTCTACAGCCAAGCTCTAAGATACAACCGTATTTGCTCCAATCCCTCGGACAGAGATAAACACCTACAAGATCTCTATCAAGCATTCTTAAACCTACAATACCCACCTGCTGAAGTGAAAAAACAGATTGACAGAGCCAGAAGAGTACCCAGAAGCCACCTACTACAGGACAGGCCTAAAAAAGAAAATAACAGAACACCACTAGCCATCACCTACAGCCCCCAACTAAAACCTCTCCAGCGCATCATCAAAGATTTACAACCTATCCTTAAAGATGATCCTCACTCTCACAGATCTTGGGAGACAGGCCAGTCCTCGCTTATAGACAGCCTCCCAACCTGAAGCAAATACTCACCAGCAACCGCACACCATACAACATAAACACTAACCCAGGAACCTATCCTTGCAATAAAGCCCGATGCCAGCTCTGTCCACATATCCATTCAAGTGACACCATCACAGGACCTAATCACATCAGACACACCATCAGGGGCTCGTACACCTGCACATCTACCAACGTGATATATGCCATCATGTGCCAGCAATGCCCCTCTGCCATGTACATTGGCCAAACCGGACAGTCTCTACGCAAAAGAATAAATGGACACAAATCTGACATCAGGAATCATAACATTCAAAAACCAGTGGGAGAACACTTCAACCTTTCTAACCACTCAGTGACAGACTTGAAGGTGGCAATTTTGCAACAAAAAAACTTCAAAAACAGACTCCAAAGAGAGACTGCTGAACTTGAATTAATATGCAAACTAGATACAATTAACTGTGGTTTAAACAAAGACTGGGAATGGTTGGGTCATTACACCAATTGAATCTATTTCCCTATGTTAAGTTCTCCTCACACCTTCTATGGGCCATCTTAATTATCACTTCAAAAAGTTTTTTTTCCTCCTGCTAACGATAGCTCATCTCAATTGATTAGACTCTGCCTGTTGGTATGCATACTTCCACCTTTTCATGTTCTCTGTCTGTATAAATATCTCCTGTCTGTGTGTTCCATTCTATGCATCCGAAGAAGTGAGCTTTAGCTCACGAAAGCTCATGCTGAAATAAATTTGTTAGTCTCTAAGGTGCCACAAATACTCCTGTTTTTTTTTGCGGATACAGACTAACACGGCTGCTACTCTGAAACCCATAAAAAAGAATCTGGCACATCAGAAAAAGGCAGGCTAATAAACAGGGACAAGTTTTTAAAGTGCTTGTACACAAATGCCAGAAGTCTAAATAATAAGATGGGTGAACTAGAGTGCCTTGTGATAAAGGAGGATATAGATATAATAGGCATCACAGAAACCTGGTGGACTGAGACCAATCAATGGGACACAATCATTCTGGGGTACAAAATATATCGGAAGGACAGAACAGGCCATGCAGGGGGAGGAGTGGCACTATATGTTAAAGAAAGTGTAGATTCAAATGAAGTAAAAATCTTAAGCGAATCCACAGGTTCCATAGAGTCTCTATGGATAGAAATTTCATGCTCTAGTAAAAATATAACAGTAGAGATCTATTATCGACCACCTGACCAGGACAGTAATAGTGATGATGAAATGCTAAGGGAAATTAGAGAGGCTATCAAAATTAAGAACCCAATAATAGTGGGGGATTTCAATTATCCCCATATTGACTGGGAACATTTCACTTCAGGACGAAATGCAGAGATAAAATTTCTCAATACTTTAAATGACTGCTTCATGGAGCAGCTGGTACGGGAACCCACAAGGGGAGAGGCGACTCTAGATTTAATCCTGAGTGGAGCGCAGGAGCTGGTCCAAGAGGTAACTATAGCAGGATCGCTTGGAAATAGTGACCATAATACAATAGCATTCAACATCCCTGTGGTGGGAAGAACACCTCAACTGCCCAACACTGTGGCCTTTAATTTCAAAAGGGGGAACTATACAAAAATGAGGGGGTTAGTTAGACAAAAGTTAAAAGGTACAGTGACTAAAGTGAAATCCCTGCAAGTTGCGTGGGCCCTTTTTAAAGACACCATAATAGAGGCCCAACTTCAATGTATACCCCAAATTAAGAAAAACAGTAAAAGAACTAAAAAAGAGCCACCGTGGCTTAACAACCATGTAAAAGAAGCAGTGAGAGATAAAAAGACTTCCTTTAAAAAGTGGAAGTCAAATCCCAGTGAGGCAAATAGAAAGGAGCACAAACACTGCCAACTTAAGTGCAAGAGTGCAATAAGAAAAGCCAAAGAGGAGTTTGAAGAACGGCTAGCCAAAAACTCCAAAGGTAATAACAAAATGTTTTTTAAGTACATCAGAAGCAGGAAGCCTGCTAAACAACCAGTGGGGCCCCTTGACGATGAAAATACAAAAGGAGCGCTTAAAGATAAAGTCATTGCGGAGAAACTAAATGGATTCTTTGCTTCAGTCTTCACGGCTGAGGATGTTAGGGAGATTCCCAAACCTGAGCTGGCTTTTGTAGGTGACAAATCTGAGGAACTGTCACAGATTGAAGTGTCACTAGAGGAGGTTTTAGAATTAATTGATAAACTCAACATTAACAAGTCACCGGGACCAGATGGCATTCACCCAAGAGTTCTGAAAGAACTCAAATGTGAAGTTGAGGAACTATTAACCAAGGTTTGTAACCTGTCCTTTAAATCGGCTTCGGTACCCAATGACTGGAAGTTAGCTAATGTAACGCCAATATTTAAAAAGGGCTCTAGGGGTGATCCTGGCAATTACAAACCAGTAAGTCTAACGTCGGTACCGGGCAAATTAGTTGAAACAATAGTAAAGAATAAAATTGTCAGACACATAGAAAAACAAACTCTTGAGCAATAGTCAACATGGTTTCTGTAAAGGGAAATCGTGTCTTACTAATCTATTAGAGTTCTTTGAAGGGGTCAACAAACATGTGGACAAGGGGGATCCGGTGGACATAGTGTACTTAGATTTCCAGAAAGCCTTTGACAAGGTCCCTCACCAAAGGCTCTTACGTAAATTAAGCTGTCATGGGATAAAAGGAAAGGTCCTTTCATGGATTGAGAACTGGTTAAAGGACAGGGAACAAAGGGTAGGAATTAATGGTAAATTCTCAGAATGGAGAGGGGTAACTAGTGGTGTTCCCCAAGGGTCAGTCCTAGGACCAATCCTATTCAATTTATTCATAAATGATCTGGAGAAAGGGGTAAACAGTGAGGTGGCAAAGTTTGCAGATGATACTAAACTACTCAAGATAGTTAAGACCAAAGCAGATTGTGAAGAACTTCAAAAAGATCTCACAAAACTAAGTGATTGGGCAACAAAATGGCAAATGAAATTTAATGTGAATAAATGTAAAGTAATGCACATTGGAAAAAATAACCCCAACTATACATACAACATGATGGGGGCTAATTTAGCTACAACGAGTCAGGAAAAAGATCTTGGAGTTATCATGGATAGTTCTCTGAAGATGTCCACGCAGTGTGCAGAGGCGGTCAAAAAAGCAAACAGGATGTTAGGAATCATTAAAAAGGGGATAGAGAATAAGACTGAGAATATATTATTGCCCTTATATAAATCCATGGTACGCCCACATCTCGAATACTGTGTACAGATGTGGTCTCCTCACCTCAAAAAAGATATTCTAGCACTAGAAAAGGTTCAGAAAAGAGCAACTAAAATGATTAGGGGTTTAGAGAGGGTCCCATATGAGGAAAGATTAAAGAGGCTAGGACTCTTCAGTTTGGAAAAGAGGAGACTAAGGGGGGACATGATAGAGGTATATAAAATCCTGAGTGACGTTGAGAAAGTGGATAAGGAAAAGTTATTTACTTATTCCCATAATACAAGAACTAGGGGTCACCAAATGAAATTAATAGGCAGCAGGTTTAAAACAAATAAAAGGAAGTTCTTCTTCACGCAGCACACAGTCAACTTGTGGAACTCCTTACCTGAGGAGGTTGTGAAGGCTAGGACTATAACAATGTTTAAAAGGGGACTGGATAAATTCATGGTGGCTAAGTCCATAAATGGCTATTAGCCAGGATGGGTAAGAATGGTGTCCCTAGCCTCTGTTCGTCAGAGGATGGAGATGGATGGCAGGAGAGAGATCACTTGATCATTGCCTGTTAGGTTCACTCCCTCAGGGGCACCTGGCATTGGCCACTGTCGGTAGACAGATACTGGGCTAGATGGACCTTTGGTCTGACCTGGTACGGCCTTTCTTATGTTCTTATTATGTTCTTATGTACTCAAAACTGTTTAAAAAAAAATAAAAAAGTTCAATTAAGGTGAAGCTGAAAATCAAACCCTATGTGTAAACATATGTTGTCTTAAGCAATTAATGAACATACTACCTGTCCAGGATCTTGCATGGTCTCCATGATCCTTACAATACCCCTGTGAAGTGGTTAAGGATTAATATCCCCTTTCTAGATGGGGAATTAAGGCATAGAAAGGTTTAATGATTTGCCCAAGGTTCCATATGACGTTTACAGCAGAATCAGGAACTACATCCAGATCTGAGTTTCATGCCTTAACCACAAGATCAGTCTTCCCTTGTCTTTGCTCTCCTATGAAGCCTCTATACACTAGAAAGAAAGTTAAGACACAAAATTCATATCCAGATATTGATATCAACTACCCCAAAGTTAAGAAGGGTTTAGATCTGGTGCTTTGGTTCAGCCCATTATAAAGATAGGCTCCATTTGACAAATTCCAATTTGGGTCCAAGTTTAGCTTTAGCTCCCATTTCAAGCGTATACCCATTTTAGAGTTATGCACAAACCATTAGTGTCTCCTTCCTTCAAGCCATTCTTGACTCCGTCTCAACAAAATGTAGCAGGGGCTGAAAGAATGCATTCTGACTGGACTGCTAATGGAATTTTTTTTGTAATATAATTCATGGCAGGCCCAAGCTCTTACCCTTGAAAAGTGATGACGGGATTGAATGTTTAAGTGATTGTGACAAGAGTTTGGTTTTTCCTTCCTATCGGTGCTCTCTCAGGCTGACAGGAAGCAGCGGAATCAGGACTGAAGCAAATTGGGTTTTGTCTGTAGTCTTACAACTGGGTCATTTGAAGCCCTAAGCAGGCATTTATTTGTCAGCCATTCAGAGTCAAGCCTTCCCAATAGCCAGTGGGCCTCAACATGGTGGATGGTGCCATAGCCTCCCCTTTCCCACGAGCTTATCCCGAAGCCAGATGCCACTTTACCACAATGGATTTTTATCAGGTTAAAAATAAACTAATGACACTTTCTGGCAGCGAAACGGTCTGTGGACAGCTAGGGAGAAAAGGTTTATTGACGCTTTATTAAAATATGTTAAATAAATTGGAGACACGCTACCCAGCCAGCGGATTGAGGTAGAGCCTCCCTGTAGATATTTTGGTTTTGCATTAAGAAAGTTGTCACAAGTAATTTGGACTGGAGCGTGAAGTTATAGACTGCCAAATGTTGATTAATTAAGCCCATGTTTGGATTAGTTCTGCTAGATAGTTTCATTAGGGAAAATGACTGAAAATATGGAATAAAACAACCAGGGGGAAATAGAGGGAGGATTTGTATGTTAGTGAGACCTACGACAAAGAACAGGGACTGGAGTTGAACCACATAATACCCTGCGTCCTCCCCTTTCCCCCCACGTACTGGAGCAGAGATAGATACCATGGGCCTTGACTTCAAACACCCGAAAACTGAGCTGGTCCATGGAGTATCATGCTATGGCCAGGGGATGATGGGAGAGGTTGAGTAACCAGGCATAGCCTAACGGGTCTTTTCCCCTTGCTAAAAGTAAACAAACAGCAAAGGAACAAGAAAAAGTGTTCTGATATCTCATTTTGGCCTAGAGGTTAACATACAAGGCTAAGAGCTGGAACCCCTGCATTCTAGTCTTGTCTCTTCCAAGATGTTATTAGTAATGCAGGTAAAGAGGATTATGATTTTTTACCTGATAGTGTCCATTGAAAATAAACTACAACTGAACAGAGAGATCTTGTAGTCTAATATTCAGCTAGGCACCTAGGTGATAAACAGGCCCTTCAGTATCGTAGCCATCACATCATATTGCAAAATATCTGCATAGAACCCATTTTATCTACCTGAAAATTAGGTGCAGGATTCCTAATTCCTCCTAAATCACTTAAGTGCTTTTGAAAATTCCACTTGATAAGAAAATATTTTACTTACACACACACACAAACACAGATTGCAAAATGTAGCACACAAAAGTTAGGAAATACCAGAATTAAGGTTAACCGTACAACTTTAATTTGGCCCCTTTGTGTGTATGCATAATCATACAGGTTTTTAATTACACGTACTATTTTTTCAACAGCTCCTACCCTCTTCAGTGCACAGGATGGATGGTGCTCACCTAATAAGCAGCAATTCAGTGTTTTGTTTTCGCCTGGCTGTTCAAAGTGTGGCCCCAAGCATTATTTATTGCACAATATTCAATATTCAAACCCTGCTCTGAAGAGAGAATTATTAATTTCCTCCTGGACTTTTCTGTGTTGCTTCACAAATATTAATGAATTGATTTTCACAGCACCCCTGCGAAGCGAGCAGGTGTTATCCCCATTTTTTGGATGGGGAACTGAGGCACTGAAAAATAAAGATCAAATGTGTCCAGGATTTTTAGGTGCCCAATTTGAGACCCCTAAGATCTGATTTTTTTTCAAACTACTTAGCATTACAGAGCACTTTATATGTTCAAAGCACAGCTCCCATTAGTTTCAGCTGCAGCTGTGAAGAGCTCAGCTCTCCCCCCCCCCCCCGACCCCAACTCTAGTCTCCTCAGAAACCGCTGAACCACATTGACTGAAATTTTCCAGAAAATTTCAGCTGGAGGCAGAAACCTGGCTAGGAAAATCTCAGCCCAAATGATAAAAGTTTAGCATGGGGCTTATAATGGGAAGTGCCACACAACCTTCATAATAGGTGGTGCTACCAGCCCCTCTGATAATAAATCATATATAATTATAGGGTAAATACATATAGGAGTGTTCCTGTTTCCTGGCCTGAGAGATGTCACTGTCCTTGCAATGACAACTTTGGGGCTAAACTGGTTGCTCCTATTTAGCCATTGTCAGCATGTAAGGACAACGTGATACTCCAATTAAATTAAAAGGCAACTGATGTAAGGAATGTCTTTAACCTCTCATCGTTAACCTGTGGAATTCACTACCATAATATATCATTAAATCTAAGAGCTATTTAAGAAAAACATCCAGAGTGACACCGGATAAACAAAATGGAGGCAATATAAACCTTCGTATTTCGGGGCATAAGACAACCATTAATTGCCTGACTTAGGTAAAAACTTTCCCTATAGGCAGGTTATTCCACAATAGTCGATAGTAAGGGACTTTTATCTTCTTCCACGGCATCTAACATGGATCATAGTCAGTGATGAAATACAGATAGGTCATGAGTCTGAGCCACTCTGGCAATTGCTATGTTACAAAAAGTTGAGGCGGGGGCTGAAAGATAAAAAGAGCAAAGACAGAAATAAAAAACCCAAAAGAGAAAAGAGGAGAATGCAACAATGAATGGGTCCAATTGTGCCATTATTTGAGGAGGCTGCATTCTGGTTTCCACACTCTGCTTGTCACGTGCTCTGCTCCTGGAATTTCACTTTATCAAGGTAGAGACCATAGCACTGAGCCACCAGGAAAGCAATAGGAAACAGCCACTTGTATCCCATAAGTGAAGTTCTAATACAGAAAGAGAACTCATCACGCTTGTCATGATTCATAACAAATCATTCTGCCTGATTCTAAATACATTTCACAGTTGTGCTTCTGCACAGCAATGAGAGATACAGTACTAGGGTGGCACCATACTAGCTCATCAGTCATCAGCTGCAATATTCAAGCAAAGGAAGTTTTGTTACCTATATTTCAGCTGTTTTAGTGTTTAGATGTACAGACCCCCCTGGCATGGAAGGAACTCCAGAGACTTCATGGTTAATTTTCTTATAAATCTGATTTTGCCTCCACATAAATACTAGAGGATTATTTTAAGGCAGTGGTTGTCTATTTGAGCAGTATTTAGGGAAGGAAAGAGATGTAAGACCCATGGGGGGGGCGGGAATGGGGCTTTTCAGAACCTGCTGATCACTCACTCTGTGAAAATCTGGCCCCTTTAAGGTTCCTCAGGTTTTGTACCCAAAAATCATTAGTCACTTTTCAAAATGTAAGCCCCCACATTTTGCACTATTGTCCTCTTCCTTCAAAGCTTGTTTTTAATCCAATTTAGAATATTAGAGTATTAAATCTTAAAAAGGAGATCCTGATCCTAATGAACCCATGAATGCATTAGTAGCACTATAGAAGATAAGCCTTATGTATACTATCAAATCACCGTTCTGACTATAACCACTACATAGAATTTGATCATTTTCAATACTTATGCCCCATTAAACTTACTGTCAGGTGGGCTTACCATCCATGAGCATCACTTTTAGATAGAAGAGAATCATGCTGAGGTCAAGAAATCTCAGGGAGTTTGGAGAAATACTTGCAAAACAACATCTGAAGAGATTAATGTGAGGTTAAAACAAGTCAACCAACCAACCACTGCACTGGTCTTGGCTAATGTGTATTCTTCCCTATTAGCAGACATGGTACATCGAAGTGAATGGGCAGTATGCTTTTGGAACACACTGCTTTGCTCTTTTCACATGTCACACTGCTCGTATGCTGGGCATAATCCTCTAATGTTATTTCAGTATAAAATTGACACAAAAGGCTACATTTATCCCTTGTGTAACCTCCGTGAAGCTATCTGAAGTCAATGGAGTTATAGCAGGGATTAATTAGGCCAATTAGGCCATGTCCATGACATGTATAATGGTTGCAAGATATGCTAATATTTCAACACTTCACAAAAATATTGCTGCTCTATTCATTGTTCGCCCTTGTCCCTGATCCCTAACCTCCCATTCCCCTCACTGTACCACTCACTCCATTTCCCCTCACTGCTTTCATTGGGATTAGTCCTCAAATTACTGTCTCATTTGCACCTCTGGTGGCTTAGGAAAGACTGTTTTTGGGAGCCAGGAGATCTGGGTTCTGTCACTGACTCCCTGTGTGACTCTGGGCAACTCCATTAATCTTTTCATACCCCAAGTTTCCATTCTGTAAAGTGGGGACAATAATACTTTATCTCATGGGCATGTTGTGAGATGTAACGGTTTAATGTCTCTAATGCTTTTTTCAGATCAAAGGAGCAATGGGAGTGCAAAGTACTGTAATAAATCCACAGCCTGCTAGGGCATCAGTGCTGTTACTATGCTGCATACCGTGGCCACTCAGAATGTCCAGGGGGGAAGTGGTGAAAGAACAGTCCCCAGCCCTCTGACTTCAAGGTGAAGCTCCATGAGTTGTCAGCAATGTAGGGTCTATGACACACAACTAAGCAGTTCGGAGTCCATCCATCAGATGACAGTAACACATACTAGCAAGTTCATTACACTATTATTTCCATTCCATCTCTCTTTTACTTTAAGCCCAGTCCATTTCCATGTTATTTTCCCCTACTTGTCTGTGTAGTTTCATGGTACAAGGCTCCATAAAGCCTTCATCTCTAATTTTTGTGTGTCATACATCTGAAATGTTATTTGTACAACTAATTGTACCCTATTTATCCAATTTCTAATAAAAATCACTAGTGAAAATTGCCAAATTTCTGTATTTATAGAAAGATATCACCAAATTTCTCTGCTTAATAAGAGTTTTAACAGATGTAAGCAACAGCATGATTCCATATTTATAAAATGACAGTTTTCTATAAATACTGAAATTCTGTAATTATCACTCAAATTACTCATCAAAATTCAAAAATAGATAAAACAATGAACAAGAGCACAATCTTAATGTTAAAATACAACCCACCCAGCCCCAAAATATCTACCAACCTTTATCCTAGTGATGTACCCAGCCCCCTTGTAACATGACTTGATGCCATGAAAGCTGCTACATCTGCACACCTGACAACTAAAATATAGTGGGTAAGCAGATTATTTTTTAATTGGAAACTGAATATATCTGACAGCCAGTATCAAACTCAAAGCTACCAATTGTTGGACAGATACATTAAATCATTGTAAACATATTCCTTTTAAAATCCATCTGGAGGAAGAATTCATATTTCCTCTAGTCCAACATAGTTCCTTGTAAGTCATCATGAGCTGAACTTCCTCACTGGTCCCTGATTTGGTCAAATTCTTTTGATAGGGCCATAATTAACCTCTGGGAAAGAAGGAGGAAGGGTCTGATAGCAAAAGAAATATATCTAGGAGGACTTGAAGAATAGAGTCAATGGCACAACTCCCATTGACAGCAAAAGAAGCAAGAATAGATGCCAGATTTTCAAAATGGCCTCGACTCTCCCTCTAAATTTATGCTTCCAGAATTGGAACCGTGAACACATGATTTGGGGTGTTGAAATTTCGAAGTCATGTTTGAAAATATGGGCCAAAACATTACCGTGTATTTGGGCCCTGATCCAGCAAAATATTGAAGTGTGCCTGACTTGTGCTCAGTGGAGATGCATCAGTTTCCAGCTGCTGAGGATCTGTTTCTGACATGAGAAATCAGTAATATTTTATTTCCATACAACTCCTTTCATCCAGATACATCCCAAAGCACTGAACAAACTATGTTCATGCAGCACCACTGAAATGTAATCATCTCCAAGGTGGAGGGCAGTAGCCAATTAACACAATGCACTGATGCTTGGGCAAAGGGAAAATTTTGGCCATGACAGCAGGATAAATCCCCTTACAGAAAGTAACCTGGACTCTATAAACGTACGTACAGAGCAGATCTGGCAACAGCTTTTAAGGTTGCTTCTGATGTTAAAATTATGCAACTATCATTCACACAGATTGTCCTTGCTTACTTGAAAACTGCAAAATCGAGAAGATTTCTTAGGTTTAGGATGGAATTTATGGTCAAAACCACACACACACACACACACACACACATACCTGGGATGTTAGAAACCTAGATTTAAGTCCCTGCTATGAATCAGGCAGAGTAGAGATTTGAATCTGGGTCTTTAAGGCCACAAGTGAAGGGCTTAACCCCTGGGCTCTTCTGGTATGGGTCTCCCTTGCTATGGTTCCCCCTGACCCTCCGCATGAAACATTCCTAGCAACTGGTCTCATTCCACATCTGGACAGAAGCAAATGTTAAAACCTTGACAATTTTTTGTGAAACTGAAATCTTGTTTTCCAGCCAGCTCTGTCATAACCTCCCATATGGAGCTCGCAGCAAGCTGTTGAAGTTGACCGTTTAAACTGCTAAAGCCATTTTTGGGTATGAATTTACTGCTGGTGAAGGTGCCAGATGGACAGGACTGGAGCCTAAAGTTCATTATGTATCCACATGATGGGTACAACGTGGACAACAGCAGAGAAGGCTTCTGTTAACATGTCCCCTGTTAATATGCCTCAGTCCTGACCTAGAAGAATCATCTGAGGGTTTAAGAGATAGTTCATCCTCCATTCCTATTCTGTCCTTGGCTTCTCTGGTGTGAGTGATAACGGGTATGTCAATTACGGTGGCAGTCTTGAAGATATAGATATTTATCCACCAGGATCTGGGCTGAGCCATCAGCTCATTTCACAAAGGCCATCTATGACTTATGAATATCTTCATTAACACCACTAAGGTTGGTTGGCTTTGATCAGAGAGGGGCCTACCATCCGTTGTGTGTGTGTGTGGGGGGGGTCCTATTGGTTGACAGCTGAGTATGCATTCAAATAATGACAAAGCCCCAATGTGTCAATTACAGCAGGATGGATTATCCACCTGAAAATTCCTCTTAGAAGAGAGAGACTCTCCAGCTCTTGTTGTGGCTGCTGTTCTCCTGGTTAAAAAGTTTCAGTCATCCAATCAGGGAGCAGAAACAATATCACGTGACTACATTATTAGTCATTCAACATAAATAATAAAGTAGTCAAAGCACAATGTTTCCAACCAACCCAGAGGCTGAAAGCTGCTTTTACAAAGTATGCAGGAATTACTTCTGAATAGCAAACACATTTTCAGAAATCGGAGTCTATTCTTCAACAATGCATAAAGGGAAGAGAAGGGCAACATTTGTAACAATCATCGCGCCAGATCCTCTGCCGCAGACTCAAGCACAACTCCCTGCAGCAAAGACAGAGGACAAGCAGGGAGCTACTTATAGATCCCTGGTTCTTTGCCTGGCCCCTGGCACCAGTGCAAGGGGCTTGGCTTGTCCCAGCTGGCAATGATCTCGAAGAGTATGTCTATGCTGCAGTTGGGAAGATGGATTCCCAGCCCAGGTAGACAGAGAAGCACTAGTTCAGCTCGAGCTAACATGCTAAAAACAGCAGTGTGGCCATTATGGCATAGGTGGTGGCTCAGGCCAGCCACCTGAGCTCTGGCAGGCTGGCACGCAGGCAGCTAGCCCAAACAGCAGCCTGTGCCGCGACAGCTGGCCCATTAGCTTGAGCTCAGCTGGCGCAAGTTTCTCTACCTGCACTGGGAAGAGCACTTTCCAGAGGCGGTGTAAACACACCCAGGGGCGGTGAGCTGTATGAGCCCGTGGTGCCCAGGCTCCAGGAAATTCAGGGCCCGGGGAACCCAGCTCCACCAATGTTCGGGGATGGTTCTCTCCCCCAGCCCCATCTGCTGCCCCTGCGCGCCTGCCCCAGAGCGGTCCCCCGCTCCACCTGCTGCCCTCACGTGCCTTCCCCAGAGCATCCCTGTGTACCCTGGGCAGTGGGCAGCTGCCCCCTGCAGCTCCGCACTACTCTCCCTCACCGGCTGCTGCCAACTGTAAGGGAGTGGCACTGGGGGCAGACTGAGGCGGCTGCTTCACCTGTGGAGGGAGGAGGCGTATGGCAGCCCACCTCCACCCCCCACCGGCCATGTGAGCATTGTTAGAATGCAAAGCTTTCTGGCCACTCTTCTGCCTTCCCCCTCCCAGACCATGAGACCCCCTCCACCTACCTGCCCCCCTCCCCACCAGGGGCTGCATGAGGGGTAATGTAGGAGTTAGCTATGCTAACTCTACACCTGTTGGAGACCCTCCCATGTTGGGGGGTATCCCTAGCAGGGGATTGAGAACTGATCTATGTTCCCTTTGTGCCACAGGGGCAGCATAGGCCATAAACTCTGGCCTGTTAGAAAGAATAATTAAACTAGCTCTAGTCCCAACCCAAACTTCCATCTTGGGTAATTACATTCTACTTCCCTGAATTCCCCTGTGCCATCAATGGAAGAAGTTACTTTTTTCTTCCTACAGAAGTGTTGCTGGCATATTATGCCCCAGAGCTGACTATATTTCAGTGGTAGCTGAGCGATTCCATTACATACAGCCTGCAAAGAGCTTAGGGTCCCTTCAAGATGAAAGATGCTATATCAAGGCACGTTATATATTTTAGTAATATGCACTTAAGTGTAAGTTCTGCGTTGTTAGAAACGCTTATGGTCTCTAGTAACTTCGAGCAGCTTGCTGAACTAACAGTCGGCAATGGCAGTTTTGTACCGTGCTTATTTCAGAGCCCTCGCCTTCTCCCAGCAAACTGCACTTTGTCAGACAAAAAGCTTGCCTGGCTACAGTGCCTCAATGTTATCATAAGGCTATCGACACCTTGCCTTTTCCATGGCGCTGAACTGTTATTAGTAGCGGGGTAGTTTTAACATCCCCGACTGTTGCATGAAAACTCAGCCCTTGTTTGGGAATCATTCATTCTGAGAGGACAACTACATGCAAAACAAAACAACAACAACAACAAAAATTCACAAAGCAAGAGGCCTCATCACCTTTTGTTTCCTTGCTTGATGGGCTGTATCTTGGCTATCTGGAGGCAGGTGACCTCCTTAATCCGAGAGAGTACCCAAGGGGCTTGTACTAATGATCTGTTGGAAAGTCTACAGTGCTGAAGCATCGATGAACTGGCACTCACATTTTAACTCTCTCCCCCGCTCGCCCTTCTGTTTGGAAACGAGGAAGCTGGGAAATAAAGCCTGAGCTACTAGGATGGTAGCTAACTGCCAGTGGTCTCCAGGCCACAAAACATGCAGCTGGAGAAAGCGAAACAGCAACTACTTATAGCCTTGAGAGTTGCTGTGTTGCAATGTGTTCTTCACTGAGTGGTTAATATATTGGCCGCTGAGCATTACAAAATAAAATAAATCCCAGTGGTGCTGGTGACAGAGCTCTATTCTAATTCAGTTGTGTGTAACGCAGAGATGGTCATTATCATGATTTGGTGGGCTGGCAGGTGGTGGGTTTAAGAGAGTCGTTCACAGGAGATGCAAGTGAGCAGCAAGACTCCATCTGGGACTAGCAGAGAGCTAGTGGGACTTGGATTATTTATTTATTTTGCTTATTAAACCAGAGTGGAAGCTGTTCAGTCTGGGAATCGGACTTTCCACCTCTTGGCTCACAAAAGCTTGCAGGTTATAACACCCTTTTTAATTATTTTTTTTTAAAACAGGGACTTTCAGAGCAAGGAAGATCTCCAGATACAACATATTTCAAGACCAGTTTGTTTCCTTCCCATGAATTTTACCCAAATACATTTTTCTAAATACAACAACAAATCCAAGGCTGCCTGCTCTATGTCTTCACTGTTGTTAATTTGCTGCACACTGTGGCCACTAGTCAGTATATGGAGAAAGAGGGGTTAGAATTCACGCCCTCCATGTCCAAATGCATATCCACCCCTACTGCGTAGGCTGAAGAAGAATCTTCTCTACGTATTAGCAGTAGAGGGACTATGAGACACAGCTGAGGAGTTCTGATTCCCTGCAGCAGGAGGGATGTGTACACAATCAGATCACTGAAATACCTTACATTACCATAACCACAAAGGAGCACAAACTATAGGCCAAATCACACCCTCTTGGGTGAATAACATACAGGAGGAGCAAATGTCAGATGGAAAACACCATGACCTTGAGTTTCAAATGAGACATAAAAAACAACAGCTCCAGCAGCTCAGCACACGAGACTGGGCACATTGAGGCCTGATCTAAAGCCCATTGAATGCACCAGATGGCTCCTAGTGACGTCAACGTCCTTTGGAGCAGGCCTTGGCTCTGTATTGACTCACCGGCAAGAGGCCCACCTATTGAACTGCCAGCCCCCATTCCTGCAACGCCGGCCATGATGAACCCTAGTGAGTTTGGGGGTTGTCTCTATTTCCCATCTGTTGTCTCTGGGAAGATTTTGTAATCTAGTTTTGGCAGGAGATGGGGTCTGTCCAGGACAGGAGCAACACACTAAAACATCCTTCTCCAACAGAGGTATTCCTGAAACTGTGTGCCATCTTCGGGGAACTACTTCTCAACTCTCATTTGCTTTATCACCACCTGCTACAATGGGGCTAAGGTATCTAGCAAGATTTTTACAAAGTCCCCCTGAACAACCATCTGTTCATGGGCTTTACATTTTTCCCCCATTCATTTAATAGTGTTAATTCTTCCTCTGCTCAGAGCTTAATGAGATGATCCTTCTGTTCATTCTGGGGGGCAGGGAAGGCACTCGCCTAAGTATATGGTCAGCCATCCAGAGTGAGAGGCATCTGTCACTAGCTCAACAGAGGACCATTTGCAAATGTTCCTACAGCGATTACACTCTTGGGACCTGATTCTCCTCTCAGACACCCTGGCATAATGACATGGATGTCAGTGGTGTTGCTCCTGATTTACACCAGCATGAGTGCAAAGGGCCTCTTCCCACCTTGGTTGAGGGTGTCCCTGCAATGGGTTGGTTGGTTGCTTTTCTGTGATTCTACTGATTGACCCCTAAGTCACCAGACCAGGCTTGCTCTGCTGCCATCCTCATAAAAGATTAGTTTCTGCTAGCTCCATTGTACTGCTCCTTTATTGTTGCAGCATGTGGTGAGCTGCTGTTTAACTCTCTGGCCCAGATCCTGAGCAGCAGCTGAACTCTGCTCAGGAGTGAGTGTAGGGAAAGCTGGCTTCCAGCCATCTTCACACTGGTGGGAGCATCTGACTCTTGGAGTGGTCCTTGGCATAAATTATAGACTCACCTTCCTTCTGCCTGGGTCAGGAGAACATCAGCACATTCTGGCCCCCTCAGGGTAGAATTAGGGGTGGATGAACCCAGTGGAGCAGGAAGTTAAACACAAACTAGAGTTTGAACAAACTCTGCAAACTGCTGGACCTTTTAATCTGTAATTTAAACCAATGGCTTTTTGTAAAGGATGCATCGGTTGATAAAAGCAATATATTATTCTGGCTCAGGCAGAGTTTTTATAATGCATTAGGGCTAGAACACCACCACTAACCAGTTCAGCTAACACACATGGGTGTGATATGTACACAGGTTGGACCAGATTCTTTCCCCACTGGGGGCCACTTTGCACTGCTCCGGTGCCCAAAGAGGCCAAAAAGCCAGCAGATCTCCTCAGCTTAAAGGCAGTCCCCAGCTGGTGTGGAGTGAAGCAAACAGTCCTACACATGGGGTGGTGGGGAGTAGAGGGGTGTGTTTAGAGTACACTGCACTCCACTCATCCCCAGCCAGCAAATGGCTCATTAGGGGCCACACCGAACTGGCACAGATTAGAGCAGCCGGGCAGGGCAAAACTCCCTTGTCCCCAACATCTTCTGCAGCCAGCCAAAACTGGGTGCAGTCGAGCACTTAAGAATTGTCTTTTTTCTTCCTCTGCCCCCACAAGTTGTGGGCTTGATGCAGGAATCACTTGGTGAAATTCTATGTGTTATACAGGAGGACAGACTGGAAGGTCACAATGGTTCCTTCTGGTCTTGGAACCTATTAATATAAAAACTACCCCTTCCCCCCAGCTCCACTTTTAACCTGTTTTGCTACAGAATTTTTTTATATGTCCTCTTCCCTGCTCCTTTTCTTCAGTCTCTTCTAGGCACAGTCCATCACTGGTAATGGTCACATTCTAGCTGGTATTTCAGATGCAGGATGGTCAAGTATGTTTGAAGGTAGAGCAAATGTGCCCATTGCTTGTTTATAATCAAATGTAGAAACAAACAAACAAACAAACGAGACGCCCATCAACACACCTGATCCATGAATAGAAGCAGAACTAAACTGTACAAACAAGCTGGAAGGCTGATATGTAAAGAGACAAAATGTATAATCAAAGCAGGAATGAAAGGCACTAATTTAAAGGACTGACACACTCACACTAAACAATTAATTTAATTTAAAGAGGTACAACAGTGAGCAAGATATTGATGGTCGATTCCACAATTTTTTTTTTTACACAATTCAAGAAGATCACTGCTCTACTCACAAATCAAGAAAGAAAGATGTAAACTTCCTAAACTAAGTGATACATGATTTGGGTATAGAGTAGGAGGATAATTTCCTTGACATTAAAGGACTAAACCCAGGCAAAATGCCAGGGGCTGATGGGCACCTCACCAGCTTCTACAGTGAATTTAGACTAATTTTAAATGAAACACTTCTGGAAGCATTTAATCCTGGCATTACCACCCTGAACTCTGGGGAAATCCTTAGGCCAGATCCTCCACTAATCTAAATTGGTGTTGCCTCATTGAAGTCAATGCTGATTTACATCAACTGATTATCTGGCACAAATAATATTCTCCAAATCAGATCACTGGGCCAATTTTCTTAAATAAATTCAGATGCTAAAAATAACTGCCAGAATCCTAGCACTGCAACTCACAAAGATCATTAGTTATTCATTAAGATGAATCAGTATTCTTGCTGTGTAAGAATGCCAGGGTGGGGACCCTGCATGTTTGTACATTGCCTAGAACAACAAAGTCCCATCCTACTACTTTTGGAGTCCCGCCCTCTGTGCAGGATCACTATTGGAAAGGATTCACAAAGAACTGGAAGCAAGCCCAAATGTTGTGTAGAGGCCTGGCAAAAAATGCAAGGTGGAATCATGCACATCTAGCATATGAAGACCCAATGACAGGAAAGTGCAGTTAGAAACATCCAATATGGAAATCAGGCATAATATTTTTTAACAATAAGGGTAATTAATCACTGGAAAAGATTACATAAGGATGTAGTGGATTCTCCATCACTGGAAGTCATTAAATCAAAATGGGATGTCTTTCTAAAAGAGATGCTATAGTTGAGGCACAAATTATTTTGCTCATTTCAGGAATCACTGGATGAAATTCTATGGTCTGTTTTATACCAGAGGCCAGATTAGGTTACCATAATGGTCCCTTTGGCATCAAAAATCTATGAATGTGTAGCCACTGCAGGTTGACAAGACAGACAGAAATCAAAGAACCTCTTGTATCCACAGCATTACCCAATAGGCCTTAGAGAAGAATAGCGCTGGACTTGTTTAATAAAAAGGGACATTGGTGTCTGGTAGTGTTATGATGAAAAGGTTTGGGATCAAAGGTGTTATAAAACTTCCTTTTGATCTGACAACATTGAACAGTTAATTGTGGTTCAAGGTTTGTGTAACAGGACTCCATCCTGCTTGTACCGTAGCCACCACATCACAGAAATCCTTGACATTTATTAAACATACATCAAAAACAAGCCAGACAGAAACATAATGATACTTGGAATTCAAAGTTAAATGGTTATTCAGTTTGTGAAAGCTCCCTTTTCTTCCATTTACATCCAGCAAAGCCCTTCAGAGGGAACGATGTTGCTTAAAGGTCTCTGAATGGTACCAAAAGTTTTTCTTGGGAAAATAAAGGAGCTGATTCTCCTTTACACTGTGGCCCATTTACACTGCTCTATGAGTGCAAAGGGGGTCTTAAAGATGCAAAATAGAATTTAGCCTATTTTAAGGCCCCTATAGACTGCCACAGCTGTGTAAAAGGAACTTTGAGTAAACGAGAGGCAGGTCCAAAGAGTTGTCTACTGATGGATTTTGGCTCAGTGATTTTTGCTAAGGTTATTCCTGCTCTTAAGACAAACTTGATAAAATGCACATAAGGGAAAAAGGAGAAAAAAATAGTTGAATGATCACATTGGTGAGCTATGATGTGCTACAGACAGGGGCACTTTAACTGCCCTGTTTCCACCTTCAGTCTGAGCCAATATCTGCCTGGCTTGCTCTGGCTTCCACTCTCTGCTTTTCCTTCATGCTGAAGCAAAGCTTGCTCCTGCCTCAGCTGCTCAAGTTGGTCATGTTAATGGTATCATGAAGCTCAGTGGATTCCAATACTGGCCACTTCTTGAAATCAGTTTGACAAAAGCCACAAAAGGAGGAGGATAGGAATGAGAGAGAACACAGAGTGGGGATGAAATAGCACACAAGGAAAGGGAGAACAGAAATCTTACATTTTAAATCCCAGAGGTGGCCAGTCATTCAGATACCACCATGGTGATTAGCCTGATGTTCTCATCGGTACCGTTGTGGCCTGGATATGTCAGAAAATTCCCCCAGAGTTCACAGGTGAAGATGGAGTCCCTTGAATAATCAGTGCAGACTTTATGATCCTGAACATGTTAAAGATGCCCCTGTACTTCTCTCTCAAGTACACAGAAGGGGTGTGGTTGCACATCAGTCTAACCAATCAAAAGCAGTTTCCAAAATCCCAGACACAGGCATTTCTTTCTGTCTCAATGAATTCTTAGCCCATATGACAATGTTTGATCTCAGAAGAGTCCATGAAGATCACATTTCAGGCTAAACAAATTCAGTTAATGCAATTCCTTTGGCTCCAGTTCTTATATTAATAGATTTCAAGGCCAAAAGGGACGATTATGATCTTCTAATCCAACCTCCTGCATAACACAGGCTATGTAATTTCACCAAGTCATTCTTGTATCAAGCCCATCACTTGTGGTTGAGCTACAACATATATATTTTACAAAGATATCCCCCTCTTGATTTAAAGACTGCGGTGATGGTAATGGAGAATCCATTGCACAAGTAAGTTCTTCCAATGGTTAGCTATTTTATTATATATACATATATAAACAAATTTCAGTTTACAGCAAGGGGCGGCTCCAGGCACCAGCGCACCAAGCGCGTGCCTGGAGCAGTAAGCCGCGGGGGGCGGCATGCTGGTCATCATGAGGGCTGCAGTCAGGCTGCCTTCGGCGGCATGCCTGTGAGAGGTCTGCCGGTCCCACAGTTTTGGTGGCAATTTGGTGGCGGGTACGCCAAAGGTGCGAGACCGGCGGACCTCCCGCAAACATGCCGCCAAAAGCCGCCTGACTGCCGTGCTTGGGGCAGCAAAATACATAGAGCCGCCCCTGTTTACAGCCATAGAATCTTGTTACATCTTTGACAAATAGTGCAGGGGTCTTTTAATCCATCAGAAATCGACTGCCACTTAGGTCTTCTAATCTAACCCATGTAGCCCATGTTCAAGTCACCTCTTAAACCTTCTCTTGGATAAGCTAAATTGAGAAACAAAAGGAGCTCAATCTCTGTAAATCTAGTTTTCTAGACCTTGAGTCATTCTTGCAGTTCTTTTATGAACCCTTTCTAACGTATCAACTTTCGGTTTGAAGTGTGGACCCCAAAAATGGAGACAGTAGTCCAGTAACAGTCTCACTAATATCATGCACAATGGTACATACACTTCTGATATTCCACATTCCCCTATTTATACACCTGTGGATCACTTTTGCTCTCTTAGTCATCACATCCCAAGTGGCCATTCTTAACGGATGTGATGCTGAAAAAGGTCAAGTCTAGGAGGTTTTACTCTTTCTTCTTTAACCATCAGACTGCAGCCCAAAGTAGATCCAAATTGAAAACAGGAGACCAGATGAGGAAAAATATTGGGCAATACCAGCTATTGTCATTGGATGTAGCTGCATTTTGAAGACTGATCAAGTATTCAGTATGGAAGAAAGAGGAGGCATCATCAGCTGGTTCCAAACTCAGTTGGATTATTATATGATCATAATAGCAATAGTGTTCATGCAATAGCCTTAATGAAGGGAGATAATCCTGTTGAGAAGAGTCCTAAACCTATGCAATAGGACTCCACACCTTTTGAATTTGATAATCCAAATAAATCAAGGCCAGAGCATGCAGATCTGGATGAGAGGTAGGGAAGTCAGTGATTTAGCTAGATCTGGATTAATATTAATATTCTTTGTCTGAGATTGTTTATGTAGAAGAAAGGGTGAATAGGAGAGGGTATGTGCACTGTGGCAGGAAGGTGGCCAGTAGCCCTAAAGTGGGTCAGAGAGAGTAAGCCAGATTAGCTTTAAAACTAATACTGGTTTTTGTATGCGAAGAAGAGTCCTTGTTCAGTATTTTAGGAAAATGACTTTCTGTACTGTAAGCAGAACATTTGATTGTGGAAGAGTTGACTAGGGTGGTGAATTTGGCAGCTGGGGGGAGGGAAGGGAAGGTACTGTGTGAGCCATTACTATAAAAACCTCTGAGAAATTGATCAGGGACTGGTTCACCACTTGTGCTTTCTGCACCCATTGCCACTAAATAGATGCATTGTTTATTCCTGAATCAATTGCATTTCAGCTCCATTTCATTTTAATCAGATAGTCAATAACCCCTGGATAGTATTTAGCAGCTGGGTAACCACTAGCTTTCTATTTTTTTTTCTTAATTGCTATTTGGAAACTAGTGTATTCAGTTTCTCCAGCACAGTCTACTGCAACCTTATTTAATACACCAAGCAATTGCCTCGGCACTTGCATCAGAAGTGTTCATACAAGGGTCCTTTTTTATTTTCTCTGAACTTATGCAAATTGAGACATCTACAAGTGTGACATTCTTTAGTATTTATTGTAACAAGTACAGATCAGGACAAAACTACCCCAGGGATCTAGGCCGCAGAAGCCATCTTCAAGGCTGACAAATGGCCATTCAAGAAGGATGGCTGTACCTTTATTTCAAATGTTGCTGCTAGGCATATGAGTTGATAAATGATGAAGCATGGAACGAGGGAGCTTGAGGGAATGATCCAGTAAAAAAATAAAAACCACACACACACACAATGTAGGGAAAGAGCTGTAACGATTTATCTTCAGGTCTCTGCTCTTATTGTTTTCCCTTTGCTTTTTTATCCTCGGAAAGACAGATGCTGGAGAATTAGGAACTGATTTTTCTACCTTTGCTCACATGAGTGGTTGTTACTCATGCAAGTGACCACAATGAAGATTAAGTGCTGGATCCTCTTTGTGCTGCTCCACAAGTGGCTTGAAAGCTGCACTTACCAACCAGATGGGGAGCTCCCCAGCGTAGGGAAATCCCTGCATGGCATAAAGCCAGTTCTTTACCTCTGACATAGGGGTGTGGCAGGAAAGAACACAGCTGGCTCTATTTTTCCTTTATTTTTCAAACTCGATGCTATAGCCCCAGGCCAGTACTATACCAGGAGATCTGCCCTGGGTTCCATGGGTGTATTTTGGCCCCATTTCTACCTTTCCTTAAGACTGCAGCTTCCATTGCTTCAGCAGGAGGGCAGAAATTGGCTTTTGTTTCTGTAGAAAAGTGGACTCACTGCAGGCAGAACAGCTACATCCTCAGCTAGACCCCTCTGCCAACAGTTACTCTGGCCCTACAGTGGTCTTTCTTCTCATGATTTCACACCCCCCCGCCCCCGCCCCCGCCCCAGCCCCAGCTAAGACACTTTGAAACCTCTCCCCTTCCAGGGCAAACAAAGAGTCAAACATACATAACTTTTTGCCCCTACCTGAACTCACTCCACAGACTCTTCCCTGCAGAGTCTAGGAAGGAATGTTGTCCTCCTGCTCTTGTACAGAGCAATATCTCCCAGGGCTTTCTCCCTGGAGTCGCAGGTCCAGAGTTAATACCCCTTCTCCTCCTTGTATCAGGCTGTTTCCAGACCACCTTTCCCGATAGACAAACAAGGGGAACCAAGCCCCCCTCCTCTGGGTTCCAGGGACTCTGTGGTGAACAGTTATGATCTTCTCCCTCATACTTCTTGCTGCCTCTCTTGTCCTTCATTCAAGCCCTTTCCCACAGCTCCCCCTTCATTTTACTATGCACCTCCCTCTCTCTAGGCCTGTCCTTTCTTCACTGTCTAGCAACCAGAAACAGACTGCCCTTCCCTCAGTTCCTGCAGCCCCCCTCTCATCTGGGCTTCTTCCCTCTATTCTCACCAAGCTCCTCCCCAGCTGGGTTTCATCTTTACTCAGGCCTGGCCCTTCCTCCAGGTGCAACCAGGTGCCTTAACTGAGCTCTCTAGCTTCAGTTAACCCTTTCAGTGCCAGTGTGGGGTCTATATTCTATCACAGTTGCATACTTCATGCCTGTCTCCTCACACCAGTTTAACTCCCCTGACTTCAGTGGAGTTATGCCTGATTTACACAAGTGAGCTCAGAATTAGTGCCTTAGACTCATACAAGGCTTGTTGGGAGTGTTTGGGCCCACTTCTGACAAAGGTTCACATGCTCTACTTCTGGGATCAACGTAGCAAGGAAATCCAAAGCTCAGATGCTGTCTGGCATCCTCTAAATTTAACCGGCTTTGAGATCCTTGGAGGGCACTCACCATGAGGAACATTGTTTCTTGCTCCCTGTTACCATATATCTAAAGAATGGTTCTAAAGAATAAGAAAAACCTAGTAGTAATGTCTTGTATAGTATAGCTCATGGTGCTATACAACAGATATAGTCCCACCCCCTTCTCCTTGTCTCCTGTATTGGCATAAGCTGCTGGCCAGGCTATGAGCTCCTCTCTGAGGAAGAAGTAGCATAAGATCTGAGGTGAAAAGCAATAAAGATCCCAATGTGTTTATATAAACAGGTAGCCTCATCAAAATCCCAGCTACATTATGCTTCACTGTGGATTTTACAAAGCTAACCTATCATGCTCAGCATTCCAGACACCCCGAGACACAGTTACACTATATAACAAAGCAGGCAAAAGCATTCAGAGGAGTTCTGAAATTGAGAACATTTGAACACACCCAAGAAAAAAAAACCAACCCAGATCTGAGCTAAGCTCTCTAGTTTTGATTCCCTTGGGACCTAAGTTCCCTGTAAGGTGCATGCCTGTGCAGCCACACAGGAGGCTACCAAGGGCTGCACACTTAAGTGCCCCAGCTCCGGGGCTGCAGTTGGAGGAGAGGACTCCTCCAGCCCCAGAGCTGCTGCAGCAGGGAGAGGTTTGGGGAGAGTCCTTTCTCTCTGCTGCAGCCTATGCCCCAAACCTTTCATCCCCAGCCCCACCCCAGAGCCTGCACCCCCAGCTGGAGCCATCACCCCCTCGCACCCCAACCCCCTGCCCCAGCTCTGAGCTCCCTCCCACACTCCAAACCACTCAGCCCCACCTCCACCACACATCACCTCCATATTGGTGCACATAGCAAAATTAATTCCGCATATGGATAGGAAAAATTAGAGGGAACATTGCTTGGAACTTATGCAATTTTTTGCATTCATTTTGATGCCTGGGGTGATCAAATCCCCCTGCTGACTTCTGTACAAGCTGTATTCTCAATCTAGGATCCAAACAAAGTCAGGATGAAATTCACTCCGGTGCATCAACTTAGTATCATAGTAGTCTATCGTCTTAAACCCTCAGAGTATGGATAACTGTGACACATGTAAGCAGAGTCAGGATGAGCTCTACCCTGACATCTGGTGGTAAATTATGGGAAGTGCAGAAAGAAGTTTCGAGTATTCGCATTAGCATTTCAATTATTTGCATTGGCACTCCCCCCCCCACCACTTAGCATACCGCACAGCAGCCTGGGATGGTTATTTTCACAGCTGTGGGAGCCCCAATTTCATTGTTATTGGGGCAGGAGCAATAAAATGTTGTCACCCCGATTAAGTAAATGAGGAACTACAAAACTGTCTTATGATAGAAGGTTTCATTGTCAGCTGGATAGCGCTTGCTAGATGGGGGACATGGGTTCCAAAACCCATTAAAAAGAGAGTGGCTGGGGACAGATATCTGTACTTGGTGGTGCAGGCTCCTTGTGTGAGCCAGAAGCACCAGTTCCACCTGTGCCTCTCTCCACTGTGGAATGTCAGAGTTAATGTTTGATTCCCTTAAGAATCTAGATACAGGTTACTGAGCTGAACTCACTGGCGCTGAGGCTCCCACACTATGAGCTGGAATCACTAAGAGCTGAAATCACTGAAGAGCTGGACTTGCTGAGCTGAGAGCACTGAGTACTGTGCTAATGAGTGGGGGAGCCTGAAGCAATACCGTGGAGCAGAGCAGCTGGCAGAGCGGAGTGGAGCAGTTTGTGCAGCCACTGGGTGAGTGGAGCCAAGCAGCTCGTGAGGATGGATGGAGTGGCTCGCAGGACAGCTGGTGGACCAGAGCAGCTGGCAGAGCGGAGCAGCCCACAGAGCGAGCGGAGCTGAGCTGTTTGCGGGGACGACTAGTGGAAGCAGAACCCCACGAAGAGGCAGGGCAGTTGGCCCCGAAACCACGTAAGGTGCCCCTTTCTACCCAGGCTGGGGAGGGGGACCTCTGCAGAGAGACTCTTGAACTCTGGGGCTGCACTGACCCAGGACAGAGACTTTTGGATTGTGGGACTTTTGGGACTGTGGGTGATTTGGGGGTTGCTGGACTCAAGGGCCCCGAGAGAAGGACACAGCCCAATTTGCTGGGGTGGGTCTTTGCTCATGGTTTGACCTATGAACTCTAGCTGAGGTATTTTCCCAATTTAATGCTTGTTGTTTATCATGTAATTAAACCTTTTCTGCTACACCAAGACTCTGTGCTTGCGAGAGGGGAAGTATTGCCTCCTCGAGGCGCCCAGGGGTGTGTGTAAGATTTTCCCAGGTCACTGGGTGGGGGATCGAGCTGGTTTTGCATTATGTTTTGGGGAAGGGACTCCTATGTATTGAACCCGGCCCTTGCTGCTATCGTTTCGGCCCGGCAGAAGGGTTACACACAAATGATCCACAGGCCTCTTGCTGGCCCCAATGTGCCAGGGTGACATCCACTCTCAAAGCAAGACTCAGTCCAAATCTCCAGTTTATCCATCCCCACTATCTGTAGTGGTCCACTCCAGGAGTGCCCAGTCAGGTCTCAGCCAACCAGAGACCTGTGAAGCACTCCCTTCTGACTGGGGAGTGTTAAGGCTGCACAGCTACCTGATTTACACTGTGACATCCCCCCAGCAAGCCAGGCTGCCCAGCAACCTGCACCTGTGCTGTGTTTTCTCTGAGGGCTATGACCAGTGTCTGACAGAAATGACAAGTTACCACTAATCACAGCCTTTGGAGAGAAAGCATAGCATAGGTGCCAGCTCTTACACAGATAAGCACATTAATGGTACCAGAAGTCTCCCATTAGTCTTATGGGGTGCTGGGAGGCTTTCCAAACCTGAAGTAAGGTTCCAAAGGTCCTGTCTCTTTGCTGAATCAAAAGGAAGACACTATGTGAAATTCAGGTTCAGCTTCTTATACCAAAAGCCCTTTCTTTGCTTGAGCCTCTGGAAAACTCAGCTTGAGCCAGCATATGCAAACTGTTCAGGGGTGGTATCTCTCAGCGACCAGCTGTACTCACCTCCCACTGTTTGTGGTTTCTGGAGGAGTTGTGGTAACCCTCCCCCGTGCAATAGAACACAGTCACACATAAACCATTCATAAATTTAATACTATGGTTCCCAAAGCTACTGAATGAAGCTGCACTTTCAAACACAGAGCAGGGATACATCATAAAGAGCCATCCCCCTCAGCCTCTGAGAGGTAATGAGAACCATCTCTCACATCATCACTGGTGGTCACTATGCCCCTCCTTCAGTATGCTGCCATGTTTCCAGCTTCCCCCTCTAGACTTCACTTCTACTGCAAATCAGGTCTGGTCTCCACAAGAGTATAGTGACTTCCTTCACGTTGCCGAAACAGGGATCCTGAGCATGGATGGAGGGGGATAAGGACTGTTTTACTCACCATTAGCAGTAATGCAATAGCCCTTTTTTCCCCCACATCCCCTGACCACCATACACAAGAAGATCAAGACTAATGACAACTCATCAGAAGCCAGATTCCCTTCCACAAACTCTGATGTGAGGGCAGTGAAATGCATTTTTTTAAAAATTCAACGTTTTCCTAGTTTTGAAGCCCTTTTTAAAAAACATTCCTCGATGGCTAAAGTAAGCCTTCTCTGATCAGGCTAGCAGAAGGATCGGTTCCTTCCCAGGCAAGGCATCCAATGCACCTTGGTACTAGGATGTTACAAGAACATAATCTGGGGAAGAAGGGAGAAGTCTTGCAAAGCTAATCCTTTTTTGGTGTCTCCAGATGTCTTACTCTTAAGCTAAGAACTTGACTTTATTATACATAAATGTCTACTCATGTTTCTTTCTTCCTCTCTGCAGTGTGTATAGTGATAGATATTTACATGTTCTTTAACAAAACCGTGTCTAAACAATATGAAATCTATATTAGACATTCATTGGTGCCTATTCCCCACAGCTGCTTAATTTAACCAATTTGAAACTAGCTGCATTTACTTTGAAAGTAAAATTCTGGAGCTGGTTATAAAAATATTGCTTCTGATATGATAAAAAGCACCAGTACATTAGATTCTGCAGTTAAATCTTTGTGCTGTCTAAAGCTCACCTGCCCACAGAGACTATATTGGAGTCCCAGAGTTCTATTTTCCTTCAGGCCAGATTTCAGTAAATGAAGAACTCTCCCAGGGCACGCGTTTAAAAATCAACTAAACATTTTAATTTGGATATTTATTTTTCAGCTCGGTGAATAATAGTCTAAATATGAATTTGAAGCACACAAAAAAGCAGCGCAGCTGATCATAAAATGTTGTGTGGAAGAAAAAGGATAAATTTTTATGAGTTCTTGGAAGACAGAGAAATATGGCTAGAATCAAAGTGCAATTATGGAGCACTGGATGGCCCAGGGAGTGGGAATACAAGACAGAACCTTCTCCCTCTAGGTCACTGAACTGAATCCAGCCCAGGTTAGCAGTCATTGACAGTTGTTGCCCTCAGCCAACTGCCTCTGCAGAACTGGTGGTTTTCAGGCATGTTTCCAGGGGGAAAGCTGTCTACACCACAAAAACTCACCACAGTTCACACTTGTGGCACAAGAGAGAGGTCACGTTTTGTGTGGATCATGGAAACTGATCTACAGTGAGGGAAACTGGACTTTGCTTGGATGTGTCAAAAATACTCCAGGGGGAGATTTTTCTTGGCATTTCAGGTCCCAGATGAAATCAGGAAGCACAAAACTTATTTCAAATACAGAGAAAATAACCCGAGTTTTGGAAACTCAGGAACATTTGAGGTTTGATTTGAGTTTGGGTTGAAGGGCTGTTTATTGCATCTGAATTGGTTTGCACATTCCTAAGACAACTGACCTTAAGAGAGTGTGTGTGTGTGTGTATACACACACACACACACCAGGTTAATAGGGGCTATTGATGAATACATCAGTGGCAAGATTGGCCATGAGCCTTGTGTGGATATGCTGGAATAGCAGACTTTAGGAGCCAATGCAAAGGCTAGATACAGCCACAGTCCTTGTGCTCAGGAAGAGCAGGGATTGCTCCCTCTGTGCATTTCCAGGGCTGCATATTGACCCATAGCTCTGCTCCTACACTAGCCTACAGAGTTGAATGTCCATGGTGGGCAGAACACATGGCACCATCCATGGGATAGTGCAGTGTGAGTGCTCCTTCCGACACTCAGGGGGGCATTGTGCCTTTTGAAGCACAACCCCCCACCAATTCCCCTGCAAGGCACTGAAGCCCCATACTGGCCCCAGCAGAGCAGATTCTTCCCTGTCTTGCACGGTCACTTACACCTGGGCAAAATGCTCCCATTCTGATTTGGCACTGTGTAATTAACACAATCAGGCTCCAAGAGCCTATTTCTGCTCTGAGTTACAGCAGGAATTACCCTGCTGAAGTCAATGGTATTGATTTTAGCTAAGTCCATGGGATCAGCACCTCCGAAAAACTCAGATCACTTTTATCTAAGCATGGATTTAGGCACCTAGGCTTGAAAGTGTTAGCATTTGGACCCGGTCCTGGGAGTTGCTCCAAGTAGAGAGAGACACTCCCACCGCAGGGCATAAGGAGGAAGTTCCACCGGCTGAATTAGGCCTTATATGAGTTGAGTTGAACTGGTCCATCAGACTGAATGATCAGGACTTAACTGCTTTGAGGCACAGAATACACCATGTCTGGAGCTTGGGGGACGGTGAAATTGAGTGTACCTGTAATACCTGGTAATCTAAGACCGGGGCAATATTTCATCCACCACATGTACCCAGACTCTTCCAGATCCAGCCTACATGCCCATATTGTCATTGGCAACATGTAAAAAATCAATAGTCTACTCCTGTGGTTTCCCCCAGTCATCCTAGGTAATTCAAACAGCAGCCAAAGTCTTGCACTGCTGATTTCTGAAGAGAGGGTGGAAATAACCCAGAGGTTGTCCCAGGAAGAGCCCCTCTAGTATAATACATCCTAGACAGCAGGTGCCTGAAATTTATGGCACAGTAGATAAAGTGAATGATAATATTATAAAATATAAAAGGATATTACAAAATTGTACCATTTACATGACAGTTAAAATATATGATTTGACACACCATATATTTTAATCTTCACTCTCTAGGAAAATTGTAATCAGTATCCATTACTTTTCAGAAGGAGTTGAAACATTCCACAGTAGAGTCATACAGGCTAGAATAGAGACAGCAGGGAAAAGTGAAGCAGAGAAGACAAGGTGAAGGGTAAGACTGAGTCCCCTAGAGGGGATGGCTCCAAGGAGTCAATTGAGTACTACATTTTTAAACCCATGTAACTGAAATCAGCATCTGGCCCTTATGCTGCTGCGCTTGCCTGTTAAATGCCTCCCACACTCTCAGCTCTAGACAAATACATGACTAATAATTCACCATTTGGATCCCAATCCTGAAGCAGTTTGGGGAGCTGCACTTGACATGCAAGTTGGAGTGTCCAGGGAGGACTGGGAATTGGGAGTCAAGTATTTTCCAGAATAAGAGCCACAGCAGTGCAAGTGCTATCCACTAAAGAGCACTTGTTGTGTTCCAAAGATGCCCTGGCAGACTGAGCCACCAAGGACATGGAAACAACCACCCCTCATGCAATATATCAGCAGCTGGGATCCTGTCTAGAAACCCAGCAGGAACTTTGGGTTGTGGGTTAGCTTTGAGGTGAAGCGGCTATAGCAGCACACAGCTAAAGGGATTAGAGATACGGGCAGTGGAGGGCTGTGGCATATCATCCTTCCTAAGCCTCTTTTAACTTCCTTCCTCCCTCACCCCTGCACAGTGAACGTAGTGACAAGGCTCTGAAAAGAACAGCAGGGTCCTATGGCATATTTAAGTCACTTAAAGTCTCAGAGGCGTGTCAGGCATGACAGCACAGTACTATTGGGTGGCTGCAGCTGCCACTTTAAACAGTCTCCTCGGTTTTCTGAAAGCTTTATTGTAAATAAATAATTTGCATCAAAAATTTCAAGAGTCTTTAAAAGACTTCCATGAGACACAGATATGAATCCATATGAAGTCCCTAGGACACAGTCCATAGTGAGGGGCAATGGTTGGCTGCATCATCCCAGGAGCATTGTGGGGAAGGAACTGTGGCCATAGGAGGCAGTTCCCTCCCTGTTCACTCCTTGCTCTAGTCTAGAGGGAAACATTTGCTGCTGTTTACATGATTACCTCCTCACTACATTGGCTCAGCTGGTTGATGCACTGGGAAGGCACAGCTTATCCTCCACCCACCTGCTTCAGCAGTAGGTTAAGCAGGTGCATAGCACTCCATACCTCCATACAGGGGCTGGAATGGGAGTTCTCACTACCCTTACCTTCCTGTACAGGCAGCAATACCACACATACTCTAGCCCAGAGACATCCAGAAGGGCCCATTGGGATTTTGAAGTCTTTGGATGACAAATACACAGCAGATAGAGAGAGACACACACACCTTAAGTCCTCTGTTTTCAGAGGACTGCCTATCTTTGTCACCCCCTTGTGAGTTAAATAATAGACCATAGAAATAAAACATGGACATTATTAATAATGTATCCCTCCTCCTTCTACCGGGGAGCATGGGAAGATTTAGATCCGACTCTGGCTCTTATTTATTGTAGATTTGGGAGCAAACCAGAATTTTTCTTTTAAACTGGGCTTGTCTATCTGGTAAGCACAAATATGGAAGAAAGCAGGTAATGGCACTGAGATTATGGCCACATTAGTCCTGCCAGCACAGTCAGCCCTGACCGAAGGGGAAATAACCGTGTAGTCTTCTGACAGCTCTGTCTCGCATTTGTGCCAGCCCAGCTTCATTCACCAAAATCCTTCCTTCTCTTTCCACTTGCTCTAACCCCTCGTTTGGCAGAGCCGAGAATGGTATAGAAGTAAGAGCATGGCCTTGTGCAGGGACCAGGAATCAGCACTCATGGGTTCTATTCTCAGCTCTGCCACATGTTTGCTGTCTGAAATAGGTCACTTGAACCCCTCTGTGCCTCAGTTTACCCATTTGTGACATAGGGGATAATGATACTAGACCTGGTGGGGAATATTTTGACAAATTTCCTGTCAGAAATTGCCAATTTGCTGAAACCAAAACTGTTGCGAAACAGGGGCAGTTTTGAAATTTAAAAAAAAAAAGTTGAAAACACTTTTGAAATTGTCAGTGTTTTGCTCTGACATTTTGAAAAGGAAAAAATTCGAGTTTTCTGACTCAAAATAACTTTTCAATCAAAAATTTCAGCTAATTATACTGAAAAAGGGTTAAATAAAAGCAAAAAGGTTGAAATAAAAATGAGAGACTTTGAAACACTCAGAACTAAACATTCTGGTTGACCCAAACTAAAAATGTTTTTGGTTTTCCAATTTGTGAACATTTTTGAGATTTTGGCTTTTCATTCTGATTTGGGACAGTACACGTTTTTGAACTCTCTAATATTCAAAGGGTGGGGAAACGATTTGCGTGCAGCTCTAAATGATACCCACCTACCTCCCTAAATGTTTGTGAAGGGCTTTCTGACTCTCACGGGAAAGGTGTTGCATAAGGCACCAGAAGTGTAATTAAGCGAAGGGGGGAAAGATCAGTCCAGCAGGGGCTGAAAATACAGTAGCGGCAACACATACAACTGCAAAAAGGGAGAGTTTCCTGTATCCCTCCTGCTGAATCAATGAGTACCTGTGTGACTAAGCAGCGTTCAGAGTGAGGTAGTGCTCCTTGCAAGGGAAAAGGCGGTAAGAGGAAGAGAAGATAAATGGTCCTGGGAATAAAGAGAGGATGAATGACAGAGTTTCTTGTAAGCTCCTTAGAGTCTCATTAACAGCTTTTATTATGACCCAATAAAATGCCTTCTGTTGGTTTAACCTTCTACTCATCCTTTGCCTCACCAGAACCTCATGGAATAGGCAACAAACTCCTCAGTGTCCCTAGCAAGAGGCACTCAAGCAACCCCCTCTAAGAGGCAGGGGAGTCATGCAAGGCCTTTGTGAATGAACATTAAAGAATGGGAAGTCTCTCCACCTGCCTTCCTAGTATAGGGCTCCCATCACTGCAGTGTGATGAAGCTAGGAGGTGGTCCTGTCCCATCCAACTGAAGAGAAAAATAAGCCATTTTTTATTCTCACATCAGTGAGATTTGGAGTGGAGTGAAGAGATCTCATGAGCCAGAATATCAGCCCTTAGTCCCCAGATCCAAGACTAGCTTTCCAGCTGGGAATTTCATGTGGAGTGGGCACCAAATATAGGCACCTGAATCTGAAAACAGTCAGGCTTCCCATCTGACTATAACACAGCCATTTCCCTCCCTACAATTTTTTTTTACCCTCCCTAAATAAGATAGAGGCTATAAAAGCTCCAAGGAAGCAGCATCCTTCCCTGTAGAAGATGGCACATTAAGGGTCTCAGATATAAACACTCTTGGCTTTATGCTATGTGAATGAAATCACAGATTCATAGGATCATTGGAGTGAATGACACAAAATACCCCTTACACCATCCAGCCCTGCTGTCTGCCAGTGCTGGCCTGGTTTCAGCCCTCTCTCCAATTGACTCCTCTGCTTTGGGAGCCAGGCTAACAGAATCAGATTATACTCTCCTCCTCTGTCAGAGACCAGCTGCTCATGGCTGAGTGCTAACCATTTCAGCTCCACTTGGAAAGGATCTGCAACAGGGCTTGGCACTGTCTGATTAATACCATTGTCAAGCCTGCGCTTCCTTTCAAGCTTTGTCAAATCCGTGAACATGATGCATTTCCCCTGCCAGAGTCTTTTCTTGCCTTTTATTTCCCCAAACCTTTCAGTTCTTATTGAAGGGAGAGATCATTGCATAGGGTTTCAAAGCACATTTTGTTATCTCAGGTAAGACAGACACACACAGCTAACCCTTACATAGGCAATACCTTTCACACCCCCTCCCCACATTCTCAAACCCACCCTTTTGTACATATACCCTCCCTCCCTCACACTCAGGTCCCTCACACTCCGCCCACTCTCACATATACCAGCCAGTCCACGCACACCCCACCCCTCTTACATTCTTCTAGCCCCTACAAATGTCTCTCTTATTCACAATCACCCATCCCATCCTTCAAACCCCCTTCTGACCCCCACATACCACTTACCCCCACTCATCCCCTTCTTAAGTACATGCTTCTGTCTCACACCTCCCCCTTTTCTGCACATATCCATCCTCCATGCCATGACATACCCATCTCTGCCAGACTCACCCCTCTCCTGCACATATACCTCTATTTATTCCAGCTGGCCCATGGATGCCCTCACTATGCCCCTTCACCCTCATGCATGTGTGTGGATACACTTCATGCCCACTTCTAGCAGCAGCCTGTCCTGGTGGGGAAGCTCAGAGGCTTAGCAGGCAACAAAAGTGATGGGAAAACAAAGGCATGGTAACAACTGTTTGCCAAAGATTCTTTTGAGTGAATGCTCCAGTGTGCTTTACAGACACATGGCCCCGTGTTGGGGGCATTGTAATGCCACAATGCCCTAGTGGGAGCTCCAGGAGACCTTATGAGAGAGATTAGCATGGGGAGAGAGCACCTCCTGCGACACTCCAATCTGCAGCTAGCCAGCTCTAGTATAGTGGGAGAGGCAGGGCCATGCTTGTCCTCCTCTGCCCCTCCACCCCTTTTGGGGAGGCCAGTAGTGTTAGCTGAGGGCAGTTCTTGCACTCAGGTGATCATGAGGACTGCAACTGTGGCTCTCTCTTCCAGAGAGTGGAAACGGGGAAGTTCTTTGCACTTGCCCCTCCTCCCACTTTCCCCATCTGCCAGGCACAATCTGGAAATGCCAGAAACAAACAATGATGCCACAGGCTTCCTGAATGAGAAACATTCTACCGAGCTGCTCTACCACTGAGCCACTGCTATTATCCAGCCACCTCAAATGAAATTAATGCCATTCCCTCCGGGTTCTTCAGTTACAGACCATGGCTCACCATTACTCTCAGTACAGTCAAGGACAGGTTTATATTCTGTCTGCAGAATGAGAGAGTTATGTTAATATCCAACAGCCCTATGGCCACAGAGAAGACATGTATTTGCAAACAATAGAAAAGGCACCAGGACAAATTCAGGTTGCAGTCACGTCATTGTAAAGTTGGGGTAACTCCACTCATTCCAGCAGAGTGGTTTAGTTAAGTAAAGGAAAGCTAGACAGACTCAGAAGGGCTGCGTGAGGTTTAATTTATTGCTGTTTGTAGATCACTTTGAGATCCTCAGATGAAAGGTGCTACACAGTGCAATGAAAATGTTTATTGCAATTGTGTCAATCCCAGGACCTCACGGAAACCATCAGAAATAAGTCACTGTGAAATGTGACTCTGTCACCCACTAATGGCTGGCCTCAGAAAGTGTTACAACCTTCTGGTGACTCTCAGCTAAAGGAGCTCTCTGAGGAAGAGCTTGCGCTTTCAGTGCTAAAGGACCAGAGTTTGAGCCTCACGGACAACCCACACCATCCGTAGGCATGGTTCACTCACAGCTACACCCTGAAAATTATTGTTAAAACAACATGGGATTCTTTGTTTAAATCCCACCCACTACAGCTTTCAGATGCAACTTGCTCAATTTTTTACAAGAAAAAGATGACTTTAACGAGTGGCCCTGCAAACTCCACCTGGGATCTGATTGCCAAGCCTCTAACAGCATCACCAGCAGTAAAGGATTCTGTAGGGAGTACAGAATTCACAATTTGGGCAAGGGTTCAGTGAGCACAATGGAATGCAACTCACTTTCCTATAGTTATGTTGGATGCTTAGGGCTAACAGATGCAATGACTTGGTTCCAACGGTATGGTCGGCCAGTGGGACTTGGTGTTATTCAGGAGCTAGCACAATCACCCTCACATCAGCATCTTCAGCTAGTCAGGTAACCCGTGAGTCGCTATAAACTCTCGGCTTGGCTGGTCCACACTGCTCCATCACTTACCGTCTCCTGTAACAGTATGTTGAGATATGGTAGGTAAACTGATTTGTTTTCCCTCAGAAACACCAATCAGTAATAAATCAGCTGTGGCTCATAAGTGTCTTCAGCAGAATATTCAATTAGTTTGCAGTGCATTCCTAATAATAATTAATTAGGACATTATGAGCTCAATCGCAGGGACTAAAAAGTAGCAAAAACTCAGTCGGATAACAAAAATGTCTGGCCACCCGAGACCAGTGACTGACGCTCGCTCTCTCTGGTGTTACTCTGTTCACAGCCCTTGCTGCTCAGACAAGGAGCCTCTGAAGCACCACTAAGATTCCAAAATGAGATGCTAACAAGCATACAAATGATGTACAGGCAAGGAGCTGGCATTTGCTAGAGGGTGTGAGACTGGTTCTAATTAGCATTGGGGTGCACTTGGGCTGACCTTTGCTTTCCTCCAGTCATCCTCTACCTGGCACACACATTTCTCTCAGGCCTGCGTAGATGTGCAGCTCTAGGATGAGAGCAGAATGGCATATTGACAAGCTTCTGAAAGGTGGCTGGTGTTTGCTGAGAACACGACACTCTTCTCATTTAAAACATTTGCTCCTGTTGGATGGAAGACGGAACAAGGTGCAGATAACAGAACTCAAGCTCATTCCCAGCGCCTGGGGTCTTGTTTTCAGTGCCTCTTGCCCTTTGGTCTTGGCTCCCCGTGCCCCAGAGTTGTGTACTTGTGCCTGTCTGAAAGGGTTATGAAACAGCCTCCCTGTATCTCTTCACCTCATTCCGTCTCCGTTTCATTTCAAATCTCAGCTGAAAACCACTCTTTTCTCTTTTGCCTCAGCCCCACCATTTCTTCCCTGAGCTTTTATTCATTCCTTAACTCTGCACAGTATTCCTTGGGGTGACAGAGTTTTTGTGGGAAGGTGCTCTACAAAAGAAAGTTGTGTTGTCCTATATTAGTGTAATAAGATAACAGTTCTCTGTGAGGAGGAAGTGGTGATCAATGCATTAGATTTTTTGTTTGCCAGGGAATTAGGCCATTTAAAAAGTGTGGTCTTGTTGCATAGGGACTGGACTTCAGCAGATGTGGTTCTCTTCCCAGTTCCCTCAGATTCATCATGTTACCTGGGGCAAGTCGTTTACTCTGTGTCCTTTGGGTGGAGATCTGCAAAACAGGGGGCAGGGCAGAGAAACCCTGGGTCTGTTTTGTCTATTATGACTAAAGCACTTCAGGGCAGGGTTTGTCTCTTATTATGTGCACATACAGCACCTAGCCCCGATCGTGGCTGGAACTTCTAGGCATCCCTGTAATGCAAAGAAGTAAATGATAATAGCAGCTTTAACGTAAAAGTGTAGCTGTGGTTGAGGAGAAACTGCCTTAAGGATTTGAGATGGAGAGAAGAGCTGAGTAGCAGTACTACCAAGGGGTGGAGAATGGAGCAATGCCATTCTGAGCTTCAGTAACTGAGATGATCTCTTGGTAAAGCTGACTGAATAATTGGTAATCAATAATTTGTCTGATAGATTTTGCCTCTGTATTATAGAAAAATCCACTAAGACTGATTGTCTCAAATTTCTTTATTTGATGGCATTTTCATTAGGGTCCATTAAATCTGCAACTTGCTACCTACAGTCTGAGATGAGAGCAGTGTGGTTTCATTATGCTAAGTGGCATCAGAGGAGGCTTCTGGTGGTGCAGGCAAGCCCTGGGCCACGCTGCTGGTTGCTCGCCAGCGCTGCCACCTGACCGCCAGGGCTGCTGCAGGTGCAACAGTGCGCTGGTGGCGCTCAGCAGCGCTGGTGACACCAGCGCTGCTCAGCGCTCTACCTGTTCGCTCAGAATACCTTCCTGTTCTCACAATACCTGCCTCACCACACCAGCTTGCACAGCACTCTGCTTGCCTCAGGAAACACTCTGGTTCCTTTTCACTCCCTGCAATCAGAGTGCCCCTGCTCTGTTGCATGTTCTCCAGGTGTGAGTTGCAGGCCATTAGCAAGTTACGCATCTGTTACAGCAGCAGCAATCAGCACAGGTCACAGCATGGAGCAACAGCTGCACAGGCCAGGCATCAGGTGTTCAGTCAGCTGGGAGTGCCAGCAGGGAGCACACTCAGGGGGATTTCAGCAGAGCTGATATCTTTGCAGGGGGAAAGGAGCATGCTGAATAGCATCAATCTACAGAGGGGGATGAGCACAATGCAGTGGAAAGGGTCAAGGAGGGATGGCTGCCCCAGCGGGAGGGGGACGAGACGATACTTCCGCTGTTAAACATAGCTGGGGGGATGATGAGATACTTGAGAGGAGAGGGGACCACCCTTAGGGTGACCAGGGCCACTGGAGGAGGGAGGGGGACAGTGGGGGGAGGCAGGGGGGGGGGGAGGAGGAGGGAGCAGGGGGGGAGGGGGAGAAACGGGAGTGAGCAGGGGTGAGGAGGAGGCTGCAAGCTCCTGGAGGGGAGCAGAGCAGCAGCTCAGGAAGGCAGCAGAAGGCACAGCATCGCAGCAGCAGCCAGCAGGAGAGCAAGGCAGCCAAAGCAGAGTATTTCTGGAGAGATGGGGCAGCTTTGGATGTTGGGATGAAATGTTTCTCATGATTCTGGATAGATGCATGGCCATCCGGTCGTGGATGGATAACATCATGTGTCGGTGTATTATCTCATAGGATGCGTTGCAGTGGTCTTTATCTCAGCGCGTCATGCAGAGCGGAGTGTATGCAGCCGCTTCAGGTCCCATGCATAGCAGAGCGCACACGTCCGCGCACATTTCTCCGGTGCCATCCGCCCGCCTCCAGTGACCAGGGCGGAGGCACGTGACGCCAGGCCTCCACCGGGCCACGCGCAGACCCCCTAAAAGAGCCGTCCCGCCACTCTATTCCCTAGGAAATAGGGTGGTTCATCTTCTGGAAAAATGTGAAGAGAGAAAGACCTGGAGATAGGATGAAGAGATCCCCCCTAGACTGGATCTTTGCTCACTCATCCTCACTCTCTCTCCTCTAGCCCTACCAGCTCCTCACCATCCTCTCCTCTTCTGGACCCTCACTCTTTTTTGCTTTTCTCTGCCCATTTCTCCTTTTGGGAGTTTCTTTCCCATGCAGTGAAAGAGAGTGAAACTCCCTCAATGCTCCTCAGTGTAACAATTAGTGGATGGAATTAGTGGTGTGAATGCAATGTTGTCTGTGCTGTGTGTGTTGTGTGTTGACTGTTCTGCCCAGAGAAACACTGACAAAGAAATTTCAGAACAAAAGAAAAGAGAAAAAAAAGCGAAAGAAAAAAGAGAGAAAAGAGAGAGAAGAAGAAAGAAAAGACAGAGAAGAGAAAAGCAGTGAAGAGAGAGAGAGAGAAAAGAAGAGAGAAAGCAAAGAGCACTGCTGGAAAGAGAGAGCAGCGGAGAAGGGGAGCGCCTCTGCTGCACTGCATCCTGGAGCAGATAGAGTCACCTTGCCCAGCATGCCAAGCCAGCTTGTGCCCTACTCCTCCCCCCCCCCCGCCTTCCCCTCCCCACCTGTTGCCCCCACCCCCAACACCCACCAGCCCCCAGCACCACCCCCACACCCCCACACCCCCTCACCTAATGCCTTCCCCCCCCCCCCTACCTACCCCCCACCACACCTGCCACCCATTCAACCACCCAGCCACCACCACACAGCATGCCAGAGTGCAGGATTCATTCAATGACACCACTGTGACTGCACCACCTTGCAAACTTGTTGTTGTGTGTCCAACCAACCCACACTGAAGTTTTGTGTTTCTGTTTTGTTGTGCTGTTTCTGTCTGTTGATTTTTTTTCTTAGTTTAAAACAATTCTTTGCTTGAAAGATAACAGTAGTATTACTTCAGATAGTGAAAGGCATAGATACAGCAAATAAAGAGCACTGCAATTATTATTATATTATTATAGAATATAGTCAGGCAGTGTGCAGCACATGCACTCAATTGCAGCAAGCATTCCATTGGCTCCCAGCCCAGTTCCTTTCCTCTCCTAAGGCATCCTCCCCCTCTGAAGCTCCCTTGAAGCCTCTCTATCCCTCTCTCTGGCTGCATATCTCTGGCCTCCACTATTCACCTGAACCTTCTGATTCCTCACTCACTTCCTTCACCTCCCTTATGCTTCACAATATCTATATTATGGCGCTGGGATAACCAGCGCCCCCTTCCCAGCTTCCCCCCCAAGTCATACCAACCCCACCTAAAAGCACAAACCCGCCCAGCAGCCTTCTCTTCTCCTGCAGCTCAAGCTTCTTGCTCCTGGGTCCCTGCCCTGGTCAAGCTCCCCTGTCAAGTTTCAAGAGCAGCCTGTTCATTCTCGTAGGCCACAGTGGGGTCTTCGACATCCCACAGTGGACATTCCTGCATCCCTACTGATCCTGCCTGTCTCCTGGAAAAGTCCTGCTCTTCCCCTCCATCTTCCTGAACTGTTCGATGGACCTTGCCATGCATGCCCCTTCCAGGCCAGCCTGTGTGATCCAAATGAAGTGCATGGCGCATACACAAGCCCGGAGAGAACCAGAATACGATTAACGTTACGATGATGCCTAGATGCTCTAGGGCCCAATATGCCGCCCATCCCCCCATTCTCCGCCCCTCCCCACCCCCATCCCCATTTTCCTCAAAGCCATGTCCTCGTCCTCCACGTCCCCACGGTCACGGTCTGCAGTAGCAACTTGCATTAAACAAATTCAACTGCAATCAAACCCCCATTTTCCCGATTCTCCCGACTTTCCCTGGTCCACCGACCGACCGGGGATTTGATGGATTTAGCATTTGCCATCTGCCCCGCTTTTCCTTGCTCCCGTCAGGGCAGCTCTCAATCTCCTTGCGTCGCGCGCCAGAGACCAGGGCACAGCAAGCTCACCACAAAAAGGCTTTCAGCAGCTGCTCTTCAACCCAGACTTCCATGCGATGTGATCAGACCCACCCAGTGATGACCACCACTCACCCAGTGCTTGTGTCGGAGCCGAGACAGCGCGGGCGTGCTGAGCATTTCATTTGAATGCCGCACCGCAAAATCCACGCGACAAAGATCGCATGATATCATCATCATATCATTCACTGTCACTTCCTGCTCACTGGGAGGAGCTGACTGATTGTGCTGGTGTGTGCTGGTGACACTCATCAGCAGAGTCCTCAGCAGATCCTCCATTTGCCACAGAAATCGCGATTCACAGAGACAAAAGACAGAGACAGTGAAAGCGCCAAACGCCAATGGGAAAATGAATGCTGGGATGTGATGCACCACGGGCGCTGGGCAGGGCGGCGGAATGACCGAACGACTCCTTCCCTTCCCTTCCTTCCCACAACTCTCCAAAGCGCCAAAGCGCCAAAGACGCGAGGTGGTGATAGCTGCCCAATGCACCTGCACTCAATACAGCGCTGAAAGTGCTGCAAGTGTGGCCACAGGCGCTGCTGGCTGTAGCGTGGCAGTGTCCCAGCGCTGGCCCTTACACAGCTGCATGAGCAGCGCTGTAACTCCCAGCGCTGCAACTTGTAAGTGTAGCCAAGCCCTCATTTCTGCTTCCTGATTGCAGGAACGTAGTAACCCTCAGCATCAGGATTCTACTGCAACTGTTTGTGGAAAGCAAATCTTACGTTCTCTTTCCACAAGTTCTTGAGTACCTTGAGCAAGCTTAAAATTAACTTTCCATCATGGGCATTTAAACAATTAAATTTAACCAGCTTAAACAAGCTGATGGATGTTTGAAAGGGGCATGAATGTGGCCTAAGTGAATCCATTTAGAAAGTCAAGAATATTTGCAGATGGTTGCTGGTTGTATTCAGACACCTCTAATCATTATCCTTGCCCTCTGTGGTGGGGAAAATCAGAACTCCAAGGCAATAATCAGAAGGAAAGGCAGTGCTGGCTTAGCTATGGAGATACTCACATGGTCCCCATTCACCACAGTATCAGTATACCTCACTAATATTAATACACTCATCCTCACACCACCTCTAAAACAGAGAAGTATTATTCCCATTTCACAGATGGGAAACTAAGGCTCAGCAAGATTAATGCCATGTCTAATCTATGGACTCTACAGATATCCAGGTGCACGATTGTGCCCTAACCACCCTATTGTCTATCTAGAACCCCCTGAAGCATGTGTCTCAGAAGAAGCAGATGCTGAGCTAGCTAGCTAGCCTGAGGGGTGTGGGTAAGTACAAATTAGCTGTAGAATGGCCCCCTACGCAGCCCACTCTGCAGTGTAGAGGCAGGTAAGAAGCAGGTACCAGGTCTCGAGTTTTCATAGTCTTCCATCCACATTCCCACAATGCAATGGACCCTTTTCTACCCTTACAAAATCTACAAAGGACCCTTTCCCCTTGCATGTTCCAGGAATAGCATGGTGCAGACCCCATCTGATCACCTTTCTGCTGCACTCTGTAAAACCAAGAGCAGCAGCATGTCCCACCAATCATACCAGAGTCTGATAAACCTCTGGGTGGAGCACACCATCCTCCATACTTTGGGCCAAAGCAGCAGGAACGTACACCTGTTTTGGGAAAATTCACAGAAGCTGGCAGAGTTGGGCATTCACAGAACCCCATTTCAGCGCAGGGAATGGATGAAACACTTGAAATGGCTGTCCCAGAGAGCCAGAGACTCTAATAGTCAGTTTTGTTTTGTTTTTTTTGGGGGGGGGCATGCAAAATGACCCTTCTACAAGGAGCTTGACCAGGTGCTGTCTAAGGAGCCTGCTCAGTATGTCCTGCTGAACCCAGATTGTCTAATTGTCCAACAGGACTGTTATGAGGAGGAGGAGGAGGCGGCATCTGCAGGGGCTATCAGAACACCAAGAAAGTAAGGAAGAGGCAATTCTGCACCTGTATCCAGAGGCTCCCCAATGATGGTCATAGAAGCCCCCCAATGATGAGCCTCAAGAGAGACTGGGTGCCTCAGCAGGTCTGACCCCCCAGTCTGGTAAGTTACAACCCCACCACCCTTATCCATTGTGCAACTGCCCTGCAAAGAGAGGTCTCAAAATAGCCTTTAATTGCAATTGGAACTGGGGAGAATGATTGGTCAACTGGCTCAACACAGATGTATTCTTTCCACCCAGCAATCCCTCCCCCCATGTCTTGAAAGTATGCAGGTAGATCTGACGACAGGGATCTCTGAATAGGTGTGAGTTGTGGCAGGCACTTAAGACAAATCCAGGCAGAGAAGGGCTGCACTTGATGCCATCACTAGAAAAGCCCCACACAGTAAACAGGTTCCAGAGAAGCTGAGAGGAAGGGATAGAATCAGCCGTTAATTGTATTCAGTGAAGTACTTCGAACCCCACGGGGTAGCAGATAAAATTTCAACTACCCCTAGCAGCCAGTAAGTGACACATAAAAGTGTTGTATAAAATAGTGCTAAGTGGCACTCCCCAGACAGTTGTAAACTGGGATGCAAATATAAAGTGACAAGCTATTCAGTATTGCAGCGTCTTCAGTTGTCACTGGCAGCAGACCCACCTCAAGACTTCAGGCAGCTCTACACTGGAAGCTGCTTCAGCAACAGAGCTATGCTGCTATAACACCGTAGTGTAGATCATTCCTTTCTTTGACATAGGATGCATCTGTCAATGTAGTTAATCCATCTCTCCCAGAGGTGGTAGCTAGGTCAATGGAAGAATTCTTCCATCCACCATAGCTGTTTCTACACCAGGTCAACCTAACAATGGTGTTCAGGACACAAAAATTTTCTACAGCCTGAGCAATGAAGCTCGGTTGATTTAATTTTTAAGTGCAAATTAGACCTTATGGACAATTAATCAAAGTAGATGGGATGGGTTATATACAGATATCAAATAGCGACAAGTATAAACACATTGAACAATGAATGCATGCATCATACCAGAGTCACAACTGCCAACAGTGTAACCCCACCCCAAGGTGTAAACACAATCTTGGTACCCTGGAATGACTGCCTTTAAAATAGATGTGCAGTGTGACATGCATAAATGGACACAGAACTTCAGCAAATACAAATCAGAGAACAAAACCCTTTTAAGGCAATTTTGCCCCATTTGTAGGTCTGTATTTTCTGTCATGTTCAGTTAAAGCAGCTTCACACAAAGGCTATAAAGCACTTGGCCGATGTCATCCTCTGCCTCCCTCCAGGAGATGTGAATATATTGCATCCCTAATTTGTCTAGCCTGCCTAGACTCAGGACCAGTATGCATGTGTGTAGGATCCAGCTACCTCTACAGAGCTTGCACATTTGAATTGTCCAGCGCCCACTTTGGATAGAAATATTCACCTTCACAAGTGTTATGCAGTGTGCAGCAGGACATGATCATACAAACAGCATTTGCAACACTGACAACCTGATGGGTTTGTAAACAATGCAAACAAGACTTTAGCCTACCAAACACGCATTTTACCACCATCCTGCAACTACTGAGTTTGAAATTGAATTCCCCTTTTCTGGGGGCCATAATGGTTTCATGAGCCAAGGCCAGAGTGAGTATGTACGGTCCCCCGAATTAACAGTTGGTGCAAATATACCATTATAACCACATTGTTTCTGGGAAACAAAAGCCCTGCTGCCCCCTTCAAATACAAGCCTGATCTCCTCAGCATCCTGTCATTATGATCCTTTCCCATGAGTTCCATATTAGTATTCATAAACCTGCCTCTATGGTCCACTAAACCTTGCAGGACACATACTTGCTGCTTGTGGCAAGCAAACGAGCACCATCAATAGCCCCTGAACAGTTGGGGAATCCCAGCCTCTGAAAACCAGCTATTATTTCTGGAACATTTATTATGCCAACCATCCAAGGGTAAGCCACAGTGTCAATTGCTTCAAAAACCTCTACAATCATGACCCCAACAGTGGGCTTTCCAATGGACCTATAGCTGTCTAGGTTAGCCAGCTTCCACAGGCAACAGCAAATCACATCTGAACCAGCATGGCTTCCCTCAAGCTAGTGTTCCAGTGCTGGAGGATTAGTGCAAGCTCCTCACATAATTCCATAGGGTCTGTTTCCTTCTGTGGGACCTCTGCAGCCACTGCTGGCCATCCTAGGTCTCCAGGATGACATTTTTCTTACCATACCAGGCTAGCTCTCCTGCATCAGAAGCAATGGTGCACCATAACGGATTGCATGGTGATAGCAGAATGCAGTGTGACAAATGAATTTTCATCATCCCTCAAGGCCACCTGCCTTCAACAGGTCAGACATTTCTGCCAAAATGCCATTCAACATCTTGTCTAATGCGTACTTCATTGCATAAATATTTGTCTCACAGTAAGGAGCAGGGTTACCTCAGCCAATTGATCCATGATTGTGATGCACTTTGGCACATATAAAAGGGAGAGGCAACTTAATCTTGAAGTGCCATCAACAAATGTGTGAAGGCAGGGAATAGTACCAACACCACCTGGCAAGCAGTTCCTAGCCTAGAGTGTCTCCATGTGATGCAAACAACCCTGAGATACAACCCCTGTAAAGATAGTGCTAACTCGTGTGCCTACAGCAGCAGCGTGCATCTGGGTAGATGTGTGTACACTGTGTTCTATACATGGCCATGTGACACTAAAAGCATCCCGTATTCCCACCTTACACACCATTGTAATAATCTTTACACAAAATATGCCTTCTGAGGTATCATTTAAAAACTCACTGATCATTAATATTCTCATGTGATGTATGTACATGACCAGTATAAAGAGTGATGAATATATGCTGGAATTATAACTGAAGTGTGCATGAACCAGGTATGTCAGGGGGAGTTGTTAAAACAGGTCTATCCTAAATAAAGGAATGTGTGCTTACCTCAATTTACATTCAAGCAGTAAACAGACCCATCAAGCTAACAAGCGATGGAGGCAAACCTCACACTGACAAGTGGGGGGAAAAGACAGCCTGGGCTCTACACCCAGCTGGAGAGAGAAGCTTGGTTTGTGTTTTGCTTTTCAGAAGAAACAATTTCAAAGGTTCACTGGTCTGTAAAGACAGGGGGGCTGATCCTTAAGTGATATGCAACTGAATCAGCTGATTGTATACAATATTACTGTATTATAGAGTGTGTAGAGTGAGGTCTTTTCTGAAAGCTAACGACACACTGATGATTAATATAATTGTAAAATGTATTACACTATAGAAGGAATAATGAATACTCACTGATATGTTTTAAAGTGTGTGGCCAAACAAAGGAAGGAACATTTCCCACAGAGGGGAGGGGAAACACAGCTATTTACCTGTCTCCTATGTAAATTAAGCGTGGTGCAATCAGAAACAATGGAAGACCTATTTACATAAAAATCATTCGGGTTGGGGGAGGGGGATGGGAGGCCCACAGGAAGGGAAGAACAGCATGAGGCCATCCTGACTCTTGAAACAAGGTCAAGGACAGAAGCAATCTTTGGCATCCACCTCTAGATAGAGAGAGGCCAGGGGTCTTTCAGGCCGAGAAAGATGGGTGAAGGGGGAGTGAAGCCTCTGGAACTGAATGTAGATGAGAAACTTGCTTAGGGCTGGTCCACACTAAGAAGCGGGATCGAACTAGGGTACGCAAATTCAGCTACGTGAATAGCGTAGCTGAATTCGAAGTACCCTAGTTCGAACTACTCACCCATCCAGACGCCGCGGAATCGAAGTCCGCGGCTCCAAGGTCAACTCCGCCACCGCCTTTTGCAGTGGTGGAGTACCGGAGTTCGAATTATCGCTTCCGGAGTTCGAACTATCGCGTCCAGATTAGACGCGATAGTTCGAACTCCGAGAAGTCGAACTCACCGGGTCGACCTGGCTCGTAAGTGTAGACTAGCCCTTAGACAAAGATCATTCTCTTGTGGTGACAAGGGAAGCCAGCACTTTGTACTTTTCCTCAATCAGGATCTTCTACAAAAGTCAGCCATGAATCGGAAGGAGGAGGACTGGTGAGAGGAACTATCTTGCTAGATTAAGTTTTAGACCTTTACAAAGGTATTTTATTTTACTTGTAATGATCTTCATTCCTTATGCTTTAAGTCACTTAACAAAATACACTTAGGATTAATACATTTCATATTTACCATAAACCAACTCATTGCTGTGTGTAAAGGGAAGGGTGTATTTACCCCCAGTTAAGTTAATAAGCTGTGGTGTTTTGGGGGGGTCTTTTATTTCTTTGCACTGTCCAGGAGAGGGCTGGACATTGCAGAGCACATGGTTATCAGAAAATTCAGGACTGGGAGTGTATTGGGGTCACTCTGCAAATAGCAAACAAGGCTGGTGGAAGCCAGAGTGGGACTGCAGACAGGCTGCTGGGGTCAGAGCTGCTGAACCAGGGCTGTCTAGCACACAGACACTCAGGGTGTAACCTGCATGCTGATCATTTGGTTGTGAGAAGCCCAGGTTGGAAGCTACAACAGCAAAGCATTGTGAGGCACCCAAGATTACAGGGCAGGTGGTAACCCTTCAGTCGTCTGGATTGCAGCCTAGAGTGTGACAGTCCAGCACAGCACATGCAGACTCTCAGGGTGGGTTTGGTCTGGTATGTAGCTGCATGAATTTGAGCCATTCCTGGGGTACGCATGCCAGCCTTACACAATGAATCACTTACACAATGTAAAGATTGTGTAAGTGATTTATCACGCAGGAAATCTGTGGTAAGACCAAGAATTGAACTCTGACCTCCTGAGTACCAGTCCAGTGCCTTAACCAGGAGATCCTGCCATCCTTTGTTTCTCTCATCTATTTCAATTTTAGGACTTTGGAGTGTTGACTGTCTCTTAACACACAGACATAGGGCAGTGGGGCCCCAATCTCAGCTGAGGCCTCTAGGCACTACTAGGTAATAAAAATCATCATCATGATTCCAGAAATCCCCACTACATGCTGCAGTGTCAAAGGTGCTACACTTGTACCGTGCCCAAAGCCTGAGCTACAGCTAACAACAACAGAATGGTATTTCAAACCCCAGACACAGACTTACCAATGACCTCTGTGCATTGGTAGCAGAAGTAACATCAGTATCATTACAACTGGTCAGAAAAGTTTAAAGGACATTTTTTTTCATTGAAATTTGCTGATTCACTGAAGTTGAAACATTTCATGAGATCCTGGCCATGTCAACAACATTCCATCAGAGATTAGGCAGGCTTCCATCAGAAACTTGCCTGGTATCCCATCCCATTTCTCAGCGGCCTGTCTGGCAGGCTGATGGAGTGTTAAATGAGGAGCCTGGAAGTCCTGGGAGCCCCAGCTTCCAGATTAGCAGCTCCTTGGCAGCCCAGGCTCCGAGGATTGCTGGGTGGAGAACAGTAATTTTGTTTCATTGAGCATTTGGAAATATTTGGGTTTTGTTCCAAACCAAAATGAAACCAAACTCAGAAATCTTGAAATCCTCCATTAAACACATATATAGATGAGCTAGTACGAGAAAACAATATTGGTGAGCATAATAGGCAGTGGTCTCAGTGCAAAGACAGCCTAGCTTTGTCAAGCCTTTTTTGTGGGGTGGGGTGGGGTGGGGGGGAAGACACCCATTGTGGTAGAGAGTTTTAAGGAAGGTTTGGAAGTAGGATAACAAGGTACCTCTGTGGATGTTCACAGCCAGCTCCTCCCAAGCATGTGGGCAGTATGGGAGATAGCATGATGAAGGTGCTTATGTGAAAATTTAACAAGTGATTGCTGGAGGCTGGAGTACTGCTGACATCATTAATAATACTCCTGCATCACAAAGGGAGTAAACAAGCTATGTGGATCCCAACATCCAATGTGGATGAGGGAGACATAGGGCTCATTTACTGCGTGTGCTATACAGGAGAGGAATCTCATCAGGGAAGTATGTTTTAGTCTCTTATTCCCAAGGGCTATTACAAATAATAGAGGGTAAGAAAAAGAAATTAAAATCCATAAAAAGCACTTGACAGGGTCCCTTTTTAACATCACCATTGATTTCTGAGCACCCGGCCCATGTTCATTAAGCTGGGAGAATTATAGCCACCCAATTTGGACAACGGCAATGTTCTCTCTTAAACAGACTCATGATATATAATTTGGCTTTAGTTACCGGAATAGTCAGTGATTTCCCTTTCATGGTAGCTCGGATTTCACATATTAAAATTATACAGCTCTGGAGTGATGAATAATCTCCACTCCAAGAACTCTCTTATGAGCACTGTAATATGTCAGAGTATCAGTCAGATCTTCCTAATGGCTTTTTGATACAGGTTATTTTCCTTTCCTTGTCCTCCACTCCATCTTCCCTTCTTTCTTCAGCTTTATTTTCCAACTCACACCCCGTGCCACGTCCTTCCATGTAGACAGATCCATCCCCCTAGCTTTCTTATGTACAGGAGAGACTCAAGGAAGGCAGGTCTTTCCTATGGGTGGACAACTTCATACCTCTCATGGTGGATTTGCTTTTAAAGTGGACATGTTAGACTACTGACCACCAGGTAACAACATGCATGTTGTGTGTGAAGGGGGCCTCTTCAAATGGATTTGTATTCTTTTACTTTGATCTGCATGCAGAACACATCCATATATATGCAAAAGTGTTAGAACATCTAGATCCCCTAGAACTGCAGGAAGGCAGCAGGGCCCAGTAGAGGTCACAGTGGGCTAGGAACAGGAGACCTATGGTCCCTTCCTGATTCTGTCTTTGACTAGCTGTATGACCTTCAGCAAAGCCTCTCTGTACCTGTTTTTCCCCACCTCTAAAATAGGGAGAGTGATATTTACCTTCTATTGTGAAGTGTTTGGGATTTTGCACTGCAGAAAAGATAATATAAAGCTTCACATGCCAGCAAGGTTAACTCATCTTTCAAAGTGGCACCAGACCCTGCCATAGCAGATGCAAAACCTGCAGACATATCTCCACTGCTGTGATCAATGCTCCCCATACAACAGCTTTCAAGATCCATGGGTCCTAGACAAATGCCTCTGACAACATGCAGTGTACTCATCTAGTTGCCTAACTGCCCCAAAAACTGATACATGGGTGAAACCAGACACTCTCTATGCTCTTGAATGAACTCACACAGAAAAAAAAAAGACAAAAACACCATATCATCCATGGGTGAACACTTTTCACAAAACAATCACTGTATATCTGACCATTCTGTCCTTGTCCTCAAAGGAAACCTGCAAAGCACCTTCAAAAGATGAGCCTGGGAGCTTAAATTCATAACTTTTCTAAGACACTACAAATTATGGTTTTAATAAAGACACTAGATTTGTGGCTTATTACAACAATGTGCAACACACTAACCCCCCTTTTCCGTCCTATGACTGCAGAAGTGTTATCAGGCCACTTCATCTTGAACAGTCCCTGAGAATGTGTTAACTACTTATACTAATTCTGTTCCACCTTGTATTTAACTGTGACACTGATGACCTTTCCTAGACCTGAAGAAGAGATCTGTGTAGCTCAAAAGCTTGTCTCTTTCACCAACAGAAGTTGGTCCAATAAAAGATATTACCTCATATCCTGGCACTGACATGGCCGAAAACAATCATTCTCCCAAGACAGGCAATTTTGGAGTACCACACAATTCTTTTACATGAGACACAAGGTTTGATCCTGCTCCCATGGAAATGAATGGAAAGCACCTTATAGAAGCAGGGTCACATTCTTCATAACCATGTTCCTATCAGCCATCTATAGACATTATGTACAAATGGCACCTTCTTACTAAAATGTTCTGCTGGCTTTGTGTAGCCAGAGTCACATCCACTGATTCTAATATAACATTATATTAAGGGTTTTTTTTAGCCTTACAGAGCCCAGACAGCTATGAGAAGGGGAACTAGATTCCATTCCAGTTCATGCCTCATTAATAGAAGTGTTAATGAAGCTCCATTTCTGGAATCTCATTACTGGTGATGTCTGACCCAGAAAGAACCCAGCTGGCCAATCAGATCCCAGAGTGAGGTTTCAGTGCTCGCATTTAGAATACTGCCGGGTAACATATAATCTGAGTACATCTGATATTGAAGTCATGAAGGCTAGGTCTACATTAAAGGCTAGGAGTGTGATTCCCAGCTAGCATACACATTCTCCCGCTAGTTCAATGACAGCTAGCCTGAATATAAATAGCAGCATAGGCCACAGTAGCTTGGACAGCAGCAGCAGCATGGCTTAGTTGTGCCAAGTTCATACCCACCAGGTTCAGGAGGGTTTGTACTCGGCATGGCTAAGCTGCCTGTGCTACTGCAGCAATACTACTATTTATACTTGTGCCCGAATCGCTGTATGTGAGCTGGGAATTGCACCACTAGCTCATAGAGACAAACATTGAGCCCAGACAACTAAGTCATATTTACACTGTCACTTTGCAAAGAGTTTGTAAGAATAGGGGCTTGTCTCAATATCTTTGAGTAAAACTGTCCCTCCTCCACTTTCATGTATCATGCTATATACTAGTTGGCTGCTGCTTTTTGCCCCAGGAATGGTTGCATTTCAGAGATGCTCTCTGTATCCTTTGCAATGTCTAGTGGACGGAACACAGACATGTAAACCTAGGATACTTGAGCCTGATCTTCCTAACTGCTAGGGCCCATAGAATTGTGAGCTAATCTCTGCCACTTACTCGGTGCGGCCTTAGCCAGGTCACCTAATCTCCCAATGCCTCAGGTTCCTCATCCATAAAGTGGAGCAAGGTCAGAGCTGTAAGAATATCTCCCTATTGCACAGGACTGTTGTTAATTGGTGAAGCCTCACATTTGTATAAATGCCAACTGTTATTACATAAGCGACAATTGCTATGAATGGCCCTTCTGTGTATGGATGTGAAATCTTATCACAGCACGTGTATTTGCACTGAGTGCTGGGAATCTGGCAAACTGGCTTTTGCATCCCATCTGGCATGAAATGGTCACAAGGTGGAGAATCCAAAACTTGCCTTAAACACAAGAAATGGAAATATGTGCATGGGATCCTGGGTATTTGGAAGCCCCATGTAGACTTGCACTTCCTGGGTTCAATAAGCCCTCAAGCCATGGGCCTGAAAGAGGAGGAAAAGTTAACTGCCCAGTATACCCATCTGACTGCAAGGGACCCTGAAAATCACGTAGACTGGATATATTATGTGTGGGTCTGGCAGCATCACTCATTAAACTTTTTTGGAAAATTTCAGCCAAAATAGTTAAGCCAATTCTGAACAAGGTTAGGGGAAAATATGTTGTTTTGCCCATGTTAAAATGTGCCAGGATTTTTTCTTTGAATAGTGCAGCACCCCCATGCTTTGGGGCAGGGAGTTGAAATTTGGCAGGTGGGTAGCCTGTCTGGCAGGGCTGTGTCTTTTGCCCATCACTGTGAAAATTCTCCCAAATCATAAGTGTTGGGGGGGGGGGTGAAGTCAGCTTGCACATGCTCAGAAGTGACTTTGATTTTAGCAGCTATATTCTCTAAAGATTCTGTCCACTCTGGGCATGAACCCAGCTGGGCTGAGCAGAACTTGGGACAAGGTGGTGGTGGATTGGGGGAGAACTGGGAATGGCTGGGCAAAGACTGGGACGGGAATGAGATGCCTAAGGAGTGGAGACTGTGATTAGCTCAGTGACGAGAATTGAAGTGGAACAGAGAGCCAGAAGTGGAGAAGACACCCGACAGGGTAGAAGGGCTCAAGTTTGGGGGGGAAATGGGCAGAAGAATCTGTGCCGAGTAGAGTACACTCCCCTCCTGAACCTGAAACCAGAATTCCTGAGTCTCACCTTTCTTCTGTCGTCAGCAAATAACTGTTAAATCCTCTAGCAGAGTGTCCCAAAGCAGGGCCTCACAGAGGATTCAGGGGGCCTGAGGAAAAGCAATTTCGGGTGCCCCTTCCATAAGAAAAAGTTTCAATACTATAGAATATTATATTCTCATGGGGGCCCGGCGCAAATTGCCCTCCCACTCACTGGGCGGCCCTGTCCCAAAGTACTGGTCCACATACAGGATGACAACTTACTACAGCTATCAGTTACTCTGTTAGCTCTAGTGGCAGAGGTCTGTGCAATAGATCTGTCTACATTTGAAGCTGGGGGTGTGATTCCCATCTTGAGGAGACATAATCAAGCTAGTTCTCATTGAGCTAATATGCTAAAAATAGTAGTCTAGCCATGGTAGCAAGGGCAGTGGTGAGAGACAGGAGGCGTTAGCTATCCTGAGTACAAACCCACCTGACCTCACAAGTACGTACTCAGGAAGTTAGCCCAGGTTGCTGCCTGTGCTACTGCAGATACACTACTATTCTCAGCTCTCCTAGAGCTAGTGCTAGTTTGTCTACTGGAGCTCCAAGTACCGGCTCCAAGTGTAGACATACCCTGCATTTTCCAGACTTGCTGTTGACCTTGTCGGTGTCAATATGATGCCATTTTATACCCTAGTGTAGATGCAGTTACAGAGACTCAGAACCAAAAGAGAAAGCCCATAATTGATTAACACATTGAACTCTGATCCACAGGAAGTCTCCAAAAGCCAGCAAATTGCAGAAAGGGCTTACTGGTGTCTCCTGAAAACAGGGAGCTTCTGAATTTTGGCCAGTTGAAGAGATACTGAGAAGTTCTGAAGGGAGTTTCAGCCAGCCCTCCTTTAGAAGGATGGTGCCACAGTACATAGAGCCGTAACAGTGAACATTAAAATGATCAGTTCCTCAGGCTGTGTGATTGTCATAAACAGATAGTTAAGGGTTAATGTCTCTTCTACCTGTAAAGGGTTAAGAAGCTCAGTAAACCTGGCTGACACCTGACCAGAGGACCAATAAGGGGACAAGATACTTTCAAATCTTGGTGGAGGGAAGTCTTTGTTTTGTGTGCTCTTTGTTTTGGGGGTTGTTTGCTCTTGGGACTAAGAGGAACCAGACGTCAATCCAGGCTCTCCAAATCTTTCTAAATCAGTCTCTCGTGTTTCAAACTTGTAAGTAGCACAGGCAAGGCGTGTTAGTCTTATGTTTGTTTTCTCACCCTGTAAATGTTCCTTTTTGCTGAGAGGATTTTACCTGTTTGCTTGCTGTAACTTTGAACCTAAGGCTAGAGGGATTTTCTCTGGGCTATATAAATCTAAATACCCTGTAAAGTATTTTCCATCCTGATTTTACAGAGATGATTTACACCTTTCTTTAATTAAAAGGTTTTTTTTTTAGAACCTGATTGATTTTCCTTGTTTTAAGATCCAAGGGGATTGGATCTGGACTCACCAGGAATTGGTGGGGGGAAAGGAGGGGGAATGGTTAATTTCTCCTTGTTTTAAGATCCAAGGGGTTTGGATCTGTGTTCACCAGAAAATTGGTGAAGTGCCTCAAGGCAGCCCAGGGAGGGGAAGGTTTTGGGGGGACAGGGAGTGCGCCAGACACTGAATTTCTGGCTGGTGGCAGTGTTACCAGATCTAAGCTAGGAATTAAGCTTAGAAGGGTCCATGCAGGTCCTCACATCTGTACCCTAAAGTTCAGAGTGGGGGAGGAAACCTTGACAGTGATATACATAAAGAGCCATGCTTCCACCCACTCACTCTCTCCACACACAGAGCATCTTTGCCTTACCAGTAGTTTGAGGCATGCTGAAGAATTTCTTACCAAGTAGCTCTCTGAACATAGAGTTTATTGTCCCCCTATCTCAGCAAACAACAGCCAAATCTGACCAGACCAGGGCATGGTTCTCTCTTCTTCCCCAGATCTAGACATAAATATTAAGTATTTAGTGTAGCTTGACAGCAGCTATATAAACAAGTAATTGATAGCATCCGAATGAACTGAGGGCAAAGTGGCTATGATCTGCATTTGTCAGGATGAAGAGAGGCTCAGTAGTTCACTGCAAACACAAGCACTATGGTGCAACTAAGATTTCCCTGGCTGGCATAAGGAAATAGACTGACATGACAGAGAAAGGAGACTGGGAATGAGAGAGACAAAGTTGGAAAGAAACATTTGTTGACATAAGAAATTTGGAAAATAAATATTCATGGAAAATTCCTACAGGTTTCCGTGGTGTGAATTCAGAGTGAGGAAAATTTTCAAAAGCACTTCAGTAGCTTAAGAGTCTACAAGTTATTTTCAAAAGTGTTTTAGGTGACTTTCAGTGACAATTACACTCTGAAGTTCCTAAGTCACTTTTGAAAATGGGACTTAGGCACATAAATAATTTGGGCCCAGATTTTTGAAAGGTATTTTGTCATTGCTGCGCCCAGTGTCAACAGCTAACTGATTTTGAAGCCTACATCCCTTTAGAAAATGAGATTCAGGTACTTAGGAGTCCAAAGCCCATGGGATTCAGGGTCTAAATCCCTTTTGAAGACATACAACCTTTGAAAATGAGATTTAGGCTTCTCTGTCAATTAGGTGTTGTGAGGGCGAGTGCAGCCATACCTAAATATTTTTAAAATCTGGGCCTTTGGCACTTGAAAGTTTTACTCAGCCTAGTTCAGCTATCTGTGTGGTCAAGCACTAAACACTGCCTTTTTTCTATTTGACTCCTGCCAAACATTCCTGGTCTAGCCAGGCATAGTGCTGCTAAACACTGCAGGGGCCAGATCTTTAGCTGGTATCAAACATTATAACTCCCTTCACTTCAGCTGAGCTATGAGGAGTACACAGCCCCCTAGGGACAGTGTCCCTGTGGTGCTGCTGAACACGCTTGGGGAAGAACATACCTGAAGGGCTGTCCAAGATTCCAGATACATCTGCTGTGCTTCTGGACAGTGCAGACATGCCCTCATGTTCCATTTATTTAACTGGAAGCTTTGCTGCCCTTGTGCAGTATAGCAAACTCTGTGGCTCTATAGGCATATGAGTAAAATAGGTACCTCTTTAAACAGGTAAAGAGATCCTAGCCTCCAGTCCTGTGGTCTATCAGCTCATTTCAATGGAGATGGCTTATTTTGTTAGCTGGTCACCCATTTCATTGTTGTTCCTCCATGATGTATGCCACCCATTTCTGGTAACTCACTGCTCCTTCACCTATCAATTTAACCTCTTCATTTCTGTGAGCCACCCTCCGTAATTCAATTCATCGCTCTCTCTAGTATTCACACTCATCACATGTGTAGTGCCCCCCTCCCTCCACAGTTTTTTGTGTCTATTAGCTCACACACACACACACCCCTGATCCAAACACACTGAAGTTAATGAGAATCATTCCAGGACTTCAGCAGGCTTTGGATCAGGCCTACGATCTTCCTTCATAAATCACTCACTCCAAGACTCATCTCTGCACTCCTTCCACTTTCATTTAATAAATGAAGGGAAAAGGAAGAAGCAGTGCCATGATTTTGCCTCCTCATTGCCTGCCAAATAGTCAGGTCTCCTTTTCAAGCTGAGCTTTCTTCATGCTTTCAAGTTCAGCCAAAGTCCTTCCCTAAAAAGGCAGCAAGATGTCTGGCTGACAGAAAGAGGGAGGGAGGGGGAAAGAAGAGCAGACTTCTAAGCAGAAAACCCCAAATTTCTGAGCCATATGGATTATGAAGATACATATGCCACTCATTCTACATCTGCAACGGGTGAAGCGAGGTGAATATGAGATTTGTAATTCCTTGTAATTCCTTTTGAAGGCTTTACTGTGCGGATCTGCTGTTCAATTACCTATAGGGCAGCAAGGAGATTAGAAAGGGAAAGAATTCTCTGTGTCGTATAAAGGGACTTAAACCTGAAGAGAGAGTTAGAAGATTTAGCAGGCTGAGCAGCGTGGTATCTTAAAAGGGGACAGACAGAATTTTCCCATATAAATTCAAGAACTTCAGTTTCATTCAAGCCACCACATTTTCAGAGACTTGCATGGGGTGGGAACTGGCCACCCCTGCTTCACCCTGTCTTGTCTTTCATGGGGGATCATACAGAATGAACCCTGTGCACCTATTGTATCGATAAGTATGTTCTATGACTTGCTTTGATAAACAAAATGGGCTTGGAAGGAGCCAGGGCTTCAATTCCAGATTGGCTTCATGTCACTTGTGTGAATCACCATAGTCATGGAGGGTCATTTTCTAAGAATACCAGGATCACGAGCCACTCTTACAATGGCACAAGATGCTTCATGTTCTGTGGGATCCACTGCTTAGATTTTTCTTTCCTGCCTATGTCCCTTCAACAGGCTTACATGCAAAGCTGCCCTGTTTCCTGGTGCTGACTGTATGGGACACCTACAAAATGGGTCATCAGTAACTCAGCTGTGTGGCTGTCCTCTACTCCAAGTCAGAATTGTGCCAACAACATAGTGTTTCTGTGTAGTGGTTCATTAGCCAGGAGTGTTGTCACTGACTATCCTGGAATAGGGTTGCCACCTGGCTGGTATTTGACCAGCTGGCTGGGTTTTTTATGGATTTGCCAGTTGCCAGAAAAATAATTTAATCTGCTGGGTTTTTTAATGTGTGTCTAAAGATTTGCATTAATCACAATGCACTGGGATATCAAATATTAAAAGTTGCTATTTCCAGCTAAAGGTGCTACAGTGTTCCCACTTCTGCAGTTTAAGCGATAACAGATCAAAACGGTTGAAAACACAGCAGCGGTCTTCCCACCAACCTGTTAGCACGGTGCACGTGTGTGTGTGAGAGAGAGAGAGATGGTTTGAGTCGTGCAAGAGTGAGGAGACATGTGATGTTATCAATCATCTCTGTGTGTTCTCTTTCTAGATACTATAAGTGATTGCTGAAGGGGAAGGTTGCAGAGTTGCCTTGTGCGGGGCTGGGGGGCATGCTAGGGTTTTTTGCGGGGCGGGAGAGGGTGCATTTCAAAGGCAGTATCAGAGTGGTGAGTGTGCACGTGTTGAGTTCTGGAACTTAACCCTAACACTAGTTTTCCTGCTTGTGCAGTTGAATTTAGGACTTAGAGTCAGAGTCACTCCTGTGCAGCAGGCCAGAACAAGGCCTATATTCCACTTAAGATCTGTTCTGATATTGGAGTCAGTTTCTCCCAAGGTGGTAATGGGTAACAATGGCTCAAGCTGCAAGTCCTCAGCACATGGCTATCCTATTGACTTTAACGGGAGTGCAGTGCATGCAGGCCTTGTAGGATAACATATGTAAATATTATTTTGACTGCTGTAGCATCTAGAGGCCCCCGATTAGGGCCCATCCCAATGACTCCCGACACATAATTTAATGTCAAGATATGAGCACTGCTCCCTCATCTTCTAAAGGCTCTTTGCCCTTTGCAGTCACCTAGAGTTAGCCTAACCTTTCCACACTAAAACAAGCTGTCCACAGCAGCATTAAATACCAGGTGGGGGGGGGGGGCACGTCTCTTCAGAGGACTCAAGATCCCTTCCACTTGGCTGCCTCCAGGTTTGTTTTAATAACTCAGCTGTTTGAGTATCATTAAAATGGGTCTTACTGGAATCTGCGATAAGACTGTGATCAGCTCATGAACCAAAGTGACTCACTCCACAAATTATATTTGCCTGTACTGTTAAGAGAATAATGAAGCAGCTGCTGCAAGGAGTTCTGCTGGAGGGGAGAGGGGGAGAAAGTGATGGGGAGGCTAGAGAGGGCAGCTAGAGTAGCTTGACTGGCCAGCCCAGTTAGTGCAGTAGAATTTCTCTCCTGGAAACTGAGGTTCAAATCCTGACACATCATGTGTCACCCATGCCTATGAGTTGTGGGGCCAGGGGAGGAGATCTCAAGTTTGTCCTCACTTGCACCACACGGCTTGACAGGTTCTTCTCAAGAACGGCCTGAGTAGCATAGCAATGGATGCTGCAAGTTATAATGTGTAGCACCTTTCATAGAATAAGATTTGGGACTGTGCTCCAAAGGATACTCTTCATCAGGGCTGCTGGACACAGCAAGACCCTGTGGTTATCCCCACTCTGTCTAGATCCTTGATCAACACAGCTTGTCCTGCCTAGTGTCACCACAGAAGGTCTCTGTGAGCCTGGACTAAGCAGTCCTGGAAAAGAGTGCTGTCTGCACTAAAGAAGTCAGGTGTATTGACACGGCTGCATCCGTGTGACAGTACAGAGCAGGACTGACGTATCAAGGCAGTTATATGGAGGAAGCTTGCCCAGCACCTGCCTGTACTGATTCTGGCTTTATCCAATGCTTCCTTTCAAGAGCACAAAACTCAGTCAGAAATCTAATTTAAAGGAACACATCAAAGAGCAGGGTAATGCATTCCCACCCTGTGTGCAGGGAAGACACCAAACATCTTCATTCAAACTCTGCAGATATAATCAGTCATTCTGCAGGAGGAGAAAGTGAAACCTTCCTGGCTAATAACCTGCATTGTCCCAGAGGGGGCTCTCAGTGCATCTCTACAACCTGCAATTAAAAACCCATGACTGGCCAGCGACAGCTTACTCAGGCTCTGGGGCAGTTTTAGTTGCAGTGTAGACCTTCAGACCGGAGCCCAAGCTCTAGGATCCTCCTCCCCCTTGCAGACTCCCAGAGCCCAGCATCCAGCCCGAGCCCAAACATCTATACTAGGGGTTCTCAACCTTTTTCTTTATGAGGTCCCCTAACATGGTATAAAAACTCCATGGCCCACCTGTGCCACAACTGGTTTTCTGCATGTAAAAGCCAGGGCCAGCATTAGGGGGTAGCAAGCAGGGCAATTGCCTGGAGCCCCACACCACAGGGCCCCCACGAAGCTAAGTTGCTCAGGCTTCAGCCCCAGCCCCAGGCTTCGGCCCCATGTGGTTGGGCTTCGGCTTTCTGCCCTGGGCCCCAGCTAGTCTAATGCTGGCCACACTCGGAGGACCCCCTGAAACCTGCTTGCAGCCCCCTAGGGGGATCCAGACCCCTGGTTGAGAACCACAGATCTACACCACAATTAAATAGCCTCTAAGCCCAAGTCAGCTGGCACAGACCAGTTGGGGAAGGGAAGGGGCTTTAATTGCAGTATAAATATGCCCTCAGGGGCTTAAGAGTCACTCATTAAAATCCTGCCAGCACACTGAAAGGAAGGTTAAGGTAATTTCCAGGCCTTTGAGGGAATGAGCCCTCCCTGGATGGCGTAGCACTATCTGTCCAGAGGAGTTCTCTCTGGTGTTCATAAACATGCTCAGACAGGGGAAAATCCAATTGGTCTTTTGCTCTAACACTGACATTTTCACATGGGTAATTTTGATTTTGCAAAAAGGACATTTTCCATCAGAATTATTCTGCTGGAACACTCCCACCTAGCTGCTGGGGCTGCTCCTGCCAGATTCATTTTCCTTGGTCACTGAGGCTGGTTCTGTCCCAGAACAGTTCTCTTGGTGCAGCCCACATGGTCCTGGGGGAAAATGTCACTCCTGCACAATACTGGGCCTAGAAAATGCTATAGGGCAGGGTTGGTCCCAGCTGGGTCTCATCTTTCTCCCTCCCCTCACAGTGCAGTACTTTCTGCGATAGCTTCAGTTTCTTTGACTGGCCTTCTTTCTCCCACCTTGTCTATGCTTATAGCTGGGGGAATATTTCAAAACTGTCAGATTCACAGTACGACCTTGGACAAACCCTTTAATCTCTATTCCCCAGCACCCCCCCCCCATATGTAAAATGAGGATTATAATACTTCTACAACCTTTTGTCCTGTCTCAAATGATTTAGGAGCTTAGACTTAAAGTTCTCTCACTGTATGTGTACATACAACACCTAGCTCCAGGAGGCCCTGATCTTAGTTAGGGCCTTGAAATGCTTCTGTAGTACAAACAGGAATTGAATGAATTTGCTTCAACTGCTGTGCATTCCCTTCCCACAAACAGTTCACAGGCGGGAGCGTCTGGGGGAAATGGTGACATTTACATGAGCACTCGAATTAGGAATGGCAATGCAGCATGTCATCTGGCCAATCAAGCCAACCAACAGAGCTCAGTGTTCATGTGTTACTAGAAGACTACTCACGGAGAAGAGAAAACAAGGGTTATCTGCAGAAAACACTCAGCAAATAATTTTGAATCAGGAATAAATCTGAAGTAACTGTAGGTTGTTTGAGCAGTTCAGGAACAGAAAGAAAATAAGCGCTGAAATTCATCTATCTAATGAATTATTCACGGTGAATTACCTACCACCACCTGGTATTTATATAGCACTTTGAACATACAAAGCACTGTACAGGCACTGGACTCATCTACATGACAAAATTGGCACTGGTCTGATGACCTTCATGTTAAACCATTGTAGTTGAACTGGTGCAAACGCCTATGTGGATATTCTTTTTCATAGATTCCAAGGCCAAATGGGACCACTATGATCATCAAGTCTGATCTCTTGTATAACAGAAGCCACAGATCTTCCCCAAAATAATTCCTAGAGCAGATCTGTTAGAAAAACATCCTGAATTAATTTTAAAATGGTCAGTGACCCTTGTTAAGTTAATGCTTCTCACTTAAAAATGTATGTTATTTCCAGTCTGAATTTACCTAGTTTCAACTTCAAGCCATTTGATCACATTATACCTTTTGCTGCTAGACTGAAGAGCCCAATAGCAAAGATTTGTTCCACATGTAGGTATTTATAGATCAGTCAAGTCACCCCTTTACCTTCTTTGTTGCACTCAGTCTAATTAGTTTAAGAGTGATTTATTGCAATTTAACTTTAAGTAATTTAGAAATTGGTTTAACTAAACTAAAATAAGTTTGGTTTAAATCAAAATAATAATGCCCACACTGGGGGTTGCACTGGTTTAACTAAATCAGTTTAAAAATTACACCTTTAAATCGGTGCTACCTTCTCATATGGAGAAATGACATTTTCAAGAATGCCTAAGTGATTTAAGAACCTAAGTCACATTAAAAGTCAATGATACTTAGGTGCTCTGAGGATCTGAGCCTAACTGCCATTGATTTCAAATACACCTTTGAGGACCTAGGCCTTAGGCTCATAAATCATGTTGGCACTTTTCAAAACATTACCCAAAGCCATTAACTCCTCACAACAGCATGGCAAGGTAGGTTAGCAAGTAATATCCCAGTGAACAGAAGGGGAAAAACAGAAGAGATGTGACTTGCCTGAGATCAGAGCGTTAGTAGCAAAACGAGGAGAACTCAGCATCTCCACACTCCCAGCACCTTGCTCATAACTAGCACTGGTCAGAAATTCTGATGGAATGTCTGTAGAGACAGCTGGATTTTGGTGAAGGTCTAATTTCAGTGCAGGTCTGAGGGAAACCTGCCTGTTTTCCTGCCAGGTCCCCACCCAGTTCAGCAGCTTACTTGGGGGGAGTCTGGGCTTCCACAGCCCCAGCTCTTCAGCAGCTGCCAGCTGGACAAATGGGGAGCAGAGAGCCTGGAAGCTCTGGCTCTCAAGCCTCCAGCTCCTTGTCAGCTCAGGTTCCCAGGGCCTGCAGGTCTGGGGCTACCACCCATGCAGACTAACTACCATTCTCCACACACTGCTAGTCATTATTCCAGACTATACAGCTTCTAATTATAGAGAAGAGAAAAATGATGAAGGCATGGAGAAGCTACTTATTTATTTATTAGTAGGTAAAGAGACTGGGTATAGTAGCTATGGGGCCAAGCCCTTTGTAGACAGGCATGAAGGCAAGCTCCCTACCCACAAGATTTTATCATCAGGATAATCTGCTAGGAGGAAATAAATGCCCTGGATATCAAGGGACAAAGGAATACTTCCTAGATATCTTGTTGGACACTCAACAGGGCTTGAACCAGAAAAACTAGATCTAGAAGGCACCAAAGAGATGTTATACCCACTCCTAACCCAGAACTCCTGCCCCCCTGGAATATTTTGATCCATCAACATTTTTTTCCCAATCCAGACATAGCAGGACTCAGCAACTTCCCACAATCAAAGTGTCTAAAAAGGCCTTTGTGGAAGAGTGAACTCATCACTAGAGTACCCCCTTATGGCATAGCAGCTCTTTCCTCATCTAGTATCCCCTACCAACAGCCACTATGGCCATGACCTGCAAGGTCTCTCTTCTCACAACTCAGCCCTCCAGTCAGGTCACAATTTGTTTCTACCCCTTCTGGGGTAACAAAAGTCCAACTAAAAGTTCAAAATGTCCCAACACCAGAGCTAATTCTGCCCCCTCTTAGGCTATTCCTCAGCCTATCCTTGAGGCTCAGTCTTCAGTCCCACGCTGGGCTCAAGAGTGCATACATCAGGCTTGTACCCCCTTACTAAGGGCCTGTAGGGAACCCAGGTTCACCCTCTGCTCTAGGGTTGTCATCGATTCATGTTTTCCTCAAGATCATCCCTTTTCAAGGTAGCTGACATAGGAAATCCAGAAAGGTGCTCAGTTACACACTGCTAGCTATGTGGTTTTATAGGTTCAGGATCACCTCAATGTTCCTAGCATCTGTACTTCAGAAATGGCAACCCTATTCTGCTCTGGGGTCTGGCCCAGGGCCCATATTAAGCAGCTAGGCTTATTCCTTCTGATATACTACTGTTTCTTTGGGCTATTTCCTGCCTCCAAATCCCTTGTACTACTTTCCTGCAGTCTGTACTTAACACAGCCCCACCTCTGATTCCCAAGCCTCTAGCTTCTCCCTAGATCCTCCCTGCTGAAACACCAGCCCCTCAGGATTGCCTCTCTGTGCCTTCCCAAGGCCCACCACAGGGATTAACTCTCCCCAAGACCTTCTTCAGTCTGCCCAGGCCCCTCTCAGAGGCAGAAAACTCCCTACCTCTTCTCTCCTAGGTCTATTTTCTCAGCCTACCCTGCAGCTTTTGCTTTCCTTCTTTCAAGAGATCCAACTCCTCCCCAGCTGGACTTAATAACAAGTCAGGCCTGACACCCTTCAGGTGCAGCAAGGTGGACTAATTAAGCTTGCAGAGTCTAGTTAACTCTTTGCTCTCCCCTGTGGTGGGGTAGGTACACCATCATAGCCTTATGCAGTCAAGGTTTGCAGCTGATAGAGAGTTTCTCCCTACCATTCCCTTTAGACCTTGAGTAGGTCCCACTTATAGCCTGGAGGTGCAGGGGGCTAGTACTTAACTAACTCATCACAGGTGGTCCAGCCCTGCAACTCATCAAGCCTTATAACTGGCACATGCAGCTAGCTTTGTGCCTTCTTTTATTCGGGGACACAGTGCTGATGGGCTCCCTCCTTCCTGACCCTCAATGAGAGTACAAGTAGGCTGTCTATAAAAGGGCAGGAAACAGAGAGGGTGAAAATGTGGTGGGAGGAGAGGCAAGCCTGTGAGTTTGGAGGGATGTAGTCAGCAATAGGGGATATGGAAGTGGAAGAGTGACAGGAGACAAGTGAGTAGGAAGGAGCACATGAGGAGCAGGAGACTGATATGGCAGAAAGAGCAGATGGGGACAAGAAAGTATCATGGGGCAAGTGGGGGCAGAAGGAGAGGTGACTCTGAGGGGATGGGAGTGAGTAGGGAGAGGTATAATAAAGGAGGGATGTAGAGAGCATTTATGGCATCTCCCACATACACACCAAGGTCTGGGGACAGTGAGTGGAGTCCCGCTCCCAGCAGCCAGAGTGGTATTAGCACATCTGTGATAAAGGGTTAGTCAAAAATAGATGCCTCCTGAATGCTACTTTCCCCCTGCTTCTAGTCTTGTTGCAGGCTGCTATTCCTCTCTGTACTTCCTCTATGTTGCTTCATCCTTTTCCCAGCTTTAGGTCAGCACCTTGTTTATGAGCACGTGAGAAGTTTGGTTTAATTGTCAGCACTCAACTCTGTCCAAGTTTATCACAGACAATGTGTCCATTCATTGGCCCTTCTGGGCAAATCAGAGGTGGGCCCAAATCCAAACACACAGGGAGAAAGGGAGCAGAATCTGAACCCTGATTCAGAGCTGAATTTTGTTTCTGGCATTTGTCTTCAGAAAAAGTGCTGGACTGGAACTCAGGAGATCTGGTTTCAGTTCTTGGCTCTGATGCAGGCTTTCTGGATGACCTTAAATGAGACACTTAATCTCTGAGCTCAGTTTTGTACCTGTTAAAATGGGGATAATAGTACTGCCTTCCTCCCACCCATGCTTCAGGCTATCTGGTGGAGCGTGGGTCCACTGCTCTATCTTGGTGTTTATCTTTCTGCCACACATCCATCTCCGCTGGAGAACTGGCAGGGTTTAGAGAGCTGGGCGGCTGCGGGGCTGTACAGGACTGCTCTGGTGCTTCTCCCTTTGGGGGAGAGTGCTGGTGCTTAACCAACTGGTCTTGTCCATGCTCTGGCACCGGTTCAACGCCCTGTGTCCTCCCCTGGTATTCCTGGCCAATCTCCAGAGGTTGGTTCTGGAGTATTTTTGGCAGGGACTGCACTGTTGTGTCTGCAGGAGTTCTCCATCTTCCCCTGGAGAAGGGAGGATAGGGCCTGATGGGAATGTACACGCAGGTCCGTGTCTTCTGCCTCCAGGCCCTGCGGAGACTCCTTTATAGTGCAGGTGGCTCTGCATGGAGCATATTGGCGCATGCCTTCCTCCGCCACCTGCCAGGGCTCCGATACGACCGGCAGCTCTTTTTTTCCTCCATCCGAGAGGTCTTCCATGCGACCTCTCTGAGCTGCTGGTCTTCTACCAGGACCTCCTCTGGACCTGGAGGCTGGCTTCAGCAACCAGGTCCGTGGCAGCCACTGAGGGGCTAGATCTCCTTGTGGAGCCCCGCTACACAATCTCCATCTTTGTGTTCAGGTGGCAGAGTCCCCCTTGGTGTGAGGGAGGTTGGTCCTGGTGGGAGTGACCAAGGTTGGAGACCTCCTGGACTACAACCTGGAGGGGGTTGGGTGGATTCCTTGGTGCTCAGTCAGCGATGGGGCTCTCCACCCTTACGACCCCCGGTGCATTCTCCAGTAGGTGGAGGCAGACCTGCCTCCAGTAGGTGGAGGCAGACCTGCCTCCCGCAGCTCGGGCTTTCCTTGACAGGTCCTGCAAGAGGGTGTGCCCTGCCCACCTCTCATTCCAGGCCCTCTGGATCTTTCCATCGGCCCTGTGAGCCTTCCCGGCCTCCCTCTCCTCATATCCCTAGCCGGCTGCGTGTCTTGCAGCCAGTTTGTTTTCGAACCGTGCCAAGAGACCATCTATATGCACTCATGCTGCACACGCTTCATTACCCCACCCTCATGTCCCACCCAGATACCAAGTAGCAGGACCTTTTACCAGCAGTGGAGGGTGGGGAACCCCTGTGGGCCAGTTTATATTCCATCTCAGTCCCGTGGCCTGCTGGCAATATCAGCTGGCAGCTCCTCCATGGAACCATGAGCACAGGTGTATACTTGGTGTGGTTCACCTCTGTCCCTGAAGCCTGCCTCTTCTGTGCGGTGAGGGAGACCCTGGTGCACGCATACCTTCAGTGTACCAGGCTGCAGCCCCTCTTCTGGGTCCTCCAGAACCTCTTATTGAGGTTCTGGCTACACTTTTCCCCGCACTTGTTTATTTATGCACACCTGATCCGAGGCCCCACAAAGTCGTGGTGGGACCACCTCGTCAACCTCCTCCTGGCTATGGCCAAGGTGGCCATTCGTAACACCAGCAAGAGGAGGTTGGCAGAGGGGGTCCTGTGACTGTGGGGCTATCTTTAGTTCTTTTACCCGTTCATGTATCTGGGCAGAGTTCCTGTGGCCGGTAGCATCCGCTGGCTCTCTCAATGCCTTCGAGGAGCAATGAGTGCTGTCCAGGGTTCTCTGCTCAGTGTCTCCTTCTGGTTCCCTAGTTTTGGCCCTTTGACCCCCCATGCCTGTTCCTGTTATTGCCTTTGTTGTCCCCTGAACTTGGTTGGGTTCTGAGTTCAGTAGCTCCTCCCTAGGCTGGGGGAGGGGCTTTTAGCAGTGGGCGAGCTAGTGTTCATCCACGTCCTGGCACTCAAAAGGACTCTAAATGGTAGAGACTGTCTCAGACTTTGTATTACACTAGTCCATAGAGACCCCAGTTCTGATTGGGGCCACCTTGTGCAAGGTGCTGTACACAAACAATGAAAATAATAATAAACCAATCTAAGCCACCATACCTGCACAGCTCAGACTTAAGGGATGTTTGAAATGTGGACCTAGGTTTTGTGATTTGAACCCATCAACAGTGCAAATCTATAAATGCCATGGGTAGCATGTGCCATGGAAAAAGCCATTATAAACCTGGACAAAAAAAAATTCTATGAAACTTTTCTGACAAAAAAGATGCTGTTTTGTTGAAACCAAAACGTTTCACAAAACGGAATTGTTGTTTTCCAGGCAGTCCTAATTATAATACATGGCCACTGTGAAAAGAAGGCCACTGCTATTGGGAGTTAATACGATTTCTTACAATGAAATCGATGCCAGTGCAGCTGCAAAGACAAACAACACTGTCCTGCAGGCAGCTTTAAGGAAGATTTTGTGACTTATTTCAATGAGACAGTTAAAATCTCACTCATCAGTTTTGGGAAATCTCACTCATTTTAAATTGTCACAGCTCAGTAACCCTGGGATTTAAGTGCTGAAAATGGTCTGGCTCCTCAGCAAAAACTCCCTGCTAATTTTTCAGAGAACAAGAGAACAAAGAGAGCAAACTTTTGGAATTGCAGAAAAGCCCCAAACGCATAAGCAGCTTGGATCTTGTCCATCTGATACAGGACTAAAAAAAACACTGCAGTGTGTTGAATTCTAACCTCAACAAGCCAGTGTGTTATAACGGACTTCCAGCTGCTGTCCATATTCTGGAATAGTCCTGATTCAGCAATTGGTGTACCTGCATCAGTATAAACCTCCTGTGTAGAAAAGGACATGCAGGAGTAAACCTCATATAGCTTAATGGGTGCAACCTCTGTTACTTCAGTGGATGCACAGCCTGGCTTGCCTTAGTCTGCGCTTCAGGGTCAGAACCAGTGCAGCTACACCAACTGCCGAATCAGCGCTGTTCCCAGATGCAGATCCCCCAGAACAGTAAGAAATGCCTTTCTTCCAGGCATCCCTCCATTTCCTCCTTGGCCCCCATTCTTCAGCCTCTCTGAGGGATGTGCCCAGCAGTCTGCCATTGACTTCTATGGGAATGGTGGGTGCTCAGCAAAGATATGCCCTCTCCAGAATCTCCCAGACACTTTGAGGACATGCTCTCCCTATATGCACTCTTCTCCACTGCAGTCTCTGCACAAGCCCTCCCGAGCTCTCTGTCTCAAGCATTTTCCACCCTTTTATTCCACCCTATGAGCACTTTCTTGAGTTAGTTTCCTCATATGGAGGTCACATTCATGAGTCTGGTTAACATTATCTGCACAACTCACTCGCAGCAATGAGGTTCCAATACATGGATATGATTATCAAGTGACAGCCTGAAACTGGAGACTCATTAGAGATTGGGTGAGTTTCAGGGATTACTTTTTCCCCCCACTGTCCATGCTACGACTGAAAGATAATGGAAGATCATGAGGAGAAGCAAGCTGGCTTCATGGGGAAAACTGTGTGAAAAAATCCCTATTGGAAATGCCTTTAAATAGCAGCAAGTGAAGAACAGCTCCACAATGTGGAATGTATGCTCAGGGAGTCTGGGCTATGCCATAAATGTCCCAGCAAGAAAGTAAAAATTACTTTGCTGACTCAGGGAGTTGGCTAGGACAAAAAACTGCTTATGAAATGTGGAGTTTTTGTCTTCTAGACAGCTAGCATGAATGAGGCCCAAACTGGAAGTGAATGAAAGTTGGTGGCCTGTGTGAAATGAGTTGGTGAGTTTCCATTCACTTCCCAGTAGATAGGTGTCCCATGAAACAAAAATTACCACCACATGAAAATTAATTGGCCCCTTTCTTGGCAGTCTGAGGAGAGAAACCATGGACTGAATGAGACTAGGCCACAGCAGGGCAGATATGAATAAGACATTGGCTGGTGCTATGGAGCAGGAGAGGGGGGAAAGGCGGGAGGTCAGAATGATTTTAGTTTTTTTTTTTTTCCTTTATTTTATTTAGTGTCATTTTGGATGCTTTTTATCCTTTTTTTTTTTTTTTGGTTGTATGTTATTAAAATAAATCTAGCTAAATTTTGAAATGAAATGTCATTTCAAAACAAAATAAAAAAAGTTTCATTTTGAAAATGTCAGAATGAACCTTTCTGACGTTAGGTGGCTTTATTTGATTTATTGTTCTGTTTGGCCAAAAGTATTTGCCAAATAAACTATTAGTCAAAAAAAAAAAATTCACCCAGCTCTACTCAGAAGCTCCTACCTCACATGCCAGTGATCAGGTCACTAAGCAACACGGCTTCCAGTCTTGTTGAACCTCAGAAGCGTGGAGTGTTGGTTCAGATAAGAACCCAAGTGTATCTAAACTTTTTAGGTCAGCAAAATGAGGCTGGGAACCTCAGGTTTTTTCACCAGATTTCCAATCATTCCTCCGTACAGGCTTACTACCAATACCATAAAAACAGTCACATGACAGCTAAATGCATAGTCCTCCATTAATTTGGGCAATGCTAGAAAATTATTTACCACATTCTTCAATATTAATGTTAGCAATGCTAGAAGTTTCTATCATAGAAATGGCAGACACATTGGGATGGAAGGGACCTCAACACATCATCTAGTCCAGCTCCTGAAGCTGAGACTAAATAAACCTAGACCATCCTTGAGAGGCACTTGTCTAACTAAACCATTAAAAACAACCTCCAGTGATGGGGATTCCACAGCCTCCCATGATAACCTGTGTGATGGCACTCCCCATAAGGCTTTATGGAAATATGCTTATGAATATTATGACATAACTGGAATATGTTCTGTGCTACATAGGCCATGTAACATATCTATGTAAAGGTTATGATCTACTGAATCTATTAATCCTATTTGTATGCATGTATCATTTTTGTACTCAAAGTTATGAATATTGGCCATGTACTGGCTTGATTTCTAAATAACCGTAGTAAAGTATTTGGTCAGTTCCTGGAAAAAGGAATTCACAAAATTAAGTACCTAATCAGGAAGCAAATAAGGAACAATGCATCTTGGAATGCTCCAATCCACATAAAAAGTCTTCCTGGAGACATTCAAGATACCATGTGGGCAATGGCTTCTGCCTGTAAAAACTGTGAGTCATGCATGGACATGTGACTTGCCCAGGTAACTCCAGAACTTCATCTTTGAGCTGGACTTTGCATAGGAGAATGGAGGGGGTCTCCACCCACTTTTTACTTATTAATTAACCCAGAGTATGTATTAATATCTGGGAAGGCAAACAGCTGTGCATATCTCTCTATCAGTGTTATAGAGGGCGAACAATTTATAAGTTTACCTTGTATAAGTGTTCAGCACCCGAGTTTGTGCGGAGTTGGTATGGGGCTCACAAATCTGTCAGAGACCAGACTAGCTTACAGAAAAGCTGAGCATCAATGTTTATACACAGAAGTAAACAAAGTGATTAACAGATCATAATGGTCATGCATAATCAATCAAGATTCTACAGGATAAAACAGGTTAAAATGTAAATTAGAGAAGACAAAGGAGATGGCTACTTATTGGGAGGAGGTCAGAGCTTTTGATTAAAAGTTTCAGACACAGACATGTAGTCTGAGTTAAGTTTCAGTTCATAAAGAGTTCAGACTCAACATTCCTCCATTTGTAGCTATTGGGATAACTATTTACCAACAGCATTTTAATGAGTTTATGAGGAGGAACACACTGAATACAGCAACACAGTATTATAAGGATTACTATGGCCCCAACAATACCCACCAAGAGGTTTTAACCCACCCAAATCCAGGCAACCAATCCATAAGGCTCCCACCCAATATAAGGTGGCTGGCCAGAGGAGTAGTTCTTAGCCATTTAGATGTTGCATTTACTGGTTCTTTAACAAAACACAGTGATCCTGTCTGATTTGTTACCCTGAGATATCTGTTAATTGGCACTCCTGTTTTGTCCCATGTAAGATTGTGTTGACTGGATCTTTTATTCTAGCCGGTGGCATCCAAGTCATATTAGCAGTGGTCAGGGGGAGTCCCTGTTCTGCATTTACTGGAAATTGAGTACATACCCAGCAATTACTTCTATTTCCTAAAAAATATCTAATAAAAGCATTATCTTCATAAGCAGAAAATAAACTACAAAGGCATAATAACAACCACACAGTTGTCAGAATAAAAGGTCCTCTCATTTTTTCCGAGTCAATTTAAGTCTGATGTCTGAAAGAGGTAAGCTGGGCCACTGGTCAGAGGCAGTGTCCTTAGTGGTGGCAAGAGCTGCTGGTCTTCCAGGAACACTGCAGTCTGGGTTGTTAAAAGAACCTGTGGATCTGTTCTTCCAGTGGGAAAACTGTGAGGCTTTCATATGATCCTCCCAATAGTGAAACATCAGCATGTCCATAGAGCAGTTCAAAGGGGATAATCCCAATACAAAGTACCTGAGGCCACTTTAACCCTGTTTCCTGACAGTATTTAGCCAATGGCTAGACTGGGGTGGTAGGGTGTATGAAAGGAGTGTGAAATGCCCAGTCCTTGTTCGATCTGAATCAAGTATAAGAGGTGCAATGTCTCTAAGGAGGATCTTCGCCACTGTGGCAGCAGTACAATACCCATGAAGTCAGAGGGCAAACCAAAACAAGGAGGTGCTTCATATTTGCAAAGTCAATTTGAAGATGTTGAAATGGAGCAGCAGGCGGAGGTCTTTTACCCTTAATTTTGTTAAGAGCGGGAGCAGGTTTATTACGCTGACATGCTGCATGCTTTCACTATTGACAGGCAGTAGGGTTGAATGCCTGGAGCATAATCATGGTGCCAGCGAACTGTCACGGGGACCAGAGTGGGCATACTTGCTATCAGTAAAAATGGTAAGTTGCCTGGCAGTGAGCGGCCTCTTGAATGTCCCATTCAGAGGTGACTGCATAGCCATCAACATAGAAGGAGGAGAAGAGGATGCAATCAGGGTTGTCCAGTGGCACGTCAAACAGGTTGTTCCTTATCTGTAAGATGCTATGAACTACTTCCACACAGTCGTGCTGTTCCTGGAGGACTGGCAGGTCAGGAAGCAAGGTAGCTGGATTCAAAAATTAGGTTAGTGTCTTCAGCTGCTGCTGACGATGGGACGAAAAGACTAGAAGGGCTGACAAGGCATGAGAGGTCCAGACCAGGGTAAAATGGCCCAGGGTCAGGCTCTTTGCCTTTGTGATCAGCAGGGCAGCTGCTGCCAGAGTCCAGGTGCAGGATGGGGTTCCGATCTGCTGGGAATGGGGCCCGCCAGCTGGGTAAGGACGCCACTAGCAATTCCGCCCCTCTTGTGGACAAAAAGGTGAAAGGGTTTGCTGTAATTGGGGCGGAGAGACATGGAGGAGGCCACACTGTCCTTGAGTAACTGAAAGGCTTGGATTGTGTCTGGGGACCACTGCAAAGGGTCAGGAGCAAGGTTAGCAGTGAGTCGGTGTGACAGAAGCCAATTAATCCTAAGAAACCGTTGTTTCTTGGTGTTTGGCAGAGGGCAGTTTTGGATAGTCTTTATGCGGACTGGGTCCATTTGTCTCTTAACAGGAAGCCCAGATATCGAACCTTCTGTGAGACCCACTGAATCTTGTTAGGGTCTACCTTGTGGCCTCTGGTGTGTAGGTATAATAAAAGTGCCTTACCATCGATGCGGAGTTACCTAGTAGGATGTCATCATAGGACTAACATGGATCCCTGCAGACTGGTGAAAGTGGCGGAGGCATTGGCTGAAAATCGTGGGGCTGTCTCTGTAGCCTGAGGAAGTCGTTGCCAGACATAACTTTGTCCCTCCCAGGTGAAACCAAAGAGATATTGAGAGTCTGGGTGTACAGGAATGCTGAAAAAGGCTGATTTTAAGTCAATAACAGTGAACCATTCAGCATCCCAGGGATTTGGCTGATGATAGTAGCTGGATCAGGAACTACTGCATGAAGACGGACCACATACTGATTAAAGATCCTGTACAAAGCGCCAACGAATAGGGTCTCCGTCCTTTTAGGAGGCTTTTGCAGGCAGGGGGTATTATAGGGAGTGCGCTGCGCTGGCGGACTAGCTTTTGTGCAATGAATCAGCTTCCAGCGACAGGGACTGGCTCTGCTGAAAGGAGCAGGCCAACATCAGTGTCAGAAATTCCCAGAGGGTTGAAGGCAAGTCAGTGAGGTCAGAATCTCCTAACACTGTCATCAATAATAGTGCAGGTTAAAGTAGCCTCCCATCAAAGGGATCGGACAAGCTGGGAAAAAGAAAACGGTGAGAAAAACATTTATCAGCATAAATAACATTTAGAGGCAAAGTGAGTCCCAGAGACTGTGGGTTGCCTTCCACCCCAGTTGCAGTTTTAACCTCAGAGGATAGCCAGGAGAGGGGCATGATTTAAAAGAGAGAAAGTAGCTCCAGTATCAATGAGGAAACAGACAGGCAGTCCCTGGACTGAAAGGGTTAGATGAGGCTCTTTGCTGGGAGGAAAGTGAGGAAAGAGCGCTAAAGACATTAAGGAAAAAGACCATCACATTGTTTGCCTTCGCATTGAGAAGGCTGGTTCGCTGCAGCTGCTGCTGTTGCCTGTAGTTGATCCAGGCCTGAGGAACGGGCTGGGCTGGTGGCTAAAGCCATCAACTTATATTCTTCCTTTTATTTCCTCCTTATCCCTCTGCAGAGATTCCAATCTGAGTCCTGCAGATTCAAATAACATGGAGGAAGAATACCTGACTGCCATAATTTTTAAAGATTTCCACAGCTCTGCTGCTGTGTCCCAACAAAACCAGTAACATAACTGTCCCGGATGGTCTTTTCGATCTGGCTCCTTACTCCTCTTAAGGCAGCCTGTTATACCCAGTCAATTCCTACACACAAGTGTGTACAACTTCCTCCTAGACATTCCTGTCTGTACTGGGAGTTTCCTTCATTCCATAACTTATTTACAATCCCAGCGGGAATCTCAAGAGGCACGCTAGTCCCTTGACCCATGGTGTCTGACAGTCAATATTGAATTGGCTGGGAGAAATCTCGTGGTCTGAACACTGGACAGAGACACCATCCTTAGCTTACAGAAATGAGCATCAATGTTTATACACAGAAGTAAACAAAGTGATTAACAGATCATAATGGTCATGCATAATCAATCAAGATTCTACAGGATAAAACAGGTTAAAATGTAAATTAGAGAAGACAAAGGAGATGGCTACTTATTGGGGTTTCAGACACAGACATGTAGTCTGAGTTAAGTTTCAGTTCATAAAGAGTTCAGACTCAACATAAGCTTTATACAGAGTAAAACGGATTTATTTGGGTTTAGACCCTATTGGGAGTTGGGCATCTGAGTGTTAAAGACGGGAACACTTCTGTAAGCTGCTTTCAGTAAAGCCTGCAGCTTTGGGGCAAGTAATTCAGACCCTGGGTCTTTGCTGGAGCAGACGGGCGTGTCTGGCTCAGCAAGACAGGGTGCTGGAGTCCTGAGCTGGCAGGGAAAGCAGGGGCAGAAGTAGTCTTGGCACATCAGGTGGCAACTCCCAAGGGAGTTTCTGTGATTCAACCCGTCACAACCTGTTCCATATCCTTACAGATAGAAAGGTTTTCCTAATATTTAACCTAAATATCCCTTGCGGCAGATTAAGCCCATTACTTCTTGCCCTACCTTCAGTGGACATTGATCACTGTCCTCTTGATAACAGCCCTTAGCATATTTTAAGACTATTATCAGGTTCTCCCTCAGTCATCTTTTCTCAAGACTAAACATGCCCAGTTTTTTTAACCTTTCCTCATAGGTCAGGTTCCAGTTGCTAGGGACCTTCCAGTTGAGGATACTCCTCCTAGTTCTCACTCACTATCCCGTCGCTCACTGGGATAGAGGGAGAGAATCCAGACACAAGCCATACCCCATGCAGGGGGAAAGGGAATCTCAGAAAGAGAAATGGGAAATGGGGGGTGGCAAGATAACCAAAGGGGAGGTTGAATACTCAGGGACTGAATACCCCACAAAGCCCCTCCCCTGAGGAGAGAGAGGAGGAGCCACTTCCACCCCCACATTTCATCTGAGAGTTCTGGGGAAAGGGAACCAGGGCCATGTCAGCCACAATGGATGGGAATCTATGAGCAATGGCTGCCATGAGAGCAACGACCTCCACTGGGGACAATCCTGATGTGGGTGATGTCAGACAGGACTGGGGAAGCTCACACATCTCCCATGGGAATCCAAGCCATCTGCCTCAATGACTGATGGCCTCTGCGCCCATTCAACCCATTCGTTGCTTGTGTAGTTATCCCCCAGGATCTCTCTTTCCCCAGAGATCTGGGATCCACAGCTCCTCCCCTTGCTGCAGCCGACAGATCACCACAGGCTTGGGGACTGGCTCCGTACAGGCGAGGAACCTCCTGCCCCTTCCCAAACCTGCTGAGACCAGAGCCCTTTCCAGGTAGAGAGCCAGTCCTGGGAAGGGAGGAACACACAATCCCTCTGTACGTGTGTGTGAGTGTTCACCCACATCCAAGTCCAAAGATGTACATACAATCCATCTGCTCCCCCTGGAAGCTCTGGCGATGGGCCAGCATCTCCACTGTGCCTCTGAATCTCCTCTCCCATGGGAGGGGCCATGGAGGGGACAGTCTCCCACATCAGTTCTGGGGACATTGGGGCTGATCCCCAAGATTCAAGGACCAGGCACGAACCCTGAGGAGAAGGCAACATGGGCACCCCAGAGACTCCCCAGCCTCTAGTATGCAAGGGGACAGGAATTCGAACCCAGAAAGGCCACAGTCCTACAATTCTCCTGTACAATGTCCCTGTAAAGGGTTCTCTGACCAGCATCCAAATGAGCCCACTGCCCCTTGGTGAAATACACAGCCATCTCCTCAAAGAGGCTGTCTACAGTATGTAGATGTGTAATATGAAGCCTGGCAGTTTTTACATTAATTTCTTTCCCTTCCTAGTCCTAGAAGCAAAGCAAGAATTTTTAAAGGGCAACAGTGAGATTATGATATCAGCTCTATAATGTCAGTGAGCTGTGGAAACTTGAAGTGTCAAATTTGTCATAGTCCTATCAGCTGTGAATCCAAAATTAAAGACCACTGGACACGCAAAAAGTAATGGCTGGGGTGATGCCAACCCAGCGCTGTCTGAGCCCATTGACGGTTGTCACGGCGATGTTCCATACATGGTGAAAAAAATTCAGATTAGATTTTGTAAAATCGTCTTTCTACAAGACAAATTCCTTAGCAGCCCCTTATCTTACTGTCTTTCTTCAAAGCCAGCTTCCTTTTCCCCTTTCTCATAAACCATTTTCTCAGCTCCCACTCACAGCTAACCTCCTAAGTATTTTGTTCTTTCCCTCGCAAATTATTAGTTTTTGTGGATCATAAATCCTCCGTTTTCTAGGTAAAACAGAGGGCCTGGTTCTCATTTATACAGTCTCCTTTTCACACTTCTGTGGCAGGGTAAAGGGGGCTGAAAGTGTGAAAAATTAATTCCCACACCCTGTAAGGCCCTATACACTGCCAGAGTGATGTAAAGGGGCTTTAGTGTAAATAATAATCAGGCCAGGTGCCTAACTGCAATAGGCCCCGATAGTATTATTTATACTACAGTCCTGCCTAGAGGCCTCAGTCAAGGATCAGGGTTGCACTATTCTGGGCTCGGTACACATGTGTAATCCAAAGACAGTCCCTGCCCCCAAAGAGTTTACAATCAAGTATCACAGTCCTACAGTTGGATCCACATGGGTGGACCTTTATACCTTCGTGGAGTGCCACTAAATTCACTGGGGAGCAACGCAGGGACAAGGCAAAGTTCCACTGGCTGGATCAGGGCCCAGGTTAATGACACTTGGGATATGTGGATGAAACAAAGAAATGAGTGTGGTGGTTTAGGGCAGTGGTTCTCAACCAGGGATGAACAGGTTTCAGGGGGTCCACCAAGCATGGCCAGCATTAGACTCAGTAGAGCCCAGGCAGAAAGCTGAAGTCCAGCTGCACTGGATTGCAGCCTGGGGTACCGAGTCCCACCACTGGGGGTGAAGCCAAAGCCTGAGCAACTTAGCTTCGCAGTGCCCCCTGTGGTGTGGGGCCCCAAGCAATTGCCCTGCTTGCTATCCCCTAACTGTGGCCCTGGCTTTTATATGCAGAAAAACAATTGTTGTGGCACAGGTGGGCTGTGGAGTTTTTATACCATGGTGGTATAAAAGAAAAAGGTTGAGACCCCTGGTTTAGGGAAAAGGAGGACAAGGTAACAACATGAGCCTGTTTTCACAGACTAGCAGTGCAACGTTCAGAGCTGAGTACAAAGTTCTCCGGTGTTCCAGGCCATTAGGAACCTGCATTTTTTCTTTACATGAAATAATAAAACAAGTTCCTTTACATATAAATATTTGTCAACTAGACTTTTGAAGTCAACTGTGGCTTTATGAATTAAATATTCCTTTCAACAATACCTTTTGGAGAAGACAGGAACCACCAGCAAGAATTAACTTGGTTGTCAGACATCAAGTTGGAAACTTTAAAATGTCTCCTGAATATAATAGCTTTCATTTTGTTAATTTCCCTTTAATTAGCTCTGCTGAGATGCCTTTTTCTCTGGGCCTTGACATCGTACAATCATATTTTAAATGAGGTTTGGCAGTGTGAAAATATGCACTGGTGACACAAAAAGAGATTCAGACAAAGAGATACCTGCTGTGAATGTAATGCTTTTCTTTTCTGTACTCCAGAAACTCAGCTAAGGTTCCCATCACTTTAGTCTCTGAGCACCTCACAAGTTTTAATGTATTTATCCAAACAACTCCCCTCTGAGGTAGGGCAGTGCTATTGTGCAGTTAGGAAAGAGAGGCACAGAGAGATTAAATGCCTTTCCTAAGGTCACACAGGAAGTCTGTGGTGCAGCAGATGCATGAATTTCAGTTCTCGAAGGGGCAGGCTAGCACCCCAACCTCCAGCCCATCCTTTCTCACCGAACTGGTTCAACATCTGGCTCACCGAGTTTAATTAGACTGAACTTTTTCAAAGCCAGCTCGGGGATTTGGTTGCCCTATTCTTACTATTAGTAATAGGGTCATAATGCCTAGGAGCCTTAGCCATGGCCCAGGACTCAGTAGAAGTCAGGCATTCATATCCCTTAGGAATATTGAACATCTGAGCCTTACCACTCAAGAGAGAGATCTTGGAGCCATTGTGGATAGTTCTCTGAAAACATCCACTCAATGTGCAGCGGCAGTCAAAAAAGTTAACAGAATATTGGGAATCATTAGGAAAGGGATAGCTAATAAAACAGAAAATATCATATTGCCTTTATATAAACCCATGGTACGCCCACATCTTGAATTCTGCGTGCAGATATGGTCGCCCATCTCAAAAAGATATTTTGGAATCTGAAAAGGTTCAGAAAAGGGCAACAAAAATGACTAGGGATATGGAACAGCTTCCGTATAAGGAGAGATTAATAAGACTTCATTTTGCAAAAGAGATGACTGGGGGTGGGGGTGGTATATGATGACTGGTGTGGAGAAAGTAAATAAGGAAGCGAGGAGTCCGGTGGCACCTAAAAGACTAACAGATTTATTTGGGCATAAGCTTTCATTGGTAAAAACCCCACTTCTTTCAGATGCACGGCGTGAAAATTACAGATGCAGGCATAAATATATATTGGCACATGAAGAGAAGGGAGTTACCTTACAAGTGGAGAACCAGTGTTGACAGGGCCAATTCAATCAGGGTAGATGTGGTCCACTCCCAATAATTGATGAGGAGGTGTCAAAACCAAGAAAGGGAAAATTGCTTTTGTAGTGAGTGGACCACATCTACCCTGATTGAATTGGCCCTGTCAGCACTGGTTCTCCATTCGTAAGGTAACTCCCTTCTCTTCATGTGCCAATATATATTTATGCCTGCATCTGTAATTTTCACGCTGTGCATCTGAAGAAGTGGGGGTTTTACCCACAAAAGCTTATGCCCAAATAAATCTGTTAGTCTTTGAGGTGCCACCAGAATCCTCGTTTTTTTCGTGTGGATACAGACTAACATGGCTACCCCTCTGATAAATAAGGAAGTGTTATTTACTCCTTCTCATAACACTAGAACTAGGGGTCATCAAATGAAATTAATAGGCAGCAGGTTTAAAACAAACAAAAGGAAGTATTTCTTCACACAATGCACAGTCAACCTGTGAAACTCTTTGTCAGAGAATGTTGTGAAGGGCAAGCCTATAACTGGGATCAAAAAAGAACTAGATAAATTCATGGAGGATAGCTCCATCAATGGCTATTAGCCAGGATGGGAAGGGATGGTGTCCCTAGCCTCTGTTTGCCAGAAGCTAGGAATGAGCGACAGGGGATGAGCAGAAATGGCCAAATTACTTGGAGTCACAGTTCACAATAAATTTGCTGCTAAATACAGTGCAGGAGGCACTTGAGCAAACCAGGGAATGTTGTAAACGGTGGGCTCCATTCTAGGGGCCAGATCCTCTGCTTGGATAAAGCAGGATGGCCTCATTGAAGCCACTGCAGGGCCGCCCAGAGGCGGGGGCAAGTGAGGCAATTTGCCCCTGGCCCCGCAGGGGACCCCCACGAGAGTTTTTCGGGGCCCCTGGAGCGGGGTCCTTCACTCGCTCCAGGGGCCCCAGAAAACTCTCGCGGGGCCTGGGCCCCCGGAGCTTCTTCTGCTCCAGGTCTTCGGCGGCAGGGAGTCCTTCCGCCCTGGGGCAGAAGGACCCCCTGCCGCTGAATTACCGCCAAAGCGGGACCCGCCGCCAAAGTGCTGGGTCTTCAGCAGTAATTCGGCGGTGGGGGGCCACTGCCGCAGGTCTTTGGGGCACTTCAGCGGCGGGTCCTGGAGCGGAAGGCCCCCCCCGCCAAATTATTGCCAAAGCGGGGACCCCCCGCCACCGAAGACCCCAGACCCCCTGAATCCTCTGGGTGGCCCTGAGCCAGTGGAGCTATGTGGCATTACACCAGCTGAGAGTCTGGCAGTAGCTTATTAATTAGAGAGATGCTGGATTTACAACCGTGTAAATAAGGTAAGAATCTGACTGTCAGTGACCAGGCCGTGGGCCGTCCTGCTTAGATGTCAGAGCAGGAGTCGATAGTCAGAAATTGAAGCCCAGGGTCAAAGCTGGAGTCAGAGGCCAGGGCCAAAGCTAGAGGTCAAGGATCCAAGCTGAGGCTCAGAACTAGGTTCCCTGGAGTGAGGCGAGGCAGGGACAAGTTTGTGTCTAAGGCAGGAGCTATCCCAGATATGGGCAAATGCTTTGAGCAGCCACTGAACTACTGCTGCTCCTGGGCTTAAGATCCTTCCCACCAATCAAGTGATGTAGCCAATTAGGCAGCCTACTACAGACTAGCTGTGCTTGCTAGGTTGCCAGAGACTGGCTGTGCTGCAGGCACTGCCACTAGATACGGAGTCTCCAAGGGAAAGGCGTGGCCTGGATTCTATGGAGTGATGCCAAGCGCATTCATCTGCGTTGTTGGGGAGCTCCCGCCCAGAATGCATGAGATAGGCTGGAGAGTGCATGGTAAATGCACAAGCAGCATGGGCTGGAGACCATGACTGGGCTGGCTGTGCTCTTGAGATTCAGGGGTGGCTCTAGACATTTCGCCACCCCAAGCACGGCGGCATGCCGGGGGGGGGGGGCGCTCTGCCGGTCACCAGTCCCGTGGCTCCGGTGGACCTCCCGCAGGCGTGTCTGCAGGAGGTCCACCGAAGCCACGGGACCAGCAGACCCTCCGCAGGCATAGCGCCCCCTGCAGCTTGCCGCCCCAAGCATGTGCTTGCCGTGCTGGGGCCTGGAACCGCCCCTGTTGAAATTACACCCAGGCAGAGGGTGCATGATGGGATCACCCGAGGGAATGAGAATTTGTGGGTGGAGGGTTCACAGCGAAGAATGTGCTGTGGGAGAGCTTGAAGATCAGACCTGCAGCTAGCACCTCATCTGGGTGCGTATGTGACTGGGGAGGAGAATCCAGGTCAGGGATGAACTCAGCAGTGTCCCTGCGAAAAGAACTGGTGCTGACCCAATACGTCATGATTGATGTGCTGCCCTCTCTGGCTGTGGCTGAACCCTCTGAAAACTGCCCATGCCCCGTTCTGGGCTGGACTCTGAGTATAAAGGAGACACACTGCATTACGACAGTAAGATATGCAGCCAAAGTAGACTGAAACACCCCATCTAGTGCTCTGCATTGGCCAGCAGCTGGTATAACAATCATACACCCCTCCCTAGCACACAGTGGCACCTTCACCTCCTAGTCCACAGATCTTCCCATCACATCAAGCAATGGCAGGTGTCTCTACTCGCCACTGCTCCATCCTGCACTCCTGTCATCTCAGTCCAAGCTTGGCTTAACTTTGAGACCACTGAGCTCCCATTGTTTAGTCATCATGGGCCCAATCCTGAATGGGGTTGAGGTAGCTCAGCCCCCACCCCACCCCCATCAATCTCCACAGGATCAGGTCCTGGGTCTCATCACTCAATGTAAATTGCTCTCCCCTCCTTTCAAACAGGTCTTCTGATCTCCTCCCATTGTTGCTCTGGTTGCTCCCTGCCCTTTCCTGGCATGCAGGCAGTTAGGTAAGCACACAACAGATAATGTTAAAGCTAATTGCAAGGCTTATAAATCACAATAGATGTGCTGGGAATCTCTATAGACATACCCCTGGGCACTCCTATGTGGGCTGCATAGCTAAGCACCTCAGATAAGTTGCTGGACTGGGAATACATGGAGGAGACAATAATGGATTACTAGCTACAACCCCAACAATAAATAAATAAAAAAAGACAGACTTCTGCTTTTGTTCATTATTCCTATAATCTTAGGTTAACAAAAACTCAGGTCTATGATGGGGATAAAATATTCCCCCTGCCGCCCCCACCTGCCTCCCAATTACAGCTTTGGATTAGTGTAGCGAGCTGCTGAGGGTGGTTTGGCCAGAACCCAAGCTCAGAAATCACTCATCCTTGACAGACGCTGCAGTGAGTTAGAGCTGCAGCAAGCGGGAAATCTCAGCGATGGGCTGGCCGCATGCCCAGAGAGAAGAGGCAGTTCCTGCTTTGTCTAGGCCCCGTTACTAATCAGAGTCGAGAGCTCTGCCCGCTCCCTCCCTCACCTCTGTGGTGTGCTCCTGAAGAATAAAAGGCTGGCAAGCCTACAGGAAGAGAACAAATGTGGACATGCGATGTCAGAGGAATCCTTGGCTTTTGCCTTTTGCATCAGCAGCGTCTTAGGAGTTCAGCAGGTCACTGAAAGATTTACAAAGGATACTGGCTGTTCTCATCAGCCAAAAAGCTTCTTCTGATCTCAAAGGGTCCTTTTCTGAGAGATACTGGGATACCAATGACACTGATGGGACCTCAGCACCTCTGAGGCTTTGGCTTTACATAATTAGCCAATGGTACATTTTTCCATACATATAATTTCCCCTTTGAAAATCTTTTTAACATTCTTGTTGTGTTGATTTTCCCCTTAATTGAAAGTGAAAAGGAAAAGTCTCCTGGAGAGAGTACAGTGTGTCTCCCTCAGTAACATAGTTCATGTGAATGCAGAAGAGCAGCTATTCCCTGGGAAAGCCAACTTCTAGAACTTTAAAGGTGCAGTACACAGAAAACACAATCACAACAGCTACGTAGCCGAATGCATCACACCTTAAACATTGCTTTCAATATGCCACTGACCCATCTTGAGCTTATTAATTACATTCATTTCTTAGGCTTCTTTGGAAGAGTTTTTGAGGAGTAATTTCAAGAGGGAGGATGTGGAAAGTGGATTGTGTCACGGAAAGGTTTTGTTGCTGGATTCCTTCTCTTGCTACAATTAATGTGACATTTGTACAGCAGCTCTCATCAGAGAGGGTGCCCTACAAACTCAATAAACCAGATGATGTCACTCCCAGTGTGCAGTTTCAATGGTGGAGGAAGTGATCCCTGGGTATAGTTTGGACATTCACTTGTTAGGATTCTAAAGAGCTTTGGGCTGAAACGTGCTATAGCGATAGAAGAGACAATTGCTATTACAGGGTCCATTTTTACTGAGTAGCCCTGACAAAAAAACCCAACCTCCCAGACAAGGGGAGCCAATGATGTTGACGGCAAGGTAATGAGATCCGATTCAGTTGCTTTCTTCCTCTCCGCAAGCCTGTCACTTCTTGCTGTTTGCAATCAGTGAGCCTAGATTGATATATTAGTTATGAAGACAGGAATGCTCTTTAGTTTGCTCACATCCCAGACAGACAGACAATACAGACAAAAATGTAGTTATTTATTCATATTTATAGACACACATAGTGCCTTTCACATTCAGATATTCAAAATAATTCCATATGCTTGAACGCCTATGGCGTTAAATACTGCTTGTGCAATGAGTATCTAGTCAAATGGACCAGTGATACCAAAGCTCACATGCAGAGAGCTGAATGTGATGGACCAGATTAATCTCAGGTATAACTCCACCAACTTCTGGGGGAGCTGCAGATGCCAGAATCTCTAAGATTCAAGCCATTCTCACTCAGATGCCTAAATAGGGGTTGAGGTATGGTTCTATTCATTTAGATGGAATATATAGTCCCAAAGTGTTAACGTAACCCAGTCGCTGTCCAACATTAAACAGAGTTAGACAATGTGTGGGGTTTGTTAGGATCATGGCAAATACACCATTCAAAATTCTTTTAACCATTTATTAAAGATACAGAAAAGAAGGGGAAACCATTAAAGCATTTGAAATGTAAAGTATTAAATAAGGGTGTTCATTTTAACATCCCTTGTTCCCTTTCCCTTGAGCTGGAGAGAGTTTTTGGAAGACCAAAACCCCTTGTTTGACAGCCTGTTAGATGGCATCAGGGATGGTAACACCTGTCCTTTGGGGAACAGAGAAGTTAACTGAGATGAGCTGTTGTTGCTGCTGTCCAATCCTGTTGCATCTCAGGTGGTGTTTGGGACATAGCTGGAGTTGGTAGAGTTAGTGATATCATCTGGGTCCCTCTCTCTGGTCTGAGCTAGTCAGGACATCCCACAGGATTAGGACAAAGAAGGTTGTGGTTCCTAGGAGATGATGGGAATGGCAGCCATGATGGTGAAGCTCACTCCAGTAGTATCAGTCTGTTCTTCTCAAAGTCTCCTTCTTTAAGGACTCTCAAAGGGAACAGTGCGGGGAATAGCTCACCCCTTGTTTTGTCCCCCAATAAGACCTAATATCTGACACACCAGTTTGAATTCCTTAGTTTGCAGAGCCACATCTTCTGTTTTTACCAAATATAACTCAAGAACTATGTTAAGATCATATCAGGAGGCCATTTTGTTTAGACTAAGTAGGTGTTTGTCTCCTTGTCTTACCTTCCCTCCCGCCCCCCCCCCCCCATTAACTTTTGCTGTTCTGGATGGCTGTGACATTTTATGAACTTTTACATCCTTTTTACAGTTGAGCTTACCAGATGGCCCAACTATTACAACAGACCCACGTTTGAGAATGATGATAGCACACACAAAAAATCTTTGTGAGAATGTTCCCTTCAGAAGTGTCCTCACCACCATTGGGAAAAGGTCTTATTATTCAAACAACAGACTGATGGACAACTATGAAACTTTGCAGATAATTTGCAAACAGAAAAGTGGACTCCTTCCATTTACAGAGCTTAGGTCAACACCTTTCTACTCATCTCTGAGAGCCACACAACCATTAATGGCGTTTATCTTTCCAACACCTCTCTGAGGTAGGGAAGTACGATCCCCATTTTACAGAGTGGGAACTGAGGCACAGGGTAGATAAAGTGATTTACCCAAGATTGTCACACAGTGAGTAAGTGACTGAGCCAGGAATTAAACCCAGGCCCGGCCCAGTGCACTACCCACTAGACCATCCTTCTTCCCATCAGCTAATGCATCCAGAAACAATACTGCACAGAAGCTAGGTGATTTAGCCAACCACCCATAGAGCCCAAATAGCTACTACTCACAGAGACCAATTCACAATCATCAACCCACAGAGTAAAACGTGTCCATTTGCCAACTAATCATGAATAATGAAGACATTCATGGCAATCATAATGACCAGTTTGTAGATAATTTTCCAGCAGAAGGAAGGGTTGAATTCATCAGATGAGTGATTCACAATGAATAATTTCAAGCAGCCCTAACAGACGAGCCCTTCTCTGAAATATTCTACATGTCAATTCAGATCAATGGACAGAAGAATTCAAAGGCAAGAAGAAGCCAAGAATCTACTGAGCAAAACAAAACACTGACGTAAGATCCTGTTTCTTCTTCAATCCATTAACTTACAGATACAAAACAAAATAAAACTCCTTCACGGAAATGGACATGTCTCTATAGCAACTGATAATGGAACTTTTCCCAGTAAATACCTCTGTCATGAGATCCAGTAGGGCCAGCCAATGTTCCTGTTTAAAGCTGAGCAAGAAATGGTTTTCCCATCACAAAAGTTGTTGAGATCTTGAAAACGGTTCCCATTCTGCATCATGACAAAACTGAGATGTTTGAAATTTTTCATGGAAAAAAAAAGAAAGAGAGAACCCCTCCACCCCAGAATAGCCAATAGTCTAGTGGGTAGGGACCTTACCTAGGAAGTGGGAGACTGGGTTCAAGTCCCTACTCCAAAGTAGGCACAGGAGGGACTTAAAGCTGGGTGTCCCACATCACGAATGAATACCCTAACAAATTAGCCTCCCCCAACAAGCACTTTCTCCTTTTCTTAATCAGCTCTATTCCTGTTCTTCTTCTTCGCATTGGCAAACACACAACACCACTCTGATCCCTAATTTCTCCTCTTGCTAGACAGTTAAAAGCTTCACTGTGATGTCAAGATCTGATATTTTAATGGCACTACTAATGCATCTCTTTCCATCCCTAACAAGCCATGCTGAGAACAGGCCTATCCAAGAATATCCCAGTTGAATGTGCACTGAACTCTATATCTGTAAGAAGGAGGCATTAACTTTTTGGTCATATGCTCAAAGGGAAAATATCTGTAATTCTCTGGAAATCAAGTTTCATCTAGCAGATACCCTCAGGGACAGAGAAAGGTATGTCTACACGCCAAGCTTGGGGGAAGAAGGGGGATTGCCAAGCCAAGAAGACACAAGTTCTCTAGGTCTGCTCTAGTGAGTGTGCTAAAAATGGAGCGTGCCTCAGCAGCTCAAGCAGTGGGAGAGGCTAATCACCCCAAGTACGTGCCTAGTATCTTGGACAGGTAAGTACTCATGGTGGCTAGCACACACTAGCTCGAACAGAGCTAGCACAGGTATTTCTCCTTGACCTGAGAAACACACCCCCAGCTCAAAGTGTAGAAATACCTGAGGTCACACCGGGATTCAGGATATGTCACCTACAGCCTTCTTTACAGTGGTGCAGAGCACCCATCGCTCACTGAATTCACTGGCAGTAGCTGCCATTCAGCAGCTCTTGAAAACCACAGGACACGCATTTTTGTGCCTCAGTTTCCCCAACTGTAAAGTAAGGCTAGTATACACTGAGAGCACAAGGATGTCACAAGACAATCACTGCTCATAGCAGGGCTAGGAGAGCCTTGGATGAGAGGGGCTTTAGAAATGCTAATGATTAGATATGAATGTGGAGATCGGGGTGGTGGAAGGCCCCTCAGAAAATTCTTTGATTGACTGAACGCTAAATAAATAAATAAAATAAAGGGCTGTAACAGAGGCTTCTATCTGAGAGGCCAAATGAAATATGAGAAGGCTCCAAAATGGGCTGGTAAGCTTATCAAGGAGGAAATGAATAGAGCATATATCTGGCTGTCTCCAGTAGATGCAGAAGGTGCCAATGCCATATCTGCTCCCAGCACAAGGAGCTGTGGAGCTGCACGGAATTACAATATCTCTCATCAGAGAAGGACACAAAGTGACTAAGAAGTGATTTAAAAAAAAGCAGCCAAGCTTTTCATTTTTGCAAGTGCATCCCCTCATTATATTTTCCTTTTAAAAATATCATCTTTTGACCGAATTTACTGCCAGCGACAGGCTGATGGCTTGACAGCCCTGGAGACTGAAGACTTCTCTAGTTTATCTGTTGTGCAGACAAGGGCAATGCAAGCTTCCCTCAAGCACTACTCCAGCAACGTGCTTCCTCTACAGAGGAAAGAAAGTCACTCTCAGTACACAGTCCATCCTTGACCCCTATGCAAGGGCATCCATGAATGCAACGTGGTCTCAATGGTAGTTTTTGTGACTTGTGGACACCTCTCTTCTAGAAGAGGACAGAGAGCAATCAATTCATTTCACATAAGACAGCAAGCAGCCTCTAATGAGTTATGTTGCTTTTTGCAACAGTGACCTAGTGGCGTGGCATGTGCTGAAGAATTACAAACCTCCACTTACGTTGCAGTAAAAGTATTATTGTTTGTATTAAGATTGTGTTTGCACAGGGCTCTACGCACTAAGTAAGAGACACTCCCTGGACCAGAGAGCGAACAAACGAAATACACAAAGAACAAGGGGAAAGAATTAATACGATCCACACTTTTACAGATGAGGAACAGAGACATAAAGAGACTTGCCCAAGGTCACACAAGAAGCCTGTGACAGAACCAGAAACTGTACCCTAATCTTCTGAGTCCCTGTCCAGCACTTTACCTACAAGTCCTTTTCTTCATCAACGCTACGCAAACAGCTGGTTGTGTTGTGTAAAATGACACTGAGAGCCCCATTGTAAGAAAAGGCTGCCTCAATAACATATCCAAATCCCCTCCCCCCCGTGGGACTCTCCCATTGGCCTTTACACAATGTTGCAACACTCCTGATATTATCAAACCCTTTGGTGTATTTCTGAGAGCCCCAGCTCCTGGAGTCATACAGTGACATGTGACTAGAGCTGGCCAGGCATCTTCTGTTGGATTTGGCAGGTTTGGCAAAAATTTCAAATTATGCCAAAAATCAATTTTCTGGCAGGAACATTGTAACGAAATATTTTGTTTCGGGTCAGTTATAGGTGAACTTCAATATTTCAGTTTGTTGAACTGACCCAAAATGTTTGGTTTTCCATCATTTCAACACTAAAATGCATTTCCCTATTTTGGCATATTGCCTCATGGGAGTTTTAGTTTGGGACCTCGTTCTCACCTATGGGCTGGGTTCCTGACTGACTACATCTCCCATAATGCAATGCAGATATTCCTCTGAATAGGCTGTGTGGTGCAGCAGATGTATTATGCCAGGGGGCATGACTGCATGTGCATCTAAGGAGATCATACAGTCCAGCAAGGGAGCTTGGCTCATAGAGGAGAATGGAGGCATTAGTCTTCTGACCTACAACTCCTATGAAGCAATGCCTCACAATGGGGAATGCAGTCTAATGCTGAACTGACTCGAAACAAAACGTTTTGGGTCAGTTCAACAAAACATTTTGATTCATGAATGTCAGAATGTTTTGGTTCAATGAACGGTGTCAAAATGAAATACTGCAGCACTTCCAAATCAAAGTGGTTTGTAATATTCCATTCTGAAAAAGTTTTGATATTTCACCTTTTCATCCCTGATTGGGAACAGAAACAAATGTTGAAATATCAGAATTTACCTCTTTTGGTATTTTTTGTGCCCTTTCATTTTGGGTAATGGCTAGATATCATGAGGCTTCCAGTCCTTCCAGACTGTACATCAGAACTACCACTAAACCATCCTCTTTTGTGATCATTTGTGAATTCTGTTTCTGAATGAAACCAGAACTTTCGGGACTGGCAGATCACCTGCAGAACTGCCGCCGAATCCACGTGACCGGCGGACCTCCCACAGAAACGCTGCCGAAGACTGCCTGACTGCCATGCTTGGGGCAGCAAAGAACATAGAGCCGCCCAAGTCGATAGGCCAGAGGAGGTCCCAGGAACACAGAATGAAGATTGTTTAATATGGTCACAGCAGTATTACATGGCCAAAGTAGACCTGTCTACAATTCTAACCAGATCAGCATTGCTTTGGGGATGAGACAGCTATTGTTATTCATAGCACTCCCCTTATCCTTTAAAATAAATATCAGAAATGTCTTTTAAATGACAAAAATACTATCTAAATGCCCATATTCCACAGCATTATATAAAGGTCATCAAGACACATCCCTGTAAATCACTTTTGAGCAATGTTTTAAATTCCAAACCATGAGCCACATGCTCAGTTGTGGCCCAGTAGTGCTCAGTGTAGCTGAGGTAGAATAGAAAAGAGGGGCTCATAAAAGTGCCCTCTGTGTCCCCCCAACCCTGGATCCATTTTGCACTAGACTGGCCCCCCAGCACAGGTTAGAGCAGCCTGGTGGCTTCTTTAACTTGTGCCAGCTGCCAACGGCCCCCAAGGGGCTGTTATTGCAGCCAGGGATCAGTGGGGTGCAGGGAGATGTAGAAGAATGACTCGCCAGGTGGCACACTCCCTCAAGGCTCAGCATGGCATAGCAGACTCTCCTCATCTGGCATTCCCTGCCAACAGTCACTCTGGCCCTGCAGTGATCTGCTCAGCTCTCTGGCCAGGTCACTTATAGCCACTCCCCCTTCTGGGGAGGGGGGGCAGACAGGCCAACCAACAAAAGTCCTATAGCATCCCACCAATTCCAGACTCACTAGTGCTTCCACCTCTGATCTCTGGGGTCTTTGTACCCCCTTTCTCAGTGTGCCTGTAAGGGAACCCAGGGTCTCCGCCTCTTCCTGTGGGTTCCAGTTACAGTTTTTTCCAGTGCTCTGTCCTCTCAAGCCAGTCTTCGTAAAACGTTTCATTTAAGGTCACATTCTTCTGATGTGCCCTCTTTGCCCCCAGGCACAATACACCCTCACCTAGACTTATGGCCTCCTGGGCCACAAATACATGTCTCACACCCAGTCCCCATGGACTTTGACTGTTTTCTTGCACAGGATCTCCTGTAGGTCCCGTTGCTGTTCCTCTGTCCAGGACAGTGACTTCTACAGATCCAACTGTAGTTCCCACTGGTTTTGTTGGTTCTTGAGGAACTGCTGGAGGACCACGTGGATCTGTTTTGCCAGCCTGATCGCCTCCGTAAGCTGGCACAGGATATCTGGTGACCATGACTGACCCTCCATATAGCAGCTTGGGAGGGCACATCTTTCTTCACCAAAGAAGGCTTCCACACACTTCAGCTGTGTCTTTCTTTCCCCCTTCAAAGCTCCAACCAGTCTCACTCTTCCCTTATTTCAAGAGCGATCATCATGTCTGTACGCTCCACCACATATAGGCTGGCAGCGTTCCTCACAAGCCTGGGGAATTCTTAGCCACATCTAACTCAGTCTTTAGCCCCTCCCTCCAGCATCCATTTATTGTCCAAAAAGGCAACAAATTCACAAAAGAAAAAAACATCCAGCTGGAACTTTCTATCCAGCCACATCTCCCAGGGCTTCCCACTTGGAATCTCCCCACACCAGCAACTATTACAAGAGACTGTCCCTTCATACAGCATCTCTCTACACTCCCTCCCCTTTCCCACGGCTATTTATAGGGAACACTTGTCCCCTTCTCAGTTGCATCTGAGTAATGACTTGGCTGGCCCTAAGCCTCTGGCCCTTAAAGGACAGGCCACTCTGGCTGTCTGCACTGTGATAAAAACCCTGCAGCATCGAGTCTTTGAGCCCAGATGACTTGACTTGAGCTTGCAGGGCTGGGGCTTTGGGGCCAAAAATTGCAGTATTGTTATTTGGGTTTGGGTTGAAGCCCAGGCTCTAAGACCATCCCCCTCTGTTACCAGATTTGCCCATTACTTTGGGGTATGCTCATTTATTAGGGTTACTCTTCTGAGGGGAGTTTCTGTAATTCCATCTATGTACTGCTTGTGTCACTTGTGTTCTCATACGGAGCTCTGCTTCTCCCTGCTGCAAGTTCCCTCCCAATGGAGCTATCCTGCCCTAGGTTCCCCAGGGCTGGGTTCCTCCAGCCCCAGAATCAGACGAACACACACACATTAACAGACCACGTCTGAGAGGACCAGGTTAATCTGCACTCCCAAGCTGACCCCTTATATGTCCCTGGACTCAGTAGGCTGCACTGAGCAGCACTTCCAAGCTGCCACCCTCATATGCCCTAGGTTCAGCATGTCCCTATCCCCACTTTCACATTACAATTGTTCTGGTAGTAACCCACTCGATGAGCAAACCCCACAGGATTTTTGGGTGCTGCAGGGATCTTTAGCTTATATAGGAGGAGCGTTGCTGCAGAGAGAATGGGTGCAAAAAACACCCACGAAAGGGTGGGGGAGAGAGAGAGAGAAGCAACCAGCTTAACCATGAAAGTTATTTATTGCCAGGTAATAACCATACAAGGGGAAACAAACAAACAAAACAGTTATAATAGTAAATCTAACTTAAATTTGATTATAAAAGTCAAGTTTAGAAAACTATACGTGATCACACAAGTCAGGGTCAGAAGGCGGTACAGAGAGAGCGAGAGAGAGAGAGAGAGATGGGTTCTAACCACTCCATGAAGCTTGAATTGATCAGGGGTCCCAGTTGGTGGTGGTAGCTGAGGGTCCGGAGTGCTGGAGACAGGCAGAGCCCCCAGCACAATCAGTCAGGAGAAGATGAAGTCCCAATGGAACTGATGCAGATTTTGGATCCAGGCATCAGAAAACTTACTTGAGCATAGGTACGGGTTTTTATAGGGGAAGAACAATGGTTCACAGGAGAACACTAGATTTGTTTATGGGTAAACTGATGGCTCAAGAGAATATACCAAAGTTGTTTTGTTCAGGCTAGACAATAGGAACTGATCATTCCCGGCTATAGGTGATGTTCCTTTGAGGAAGCCCACAATGCAATTAGGCAGCTTCAGTATTTTGGATACCAAATAAAGAATTTATTACTAGAATTGGTATGATAACTACTGAGATGGGTGTGTGCAGGCTCAGACTTGGTGGCTATGTCTACACTGCAATTAAAAACCTATGGCTAGCCAATGCCAGGTGACTTGGTGTCGCAGGGCTCAGGGTCAAGGGCTGTTGAATTGCATTGTAAATGTTTGTGCTAGCGCTGGAGGTCAGTGCTAGGACCCTGTAAGCTGGGAGGGTCCCAGAACTCAAGCTGCAGTCTGAGCCTCAATGTCTACACTGTAATTAAACAGCCCCTTAGCCTGAGCCAGGGTCAGCTGACATGGGCCAGCTGCGGGTTTTGAATCGCAATGTAGACATGCCCACTCTTGCCACTGTCTGACTCTGCTCAATATACGCTTACTCTATTTTTACATCTTGAATGTAACTTGACGTGCTTTCTGGATGTGGGAAACTGTGAACAGTCTTTGTGAGACAACTGGGGTGGTATCTCAACAGCCTGTGATTCTGGTGGAGGAAGGATGGTCTGTAGGTTAGTGCACTAGCCTAGGCCACAATAGCTGTGGGTTCAATTCTTTCTCCATGACAGACTTGCTGAACAGGCTTATGCATGTCATTTCATCTCTCTGTGCCTCAGTTCCCCATCCATCAAACAGATAATAATGCATTAAAGATTGTGAAGCACATTGAACTCTGATAAAATAGCAGTTACTGTATGTGGGAACCCCTTTAAATCAGTGGGCAAGAGTCTATTTTTATTTAGACCAGTTAAATCTGGATTTCAGTGGGTAGAATTAAGAGCAGACATTGGCCCTGTGACTTAGATTTCCTTTGTCTGCACTTTCGTCAAGACGGGGCATGTTTTCTTTTAAGTGAAACAGAAGCCAGTGAGAAAATGGCATCTTGAGGGAGAACAAGAGTATTAATAGTTTCTTCATATCCACCGTTCTCTGGTAAAGTCATATTACCCCACTGGTGAAGGGAGCTGGTCTAAAGCTGGTCAATATTTTTAAGCAAGAACTTCTACCTGGACCAATATGAACTTCATTTGTTGTAGGATGATATCTGCATTTCTTTTCCACTCTTGTAGCTGCAAGCGAGTACTAGATCTCCAACTTCTACATGCTTCATTTTGTTCCCTTGAGGAATAGTTATTTTTTTATATAGCATACTTTATCCAAATCAGGTCGTGTAGCTTCCAGTCTTGCACATAAATGTCTCCTTATTAGTCATTCAGCCCACATACATTTTGTAGAACTACACTATGTGGTCTTGTTTGATAAAATAGCAAGAGAGAAGCTATTTTCTGATTTAAAGATAGTTTATCTCCCTTGACAGTTTTCATGGCAGTTTTAAAAGTTCTAACAAAACATTTGACTTCCCCATTAGAACTCAGATGGCAGGGGGCAGATAAAACACGTTACATTTTATTAACCTACAGAAAGTTATTGAATTCTGGTGATGTAAATCCAGGTACATTATCAGATATTAATTCTTCAGGTAATCAAAAAATGAAGCTTAAATGGCACAGTCTGCATTAAGGAAGGACACGTGGCTAACTTATGGGCTCCTACCAAGATCAGAAAGTTGTCACCTAACAGACCGACAACCTCAATCTGGACTTGGTCCCATGGGCACGGTGACCATCTCCAGGGATCCAAAACAAGCCTTTGATTGTACAAACTGATGAGGTTTGCAATTAAGACTTGGGTTTCTCCATAGCCTTCCCTAGCCAACTCTCCTAGGCACCTTTGAATAGCCCTTGCTGGTATCTCATTATTCAGTATCTTGCTGCCAAGCCTGCTCTCTAGCTGTAGCTCTAATACGAACCATACCTGGATGGTTTCCATGAATTCCTTTTAAAACCTAGTGTAGTTACATTTCCAGGCAACTGGTCAGATCCTCAGCTGCTGTAAACCCACCTAGTTCCATTGAGATCAGTGGTACTGTGCCAATTTGCACCAGCTGAGGATCTTGGTCCCATTTAATTTTATTGCAAATCCAATAAATTTATGGATGTTCTTTTGATTTCCCCATCTTTTACTGTATCAACTGACAACTAATTGCTCTGTTCTGAATCACTTCCCTCAGCAGTGGTTTCCCCTCACTGTCACTTGCTATCTCTGTTTGCTTTTATCCATATTTTTCCTGTATTTAATTTCTTCTTCATAGCTTGTGTTCATGGGATTTTTTTCCAGGCTGCTTTCCTTCCCACATGTCCAGATAATGTGTCCAGGCACTTGGCATATGTGACATTTTGTATTTTTATAATAGCATACATCAACTGAGTAGTTGTGTTTACCACAGTGAAAACATAGTTGCTTTGAGTTTATCTTGTGAATTGGGGCACTGCACATTTTTAACTCATTTGCTTGTTTCTCAGCAATCTTATGTTTGACAGCTGTGTTCACAGCCTTGCTTGGTGTAAGGTCTGCTTTTGCTAATAGCTCCCTTTGTGTTGCAGATGAATGTATCCCACACACAAATCTGTCCCATAAAGCTGCCTCTAAAAATTGTCAAAAACTGGCAGCTCTCTGCCATCTTTCTTAGCTCTGCTAAGAATAGTATCAAAGGTTCAGTTGGGTTTTTTGTTTCTTCTGATGAAATTTAAACAGATCAGACCAGATCTTCAGCTGATATAAATCAGCATAGCACTGCTAACTTCCATAGAGCTACTTTGATTTGCACCAGCTGAGAATCTGGCACATAAGCTATTATCAGTGTCTCTTACATCAGGTGTATTTTAATCAATTTACATCTTTTTTTCTTAACATTTTGATGATGGAACATTTGGGGTCACTAAGGTACTAACAATGAGCCTGATCCTCCACCGCTTTGCACCTTACGTAATAATTTACACTGGGGAATTCTGATTCAGCAGCATTTTACACCCACTTTGCACAGGTGTAATTGACTACACAAACTGCAAGGCATGGGAGAATCAGTGCCTATGGGCCAGACACTGGTCCCCAGCTCTGCTCCCTTTGTACCTTTCAGGTGGCACAAAAAGCAGCTGCAAGGACACAGCTGACAATTCACCAAGCATGGGGAAGTCCCCAGCAGTCACAGAGTTGGTCGAGCTGCTCCAACCCTGCATCCCCCAACCATGATATAAAGCATCTGTCCAGACAGATGGGTCTGGTTAGAGTGCAGTGTGCTTCTTTAATCCCTAATTAGCAGATGGTCCCTTGGTGCCATAGCCAGTCAACCAGCCAATGAAACAAAACATCTTTTTGCCTACTCCGGGGCCAGGGCCAGAGCTGGCTTAGGTGAGGGACCCAGGATGGGGGAGCCATAGCTAACTCTCTTGTGGTTCCCTCTTAGCTGTGGCTGTGACCCTATATACTTTCCCTTCAAAAGACTGCATGCAGATGTGATTCATCCCTCTATTGTTCTAGTTTTATTCCGGTATAACTCAAACCTGTTTCTTTTCTTACCACCTTCTATTGTATTAGTTACAAAAGTGTTCCAGCAGTCTTTCCCCATATTCGCCCCTATCTAATCTTTCTCTATCATCTCTTTCCCCATGTGGTGATATTTCCCCCTTTGAAAAGTACCAATGAAAATACTTTGCTGCTCTTTGCTTTCTCAGCTGCCTAGTAGATATTCAGCCAGGCTGTTTCCTTGGGTTATTTCTTTCTCAGGTCACAGAAATCCGTCACTTATTGACTCTTTTAACTCAGCCAAGCTGTTCAAAGCTTTTTCTTTGCTTTTGTTGTGGTTTTTTCCAGTCAGCTAGCTGAATTTTCAGGCATAAGAACAGCAGTTACAACAACACCCTATCTTTCTCTTTCCTAAGGTTTTATTTTCCTTTAAGTTTGCCATAACAACGTGACCCCTTTTTGTTCACTTGTACGTCTTTTTGCTAGTTTGTTGTTATCCCTCTACTTTGACCAAAGGGCACAGAGACTGTTCCACTTCATTCTGTATGGCCACTGCATTTTTTACTAGTACACATAGGGGTGTCAGCAGTATGGCACTTCTGGTGGACCCAGCTATTACATCGCTGAGGATTGCTTTTGGCAGGGAAAAACATAGAATCGTTTGTACCACCAACACTTGAAAGGTCCTGGAAACTGAACTCCAATCTTACCCCTAGAAGTGGTCTCTCCAAGGGCAGCACTGAAACATATTGGTGGGCAATTATGTTGTTATTATGTACTATTTATATTTCCATAGCACCGAGGAGCTACGGACCAGGCCCCCATTGCGCTAGGCACTGTACAGAACAAAAAGACAGACCCTGCCCTAAAGAGCTTACAGTCTAAGACAAGAGACAACAGATGGCTACAGACAGACCAATGAGAGAGCACAAGGAAATAGCGTTCCTCATCAGGATTGGCACTAGTATCAGCACACCCATTGCTCCACCACTGTCAAGTTTGCGTAGGCAGCCTGGCAAAGCGGGTTGTAAGAAAGGATTTGAATGAGGTAGCTTTGCTGGTGTTTACAGGGAGATCCTTCCAGGCATGTGGGCAACATGGGACAAAGCACAAAGATGTCCTATTCCTGGCTCTGGCACTGGCCTGCTGGATGACCTTGGGCAAGTCATGTCCATGTTCAGGGCCTCAGTTTCCCCATCTGTAAACTGGCGATAATGATACTGGCCTCCTTTGTGAAGCACTGTGAGATTTGCTGATAAAAAGTGCTATATAAGAACTGGGTATTGGTATGAGTATTATTTTAATTTTAGCATCATTGGCCGCCTGGATTGGTGGAATCAGATGCTGTCACTGGCCACACTTTAGCTGTTCTGTGGATAGAAACTTCTACCTGCAGGTCTCTTTATCTGGCACCACAAAACTAAGTGATTGGGCAACAAAATGGCAAATGAAATTTAATGTGGATAAATGTAAAGTAATGCACATTGGAAAAAATAACCCCAACTATACATACAACATGATGGGGGCTAATTTAGCTACAACGAGTCAGGAAAAAGATCTTGGAGTCATCGTGGATAGTTCTCTGAAGATGTCCACGCAGTGTGCAGAGGCGGTCAAAAAAGCAAACAGGATGTTAGGAATCATGAAAAAGGGGATAGAGAATAAGACTGAGAATATAGTATTGCCCTTATATAAATCCATGGTACGCCCACATCTCGAATACTGTGTACAGATGTGGTCTCCTCACCTCAAAAAAGATATTCTAGCACTAGAAAAGGTTCAGAAAAGAGCAACTAGAATGATTAGGGGTTTAGAGAGGGTCCCATATGAGGAAAGATTAAAGAGGCTAGGACTCTTCAGTTTGGAAAAGAGAAGACTAAGGGGGGACATGATAGAGGTATATAAAATCATGAGTGACGTTGAGAAAGTGGATAAGGAAAAGTTCTTTACTTATTCCCATAATACAAGAACTAGGGGTCACCAAATGAAATTAATAGGCAGCAGGTTTAAAACAAATAAAAGGAAGTTCTTCTTCACGCAGCGCACAGTCAACTTGTGGAACTCCTTACCTGAGGAGGTTGTGAAGGCTAGGACTATAACAATGTTTAAAAGGGGACTGGATAAATTCATGGTGGCTAAGTCCATAAATGGCTATTAGCCAGGATGGGTAAGAATGGTGTCCCTAGCCTCTGTCCGTCAGAGGATGGAGATGGATGGCAGGAGAGAGATCACTGATCATTGCCTGTTAGGTTCACTCCCTCAGGGGCACCTGGCATTGGCCACTGTCGGTAGACAGATACTGGGCTAGATGGACCTTTGGTCTGACCCGGTACGGCCTTTCTTATGTTCTTATGTTCACCACTCAGCAGCACCAAACTCACTTTATTTTAACATAATACAATAAATTTTGCTTTGATCTAGGAAGCCAGTGAAAATCTTGCAGGTGGTTTGGTGTCTGATGTGTTCTATCTCATGCTGCTTTACATTGATGGCATTATTTTAAGCTTAGTGACATTGTACACTACAGTGAGAGGCTGCAGCTGATCAGCACTGCTACTGTTGACTTGATTATAGCACAGCAATGGACTTGACAGCAGAGGAGACCTGCTGCCAGAGGACATGAGCTTTATCTGCTTGGAGATTTGCTCGGGCATCTGGTGCTAATTTTGCAGGACCAAGATGATCTTTCATTCTTAGCCCATAGACAAACTAATGATCTGTGCTCACTATCTGCCTACAGCTTGTCTTTTAATTAACTGTCAGAGGAGCCACTCAATGAAATGCAGAATTTGCAGTGAATTACTTGCAAAGGGGAAGAGCCAAGAAGGTGTCCACTGGCCTCCACTGGCAAGGCCTGGGAACTTGCTTTGTGGTAAATGTTGTGTCTTGGAATTCTGAATGCTAGGAGCTATTGCACTTTGCCTTAATATTCAGGAAGGGTAAAATTCACCCAGGGCTACTGTAACCCACTCATGGGTGGGTGTTTCAGGGCCACCTCTGTGCCTGAACCACTGAGGCTATGAATCTGGGACAGCCCTAGCTGAAGGGCTTTTGACTCTTTCATTCAGGCTGTAGCAGCACCTGCTTTTAGCTTTGGAGGTCACCAGTTCAATCCCTGGTGTATCACTCAATGATAACAGTTCTCTTCTGAAGCACTTTTTCATCCATGGAGCTCAAATCACTTTACAAATCTGAGATAGCAACCATCTGTGACCCAAGAGCCTCTTAATGTTAGCTGGCAAGGGAATGCAGAGGGGTTACAGGCATCTCATGGATCTGGTGAGTAAATTCTGGTGCACCAATGAGTGTCAGGTGAAGTCTTGAGTAAAAGCTTTTGTCACTGTGGGCATCAAAATCCTTGTGAAATGTATGTACAGATGCTATGTAAGGAGTTATGTACATATACTGAACATATGTTCTTAACGTCTATAGATACAGGTCACCACCAAAAGGTGATAAACAAGTTTTCTGGCAGACAAGAGAAGTTTATTAACCTATCTGTTCACATGTAAATTGAATATTGTCTCATTCACAAAGGGCTTCATATCACTGGTCTGAACTGAATGTAAATGAAGGATTGTAAAAACTTCAGAGAGAGGAATGAGCAACACAGAGAAACAGCAGGGGAAGGAAAACCTCATCAGGTGGGTACACTTGAGAGGTTTGCTGGATTATATTTGGGGAGACTAAGGGGATACCCAGACACTCTTCTCTGAGGAAGTAAAAAGACAGAAGTTTTTGCTTCATGCTAAAAGGGGTCTCAGCCAACCTTGGTTGAAAACACTAAAGAGAACTTCGGATGAGATGAAAATTTCTTTATACAGACAATGGTTAATCTGCTAGTTAAGTTTAGTTTCTAGAAAGTGTGTTATGATTTCATTTTATATATACGCATTTGTTTCCAATCAGGCGCGGCGCCAGGCCCCAGCATGCCAAGCACGTGCTTGGGGTGGCATGCCGCGGTGGGCACTCTGCCAGTCGCCGGGAGGGCGGCAGGTGGCTCCGGTGGACCTCCCGCAGGCGTGCCTGCGGAGGGTCCGCTGGTCCTGCAGCTTCGGTGGAGCACCGCGGGACCGGCGACCGGCAGAGCGCCCCCCGCGGCGTGCCGCTGTGCTTGGGGCAGCGAAATTGCTAGAGCCGCCCCTGTTTCCAATGTTCTTACTCATTAATACTTGAATCTCAGTTCTTTGATAATCAACTTATTCTTGTTTTCTGTATAAATATATCTGAGTGCTGCATGTTCAGCAAAATGCTGGTCCTGAGCTGCATCTCACAAGCTGGTGCGTCCTGTTCTTTGGGGAACAGCAGGCCTGGTAGTTCTGTGAGTGTTTGATGGATAAAGGGCTGGATACTGCAGGGAATGCTCTGAGGACTCAGGGATTGGTGTGTGCCTATCACTACCTTCACACAGAGAGCGAGGCCTGCGGAGACCTGGAATGTAGTGCTAGTGCTGACAGAGGTTGGTGGATTCAGGGAATTGCTTCACAGACAAAGGCAGTGGGGCGGTGCCACACAACCCTGAGTTCCACTGGATACACCATCACACATAAGGCCTTCTTTAAATCGTCAGTAGGTATTACATAGGCCTCAGGACTAAAGTGGTGCGCAGATGTATGTCACCCATAAAAAATGAGCAGCTTTATTAGAATACATCATAAAGGGGCTACATGGCTTTACAAAACTAGCTATCACTTCCCAGTTTGTCTTGTTTCCTCATACACTTGTTGTGTAAAACCCAGGATGCATTCTCTACTTTCATTGTTATAAAGGCCATGTCAGAACACTGGAGTACAGTATGCCTTTTAGATCATCTAGTCCTCATCTGGGCATGGCAACTAGGTTTCAGGGAGTCAGCCTCACTTTCTTAAAAGCTAAATGCGGGGAGGGGTACCAAAATGTGTTTTGTGTTTTTTTTTTCTGTTTGAGCATGGGATTGTGATATGGAGAAGCCTGAGATCCACTGATCTAGTACCACCTCTTACCAATTCAGGATTTTTGCTTACATGGTCTGAGCTAATCTAAATTATTTTAATAAGCTAAAATGCATCGACTGCTATGTTATGTACACAGACACCCAGTCTGATGTTCACTGCTGTGCCAAGTCCACTTGTAAGAGACTCGAGTCATGGGATTTTTGCCATGGTAAGAGGAAGATAAGAGGAATCCTAGAGCTACTTCAACTGCTCTGGCCTCAGAGCTGTGCTGCCAGCAGCAGAAATACACAGATCATACCATCTACCTGGGAAATGGACTCCGTTCTTCCTCGTTATTTTTTTCCTGCTTCCATTTCTCAGGGCTTTACGGCTCCATCTCTGGAACTGTCTCTTTGGAAATCCCTATGCCTCCTGCTGCTGGGTCACAAAGAACATGGGGAAAGGGTCTGTGCCTGGGTGTACTTTTAACCCTTTAATTGCACACTTTTTTCACTGGAAGAAGAAGGCACTAGTCAGTGGCTAATAATCCCAAAGAATGGGGGATACTTGCCCAGGCTTGGCTCAAGCAGTCTGCTCCAGCCTTCCACACACTCCCCAGGGGAAGTGCAGCTGCAGTCTCACAGCTTCCCCAGTAGAATAACTGACAGAGGCTAGGGGTGAATAAGGGGCTTGCTGTTAACATTAAGCAAGGGAAAAGAAGGCAGTAGAAACAAAGGATAAAGAAAGAATGGGGAAAGGGAAATAGAGGGCAAGAAAGAGGAGGAGAGAATGAAGGAGAATGAGATGAGTGGGAAGTGGGAGGTACAACAGCATCTGGGTGTTTGACATGCTGGCCCATAAATCTATGGGATTTATAAAATGGTGTCGTCTTTTATTCTGGGTGAACAACACCAAGGCCATGTGACAGAGAAGTCTTCCAAAGGAGGAGGTGGTGGTGTAGCTTGGAACATGTTTAGCCCCAGGCTGCTGGGTAAACTTGAAGTGAGCAATCCTGGACTTCACCAATAGCAAATTTTCTTCATTACAGAGACACTCTACTGAGTTCACTCCTTACAGCTGTGAGGATCAGGGATGAGCAAACAAGTTAGAATAAAATCAGATGCATGTGAACATACTGTCTCCTGTCTCTTGAGCTGAACCCGAGCCGAACCTTGTGGGGAAGGGAGTTCAGAAAAGTGTGTGGTTGGCTTTACTTTCCCATTCACATTTAAAATGTCCATGCAATTCTAATGTGAGTTCGCTGTCTTGGCCAACACCAGCAATTGAACCAGGGACTTCCAGAGCTAAAAAGCATGAGACGCAACAGCTTGAGCTAAAGAACCAGCATCTGTAGGTGGGACAGCTGTAACAGAGTGTAGATCGGGTATTGCATGGGGCTTATAACACACACTGACCAAGGGATTTCACTAACCCTTCTCCTTTTCAGCCACAAATGGAAATGCTGACAGGGAAGACAATACTCCCCTTGACTTCAATGGGTATCAGGATTTAACCCCAGACTCTTAAAATTCTGCCTGAGATGCATGAGATTTCCTTCCCTGCAGGGCGAATGCCACTGAACAGCACTGCGTTTTCCATAAAGAAAGACATTCCTTTGCTGTACGGCAGGGAGGATGCTATGTCTCCTGCACTGTAACTACAGTTCTTTAAAAAATCATGAGTTAAAATAGACAAACACCAAGAGAAACAACATCATAATGTCTGCAGTGCTATATGAGCTAAATTGTCTGTTAGGTGCAGGCTTGTAAATGGTCACACACAAGCCCATCAGCCCAAGGGGCCTCCCAGAACTCCCTGTTTGCACTAAGGGGGAGTAATTTACTAGACTCCTTTAAGGGGCATAACATACTTCCCCTCTACACAATCATCCAATGCGTAGCGGTAGTGAGCCATAGCTCTGAGAACACACTGTCCTCACCCACTCCCTTTCCAAGGAGATTTGCCTGAGGGAAGCAGTCGCTATACTTTTCAAGTGCAGGGGCAATCATGTTGGGCAGCCTCTGTATGGGCTACAGGGTGGGGGAATACTTAGTCATCTCCCCCACCCCACCCCCGAATCCCCAGAGCAGCCATGTGAGCAGTAGCTCCAGTGCAACACTAAATGATGGAACTGGTCATTTACTGATGGCCCCAGAGACTAGTGGACAACAGCAGTGCACGATCTCCCACTCCACCCAGCCAACATGCCTCAGACCTGACCAAGAAGGATCACTTATAGACACAAAAAGGTGTGTTGTCTCCTGTGATGCATGTCTAGAAAGGGTTAAATAGCCTGCAAAATAAATAACCCTCAAAAGACATGTGTTTTGTGTATTTACATATGTATGAGTATAGTCAACAATGTAATCAACAGTCCCTCTCTATGCTGTATTCTGATATCATTTAAATGAATTGTAAACACAGGATATCTCAGTATTCATTTCTCTTTGAAATGTACTATGAATGGTGGAGGAAAAAGCAAATGGCCTTATGTTAATTTGTATAGCTAAGTACCGGTGATGGACCTCTTTCAAAGTCATCCTAATTACTTTTGTTCCCCAGAGGAAATCCCCACTTGTCAAAGAGGACATTAAATTGTATAAAAGATCCTTGGGTCCTGGTTCTGTCATCTCAGATCTGCTTAGGCTTCATCAGGGGAAGTCTGAGTCACAAGACTAAGGTCCAAGTTATGCCGGTACACCCTGAATATGATATTTGGACATTGGACTATGACCTATGAACTGAATTCTAAAGGAACTCTTTGCAACTACAAAGTTCACTATCTATACTATGAATCTGAACCTCAAGAACTGAACTCATGTCTGTATGTATATTGATCTTTTAATCATACTCTCTCTCTCTCTTTTTTAATAAATTTTAATAAATTTTAATTTTAATAAGAATTGGCTGTAGCATGTATTTGGGTAAGATCTGAAACATTCATTAACCTGGGAAGTAATGCGTCCGATCCTTTGGGATTGGTAGAACCTTTTCTTTTATATGATGAAATAAGATTTACAGAAATTTTCATCGTATTTGACGTGGGTACCTGGATGGAGGCCTGAGGCTGGATCACTTTAAGAGAACTGTGTTGTTTGGACTGCTCAGTAACCAGTAAGGTAATAAAGAAGCTGTTTTATGCTGTCTTGGTAAATCTAAGTATTGGAATATCCACCAGCTTTATGGGGATTGTCTGGCCCATTCTTTGCAGTTCCCCCTGAGTGACCACAGCTGGTTCCCCACTAGGACCCCAGTCACATCTCCATTGCTCACTCAGTCACGGGCCTCACTCCTGAGTCTGTCAGCAATGGCGACCATCGGGGCCAGATTTCCCAAAGAGCTCAGCTCCCATCTACCCAAACTGCTGAGCTCTTTGGAAAATCTGACCTTGTCTGTGAGTGCAAAGCACTTGAAAAACTGACCCTGAGCTCTACTGAAAATCTGGCCTTTAACAACAGTGCTGGTGTTGGGGACAAGCGCCCACTGGGAATTGGACTGAGACCACCGGATTTACTTCAGTCAAGCCTTCAAATAGTCGTTAGATGGTAACAACTTTGGGTTACTTACTCTCCTGCATTGACTTTGAACTAGTGTCATAGAGGTTAGTCTGAGTCCCCATTAGTATCATCATTAACATTTAACTTTAATCTGTATGCTCCTTGGGAGAGGGACTATACGTTTGTCTTACTATATGTTTGTACAGCATCTAACACTATAAGGTCTTGATGATCTCCGGCAGGGCCTCTAGGTGCTACTGTAATACAAACTATTAGCAGTAGTAGAGGTAGCAGCAGTTTAAACCCTCTCCACCAGCAATAAGATACCATATAATCAGAAAGATCAGACCTATTCCTTGATGCTACAACAAAAGGAGCAGTGAGTTAATTCCTATGCAGCTGTGTTATTCTGCAAACGATCATGAGAATTGGGAGAATGTATGGTAGTTGCAAATCAATACCTTGTAAATTAAAACAAATCAAGTCACTAGCAAAAGGGCTTGGCTTCTTTTAGGTTTTTACTCTTGGGCGTAAGGAAGAAAGTATTTATTAATGAGATGTATGTCTGGTTCTTTGCACTCCAGAATATACATGTTGGATTTACACTGCTCTGCGGTACAAGCCAAACACCTTGATTAATCCTATCATGTGCTGTTTGATAGCAAACTTTCATTTTAAAATGGAAATAGGAGCTGAAGCTATTTTGCTCTTTGCCAACCCCCCATCCCCAACCAAATACATATAAGGGCTGCTACTTTCAGTGCCAACATTCATAGCTGAAGGGTTTGCGTCTGTTTTCTTCCAGTCCTCAGGAAGGAATCAAGGATCATTTGGCATTTTGGCATAATCAGCTATTGAGGAGTAAGTCCCAGGTATAATTAAGCCAATGATGTGCTAAGTAGACGGTATTCCACTTCTGGTAAGAGCCTGGGAACTTCTGTTGTATCAATGGAAGAGTAACACTGAATAACATGATAATAGATGTACTTTTGCCTAACACAGAGTTATAATTGATACAAGCTGGGTATTCAATGGGTCATCCACAGAAGCCCTTGCCTCATTGAGCAGCGGAGCATGGTAAGTGAGGCAGGGATCCACAGGGTCCTTTGCTTCACGGAATACCGTGACTAAGGTGGTGCCTTACAGGAGCATTTGCTTCGCGGGTGCACACGGGTGGGACATTCTGTAGGTGTTTAGCCAAATATTTCCGGCTAATGAAATTTCCTTTCTCTTTAACAATAATGCTCTAGGCAATGCCATTAAAAAACAATGTTAAGAAAACAGTTTGCAGAACTAAGAGCTCATCCCCATGGGCTTGTGTGGGATGTAAGTGGTAGGTCCCAGGCTTTGTGCTGGTGCCCTGCACAGGGGTGAATTTCACTCAGTGAGACACAGATGAAGTTAACTTGTTGGAAAATTTGAACTGAATATTTGCTGGGAATATTTTGCAGTAGTCACCTAGCTCTGGTGATGAGGCATGTGAGCCTCCCCCTGCTCCATTGGGGGAGGCTAGACACATGGCCCCGCCCCTGTCCGCTGGGGCCTCGAGTGCCCCCCTGCAACCAGAGCCCGAAGCACCCCTTGTCCACCAGAGACCCAAGTGCCCCCCCGCACCGCTGGAAGATCCTGGCCGAACCGTCCCAGGCCTCCCACCACCCTCAGCCCCAAGAAGAGCACCAGGCCAACGGCTGCCCCCAGTGTCAGCCTGGCCCCAGCACTGGGTCACTGGCCAGCCTCAGCGCCAGCACCTGGCTGCTGGCCTCCGGCCGGAGCTGCACTCCCACAAGCTTGTGGGAGTGGGTGGAGCATGGGTGGAGCCAGGAAGCTTAGCCTTCCCTGGCCTATTATACCCACTGTCCATGTCATGAGCGTAAATTGCGATGTTACAACTGATCTTTTCCATTTCTCATTTCTATCATTCTGTGAACATAAATTGCTTATGTTATTCCAATAACCTAAGTGAAAGCTACCACTTCAGGCATTTACTTTATATCCTTAGCAATTAAATATTGTTTGTTTGCTTTTTCTTCTGCCTGGAATTAAATCAGATAAGAAAACCTCAGGCCACTGGTATCAGAGACATGGGTATTAATGGGAGATCCTGCTGGGGAAATGTTCTGTTCATATTGAATTTAGAGACAAGTACCTTCAAAATAAAATAATGCTTCTTAAACTTCTATAGTTCAAAAGACAGTCAGAGGAATCAATAAGGAGACATAGTTTTTGGAATATTTTTTCATGTTGTTGAAGATCTAAAAGCTAATATTGATTCACACTGGCTGGATTTAGAAGGCTAAAAGGAGCCACCAAGGAATTATCAAAAGTTTGAAAGTCACATACAGCACAAGAAGTACTGTAATTAACTACTTGGTTAGAGAACATGTTGTGTCTGCCAACTACAAACCAGACAGTAGAGAAGTCTTACAGTCTACTTCGCTCCCCATAGTCTGATCCATGCTAGAGTATCTCATCAGATCTCACATGTTAAATCTATCCCTGAAAAAACACCCCTGTATTCTGTACCATCGTTGATTGATACAAAATACACTGACTACCATTAAGCCCCTATCAACTCAAAAAACAAAATCCAAAATAAAAACCCTATCCCAAGCAGAGTTTTGGCTCTGTAGAGGGAGAAGTGCCAGACTCTGTGACTAGGCACTTCACCATTGCTATTGATTTTATGTGGGAAGAACTCAGATAATGTGATGATGAGCGGCTGTATAAAACTTTACAGTAAATGGAACCCATGGCATGGATTTTAGCCTTGATATCCTAGCCAAATTCCAGCAAGGGTCATCACCACATTCTGCCTGCAATCTCAGTCAGACATAGTAGTATTCTTCTTTTGCTTCCCTGAACAGTTGTGCACTGCAGCTGTCGAATATTCAACAGAGTCCCACCCCAGAAGCAGCAGCAATGCAATGATGAAGTGATTTACAGCAGTGGCTTTCAACCTTTTTTCATTTGTGAACCCCTAAAAAATTTCAGATGGAAGTGTGGACCCCTTTGGAAATCTTAGATATAATCTGTGGACCCCCAGGAGTCTCTGGACCAAAGGGTGACAAATACTGTTTTATGGTAACAACAACCCTTTGCGGACCCCTTAGACATTCTCTGCAGACCCCTGGGGGTGTGCAGACCACAGGTTGAAAATCATTGGTTTACAGGATTACCACCCCCAAATGTTTAACAATTATGAGTCAAGCCACCAAAAATCTTGAAATTGGCTTAAAAATCACAAGATATTAAAATAATATATTTTCAGTTCCTTTTATTTGCCTTCTGGAGTTGGAGACTTTAGGGTTCAACATTTTCCAACTTTCTTCCACAACCATGAAGGCCAGAAGCTTCCTTTTTTTAAATAAAAGCAGAGGCTCTCCGGTAATAACTTGATTCCAGTAGCTGGAGCTTTCAGAAAAACACCAGATACAGTGACACTTGAAGAGCTGGGAACTCTGGATTTATATATATTGGGCCAGATCCTTAGAGACTAGAAATCAGTGCAGCTCCACTGAACCCAAGAGTGACATCCATTTATACCAGTTGGGGATCTGCTTGTAAGTGCCTTGGTATCTTTGAAGGTAAGAGGTGCTATCTAAATGCCTGATTTTCTGTTTTTGCCAATTCATGCCCCCCTCCTCCTCCCAGTGGCTGGACTTGCTCTTTGTGTGTCCTGCATGTTACCTTGTGATCTGCAGACAGCAGCTTTAAGCAGTGAGCCTAAAGGATGGTTTCCCACCCTCCTCTGGTCAAGCAGAGCTAGTCTCAGCTGGAAGCAGCTCTCTGCAGGTATTGTTGAAAGCAGAACAGATAAATATAATGGTTGTTTGTCTTTTAAATATTCATAGCAGATATGCAAAATGCGAGGCATGCAACATCCCTTTGTGAGGTAGGGTGACCAGAGAGCAAGTGTGAAAAATCGGGATGGGGGTGGGGGGTAATAGGAGCCTATATAAGAAAAAGACCCCAAAATCGGGACTGTCCCTATAAAATCAGGACATCTGGTCACCCTATTGTGAGGCGATGAACAGAGGTTGAAAACCAATGCAGCATTATGGAATTGGGAGGCCCCTCGCAGCAGCTGCTACTTCCTTGCTGTGCCATGTGCATTCTGCTCTCTTGTGGAGAAGCTCCAGTCAGAGGCAGGCTCTGGAATGCCTGCTCGCTCCCCTCTCATGCCTCAGCACTTTATATTTTTTGAGGCACGGTGCAAAACGTAACCCTCACAACAGCCCAGGATGACACTGCATTGGATTCACTGCAGTGTAGCTCACCAGGGGCTTGACGTGGCAGCACTTGGCATAGGCCCAGCTGGTACCCGGGTTTGAGGCACTGAGAGCAATGTTAGAAGGAGCTCTTCTGCCCTCCTGATCACTCATGCATTGGAAGAGAGAAGCAACTCGCTGCCAGGTGCAGTGTTGCCTTCCTTCTGCTCTAAGGATTGCTCACTGCCACCCTTCTCGTGCTGTGACCACAAGCTGACTTCTGCCTGGCATTGCCAAAATTCCCAAGGCCCTGTCACTGCTTGGTGCCCCCTCCCCCGCCCCTTCTCCTCTCACCCCTTTACTCTGACTCAGCTACCAGGCTCATATTACCCTTCTGCTGTCCTAACATCCGTCCTTCACTCCTTCCTATGGTTATTCTCCCCCTTCCTGAGTGGCCTAGTGCTACCTCCCTCCAGCCCTGTCCTGCTACTTGATCTATCTAGTGTTACCCACTTCCTGCCCTGCCCAGGCTGGCACTACGCCCACGTGCCCTGTGCCCCATGCTGAGCTGCCTAGTGTTCTTCCCTGTGCTGAGCTGCTCTTAAGTATGACCTGCCTGGAAGCTAGCGACAACTCCTGTGAAGGACAAATTGCTTGTACTCAGTATGAACGCCACTTACCCGTCTAACTGTTATACTTCCTATTATTTAAGGTAACAAAAACATAAATGCTCCACACTGAACGAGACTGATAAGAAAAGGAGGCAGCCAGTGGGGCATAGCCGCTGAGGCCAAAGTACATTCCACTCCAGAGATGCCAATGAATGAAAAGTAAAGAGACCAGGCCTCTCTTAGCTCTGGCTGACCCCACGGGACTCTGGATAGTGACAGATTCCTTTTGGCTTGTAAACTGCAGCTGATATGACCTGATAATTGGGAAGGGAGCAGATGCATGTCACACTGTATTAACCAAGTGACCATTTTTTCACACCGACAGGGAAATAGAAACTTTTTCTGGATGCTCAGCAGCAATGGCTCAGGTCTCCTGTTTCATTGTCTGCTCCTTTGGGGAGAGGAGTGGCAGAGATCTGGAGAGCTCCCCGTTGACTATTTTATGGAGTGATTTTGAATTAATCAAGTAGGGAATGAAAGGTCCTGGATTAATGGCTGAATAAACTGAAATCCATCCAGGAACAAGATGGGAAATGTACACAGAATATGTAGGCATGGCCCAGATGAATGGTGTTGATTCATTGGATGGCGCCCTTCCCTCTAAGGGTATGTCTACACTACAATTAGACCCCTGCAGCTGGCCCATGCCAACTGACTCTACTCACAGAGCTCAGTCTAAGGGTCTGTTTAATTGCAGTGTAGATGTTTGGGCTTGGGCTACAGCCTGAGCTCTGGGACCTTCCCACCTTGCAGGGTCCTAAGGCTTGGACTCCAGCCCAAACATCTGTGCCGCAATTAAACAGCCCCTTAGTCCAAGCCCTGTGAGCACAAGTCAGCTGCCACAGTGTAGACATATCCTAAGTCATTATTGGTCCACTTGCCCAGCATCATATTAAGGGGCATTTTACTCCTGGATGCACCATTGTTGGGCTGAGATGTCAAACCAAGGCACTGACTTGTCATTAAAGAGTCTGTGGCACTTTATGTTGGATTAGGAGGTTTATATGACCATGACCAAATTCTATCTCAAGCCATCAGAAATGAGATCCTGGCAGCCTAAGAGTTGGATATAGACTATCCCGTCACTTCCTGTCCTAAGATGTTTTGTGTAGCGTTGTAGTGCACTGTTAAATCGTTGATGTGTTCCATCCCAGGAGTGGCTATGATGTAATGGTGGGTGAAGTGTAGAGCTGTGTGGGAACTGGAATTTCCCTTACATGAAAAATTTCACAGTTCTGGGAAGAAAAAAAAAAGAAAGTCATTGTGAATTGGATTAAGAAGTCAGACATGTAACATTTGCTTGGAGAGGGAGAGTTTCAAAAACTTCCATTTCAGAAGAACCAAAATAGAATTTTTCAAAAATTTCTGTCCAAGCTCCCAGGCAACCCACCAGGCAGGCTGTATCAGAGCTGGAAAGCGTGGAAGAGTTGGGGAGAGCTCACAGGAAACTAAGCAGCCTGCCTGCCCGATGTCCATCCAATGTTTCAATGGAATCGACCCATTCCCACGAAATATTTTGAGCCCATCAAATTGGCATTTGCTGATAGGAGAAGCATTTTGTCAGAAAAATTTCAGCCAGCTCTAGTGAAGTGCATATTTCCTCCTTGATTCCCAGACAGGGAGGTCATATATTTAATTTGGACTCTTACATTTTAAATGACTCATGGTTGTTTTTTCACCATCACCTGGCCACCTGAATTTTAGCTGCTGCCCTTCAACAGCTTATTGTCTGGCAAGCCCTGTGACCTCTCTGTACTCAGTGACTCATTCTGGTCTCCCTAGTGATACCAGGCGACTCCCAAATGAAAGGAGACCCAGGATACTGATGTGTTAGAGAGGAAAGGTGTGATTTTAAGCCCGAGTGGTAATTTCATTGCATGGTATTATTGATTGCCCCCTATAAATAGTGACAACAGGTAGAGCTCAGAGCTGCTCTCAAGCTCAACCCTTCCCTTTATGACGGCCCTATAACTCTGCTGCCTCATCTGCAGTCTCCATAGCAACCACCCTGCTGGTTGTGAGAGACCCAGGAAGTGCTCTATTTTTCTGCAGCAGTTCTTTGGAGTATTGTATATGGAAGGGAAAAAAAGAATAACGAGCTGAAGGGGGCTGGCAAGATTTTGGAGTGAGGGATAAAGGGGGTGGGGGATTGCTATTCACAGTAGTGGGGACTTCTGCACTGCAATATCAACTGTCCTACCCTGCACTTAACACACTTCTAACAATAGGGCAAGGCCAGAAAGGCTCAGAGACTTAACTTTGGCACTAGTGACAGGTTAACCTCAAAAGGGTCAGAGGTTCAGCTAAGTATCCAGAAATTGGGCTGCTTCTCTCAACTGCTTGGCTGCAAATTTCAAAGCAATTTAAGGGATTCTCATTCATTGTAATTGGGAATTAGATATCCTTTAGGCAGATATGAAAATCTTAGCCACTGAATCTGCAAAATTTGGGCTGGAAATCTTTGGCGAAAAAGATTTCTCTTGCGATTCCTGATACATTGGGGTATGCAGGAAATCCTACAAGACCAGGGCAATGCAGCAGTTCTGGCTGAACGTGCAAAGGCAGCACAAAAATCAGAAATAAAGGGGAGGAAAGACATTTCTGAACTTCTTTTGAACTTTGAGAGGCTGGATTTGACCCTGGAGTTATCCAAACCAGTTCTCCATTTTTCAGAGGTACAGCATTTACTGTAAAGTTGGTCAAATTTTTTCCTATAAAAAGTTTTTTTAATTAAAAATGTCTTGGGTTTTTTGGCAAAAATTATTTTTTTCACTAAAAACTGTTGACTATTTAAAAAATTTTCACTAATTTTTGCATGAGTTTTTCTTAATAAAAAAATAGTCTCTGAATCATTATTGCAATAGTTACCAACATTTTTTATTTGCCAAACAACCCAGGTTTTGGTGAACAAAATTTTTTTATTACAATTTCAAGAACTTTTCAATAAAATTGCCAGTGGGAAAAAAATTGAAAGCACAGATCCATTTTGATCCCTGAAATTGGAAACAACTTTGAAAGATTTTGCAAAACATATATATCATTTTTTTAACCAGCTCTCTAGATTAGCCTTCCTGAAGAAGGTTCTTCTGTATCTTCTCTAACATCTTGTTACATTATAGTTGGGTGGTAACACTGCTGTATATAAGGTTGAGAAGAGCTTACATGGTATCTGGGCCCTAATACTGATATCACAGTGTGATAGATTGGATTGAGTCCAAACCTGTGTTCAGATAAAAATGCAACCTCCCCTTTTTTCTAAAGCCTTACTGCAGTATCATCTACCTAAGGAGAAAGAAGAACAGGAGTACTTGTGGCACCTTAGAGACTAACAAATTTATTTCAGCATGAGCTTTTGTGAGCTACAGCTCATGCTGAAATAAATTTGTTAGTCTCTAAGGTGCCACAAGTACTCCTGTTCTTTTTGCGGATACAGACTAACACGGCTGCTACTCTGATACCTAAGGAGAATAAGTTGAAAGGTGAGGTAAGGAAGGGAAGAAGAGAAAGCACATCCCAAATGTGATGGACAGCTGAAATTATTTCTTTGGGACATTAATAATGCTACCTACATTGTTCTGCATGTGGCACTCAGACACCCAAGAGAGCAGTGCCTTAGAAGTACTTATAATAGAAAAGATGAGACAGGATGTCCAGAATGGGCATGTGGGGAAAAAGTTTTCAAAATTTACTACCCCAAGATATCGGTGGGTAATGAGAATTTACCATCTTTGCCAACCTTGTTCCCACTCAGCTTTCTTTAGAGACCTGAAATTTACAGTATATCTGATCGCCAGGAAAACTACTTCAGACAAAGAGCTAGGGCCTTTATAAAGTTATTGTTCTCAGAGGTAATTAAAACTTATATCAGATCTCACCAAGGAGCAGGGAGATATTGAAAGCAAATGGAGGCAAAATAATATTAAAAGAACCTCTTGCCTCATCTTCAATTAGCCATGCTGTCTCTGGCAAGTTAACTGCATGGTTCATCACTGACGAATAACTACCATTAAAGTAATGGACTAAAACCTGTGAGACCGAGATCATTCATCGAGGGAATGTTTAGTCCCAGACCATTTGGCAGACAATGAGAGAAGGAAAAGGAGCCACTCTCTCACCAGTCTGAGTATCGACCGGCATATATGCTGAGTGCACTTGCCCCAATCTCATAACGTTTTTTCCTCACGAGATAGCACTGTAAATATTTTTAACTGGCTTTGCTTTTCTAAAGAATGAGGCGTGACAATAAAAGCAGACCCTTCCAAGCAAGAGGGACATAAAAAGGGTCATATCATTTTCTCTCCTTCTACCGGAGATTATGAAGTGCTTGGGAAGATGGGGAAACTGAATGATCCAGAGACCAGATTAATATCCCAGTTAGACCCGTGTGATTTTGTATTAACTCCCCTGAAACCAGTGGGCCCGACTCTGTTCCCTTTACACCACAGTAAATCTGGAGTAAATATCCTGAAGACAATGGGCCAGACTCTGCTCTCAGTTAAACCAATGTACATCTGGAGTAACCCCATGAACACAGCAAGCCAAATGCTAGAACCTGATTCTCTTCTCTGTTACACCAATTTTAGGCAGGGGTAACTCCCTTGGTTTCACTGGAATTAGAGTAACATAAAACTCATGTAACCAAGTAGAGAATCAGGCCTATAATTTGTTACCCAGGTATAAACCTGATGTAAACTCCATTGGCTAGCCAGAATAATTCACACCAAAGTGTCACCCCTACAGAATAATGATATATAAAGTGTTCCTTAGGATTGATCCATGATCCACAAACTTTACTACAGGTATAATCTAAGATACATAAGCTTCATTAAAATATTACAAAAGAGGTTTGTTTCTACAGCATTTAAACCTTATAGCTCTAGAACAAGTATAACCATCTTCAAATTCTGAGGGAAAGGGGCAGGAGCCAACTTCATTCAGTTGCTGTTATTATTTTTTTTATTATTTCTATACCATTAGAAATGAGCCTGACACTGCAAACAAATAAAAGACCCCGGGCCTCATCCTGCCCTGGTGTGCACCTTGTGCAGTCATTTACACCCACTTTGCACAGGTGTAAATAACTACACAAGGTGCCAGGCAATAGCGAATCAGGCCTTTCGTGTGAGTAGGCCCATGGGATTATTCCCAAAGGCAAGAGTTGGAAGATCATGTTTTACATTTAACACAAACCTGAGTCTCTTCTCCCACTGTTTTACATTGGGGTGACTGCATTAGCTTCAAAGGAGCAATGACGTGAAGGAAGCCCCGGGCCCAATACGAACAAGGGATGGCACACTGGTGAAGGGCTACAGCAGTGCTTTGATTTGTTATAGACAACTCTTAGCTGGGCCAGATCCTCAGCTGCCATCAATGAGCTAAGCTCCATCAATGTCAAGAGACCTAGGCTATATATATATATCCATTCTTTTTGTCCATAAGGCTGTTGATTTTCTGTCTTTTTATTATAAGAGAGTGCATGGAATCCAGTCTGTGTCACAACCCCACACACCTGGGTGTCCCCTTCATCTCAATGCAAGGCAATATGCTCTTGCTTCAGGGAGACCTAGCCCCATTTAACATAGACCTTTGGGGTTAGAAATATCCCTAATTAAGTGCCTGGTACCAAGCTCTGCAAAAGAAGTATAAAATGATGAGAGTCAATCAGTGATGATGGGAAATGCTGCTGTGTAATTTTCATGAGGCTGAAATAATACACCATTTAGCTCAATTCAGTCTCTAAAGGTCATTATTAATGCACAATGTTATAACAATTCTGTGGCTGTCTGGGAACTCCATGGTACTTGTCATTACAATACATACAATGGCCACTCAGAAGCTCAAGAAAGCAGTAGGGATAGAACTAAGATGTTCTGAAAGCAAAAGCACCAGCTCCTTTCCACTTGAGCTACAGGAGAATCTCCATGAGCTGTGAGCAGTATAGAGCCAGTGGCACACAATTGAGCAACTCTGAGACTATCCAGCAGAGGGAAGTGGTGCACATACATTCTCACCGTTTCATTATAATTTAATATAGTCTGTGTATAGCCCAAACTTTTAGCTCTCTTTATTGTTGTTCATGCCATTGGTGCAGCTCCAGAAACAATACAATTTATTTAAGATGTTTGTCCTGCTCTTGTCTGTCACTTATTATTCCTCCAGGAGCTGAGCCCTGACACTTCTACTGAATTTTAAGAGAAAGATGTTTCTTGTTGCTTCACCTGAACAGAGAGTCTATGACAGAACTTCTGCAAGAAGGAAACGGGGTCAGTATGAAAGCCAGTTGGAGATAAAAGGGAAGGGAACACTTCATAGGTGATTCTGAGCAGACTTTTCCAGCTGAGACCTGCCCTGCGCCATCACAGATGCTCTCCTACTTCCCTATATCACCCTGAGCAGTTTTCCCTCAGGGCAGACCTGCCCTTGAGCATTGCAAGAGTCCCTTCCTGGCTCAGCCCAGCTCTGCAGCCTGCCAGGAGCTCCCCTGCTTACTTGATCCCACTTTGAGCAGTGGGTTTTAGAAGACAGGATCAGCTGCTTCTTTCAGCTGTAGTCACTATTCTGTAACCAGCAGGTCCAGCAGACATGACCTGAACTTTGCATGGTATAAAGAGGTAAAAATCACCACAGAAGGCTGTTGAGTTCAGTGCCTATGATGAGAATATTAGCATAGTAAGTAACTGAACTAATTCCATTTGTATTACTTTGAGGTACTTTGAATAGGATATGATAAGAGTCTTCCTAGATAGCCGGCTTGCACTGCATGTAGCATTAATGAGAGGTCTTGGGAGCTGAGCCAGAGCAAGTCAGAGCCCTGGGAGCAGAGGCCTTTGAGGGAAATGACTTTCTGAGACTCTCCTATCTGACTGTGGGTTGAGTATCACTCTATCTTGATGATTCTTTTTCAATTGGCTGCTCAGAGTTGGCAAGCCATTTTAACGAGAGAGGTCATGCTGCTCTCTGACTTGCCTGGAAGTTTCAGTGCAGAAGCCTTGATTCAGCAGATAACTTCCTTTGCAGGGTTAGAGACCGTTGTGGGATTTATGGCACAAGAGTGGCAGACTCTTTAACGCACACAGAGAAAATGAATGGAAACGATATGTCGTACAACCACTTCTCACTGGCCTGCAAAATGCCCCAAATGACAAATATCACCCAGAAAGCCCAATATCCACCCTCACCCCTTTGCCAGGGTCACCCCAAACACGGTCTGGGATCTCTACTTCGCACACCCAGGGATCACTGCCCTACACTCTGCAAAATCCCCTCCACATCTATGCCGGGGTCACCACCCCACACATCCTGGCAACCTTTATGCCCATGTCACCCCACACACCCTGGGATCCCATTGCCCCACACTCTCTAGGATCCCCTCCACCTCTCTGCTGGGTCGTATGCCCCAGGATCACCACCCCACAGATGCAGGGAACCCCACACCCTTCTGCCAGGATCAACACCCCTACTGCCCATGCACCCACCTTTTGCCCCTCTACTGGGGTCAGGTCATTACTTATCCAAGCCCTCATCCCTCTCCCAGACTCACCACCCCCATAGCCCAGAGCCTCTATCATCCCTCCCCAGAATCATTCACATAATTGAGGTTACCCACTCCTGCCACTTATAGTTAGTTAGTTACCCATCCCAGGCTCTTGCTTTTCTTCAGAGCTTTCACACACAATGGCAGGGTCCCCTTTCTCCACAGTTCATTCACCCTCCTGTCCCAGAGTCCCTTCCTTCCTGTGCACTGCTGCACACAACACAGCATCCTTTTCCTTCTTGCGGCTCCCTCTCCCCAGGGTTTTCCCATCCCACAAATCACTCATTCACATGGCTCAGACAGATCAATCACTCACCCTTTCACTCCTGCAAAGAATCAGAGTTGGAGGGCAAGAGACACATGTTACTCCTGATACCATGACCACAAATTTCCAAGAGCTGACACTCTGAACAGCTTCCATCTGCTTCATTACAGAGCTGAGGTACAGGTACAGCTATTTATTAGGTACTAAAATTTAAATGGAAGCCATTTTTGAAGAACGAACTTTCCCAATGTTGCCTAAAAGTGATCAGATACGAAAAGCCGCATGGACAGATTTAACACTTGTCTCTGGTTTTGTTTAATAATTTGCTGACAGTATTGTTCTCTTTAAGACACAACAGTTTATCTTGTTTGATTGCAGGGATTGATTGGAAGGAGGGGAGATCTCCCGTAGTAGCCTCTGACTCATTGCAGATTAGACCGTGACGCCAATTGGACACTGTGGGTATGTCTACACTGTAGCTACAGGTGTATTTTCCAACTCGGATAGATGTACACACTAGCTTTGAACAAACTAGCACACGCCTGGGCAAGCTGCCTAAGTACGTACCTAGGATCCTGGACAGGAATGTACGGGGGCAGCTAGCCCATCCTGCCACCCCCATTGTAAGTACATCTACGCCTCCAGCTTCAGTGTAGCTATACCTGATGTCAAGTATGACAGACAGAGCTGGAAGCACCACCTATTATTAAGGTTGCCCAACACTTCCCATTATAAATCCCTTTTTTCAATCGCTTAAGTTATAACTTTGCCAAACTTAAACTGTTTGGGCTGAATTTTTCCCAGCTGGGTGTCTGCTTGAGGCTGGCTGAATTTATTTATTTCGTTACTTTAAATTTCAGCCAAAACAATCCATTTGTTTCACAGAAAGAGGTGAGGGGGAAATTTGCTGTTTTCCCCATGTTAAAATGCCAAATCTACATGCTGTGCTGTGTTGTTCATAACCACTAAGTCATCCCCTCCAAAACCTGCAATCAACCCAATGTTCCTGAGTCCCAACGCTCCTCTGCTTTACAGCAAATAGTTGTGTAGCCCTTTGTCTAAATGTGCATTATAGTTGGCTGAAAATATTCTGTTGAAAACTTTTCCCAGTGGAAAATGGCTTTTTTGCTGAAATGGAAATCTCCTCAGAAATGGCCATTTTAAACTGCATTTTGGATAATTTTTCAGGTTTTGGCTGCCAAAATCTTTTAAAAAATCAGTTTCTCAATGGATACCCCCCCCCAAATTACAAATAAAATTGTCAATACATTTTTAAAAAAACTGATTTTTTTTTCCCACAGGAAAAACACATTTCCTGACTAGCTTTTAGCATGTGTCTCATCTCCCTTTAGTGGCTGGTCCACATAGAGCCTAATAGCTTACTACTTCCTTTTGCTCAAGTAGCACAGGCCTGTGCTCTGGACCTAAAGGTCCCAAACCTTCTGATGACCCACGTGGGTTTCAATATAATGCCACATTTTTCAATCTTCTTTAAAAAAAAAATAAGCGGAAAATATGGGAGTGGGAGAAACCCTGATTGAGTCCAGTAACTCACTACAAGACGTTGTTACGGTTATTTGGATGCATTTAATGTGTAGTTCCATACCTTACCATACTTGGGTTTCTTTCCAGTTTAACCTTAGCTCTGAATTTCCTGGGATTGAAATGCTTGTTTTAGGGATAACTACAACATCCCTGTAAAGTTTTATACCTTTAAATTACTGGCATGTACTTTCAACCTTAACTTCATTTTTATGTTGTTGGTTTTGGTTGGTTTGGTTGGTTTTTTTGGTCAGGGAATATATATCAAATGTCTGATTTTGAACTTCACAGCATTCCTTGCAGTAAGAGGAAGGGGAATAAAAAGAACAGCTGGAAAGGTAAATTGCTTTTTGGTATGAATGTTTACCTATTGTTTAAGTTTGCTCCTGTGTGAAATTCCCTTTTGAATGAACCTTCTGCTGTTTCCTATTTAGAATATGTAATATCCACAGGATGCGATCGAAGACTGAGATTGAATATTGGATATGAATTGGCTTTGGGATGTTGAGCACACTGGAAATTTATGGGGAAAAAAATTCTCAGGGCTAGTAAGACATAGCATCCCAGCTTGTCATTATGCCCACTCTCACAATGTAAGCAATGTCAAGCTGGGTTACTATTTGGAGGGAGAACCTCCTAGGAAGCATAGATGTTGCAGGAAGTAGTTCTAGTGGTTCATTAGATTTCATCCTTCCCTCTGACTCTGTTACCTGCAGTAGAATTTAGCCAACCAGAGACGGGTGGTAGGAGGTGTAAACTTTTGGAGGAGAAATACAACCAAAGACCCTTCCCCCGAGGTGTGGTATTAAAGTTCCCATGGCACTTTTCCAAAGACTGGAGGAATTAGCCCCAGAGTCCCTGGCCAAAGTCTAACTCAGGTAGCCTAGGTTTCTTTATGTAAAACTGAACCTGCAATTTCAGTTGGATATAGTATTCTCCTTCACTTCCTGAATTGCCATCTGGTGTTCTGGATGCTGTAAAACAGCCGCCGTATTTCACTTGAGCCGCATCAGTTGTAAATGATGAGAGCCATGTAAATAATTTGTATGTTGGGGCCTGTCGCAGGCCAAAGCAATCAAGGGACCAAAGCACCAGAGGGGTTCTGATCAAACAAAGCAAGCTTCTCCTCCTTTGGGGTTTGTTTTCCCTGTCCGTCTTCTAGTAGCACAGATTCTGCCAGAGGAATTGAGTCAGTAACACAAGCCCCTACCATTCAAAAACAATGAGTCAAGCCTCAAAAAAATAATACATTCTGGGTCCCTTGTATTTTTTTCTGGTTTCTAAGCCTTGAGGGTGTAGTCAGGGTCACATTCCAAGCTTTTCTCCACAACCATGAAGGCTAGAACTTTACTTTTTTTAACGAAAGCTGAGATTCTCACAAAATCATATGACTCTAGGAGCTGGGCCTTTAAGAAATGCATCAAATATCATGAAAGCAGGCAACGCTGATGATTCAAAGTGTCAAACAAACCAATTGCGACTCCTAGTTCTTTTTTCCTTAGGCTTTTTTCCCTCCTGTAAATCTGATTCCCCCACAAACTGTCATGGTCTAAAACAAGCTTCCCCTCCCATGGATTTATTTGTGAAGAATTTGGGGGTAGGAAAGACCCTTAAACAGGCAGAGTTGGCTTATCTTTTTCTGGAATAATCTCAACCTTTTTGGTTTATAAACTAAGAAAGCTGCTTAAAATATCCCACCCCTTCCCAGCATGCTTTTTTGGGGTTCTAAACTACAACTGTGACTACACTGGAACTACATTTCCCAGCAGCCCCTGCATACAGAGGCGGAGGAGTGTTCTTGCCCATCCTTCAACTGGGAGTTCCAGTCTCAGGCCTTGAACAAAGCCAGCATCCTGCGGTTTCTTCTCAAACTACCCATTAACTTCCCAAACCCATGTAATTAATAGGGCTATTCAGTGCTGGAGGACACCAAACCTCTAGCATGGTGGCATGCCAGGTGTACCATCACTCAGAAAAAAAGCACTCTAGGCACTTCAATAGCTAGGCCTGGAAGGGGCTAGCCCTGGTTGGTTCCAATAAGAACCCAGACGCAAGGCTAGGGGAAAGGGGATTTTACTAGAGCTGGCAGGAATGGGAGAGGTTGCAGATACCCTAGGTACAGGGGCTTAACAGGTACAGTTCAAAGTGAGCAATAGCAGTTCCTGTTTGGGACAGCCCAGTTGAGAGTTGGGGCCCTTCAGACCTAATACCTGGGGTGCCCTCTCCAGTCTCTTTTCAAGCAAATAAGAGCTTGCAGGTTTCCAGGCCAGGCTCAGTTAGTGCCTCTCATTGAGATTCCTCTGCACTGGCTCCCTGCCCAGCTGCTGCTGCTGCTGCTCCCCCATAAGTCTGCCAACAGGGGAGTTAGCGTGGGAGTTCCCATTGGAGGAGCAGATGAGGAGGATGAGAGCAGCAGCTGTGGTATGTACCTGGTCCTAGCAGGGGACCCAGCCTGTAGACTATGCCAGGTTGGGTAAGGCAGCAAAAATTGAGGCGCAGGTGATCTTCAGTGGGATTCTACCTCAAGGAGGGCTTTGTGTATGGGTGGGGGGGGCTTGGGGGGACAGACAAACTGTTCTCAGTGGATGGCTCCACCTAAGTAGAAAGAGGAAGGACTTCTCTAGGAGGAGGCTGGCTCATCTGATTAAAAGAGCTTTAAACTAGACACAGATCTATAAGTCATACTGGAAGTACTGTGTCCCCTACCGAGTTGGTGAAAAGGAGAGAGGAGCCCAACAGGAAAAATTAGGATGTGTGTTCACCAATGCGAAAGCTTAGGTAACAAAATGGAGGAACTGGAGCTCCTGGTCCGATGTGGAGTACAGGTGTAAGGAAGGGTATGCTGTTTAGAAGAAAAGACCAAAGCAGGTAGGGGGGGAGAGTAGCACTGTATATCAAAAATGGTGTGAAATGTAATGAGATAACTAAATGCAATGAATAATAATGGAGTCTGTTAACTGCTTTCATGGGGGACTTTAACTTCCCGGATATAGATTGGGAAACAAATGCTTTTAGACCTAGCTGGATGAGCAAGGACTGGAGATAGATTAATGTAGTTCCTATATTCAAGAAGAAAAAAAGTGACCCGGGAACTATAGGCCTGTTAGTCTAACATCTGTAGTATGCAAAGTCGAAGATAATTGGGTTATGGAAAAAGATGGGGATCGAAATGAAAATCCAGAGGTGGATAAGTCTATTTTATTGCTGACCTGGAACCAAGAGTAGGAGTGGGCTTCCAGAGGAGAGAGAGACTTGTAAAACTGAGTATTAGTAGTAGGATGAAATTCAAAAGTGAGAAGTGTAAGGTTATGCATTTGGGGATGACTAACAAGAATTTGGAGTTGTGTGTGTTTGTTTTGGTCTCCCATGTTAAAAAGGATGAATTCACTAGAGAACAGGTACAAAGAAGGGCCACTAGAATGATCCGTGGAATGGTTTGTTTTCCTTAACCAAAAGAAGGATAAGAGGAGATATGATTACACTCTTTAAATATATGACTTTTAGATTAAGCTAGATAAGTTTATGGAGGAGATGGTATGATAGGATAACGGGCTTTGTCAATAGGTCATTTAGTGCAACACTGGTAAATAGTACAAATGGGTCAATGGGTATGATATAACTTTTGCAGAGGGTTTGCTGGAGAGTCTCATCTTGCAGGAGGTCAGACTAGATGATCATAATGGTCCCTTCTGATCTTGAATTCTATGATTCTATGAAGTCCCAGACAGACCTGCACCCAGCTATAACGTCTGGCACTCACAGCCCGTCCCACATGCGGTTCCTAGGGGTTCCTCTCTGCATCCAGTTTCTCTTCAGTTCCTGGCTTGCAATAAGCCTGCTGCTTCCTAATAGAGCCTGGCCACTTACTGGTTCAGGACTCCCTCTCCCTTATCTGGCCAGGGGGAAGGGGCTACGCAGTGGGAAGGGGGTTGATGGGAGTTGTAGTCTCCTTCTCAGCAGACTCATCACAGCTCTTTCCTCTCTCTGAATACATGCATTCCCAACCCACAACCCTATGCCAGGAGTAAAACCCTAGAATGGCATGTAAAAGCAACAAAGAATCCTGTGGCACCTTATAGACTAACAGACGTTTTTGCAGCATTTTGCAGCATGGTGAATATGAATACCTTTCAGATCAAGTGGTGGAAATTTCCAGGGGCAGGTTTATAGAATGGCATGGTGATGGACCTGCAAGTTTCCTTTGACAGCCTTAAAGGGTACATTTGTACCACTTCAGAGCCCAGTCTTTTCCCCATTTTAGTCAGTGGGAGCAGAAAGCAGTCCTTAATAAAGGCTCATCTCTGATTGAGACATTGCTCTGGGTGATTCAGTTAAAGATGTGTTTCAGGAAGCTTTGAGTCAGTCTACTTAACACAACTGCAGACACTCAGCCTGGACTGGGAGGAAGATGGCTTCTTCCATGGAAGGGTTTAATGTGGTGTCTTTTAGTAACCAGCAAGAGGCATGAATGCCCTCTCAAGCTCTCACCAGTTTTGGAAGCAGGTGTTAACTTACAAAGTGACAAGAGGGTTGGGGGTCAAATATTAGAACCTTTTCAAACACATTAAATTAGTCTCACGGTGGTTCAGCTTCATTAAATGTTTCCTTTGAAGCCGTTCCCATTAGAAACCCTCAATCATTCACAGTGTTATCATTCACATTTATAGTTGTGTGTCCCAGTGAATAATTTAGATGGAAAAGACTGTGAAACTTTAATTCCTAAGCTAACTTTCCAGTAACTCTTCCTGGTTTGCTACTGAAACTCTCTGAAACCTGAGTTGTTGAAGCTGCTGCTGGTGACTCATCATCTTAGCTAGTATTTTTGAAGTATATTAAAAATATCAGTTACTAAATGGAACATTTTTTTCTCTTCAGAAATCATTCTTTTTAACTGGCTTTTATGCAGAGTAGGCACTGGGCTATTTATGGAGTGGAATCACACTGTCTGTATCTGCTGATAGTCCTAATCACGTAGGTTAGTGGATCTGAGCACAAAAAAATTTAGACTGAATGTCAGGACAAATTTCCTAGCAGTGAGCTATTTCTCAAGGAAGCAAAGGAACAGGGGGAAGCTTCATTACTTGAACCATCTAAAACAGGACTGAACAAAGCACTGGACAATAGGGAGCAATCCTGCATTTGCAGAGAGGAATGGACTAAATATTCTAAGAGGGGGTTTCTTTTCTTCTCTATTTCTAATTTCTTTGCTATTGAAACCCGAATTGTGTACTTTCAGTGTGAGATTTACCCCTTTGCAGAGGGACTCCTATCAGTTTAAGTGGGACTTTAATGTTGCACATGCCTGGTGTGAGCTGTCTGCACAGGGCTGAATTCCAACCTCAGTGGAATCGTTAAAATCCAGAGCAGAAGATTGGATGGCTCTAGGGGCCGAATAACAGGGACCTTCAATCTCTAGGTCACTGATCTGAGTTGAGACCAGGTTGGTGAAGACTAAAGGGGCCAAATCATCTGCTGATATAAATTAACATAGCTCCACTGGCTTCAATACATCAGTTTATGCCAGTTGAGGATCTGGCCCAAGAAGATTTAATCGCTGTTCTATGAAGGGAATTGATGGTCTTGGCCCATTGCCTGATGAACATATGTCCATGTCTAAGCCACGTCCACATTCAGTACCGTCGTTGACAGATAGCTTCAGCTTAGAAATGCCTTTTAGAGTGAGCGGACTTAGACAAAAAGCCTCCCTTGCACCCCAGAGGTAGTCCCCTTCAGGTCATGCCTGAGGTACATTGGCAGGGCAGTGTTGAGGAAGTTTTCAGTATCACTGACTGCCCTTTCTGGGTAGGGAACTTCATTCTCCAGCCCTGTTCACCCAGTTCTTTCACAACCAGTCCCACCTTCGTGTATTTAAAATGACATGAATTCATGGAGAGGTGAGTGTTTCCAGTGTGCAAGGGTTAAAGGAAGTTAATCTCTCCTCTTTACAACTTTAATGCCAATAAAGCAGAAATGTCTCAGGACCAGATTCTCCAAAACACTCTGGCTGTTTTAAACCATTCTGGAGAGTAAGCCCACCCACCCTGCGGAGAAACCTCATTTCCGCCACTTTTACCTGGAATCTCATCCTTTCTGTCATTACCGAAAGTTCATGACTATAAGTGAGGATGGGGACGTAAAGCCACCTGTAAACTGAGAGCTTTGTCCAAGAACTCAGCTCCTGCTTCACCACCATGGATCGGTACAGCGCCCGCACCACTGCTGCCACAGCACCAATCCCACTTGCCATCACTTGTGAACAAGATCCCTAGATACTTGAACTTGTCCACTGAGGGGAACTGCTCCCCTCTGACCTGGAGAAAGCAGTTCATTTTCTTCCGGGAGAGGACCATGACCTCTGATTTGGAGGTGGTGATTCTCATCCCAGCTGCTTCACACTCAGCAGCAAAACGTTCAAGTGTGCGTCGGAGATCGCAGTCCAAAGCCGCAAGAATCTGCAAGAATCCGACACTACTATCTGCAAACAGCAGAAATGCCACCTCCGAGTCCCCATACCAGATGCACTCCACAGCTCAGCTGCACCTTTATATCTTTCCATGAAAATCATGAACAGGAGTGGGGAGAAAACACACCCTTGGTGAAGTCCAGTGCCCATCTTGAACGAACTCAACTTAATGCCAAGAATATGAACACAACGCAGCACCGGCACCTCATACTCCCACAGCATTTCCCACAAGACATCACAAGGAACGTGGTCATATGCCTTCTCCAGGTCTACAAAACAAAGGTAGACAGGATTCGCAAACTCCCACGACCCCTCGAATATCTGTGAGGGAGCAAAGAGCTAGTCCATTGTTCCAGGGCCAGGACACAATCTGCATTGTTCCTCCTGAATCTGAGGTTCAACTTCTCTTCAGCACCCTGGCATAGACTTTGGCGGGGAGACTGAGGTGTATGATTCCCTTGTAGTTGGAACACACCCTCTGCCCGGGCCATATGCAACTAGCCTCTTTTTCTGCAGTGGTTCCTGCTGAAGTTATCACTGACTAGTGTGGGAGAGTGTCCTACTGCAGGGGAATAAGGCTGCCATCTCTAGAAACCTTTGGGAGAGGACTGCAGTGTACCTGCATGCAAGTTTCATTGGGATCTCTCGGGATGATTCTCGGGACATGCCTGTGTACGGGGCCGGCTTTAGGAAGTGTGGGGCCCAATTCGAACATTTTCACCAGGGCCCCGGCAGGGATGACTTAAAAAAAAGCCTTTCATTTCTTCCATGTATTATTTACTTTCCATAACTATATAAATAATAACAAAATTATATATTATGTACATTGTGTCATATATTATAAATATCAAGTTGGTTAAGAGGAACTTTATTGTACACCTCACCTATATGTTTTTAAAACTTTACCTTCCTTGCTTTTTGTTCAGCAAAATCTTTCAGTATGGTGCCTAACTGTAAGCTCTTCATTACTTCGCATTCAATTTATATGATTGCCAAACTGTTTAATCGGTCTTCCTGCATTGTTGATCACAGATATGTTTTAATTAGATTTAACTTCAAGAAGCTCCTCTCTCCTGAGGCTACAGTTACCGGAATAGTCAGGAAGATTCGAATTGCTATAAATAAATTTGGGAATGCTGTTGATCGGTTATATGCAAGAAATTGAAGCATTTTTAGGGGGTTTCTACAATCAGACAGAAGAATTAGCTTTAATGCTTCCAGTTCTTCACAAAGCATGTAGCCATTTATGTCAACTGATTTTACAGTTGAAACTTGTTCGTTTTCCTGCACTAGTTTCACATCTGTCAATGCGAGTTCCAGATCTGCAGCAGATTTTCATATAGTGTCCTTGGGAAGATTTTTGAATTCGCATAAAAATCCAAATAAACTCACATGCTTTTGTAACTGTTCAAACCGTGGTTCAAGTGATTGTAAAGCTTTGTCTTGGGCCTGGTCTAACAGTGCACCGGACCCGACGCAAATCTGATGATGCAGTGGTCAGGGGGTAAAAAGGAAAAAAAGCCAACTTTTTTTGATTTTTTCGTTTGCCCCAGCGTGGAATCAAAGATGGATATGGGGGGGACTGGGGAAGCTATCCCACAGTTCCTGCCTGCTCCTAAAATTATTTGCATTCTGGCTGCTGCTCCAAATGCTTCTAGGGTCAAACACACATCATGTCGGCAAAATGATGGAAATCTATCCTCATGATCAGCTTCAGCTGATGGGACAAAATTTTTCTCTGGTGATGGATGGTGTGCATATGCTGTAAACCATCCTCATCATAGCAACAGGGGCTGAGCTCCATCAGCCCACACACTTAATGTCTGTCTCTATATCATAGCAGCAGCTGGCTGCCCTTCCCTCATTTCTCACTAACAAGTCCAGTGTGTCTATTCCTGCATTCTTTATTAATTCATCACACAAGTGGGGACAATCTCTGACACAGAGCAGGTGGTTCTTCTCTCAGTTCCAATTTATGGAAGGGTTTGATGGCAATATGGCTAGTAACCATCTCTGCTGTCATGCAAATAAGACTTGATTGAAGCATCGCACTCTGTAAGCTTCTTTTGGATCAGAAAAAGGCTCGTCTGCAGACTCATACTCAAACTGGGTTTTTTTCGTTTGTGCAAGCTTTTAGTCTGAAATACTGAAGTCACATCTAGATCTTTGGCAAGTTCATTGGCACCAATTAACACTTCTTGAAAACCCTTCTCTCTATATGTTTTTAACCAGTTACAAAGCTTTTCGAATGAAGAAATTCCTGCAGAAATATCCATTGTATCACTCTGTAGCTCTTTGCTCACAAAATTCACTTGAAAAAGTAAATCATGCCAGAAAGCTAGCGAAACCAAAAACTTATAATTCTTCATTTGAATAGCCAGCGATTCAGCTTCACTTTTTGCTTGAGCATCATCAATTGTTTCTGCTACCTCTACGAGTGCATCATAAAACTCCCCTGCTTGGTACCGCAGAGCTTTGATGCTTTGCATTCTACATTCCCATCATGTTTTGCAAAGAGGCTTTACAGAAAGGCCAGTAACATGTTTTCTAAAAATAGTCCATCTTTTAGTAGATGCAGAAAAAAGGACGTAAATACGCTGCAAGGCTACAAAGAAACTCATCGCATCTGGACATGTTTTGGCCATGTCTCCCAAAATGAGATTATAGTTGTGACATGACATGCATATGGTGTAAAAAAAAGCTCTTGGGTTTGTTTTCAAAGGTTGTGCTTGTATACCTGATATGTTTCCCTTCATATTTGCGCCGTTGTCATAGCCCTGCCCACAGATATTTGCAACATCCAATCCCAGGTCTTCGAGTTCACTTAAAAGGATATTGTACAAATATTCACCTGTGCTGTTTTCTATTACTATGAACTTAATGAAATGTTCCTATACTCCTGCCGGAATATTTGGTGATACACCATAAGCCACATACCTAATTGTCAATGACATTTGTTCTTGGTGACTAATGTCAGAAGTGCAGTCGAGTATAGTAGCAAAATACTTAGCAGCCTTAATTCGAGCTATTATTTCATGTTTAACAGCATTCCCTACAATACTAATAAGTTTGTTTTGAATGTTTTTTCCTAAATAATGGTCATGTATTTCTTTGTTCTTGATTCAAAGAACAAAGGGCCTGGGGCTCCAGCCCCTGCTGGGAGTCCCAGGCCCTTTAATTTGCCCCCTGGGGAAGCCGGGCCAGCGCACCGGCTCTTGCTGTTATGCCGTACCGGGGCTTGGGCACGGGGCCCAATTCAGGGGAATCGGTTGAATCAGCCTAAAGCCGGCCCTGCCTGTTTACATTAAACAAACTGCTCTTCATGATCCACCCCACCTGCCTAACTCTAGAGGGGAATGAAAAGCAGATCGCAACTCTACTTTTCTTGGTTGTGTCATTACCTCTTCTAGTACAAGTAAATTAATGAAAAAGGCAATAGTTGTGTCCAGCTAAGTTGGGGGCACCATAACTCTAATGGGAGATTTATTTATACACTTAACCGAGGTTGCTTCTCCTGCATCGGGCTCACCCGTGCTCAACTCGAGGGATTGGCTGGACTGTGGTGGACCTAGTTCATGGCACAGTTGGACCCGCCCCACACTCATCTGTCCACCATACAGCTCCTCCTCTTCCTCATCCACCTCCTCCTCCTCACTGTTCATGGCAGAGGCCTGTGACTCTGGCTCCTTGGTGGTATCCACACTGGTGTGTAGGATGGTGAGTGGTGGCTATGCCTCTTAGGATATAGATAGTCAGGCCTGTCTACAAAGGCCTATACTTTAAGAATTTAGGTGTATTCTTATCACTTAGCTAGTTATAGAGGTACAAAAAAGAATCAAAATTAGTCTGCCTGTTGATAGGCCTTCTCTCACTATGATAGCCTAAGGCCTTGTTCTTAGGCTAAGGCCTTTGGCTAAGCAGCAGAGGCAGCCATAAACTGGGAAGTGAATGGTCACGTCCTCACCAATCACACTGAAATAAGGCGGTTTGGGCTGTTAAAAAGGTGATCCAATCTATCACCTCCAAAGAAAGAGAAGAGCCTAGAAGATTTAAAGAAAACTTAGTCTGATAGCATCCTGTCTGGCAAGAACTCACTTATCAATAGCCGGGGTGTGAAATCCTCATTTCGTTGTTGTTCTATCACTGTAGTCCCCACTTCGCTGTTGTTTGTCTGTATAATCTCTGTTTGGTTTTGCGATTGTTTCTGTCTGGTGTCTAATTAATTTTGTGGAGTGTAAACCAATTAAGGTGATGTGATAAAATTGGTTAGATAATCATGTTACAATATGTTAGGATTGGTTGGTTAAATTTCAATAAAATGATTGGTTAAGGTATAGCTAAGCAGAACTCAAGTTTTACTATATAGTCTGCAGTCAATCAGGAAGTAAGGGGGAGTGAAATTGGAATCATGTTTTGCTAAGGGATGGGAAGGGAACAGGAACACATGCAAGGCTCTTTGGTATCCAGTCTGGGAAGGGGGACACTGAGGAAGGAAATTGGAATCATTGCTTGCTGGAAGTTCACCCCAATAAACATCAAATTGTTTGCACCTTCGGACTTCAGGTATTGCTGCTCTCTGTTCACGTGAGAAGGACCAGGGAATGGGAGGGTGAACGGATAAGCCCTCTAACAATGCCCAGTATGGAATGCAGCTCTTTGTAAAAGTGGCAGATCTGTGGCTTAGGAACAGATCGACTGTTGACCTCCCTAGCCTTCTGGGATGCCTGCTGCAGCTCCTTGGCTTTCATGCGGCACTGCTGCTGGTCCCTGTCAAACTGTTTGTAGATGTCAACATTTCTACAGCTGGTTTGGAGCTGTGCCTTCACAGCCTCTTCTTCCCAGAGGCCCAGGAGATCCAATATCATCTGTCTACTCCAGGTACGAGTGTGTAGCCAACACGGTCAGCTGGGCAAAACAAAGGAAAGCAGACAGTTGTGTGCTCACCAAGCTGGACAACCTGGAAAAGGCATTTTAAAAAATCACAGGAGCTTTAAATGTGGGGAGCTTCCAGTATGTGTGACTCCTGGGCAGTGGAGTTAACAACTGACCAGCGTGGTCAGTGTCAGGCATTGTGGGATAGCTGTTGGAGGACTGTTAGGGTCAATATAAGTAATGCAGTGTCTCCACTCACGCTGTTTTGACTTCCATACATTGACCTTGACTCAGTGCCGCTCCGGGAGCTGGTGCTACTATGTCAGTATAATGGGCTACTCACATCGATGGGAGACAAATTTAAGTGTAGACCACAAGGCCGCTTACATCGACCTATCGTTGTAGTGTAGGTGAGGCCGTAGACTGTTATGGCCGAATTCTGTTTTCACTTATATCACTGTAACTCCAAAGTACCTCCACTGACGTCAATGAAATTACTTTCCACTTACCCCACGTAACTGAGAGCAGGTATTGGCCTCTTCTCTCTGAAGTTCTATACACGCCTATGGTGTTACCGAAACAATTGTAACTGAAGAAGTTGCACAGTAACTCTTCAGTAGAGGACACAGAAATACTTATAAGAGCAACATGAAATCAAATGACCTTTCAATCCATTTACGAGAGCCCCTGGCATCTGCTTTCCAAGGCAAGTGGAACAATGAGTCAAGGATGTTAATTTACAACCCAGAGAGCATTCTAATAACTGAAAAAGTTAAAACCAGAATCTCTGCAGACTCCTCAGCTGTTCTGGCTCCAAATGTTTTCCTTCTGTAGGCTTGGTGCATTCCAGGCACTCATGTCTTTGGCATACCATGGAAGTCTCTGATCAGCCCTTTCCCAGTGGAGGATTTGTCTGTAATACACTGCAAGCAGAGCTCAAGCAGAGATTTAAGATGGATGAGGATTAGCACAATGAAAAATAAGTTACCATTAGTTGTGCTGCAAATGAAGCTCGTCATTATGCTCTTGTGCTTGGCTGCATGCCTGACACTATTTAATCCAAATAGGAGCTGCCATCTCTATTTCCCAGAGATGCCAATGGGTTACAATAATAGCACCCTTTGAAAACTCAACATCCACCACTCCAGATGCCTGCAGTAACCAGCGTGTCTTCCAATGCAATTACCTAACTGGTCTTGCGCTGTACATTGCCACCAAAGACTGCAGAGTGCAGGATAGAACAGAATATGGTGGCACCTCAAAACTGTGGGACGGACAATGCAGATTTGCTTTCTATTACAGGCAGGGGTGAAAGTAACTTAAAGGACTTACTGGTACTCCTTAGGAGGGAGCGGGGCCTCAACCAGAAGAGGCAGAGCCTATACCGGAAGAGGCGGGGCCTTTAAATCCCCGGGCCCTTTAAATCAGGATTAAAGGGCCCAGGGCTGGGGCTGTGGTAGCAGCAGCTAGGAGCCTTGGGCCGTTTAAATCACCCCCAGAGCTACCAGCCAGAGGTGGCTAGGAGCCCCGGGGATGATTTAAAGGGCCCGGGGCTCCAGCTGCTGCTACCACAGGGGAGCCTCAAGCACTTTAAATCACCATCAGAGGGAGTCTTGGCCTCGGGCGGAGCTTTAAAGGGCCCGGGGCTCCGCTGTAGTAGCGGCAGCCGGGAGCCCCTGGCCCTTTAAATCACCACCAGAGCCCCACTGCCACTACCCCAGGGCTGCAGCAGCAGGGCTCGGGTGGTGATTTAAAGGGCCCCGGAGGGTAGTGGCAGTGGGAGCCCCAAGCCCTTTAAATTGCCACCCAAGCTGCACTGCCAGAGCCCTGGGGTAGCAGCGGCAGCCCGGGGCTTGGGCAGTGATTTAAAGGGCCTGGGGCTCCAGCTGCCGCTACCACCCCAGGTCCTTTAAATCATCCCTGGAGCCCTGCTGCTGGAGCCCTGGGAGGCAGCGGTGGGTCTCCGGGGGCTATTTTAAGGGCTGGGGTGGTAGCAGCTGCTGCAGCCCCAGATCCTTCAAATAGCCGCCGGAGCCCCGCTGCCACTACCCCAGGGCTCCAGGGATGATTTAAAGGGCCCGGGGCACCTGCTGCAGCTACTGTGTCTCTACACAAAAAAAAATAAACGGACACAAATCAGACATCAAGAATTGTAACATTCAAAAACCAGAAGAACACTTCAATCTCCCTGGACATTCAATGACAGACTTAAAAGTGGCAATTCTTCAACAGAAAAACTTCAAAAAGAGACTCCAATGAGAAATTGCGGAACTGGAATTAATTTGCAAACTGGACACCATCAAATTTGGCCTGAATAAAGACTAGGAGTGGATGGGTCACTACAAAAAGTAATTTTCCCTCTGCTGATACTCATGCCTTCTTGTCAACTGTTGGGAACGGGCAATGTCCACCTTAATTGCATTGGCCTCGTTAGCACTACAAAAGTAATTTTCTCCCTGATATTCACCCCTTCTTGTCAATTGTTGAGAATAGGCCATTTCCACCTTAATTGAATTGGTCTCGTTAGCACTGACCCCCGACTTGGTAAGGCAACTCCCATCTTTTCATGTGCTGTAATATAGATACTGCTTGCTGTATTTTCCACTCCATGCATCTTATGAAGTGGATTTTAGCCCACGAAAGCTTATGCACAAATAAATTTGATAGGCTCTAAGGAGCCATAAGGACTCCTCCTCATCTCTGCTAGTATGATTCTCTGAGGAGTCAGACTCTGGAAACAGCCATCCCTGCCCACGATTGGCAGCAGGTGAGGCTGTGCTGGGGTTAATGATCTACACTGAGCACAGTGTGTGTGTACTGGGGTGGGAGGGGGTTTAGCCACTCAGTTAGGGTGACCAGATGTCCCAATTTTATAGGGACAGTCCCTATTTTGGGGTCTTTTTCTTATATAGGCTCCTATTACCCCCACCCCCCATCCCGATCTTTCACATCTGCTGTCTGGTAACCCTACACTCAGTCCTGACAGCCACACCTGCAATTAACAGCTCCCTGGAAACTGTTTGGGTAGCTAGCAGCCTCCTGATGGAGCATGGAAGAAACGTCCCTGGGATAATAGTGTAGTCACTGGAATTACACTGGGGAGGGAACCTGTCCCTTCTCAGATACAATGTTATTGCTGCCTCACTATGAGGGACGTCTTTTTCCATGGCTAACAACGCCCTCCTGCCAGTGGAGTAGCTGCATAAGGGAAGGTCTGCACACCCCCTACACAGAGCTGAGCTGCATTGTGGCACTGTGCTTGCTAGCATGGAAAGGGTGGGCAAAAACAGGCTGAGGGGGAGGCGAAGCCAGAGAATCTGCAGTTACCTGGTCCCTCCCATCCTGCTCCTCCCCCCAGTGGAGGGCACAAATTAGGGCAAGGGCTATTGCAGCCTCAGTGAGTATGTCTATACTGCAATTAGACACCCGCGGCCGGCCCATGCTAGCTAACTGGGGCTCACAGGGCTTGAGCTAAGGGGTTTAATTGCAGTGTTAACATGCAGCCCGAGCTCTGAGACCCTCCCACCCAAGCCCAAATGCCTATACTGCCATTAAACAGCCTTTTAGCCAGAGCCCACGAGCCCGAGTCAGCTGGCACAGGCCAGCAGTAGGTTTTTAATTGCAGTGGAGACATACCCAGTGGTGCAACTAGAGTGACCAGATGTCCCGATTTTATAGGGACAGTCCTGATTTTTGGGTCTTTTTCTTATATAGGCTCCTATTACCCCCCCCCCCTCCCGATTTTTCCCATTTGCTGTCCGGTCACCCTAGGTGCAACTCTGCGGTTTGAAGGGGAGGATTCTTTCCCACTCCCCACCTGCTCCTGGGCTGAGATTTTCCCCGCAGAGCAAAACTGGAAGGTCCCAAGGCTCTCGGGGGGGAGGGGGGGGGGAGGATGAAGAGGAAGAGCTACAGCCTGTGCTTTTCTTAATGAGAACACTGACAAAATGCACTCTACACAGTTAGAGGAGGAAGGCTTAAGGAAGCCTGCTCTAAACAGCCAGAGCCATGTACAATTCCCCCACTATTGTTTTGTTACTTTTGGGAAGCATTTCAAGCACGACTGACGCAACATATTGCAAAAGCATTTACTTAAACGAATTACCAGTGTTGGTGTCATTAAGCATAACCCTAGGTAACTCAGGAGGGTAGAAAACCATAGTGTTAATGAAGCCTTTCTGTACTAGGCCTGAATGGACCAAAGTTATTTTATGCTTATCCAGAGTGCCTCCATATTAAACTTTAGTTGAACTCCCAGGCCAGAATTAAGAATGGAATGTGTAACTGCTCCTTATCAGTGCAACACTGAAAGCCTGTTTGTATCTGGCTTAGAAGGAGGAGGGGAGGGAGGCAAAGTAATAAATTCAAAAGTAAACCAAGGTAACAGCCTTGAAAAGTTACTAAGATGAATTGTTTGCTGTCAAGGATGATCTAATTGTTAACTATACAATGTATGTATTATATAGGAGGGGGAGGAGAATAGTGGGGGGTAATGAGGATGCCTAGTTGAAGTCATGTATAAGAAGAGACACACAGCTTATGTCTGTGTGCTTGATTTGAGACGTGTGTGTCTCCGAGCATCCTGTTATTTGAGAACTCAAATAAACTTTTGACTGCTTCTCCACCTTGGTGTGTCTATTGGAAGCGAGGTACACCGGGCAACGAACCACTGTTTGCTGCCTCAGGCCTTTTGGGCCGGCAACACCAGCAAACCCCAGGCTGCGAGCCAACAGGAATATTTCTTACCTTTGGCTGTCCCACCTCCAAATGCAATTGGAATGAATGAATATCTTATGAAATTCACAAGAGTGTTTGACTTCCTTCCTTCCTTCCCAGGGCTTTCACATTCAGCTTTGTTAAATGAGCTCTTGACTTAGGGGTCAGACTGACATCCATGCAGACAAGAGTGGGAGGAGAAAAAAGAAAAAAAATCTACATTAAGAGCATTCTGTTTCCTGCAAGAGATTTTTTTTATATATATTTTTAATTTTCTGCCAGTGAAAGGTGCTGAGGTTTTGGAATATTCACTGTGCTATTTTACATGTGTGCATTTACTGAAGAGACTCTATGAACTGTGAGTGCATTTGAATAGGAGTCAATTTTACATTAACGGTTCATTGCCACACTTTGCAATCCTTGCAGTCTTCTTGGTCTGAACCAAGGTTCCAAGCCTGCCAAGATTTATACAGCTCATAGACTCATAGACTTTAAGGTCAGAACGGACCATTATGATCATCTATTCTCCTGCACAATGCAGGCCACAGAATCTCACCCATCCACTTCTATACAAACCCCTAGCCTATGTCTGAGTTACTGAAGTCCTCAAATTGTGATTTGAAGACCTCAAGCTGCAGAGAATCCTCCAGCAAGTGACCAGTGCCCCATGCTGCAGAGGAAGGCGAAAAACCTCCAGGGCCTCTGCCAATCTGCCCTGGAGGAAAATTCCAGCTGAGTAATTTCACTCACACAGGTAGTCCCATTCAAGCCAACAGGGCTACTCGGGTGAGTTAAGTTATGCATGCATGTCAAGCTTTGCAGGACTAGGCCTCCGTGAGATGCAAAGAGTGAAAATAACCAGGCTAGCTTCACTCTCTGAGCAGAGCACAATGCAAAAAGCAAACAATCATAAATAGGGAAAAGTGAGGTTTTAAAAATTATTTCACTGTTAATAATCTAAGATCTTGTTGTTACATAGGCAAAGAAATTTGTTATTTTTAATTAATTGTATGCTCCCATACCTTAGTGTCCCTTTAAACATGTTGCATCCGATACACAGCTGGAATACATTGATTCATAAATTTTCTAATCTAGTGAGCCATCTCTCTTGCTCATCCTCTCACTCTTTGTGTGATAATATAATATAATAGTAGTATCAAGCTCTTATAGAGCACTTCTCACCAGTAGATCTCAAAGCACTTTACAAAGGAGTTAAGTATTGTTGTCCCCATTTTACAGATGGGAAATTGAGGCACAGAGAGATAATGTGACTTACCCAAGTTCACTCAGCAGGATAGTGGCAGATTCAGGAATATAAAGCGGATCTCCTGAGTCCAAGTCCTGTGCTGTAGCCAGTAGGTCACATTGTATAATATAATATACAGTTTTCAGTGTTGCTGTACCCTCGTTGGTCCCAGGTAGGGTGACCAGACAGCAACTGTGTAAAAAACAGGATGGGGGTGGGGGGTAATAGGCTTCTATATAAGAAAAAGCCTCAAATATCAGGACAGTCCCTATAAAATCAGGACATCTGGTCACCCTAGTCCCAGGATATTCAAGAGACAAGGTGGGTGAGGTAATATCTTTTATTGGATCAACTTCTGTTGGTGAAAGAAACAAACTTTTGAGCTGCACAGAGCTCCTCTTCAGTTCACCTCACCCATCTTGTCAATATAACATACAGTAATTAATTAATTGGCAGAACTGAGTGTGTCACTTATGGTTAAGGTTGCCCAACACTTCTGTTGGCAGTTCCTGATAACTTTGCAAAACTTGAACGGATCCAGCTGAAATTTGTCATTTGCCATCTGTCAGCCTGAGGCTGAATTTGGTTTTTGGAAAGTTTTAGCCAAAAAAAGTTCAGTCCAAGAAAGAAATTAGGGGAAAACACATTGTTTTGCCCACGTTAAAACATTCTTACCAATGTTTCATTGAGAAACTCTGTCTCCTGCATTATTTGTGGCAGGTATTTGAAGTCTGGCAGCAGAGGAAAGCACCTTTTGTTGTGCCTATGAAAAACTGCCTCCATTTTGCCAAGTTATTTGCCGTTGAAAAATCACAGTTTGCACATGGTTGATAGAAGCTTGTTAGCGTTTGGCAGCTTCATGTTGGGAAGATTCTAACTGTGCTGGGCATGCTCCATCTGGGGCTGCAGGCAGTAGTGTAGCTAAGGGGGGTGCAGGGGAAGCAGCCGCTTCCCCTGAGGATATTTTCCAAAAGTGTCACCTTTCTGCGCAGCCAGCACTGGGCTCCAGACTGGGAGTCTGGAGCCGGGTTTTGCGTGTGGCCGCCAGCTCATTCTCGGTTCCACACTGCCCTCCCCCATCCCCAGCCCTGCTCGCTCACTCCGGGGCTGCAGGCAGCTTCGTCTGGTTGCCTGGCTCCCTGGGGATGAGGAGGAGGAGGCTCCCAGCAGATCCCGGAGGCTCCCGGCAGATCCCCTTAACTCTAGGCATTAGACAAACCTTCCTACAGTCTTCCTAGGGAGGACATGTGAGAGTTGGCAGCAGCCACAGCCCAGGGAGGGAGGGGTGGCACTCTACTGTTTAAAAATGTCGCAGACACATTTTCTCCCAGCAGTAATTTTCAGCATGGTCTTTGGGCTGGGCTGGACTCTGGCTTTCTGGCCAATATGAAAACGAGCTTCCTAGAGATGTTTGTCCATGATGCTTCTAGGCTCTTGCTCATGAGGAGGTTTGGGAAAATTAGATTTTTTTTCTCAAATCGGTAAATGTCAGTAATTGTAGATTTCATCACACATGCACAAACTGACCAAACCCCCGCACACTGCTGATAACTGAAACTGACAGGCAAGGTAGCTTGATCACTTCTCAGAGTTTGATTTAAGGCTCTTGACATTTTGTATAGTTTGACAGGTGATGTTGCCAACGGGTGTTTTAACAGTTTATGAAGCTTTCACTTGTTGAATGTCAGCGCCGACTGTTAAATAAATATTGCCTGACCCCCCCTCCCAATTTCCTGCAACTGTGAAGATAAAAATTATTTTAAGCATTTTTCCCCTATCATTTTGCACAACCATGAAAACTTATTTTTACGCTTTTTTAAAATCAATTTATCTGTTGAAATTATAAAAAAATACAAATTGAGTTGTACCACTTGCCTTGTGAGTTTGCCAGTTAGCAGCATCCAGCCTTGAGCTAAATACTTAGGAGGGGGACACACACTGAACCCCCAACCTCTTTGTAACCAACAGAGCTGGAGGGCTAGAGGCAGGTCTCTGCCCCAAAAAGTGGAGGGAGCATCTAGCCACTGCAGCGGGGAGACTCATGTTAGCTCAAGCCGATCCAGCGTTAAGAACAGTTCTGTGGATGCTGTAGCTCTGCCTAGCCACCTGAGCTTGGATCCCAGTGGGCAAACAGGGGCGCTAGCCCGAACTGCTGCCATTGCCAAATGTCTGCCCCCATTAGCTCAAGCTAAGCAAGCATGAGTCCGTCTGCTCGGCCTGGGAATCATGCAGTGTAGACATACCCTTAGAGTTCAGCCAGAGAGGCTGATCCAAGCCTGAGGTCAAGCAGAACCAAGGTCATTGCTGGAAGGCGTCACAGAAACAGCCTGGGCAGGGAGGAGAGGAGGTGGGGGAGCTGCAAACGAAGGAGGCAGCGCCGAGGCCAAGGGGCTGTTTGTGAAAGAAGGGGCGAAGATGAGAATGATGCACTGGAGTAGCAATGTGTATTGATGAGGAGGCAGACTGTACAGAAATGAGAAATTATGGAATGGATAAGACAGAGTCTGGGCCAAAATCAGTTGGGGGAAGAAAGCTACCAGAGGGGTTCCCCTGGGCTAGTGACTGACATGTGCTAAAGCCCCCAGGATCTGATCTGGATATGGAGAGGGAGAGAAACCTTTGTAATGCTTTTAATTAAATAAAACACTGCTCGGTATTGTGTGATTGTGGGAGACTTTAACTTCCCAGGTACAGAGTGGAGGACAAGTGCTACTAATAATAGAAGGGCCAGATTTTCCTGGATGTGACAGCTTTCTTTACCAAATAGGTGCTGAACCAACAAGAGATGGAGCCATTTAGAATTGGCTTTGGTGAGCAGTGAGGACCTCAGAGAAGAGCTGGTTATAGGGGACAACCTTGGCTCGAGTGATCATGAGCTAATTCTGTTTAAATTAAATGGAAGGATAAACAAAAAGAGCTCTGCAACTAGGGGCCTTGATTTCAAAGGGGCAAACTTTAAAAAACGAAGGGAATTAGTTAGGGAAGCACCAAGCGGACTGGACTGAAGAACTCAAGGATCTGAAGGTGAAGGTGGCTCAGAATTACTTTAAATCAAAGCTGCAGAAGCTCTCTGACGCCTACGTCCCAAGCAAGGGGGGAATATTCATAGGGAAGGGTTGCAGACCAAGCTGGATGAGCAAGCAACTCAAACAGGTGATTGGAGAATGCCTACAAGGAATGGAAGATGGGAGGGATGAGCAAGGAAAGGTCAGAAAGTGTTTTTATTTTAAGTACAAATAAATATGTATAACAAATTTAAAAGTATGTAATTAGTAATTTGATATGTCAGGTGGCGCCTTTTTTTAATGTGTTCACTCCCCACGATGTTAGAACCTGGCTACGCCACTGGCTTCAGGGACTGATCAGGTCTTTCTCTGCAATTTGTTGCTCCTAGCTGCTGCAGGCCACTGTGGTACCAGACACGGGAACTGAGAGAGAGGAGCCTGTCTCTCCTGTGTTCTCAGTGACTCCTGTACTGGCACCCAGGCCGCATGGAGGAGGCAGCTGCCTGACTGGAATGCAGAGGGGACAAAAGTTGGACCAGGGAGGGCAGTGGAGGGAGTAAGTTGGGACAAGAAGTCTGGGGTGAGGAGAATGTAACTGAAGGATGGGGGTGGGGGGGAATCAAGTGTGGGGCGGGGGGACTGGAACAAGACTGGGACTGGCCAAGCAAAGAGACTGAGGATGGGAGCTGAAGAGGAAACGGGCAGGGGACAACTGGAAGCCAGTCTGGGGGGAAGAGATTGAACAAGGAGCTGTGGAAGGGAGATTGAGACTGGCTAGGCAAGAAGTCTGGGACTGAGCACCAGTGTGGGGAGGAGGGGGACATACAGGAAGAGGAGCCAAGATGATGGGGTGGAAACTTCAGCTGGCTGGGCAAGAGCAGGGGAACAAGGAGCTGGGGAAGGGTGACTGAGATGAAGAGCCCAGGGTGAGGGGAAGACTGGGACTCAAACAGGGAGTCTGGAAGCAGAGATGAGGACTGGATGGGCAAAGAGACTGTGACAAGGAGCCCAAGAGGCAGAGACTGGGACTGATCAGGTGAGGAGAATGGGACAGGGACAAGAAGCTTGAGGAGAGAGAGACTGGGAAGGAGAGACAGGACTGGTACTGGGACAGATTGGAGGCAATGAGGCAGAGAGGTCAGGCTCGGTAATTCTGGCATTTCCTAGTTCTTGAGTGCTTGACTTTGCAACCTTAGCGTTCATTTACCATAGTGGTTTGTATATAATATAATAAATGAATAACGAACACACCGGCTGATAACGGGAAGTGTTAGCCAGCTTTAACTATAGGTGTCATGCCAGCCTATAATGAGATTATATATACTTGGTAATGAGCAAAGAAAAATCAAAACAAGCAAACAAAAGCAATGGAAGGGACATAAAAACCAACAACAATGTACAGCTCAGTCAGAAAGAATATTCTGAAAGCTCATGAATATCAGCTATAATACAGAGGAAAAGACAAAACAAAATTCTTCCCTCCTGCACACTAAGCAAGCTCCATCCATACAATATTCATTTCCGCAGTTCACAAACAGCTTTGAAAAGGAACAGGATATCTTATTTCTTGTAAGCTTCAAGTCTCTTTTAGGGATAACATATCTGATAGTGAGTGCTCGGTGGGTTTGCTTTTTTTTTTTTTTTAAAGCTACATCCCCATTAATAATGAAGTTTTCACTTTGATGAAACTCCAGGCTGGAGTGTGCAGGATTCATGGGAATCCAAAGAGAGGAGGGAAATTGACGGTGCTGAATCTTCCACCTCATGCATTTAGAGTCAAAGAACAAGAAGTAAGGAAGAGTGGGTTGACTTTGGTTAGTTTAAATTGCAAATGACAAATAGATAATCTGCCTTTTTTAAGATGAGGAGTAGAAAGGAAGTTACATTTGAAAGTGGGTCTGTCTCTCACTTTTTATATCTGTATTCATCTCAGTAAAATGAAAATTGTTTCCTTTGTAGCAGAGCTATAAGCTGCCATTTGATATCTATCATCTATAATAGAGGGAAGTGAAAGTCCTTCCCAGATAATGGCTGTTGGGTGACCTATGGGATATGAACTGAGTTGATAGTAGAGCTGGGTGGGAATTATTTTTCCCATCCTGTGAGAATTTTCGAGATTAAAAAAAAAACTTCTACTCGCAAATTGTGACAAAGTCAAAATCTCCAAAATTTCTGGGAACCAAAATGCTGGAAAAATATTCAGATCAAGTCAATCAAAACATTTCAAGTGGACAAGTTTGAAAAGCTTCATATTGATCTTGACTATTTAAAAAAAAATTACCCACAAAAAGGGAATGCCTGAAAAATTCAAAGTAATTTGGGCTGACTTTTTAGAGGTGTATGAATAGCATAGATCCTGAAGATAGATATGTCCCTTCCCCTCTCATCCCTTTGTCCTAACCCTCTTTATTTACTTTGTGCAGTATGATGTATCTGGTATATTTGTTATATTTGGAAAAAATAAAGTAAAAAAAGTAATTTTAATTACAATACTTAACTTAAATTTCAAAATTAAAAGTCATTGCAATCCAAAAAAACAAATGTTTTGTTTAAAAAATGTCAAAACGGGATGTTTGGACAATTTCAATTTTTTTTCCATTTTTTTTCAAAATGGAAAATTCATCAAAGTTGACCCTTTTTCACAAACAATTTCAGTTTTAATTAATTGGCATTTTCTGATGGAAAAAAGGTTTAGCTGAAAAATTCCTGACCACCTCTGGTTGCTAGTTGCTTTAGTGGATGAGAATCCATGCCTCAAGAAACTCCAACAAGGGTAAAATTAATTGGCTGTTGGCAGACGTATCAAGGGTTGGTGTGTCATGGATGCTGAACTACTCACAAGCCTTTAGAGATGGTGTGAGGCACAGGAGAAAAGAGGAATTATACAGAAGGATGTCCCAATGGTTAAGGCACTGAACTGGAACTAGGGAGAGATAGGAGCAGTTCTCGATTTACCATGGATTTCTCGTGTGACTTGGGCAAATCGTTTAATCTCTGTGCTTCAATTCCTGACTGTAAAATGGGGATACTAGTGCTTCCTTTGTCTGCCTTGTCTATTTAGGGTATAAACTCCTTAAGGCAGGACCGTCTCAAACTAAGTGTCTTCACTGAATCTAGCACAATGAGGCTGTGACCTTTTTGGGGCCTGCAGCTATTACCATAATGCAAATAATAAGGACTGATAGTATACATATTACAGGGCTTCATTTTACTGGGCTGTCAATTCTGTACCTTTTGCCCACAGTGAATTCATTCTCAAAAGATAAATACAGAATAAGTGATCTCAGTCATCAAGCATTTTGGAAACAAACTGATTTTGGTTCAAATCCCAGCTGTGAATCCAGGTAGGGAAAAGTCTTCCAGCAAAACCAGATGAGATCAGCAACGGGCTTGGCTTGTGTGAGAGGCCGGTGATAAGATAATACCTACCAACAGACTCTAAAGGCTGGGTCCTTTTCACACATAGGTTCCGGTATCACTGTTCTCAGATGGAATGCGGAGAGAGTTTGTCCAACCTCTCCGAGCATCTGGGCACCCTGCCTTCTTTTTCTGAGGCAGAAGATAACAAAAGCAGGAGCCAAGATGGCTTGGGAAGGAAGAGGGATTTGGTTCTCTGGCAGTTGCTTTTCAGGGCACAGTGGATAATGTTTCCAGTGATTAGCTGCAACTGAGCCTCCTGAGCCCTAGAGATTCCCAGAGTTGCATAGAGCAGCCCTGCTGGCTGTTCTAGCCAAGCTCCCACTTGAGATGGGAGTAATATAATAAACTTCCCTTAAAAAGCAAATGCCTCAGCTTTCTGCGAGCCGTGTGTGATGGAATGAGAAGCCTACCACACAATTATAGGCAATTTGTTCCTTTATCCCATCTTCAGCAGGGGAATTGCTGCTGTTACTCTGCACTGAAGTTTCTCACAAAACATGATAGGGATTGGGAAATCACATCCATGCATGGCAGAGAGAAATTCCTCTCTGGACGATGTATCCCATAAGGGGAACTGCAAAAGTGTGGAGAATGGTGTTTCTCCTCAGGGCAAGGACCATGTTTTCTTGTGTTTATCTAGCACATTGCGGGCGGTAGCAGCAACCAAACACCAGTATCTCTTCATTGATACTGGAACAGAAAAGGAGTGCTTGATTCTCTTAAAAATACTCGCTCATCCTGCAGGCTCCCAAAGTGTGTTTCAGTTTCTAAGCTACCAATCAAATGCAGCCATCTGTGGGGTGGAATACAGCAGACCTTTTGCGTCTGCAGTGCTAGAGGAAAAAATTTTAGGAGAGCAACTTTCTGACTTCACTGGACTACTTGCTTCTCTACCCCCATCATCTTTAACTCCTTTTGGGAATCTCTTAGTAGGCACCCCTCATTTAGGAAGAGGCCGGCTAGTTCAGGAGAAATGACACACAGAACTGTGGGAAGGATGACGGTCTTGGAAACAAACCCAAGTCACACTGATTTATATCTGAAAGGAGGCGGAGTGGGCTTCACAGCCTTGGACTGGCCTTCTGAGGAAGCTCTGTCTGCCACATAAATGAGTGTTACCACTGCAATAGATAGTTCCACTGTGCCAGAAGAGCAGAGTTGATGACTGTGATCTTGATCCCAGAGCATCAGGGCAATGTTTAGGTATCCAAGCCCTGATTGTTAAATGCCCTGAATACAAAGACAAAGATCTTGAAGGTACCATAGCATTCAGTGGTGATACAGTGGACAGGTGTGATTTGCTTGCAGTAACCCATGTTGCTGAAGCACATTGAAGCCTGCATTGTGTACAGGTTGTGTTTTCCCTGGGATTGAGGCAGTCACATGCAGGTAGATTGTGTTCTATTGTCCAGTCAGGAGAGAATGAAGGCAACTGTGAACAATGCCAGGTCGTCATCTTTGCAAGGACAACCTGTGGTTCATGGATCCCTGCGGTCTGCAGAATATGTCAAAGATTTCCAAAGGGGTGTGCACCTCCATTTGAAAATTTTTAGGGGTCCACAAATGAAAAGAGATTGAAAACCACTGTCCTAGCCTGCCAAAGATTATAGAACACATTACTCTCAGACATCGCTCTGTGAGAGCACAGCATCATCAGGGAACCCATGAAAACTCCCTGCCCTGTCCTTCTCCTGGAGTCCAGCTGCAGATGCCAGAGAACAGACTTGGGCAGAAAAGGTTTTCCCCCTTTCCTTCCCCCTTTGTCTTTTCTTTGGAATGTGTTTCTCATTCTGAGCTCTCAGGGAGGATAGAGAGAGGAAGAGAGGGAGCAGTGGCTAAATTAAAAATGAATGGAAAGTTATGGATAAGACACCCAGAATAAATTGTACGTGCAGGGCTGGGGGAATTACACAGATGTCTTCCAGGCCTTGGGGGGGATTAAACATTTTCAAAAGGGAGAAAGGGCTGTAATGGGGAAGAAGAAAGCTCTGCAGCATGAGACCTCAAATATATGTGTCAGTGACTATAATAATTGAATCTTTCTCCCTCAAAACAAAACAAAGGGGAGAGCATCCCAGGACTCATCTTCAGGGAAATAGGCATATTCAGAGAGCAGCTTCTGCTGTGTCTTGGGCATCTGCTGTTTTCAACACAGGGAAACAACTTGTTCCTCTAGATTTCTGGGTCTTTTCTCTTTCAAACCACTCGATCTATGGGGGTAGTTTGGCATAGCAGCAAAGCAACCTGGTTTGTTTGAGCCCTATCTTGGATTTAAATCCCTCAACCACTCCCACCTCTGCCCACACACAAATATCTCACTGGTCTATGACAGGTGATGCACATGTACATCATAATAACTCTTAACTCCTCTCTAGCACTGCTCATCTGCGAATCTCAAAGCATTTTTCATAGGAAGTTTATTATCTCCTTTTGACAGATGGGAAAAGAATCAGACAGAGAAGGGAAGTGAATTGTCCAAGGTCAGAAAACAGTCCAATGGAAAAGCCAAGAACTGACTCCCAGTCCAGTGCCCTCTCCATTGGACCACACTGAATTCCGTCCATGGTTCAGGTTCCTGAGAACTAAAGCTAGTCAAATAATGAAAACCTGTTGCCAAACAAATGGAGCTTGTTTGCATTCAGAACTGGTTAAACCTGACCTGTTATTCATGGTATTTTCATTTTTAAAAGTATCCGAAACATGATTGAAAATGTTACTGAAATGTTCATTAGAATTGTTTGCTTAATGAGACCCAGACACGTTTTATGCTCTAGAAAGGAGATAAGAGAGGAGGACCCACATGTACAGAAATACGAGGCCCACTGCCACATGCTTAGAAGTCCCTCGGGATAATGCTGAGCGTAATCAGACTTTCCTTTGTAGGCAGAGATGGGTTGCAAGATTCTGATGCAGAATCATATCTGAACCCAAAGTGCTGGTCGAAGCCCACCTCTAATTTCAAGCCAACTTCCTTGGGCTTAGCTCATTATTCTGAGAGCAATCATAACAGTCTGAAAGCTCATTTATATTGCAGTTCCAGCAGTATAAACGCCTCTGCTTTTTAGAGGCCAAAGCCAAATTGTTCTCAGACTGCCACCTGCTGGTTGTATCATTTCTCAGTCCTTGTCCTAAAAATGTAAGTGCCATCTTATATGAAGAACTTGTCCTTGCCTACACACCTCTTGCCTCTTTGCACTCATGCACAAGCACACACATACACCACTCCAGCCAATGGTCCAAAGAGACCGGGCTGCTGCTATAGTCTTATGGCTTATTGCTCCAATCAAGCCCTTGCCAGCCGTTGCAATTTAGAGCTGAATAGATTTTAATAGCATTCTGATTTTAAAAAGTGCTACAGAGACAGGCAGGTTGGAATGAGGTTATGTCTTCTTTTTTATTTTCCTTTGATAGACATTAAAAAAGCTATTTCATGAGGAACATTGCACCTGCACTGAGCAGCACGCTTGGCTTCTGAGCACCCAGCACAGAGGACTGTGGCTTTGGAGTTGCATTTCTAATCTGCCAAGAACATTATTTGCCCCTACATTTTCCCCTCAGCCTGGAAAGTTTTAGCTGTGTGATTCCCACATATGTGTCTGAAAACTTACACATACGGCAAGTGTACAGGTGCGTTACAGAACTGCAAGCCATGGTGCAGTGGTTACAATGTTCACATGAGACTTGGGAAGCCAGAATTCAATTGCTTGCGCTAAAAATAGTTTGATATGCTCAGATACTGTGGTAATGAGGGTCATATAAATATCTTAGATAGCAGTGGCTTTCATACAGCAGGGTGGGCATACAGATGTGGTATGCACCCAGAATGGAGTGAGTACCATGGAAACTAAGAGCATAGTGAATTAACACGTGCAACACAGACACAGAATGGGATGTGCATATGTAACCCACACTATGAGCTCATGCGGGTCTTTGTCCCTCTCTAGTGGCTGTTCTCACAAAAGAGGATAAGGGTCTGCTACACCCAACAGAGCAAAAGCTCATGCTTTTAGTACTACAGAGCCTATGTTCATACCCTGCTGTTGGCCTAGAAGGGTTCACTATACATCCAGGGGTGACAGGCATACAGAAGCTGTGTGACCCCAAAGTGCCATGACTGTACAAGTATGACACAGACCTGGGGCAGTCAGATAGGCATGATAAAGACTCACGGTGGGTGTAAGCATGTGAATCAGGTATAGGGGAACCAGACAGCAAGTGTGAAAAATTGGGACGGGAGCAGGGGGTAATAGGAGCCTATATAAGAAAAAGACCCACAAATAGGGACCGTCCCTATAAAATCGGGACATCTGGTCACTCTAATCAGGCACACGGGCACAATGTGGACATGGAGTGTAGTGAGTGTATAAGCGCAATACCAACCTCGAGCAGATTCAAGGTCAGTTAGGACATTCAAAAGAACATGCATATTCCCAGTCACACATATAGGAAAGCTCTTTAACAAATATAAATCTTGCCTGTTGGATCCAGGAGCAAAGTCCTTGTATGAGTCAACAAAAAATGCTGGCACATTGAGCACCAACTTTATATAAGGCAAGCAACAACTACTATCACCCTTAACTTTTCAGTAGACTTGCCTCCATCTGCACCCTGCTGATGATGTGTAAATATCAGCTTATTGGTTGAAAAATATGTAGCTGATATGAGTCAAGTGGGAAGATTCTACTGACTGTATTCATCCTATTCCCATGAACACAGGATCTCCTGATTTCTTTGGGTCACCATAATCTCCCTGATTTCTTTCTAATGCCTGCCTGTAATGCTCTAGTTTGTTGCCTTCCATATCTGATGCTAACATGCATCAAAGTGTTCTCTCCACTGACTGCTCGCAGGACATTATAGAGATGGAACAGGTACTCAGACTAGAATGATTCAGAGACTCTGGCAGCTCAGTTACACAAACCGGTCATCTGACGATGCTGAACATGGCCCAAAGAGCAGTCAGTCAGACAGGTACCATATTAACTACACTCTGGTTTTGACAGGGGGAAAGTAATTTGATTTGAGAGCTTGATTAACGTTTCATGTTTTTAATAAAACAAAAGGAAGTCTCAGCTCAGCTCCACGGGTTATTCTGAGAGGTCTTCCTCGTCATCATCCTCATTATTTTTTTATGGGCAAGGTAGAGAGGCACTTCAAATGTTTACGCAGTCCCCTCTCTGAGGGTTCATGCCATGTGCCACAGTGAGTAACATTTATCCCTTTAGTTCCTTCCTTTCGAGATCTCCTTCCCTTCACAGATGTTTGTACAAGGGACTGTGCATCAATTGATGAACCAGGGAGAAAATAGCGGCCATCAGTATGCATGAATCATGCAGGGATTGCTTCCTTTGTGAGACACGTTATTTACTTGGAATCCGATAGCAGGGACCTCACTGGAAGCTGGATGCAGTGTCTCAATGGGAGCAGGGCACACATGGAAGCAATGTATTCCTGAGCATTTGTTCTAATGCCCAAGCAACTGCTCTTCACTTCAATCACACTGCTTTTTGATTCACTTCCCCACCACCACCACACACACATTTGTGCTGGGGTGGAGGGGGGGTTGTTTGCATGGGGGTTAAGGGAATGGCTGTTTCTGACCCTTTGCAGAATTGTCAAGAACATTTAGAATGTGAGCAAGGTTACAGGGCAATACATATTTACTCATTGCACAGCAGAGGAGGGAGGGGAAACCCAGTCAATAAACCAGATGAATAGGAAAATGTAATAAAGCAATACAGAGCATAGACTCATAGACTTGAAGATCACAAGAGACCATCGTGATCCTCTAGTCTGATCTCCTGCACATTGCAGGTCACAGAACTTCACCCACCCGCTCCTGTAATAGACCCATAACCTCTGGCTGAGTTACTGAAGTCCTCAAATCATGGTTTAAAGACTTCAAGTTACAGAAAATTCACCACTTACACTAGTTTCAACCTGCAGGGTCACCTGTGCCTCATGCTGCAGAGGAAGGTGGAAAAAATCCAGGTTCTCCACCAATTTGACCTAGGGGAAAATTCCTTCCTGACCCTAAATATGGCAATCAGTTAGACCCAGGGCTGGCTCTAACTTTTTTGCCGTCCCAAGCAAAAAAAAAAAAAAGGCACCGCCCCACCGTAACACCCCCCTCCCCGAGCACTGCCCCGCCGAAACAAAAAAAACCAGCGCCGCCCCGCCGAAACAAAAAAAATCCCGAGCACCACCCCACCGAAACAAAACAAACAAAAAAAACCCCACAGCGCTGCCCCGTCACCCCAAGATTGGCCGCCCCTTACAAAGTGCCGCCCCAAGCACATGCTTGGTCGGCTAGTGCCCAGAGCCAGCCCTGGTTAGACCCTGAGTATGTGAGCAAAACCCACCAGTCCGATACCTGGGAAAGAATTCTCTGTAGTGACTCAGAACCCTCCCCAGTTGTGTCCCATCTCTGGCCGTTGAAGATATTTGAAATGAAAGTTTAATTAGCTGTAGGAGCAAAAGCCAACTTGGAGCATTTCTCAAACACTAAGGGACTATTTCTCCCTCTTCCCTCAATGCCCAGCATCAGAGGCTCTGTTTGGCAGCATCCCTTTTGTTAAATTATGATCCTTCACTGGTTACACACTAGCTTGCATTGCCTTCAACAGCAGGAATTCCTCACAATTGAACCAGCCATTAAAGGGGGATAAGGACCCATTCTCTCTATTGTGGGTCACATTAGCAGAGAGGTCAAGGGCTGAATGGAGTCATCTGTCTTTAGGGTTTTATACTGCCTCCCATCATTGTAGTATCTCAGCGCCTTCCACATACAATCAGTAGTCACAGCAAAGTCCCCAGTGGACTTCCTGGAGTCTCTGGATGACCTCTAGAGATGGTCTGTTTTGAATATGTTCATTGGCAGGGCAGGGCCACCCAGAGGATTCAGGAGGCCTGGGGTCTTCGGCAGTGGGGGGGCCCCCACTTCGGCAGTAATTCGGCAGCGGAGGGTCCTTCCGTTCCGGGACCCACCGCCAAAGTGCCCCGAAGACCCGCAGCGGGGACCCCCCGCCGCTGAATTATCGCCGAAGACCCAGCACTTCAGCGGCGGGTCCCGCTTTGGCGGTAATTCAGTGGCGGGGGGTCCTTCTGCCCCGGAGCGGAAGGACCCCCTGCCGCTGAAGACCTGGAGCGGAAGAAGCTCTGGGGGCCCTGGCCCTGCGAGAGTTTTCCGGGGCCCCTGGAGCGAGTGAAGGACCCCGCTCCAGGGGCCCCGAAAAACTCTCGTGGGGGCCCCTGCGGGGCCCAGGGCCTGGGGCAAATTGTCCCACTTGCCTCCCCCTCTTGGCGGCCCTGTGGCAGAGTGCTCAGGGGGGTCAGCTTGCATTGCTAGTGGCTGCACCTTTTCCATGGGCAACCAAAGACCTTATTCTCCAACACTGTCAAGTCAACACGTTTTGCCAGCATAGTCATAAGGATCAACAGGCATGGACTATGGGGTCAGAGAAGGCCTTAGAGATAGGCTAAGTCATCAGCTGCACCACACTTTGGGGGAACCGATAGATGAGTCTCAAAACTAATGAGCCACTAGTGCACTGTTGTTTTCTGGTAGACCTTCTATCAGTATTTTTCAGTCATGTGCAGCAGTTGTTCTTGGGCTATAGATGTTCCAGAGGATCCTTTGAGCTGCATCCAATGGAAAGAGCTTTGAGTAGCAAGAGGCAACTGCTACATATGAACACGCAGAGACAGGGACACCCTATGGAAAAAAAATATGACCCAGGCAGGGGACAGGGTAATCAGAGGCCTCTCAAGATAATCTGTCACCCTAGGTAAAACTTCAGTGGGCCACTATCATCCCCGTTGGCCTAGCATGACAGATTTGGCCTGGCCACCCCTCTGTCATGATGAAAGAGTGACTAAGCCAAATTTCAGTGGGTGGCATTGAGACCCAGTGTGCAGGTTCACAGTGCCACTCAGGTTTGACCCAGCTGCCCCTCAAGCAAGATGGAGGGCCAGACAGGACAGATCTGACACCCTAGGCAGTCATCCTAAAATCTGCCATCCAATGTTCACTTCTAGCTAGAGTGGCCTCTGAGAGTAGGTTGCTGAGCTGAGTGTGTTTGTGGGAGGAAGGCTGCAGGGTGTGATAGGGGAAACTGTGAAGCCCTATCTCGGTCAACAAACGCACTTGGTCCCACCAGATATGGTAGCAATATTAATGTACACTTGTTTCTGTAGCACCCATCTCTGTGGCATCTGGGCATCCAACAAGTTTGATCTAGTGATCTGAACACTGCACTGAGAGCCAGCCACTCACGAGTTCTTTATCTAGCTTGTTCAGTGATTCTTTCTATGTCTTTTGGCCAGGGGCGGTTCCAGGCCCCAGCACGCCAAGCGCGTGCTTGGGGCGGCAAGCCGCGGGGGGCACTCTGCCGGCGCCGCAAGGGCAGCAGGCAGGCTGCCCTCGGCGGCTTGCCTGCAGAGGGTCTGCTGGTCCCGTGGCTTCGGTGGACCTCCCGCAGGCGTGCCTGTGGAGGGTCCGCTGGTCCTGCGGGAGGTCCTCCGAAGCCACGGGACCAGCGGAACCTCCGCAGGCAAGCCGCCAAAGGCAGCCTGCCTGCCGTGCTTGGGGCGGCAAAATTCCTAGAGCCGCCCCTGCTTTTGGCCAGTCATTGTGGCACTGCTTTTTTTTTTCTTCTTCTTCCAGAAACAGTCTCCATTTTTTGCGGTTGCAACAAATAATTGTACCCACATTTTTGCACATGCAATGAGTTGTAGGCACAAATGCTAACAGACATCTCACTGCCTATTTGCACCTCTAAATCACTGAACTAGATGGCAAACTGCTAATATTCATGTTCTCATTGTAAATGCCGGAATGTAGACAGTTATTTGCTGGTGCAAAATTTCAGCCGTGAAAACAGAGGCCGGGTTGAGGAGCAATTGAAAATCAAGTTTTAATCTCTATATATTAGGAAGGATGATAGTTAGTTGCCTGCTTCACAAGATGTTGTTGTGTACTTCAGATTTGTAAAGTACCCTGAATATGAAGTAATAATAGTACTTAATACTACTAGCTCTCAAAGTTTTCTACAAAGGTGGGTCACAGCATCATTATCCCCCATTTTAGAGCTGGAGAAACTGAGGCACCAGACAACTAAGTGACTTGCTGATGTCCACACAGTGAGTTAGTGACAGAGCGGGAATAGCATCTAATTCTGTTGACTCCCAGCCCTGTACTCTGTCAACTGGCTTTGTGCAAATATGGGCAAACTATGTTCCCAGGCCCTTTGGGGGCCATTAGCTTATCTAATCAAAGACTCCAAACAAACACTCCAGAAAAATGCACTCAGCCATTCTGCCTGCAAGCGGTAAATGTGATCAAAGCATGTTCTGGGAGCTCGCCAAGCACATGTGTTGCCTTTGTTTGTTAGCAAGTAACAAGAAAAATGTGGTGTGCAAGCAAAGTGTCTGCCACTTTGTAATCAAAGGGCACTTTGGAATATTTATAAGTTCTAAGGTCAGGAACATATGAATTTTTTAATAATTGCTCTCCTCACGTCCTCACCACTGCATAATGAACTCAGCCCATTTAGAAGCCATTAATTAATCATTTATTACTGATCACACTTCACAATGGCATCCCATATTGCTCCTCTGGTAGCTGTAGTAAACATGTAATGTGAGGCCATTGCTTTGAATGCCAAAGCCAGGCACATCAGCTATCTCTCATCTCTCATTACTCACCCAGAAGTGCTGCTTTGCCTCTTTATTACAGCAGCAACTCCAGAGTTCAGGGGAGCATTGGTATGTCCGTGATATACCCCTGGAAAGTCTGGAAAGTCTCCCCGGCTGCTGTTTGACATAGACTACATCTGCCTGGATGCAATTAAAATATAGGGCCAGGTTGAGGCCTGGCTGTATACCTGCACAGGGTCTTAAGGAAAGCATGAAACCTCCCTGCCTAGCCTTCCCCCCAGATAATGGAGCCAGAGGCACAGAGGTAAGTGATTTCCTCATTCATATCATGGTCCAGTTTAAATTTGCCATCTGAGCTTTTAAAAACTCCAGGGCCTTGTCTCAACTAGCTCTGGCCTTGTTTCTGTCCAAAAAGTTGGTCAGTAAAGATCTGAGAGCCCTGTCTCTGCAGCCCCTGCCATCTCAATCAGCTTTCCTGTGCTTCTCAGCTCCCTTGTTGCTTCAAGTCTCATCAGAGAACATGTTTTTCTCCTTGGTTTATGCTCAGCACTGCTGTCTCCCTCTGTTCCAGTCCTTGTGAACAAAGGCTTTAATTATTCACCATACAACTTTTACACCACCATTTCTTGTAATTTATAGCATATACTGTCTTGTATTATTTAACTTTGCAAAGCGGTTTGGGATACAGCTTGAGACGCGGCATGAAAGATGCAATGAATTGTATTGTATAAAACCCTAGTCAATAAAATGAAGGACTATTAATAGCTTAATGGCTGTTGTCTTCAAGAGCTGCTAACATATCTCTTTCATGTTCATAACCAACCTGACGTGTTTATTCTGCCGCTAAGGGGATAGGAGCTTTTAGATTTGTTTGGCTGCCCTTGGTAAAATTGCTTTGTTCTTTTTAGCTATCAAAACATATTTGTTAATGGAGTATTAATAACTTCCATGTGATGAGTTACCTCTACTGGACAATATAGTCCATTGCATAATCTCTAGAAGAGTCTTAATTCTATAACAGAAAGTAAGACCACAGCTGCCGGCAGTTTATTCAGCTTTCATCATAATGTCATATCAGACTAAATTATTGAAGATGACTGGTAATTTACATGTCTTGTCTCCAACTAAAACAAGCTAGAGTTCCCTTCACTACGTTACACCGCACTGCATTTATAAATCTAGACTTGCAATCCAACTTGTTTGCATATTATACAGTGAGATGAGTGTAAAGCAAAGTTGTATTTGACAGGTGTAGAAGACTGGAAGCATGTTCCAGGGAGACAATATAAAGATTTGTATCAATATTTCACAACTGGTGCAGAATATTTATTCCAATACTTCTTAACCCTTTAGTTCCAATGTTCCACTTTCAGAATTCCCCATAAATCAAAGGGTTAACTTCAATGGAGTTACTCCTGATTTACTCTAGTCTAAATGAGAGAAGAATCAGGGCCATTGATGTATTTTGATATGGACATCAAGATATACCAGTCCAGACTAATATGCATCTTGATTAACAATAAAATCTTTGTTAATTGAATCATGAAGTTTGCATTGTCCTCGTATTATAACATAGATCTCAAGGAGGCATTCAGAATTTATCAGCAAACCCCTACATTATGGCTATGAAATTCAAGTGTCACACATTTTCATTTTACATTAATGTTCCAAAGGTATTAATCTGTCATCCAAGATTAAAAAAACCAATGTATTATTCAGAGCTGAGAAATAGCTTTCACCCGACTCAGTGATAGCCAGTTAGCATACACCTTTTTGCACAGGCCATCTGATTAGTTAACATTGCTCCAGGTCTTCAGTAGTGTTCCCTACTGAGGTGGTAAATTACAGCAACTTTAAATTCAAGTTTTTAGACTTATGTGTCTACACTGGGCACCTTTTTTTTCAGAAATGCTAAGCACACACAACTTCCATTGAAGTTAATTGCACATCAGGACCTCTGAAAATCAGACCGCATTTATTTAGGTGGATAGGTGTAGTGTTTTGATGCCCACTTCTGAGCTTCCTAGTTTGAAAATGTTACCCTTATTCTCATTATATGCTGTTTTCAGCCAACCATGAGTCAAGCTTTTTCTCCTCTATTTAAGAATAATACTTCACAGAGATGTGGTGAAGAGCCTTTATTAATTAATACCACGTATTTGATTGTGCATTCTTTGGCCCATGGTAAATTCCATTCCATTCCCAGGAAAATGGACCAGCCCTTGTGTTCACTCTCCCAGTTGCATGTTAGTGTGGTTAACTCCTGTTAACATCCACTCCTATTCTGAAAGACTGTTCAAAACAAAGGGAACATATTACCTGAGTTCTGCCTCACCTTGATGTTGCTGTTATTTCTCTGTCTAAAGCTTGAGGGTGTAACATTTAATTAACTGATCAGTCCTTCATTGGGGAAGAGTCTTGACAAAAGTGTTGTTGTCTAATCCATGGATTTCCAAAATGTTGCAAATATGGAAAGATGTGAGAAAACAACCAGCACTTTCCAGGGACATTTCTAAATATACCACCATGTAGAATATCCCAGTTTCACAAAAGAGGTAAGAGGAAAAATAGGCACCAAAAAAGATTAAAATATATAAGAAAATGTTTTTAAAGCTAAAACCTCTCACACAACTACAATAGGAACATAAATTAGAAAGGGAGTAATTTCTTGCAGTTAAGACATTCTTTACAAAATCATAGATTTATCCTCACCAAAGAACTAGGTAAGGAAATTACAACATAATCAAATCTCTGGTAAAAATAAACCAAATGGGTACACTGTATGCACTTTTTTCAACAGAACTGCAGGGCAATATTGATTATGTAAGGTTAGGTGGGGAAAAAGAAATAAGATAGAAAATTGGATTGGAAGGCTAGAACACTAGCTACTATGAGCACTGTTAGTTCTCCCCCGGCCCCACAGAGAGTATCCCAGTGGAAAGTTATGACTAGATGTTTTCACACATCAGTTTTACTAAACCACATAGACTCAAAATTCACAGCAAAATAATGGACGGGGTGTGTATGTGTGTGTGTGTGCCAGTTGTAGGAAATCATCTTAATATCTTCTGGGATTGGCCCAAATTTGAAAGACCTGAAGTTAGAAAATTGATGACTGGGTCATTAATGCCAACATTACTGTTACCATGGCATTAGGAAAATGTCCTGCTTTGCTGAAATTAAACATCGGTTTAGTATTTTCATGACTGCAGCCAATAGGCTTATTTCATCACTGTGATTGCAAGAATAAAGGTCATCTATAGAAATGTGGTTGACCAGAAGAAAATAACAAAGAGAAGCAGAGCCTCTTCACTGCTTGCTTGAGATTAACAACTAAACTATTTGGGGAAAGAGGGGTGTGATGAAGTGGGAATGTTCTTAATGTTTTCTCTGAATACTGTGTGGGTGCCTCGGTTTCCCCTATGCATTTCTCAAGTATCTGGGTGGTGGGATAAGGGTGTGTAATTGTTGCAGAGCCCAAGAGGCCCAGTGTGATGCTGTCTGCACAGAGAATGGCCAACACCCTGTCTCCTGGCAACTGATAGCCTGGGCCCCTCCCCTGCAAAGGTGCCAGCTGAAGGTATTGGAGAACAAAGAAATCAGGTGGCCTCCTGGCCCCAGAAAGAGACAAAGGCCAGAGGAGGGGCTGGAGAGTTCCAGTTTGGAGCTGGCTGGGGAAACAGAGGGAGCCCCAGGGCTGGGGTCTATGCTCCCTGCCCCCCAAGACGGACCTGACTGAGGGAGTCCTGTTGTCTGTACCTACAAGCTCTGTTTTACACTGTGTTCCTGTCATCTAATAAACCTTCTGTTTTACTGGCTGGCTGAGAGCCATGGTGAATCACAGGAAGTGGGGGGTGCAGGGCCATGACTCCCCCACACTCCATGACAAAGGGCCAAATAAAATGAACTGATAAAACTATCATTGATATAACATTTATGAAAGCAATATTAACAGGATTTTCCAAAGCACTTAGTGCTGGCAAAACTCTCCTGCCATTGCAGGCAATGGGAGTATTACTATTGTCTCCAGTGGGAGCAGAGTTAGGGAAAGGTTCAGCAGTTTAGAAAATCCTACCATGTGTATACCTTCAGCAAGTCATAGCCTGCACTGTCTCAACTATCTGTATTCCCTTCCCGTTTGTATGTACTGCCCTATCTTTTAGGCTGTATCCTAGCCCACTGAAGTCAGTCCATGTTTCAATGGGAGCAGGATCAGACCCTCAGTGCTTATGTAAGAAAATGATTTGTGCTGTCAACAAGCACTTATGTTGAATAAAAAGTTAGTGACTGGAAAAGTGTTGTCGCTCTTGCTTTAATGCTGGGGCCCTAGTTAAGCACATACCTATCTCTAATCATATGAGTAAGGCAATGAAGTCAATGGGATTATCCATGTGCTTAAAATTAGGCACGTGCTTAAGTACCTTGCTGAACAGGGGCATGAATTATCTAGCTAGCCACCAATTTTAACTGATTAAAAGCCAAGAACAGAGGGAAAAGACAGTTACAGAAAAATCTGATCCTCCCTCGTGTGGCTTTCAATAGGCCTCAAACGGGGACTTGGATATGGAGTCTTTCAACTATTGGCAGAAAAAGATTGAAACTTCTTTGTGAATGCAGATGATGCCATTGTATCATATTCTATGCTTGCTATAGATACAGACTATACTAGTGAATAGGGGAGTTGATGATGAGCACATCTGAAGAGTGGGTGAAGGGAGTTAAGCCCAGGCCTATCTGTAAGTGCAATTAATTACTGAAAGTGAGTCAGGCTCAGAAAGAAAATGGATATTGGAAATGTAAATGTAAGAAGAAATTCTGAGCATCAGTGGAAGCAACGTCATTGAGTTCCATGGAGTTATTTTTGATTCACACCCATGTGAGGTCAGAATTAACTTCGGAGTTTGCCAAAATGCAAGAGTCACTGTTAGAGATTGAACAGAACCAGATCCTCACCCTTTAGGACTTTGGGTCAGTCTGCACTGGGACTGGAATTTTGAGGCATCTCTCTATAATAGACTTCAGCTAAAACTCTGAATCCAAATACCCCCCAAGCACACTTGAGGAAAGTTCAGATCCAAACTTCTCTTCTTGGGTTTGTGTCTATTGAATGTTCTATATACAGCTAGGAATCTCAGCTGATTGGGGGAAAAAAAGGGGGGGAGGGGCTTCTGTGGAATAGTCCAATTTTTTTGGCAATAATTCCCAAACTGAAATATTTCACCTAAAAAAAGAAATATATAGATACCAAAATGTCTCTACGGTACATCATGGGAGTTATAGATCAGGTGCCTCATGATCCCAATCTCCTCCATAGGCTGGGCTCCCAGGTCAGATTAAGTGTCTCATGATGCACCATGAGCACCCCTCATGTTAAGGGCAGGTGAGAGATGAGATCATCATGAGAGATGAAGTCCAGTTGAGTTGTCCAGCTCATAGAGGAGAATGGGGAGATGAGACAGCTGAACTACACCGCAGTGGCATATCCAGACAGAAATTTTCTGGTTTGGTCAGAAATACTTTGTTTTGGGGGCTTTTATTTTTTTCAATGAAAATTTGTAATTTTCTGTGGCAAGCAGACAATTTTTTCTGTACCTGTGAATTTCAGATGGTGCTTGCAATTTCTTCCTGCTCCTTAATATGATGCAATATTCACAATTTCATGTTGCTTTATGAAGAATGAGGAATGTACAGTTTTAACTGGGAGTTCCAGAATTACCAGTTTTTGTGAATATAAAAAATTGTTTAGGCGAAAAACCAATTTTCCATTTTTTCCAACCAGCGCTAGTGCCAGCAGTCCTCAGGTTTTCCTTAACTCCCATCCCAACTTCCTTAACTTTCCATTACTCCTCTCATCTTGTTCGCTTTCTCACAGTCTCTGTGTTGTTTCTCTAGACATCTCAACTCTTCTCTAAACTGAGCCTTGATGAAAATTAACTTTTTAAATTTTCCTTTCATTCTTTCTTCTCTCTGACAATCTCGCCGCTGCAATTGGATTAAATTTCTCACTTCTGCTATTTCCACCGGCAAATTTGAGGCTATTTTTTTAACCTTTTGTTATCCTCAAGTGAAAATGTTCCCTAGTCATCATGAAAGCCTGTTCTTGCCATCTCCTTAGTATTTCTAGAAGCTGCCTTTTTCTCTCTCACTTTACCTAATCTTATTGTTCCTGCTCTTGTTATCACCTGCCTTGAGTGCTGTAATTTTCTTCAGCAGCAACTGGCATTTCTGCTTCTTCTCATAAACCACTCAGGTTTTTTTTTCCACTACGCTCTTACATATTTCTCATATGTCACTGTGACATACACAGGGTACAATCCAGACTAATGAGTAGGTGTGTCCTCTTGCCCTGTAACCTGGGATGCCCTTTACACTGCTTTGCTGCTGTGTAGCTCCTTTCCTTTTATAGTCCTCCCCCCTCCTCACCTCCGCCCGCTTTGAAAAGCATTACCAACTGGGAGTACGGGGGCAGTCAGTCTGTGTGGACAGGAACCCCATGCTGTTTTTTCACTAAAATGAGATTTTTTTCACCCACATCCCCTTTCCTGCCAAAGAATGGGCATTTTGCAGCTGATGGCCCATTGACCTTGTTTACACCTGGTTGAGGTATCAGCTTCCCTTGGTCTCTGAGGGACTGGTTTAGCCACTCCCCAGACTTGGAAAAAGTGTTACTTACACCATACCAGTGGAATCCTATAACTTTACATACAATGTTGCCACACATATTTTACCAGACAATAAAGTTCAATAAAATTTTGGGCTTTCAAATGATACCTCACAAGGCATACTTTGTGCAAAGATTATTACAACAGTGTACAAGGGGTGAATACCAGGGTATAGTCTGTCACAGTCTCCCCACATCTTCAGTTACCCTGGCAATCAATTCAGTTCCAGAAGACTCGGCTTCACTTACATTTTATAGCGCTCTAACTTGCTGGCTCCGGGGGGTGAAAAATCACTCCCCTGAGCGCAGCAAGTCAGAGTGCTTTAAAGCGCTAGTGTAAACAGGCTGGGAGCCGCACTCCCAGTGCTCGGAGCTAATCCCCTCATGGTGGAGGATTCTCCCAGCGCTCGCGCGCGACCACACTTGCACTTCAAAGCGCTGCCGCGGGAGCGCTTTGAAGTTTCCAGTGTAGCCATGCCCACATTAGGGATCCAACTCTCCTTTCACTTCCCGCAGCTCTATATGGTGTAACTCTCTTGTCTTTGGTGGAATCACTCTGGATTTATGCTCTAAATTAGGCCCCAAGTTTAAGATTCTACTTCCAGACTTTTCTACCTTTCTTATGACTGCCTCGACCCATCCCTAATAACTCTATATTGCCTCTTGTTCTTCCTGCTCTCGTGCCTGAGACATTTGGGTATCTGCTTTTACCTGTTTTGGTTCCTCTGTTCTCCCCTCTCCTATGGTGGACTAAGTTTTAACATTGATTCATTTTACTATGTCTTTGCCTTCCTTTACATTTCTTCTAAAATCTTATCTTAATAGTCCCAATTATCTTAATAGTCCCTCAGTTAAATTTACACTGGTATAGCTTCGTGACTTCCGTGGAGCCACTCCAGATTTACAGTGGCATAATTGAAATTAGAGTCCGTCTGTTTATCTCTTTGACAAACTTTTCCTGTCCCCTCTTTTTATTACCCATGAGTCAGACCCTCAGCTGGTGTAAATGGACATAGCTACACTGAATTCAAGGGAGCTTTTGTTCTTGCCACCACTGTGGATCTGGGTCTATATTTCTTATTTCTCCTTTGCCAATGTGCCCAGGAATGTGTCCTTTTTATTTATTTATTTTCATTGTTCATTTTTGCTTGACTTTTCTATTCTTTGTTTTAATATGTTGCGCCTTTTTAAAACAGAATCAAAGCATTTTGCAGAATGACTTTTTGTCAAGTCAATAAGCGAGGACACCAGCTGGTGCTGGGATTTCTCTGTGATGCAGACACCTGTTTACTAAGGCCTGGACTGATACCATCATGTCATTGTACACAGGTTACCAAAGAGCTATCAGATGGTATCAACTTTGTCCTTATTGCCAGCCAGGATTTCATTAAAACCGGTGACCTAGTGGTGAAAGTTTCTTCATCTCATTACCAATTCCCTGAGCCACCTCAGAGGTATTTAGACACTTAACTCCCACTGAAATCAATGGGAGTTAGGCACCTACATACCGTTGAGGTTCTGGGCCCTAGTCCTTATAAGTTTGCCTTTCAGAAATGTCTTAGTCCCAGAACCTGTTCCAGGGTAGGGCAGCTTAGGCAGAATCTCTGCAGGTCTATTTCTGTCTAAGGACTTCTATGGCCCCCATTGGCCAGAGTATCTGAACATGTCTCAGTTGTTAATGGATTTTTATCCGCACAACACCCCTCTGAGGCAGGAAAATGCTGCTATTCCCATTTTATAGATGGGGAACTGAGATGCAGGAAGACTAGGTGATGTGCCCTAGATCAGTGGTTCTCAAAATAGGGCTGCCGCTTGTTCAGGGAAAGCCCCTGGCAGGCCGGGCTGGTTTGTTTACCTGCCGCATCCGCAGGTTCGGACGATCGCTGCTCCCACTGGCTGCAGTTCGCTGCTCCAGGCCAATGGGGGCTGCAGGAAGGGCAGCCAGCATATCCCTCAGCCCACGCTGCTTCCTGCAGCCCCCATTGGCATGGAGCAGCGAACCGCGGCCAGTGGGAGCAGTGATCGACCGAACCTGTGGATGCGGCAAGTAAACAAACTGGCCCAGGCCGCCAGGGGCTTTCCCTGAACAAGCGGCGGACCTAGTTTGAAAAAAACTGCCCTAGATCACATGAGATGTCTGTAGCGGAGCTGGAAATTGACCATGAGTCTCCCAATCCCCAGGCTTTAGCCAGAAGTCCATTCTTTCTCCCAGAAAAGGTTATGTTGTGTAAGTGAGGAAAGATGGAACAAATGAATGGGCCCCATTGGGGTTAGACACATGTTTTGTCATCCTTGCTCACCATGAGCAATAGCTGCTGAAGTATCCACCCAGCTGTGATCCAAAGCGGCACCTTATTCATTGTCTGAAGCTTTTCTCGCCTCATTCAACAGAACATAAAAAGAACAGGAGAAATGGGTAGTGTATTAAATGCTGCTTCCCACCACACTGATTTCATTTGCATCTGGGGAACTTGGCTTTTTGTTTCAGGAAGGCACAGCAAGTGAGTGCAGTGAAGGGGGAAGAAAACACATTGGCCTTTTCTAGAATTGTTCCACCTGCAGGCTGCTTTCTGAAAACAGAACATACAGTATATACAGATGTATTTTAAGTGGCTCATTGAATGGAAGAGCATGTTGCATCACAAACTGGCCTTCTGCTAATTTTTTTCACATATTACCAAGTGCTCTTTTGTACTTTCTGTAGCCTGTCAAGGACGTTGTATTATTACCCAGAAGTAGCACTGTATGTTTGTATCAAAACAAAATAAGTGAACCACTGGTGCTAGTAGAACATGCTTTGCTTAACTCCTAAGTGTCCAGCTTTCCACAGCATGAAGCCCATATTGGCAACAAGTAGTAGTTGGCATTTTGGAAACCTTTGGCATGAAGCCATTAAAGCACACACAAGGTATTTCAAGTGTGAGGTGTGAAACGGAGAATACTTGTTCCATTAGTGGGAGGGCTTTATTATAAGTCACTGGAGATTTTACAGACAGGATGCAGTTATCACTGATCAGCTGCTCTAAACAGTTCCCTTTGGCCTGATCAGCTGCTGAATGGATCCACCACCTTTGCTTGCTGCTAGAGATGGGCAAAATTTTGGGAGGCTAAACTTTTTTTCATAGAAAAATGCTTGTTTGAGTCAATCAATGCATTTTGCGAATTTGTGTTGCATTTGCCAAATTGTTTTGGCTGAAAACAAAATTCTGAAAAGGTCAAAATGTTTAGATTTTTTTATTCCTCCTGTAAGACTGAGTTCTTCTCTTTCTGCCCAGGAGCTGGTGTTCCTAAGACAGCATTGGTGAGGTGTTTTGTGATTTGGGGCCCTTGAAACCCCCAGAGATTTTTATCAAATTCTTTAGAAGCAGCAAAGAATCCTGTGGCACCTTATAGACTAACAGAAGTTTTGCAGCATGAGCTTTCGTGGGTGAATACCCACTTCTTCGGATGCAAATAATTCTTTGTTATTTGTGCTGACTGCTCAGCTCCTCTATTTGTCTGACATACCAAAGGCTCGGTGCGGATGGTGGAATGGATAGATCAAAGAAGTTCGTTGTATGATGCCATGAAGTGCCATGCCTGCGTGGACCAAACTATCACTTAAGTGTTTGTATGACTTTATCTAGCAGTTTGCACTTCTCTTTGTAATCCATCTGGAATGTAGAGTACATTTCTGACATCTCTGGGCCTGCTACATGTAGCAGCATGGAGGATTTCACCTTCTCCAGTTTTTCTTTGGTGTCACTAGCTTCCAGAGAATGTTGGAAGGTCTGAAGCCACCTCCTTCAGGTCTCTCTGGCTCCCCTTCCAGATTGGGATTCATGTGACTTAATTTGCTAAAGATTAAATACTCTTTTTACACCATGTATAACAAAGGTTAGACACACACAAAATGCTGGTAAGAGACTAGTGGTTATTTCCTGTCCTCTGTCACACCTCAGGTTTATCACAGGGCTATATATCTGTAACGTGGGAGGGGTGCTGTATGAACAGATTCCAGTAGTTGCAGATATCCCTTTGGCTAAAAGCCTATAGATACCTCCTCCTTCTCCAAATATAGTTCAAGGATGAGAGAGAGGCACTTAGGCCCAGATTCTTAAAGATATTTAGGCATTGCTGCGCTCAGTGTTGCAATGCTTAACTGATTAAGGAGCCGAAATCTCATTTTCAAAAGTGATTTAGGCTCTTAGAGGCCTAAATCCCATCGATTCACAATGAGATTTTGGCTCCTAAGTGCATAAAATCCTTCTGTAAATGAGATTTAGGCTCCTAAACCAGTTAGGAATTGCAGCACTGAACACAGCAATGCCTAAATGCCCTTAAAAATCTGAGTCTCATAGTAGTGTTTGCCAAAGTGTGGGTGAGCCCACCTGAGCAGGCATGAAGGACAAGCCTGGGGGACAGATAGACCTAATTTGTTCTCCAGAATTTCTATGTTCACTGTTTTTAAATGTAAGTTTTTAGCTGTTATGGTTGTGAGGACAACATTCAAAATGTGAACCAAGTGTAACCGATGCAGAGAAATCTGACTGAATTTGCAGAGAGCCTGAACAATAGTTCTGACCTTTGAACTGCCCCACTCAGTGAGATGCAACTCAGATGCCCGGTGTTGTTCTTTTCTCTTTACATAATGTACACAATATGTAGGAGCAACACAGGCACGGTGTTTACTATACCAGGTTTACATAATCATGTTTACTAAACATATAGAACATCAAAACCTAGCTACATTTTATGCACTGCTGCTCAGGCAGGATTCTGCTGGCTTCTGAAACACAGAAGACAGCAAGAGTCACTAGAGAGCTTACAAACTACTTAAAGGGATAGTACCCAATTCCTATACACCACACCCAGCGATGATTTAAATGGCAGCATTGTGTAACTATTTCACTGTGCATCAAAGCACATAAGAAAGGAGAGAACGTATCATATCACAAAGATCTTCCCCAGTGCTGGAAATGTGAAGGACTAGTTGTGGGAGGGGAGCATGGCAGATGTATAAGTTAATGGGAAGGGCCACAGTATGGAATGAGTAAAATCAGGCCCCTTGTGAAGGCTGCCTTTGAATCTGAAGTCAGGGTTGAGTTAGTAGTGACATCATTTCTTTTCTTTAGCTCTCTCTTTGCGCTATGTTTCTTTGTACAACACATCAAGCGCTATGAAGTGCCGGGCTTTTGAGTCCCACGTGTTGTTTAAATGACGGTATTGCAGTAAGTCTTCTCTCTACCGCTGAAAAAGTTCAGCACTTGTATCCGGCCATGAAGGAGAGAGACTGGTGCTATAGTTATAGCTTCTCACATGCACAAGAAAGAAAGAAAAGCAAGGCTGAGAGACAGAGAACTTGAAGGGAAACAGAATGCTTCATATGAGAACAATAAGTGACTGACTTCTCAGAGTATTCTCAGCCTCTATAAGCATCACATGTTTTATCATTGCTCCATGGAGGCCCAAGAGATGTGTCTGTCTTGTGGGGTCCACACATGCAAACCTTTGTCAGTTAAGGAGCTCAATGGTGCTATAAAAGTAGCAAAGAGGCCTGTGGCACCTTATAGACTATCAGACTATTGGAGCATGAGCTTTTGTGGGTGAATACCCACTTTGTCGGGTGCTATAATATTCTTGAAGAAGCAGGGGTTCTTAGGTTTCAGCGAAATATTTTCCTTTGACTGGTGCATCAACAACTCAATAGATAAAATCAGATTCAGCATCTGACTTGGAGAACTCCTAATCTCCAAGTTTCTTCCTGTCTCTTTAGCCTACTTCCTGCTAGATACCTGCGGTGGCTATAGGCTGGCACTATGCCATAGGTGCAATGAGTCTATCCTAGAGACTTTCACCTCCTCAGATCTGAGTTCAAACCCCAGCTGAGCCTGTTTTTTTTTTTTCTTGAGAGCCCTATCCTGCTTTCTGAATGGGTTGTTTGCCCTAGGGAGCACCAGAAGTCTGAGAGATGGTGAGGTCAGCTGGCCACAAACTGCACAGCTATAAAACAACTGTGATCTGAAGACCTACTACATTTCAAATCCAACCCAAAGGTAAGATTCAGCATCTGACTGGTCTTGAGGCTTTCTCTTTAATAAGCCCACGTTTAACTGGGTACCAGCAATAACTTCTGCCAAACAAACACAAGTCAACATGGAGGTAGCAGCTGAAATCCCTCGGGGCCAACTGAGCACATTTCAAAAGTTCCAGCTGAGAAATTGGGACCCTCAGTTCGGGTTTTAAAATGTACAAACTCCTATAGCTTTGTGGGGTTTATACTTTAAAATGGAGAGGGCCAGGTTCTGATCTCTTTTTGCGCTTACACCCCAGGAGGCCAAAAGAGTTACTCTTGATTTACCTCAAGGTGAAGCAGGACTTGAATTTGAGACTTGCATTCCCACTAGAAGGTGAAGGAGAGATTCTCCAGAGTGAGAAAACAACAGGGCTTTAACTAACTAACATGCACACGTATGTTAGCCCAATTAAGACCTATCAAATATCCATAATAAAGAGGAAAACTATAACCCCTTTCTTTCTGATTTCTTGGTCCCTACTAACTCTCCCCCATGCAGGGATGCCCATTAATAGGAATTTTTCCCACCTTGCCTTTCTGGTAACTGGCCTTTTAAATTTGAAAGCAGCTGCAGTCCTAAAGTGGCCTTGCTGTAACTGGCTGCAGCTTGCTGCATTGCCCTCGCTTTCAGCAGGTGAGTATTCTTAATTCCTGCTGTGGTTTTGCCGAGTTTTTTCCTTTCTTATTCCTGAGGTGATACCACATTCTCACAGGCCAAACTCTGCATTGGAGTCGATGGGGTTGCTCTGGATTTACTTTGATGTATCTAAGGTTAGACTCTAGCCCACTTCCACTGTACTGTTTTCAGTCTGCTGAAGGCAATGGTAATTTTGCTTTCACAGGAGGAAGATTTCATGAGTAGGCCCTAGATTTTCATCCGAGGTGGTGAAATAAATGCTAATAAAAGAGTAATAAGTATTGGGGAGGGGAAATAATAAATATGAACAAAATATTAATGTATTTTAATTGCCTCTTGATTTGTATGATTGAATATATCATAAATTCTGTCTTTGAGCAGCTGCTCAGTATCTGCAAACAGAGGGGAGTGTTTGACTTTTCTGTACATCTAATAAAATGTGCTGTGTCTGATTCTTCACTCTGTTATTCTGGTGTAACTCCATTGACTCCGAGGAGTATACAATTGGGATAACACAATGGCAAGTCAGGCCTGCTGGTCTAGATTTTCATCCCATCTATACCATCATAAGCCTGAAGCAGCACTATGGAAGCCAACAGAATCACTCCAGATTTATACGAGTGTAACCCAGATCAGATTCTGTTTTTTAGCCTACAAAATAATGCCCATATACAGCACTTCCTTGGCTAGCTAGCACATTGTGTTTCATGTGTGTATTTGTTATCAAGCCATTTAATAAAACTTAGATTTTTGAACACTATTTTTTTTCCACACAACCCACAATTCCTCTGGATTTTCGTAGGCTTGTTAGCAACTTGCATCTCATTGTTTCTTTTGTGACTTAACCCTACCAGAAGATGTTTCAGTCTCAGGTCATTGTGACAACTGTCTGACATACCGATGCATTCTCCTGCTCTTAGTGTTTCTGTCTCTCCTTGTTAGCAGATTTCAATACCAAAGCTTTCAACCTTCTTCCTTAGTAACCCACAGGCTGCTCTGAAAGCTGCTGACAATTTTATCCTCTTCTTTTGGCTCCACTCTTTTGCATCCCTCAGCACAGCTGTCCTGGAAGAGTGACTGTTAATGTAATTATAGAAACCAAACAGACAGTGTGAGATGGGTTGGTTTTTTTTTTTTCTTCTTGTTGTTTTTTTCCTGCTGTGTAAAACCAATCTTTGCTGGAGTTCAAAGGAAGCTACCTGCCTATTCTGCTGTTGTGCTTCAACAATGAACATCTCTATCCTTTTCATTTGAATATGCATGTGGAACTTAATGCCTAGCGCCATGCACAAATGCAGTTCTTGTATTTCTGGGTATTTAAAGCGACAGAGAGTGATATAGGTCTGAAATTAAAGCTGTGCAGTTGGGGCAGTCCTGGTGCAGTGAACTACTCTTAAGGTTGTAATCCCTGCCCTGCCACCGACTCCTGTGGTAGCTTTGAGCAAGTCTTGATTTCACTTCATTGGCTGCAATAAAGAGGTGTGTCCCTACGAAATTACCATTGGTTGGTCTTTTTGGGAATTTGACTGCTCAGATAATGGTCATCATCCAGGGTCAAATCCAGGACATTCAGTACCAAAAGCACAGGTCTCTACTGTTTCAACTAAAGGAGACTTCCTTAAGCTGTGCATGAGTGGCAGGCTGTTATGGCTGTCTGAGCCAGCCATTAGAAGGAGAGATGATCACATGCCTTAAGCATGTGTGTAGCATACAGGTAGGATGCTCTGTCCTTTGGCTGATAAGTCTGCTAGCAAGCCTTGCAGAGATTGTGGTCCCATCTTAATTTTTTATTAGGTTCTGCAGCATCCAGAGGACATCTCACTTTACTGATGCTACCGTGCAGGAAACAGGCTCCTCCTTCCACACATTTTATTATGCATGTATTTAGATGTATAGAAACAGACTGCTTCAAGAGTGAGGGATTGGAGGGTCTCTGTGACTGCTATGGAGGTGGTACTTAGTTTGAGGGTTGTCATGGGGATGGGGAATTGGGAGGAGAGTGAAAAAACTTTTACTTTGTGAGTTTGGTTTTGGGCTAGGAGCCAGATTTGAGGTTTGTTTGGATCTGAGGGTGCCAGTTTGGCTCATTCTAGAGGGATTAATCCCTTTTCACTTTCTTTGTGATTTCCTCTCCCCACCCTATTGGCAGTGCATGGCTCCAGAAGGGAAGGGGCATTCCCCTCTGCACCCTGTGAGTGACCTGAGAGGGGGAAAATGCCTTGTTCCTGTGCTGAGGAATCCCAACCGTTTCCACCTGTGGGAGCCATCTGCAATTCGCTGCAATTCCTCCAGCTTCCTATGCAGAGGGAGAGAGACACACTTTGCCTGGGTGACACCTCATTCAAATAGGAATTAGCCCTTCAATGCTCTCTGGGACTCAAGAAGCAATCGTTATCTCTTAGATCAGCTGTTAAGGCCATTTTCAATGCCTCTGCTTTGTCTCTACAGACCCAATTACTGTGATAGACAAAGAGGCTTCAAGAGAAAGTGGGGAGGTGTGCCCAGGTCTTCTGACCTTAGGTCTCCCTTTCTTCATGTGGGAGCTCTCTTCCCTCAGTTATGCCATGTGGTAACTGCAGGAAATAGAGGGAGGGAACCTCCGTTTTTGCACAGAGAAAGAAGCTCCAGGATGATCAGCCCCAAGCCAGAATCCTTTGCTGACCTGATTTGGGGGCAGGATCACACTTCTGCAGCTTGATCTCTGACAGCACAAAGTCTTATCCAGTAAACAGACATGTAGTTGATTCGTGACGCATCACGTGGTAGGGAAGGAAGGCAAGCAACTGTTCAGCTACTGGCTCTGTGTCAGGCACATACAAGCCCATGGTGGTACCGTGACTAGCTGCATGCTACTGAATGGGGGGATCTTGGTCTCAGATCTTTGCTATATGAACAGGTGAGACCTAGGGGTGCAGCAGGGACAGTAGCAAATGTAACTCTAAGGAAAGGGGGAACCTGCTGATTGTCTGTCTGATATGATGCTGCCCTGGAGGCAGCACTGTATAGAAGGGCCCACAAGTAAAATGGATCAAGCCATTCCTCCCCACTCCCAAACTCTGGGGGAGTCTGAATCCAAACTGCACAACTTGGGTATTTCTCTAGAATGGGCCTAACAGGAACCCAGGTGCTGAATACCCTGAATGCTGAAGCTGTTGCGTTTCAGGTCGAAATCTTAGTTTGAATGCAGGAGCCCGGGCTTCTATCTAATCCAAAGTAACATTAGCTGAGCCCTGAAGCAGGAGGGTCATCGTGACACCAGGAGAGAGTGAGAGCCAAGCTACCCAGAGAGAGGAAGCTGCCTGGCATGAAGGTTGGACCCATACCATCTCCTTGCCATCCCAAGTGGCCAGAGCCTGGATTTTCATTATCAAGTCCGGTGGGGCGGGGCTGTTGTATCGCAGGCTCGGGAGTAACATATGAAGAGGGCTCTAATGGGCAAACCTAGAACTGGAACGATGAAAGTGGAAGTAGCCAAAAAAGGCAAATAAGAAGGAAGAAAATGGCACACACAGTGACTAAGAGGTCTCCAAGGTGTGGCTCATGGGTCCCATGCAGACAAGAGATGCCCTCGTCTTCTAGCTAGAGGCACAGCCAGACTCCAAAGCCCAGCCTGGAATGCTCCATCTTCACCTAACCAGACATGCTGGGACCTGTAGCCTCTACAGGCTGTATTTCCATATTAAAGATAACAGTGGATGCAATCCGCTCCAGTCTAGAGACAGCCTTTAAGGAGTTGCGGGAGAGGAGCTACTTCTGATATCCATTGTCCAGCTGACCTATGAAACCAACTGGTGAGGCAGTTAAGGGTCAGGCACTGCAGGCTGGAGGCTTAGGGCATGATCCTGCTAGGGGAGGGGTATCCTGGAAGTTGAGGACTCCACGTACCTCACAGGATCAGGCTCATAAGGAAAAGGAAGCAGGGATCAGGGTGTACATAACATGGAAGCTGAAAGTGCAAAGGATTAATTGTTGCTGCATTAAGGGCCGAATGAACAAATTTCACTGAGAGCCACTCAAGTGGTGGAAAAAACCTGAAGCCATGGCAACAAACAGGCTGCGGTATCTGCCATGGTGGATCCTTGATTGGCTAGTTACGTGCACAGGTCTGTGGGTGGGCGTTGGAAGAAGCAGGGATTTAAAGAGGGGGTATGCAGGGCCTCCCCGCCACTTTGTGACAATTCCAGCATTGGGAGGCTGTAGCGGGGTGGTCACCCGCTCCGGCTTGGAAAGGGTTAAAGCCAGCCCTGGGAGAGGGCTGGGGCTGCGAGCTAAAGGCTTGTTGATTGGGGAAGCAGCCGCAGCTGGGCCACACCCCAATCAGGCCACAGCTGGCCCTATAAAAGGCCAGTGAGCCAGGAGCTGGTAGAGTCTCTCTCTGGCCATAGAGAGAGAGGGACCTGGGAGCTGAGCAGGGTACCAAGTGTGGAGCAGGGCTGGGGGAAGGCTAGAGGAGCTGGGGAGCTCCAACCTGGCAAACCCCCAGGCTGCAGACCTTTGATGAAAGGCCAGGAAGGCTACTGGGGTTGCAGGGGTGCAGCCCAGGGTAGGCCAAGGCAGCAGGTCCAAACCCCCCTTGCCAATGATTAGTGGCCATTACAGACTGCAGTCTGCCCCGGTGAGCGGGGGCTAGATGGTGACTGGCAGTAGCCACTGAGGTGAGATGGGGATAGGGGGCTGGGGGTTCCCCTGAGTGGGGAGACCCAGATTGGGGGTTGCTGCGGTGGGCAGAACCCCTGGGTAAAGGGCACCGGGGTCCGGGAGGGACAGGGAGGCCAGTGGCAAGCAGGACACGGGCCTGCAGAGGGAACTCCAGAGGCTGAAAAGCTAATTCCCTGGACAACCAGCAGGAGGTGCCATGCTGGTGAGTCGCCACACTGTTACAGAGGCTCAGAAGAAAAATGACAAAATTGGATTTTAAGTGACAGATTGAAACAGCCAGCAACATCCATCCTTGCAAATGGCTTAAAATCCCACCCTTTAAATAAATACAAGCATGAGTGTGTCCATCTCTAAGCATATGGGGCTTCTCAGATCCTCTACATATGAGGACCTGGACTTTCCTTTGGAGAGATTCAAACAAATTTGGGTCAGGAAAGTGACTTGTTTAGTAGGGGGTTGAACCTCCTGGCAGGCTCCTAACCACACCCTTCTGTTTGCTGTTCACTGACACAGACAGGTGTAAGTTGCACATTCTGTGGGTTTTGGCTCCACCTGGTGCTTTTGATTTGCAGCACTGTGCAAACTGTCTTCAGTTCTGTGTGGCTGATCTCAGAGCATCTGCTCTCTGTAAATGTGTGTGTGATACTGTCAGCAATGACACCTTTTGGGATCTGTGTGGTGTCACATTCCTTGGGTTTCCGGCCCAATCTCTGCGAATCACAATGGCTATTTTCCTTCTGGTGTTTTGCTTCCACTGAACAGATACCAGTACAAATGGTCCCAAGCCCCAAAATTGCATTTTGATTTTGAACCACGATGATCACAAGAGGTGATTTGTGTTCGTCCACATAACCCAGATCCAGGTTGGGATTCCCAAACATACACAGCCCCTGCCTGCAAAGAAAAATGGTTTTCAATGCTGAAGTTCTAGTTAAGCCATGTTAAAGAGGTAGGGCCAGCCACAAAACTCAGACTCAGATCCAAATATCCCCATGGGCCTGCCCCCAAATCTCAGGGCTGTTTGAACTGGGGGCGGGGTGGGGGGGAGGGGTTTGGCTCAGTCCCTTCTCTGGATATTAATGTTGATTTTTTTTTAATTGTGACAAGACACTTAGACTCAGTCTCAGCACTGCAGCAATTCTCAATATAAGTGTGATGAACAGAAATGAATTGACACTGTGGAAATAGCTGGTACCTGTGGCATACCAAAAATACTTGGCTTCCTCAAGTGACAGGGGGATGCTGCTTCTGGCTCCTGATGTTGCTACTTCTAGGGAGGCTGGTACATCCACATGAGGAACTAATCCAACCCCTGCTCCTTCCGCCCGTCCCCGCCCCCCCAAAGCAGCAAGGTCTTGAAAGAGTTTCACAAAACAAGGTGGAGGTGTTGCTCATCTGAGTTGGTTGTGGAGAAAAGGTTCAGCGTGTAAAGACAGTAACCAAGCAGTGATCCTGTGATCCTTCCCCTTCTTCCATCTCCACTACTTCAAAGACACGTCCATCTTACTGAATCATTCTCATTCATCTCTAAGTGTACCTGACCATTTCACAAGAACATAGGAGTAGCTGGATCCATAGGCCTAACACAAAAGATAGACTGCCTCCAACAGAGGCCAATACATGATGCTTCTGAATATGGTTAAGCCATTTTATAATGCATCTAGCCCTTTGGGTAATGCTATACATGAAGCATAGGGAGAAGAAGATTGGACATTCCTTCCTGATCCCTATGGTGATCAGTTGCTTGTATTCATAGGCTCCAAGGCCAGAAGGGACCACTGTGATCATCTAGTCTGAGCTCCTATATAGCACAGGCCATAGAACTTCCCCCAACATAATTCCTAGAGCAGATCTATTAGAAAAACATCTAAGCTTGATTTTAAAATGGCCAGTGATGGAAAATCCACAACACTTGGTAAATTGTTCCAATGGGCAATTACCCGCACTGTTAAACTGTATGCCTCATTTCCAGTCTGAATTTGTCTAGCTTCAACTTCCACCCATTGAATCGTGTTACACCTTTCTCTGCTAGATTGAAGAGCCCAGTATTAAATATTTGTTCCCCATGTAGATACTTATAGACTGTAGTCAAGTCACCCCTCAACCTTCTCTTTATTAAGCTAAATAGATTGAGCTTCTTGAATCTGTCACTATAAAGCAGATTTTCTAATTCTTTAATCATTCTTGTGGCTCTTCTCTGAACTCTCTCCAATTTTTCAACATCCTTCTTAAATTGTGGGCATCAGAACTGGGTGCAGTATTCCAGCAGCAGTTGCACTAGTGCCAAATATAGAGGTAAAATAACTTCTCTTCTCCTACTCGAGAGTCCCCATTTACACATCTCAAGCTCACATTAATGCTTTTGGCTACAGCATCACACGGTGAGCTCATGTACAACTGATCATCCACCATGATCCCCAAATCATTTCCAGAGTCACTGCTTCCCAGGATGGAGTTCCCCATGCTGTAAGCATGGCCTACATTCTTTGTTCCCAGATGTACACATTTACATTTAGCTGTATTAAAAGACATATTGTTTGTTTTGCTTAATTTACCAAGTGATCCAGACTGCTCTGAATCAGTGACCTGTCCTCTTCATTATTTACCACTCCCCCAATTTTTGTGTCATCTGCAAACTTTATCAATGATGATTTTGTTTTCTTTCAGGTCATTGATAAAAATGTTAAATAGCGTAAGGCCAATTTCAATCCTTGTGGGCCCCCACTGGAAACACACCTATTTAATGATGATTCCCCATTTACAAATACATTTTGAGACTGATCAGTTTGCCAGTTTTTAGTCCATTTAATGTGTGCCATGTTCATTTTATATTGTTCTAGTTTTGAAATCAAAGTGTGACACTGTCCTGAACAATGAGATATGATTACCTAGATCTTGGATTGCACAGCTCAAGTGGTCTTAAGTATCCATCCTTGTTGAAAGCCCAACTACTACATTTGTCTTGACAGCTTCCTGCAGCACTGAGTTCTGCAGGTCCACTACGCACTTCCTGGAGAAATATTTTTATTGGTTCTTTAAATTAAATGCATCTGCCCTTTAATTTTATTGAGTGGTCACTTGTTCTTATATTGTAGAACAGGGTAAAATGGAGGGAATAATCTGGCTTTGCAAAATCATATTATGTAGAAAATGCCTATATAGTGTATGGGTAATCCTTAGCATAACAACGGTAGCTTGCAAGCAGGAGTGAATCAAATCAAAGCACTCAAGTGCAAGAGAGCATAACCTACCTGGCTGTAGGGAAGGTTCATCCAGGAATCTGAATGCTGTCCATTTCTACAGAAGAAGATTGTACTCGCCCCAGGAGCACACTCCTGACACCAAAGGGCAGCGGCCAAGATATTCAGAATTGCCTAGTCATCTGGGGTGGCTCAGGTTTTGGGTGTCCAACTTGAGATGCTTTAAAGGGGCCTGATTTTCAGAAAGTGCTGAGAGCCTGCCCTTGGAAAATCTGGCCCCTTTGAGGGATCTCAAGTTGCATACCCTAAAGGTGAGGCACTCAAGTTCACTAGCCACTTTTAAAGAACTTGGCTAGCACATTTAAAATGGACTAAAGGAAATACCACTTAATGCAACATAATTAACCAGCATAACTCTGCCATGGGATACGATTAAGGCGAGTACCTAAATAAAATGTAGATAGGTATTCACATAACAGGATATTCTCTACACCACAGGGACTATGGTGGCAGAACTACGGCTCCATAGCTATGCTGGGATAATCCCAGCATGTAGATGCATATAATAGCAATGAAAGGGGTCTCTCCATCACTGTAGGAACTCCACCTCCTCAGATGTGTAGCTGTAAGCATTCTTCCATCAACATAGTTGTGTCTACACCAGGGGTTAGGTCGGCATAGCTACAGCGCTAAGGGGTATGGCTTTTTAACACTGTCAAGTGTAGACCAGGATTAAGGATCGTACAGTTAGAAGATCCAAAGTACAAAGAGTGTCATTTGGTCAAGATTCAGGGCCTATACTGGTCGTCATCTGCAAGATCGAGAAGAACCCTCCCTCATGAGAAAGTATTTGTCAGATGCATTTTGGGTATTATTTTCTTGCTTGCCTCTGAACCAACTGTCATTGGTCATGTTGGAGACCATAGGATACCACCCCAAATGGACCATTAGCTTGATCTGCTGTTATAGATCTTCCGTTTCTAATTAGATCTTGGGAGATCATATATATTTATGACCTTTTCCAGGGACTCTGCAGAAATATAACTGTGCTGGTTTTCAATATTGTCTGCACCTCATGCTCACCACTCATTTTCCCATCTCTTTTTTTGGTTTGGGGGCAGAGAGTTGTGTGGGAGGGTTTGTTTTTTGTTTTTGAGCCTCAAGAAATATTTTTCTTATGCACCTCACAGCTCTGTCTCTGCAAACGCAAAGTGGTGTGTCCTATGGTACATTTGTGCACTTCAAGTCTGATAGATGAGGGATGCTAATGGAATATAAACTATCAAATTAAAAACTTTCATATTAAGGATGCCGACAGTGTTTCTGTACCTGTGAATTTCAGATGGTGCTTGCAATTTCTTCCTGCTCCTTAATGTGATGCAATATTCACAATTTAATATGTCACTTTTTGAAGAATGGGGAATGTACAGTTTTAACCGGTAGTTCCAGAATTACCAGAAATTGTGCATCACTTGAGCTCCAAGCAGCTTCATTATGCAGTCTGTAGAAACTGCCGGATGATTATACTGTGCTTAAAAACCTGATTCTTCTCTCCTTGGCTATGATGGATTTACACCGCTGTAACTCTTCATTGGGTGCCCTGACTCCACTGTAACAGAGAGCAGAATTGGGCCCTACGACTGCTAAATAAGAGTGAGTGAGCCAATGCTGGCATTTATCAGAGTGTTTGTTTCTGCTTTTCTCCACCCCCTCTACATTCTTTAGGTGAGGCATTTACTTCACTATGTGGCAATTTAGATCACCGTGTAAATGCTGCAAAATGTTATAAAGATTAGAGGCCTGATTCAGATTTCACATGTGAAATCATGTGGTGGGTAACAGGGCAAGCTCTGCCGAACCGAGCTGCAAACCATTCACGGACATAAGCAATAGAGGTGGGCCCCTGACATGTGCCATGGGAATGGTGAGTTGGAGCACTGCAAGCAGGAAAGCTGGTGGGAAATGGAGCAGGTTAGAAATGGAGAAAGAGAGAAGACTGGCTGGATTCAAGTCTCTCTGGGCCACATGCTCCTCTCACTTATCACTGCCTCTCATTTACATCAGTGGAACTCCACTACAATCGTTGGAGTTACAAGAGATACTGAACTGGTGTAAGAGGAGAATCAAACCCTCTGCGGCAGATCCTCAGCTGGTGTCAATTGGCATAGCTCCATTGCCCTCAGAGGAGTAATGCTGATTTACACCTGCCAGGGATGTGCAGAGGCTTCTACATTTGCAAGAGGCATTGTGGAGTAGGAGATAGGTTAGAAGGCAGCGGTCAGTTACACCTGCAACTGACACAAAGCAAGAGTCTGAATCTGTGCAGCCATGCACAAGTGTGCAATGACATTTTTAAATCCCTCCTGGAGTGAGATAGTCCATGACAAGGGGGAAGGATAGGAGCTGGAGCACATTTGCCTGATAATTCCTCTGCTCTCTCACTCTCCTACTTCAAAACACTGCACATTTTGCTAATCAGGTTTTAGGCTGGATGCTGCTTGCCTGCCGAAAGGTAAAGGAGGGGAAAGAATAATAGAGTATCTATTTCGATAAAGCCATTACAACGGGGAGTTGCAGGCAAAATAGTCTTCGGCAGGGTACATTGTCTCTCAGAGAGGGTTCCAAAGATTAGATTACCACGGAATCCATCATGGGCAGAGAGGGTAAATATGTTAGCAATATGATGATGGCTTTAGGCAGTTATTCCTCCAGCTGTCGCTAGTGAGGGTAATGCAATTTGGTGCAACTAACTGCAAGATTAATGGAACTGTTCAGATATTTAATCCGATGAAGGCATTACATGAAATGCTGACAGCAGCCTGCATGCTTTCCAGCTTGCTGGGTCTTTTTGTCCCGTGATGGGGGGAAATCGCATGCAGATATTTATGAAGAAACACAGGGAGAGTCTGTTGTTTTTAAGTATCAGAGGGGTAACCATGTTAGTCTGGATCTGTAAAAGCAGCAAAGAGTCCTGTGGCACCTTATAGACTAACAGACGTTTTGGAGCATGAGCTTTCGTGGGTGAATACCCACTTCGTCGGATGCATGTAGTGGAAATTTCCAGGGGCAGGTATATATATGCAAGCAAGAAGCAAGCTAGAGATAACGAGGTTAGTTCAATCAGGGAGGATGAGGCCCTCTTCTAGCAGCTGAGATGTGAAAACCAAGGGAGGAGAAACTGGCTCTGTAGTTGGCAAGCCATTCACAGTCTTTGTTTAATCCTGAGCTGATGGTGTCAAATTTGCAGATGAACTGGAGCTCAGCAGTTTCTCTTTGAAGTCTGGTCCTGAAGTTTTTTTGCTGCAGGATGGCCACCTTATGATCTGCTATTGTGTGGCCAGGGAGGTTGAAGTGTTCTCCTACAGGTTTTTGTATATTGCCATTCCTAATATCTGATTTGTGTCCATTTATCCTTTTCCGTAGAGACTGTCCAGTTTGGCCGATGTACGTAGCAGAGGGTCATTGCTGGCATAAGCCATCATACGCTATGTACATCGGCCAAACTGGACAGTCTCTGCGGAAAAGGATAAATGGACACAAATCAGATATTAGGAATGGCAATATACAAAAACCTGTAGGAGAACACTTCAACCTCCCTGGCCACACAATAGCAGATCCTAGGAAGCCGACAGGTTGGAGTGTTTTACGGTCTCTGAAGAAGAAGCAAACCTTACACTTTGTCTGTGAGAGTTCAGTGAGAGGACTGGTCCCTACAGTAGGAAGATTTTGGGATGGGAAGGGTACTAAGGTCAACCTGCAAAGAGTAACCAGGCTGGGCAAATTGAGGCTCGTGGGTTGCTGGGGTCAGCATTCTGGACCATAACTACACAGACACAAGACCCCTTGGAGGCGGTGACCAAATCCCATACTGGCCTTTGTAAACCCCAGAACATCACACCCACATGGCAGATCCCTCTTGAATGTGCGCCTCCCTTGTAATAATAGCAGTAATAGTTAGTATTTCTATAGCACTGTATTGACATTCGCTTATTAATGTCTGACCCTCCTACCTTCCAGGGTGTGTTGTGGGTAGTGTCCTCATTTTATAGATGAAACACAGAGGTGAAGAGACTAGCCCAAAAGAAGTCAGTTATAGAGCTGGGACTAGAATTCAGGTCTTCCTGTATCCAATCTTTTGGTCATTCCACCAGACTAGCCACCTTATATGGAAAAGTGATTGGAAACGGTCATTATTTTTCACTGAATATTTTTGGTGAAAATGTTTTGTTTTCTTAAGGAAAAGAACCCCTGAAAAGGTTCAGTTTTTGAAAACCGATAATTATTTGATTTGGGAGTTTTCAGATTTTTCCTCTCTCTTTTCCCCTCCCCACCTGTTCCACTGACAAAACGGGAGAAAGAGGAGAAAAATGTTTGGTTTTCTGGTTTTGTTGAAACACTGGAACATTTCTTAAGATACAAATTTTCCATACAAACTTTCATTCAGAAGAAAAGGCCATTTTGTATCAAAAACATTTTTTTTAATGAAATGTTTCAGCCAGCTGTACTTGTAACCATATAAAACACAATTAAGGTGGCCTCCTTTCTTATTTTACTTACGCTGTCTGGCTTGTAGAAATGCAAGCTATCCCCAGACTAGCCCACCTGTATAGCTGAACTCTGACCTGAGTGCACCTACCTGTAGGGGTGAGATGGAGAGGCCTGTGTTTTGAGCCCACTCATTCCTGGTCCTTTCTGCCAGGACAGTAACAAGCAGCTGTAGTGATGTTTATTTTGTGATATAGACTCCTAGCTAGGACAAAGGCCTTCCCCAATCCATTTCACACAGGCCACTAAACAGGCATCAGACTGTCATGGTTTTTGGTCACTACTGATCTATCAAATGTTGATTTATCCTTTGCAAAGTGTCCCTGTTCTTGTTTTGGACTTCGCTTCATTGCTTATTTCCCATTACCAGCATGCCAGAATTTATTGTATTTATCCTAACCTACCATGTGCAACAAGCCAGAGAATTAGAATTGAATCACTCAGCCATCATAGATCATCACTTATACCCTACGCATAGCAAAGGCCTGTGGGTCATGGGAACCCGCCCCAGATGGGAAATAATAACCAGAGTCAACAAAAAGGTGGTTTCATCTTGAATGACTCTGGGGAGTATTATGGACCTTTTTAATGACTCCAGTTAATAGACGCAGAAAGACAAACACAGAGGCAGCAGAGCTCTGTGGTTTCTCATCAGTCCTGGAGTGACAGTTATGAAATCCTTTTAGGTCATGGATTTGTTTAACTGTGACTGTTTGTCTTTATTAGCATCTCTCTCTTTGCAGTGGCTCAGCCCACAGCACTAGAAAGCTTTGTGTGTTTTATTCCTTGCTAGGCCAGGCTGAGTTGGGAAGCTGGCTACACTGATCTGTAATGGGAATCTGTCAGTGTGTGCCTGAGGCTGGTCCATTCCCTCAGCATGTCTTGTGGAGGGTTAAGTGGTGTGCTCCGTGCCTCTCCTGGGGAGTTGATATATGTAGACATAGTGTCAGTCCCTGCCCCCAACAGCTGACAGTCTAAATAGATAAGACAGTTAAAGGGTGTGAGGGAAAGAAAGTATTAATATTAAATGCTACATTTAGTGTCCTTTGACCCAAAATGTTGGGGGGGGGTCTTTTTTGTTTGGTTGTTTTGTTTTTGCTATTATTTGAACCAAAAAATGAACTATTCACACAGCTCTACTATTCTCCCTGGTTTACATGCTAGCCAACAACTACAGCAAGGTATTGTTTCTGAAAGGACACAGGGAAACATCTCTTCCTTTCTGCATCTTTGAGCAGGCAGCAAGAAGTATATGCAAATGTCAGCAGAGAGTGTATTTCAGTTCAAAGGGTTTCAGGTCCCTGGAGGGAAGAGACACTAATGATATTGTCTGCCTGCTTAATCTCTCCCAAATCCCCTGTTTGAAAGACAGCCCTGAAAGGTGTGTGTAGAGGGGAAGTGGAGCGTCACACAGACAGTACAACAGAGAAGAGCAAGGGGAAGAATGGAAGGAGGGAGAGAAAGGAAAGAAAAGTTCCAAATCAGATTTATTCAGCTTTGGCTAGAATGGAATAAAAAGAGCAAAGGGAAGTGGTGGCACAGCTCGGATTCTCCCACAAACCATTGCTGCTGGGGAGCGGTCGTCTAGCTATCTTGGTGGGAGACTGAGAATGGGCTCCAGAGACACTGGTTCCAATCCAGCCCATATTTGTAATGCCCCCCCCCAAAAAAGTGACTCTCTGATTTCTATTTTGGGGAACTATGTGAAAAGAGGTGTAGGTCAGACTCAGGCCTGTTGCTACTGAACGATATTCGTCCCACACAGCCACCATCACTGCAGCCCCATTATGCACTTTAGAATGCAGCGGCTCACTTGCTGGAGCATGTAACACCAGTGCTCCAGAATCTGCACTGGTTGCCCATTGGTCTCTGGAGGTTGTTTAAAGTGTGGGTTATGCCCTATGAAGCCCTAAGTGATTTGTGACCAGTCTCTCTCTCTCTATCCCCAGGCCATACTGCCAAGGCTGTGGTCAGCAGAGGCACTCTAGCTAGATCCCCCTTGTTACACAAGAGAGGGGGTGGCTGGCAGGGTGTTTTCTGTGAGGGCTCCAGGACTCCAGAACTTGCTTCCCCTAGCCCTTGGTCCAAAAGTAGCCCGAATCTGGTGACCTCCCAAGCAAGCTGCAGAAACACCTGTTTGATCAGGTCTCTGAAGAGAGCTGGAGGCATGTTTCTCAGAACAATGAATTTTATAGGGACAGTCCCAATATTCAGGGCTTTGTCTTCCAGAGGTGCCTATTACTCCCCCACCACCACACCCTTTCCTGATTTTTCACACTTGCTGTCTGGTCACCCTAAGGTGGAAAGAAGTCTATCAGTTTCTATTGAAAGGATCACTTTAATGCCGATGGGATTTCATTGTATTATGATGATGTGTTAGGGCACCTACAGCCTTGGACAGTAGCCATCTTTTCATTATTTTAAATTGAAATGATTAAATAAATAAATGAAAAACTCTGATGCCAAGGCCTGCATGGGCCATGGAGAATGATGTACCGGCTCCTGCCTGGAGTTGGTCGCTTTAGGGCGCAGTTGAGGCACAGTAGGAGAAGAAGTGGGGAGTTTGTATGGCTGTTGCCTAGGCTGTACCTGTTCTCTGGTTTAAAAGAGGACGTCACCCTTATGGAGGCATCCTCTAGAATTTAATGGAAAATGTCTACAGGCTTTCTTTAAACATCATAAAGAATGATATGTCTGTGACAGAATGCTACAGGATGGTTTTAAAAAAAAACTCTAGGAAAGTTAGCATTTCTTATTACCTTTAATGGGTTTTTAGAGAAATTTCTATAGAATTCAATGGGCTTCCATCCCCATGAAATTCAATAGGACTTTGTCTATAATGCAACTCTCTGGGGGTGCCAATCTGGCACCTTGTACCAAATTCACATACAAGAGTAGATTAGCATTAGGCCTTTTTCTCACACACACACACAATTCTTTGATACCTATAAAGAACCATATAGGCACAGGCTGAAAAACTGAATTTTAGTTGCTTCTATACACTGTTTACTGAATGCACCTATATGGGAATGTCCCTTATAGAAGGAAACCAGATGGATTCCAGAGAAATTATTCTAAAGAACTTTCCAGTGAATGAGATCCTTTAGATAGGTTTTTGGACCATCCTATAGAATTCTAAAGCAGGGATATAATTATCTATTCAATTCTATAAAATGTTCTTTTAAAAAAAAATTCTGTTAAGTTGTATATGACTTTTCCATGAAGGTGGGAGTTGCCACTGCTTCCCTGTGTGACCTTGGGCAAGTCACTTAGTGTCTGGTCCAGCTCCCATTAAAATCAATAGAAAGACTTTTATCCACTTCAGCGGAAGCTGGATTGAGACCCTAGGGCCTGTTTTTGGAAGGTGCTGAGTGTCTGCAGGTCTTAGTTCAGTTGGACTTATGTGTGCTCAGCATTCATGAAAATCAGGCCCTTAAATTCTCTCTGCCTTAATTTCCCCATGTGTCAAAGGAGAATAATAATACTACCCACCTTTGAAAAGTGTTCTGCAATCTCTTGATGAAAGGCACTATCTAGGCATGAAGTATTTTTATAATAATGTCCCTAGTCTTTAAAAAACAGGGGAAGGAAAAAGCTCTGAAGATAGATGAATTATGGGCAGAACTGTCTCTAAATAGAACCATTTTCAAAATTTTCCAGAAGGCCCAAGAAGCATGATAAAGTTGTCAAAATTAGGTAGGAAACTATCTGACCTTTTCTAGACTTGTTCATTCATTCAGTGTGCAGGTAATGTCCCCTGGGAGCCTTGTCACACAGTCCAGGACTATGAGGGATGGGAGTTTAGCTCCATTGGATCAACAAGGAAGGTGATAAATGGAAGTCTGAATCAAATTTGTTGAAGTGGGGAAAAAAATCCAGTTCTCTATTGTGCCGTGCTCCCTAAGATGAGATAGAAATACGTACTAGCCAGGGGAACGTATACAGGGCCAGACCCACAGCTGGTATAAATCAACATGACTGCACTGAAGTCAGTGGGCTAGATCCTCAGTTGGTGTTAATGGATTTAGCTTCATTTAAGTCAGTGGGGTCATACCTCAGCTTCTGTAAGCCAACATAGCATCACTGAAGATGCTGAAGCTCTGCTTATTTACAGCCAGCACGGGTCTAGCCCACAGTGTATAGAAACTTTACCTCAGCCAGCAAGAGCAAAGTGTTAACTCTAGGAGCAGCGAGCACATGGGAAAATAACTAGCTGGTGGAAAATCTTCCTGCTCCAATTGTGATAGAACAATCCTACAGGTAGAGCTGGTGAGAATATTTTTGACTACACTTTTTTTGGTCAAAATATGTTTCGTCAAAGCTGAAATCTTTTGTGGAGATAGAGCAATTTGACAAAGTTTTTGACAGGAACATGTCTGAGGTCCAAGGTGGAGTCTCCAGAGAGAGAGGCAGACAGACAGATCCGAATCATTTCAATCCAAAAACAGACATTTGACACAATTCCGTTTCACAAATATGTTAGAAAATTTTGTTTTCATCCCAGTGTGGATCCCTATTACTAAATCAGACCTATGGGTCAGCCTCATTCTAGCATCTCTGTAGTTTTATCTATTGGGGTAACTGAGATGGAGCTAGTGAGGGAATAATAATAACATGCAAGTACTTTGAAGAGTATCTTCCCCAAAATAGGAATAATTTAGCATGGTTCAAGGAGGGTAAAAGTGTGTTCAATGGGATGAGATTGAGCAAAGGAAAAATGTGCTAAGAGCAGGGGCGGCTCTAGGCACCAGCGGGCCAAGCGCCCGCTTGGGGCGGCATCCTGGGGAGGGCGGCATTTGGCCCCGGTGGAGCTCCCGCCGGCATGCCTGCGGCAGGTCCACCGGAGCCCGGGACGAGCGGACCTGCCGCAGTCATGCCTGCGGCGGGTCCCGTCTTCCCGCGGCTCCGGTTGAGCTCCCGCAGGCATGACTGCGGAAGGTCCGCTCGTCCCGGGCTCCGGTGGACCTGCCGCAGGCATGCCGGCGGGAGCTCCACCGGAGCCAAATGCCGCCCTCCCAGGAAGCCGGAGCCGCGGGAAGAGGGGACCCGCCGCGGGACTGGGGAAGGGCGGCGCAGCGCTCCGCGCTGCTTGGGGCAGCCTACTTTGTAGAGCCGCCCCTGGCTAAGAGGAAGATCTGTTAGACTATGGAATAGCTTCCCAACATAGTAGTGGAAGCTCCATTACTTTGATCCTCTAAATCTGGATGGTTGAAAGCACTGGAGGTTGTACTGTAGGGAGAGATCCTGCACTGACCTCTGGGGTGGGGTGGAGTGCAAACATCCACTGTTTCTCATGTTGCAGTCAGGAAATACTGCTCTTTAGTCTAAGGCTCAAATGACTCTCTGGGCTGGAAAAAGTATGTATGGAGGACTGTAAACGCGTCAAGAATGGAGGTTCCTCTGTACTCTTCCTGGGCAGTTTCCCTCTAGATGCTCCCCTACTGGTAACTGCTCCTGGAGCCCTCCTTTGGGATGTGAGGTGTGGATTGAAAAAGTGAACCCAGCCTCTGTCACCATTAGCTTTTGCTTCAGGGGTTGGCAGAAGGATGATACTTGCATCCTTCCCACCCATGCTGCCCCGAGGACTTTCTGCTGGGTCCCAGCGATTGCAGTGCCACAAAGGGAGCACTCCCTGAGTGAAGATCCAAGGGGAATTATTTCCTTTCTGCCCATGGACATTGAGTGGAGGACTTGAGCCTGCATGAGTGAATGAGACTGCATGTTTATATTTCTTCAATCAGGGTGTTCCCTTGAGATCCCACCCTGACCTCCATGTCCCTGCCGACCATGCATAGTGGAATCAGTGCAGTTCACTCTGTGAGGGGAAGGATACAGGCAGGCAGTTGGGAAGGGAAGGAAGGATATGGGCAGTCAGACCGAGATGCTGGTGCTCTAACACTTCAGGCTGCCTTGCCTTGGTTGGTGTCTAAATCTGGATGTAGGGATCTAACCTTAAGCACCCGGTTTTAAAAATATTGGCTGTCAAGTCCACTGAAATATCCCAGCCTCCAGATACTGTTTCAGTCTCAGGAAAATAAAGGACCCCCAAATTGTCAATTTCAGAAATGATGGTTCCCACCTCCAGAGGGAATTCCACCCTGGTGGATTGTTTGTGGCACACCAGTAGATGGCAATATTCTTGCACTTCAAACCCGGGCTAATCATAAAGGAGAGGAGGGGATGGCAAGTGGGGAACATACAGGCTTGATTGTTACTAGCTCCGATGGCTCACATCTGTCACGCAGCAAACTGTGTCAAGTGCAGCCCTCTGTGATCTCTCCTTGCATGGTGAACCTTGTTGCAGGATGATAAACCTCCGGCTGTTCGTAGCGGCAGAGATAGTCCTATCTCAGCCATTTAGCTTAATTTTTTCTTTTTAATCCTCTTAGCCATGTTCACTAATTCAGCTTTTAATCATAAGCCTATTTATGTCGATATATGTTTTTCATCAGCATTTCCCTCTGCTAATCTATCCCCTGTTCTCTTAAATACTTTTCTATTCTACTTTAAAAACTCTCTTCATTCTTAATGACTTCTATCTTCCCTGCTTAGTTCTTTAACATTATTATTAGCTCCAGGAAGAGTCTCTTGCCAGTTCTTTTCTAATAGGCTCTCCATTGTTAGCACCTCCGTAGACAGAGCCCATCCATTCTAGAAGGGCTGTTGAACACACTTCCGCAGCCAACCTAAATTGCTCACATCCTGTGCAGAGTATTAAGGTTATTATTGTTATTTATTTGTATTGCAGTAGCGCTTAAGGGCCTCGATCATGGGTGAGGGCCCCAGCTGTGCCAGGCACTGTGTGAACCCAGAACAAAAAGACAATCTAAGTATAAGATGAGGGAAGTGGATGCAACAGGCAGACAGCGGGAGTACAAGGAAACAATGAGACAGTACTCAGCAGTTTAATGGGCAGTGGTCTCGGCGCACCATCTGCTTAACCATTGCTGAGGTTTTTGTTGGTCTCCCACCATTAAAGAGGAAAATGAAGGAGAACAATGAGGCCCCGTAACGCAGGGCTTAAATGCAGCCGGAGCTGTCCAGAGAAGAGATCCAGTAAATATTTTCAAACCCACAGGACCCACAGCAACTCTAATGGGGTTGAAACCCCAAGTCCCAGTGTCTCCCAAGTGGTGAAGCCCCTAGCCCTGGGGGCACCCCCCTGTGGGGCTGAAGCCTCCAGCCCCGGTGCTCCACCCCACCCCAGTAGGGCTGAAGTCCCCAGCACTGGTGCCTCCTCCCTCCTCGCAGGTCCGAAGCCCCCAAGATCTCTGCCCCGCAGCTGAAGACTGGAGCCCCAAAAGGGGGTGCAGGGACATGGGGGCTCCAGGAAATAGTCTCTGAGAATTTAAGTCTTACCCTAATGGATGTTTAAGGAGAGCTCCTTGCATGCACAAGGCCGAGCCCTGTGGATCCTGGTCCGTGACTAGGACTCCTAGGTAATACAAATAAAAATAATAAGGGGCATATGACAGGGTTTACAAACACCCCAATAAGGGCTTGTCTACACTTAAAATGCTACACCGGCACAGCTGCAAATGTGCTGCTACAGCACTTCAGTGTAGACACTAGTTACACTGATGGGAGAGGTTCTCCCATTGGCACAGACAATCCACTCTCCTGAGAAGCATTAGCTAGGTCGAGGGAAGAATTCTTCCCTCCACCTAGCGCTGGCTACACAGGGGGTTAAGCTGGCATAGCAACATCGCTCAGGGGTATGGATTTTTCACACCCTCTCAGAGGCATAACTATGCCAATGTAAATTCCCAGTGTAGACTAGCCCTAAGGCCAAGAGCATGGAAAGGCTGGAGCAGTACTGGGCTGGGGAGGCCAGGCCCCTCAGGCACTGCCGAGCATGCTCCTGGGGAGAGGACCAGTATAAAGAGTGCTTCAGCAGCCCCAGATAAAGGGTGTGGGGTGGGGGGGCGAAAGAAAAGAAAAGAGTCCATTTCCTGTAGGGGCACCACTCTGCAGCAACAGGAGAGGAAGCTTCTACTGAGGGGACCTGGCTGTGAGTGTCCCCTCTCCACCCCTGGACGCTCCCCAAGATGGAGGGAGAACCTTGGGCAAGGGTTTGAGAAGACCACAGACAGTGGCCCTAGGCTCTGGGGGTTTGGGAGCAAAGACTTTAAGTCTACTTTGACCACACCCCAAACTGAGTGGCAGGGGTGGTAGGACGCGGCCCAGGGGAAGGTGAGCAAGTGGGCCGGGCAAACCTAGGCAGGTGCACGCCACTTCATTTTCAGGGTCGTGGGCCAGGACCCAATGGAGAGAGAGCGAGAGAGGGCCCAGGTCCACCTACTTACCCTGGAGTTATGACCTTAGGCCCAAGGAAAGCAGAGCTAGGGGTTACCACCAAAGAGGCCAGTCCAGCTAAGACCTCATCCAGAGGACTGGGATACCTTGAACTGATAGAAAGGTTGGAGATGGAGGCTCAGGCTACCAGGTCTGCTGCCCACCCAAAGCACCTTGCTGCAGGGCAGCATGAAAGAAAGTGTGATGGTGCCTAGCATTAAGCATGTGAGTAGGCCCATTGACTTCACTAGGGTTATCCATGTGCTTAAAGTTAAGCACATGCTGAACTGGGACAATTTTGTGTAGCTGAGAGTAGGTCAAATTAATAGCATTGTTTCAGAATCTAGCTGAACAATCGTTTTCAAACTATGGTATTTCTAGTCTTCTTAGGTTTTTATATGGTACTCGACACCAGGTTGTTTGCAATCTGTATACTTGACTACTCATTATTGGTATGGTATGGTTGGCTGTCTAAGTCACATGGTATTGTTTCTGTTTCTTGATTGGATGTCTGCAACTTTTTAAACAGCAGAGTAACAAATAGTGACTAGCATATTTTCAAGTAGACTAGATGGGTGAGGTAATACGTTTTATTGGACTGACTTCTGTTGGTGATGGAGACAAGCTTTCAAGCCACACACAGCTCTTCTTCAAGTCTGTCCTGGGACCAACACGGCTACAGCTACACTGCATGTTTTCAGGTACAAATTTTCGGATGAAAAATTACTGCACTAAAATTTGTGAAACTTTTTCACCAATACTTGGTGATTAGCCAGACACTGGAGGATGATGAATTATATGGCCTCACAAATCACAGCAAACCAGACTTGGTGCTTTTATTATTTTATTCATTTTTCAAAACTATTTAACCAGCTTTAGCGGATAGGTGTTATCTGCAAGGTGGGAGAACCTCAGAGCTCAGCTGTTCTTATACCATGATAAGATCCGGATCTGCATAGCTCTGCAGAAAGTCAACCGAATCCTATTTAGACAAAACCTTCCCTGGGATTTCAGGTTTATTTACAGAGAGGTTAGTCAAAGTAACGCAAACCAGAAAAATCCCCAGCCACGTTCACTTAATGCACCATAACAGTCTGTACATACTTGGGCCAGATCTCCAGCTGGTATAAATTGCCCTGGCTCCACGGAAATCAATGAAATTAAGCAAATCTACACCAGCTGAGGCTTTGGCCCTGTTGCCTTTTACATCTAGTCAGCCAAACACTGTGCCCTGCTTGTGCCATTCTGAGCCTCAGAGTAAGCCCAGAGCTTGCCCCAGTCACCTTCAGATCAGGGAGGAACTCGAAAAACTATTGCTGGGATTTTACCCCCAAATCCCCAGGTCACTGTCTGGTCCAGCAGGGCCTCTCCTAGGGGCAATTCTGGAGTATGGTGCATCACAGAAGAGTCTGGAAGCCCTGGGGGACTCAGCTCCCAGGCTCCCTGGCTCCTCGACAACTTACCTGGAAGGCTGCCATGAAGCCAGGGTTTCCAGGCTCCCTGGAAGTCCAGGGAGCATATTTCATTTTGGAGACATGAAACATTCCCAATGCAGTGTTTCCAAAATGAAACATTGTGCAATTTCATTGCCATGGGAAATTTCAGAGTTTTGGCTTTACGTCCCGACTCTATTCAATGTTTTCCCCCAAGCCTGGAAATTTTCCACGAAATTGAAATTCAGTTTCCCAGCCAGCTCTACTAATCACTCTGGCATTTCTGCTGAGGCTCTTCTCCCATCAGAGGCCAGACGTGCTTCCAGGAAAAATTAAGGTGGTAGAGGCAGTGATGCTGATGACAAAGTCGGTGGTGCTCTTCCCTTGGAGTCGGTTCTGAACCATCGCCCCAGCGTGGAGCTATCGTGAGCACTGTGCTGCTGGAGGGGATGCCTTTCAGATAAGACATAAACCCAAAGAAGTCCTAATTATTTATTGTCATTAAAGTTCCCATAGCACTGTGTACAAGAATGGGGATGTTAGTTGCCTCACATCCCAGCTTAGGTAATTACATTCTGCCAACTTAAGTCCCGATGCAAGTGGATACAGTTTTCTTCTAAACTTGCTGTCCTAAGTGGTTGTGCAGCATTACTCTGTGTTATTACATTTTATTATGGCTAGTTGTACACCACCTGGAGATGTTCTGAAGGACACTGTGTGAACAAACGGGTGGTTGCGAGCAGCTCCAGACGTGGGTGACAAAATCTCTGTCTGTACGTGCAGTTTGTAGAGGGGCCCTTAGGAACCAAAGGTTCTATAGAAACTGAAGATATTATGTATTGTTCTCTGCATTTTCTTTGCATGTGTTTGTGCCGCTAACAACCTTGGAGTCTGTTTATTTGCTCCCTCGAATCCCCCCAATGCAGTCAGGCTACCACTTGCTTTACGTGTGCACCAACACCAATAATAAATATCAAAGTGGCATGAGCTCTAAAGCACCGTGTCAGTTTGCTGACATCTTCCACTTCCAAACAAACAGCATATCCCGCTCCCAAATGCAAAAGTCAGAAAGCCGTAGGGCTACTCGTGAGACAGGTTGGCGAAGAGCTAAGAATGAGTCTCAGTTAACCCCTCACAATTTGGGCTTGGTTCTCTATTGCCCTGCACCCTGTCTTGTCATTTACACTGGGTGTAAAATGCTACAAATTATCCTCTTTTACCAAGAGGGGAGAAAGCCCAGTCCCTTTTTCGAAAGTCTAGCAGCTAATTCTACACAGATGCAGTCACTTCTCAAAGACAGGTTGCACTGCCACATCTGATTCCATAGCAGGTTTGTAGATGTCCCTCAAGATTCCACTCACCATCTGTTCTCCCATCAGCTTGGCCTCACACAACGGATCCCAGGAAGTAGGATGCTTCTTTCTTTCTCTTCTTTGACTGAAAGACCCTTCCCCACTGTGCCAAGGTCATTGTATTCTGGCTATATAGCAATGCTTACAGTGTAACAGACCACTCCAGCCATCAGCCACTCACATGTAGGGGGGAATAGAACTTACTACAAAATCAGATCAATCTCCCACAATCAGGTTTCTCTCCCAGAATCCTGAAGGATCAACTCTTCTAGCTCACTGACAGTTGAGCAGATATTATACAGCCCTGCCAATACAGGGCAGGCGTGCACATATAACCCAATCAGTCCACCCAGTCCAATGGCTGCTTCCTAAAACTCACATGGAACTTTGCAAAGTCAGGAACTATTGCTAGCCTTGCAAAATGATATGCAGGACCAGCTATTCTGCTCCTCAGTGAAAATGCCCATGATTTGTAAAGATTTGTTATGTGGTTTCTTTGCTTCTCAGGCAATGCTTAATGGGAACAACAACAAAAAATGATTCACTTCATTGCTTTTCAATTAATTAAAACCTCCCATTAGTGATGCAATTAAGGTGCCGATTTCAAGACTGTCATTTAACCAGTTTCCCCTGATATTTCACTGGGCTCATTTGTTGCTGCATTTTTTGTTTGTTTGCTTGCTTTTGTTTTGTTTTGTTTTTTTTCATCTCACAAAAGAAGATGTAAAAAGTTGTTCATTCACAAAAATGCAGACAAAGCAGAAAGTGACTCCAAAGAGAGGAGAGGAAAGAGGAAGAGACAGGTCGGTGGGTAAGAATTTTTAGATTTGTTATAGAAGAGACCGGAATGAGGGAAAGATGGGGGAGAACAGGGGAATTCCTGCGATGCTGCAGGGCCAGGCTGAGCTGGGGAGCAGAGCACAGAATAGATGGGAAAGCAGGGGAGCACCTGGACAGCACAGGTGGGAATGGAGTTGAGAAAGCAGGGGTGAGCACTGCGGATCAGGTCCAATCACATGCTTGAAATAGCTATTCTCTCCTTGGCTCGCTGCCTTTTGGTTGCTTTAACCTTCTAGTTTGGTCACTGAGATCTTTGCATGCAATTTGTTCTTGTCATTCAAAGGGAATTATTTTGTGTAAACTCCGACTGAAAGCTGTTACTTACCTCCCGCAGGGAAAAAAAGAGCTGGGGTCAACACCTCCTTGCCTTTGAACGTCACCGGCATTATAACATCACCAGGCACAACAACAGCAAACCCATAAATCCTATTATGAAAACATTATTAGCATCCGAGAGCAGGGCGCTCCAGTCTAGGCAGGGCATAGAACACACAGTGCAAAGGCCATACAGACCTATTGGCTACAGCAGATGGGCTCAGTGCTCCAGGTTCAGAGACTATTGGGAAGAACTCAAAGCTGTGGCTGGCCACTAACATTCCCATTCTGGTCTTGGTCTCTTCTTCCATTCTCCCCCTACACTTGGAATTCCCTCTCTGGGGGTGATGGTACCCCTGTCTGCAGTCAAATCACCTCTACAGTCATGGGCACGGACTCCATTTGTGCTCTAGGGCTGGAGCACCATGGGGGGAAAAATCGTGGGTGCTGAGCACCCACCAGCAGCCCCCTATCAGCTCCCTCTCCTCTTCCCCCCCCCCCCACGTGCCTCCCGTTTGTTGTTGAACAGAAAAATCGTATGGATGAGGATGAAATGGATGAGTTTGGCAATGCGTTTGGGGTGGACATCTGAGTGTGGTCCATTATCTTGTCGATATTTGAGGCAGGCAGCAATGCTGTCATGGCGAGGGCTGTCAGTGTACAAGGAGGTGACATCCATGGTGGCATGGGTGGTGTTCCCTCAGACCAACTTCTGTAAGTGAAAGAGACAAGCTTTAGAGCTTACACAGCGCTCTAAAGCTTGTCTCTTTACTTACAGAAGTTGGTCCAATAAAAGATCTTACCTCAGTGACTGGGTCTTTCAAAACTGTATCAGTCCACGTGAGTGCTCTACTATAGACCTGGGTTTTCTCTTTTCACCCCCTTTCTATAGCAGGAAGAATTCTCAGAATTCATTTCACTGCTCTTCTTTTCCCCATTCCTAGAGTTGGCAGAGTAGCTCACTTACTTCTTGAAAGGAAGTCTCATTGGTGCTACAGGAAAGCATTAGCAAAGAGATGGGCCTTGCATGTTGACATGAAGGCAGCCAGATTTATGATCCTCTTCTTTAACTGTGGAAGGGAACTCCACTGCAGAGGACCATTCACCAAAAAGGCTTCGGTCTAGATCTTCAGCTTGTGTAACTAGGTTAGATTGTAAGCATTTGGGGGCAGTGGCTGTATTTTGTTATGTGTTTGTAAAGTGCCTGATTGGAAACCCTAGGCACTACCACATAGAAATAATAAATATAGTTCTATTGAAGTCAATAGAGCAACATCAGTTAACACCTATCAAGGAGCTAGTCATCTGTCTCCAGTTCCCATTGGTTTTACCCTGTCCATTGAGCCATCTGTGTCACAAGCGAAGAGCAATGTCTGCTATATTCCTTCATTGTCCCAAGATCTAGGACAAGCAGGTGACTGGAAACATACCTGGCTTGTGACTCCTTTAAAAATGCATGAACGTGAAAGGGATGAGAGACTTTTTAAGTGTAATGCAGTAAATCTGTTGAATGCTTTGCCTGAGGGCATCAGCCAAGCCTGGCTCTATGTGCCTGACTAAATCCAGATTAAAGATGCAAGGCTCTGCAGACTGCTACTTTTTCCGATTTAGATGCCTGCACTGTATTTTTATTTTTTTTATGTATTTTATAATATTGATTTGTCAGGAGGCAAAGCGAGGGATGTAGGAAAAATGATGCAGAGTCTGAAATTGTGCGGTGCTCTATATTTACAGGGCTATGGAGTTTTCTTTTGTATTTTAAACTCATCGATTTTGCAATGTTTTTATCTAAGCAATGAGGATCTGATTCTGCTCTCATTCAGGTCTCTGGCAAAGTCCCATTAACTTGAATGGGACTAGACTGAGCCAGCTGTTAATAGGGAATGGTCTGGTGGAGAGGGCACAGGATTAGGACTCAGGAGATCTAGGTACTTGGCTGTGTGGTAGATTTCTGGTATGATCTTGGGCAAGTCATTTAGTCTCTCTGTGCCCCAGTTCCCCATCTGTAAAATGGGGATAATAGCTGTGCCCTACCTACTTCACAGGGGGTTGTGAAAATCAATGAATTCTTATTTCTGTTCAGATACTACAGCGATGGGAGGCATGTAAATGTGAATTTTGATCTCTTCTTATTTTTCCCACCTTTTATGAGTTTTGATTTGTTAATCCATATTCTTCCACAGGGCTATGGTTACATCCAGTTATATCAATAGATGTTCAGGCCAGAAGGGATCATTAGATCATCTAGTCTGACATCCTGCATATCGCAGGCCATAGAATTTCCTCATTACTCCTGCATTACTCATTGCAATGAGAAACCAATGGAGATATTCTGGATCTATACCTGGAATCAGCATGTGGCCCTTTATGTGTGTATATAATTACATTAACTGGGTTAACAACTTTTTTGTTAGTTTCATTCTTGTGTTCTATTTTGGGATCACTCTTCTGATAACTTATCAGAGGCAAAATATTGTGGAGCTGGTTAGCGCTATTATGTATGTAGTGATAGGGATACAGGCCACTGCAATGACATGCGTAGTGGTATGACAAGGAGGAATGTGGCCAAAAAGTGTTCCATTGCCACATATTGAATGACAACAGGAGTCAGAGCATACGTCAGCCATCAGCATCTTACCAATCCATTTTCTAATACCCATTGTACAATTCCTTCCTTAGTACATCAAGAATACCCCCCAAAAACCCACTTAAGTTTAGCAGTTCATTTGAATCAAGTAAATTAAAAAAACAACAACCTTTAAACCTAGATTTGCTTGAAGTACTTCAAATATTTTATTGCTAGTACTACAGTACATAACAAAGTAATTGTGTAATTAAGAGATAATGTCAATGCAATGGAACATTGTTGACAAGATAATAGTCTCCCGTTGCTGTATAAATGCCAAGGCAAAGCTAAAGAATATGCAGGGAAAACACATGCAGAAAATCGGATGGGTTCATTTGTTTGTGTATTGAACTGGTAATTTCTGACTGGTTTAAATGCAATCAGTCCAGGTTGGATTCTGTCACATATATTCACGTGGAATAAGTAACATCTCACTCTGTGAGTAAATGAGTTGAAATCATGGGGCCTCCCTGGATAGCAAAGTACTACTCTTGTCTTCTGAAAAGAGTGGCGTAGGTTTTTTTTATACTAAGGCTGTAAATACTCTAGGGGGGTTCTGGAAAAAATGTTTTGTCATTGCTAACTCTGGTTCTACTCCCCCAGTGATAGCAACTACTGCAGACAATGCTCCTGCAGCTGCCAGCAGCCCAGATCTTCAACTTGTGTAAATTGTCATAGCTCAGTGTACGTCCATGGCACTGTGACAATTTACCTCAGCTGAGAACCTGGTCCAGGATTTCTAACATCACATCGTCTAACCCAGCTCAGGACCGGTCTAAGTCACACAGGGCTCAGGCTTCTCATTGTATCATAGCCACAGTTGGCCCAGGTGAGCGGGAGATGGGAGTTCAGGGGAGATCCAGGTATGGTTCCCTGATTTTAAGCCAGCTCAGCCCTGGCTGCACAGGGGCTTCCCTCCCTACTTACACCATTGAGGACCTTACCCCTTTGGAGAATCAACACGGCAGAGCTCTGCCCCACCACATTCTCTGTGCTATGTTGGAGATAGGGCTGGCAAAGGAGGAGAGCTGGGTGAACATTTTCAGCCAAAAAAAACAAGAAAATGGAAATTCTGTGATACTGAAACATTATGCAAATCTGGGAGGCAGGTGTCCTGTGGAAAGCATAGTCTGAGATCATGTAATTAAAAAAACTATCATAATACAGGGTACAAACAAGGGGGCTGAATTAAGATAGAACAGGCAACCGTAATTCTGGTAATTCCTTATTTGTGAGTGCTTGACTTTGCAGCCTTAATGTTCTTTTAGTGTGTGTGTGTGTGTGTGTGTGTGTGTGTGTGTGTGTGTGTGTGTGTGTGTGTGTGTGTGTGTGTGTGTGTGTGTGTGTGTGTGTGTGTGTGTGTGTGTGTGTGAAATCAAGTGGTGATGGGAAGACTGGGGCAAGGGCAAACTGGAAAAGCCAAGAGCAGAACAGGTATGTAACTACTAGAGATCACTCCTCGTTTAACCTAAACTAGAACTCAGAATTCCTGAGTCTCAATATTCCTCTACTGCCAGCAAATAGCTGCGAAATCCACTGACAAAAAGTGAGCCTCATCTCTTCTAATGATTGGCACACACCGGGGGATGACAACTCACTATTGCTATTAGTTATTCTGTTAGCTCAAGTGGTCAAGGTCTGTGCTGGGCATCTCCAGGTTCCGACTCTACTGATGAACCATGTGGGAGTCAGTATTGTTTCATGTGATAGAATTTCTGTTTTTCCAACTTGCTTTTTTCTAAAACTGTGCCAGCTGCAGAATTAGAGCTGTTCCTGACTGCAGACACGGCCTAGGACAGGCGATCCACAGAGACCAGCATTTCTCTCTCCAAAGCAAGGCTGGACTGGGCACGAGAGGGCATGGCCCACAGCCCACCTTCACAGCTTAGACTGAATCAGAAGGGAGCCTACCTTGCCCCACAGGTGTCATTCTACCCTATGTTCCCCCAATGCTCTTGGAGACCCCTGCCTCTGACAGTTCCCCCTGGAACAAGTCACCTCCACCTCCCTACGCTCCATATCTGTGTCTATTCAGCCCTAGGTGTGGGCTGCCTAATCTGCATACGGTATGTCTGGCAGCCTTCCAGACAACCAGAAGCTTTCTCCTTCATCCAGAAGTGCTGCCAGCAGCCACCTGACAAGCCACACACACCTGTATAGCCCATCTCCTCAGGCTGCATTGACTAAGCAGCTCTGTTCTTATTAGCACAGTGCAGGAGGTTCATTCATCTTAGTTTCTTGCTGACAAGCACTGACTCCTGTGATTTGCCTCCCATTTAGAGAGAGAAAATGCCTTTCACTCTGTGCAATGGCTAAGCCCCTTTCATTCACACCAGCTCGCAGGAAAAACGGGTCCTGACGTTCACCGCGGGGCCCCTTCTGGCAGCAACATTGTATCTGCACAGAGTATCAGAGGGGTAGCCGTGTTAGTCTGGATCTGTAAAAGCAACAAAGAATCCTGTGGCACCTTATAGACTAACAGACGTTCTGCAGCATGAGCTTTCGTGGGTGAATACCCACTTCTTCAGATGCAAGTCTGCACAGAGACATGTGTGCTAATAAACACATCACTGGGCGTATAAGTGCTTATAATTGCTCTGCTCTGCTCTGCCTAAAAAAAACGCTGTCTACCTTACACAGCCCCTTTGATGGTTAAAATGCACCAGGTCTTCCTTTGGGTGAAGGGCATGTAGACAAATGGCGGGCTGGCTTTTCTACTGTCTCTCTCTGCATAACAAGTGCACAGACCCAGACACTAAGTGGATCCACACAAAGCCCACCTAGTCTTCCAATTACAGAACCAGTTTCTCCTCCCTTGGTTTTCACACCTCAGCTGCACCTGAACAGGCCCCTCCTGATTGATGATGATCTAATCTCTAGCTCTAGCTATCTTTTCTTTGCTATATATATACACCCTGCCCCCTGGAAATTTCTTTCCACTGTATGAAGAGTGGGGTGTTCACCACTCAAGCTCATGCTACAAAACATCTGTTAGTCTATAAGGTGCCACAGGATTCTTTGCTGCTTCTACAGAACCAGACTAACACGGCTACCCCTCTGATACTAGTCTTCCAAGGTGATTCAATTTATTTTACGTTACTGCTTTAAATGGCTATAGGGAAATTTACTTCATCAGACTGAATGCTGATCAGTTAAACAGGCAAGTTACAAAATGGCCTCTTCAAATGCCTGAAAATATTCCACAGTCTCCTTGGATATGAAATGGGCAGCTGTAGGATTCCTGGGCAATATCATTTGAATGATAATTCCAGCAGGAAATTCAGCTTGAGGACAGGAAGATCAGAGCTGCTGTCAGGGACATGGAGGAGTTGCAGCTAGAGATGGAGAAGGACTGGAGCCGCCTGCTGGTTTTTATAGATAAGAAATGTCGATACTCTGTAGATCTACATGCTGAACCAAAAATAAAAACTGCCCAGAAAGAACGGAAAACTCCGATTTTCCTCTCTTGATAAGAGTCATCATGCTGATAATACGGCTGCTTCCTGCTTCATTATTTCATATTAAGAGTGATTTTATAGCGGGACTTTCAAAGAAATAACGTAATGATTTGGGTGCCAGTTCAACACAGCACTTAAGCATGTGCTTAATTCCATCCCTACTTAGCAACACACTTCAGCCTGGACATGAGAGTGAGCTATACAGATGCGGAAGAACTTTAGTACGTAAGGATGGAATTAAGTGTGTGCGTAGGTGTTTTGCTGGATGGGGACCACAGTCATGTTTTACAGGATATATTTATTACCTCATCAGAAGGGAACATCTTGTTATCACGTAACTAACTTTGGATGCTATGGACTTGTGAGGGCTGTGAGGGCCTGTGTCCGACCGAATTTATGCGTTTAAAAAAGAAAAAAAAAAACCTTAAGAAAGTTCCTGCTCGAGACGACTTCTTAACAAGGACAGTTCTGCTGTTGGTGACAAAGCGAATAAATGTTGGGGAAGTGAAACCTTGAAAGTGACTCACACAACTGTGAGTGTAACTTTTCATTTGTCTAGTGTGTTGCCTATTGACAAGCAATTTCACTTACAGGGACTCTGCCACTCTTACACAGTCTGACAAGTGGGTGTTATCTCAGTAAATCAGATCTTGCACCCAATTTTTCAGAAGACTGGGGAGGCTTTTCATTCCTCTCTGCAGCTCATGCAATCTCTGGAAACTTTAGTGCAAGTTCACTGACAGCTGGTTCAGATACCACTTTAAAGTTCTTAATTATGTGCATTCATCTTGTTTATTGACCCACTTGACACAGCCAGCTAGACTACTTTGTATTCTACAATCAGAAATTTCCTGCTAAGGAAGAACTATTTGCAGATATATCCCCAGGTCTAAAGAAGACAATAACACACATTTCTGTAGTCACTAGATATGCAATTCAATTTCAGAAACACAGGGAATGGATCCATTGGGATGGCACTGTTCCCCTTCATGCACCAGCTCCTATTCTGTGGTATGTGAGAGTCTGTTTGCCAGGGAGAGATGGGTGTGAGGCTGCATGCCAGGGCACGATGTGCATATGCTATTAGTCAAGACATTTGTGACAAGCAACATAATTGTGTTTGGTTAGTAAATTTGGGAAGTAAGTGCAGTGGTCTTCATCAGCTCCAGATGAGTCAAGACCTCTCGTTAGTTTAGTAATTAACCTTGAGAGCCGTTCCAGTCACTCAGATGCACACATTAAGGCTTGAGTAGATGCATAGGAAAAAGAGGATAAATATGTAATCAGGAATCTTTCAAGGCATATAATTTGTGCCGTTACAGCATTATACTTTGATGCAAGTTTTAGATGTATTTAGCTATGTCTATTATTAACCCTCCAGACCTTTCTGTCTTAGACGTGAAGATAAATGTTGCAGCAGACCTAAGCTGTCATCTTTCACTTTCTTTCACATACACACATTTGTGCACCTAGTTAGGTTATAAAACTACATATGCATATTGGAGTATCAGTGTGTATACAAATACCCAGCAAGTAAGATGCATGACTAGCTGTTTGCATGTGCAAATATGAATTTTGTGGACACAGTCAGGGTAATTGTGTATGCAAATTAGCTAGGAGGTTCTGCTTGCATTTCTGAGTGTACCCTGGGACTTGGACTTTTGCCTGTGTATTACCTGTGTTTTGATCATTAACACCTAGCGACTCTGAAGTCAAAGGTGAAGTGCACAAACTTACTGAGCATCTACAGGAAATTACTTTTCCAGTAACATATGGCCTGATCTTCAAATCCTAATGGGCTGGGAGGTGTTTCCATCAGACAGTTCGTGCAAGCAGAATGTCCACAGCAGCCTTTTTATTTCAGTCAAATCCATTCCTTTCACTTGGATGGAAGCGGCTAAACCTGCTACCCATATAACTACCTTGGTCCATTTACCAGCTTGCATAGCACAGGGTAGTGCTGCTGTCAATAACAATGCCTGAATAACACAGTGCTTTTGTATTTGTCCTATGTTATCACTTGGCTCAGACATTCTTATTCTGTTTCTTTCCAAATTTTGGATCATTTCATATTAATGGTCAATATTTTATAGAATAAGTCATCAAAACTGAGGTAAGCAAATGCTGTAAGATGCGGTATTTGTTTTACTCACATTAAACAGGTTTCAGAGTAGCAGCCGTGTTAGTCTGTATCCACAAAAAGAACAGGAGTACTTGTGGCACCTTAGAGACTAACAAATTTATTTCAGCATGAGCTTTCGTGAGCTACAGCTCACTTCTTCGGATGCACGAAAGCTCATGCTGAAATAAATTTGTTAGTCTCTAAGGTGCCACAAGTACTCCTGTTCTTTTCACATTAAACAGAGGATCAAATTAACCATTTTCTTCATGTTGATTTCTTAAATATTGCTCGATCTATTCTCTCTTTCCCCATCTCTTTTTCTATCTAGTACTTGTCTGTGTGAGTACAGTATTTACAATAATCTTTGAATTATACCTTCCTCTGTTTTATCTGACACCTTGATTTGATCAACAAGCCGATTGCTATAGCAACTCCACCAATCAGGCTTTACTTGAAGTCATGGAGAGAATAATGTCAACTATTCTCTCTAGTCTGAGTTTGAGGTATAGAAGTCCAGGCTAATGTTCAGTTTCAATTTAAAGAGAGTACTCCACAATCAGTCAGGAGCCCTCCCCGTCACCTAAAAACATTGTTTTCTAGCAGGGAACAGAATAAGGAGATTGTGCAATTAGTATGAAGGCTAGAAAAAGAGTTAAGGGCTTAGTATGACTTATCATCTGGAAACAAAAAATAGATTTGCTTATGAGGCCTTTCAGGGGAAGGAGCAGTGACGGTGGTACCAATTCATGTGATTTCATCATGAGTCTTACAATATTTGGTGTATTTCTTCAAGCCCCAACTCCTGGAGTCATGTGATTTCATGAGACTCTCAGCTTGCTTTCTTTTTTTCTTTTAAAGTACCTTTCTAGCTCTGATGGTTGTGGAGAAAAATTTGAAAATGTGACCTAAGTGTGCCCTAAAAGCTCACAAACCAGAAGACCAATAAAAATAACTCAACATTAATTTTCACATTTATTTTAATCTGATTATTTTTAAATCAATTTTAAGATTTTGAGGGGCCTGACTCATAATTTTTTTCCATGGTTGGGAGTTAGCAGTATTGAGTAATGACAGGACCCATACTAGTGCTTGCGCTAGTCCTTTCACTATCACCACCATCTATGTGATGCCATCCAACCTGGGTGTTTAATGTATCAACCCCTTTGTGCCCTCATTATGTTCTCCTTCCCCACTGCTTGGCATATCATCTTAACCCTCTTCTCAAAGCCCTGAGCCCTGACTCCAAATCCTGCCTTATTTCAGACTGCTTCTCCCTGCATCTTCAGTCCAACCCCTTCTGCATTTTGTTCTCTTTCCCTGCCACCTCCCAAATCTCCTCAGTCAAAATGATCCTAGTATACACAAAGGCCTAAGAGGCAGTCATCGGAGGTGCTGCTTTGTGAAGCTCACAGCAGCATACTGGGAATTGAGGGCATAGCTGGGAAGCCCCTGGAGTAACCAGATGGCCTGACACTTCATTGTAACTCCCAGTTTCAACTGACCCATCAGGGATCTGGGACCTGCTCCACAAAACTGGGACAAACATGGCCAACTGGAACTTCTGGTCAGCACAGTTAGGGTACAGCGGGGCTCAGAAGGGTTTCATCAGCTACTTCAGGGCCAGGGAGAGCTTCGACAACTGGGACAGGGCTGGGTGCCTGCAGCTCTCCCCCCAAAGAGGGGGATTACAGCCTCTCTCTGGGTGGGAGTGGTCCTAGTTGTGTGCTGGAGAGGAGCTGGCAGAACTTGTTACAGCCACCCACTTCTGTACGTCTCCAACCAGCCCTGGGGAAAAGATTCAGGGAAAACAATGGGTACAGCTGCCATCTTCAGGCATTTCTTGATACAAACCTCATCAAAGGCTCTAAAATTCATGGATTTCAAGGTTTGTAGGAACCACTGTGATCATCCAGTCTGACCTCCTGAATAGGACAGGCCAGAGAATTTCACTCAGTAATTCCTGCATCAAGCCCAACCGCTTCTGTTTAAACAACAGCATTTTTAAAACTCTTCCACCTCCATTAGTTTTCATTTAATTTTTGCCTCTGCACTTCTGGGATCACACTGGGACTAGATATTCCAAAATACCACATGAAAAGTTGTCCTCACTGTATTGTTTGGCTAGATCTGAAACAAGTGGCACTGGAAATCTCATGAGGAGGTCTGGTCAGTTTTTAAAATTTCTGGCCCAGTGTCACAGATTCAGGAGCAGGTCTGAGAAAACACTTCACAACAATTAAATTATTCAGTGAATTTCATCCTTTGTCCAAGGGCAGGTAGGGAAGTTTTCAGATTTATTCGTTATTCACAATTTTCTGGGGATTTCTCTAATGCTGATTTGAGGTTGGCAGCTCATTCCGACTGCGAATATTACATAGTTAAATATATAATTTTCAGTTCACACCCCTAGCTTCTGTAATCCCATCTCAGGGGTGATAGTGAGGCTGGAGAGGTTATGAAGCTAAATTCATGTAATGTTTGAATGGCACTCTGGGGATCCACCTACTGGAAGTACAAAGTAATAGTATCAAAGAGATGGGTTTTGGGATGGGAGATTAGTTGTTTTGTTTTTGCAAATAGGGTGTAATTCACTCTACATAAGACCTATTACTGATTCCTCTGTCTGAGTGGTGTGCAGGGATTGAACCTCTAGATCTAAAAACACAGGTTGCTACTGTTGAAGCTTAAGGATCAGTTCTACTAACTTGGAGACTGTAACATTTGTAAACCTTTTTACGTTAGCCAACCTTTAGAGGGGGACAAAGCCACACTTGGCCAGCATGCACCAAATAAATCCTCAAAATGAGGCTTAAGTGGTTCATAGACTCAAATGTGGCTCTTCTGGATAGGGGGAATAATTTCTGAATGTTGCATTCACGTACACAAGACAACCCTATCATTCCTACCTCACTGAACTCCAACAAAGCCGCTAATATTCATCTTTCAAATTCCATTGGCACCTAGAAAATAGCAAGAGGGACAAGCATCAGCTACCCCTCCCCTCCATACACACACACTTCCCACCACTGGTCTCCCCCCCACCCCCCGCACTCCATTAATTTAAATGAATTAATTGGTACAATCATACCACAGTCTGCTCTTGATTTTCTGATTAACAGAATGATTAGACAATGCTGAGTCAGCAATAAACAGCTGCGGTTCTCATTCCTGCTGGCTTCTGAAGAGCCACTTTATCAAGTGCTGCTGTTTTTGCCATTCCCCCTAGTATAGCTAATCAGCTACATCCACAGAGCCAAGGAGGAATCTGGGCATTTAGCTATTCTGCACGCTCTTGGATGGATTCAGAGCCATCCAGTCAGACTAGCACACATTTATATTTATAAGGACATTTAATAAAACCCAAGAAAACTTTTGTTCCTTTGGGGTCCATTTCTGATTTCATAAGCAAGGCCCCCTGATATGGCACATCCAGACCTTCTCTCAAAATTCCGGGCACCCATAACACATTGAGTTCATGACTGTAACACCAGCATATTTCTTCCACTCACTTTTCGTAATGGATGGACAGTCAGATTGCAGAGCCTGAAGTCTGAGCTGTAAAACAGCAAAGGAAGCAGCAGTGAAATTATCCCCCATATTGCCTCATTATTATTTATTGCAATTCCAGCTTGACCACAGTATAAATGAAGGCAGCAAAGATATTTGGCATTTCAATGTACTGGGCACTGCACAAACCCAGGGAGACAATATCCCTGCCCGAAAGAGCTTACAAACGAATCTGAAGCAAGACAGGAGAACAATAGGAGGAGACAGCTAAGGGTAGATGAGGGTTACGATAATCAGATTAGTCAAGTATATGAATTGTCTATGTGCACAACATGGCTATTTGCGGTTTGCGCTTGGAAGGGCCACTTCTGGCTTTGGAAGGTGAGTTCATGCTCCATGCCCTTTCCGTCCTTGGGCTTTCAACTGAGCCTGCCAGCAAGAGTGACAGTTAGTTAGTGCCATTGCAGATGGTGTGGCATGCAACTTGGGTTTCTGTTCATCATCTTTGCACCTGGTAGCCTAACAGCTATAAGATACAAAGAACTTCCTGTCACCATCAGACTGGGCTAAATCTGAATGGATGACTTTCAAAGCAAAAGGCTCTGTATGTTGTTGTTAATCAGTCTCCTGAAGTGTCCACTGCCATGGACGATGATCCTTTTCTGTGCTCATGGCTTGCAAACCCTCATTTACAAAATGGCTCTCTCATAAAGTCTGCCAGAAGGTTCAATAAAGAAATCTGTCATGGCCCAGCTTCTGGACCACGGGGGCACATGGAATACAAGATCAGATTCATTAGTTCCCAAGCCTTCAATGGGTTCCCCTCTACCCTCTTTAGCAGGAAAAAATATGACACTGTTATGTAAAATAAAATAAAAAAATCAGTGTTGATTAATAAAAGTAAAATCAAGAAGCCACGCCAAAGACTATTCAATTTCAAATTAATTTCCCCTTCTTAATTGTCTGAGAAGGTCTGCACAATGGTATGGGAATATGAATGCCTTGCCATTTCAGTCCTGGGTGAACCTATCCTTTCTGACAGCACATGCCTCCTGCAGACCACGGCTAGTCGAGGGCATCTGACAGGGAATGGAAAGAGGCTGTGGATGCTCTATGTGAAAGTGTTCATTGGCCGTGACAAAACTCTCCAGATAGCGTTCTCATTTCCTCTTCATATCCTGCCAAGATGGCTGCAGCCTCAGATGGTGGGGTCAAAGGAGGCTTTGTTCCTCCTGTAAGTTCTTTGGATCTGATAGGGAATGCTGGAGGCAAAGCGGGCTTTGGGGTGGAGGCTGACAGCTCGCAATCCCCCATGTAATAACTTCATGACCCCCTGAGAGGTCCCGACCCCCAATTTGAGAACCCCTGATTTGAGGTGAAGGGGCAGGCGATGGGAGTGCCGCCTAAGGGCAGACCATGGGCAAGGCCACACCTGGCTGTTTGGGGAGGCACAGCCTCCCCCAGCCTCTGATACTTGCCACCCATGAGCACTGGTAATATGGGGGAGATTATCAGAGATGATGGGGAGGAGGAAAAAGAGAAACTGTAGAAAGAACATCCACAGGCACAATTGGTTATGCAGGAATCCCAGTCACCAGGGAGGGATTGGCAGGCTATGGGTACGGCAGACCCTGTAGTTGGGGAGCAGATTTCAGTGTGTTCAATCTCAGGAATGGAAGAGTTTGTTGAAGTCACAGGGAAAGAGAAGTTCCATGGAGACCTCAGAGGATAACTGAGGGTGGCCTACAACTTTCCGAACCACACATCATTTTCACAATTCAGACAGAGAACAGATTTTCTCTCTTTGGCACTGTTGCATATGAGGGAGAGCAGAGAGGAGCTTGTGGACCCGTTACAAGCACATTCACTAGGGGAAAGGTATCTGAGAATTATTTGGCTTGAGCAACTTCAGAAAGAAGCATCAGAGTTGGGATCAGGATCTGGGGACTGAGGAGACCCCCTGGGGGAGAGTAATGAACTAGTCAACAAGTAAAAAGTGGCTAAAGAAAAGGAAAGAGGTGAGAGAGAGAGGGGTAAGTCAAGGGGTTTAGTAGAGTGTCAAGGCAGTCAGCAAGGCAGGGATTGCAAGTGTCTGTGACAACCTGACCCTTTATGTAGATGATAATAATGAAAATTGCAACTTGGAATGTGCGCTGCATCCTGAGTGTGCACCGAAGGCCAGGTGATCTTCCAGTTTTTGAGGGGCAGGATTTGAATCTAGTTCCATAAAATGAATCTGTTGTTCTAGGCATGATGTTTTGGGAGCTCAAAGAGATTGAAGGAGAGGACCATCTTTTTGGTCCATGGGCCCTGATATGCAGGGCCGGCTTTAGGAAGTGCAGGGCCCAATTGGAACATTTTCAGCGGGGCCCCGGCAGGGATGACTAAAAAAAAAAACGTAAAAAAAGGGGGGTGCGGGGCTGGCTGGAGACAGGGGCTGGCTGCAGGCAGGGCAGGGGGTGCTGTGCTGGTGTGGGCAGGGGATGTAGCAGGGGCTGGCTGGGGGCAGGGGGTGCGGGTACAGGGGGTACAGCCCACCCTGTACAGTAAGTGCCCCCTACTCTCTCCCCCACCGGGGTAGCAGCAGCAGCTATTTAAAGGGCCCGGGGCTCCCCTGCTTCTACGCCCCAGCCCTTTAAATAGCCGCGGGAACTCTGGGGAAGCGGCTGGGCTCCCGCGGCTATTTAAAGGGCCTGGGTGGTAGAAGCAACTGGAGCCCTGGACTTTTAAAATAGCCCCCAGAGCCCCGCAGCCCTACCCCAGGGCTCCAGTAGTGGGGCTCTGGTGGCAATTTAAAGGGCCTGGGGCTCCAGCCACCCCGGTGCGGCGCACCGGCTCTTGCCAGTACGCCATACCGGGGCTTGGGCAGGGCCTCTTAGGCGTGGGGCCCAATTCAGGGGAATCGGTTGAATCGGCCTAAAGCCGGCTCGGCTGATATGTATGATGAAGTAGGGGTACTGCTTTATATATTTTCAGTATCACCGAAGAGGGTGATAGAATTGCCGGGAAGGAGTTCATTAGTTGATTTCTGTTATTTGGGTGTGAGGTATTGTCATGTCACCATCTATGGTCCATAGCATCTGAAGCTGAGGAAAGCTCTTTTTTACTGATGTCATGACAGTTGTGTTTGATGAGATATTTTAATTATCTAACTGAAGTGACTGACAGAGCGAAGCAACCTAAAGGGTTATGAGCTAATGAAGCTGACTTACAAGCAGTGAGAGATGCCGTTGGCTAAAAGATGTTTATGAGCATCCTCATTTAAGGGGAAGGGGGCATTTACATTTTTTAGAGAGGAATCAGATACACCCTGTCCCATTGACTATGTGAAAGCTACCTCAGTAACCAGACAACGTGCAGTGCAGCCTGTAGAGTTTTCTGACCTCTGAACTCGGGGAGTTAGGAAGAGTGGCCTTTGACCATGATTATTGGAAATTAAATACTTGTTTACTTATTAGTGCAGTGGGAGTTAGAAATGTTAAAGGCATCTTCATGGGATAAGAAACAGTTTGGGAGTTTTACACATGCCTGATGAAATGGTGGGAACGGACAAAGAGGAGCCTGGTGACCTCTCTAAGACATCTATAATAATCTGATTACAAGCATCATGTAGCATTGCAGAACTATTTGAGCTTCATAGTCAACTGCAAGGTGGGGAACGCATGTAAATAAAGGTCTCAGAGGAAGTTAAGGAGGAAATGGTTCAGTATGAAGGGAGAAATCTGGAATCAGCTAAATTTGCAAAGGACTTCAGGACAAAAGGTGGGGCAGCTTCCTCTGATATATCTGCAGGATGTGAGGAAAGGAAACTGCAGTGGGTTGTGGTGGGGTTACAGGATCATAACTCTTGGGCAGGTCCATGGGGACCCTGTTGGCATGTTGATGATAGTTCAAGAATATTACAGTGAGCTCTTTCTGGGACAAACCAATCTTTGTTTCCAGCAGCTGGAGTTTTTGGATAGTATCGCAGGATTGGTAGATGAGGAACAGGACTCACTTGTGAGACCATGAAAAGAGATGGAGGTTCCTGCATCTACCTTGTCACTGAAGAAGGGAACTTCCCTGGGGATGGACAGGTTGACTGAAGAATTTTATCAGAAGTTTATGGATCCTCTCTCTGTATGGTGTCGTCATGTTCCTTCAATGATGCCTTGACTAGAGGCTCACTGGAATTTTCCTTTTATGAAGGCCTTTTGACTTTTTTGGCCAAAAAAAAAGGAGGCGGGACCTGGAGTCTATGGGCCTTTTGAACATGGATTACAAAAATTTGGCTTTTTTTCTAGCAAAGAGATTGGGGAAAGTAGCCAGGAAATTATTGCATCCCAGTCAATCTAATACAGCTAAAGGTCACACAGTGGCAGACACTTTGAGTTGTTTGTGGGAAGTATTTGAAATTGGCTGTGGCGAGAATGGGAAGGTTATGTTTTGACTTTGGATCACACCAAAACTTTTGATAGAGTGAACTTTGTTTCAATACGGTATTCCTCCACAGTTTATTAACTGCCTGCGGGTCTTGCATGTTCATGCACTGTGCATCCCTTTGTAAATGGGTGGAGTGGAGAGGCTATACTGATACGTGCTGGGGTCAGACAAGATTGTCCCTTGGGTCCATAATTGTATTGGTTTACTTTGGACTCTTTTATTGTGGGCTATGGATGGTAACAGGGGATTTCAGGGCTTAAATGAGTGGATTAAGGAAGAGAGGAATTTCACCCTATGAATAAAAATTTTCACCCATGTGGATGACATCACAGTACTTGTGGGTAGTACCAAAGATAGGGACATATATCTAGACACCTTACATAACTCTGCAGCAGGAGCAATGATCAACAGGGGGAGGGATAGCTCAGTGGTTTGAGCCTTGGCCTGCTAAACCCAGGGTTGTGAGTTCAATCCTTGAGGGGGCCATTTGGGATTTAGTTGGGGATTGGTCCTGCTTTGAGCAGGGGGTTGGACTAGGTAATCTCCTGAGGTCCCTTCTAACCCTAATAATCTATGATAACATGAAGAAGAGTGAGGATTTGGGGATGCCCTTTTTCTCTTCCAAAGACGTTGCAGATTGTGACCAAGCCCTCCCAGAGCTATAGATATAGATATTTTGGGATGTACCTTCAGTGGTGATTCAATAATTGAGTGTCCTGGAAGAAACAGTTTGCCTCCTGACAGGCTAAGGTGATGAGGTGGAAGAGATGGACCCTGAAATTGGCAAAAATGGTGATGTGTATTAAAACATTCCTGTTACCTCTTTGCATTTATGTGGCATTTGTGATTCCTCCTCCTGGAAAATTGTTGGTCATATTGACAGGGTTATTTTTTCAGATGCTCTAGGACAATAAATGTATCCCAGTGAAGAGAGGTATAGTCTACCATCTAGTTAAAAAGGGGGGCAGGGATGGTATGCCCTGAAATGTTCTTGATGGTGTAGTTTTTGTGTTTTTAATTTTCAAAGGATTCCTGCAGCTGTGAGTAGAGGGTGACCACTCATTTTCCAGCATTACTGGGAAGTGTCACAGGGGAAAAAATGGAATAACTGGTAGGGAAAAGGGGATGGAGACCCTAAAAAGATATTCTTGTCTTGCAATAGCTACACAGGCTCCCTCTTTCATACAACTTGCTTGAAGGTGCATTTCCCATTGGCATGTTCAAGTGACAGCAGTCCAGCACGGTGGCTCACAGTTAGAGCTTGATATACCAGAGGATGTTTAAGGAAAAATTTTCAGACTGACGTTTAGCAGTACTGAATTGCCGAGGAGATTGTCTCAGTGGGGCATTGCACCTTTGAAAAAACAGTTCCCTTCAATAGGGCTGCCCAGAGGATTCAGGGGGCCTGGGGCAAAGCAATTTCGGGGGGCCCTTCCATAAAAAAAAGTTGCAATACTATAGAATACTATATTTTTATGGTGGACCCTGCGGGGCCTGGGACAAATTGCCCCATTTGCACCCCCACACACACTTTCTGGGCAGCCCTGCCCTTCAAGCACAGGGATCTAGGATGGTGGGTACTTCATGGTAAATTGTATGTTAGAGGTAACAGCTAGGGGAACCACTGAGTAGAAAGGCTACCCCATGAAGCCTGCTCTGAATCAGAGGACACAATGGAGTATTTTTCCTTATTCTGCCCCATTAATGTCCACATCTGGGATTTGTGGGCTTCAAAACTGAGAATCCTTCTGTTGCATGGTCGGACTTGTGGACAATTGGCTTTTCGACTTTTTCAGGCACGGGGACTGAGCATCTGACTGCCTCAATAAAGAAAGACAGACACTTTCCATGTATTTTCTCTGAGACTCTGGAAGTTGTTAATGCAGTGGCTTAGCTGTTCAGCCTGTCTTCCGGCACAGAACGATGCACCTGAAACCATGGTTCGCACTGTTTGTGAAGTTATTCCGTCACTAGCAATGGTGGAGAAAAAACGAATGATTTTGGTGGAATGGAGAGTGATCCTCTAGTTTTCAGGACAAAGTGAGTAGGGTAGGATGGGGAGGATTCAGGTGATTTCTCTTTGTATCTGTGATTTGTTCTGATTGTGACTGTAACTTTTGGGTTTGAAGCTTATATTTCAATAGACATGAAGAAAGAGAAAGAGAGAGAGAGATGGATAGATATACACACTATCCGCAGATAATACAACAGCTTCAGAACAAAAGGGCTCATGATAGCTAAGAGGTCTTTAAAATCAGTGTCAATAGTTGAATTTTTTTAACCTATTTGATTACCAAAAGTCCGATCTTTGGTCAGCCTCCTATAAAAGGGGTTCTACAACTTTTTCCATAGTGGGAACAATATCTCGACAGAGATTCCTGTGTGCCACCTTCTCTGAACTTCCCAATCCTACAGACTTCACCTGTCTTCCCATTTAAAATCTCACGGACCCCATCTCCCATTCACAGTCACTGTGGATCACTGTGCCAGCTTTTACTTTTGCTTACATGGAAAAGTAACAATAGAAAAGTGTTCAGTGGATGTTTTAGCTTCTTTTAATACCAAATAGGAGCTGGGAAGAGCCAGGACTATGTGACCAGACAGCTCTCTGCAGAGCGCTATAAAGTGCACTGGAGATCACACTTTGGGAACTGCTGACCTATGACAACAATACCTAGAAATTTCCCTAAGATGCAAAAATTGGAAGAAAATTTCAAGCGCTCCAAAATTTAGGCAGTTCAAATCCAGGGTCTTTTTATTCAGCAAATCTATAGCAAAATTTGGATCCAGATTCAGATTCTGAACATCTCTAAAGTCCAGATCTGTAGTTTGGACTTGAGTCCATCTCTAATACTAACTTAAATTTATGTAACACCATATTCCCATTGAAAAAGCCCCAAAGTGATAAACAGACATATATACAGGAAACATTCCACTATCAGAATTAATCCACCTCTGGAGTGAACTGAAGCAGATGTTTAATAACACACAGGAACACTGCACAACAATTTAGGACAGGAAGTGAAGAGAAATACCCTATCCAGTTAGAACTACAGGGAGAAATTAGGTAGGCAGTACGGGAGGGGGACTAAGTAGGGGAGAGATCATCAGAAGGCTTGAGATCTGTTCTTGACTGATCCTTGAATGGCATCTCTGAGCCTCACTTTATCCATCTGTCAAATGGATATTACCATTGTCTCCTTTTCTTTGTAAAATACCTGCAGATCTAACAAATGAAGCATGCTATCTGAATGCAAAGTATCATTATTATCAACATCCTCTGTGTAGGAGTTTGGCCAGGACACCAGAGTTAGTATGCCTGAAACAATTCCAGCAGAACTTTATGGCCACAAATGGTCAGGACCTTCTTGCAGTAGCTGGGTTTTCCTTGAGGTTACAGATTTCCCATCCATGTACTGATCATACCTGACTCAGCTTCATTTGGTCCCAGCTTGAAGTGGTATGGCTATGGGCATTGTATGCATTGCTTGCTACATGAAAAACGAGTTTGAAGATGCGTCTCCTAGGCCTCAGCATAGCTTTTGATTTGCTTCTTCATCCCTTACAGGGGGCTGATTTCTTGCTTTCAGCACAGGCTGTCAGTTCTTTATCAGATTGGAAAATAATGCTCCAAACTGTATGGCACAACAACGCTGTCATCTGTCATGTTGTGCAGGTAGGTAAGGCACCTTGGCAATAAAAAGCTCTGCTGTATTCTAAAGATCTTGCTCAGCTCGTCTGTGCAGACGTGGAATAGCCAGAGTGTCTCCAATGGCTTGAAATGCAGAAGATGGAAAACATTAGAATGAGGCAATTGGATACAATACAGGACAGGTGGCGGTGGTGAGGAGGAGGTGATTAGGGGACTGTATCGGAGCAATCTCAGATTGCCAGTGAGAGGGGGCTATACCTGATGTGCACGATACAGACCCTTTTACCATTGTAGAGTAGGCAGCAAAGACGATTTTAGTTCTAGTGGAAGGTGCTGTACGGAGCACCCTGGAGACTGAAATCCTCTGTTAACCTTCAGAACGGATACAGCAGGGGGAAGCAGCAGTGCCCAGCCAGTGTGGCTCAGTCCTTGAGCTGAAGGAAGAAAATCCCTCTAGGAATGAGGGGATAGTGCAGTCTCTAGGCTCTGGCACCTCTGCTGTGACTGACAAGAAGGGTGCTCATTAGTGCAAGTTAGAGAGATGTGGACACCCGTCTCCTAAGAACTGGTCTGAGATCCACCAGACTTGTTTCACAAGGGACACTGAATACCCATCATATGGAAAAAGCTTTCGGTCATTGGTGATCCAGGCTAGATTCACACTAGAAATAAAGAACTTTGTCCTATTGCTGCTCCTCTCCGACATCCAGGCCCTCCGATTTCTTTGGGCCAAATTCATCTGTGGTGTAACTCCATTGACTTCACTGGAGATACATCAGGAATTAGTTTGTCACAGTAGGCCAAATTCTGCTCCCAGTGATCTCGGTGTAAAACCAGAGTAACTCTATTGATTTCAAAGGCATTACACTAATGTACATGAAAACAGAAAACAGAATTTAGCCCAATAGACTCTGGTGGAGGAGGACAATCCACTGCTTAGCATGCTGCCCTCTCACCGAAAAGTCATGGGTTCCATCTTTTGCTCTATTCACCCAGGTTTGTTTTCAGGGGAGGGGTGAGCAATGAGGTTGCCCTGGGTGTATGGAGCAGGGAACTTACTGGTATCTGGCACTGGGAAGATATGGGGTAAATTCTGCTCTGATTGGCTGGCCTTTTCTCCCTCCCCCTTGGTTACTGGGGTTGGTGAACCAGAAACATTTTTTGCCTTGGCCAGCTAAACATCCAGCGCCACTGTTCCACCACAGACTTCCTGTGTGACCTCAAACAAGTCATTTACTCTTTCTGTGCCTCAGTTTCCCATCTATAAAATGAGAGTAGTACTTCCCCAGGAAGTGGCACTCGTACAAGAGCCTAAGATACATAAACTGATTTAGTTGTCTCTCTGGTAGTCAAAATCAGAGACAATGTTCTGCTTTGGAAGTCGTATCCGCTAGAGTGTTTCACAAAGGCCTCTTCCATTTCCATGTAGAAAAATAAAATGTACAGCATAAGCCATTTGATCTTATGCAGTATCCCTGGTACACAGCATAACAAAAGATGCTTGATGCAGCGTGAGAGCCATACAGGAGGAAAGGAAAGTGTGAAGGCAAAAGGAAGTGTCTCAGAGGGAGGGAGCTCCATAACCATGGAGCAGCCCGTGTCAAAGAGCAGCCCTCCCCTGTAGTAGAAAACCCAGAGGAAAGGAAAGAGACATAAGGTCAATGATGGAGTTTCAAAACAAATGGGAGGGAGAAGCAGAAGTTAATGGTTAAGTGTAAAGAGGGATAACACCAAATTCACTTGTTATACCAACAATTATCTGATTGGAATTCATTATAAACCCAAACCAACAATTTTTTTGTTATCCTCAGAACTCCCACCTGCCTTTCTTACCCCCATTTCAGTGAAGAGAAAGAGAGCCTCTCCAGCTGTGCGGGGGAGGTTGGTGTGGAACCAACACGCCGAAAGAATACTACTAGACAGTGCCACTTATCTACAATGCAGTGCCACTTACATGTTTACTGAAAAGAAGAAAGAGATGATTGCAGAGCTAAACATTGGAGAGCATCCGATCACAATGCTGATAACATTCAAAGGGTCTATTGTAGTGAATTTTTGTAGTCTTTGTCTAAAGATGATAAGCAGGGAGGTAATGAATGACAATTTTCAGAGATGTTTTCAAAAGTGCAAAATTCACAAAACACCCATTTGTCTCTCTCCACTTCTATTCTAAGACCTGGTCTATATTGGGATTCCAGTCACATGGCTAATGGCACCATTGTAAAGCCTCTAGTGTAGACACAGCCAGGGTACACTTGTGCAACATGGTTTTTAGCAGTGCAGCATTTCAGGGCTTGTCCAGACTAGGGAAATTTGCAGCAGTGTAGGTACCGTGGTGTAGTTACACCAGTGCAACCCCACATCATAGGCACTGAGTGCAACTTGCCTCAGTAACTTAATGGGGTGAGTTGCCACAGTGCAAGCCCCATCTTATGCCAGTGTCGTGCACCACACAGGGCGTTTGCAATGGTGTAGTATCATGGGTGTAACAAACAAAAAGAAGAAAAGCCTATTATAGACAGGGCCCTGCTGTAGTTTCAAACCAGGGTAAAGCTGGACCACTGTAAACGGTGTCCATGTTAGGGTTTCGCACAGGTGCAGCTACTCTAGCGACTGAGATCCCAGTTAGAAAGGCTCAAGATGCAATTTTCAGTCATTCGTAACTTTCAGAAGCTTTTGCCTTTCAGGGTGGAATTTTCCAGGCCTGGTCTCTGCCCAAGGGAGATTTTCATTTTATTTTATTGACAGTTTGAGCAAAAACTAGTCAGCGATTTTTTAAAATTAAGAAAAAATACATTTTCCCCATTATTAAAACAACAACAAAAAATCAAATCCGGTGGTAGTAGGGAGTTAGCCATTAGTGGGGAGCTACCCTTAGGAAAGCTGCCTTCTGTTGCAGATCAGTTTGGAGTTAGGAGTGATGTATCCCCTGAGCCCCAGGGTGTCAGTGAACCAGCCTCATGGCCCCCTTCTGTCCCCTCCCAATGAAACAAATCACCACCAGAAAAATCTGCCTTCAGCCTTGTTTCATGGGGAAGCATGTTCAAGTCCTGGTTCTTTTATTATTATTATTATTATTACTGCTAAACAAATGGCATATGCCTGAGGTGGAGTGGAAATGTCGAAGCCTCAGAACCCTATCAGCTTCTTAGCTAGAGTGATCTGAGGGGAAACAGACTCGGGGGGTTACATTTCTCAGAGTGGTCATTCATAACTGCTCCTTAATCCAAAAGCTACAGAACAGCTGCACTTTGAACTCCCCTGAATATTCAACCTTTCCTCTAAGAACAAGCGGCACAAGTTGGGTGATGCTAGGCATTATTTTTTCAGCCATAAAGGATTTAATGTCCATGATAACTGCAGATCTCAGTGGTACCTTATCTACAGGGCCCTGTGGGGACCTTGTATTATCCATTCCCCACTGCAAAATTGAATGCCATTCTAATATTTGTCAGCTCAGCCACTGCAGTAACCAGTTCTGTTAGGCACAGTGATATATGACAGAGTTCTCTAATGAGAAGACAGAGAAAGCGAGGGGCGACTCTGCCATGTGGCCATGCACTTCAGCAGAAAGCTTGTGAGTCAGCAAAGAGAGACAAATTTCACTTCCCGCACTGCAGTTTATCAAGCTCCATCCCACTCATCAGCCATTCCCTGTAGCGTGGATAGCTGAAGAAACTACATTTTGGAAATTTACACGTGCCTGTGACCCCATGCTGACTGCAGTAATGGAAGAAGGGGGGGTATCCATTGTTAAAAGCCACTGACTTGCTATTCTTATTAAAGCTGAACGTAGTGACTCCTCTAAACGGAATCCTGAAGATGAAAGATACAGTATAAGCCAAGCCCCAATCCTCTCCCGGTCACTAAATGATCCCATGGCAGGAGCAGGGGTGTTAGACCTGGTATCTTGGCCATATTCCAAAGGAGATATTTACATTCTGCCTTCCTAATTCCTGACCCCCTCCCCCAGGTTTAAATGTGAATGGTACTTTTCTTTTATCCTCCAACAAGTGTTATGTGGCATGCACATTTAAACTGCTGCCGTGATCTGCCCTAGAGGTGGTTCAGCGGTAGGTGAAGGAGCCTTTATATACATTCTATAGATTGCTTTGGAATCCGTTGGAATAAAAGAGGCCATGTAAACAAAGTTATTATTCTTGTTTTATTACTAATGCAATTTGACTTTAAATTCTGTTGTCACTGAGCAAGTCTGACAAGCTAAGCAGTAGAGCTGTGGCTTCCCTCCCCTAAACCGTGACATGGTACTGCCAGGAGGACACTGAATATCTGCAGTATAGATTCCTCTTGGAGATGTGAATCTAGGAACAGTCCTGTGCTTGGAATTTTCCTGGTTTCCTTTGTCAGTGGAGGAAGCGTTAGAGTCCATTGCACAAGTGGTAGGTACATTAGGGATTCGTTTGCCTGTCTCTGAGGCATCAGGTGCAGTGTACAAGATTAGATGGACAAATGATCGCATCTCCTATGGAAAATCTTAGAAACATTTTTTTAAAAGACGGAGACATTTGTACATATATGAGTAGCATATGCACTGACCACAAGCCTAGGATAAAGGCTCTCAGTAGTCAAGCTTTAGGGCATCCGCTGAGTTCAGGAAGAATTTCCTTCCATTTTTATAGTAAAGTATGGTGTAGCTGGACAGTTGCATTGTGGGTAAAATCCTGGCCCCTTCAGAGCCAATGGGAGTTTTACAACTGACTTCAGTGAGGCAAGGACTTCATCCTATATGTTTTTTCACCGTCCTCATCCATCATCGGCCACCATCAGAGACAGGATACTGGACTTAATTGTCCAGGGGCTAATTCTAGTATAACAGCCCTTGCTTTCCTAAGAAATGCATTCATCTCCGTGGTGGAAAGGCAGTCATTATGCACCAGCAACACTAAACAGCAGTGCTCTGTAGGTGAGGAGAAAAAGAGTACTGTATGCAGTTGGAACTGTGGAGTACTTTAGGTCAAAGGTTCTCAAATTATGGGGTGGCCCCCCTGGGGAGGGACAAGGAATGTTTTCAGGGGGGTGAGAAGCTTTAGGCAAAAAATATACTGTGCACATTTTACTCACAGCAATGAATAACTAGCAAAACTGATTCCTCCAGACATGCAGGTCCTCAAATAGCACTGTGCATTTGACTCTAGATGGCACTGTGTATTTGGATGGGTTTCTGTTACGCTTGCATAGCATTATAGACAGTCATTGCTATCTGTATGTTAATCCATTTTCTACAATGTGGTGTTAGGGTTGCCAGGTGTCTGGTTTTCGACCGGAACACCCAATCAAAAAGGGACCCTGGCGGCTCCAATCAGCCAGGGATCATCTCTAGTGGTGAGAGGGAACTTCGCTCTTCATGGCTCATTCAGTCCTTGGCCTCTCCAGTGAGACAGCCAAAAGGAAGGTAGTTAGTGCTATGTGTACTTAGGGTGACCAGACAGCAAGTGTGAAAAATCGGGACAGGGGTGGGGAGTAATAGGAGCCTTTATAAGAAAAAGACCCAAAAATCGGGACTGTCCCTATAAAATCGGGACATCTGGTCACCCTACCTGAACTGTCAGGTTCTGAGGTGGACATTGACACTGGACTGAGATCCATCAAGCTCATTTCTTCTATTACCCGAACAACCTCTCATGGTCACTCTACAACCTGGACTGAATTTGATCCAGTGGCCCACAAGTGAAAGTCATGTGGCTTTGTTCACCTTCCTGTCATTTTGGAGGAGATATGATTGTTCACCTTCCATGGGAAATATTTGCAAGGATTCAGCACCCACAATTGAGGCCAGATTTTCAAAAGTGCTCTGCATGCTACATGCACTCAAAATGCTGAGCAGTTTTGAAAATCTGACCACTCATTTGGTACCAATGGGAGCTGAGCACTCTTGAAATTTTGTCTCGAGAGACCAGCCAAAGATTGAGATGCATGGGCCAATCTTTTTAGTCCTAACTCAATGAAGTCCTTGGAATTACCTGTCAGTAGAACTATTCATGTGAGTAAGGGGGTAGAGTTAGCCCCTTATTTGGCAATTGCAAGTGCAATATCTTCTGTTGCATTTCAGCCCAATAAACACATTCAAAAGTTAGACTTAAATTTTAAACACTTTGTGAACAGGACTCTGCAGAAATTGTAACGCATCATTTAACAGCCCTTTTTTCTGGGTTATCTTCTTTCTCCCCCTTCCCCTCAGCCTGCTCTTACTTTTCGGTAAACACATAAATCAGCATAATCTATATTCATTAGATAACGTACGTTGTTCGGTGCAAAATTACCCCTGCTTTGCATGATTTTTCCCCCTTCTGATTAATATAAATGACTTAAGTTAATTATGTTTCTCTTCATAGAAAAATGTATTTGTCAAACTATAAAAACATCAATAAAAATAAACATGTGGATTTTAAAAGGGGAGATACACAACAAGAGTGGTGTGACTAATAACAGGAGCTTCCATTCCCCAGTCCTGCCTGAGAGAGGTGGTTTCTGCTCCAGTGTCTGGGGCATCCAGACATAACCGTAGCTCTGTGGAGAGCCCAAGTCTGGTATGACACTTAGGAGGGTCAGGCAAAAATTACAAACTCAGTCAAATCTACCAATCTGATTAAGCTAAACAAAAGTTTCATTGCACCTGCTTGGGAATAGCCCTTGGGCATGCTGTTCCCTTAATCTGGGAATCTCCCAAAATCTGCACAGATCTCAGGATAACCACAGGAAACATGGAGCATCCATACAGCTGTCTTGGCTGTCCTGCCGGCCCTACAGAGCATAGCTCCTGAAGGCCCCATGCTCTTATGGCCTCTTCCAACCATAGCTGCCCTCTGAAAGCATCCTGAAAGGGACGCTCCACCGAATGAACAGGGAAGCAGCACAACTTAATAGAACCTTCACTTTTATTACCTTGCACTGGCTTTCCCCCCACCAGCTGTTGTACCAAACCCCTCTCCCACGGCTGTGAAGACTGGACTGCAAGTAGGAGATTCCACACAGTGAAGAGGGCAGTTAGAGCATGCCACCTCAGCAGAGTTCCACTGCCTGGGTCTTCCCATCTGCAGAGCATGGGGTCTTAAACCTGGTTGTCTCAAGTGATGCTGTGTTACTTCCTTGTGACACTAGCCCAGAAAAAGTCTGCTCTTTGTGAGCCCATCCCCTGAGTGCAGGTGTCAGAAGATGGCTGAGGGCACTGGGAAGCAGTCTGCCCAGAAGAAAATCCCTCCACTCCACATGCCCATCTCCTGAAACACAGGGAGAAGAGGCGAGCTGGCTGTGCTGGGAACTAGTCAGCTAAGAGCATCCCACAGTTCACATGTTCAGCCTTTGACATGCACAAAATGAACCAGGATGGCCGCACAATGGTCTTCTGCACTCCATCCCCAAGGCGCAGGACCCAGGCAGCTCTCTTGTTGCATCATGATCATGTTGACATGTTCAGAGACTGCCAAATTCAGCTGCCCAAACTAGAGCCTCTTTGAATTCACCCACCCTATATACATATGAGAGGTTGTTCCTATTTCCTCTCTTTACAGAACAGCACAGAGCTGTAGAAGCAAGAGATGGAGAAATCTTGCTAGATCACTGCTAGCCCATTCCTCCTGCCAGGATAGGATTGTTCCCGAGGGTGCACCAGGACATCTTGTCCTTGGAGGCCAAAGCAGGGACCTTTTGGCCCTTCAGAGAACCGTTTAGTCTGACCTGGATTTTCTTGGCCCTGTACTGATTGGCTGTTTGTGACAATCCTCTCCCTCCCTTACTGACTCTTCAGTTCAGCCTAACTGAGCCCCCTGCTCCTCCCAATCTCCTTTCCCCTCCGAACTAAACCAACCCCCCAAAAATATTGTGGTATGAACATACTGTTTGCTGCCATCATATTGATCTCTCACCTTGTGTGTTTCACCCCTTCTCCCATCCTCTATCTGTCTTGTCTATTTAGACTGTAAGCTCCTGGGGGCATGGATTGTCTGCTATGGTATTTATACAGTGCCTCACACAATGGGGCCACATGCTTGGTTGGCCTTAGGCACTACCACAATAAACATGATTAATACTCTCTCCGCCTACAGCACCAGTCCATCAAAGGTCTGCTCTGGGAGAGGAGCCATTTTGGGATAGGAATCATGGGGTGAGGGAGAAGAATATTTATTCATCTAAAACTCCTCTGATCTCAAAACTCCGTCAAGCTTGGCTGGCTACGAAGTCTGAGGATTGCTCCAGTTCCTATTTGTTCCAAACCACTTCCCCCACCCCTGTGTTATTCCCTCCGCCCAAGGCAGCTTTTAAATCTGAGCAGGCCAACGTGCCTGACATTGGATTTACTCTGCCTGAAGCCAAAATAATTACTGAAATCTATTAGGTAAAAGTGTATTGGGTTCTGATTGACATAATCCTTGTTACAGCAAAATACCCGCCGATCTGTAATTGGAAAGCAAGTTTGCCTCGTGAGGAAGCAAAGCTAGGTCTGAGTTATCGGCAGAGATCTTACATGTGGAATCTTGGTTCAAGCTGCCCCCTATGATGACCCTAAGGGTATGTCTTCACTACCCGCCGTATTGGCAGGTAGCAATCGATTTATCGGGATCGTTCATTCAGAGATTCTAGAGAAGAGCCTACTGAAACAGGAACAGCCTAGGAAAAGGTGGGGCGAAGGACCTTAATTAAGCTGGATTTATTTATGATGGATTATATGATAGGATAATGGGATAGGATAATGGGTCAAAGTCAATGCCACACTGGTAATTAGTACAAAAGTACAAAGGGTCAATGTTTGTTTATTTCCAGCTTTTTCCAGAGGTCTGGCTGAGAGTCATGGGGTTCCATGCGAGCTGGGTTTGATCGCCGGGGAGGAAATTTTCTCCCAGGGTAGATTGGCAGTGACCCTGGAGGAGAGGTTTTTTCCTCCTCCCAAGCATGGGGGGGGGGTTGGTGGTGTGATTATCTCTCTCTCTTGAAGTCTTTAAATCATGATTTGGAGGCATTCAACAGCAAGTCAAAGGGAAAAATTAGTTCAGGGGTGGATGATCGGCTTATGTGGCCCATCTCTGCAGGGAGGTCACTAGAGATGATCAATGGTCCCTTCTGATCTTGAATTCTATGATTCTATGATATATCGCGTCTCATCTAGACGCGATATATCGATCCCCGAACGCGCTCCTGTCGACTCCGGAACTCCACTAACCCGAATGGCGTTAGCGGAGTCGACATGGGGAGCCGCGGACATCGATCCCGCGCCGTGAGGACGGTAGGTAATTCGATATAAGATACTTCGACTTCAGCTACGTTATTCACATAGCTGAAGTTGCGTATCTTATATCGATTTTCTCCCGTAGTGTAGACCAGCCCTGAAATGGCCTTGTAGAGCTTAGAATGGAGGCTAGAGGGCAAACTTTACCCTCTGATAACAGAACTCTAACAGCTGTTAGATCACCACCGGTAACTAACTTGTGTGTTCTCCTCTCTCATTGAGCAGCGAGACATCCCCACCCCTGTATGAAATGGTTCTTCAGAATGCCATTTACAATGTGCAGCTCCTTTCCTCAGTAAAGCCAGCCAGTTTCAGGAAAAGACATTAAAAAAAAACTGAGAAGGGTCTTTGGAATTTCTATTCCCTGTTCTTTTTTGTTCACATAAATGAATCTGAGGAGATGCTTATAGCAACTGGAGCTCAGCCCCAGTTGTCTTCACATGGGCTACGAATAACTCTCATGGATGAGACTGTCAATGGCAGTTACTCATATCCTGTGTTGGAAGGCTTGGCTGCTGAAGCTAAACTTGAGGAAAGTTTGGATCAGGATTTCCATCCAAACTTTGCAGCTCAAAACTGTTTCCCTGAATACTCTGTAGCTTCATCTGTAGGTGCCAAAGCACATCAACAAGACAAGCAAGTGTTGTTATCCCATTTTAAAGATGGGGAAGATGAGGCACAAAGAGGTTAAAGGGAAGAATTTAAAGGCACAAATGGGAATTAGGTACCCAACTCCCAGAGAAAACTAATGTGACTTGCTCAAGGCCATCCAGCAAGTCTGATTTTCAGTCAGGACAGAAACCCAGATGTCCTGGAGCCCAGTCTAGAGCCCTCTCACTCAGCCACACTGTTTCCTGACTTCCTCAACTTCTAAAGCAACTCAAGTATTCTCTCTCTCCCCATCTTCCCATCCCTCCCAGCTTCAGATACAATTGATATTAATCCTTCAGCATTGTAGTTACTTGAAATGCACCATATGGGCCATTGTTTAATTAATAGTGCTGCTTTCATTCAATCTGAGCTTGATTAAATGAAAACTCCGTCTGTGGGGAACTGAAACCTGCATGCAGGAGCAAGGAGAATGGAGCTTCTACCAGCTTTGAAGAAAGGGAGAAAAGGGGACATAGGGGTCTAAGCAGCATTTCCAGCTGTTTCTGGAAAGGAGGGAGGGATCGCGTGCCTCTAAGCAGCCACTGCATCCTGTAAGAGTAGCTGGGGAAGAAATAGCTGCGGAGTGGGAGAGGTGAGGAGGGGAGATCGGTTTGTAGAGGGCTGAGAAGAGAATCCAGTGGGCTGGATTCTGGGCTGGGCCTCTCAAGAGGTGCAGCCCAAGGAAGAGTGGGAATTAAGATGGCTTTAAGCCACTGTTATGCCTGTAATATTCTGAGCAGGGCTAAACTGGCCAACAGTGTAAGTTACAGCATTCCCCTGGCTGTTCCAGTTCAAGGCAGCCTCCTCACAGTTGCCATGGGGCTGCTCTGAAGCCCACAATAGCTGACCTACACAGCCCTGTGGCCACATCCCCAACACACCCATTCCCATCCCTGCATACCCCATGCCAGCAGGCGCTGCAGAGGGCCCACCCTACACTGCTCCTGAGCTGGGAAAATTCCCCTCGGTGTCACTGAGGCTACAGTGGGAGCCAGATGTACAGGCCTGGGAGACAGGGAGAGAGAGAGAGAGAGAGAGGAGGGCAACAGGAGAAAGGACTAAACTTTTGTTGATTTTAAGATTTCACACAATGCAGCAGCTGCTCCCATATGCGCTGATTCCGCTGAAGATGGTTTTTATCACTGGAAAAACTGAATAAGGTGGAATTTACAGCTGTTGGATAGACTTCCTGGCCTAATTTGATCATATAGGCTCCAGGTGTCCCAGCTCCCAAAGCCTGTGCCTCCTCCACTAATCCTGTTGCTTTCCTGGAATGGCGTGGGTTGCTTTTTAAGTATCTTTTCTTTCGGGTTCCCCAGCATTCAGCACTCCTCTTCCCTGTCCTCAGAAGGGCATCACCGTTAAAACACTATGCCAAGTACATGCTAGGGCCAGTTTCAGAGCTGCTTACACAAGAGGTTGGTGTAATGTGTGTTGTGTCCTCATAGAAATGTAGGACGTGAAGAGATCTCAGAAGGTCATTTACTCCAGTCCCCTGCACTGAGGGAGGAACAAGTATTATCTAAGCCCTGGTCTACACTGGGGGGTGGGGGGGGATCGATCTAAGTTACGCAACTTCAGCTACATGAATAATGTAGCTGAAGTTGACTACTTAGATCGACTTACCGTAGTGTCTTCACCGCGGTAAGTCGACTGCTGCCGCTCCCCCGTCGACTCTGCTTGCGCCTCTCGCGGCACTGGAGTACAGGAGTCAATGGGAGAGCGTTCGGGGGTCAATTTATCACGTTTGACTAGACACGATAAATCGATCCCCACTGGATCCAGCGAGTAGTGTAGACATACCCTGAGTATCCTAATAGAGGATAACGGCATACTACTGCTGTCAGCTAATGGAGTTACTCCGTTAGCTCAAATGGGAGATGTCTGTACTTTAGTACTGAAAAAGTTTTGCTTGCAAACCCTGATGACAAGCACCCACAGCTCATCTTGACTTTAGCTGGACTTTGGGTGTAGGAATATAAAGATTTATGGTGTGCAATGTGTCCTCTTCCATCAGGAAACTAGACTGCTCAGGGTTTCTGTGGCAGAACATTTACCTCCCTGTATGAAAAGCAAGGACTGCCTCAGCTACCTTCCTCCAGACCCAGCCCCCATTCAAGAATGACAGACTGAACCAGCACTTTGGGTGGGGAAGAGCCATAACCCTGCTGCCAATTCTCAGAGCAGAGGATTTTGAGTGAAGGGGCTGCAGAATGTGTGGTCAGCAGTAGAACCTGAACCTACATGCCTCTGGATTCATCCTCTAACATACACTCCCTTGTTTGTCACTTCACAAGAGGGTCCATTTGGTTACAGTGAGAAACACACAGAGCATTTCTGTTCTGGATATTGATCAAACCTCTGCACAATGGCTGGATTGGAGGATTCAGTTCCTGACTCTGCAACAAAATCTCTTTGTGACCCTGGGCAAGTCACTTAACCTCTCTATGTCTCAGCCCCCCAGCTGTAAAATGGGGCAATAATGCATCCTGTCCCCCCCTCCTTCTGCCTGTCTTTTCTAGCTCCACTGTAAACTCTGTGAAGCAGATAATGTCTCTTCCTATGCATGCATGTACAGAACCATGCATAATGGGATCCGGAGCTCAGATGGGGCTGCAAATAAATTAAGATAATAGGACACACTTGTTGGAAAAGCTCTCCCAGTGCACTAAGTTACAAATCCTTTCTCAGTGAAATGCATTTTATGCTTCACAGAGACCATATGGGATGGAATCCTCCTTCCTAGGCAGCTGATTGTCAGCAGAGCTGCTCTGTGCCTGGTACTGCAGTCCAGGGACTGCTATAGCTTCTGTGTCACCTATGCAGGGAGGTGGGTCTGGCCAGAGGGCCACCTACTTCTGAACTGATTGGCCATGCTCCTGCCTGCCACCCCAAGTCCCTCCACACTACAATGGATTGAGCCCCCACAGAACAGTGTCCCAGGCCATGAAAAGGGCACAGATCCCTATGTGGGCTCTGCATCCTGCCCCCACCCCGTGCCCTGCAGAATCACTTTAGTTCCAGTGCCCTCAGTGCTTTCCATGGCACTTGCCTTGATCCCAAGAGTAGCAGGTACTCCCGAATATAACCCTGAACAAGGACTGAGTGGAAATGGAGCTGGAATGATAGCCATGTTCTCCCCCAGCCCATGGACAAGGAAGTAATAATACTGAATGCTAAGCAGAATGACTCCCTCCAGCTTTTCCCCCAGAGGAACACATTGCGGTTGTTTGTAACTGTTCGGCAGTTTTCAGGGGAAGAAAAATAGAAGTATTTCAGTAACCTCCAGCTCTTGCAACGCTCCATTAAGAGACACTAGGCATAGGGTGGTGACTGCTGTGTGTGAAGAGAGGAAAGGTGAGTCTACTGTTCAAGCACGCACTGAAAATCTCTTCATGATGAAACATCTCAGCCACCTGGTGTCCCTGCAAAAGCCCAGAACCGACCATTATCATCATTAGATTTTTATTTAAGGCAAAAAGAATCAAATGAGGAGGATTTAGGTCATAATTTTCAAACTTGGGCAAAGCCATATTTAGGTAGCTAAATACGTGGTCTGGTTTTCAGAGTTGCACCTTTTTTTCCCCCTGCTGGAAATCACATTTTCAAACACAAAAACCTAGTCAGCTCTCTTCAACCAATGTTCACTTCCAAACATTTCGTTAGGGTGGAATTAAAGTCACTGCCACACAACAGGGCCTTCTGTTACCCATACCCTTTCAGGCCATAAGGGTTCAAAACCTCACCCACAAGTGCCCAGCTACTGTCTCTCCACATAACCTCCCCACTCCCACCCTTCCACCAGAGGAGTTACTAACACACAAAAAAGACACCTTACAAAAAGCTGCTGTTTCACACTGTTCCACCACACAATCTTAACTCTGCTGGAGTTTGTCTGTGCTGGGGGGTGCTGTCAGCAGGATCTAGAGCTCGTCATGAATGTTCTCTGAGAAGGCCTTGCTCAGATCCTGCCAGCGGAGGGAGACTATGGGTCAGGGTTATGGAACCTGGGGCTACACCTGCCAGGATGACAGCAGGCTCTGCAGTCCTTGCCCAGAGCAGCTCTCTGCTGAGGGCCTGGTGCACAGCAGGGTATGGAACAGCCAAGCTGCTAGGGATGGGAGCTGGGCTTCTGGGCAGAATCCAAAGCACAGCCCGTGGAAAGAAAGGACTGCCCACGGAGGGACAATGTAATGTCCCATGGAGGGAAGAGGCTCTCCCAACCTTTTCTTAACCTTATGGGCTGTTCTCATGCTCTGCCAACCCCACCTCTCAGTAGCTCCAGTGGTCCGAGGGAGCAGGGACCAGAGGCCATCCTGCTGCTGGGGCAGAGGAGGAGGTTGATGTTCTACCTGCATATGGGTGTTGTCCTTTCTCATGCCCATGGTGAATACACCATGCAAGGGAAGCTCTCAGGGCATGCGATTCCAGCTCCAGAGCCAGGGGCAGCTTCAGCTTGCTGGAAGGAGACTGTGTATTAGACCTTGCAGTTGTGGGATGAGGCAGGCTCTAACATAGACATGGAAGTTTGGGGAAATGCAGGAGAGGCCGGTGTTGGGCAAGGAGGGTAGGGATTTGGGAAGCAAGATCTGAGGCGCAAACACTGTGTAATTGCCAGTTTGGATTATCCCCACTTCAGAGTCGGGGAAAGTGAGGCACCATGTTGAAGCGGGACCTGGCTGATTGGGCCAAGTGTCTGAATTGTCGCTAGAGCAAAAATATAAAAGCCATTAAGTGTCAGAAGAACATTTATCAGGGAATTGGAGAGTTCAAGGCTGGCCAGAAAATGTGTAGTCTATGGCATAAACCAGTACGTGCTCTGCCACCTCACTGGTTTTGAAGACAAGGGTACGTCTCTTGGAGAGAGGAGTGAGAGGATCTTTCTCTGAGACACACAACTGTCAATAGTTGGGAACAGAAACCACATCTGTAATTTTGCTTACTGGCCCTGCCACAAACTCCACCCTCCAACCATTGTGAACCAGGACCAGGAACTCCATTCCACTGTCATAGTTACATGGACCCACGCACCTGCAGACATTGCAGCTGGCAAATGCACTAGTGCTGGCGCTGTGACATGAGCTGGATGAACCACCCTGCTGGCCCCCATATCCAGCATTCTCTCCCTGAGAAATCGGTCCTGCTCCCTGCTCTTCCTCCAGGAACCCCTGGAGCAGTCTCTCTTCATGGACCATGTCCCTTTCCTCCTTGGCTCTTTTGAAAGCAAGGTGCTCCTTGTTCCTCCTTGCCCCTATCTCCAAAAGCTCCTGCATGGTGGTCCTCCTTCTGGCCCACTGCTGGCCACTTGAAGCACCCGCAGTCCCAGGCAGCAGGATTGACCCAGCAGGTGTGGAAGTGTCTTCCAATGGAATGAAATAGAGGGTATGTTCATTGTATTGCCAAGGGAGAGGGAGAAAAAATCCCCCACTTTGCTTTCTGTCTGTCCACAAGCCATGATTTCCAACATTGTGGAATGCTTCGATGTCACTCATAAATTCTCATGTACACTCCTCACTTCTGCCCTTGGAGGATTCACACACGTACACTCTATGCAAGTTGAGAGTAACACTGTTTTTACTTTAAATCAATACCAAAGAAATTAAGAGGCTGGATCTGGCTGATGCAGAGTAGGCTGAAGTCGTGTTTGGGGGACATTTACCAATACTGACTCTGACTTTGTTTCATGCTCCCTGAAAAACTTCCAAACATCACCTTCCAGGAACAGAAAGAAATCAGGACCAAAAGTAACATATGTCTGGTGAGAATGCAGTGTTCTGCAGGCAGCAGAGTGGATTCTCACCAACCGTCCTCCCGACTCCAGCATCACAAAAGCCTGGACGATACAGGGCAAAAGAATGCCTATTGCACGAAGCATCATCTAAAGCCACCTTCCAAGGAGTTAAAGAGAAGCCAGGATAAAAAAGGATTCAAAATTCACACTGTCACTGCTGGAAGTACCCAAAATATGCATCTGCAGCATTAGATTGGCATACCCAAGATAACAAAAAGCTCTCCTTGGAAAAATACGCCCTCAGGCATGCTAGGTCTGTTAGCCATTAACAGTATGGAAAGCTGTATCTTCAAGGTTTTTTCCCCTCTGTTTGGACTTGTGATGGGAATACAAACCCCACATTGGGGAACAAGGGGTTAAGAAGCTGCTCTGGCCTCAGCCAGCCCAGCTCCATCACACCTGTAGGGGGTGCACAGACTGGACAAGGATTTGTGGCCAGACCAGGCAAGAGGAAGGACCTCTACCTTGCAGGCCCTGAAGGAAGGCAAGATCTCTCCCTCAGCAACTTCCTGAAGGACCCTCTCCCTGAGAGAAGGGAGGACCTGCTCCTGTTGCACCAGGTTGTGGTGTTCTGTCCCATCTAGTGGCACTGAGACCACTTAGAGAGAGAGTTAAATGACTCTGCTCTACAGCCTTAACTAACAGCCAGTTGGCTTTAGCTCACGCTGGCTCATGCACTAAGCTCTAGAGGTCCCCAGTTCAATCCCACCCATTGATAACAAGGGTCTGTCAGCGTTACAGAGACAGCTGCCACCCCAAGAGGGAGAGAGCTGCCATGCCACGCCCAGCCGTGAAGAGGTGCCAAGCAGTAAGTTTAATACCCATCAGAGCCTCCTGTGGTGAACTTTGGACAATAGCAGGTGGTAGGAAGTGTCACACCCTTGTGTTGCCCTCAGAATGGCCTGGGTCAGAGCCCAGTGGGAGGCCCTGCGCTCCCACACCATCTGCCGTGCTCTTCCTCCCCATCTCCGCATGTCGATGGGCTGAAACCCTGACCACTAGGCAACATCCCCACAAGCGAAGGCCATCACGAGGCATCCGTCTTTGAAAGTTTGCAGAGGATGCGGGGGCAGAAAGGGGAGAGAGGATGGAGGTGGCTCTTGGGGAGGGAGAGGGTGGGTATTTTATGGGAATCTCTTGTTTACCGCCATCAACCCAATGATCAGACCATTGATGCCTAAAACATTCCCTGACATGTCGTAATTGATGGGATCTAGATTTTAAAACAGTTACCACATTTACAGATGGAGAAATGTCAGCGAGTTGAGTGGAAGGCCATTGCAAGCTCAGCTAATTATGCAATGTGGCTTATGCCTCATCTAACAAGCTCATTAAACAATAGCTCCCAATTTTCATTCACATTGTTTTGTTTAATGTTTTTCTCCAAAACACTTTCACTAATCATTTTGGTCAGCTTTGGAAAGTTAGCCCTTTCAGTGCAACAAATATAAATATTGCTGGTTGGGACTGCCCTCTATTGGTCATAAGAACAGCCATACTGGATCAGACCAATGGTCCATCCAGCCCAGAATCCTATCCTCCCACAGTGGCCAATGCCAGGTGCCCCAGAGGGAATCAACAGAACAGGTAATCATCAAGCGATCCATTCCCAGCTTCTGGAAAACAGAGGTTAGGGACACTTCAAGAGCATGGTTTTGTATCCCTGCCTATCCTTGCTAATAGCCAATGATGGACCTATCCTCCATTGACTTATCTAGTTCTTCATTGAATCCTGTTATAGTCTTGGCCTTCACAACATCCTCTGACAAAGCGTTTCCCCAGGCTGACTGTGTGTTGTGTGAAGAAATACTTCCCTTTGTTTGTTTTAAACCTGCTGCCTATTAATTTCATTTGGTGACCCCTAGTTCTTGTGTTATGAGAAGGAGTAAATAACACTTCCTTATTTACTTTCTCCATACCCGTCGTCATTTTATAGACTTCTATCATATCCCCCCTTAGTCATCTCTTTTCCAAGCTGAAAACTGCCCCCAGTCTTATTAATCTCACCTCATACAGAAGCTGTTCCATGCCCCTAATCATTTTGGTTGCCCTTTTCTGTGCCTTTTCCAATTCCAATATATCTTTTTGAGATGGGGAGAGCAGCTCCAGTATTCAAGATGTGGGCATACCATAGATTTATAGAGAGGCAATATTACATTTCTGTCTTATTATCTATCCCTCTCCTAATGATTTCCCAACATTTTGTTGGCTTTTTTGACTGTTGATGCACATTGAGTGGATGTTTTCAGAGAACTATCCACAATGATTCCAAGATCTCTTTCTTAAGTTGTACGAGCTAATTTAGACCCCATCATTTTAGATGTAGAGTTGGGATCATGTTTTTCAATGTGCATTTCTTTGCATTTATCAGAATTGAATTTCATCTGCCATTTTGCTGCCCAGTCACCCAGTGTGGTGAGCTCCCTTTGTCACACTTTGCAGTCTCTTTTGGACTTAACTCACTTGAGTTGGTTTGTATCATCTGCAGATGTTGCCACCTCACTGTTTACTCCTTTTTCCAGAACAGTACTGGTCCTAGTACAGATGCCTGAGGGACACCACTATTTACCTCTCTCCATTCTGAAAATTGACCTTTTAGTCGGACACTTTCTTTCGTGCCTTTTAACCAGTTACCTATCCCAGAGAGGACCTTCCATTTTATCCCATTTTGCTTCAGAGCCTTTGGTGAGGGACCTTGTCAAAGGCTCTCTGAAAATCTAAGTACACTATATCCACTGGATCACCTTTATCCAAATGCTTGTTGATTCGTGAGGCATAATTTCCCTTTACAAAAACCATGTTCACTCTTCCCCAACAAATTGTGTTTATCTATGTGTCTAATAATTCTGCTCTTTACTATAATTTCACCCAATTTGCCTGGTACTGAAGTTAGCCTTAGTGGCCTGTAATTGCTGAGAGCGTCTCTGGAGCCTTTTTTAAACATTGGTGTCATATTAGCTAACCTCCAGTCATCTGGTACAGAAGCTGATTTAAAGGATAGGTCACATACCACAGTTAGTTAGTAGTCCTGCAATCTCACATTTGAGTTTCTTTAGAACTCTTGGGTGAATACCATCTAGTTCTGGTGACTTGTTCCTGTTTAATTTATCAATTTGTTCCAAAACCTCCTTACTGGTCCTTACTGAATACAGTCAAATCAATCCTCCTGACTATGCCGATCATAAATGAATCTACTCATCGTTACGTGCCCCCCTGGCAGCCAGGCATGGCAGCACAGCCCTCTTGCTGGGCTAGCATCCCCCATCCATGGTCGCTCCAGCACTATGGCAGTTTCTCTGCCTGGTAACTTAGCCCTCCGCCAGGTGACCACCTTTTTAGTTCACCCTTCTGGGGCCCAGCTTGTCTCACACTAAAAGTCCAAAGAGGTCTTTCGACAGAAAGAAGTCCTTCTGCCATTGCTGGGGCTCTTGCTCAGCCTGTACCCCTTGCTGGGCTTGGTAACCCTCTATGGGTGTGTGTATGCCCCCTTCTTTGGGGCCAGTAGGGGAACCCAGTCCCACCCTCACATCGGTAGCAGCCCAGGGCCCTGTTCCCAACAACTTGGTCTGCTCCTTTCTCTTTGCTGCAGTTTTCCCTGGGCACTTCCTATCTCTCTTCTCAAGTTCCCCTCTAGGCTTTCCTTGCTGCTCTGAACTTCCTACCTCGTTCTCATTCCAGTTGATACCCCAGCTGGGCTGTATCACCACTGAAGTCTGGCTCTTCAGGGGGAGGTACATGGTGCCTCTCAGTTAGGGCTCATTCTGTAATCATCTTGGCTAGACCCCAGGCTGTGCAGCCCAGGGGAAAGCACCCTGTTACAGGCCTGCTCTGCTCACTCCGACTGTTCCTGAGCTGGGGTCTTTGCTCCCCATTTCAGACCTGGTTTCCAGAGGGGCTGAATACACACAGGCTCCACTGCCTGGAACTGGAGTTTGCTTGTTCTGGTGACTCTGACATTCAGGCCCTTCATCATTCAGAGGCTGACAGGTGTGGTGAGGGGGCTGGAGAAACCCCACTGCTCAGCGGAAGGAGGTCAAAGAGATGGGATTTTGGGAGCTGAAGGGTTCATTTGCCCTGCTGCAGGAAGTGGAGCTGGAAACGCTCTCAGGAGTGCAGGTTCGAGGACATCTCTGGGGAGCCTCCTTCCTAGGAACAAAACCAGGGTGGTATGAAGATGGAGACGTCTCTGTCCCAGAGCTGGGCGCCAGGGACAGGGGAAGCTCCCAGCCAAGCTATGCACTGGGGATCCCATTTCTTCCCCAAGAGACCCACACACCCCACAAAGTAAATGGCTCTTACCTCCATGAGGGAGCGGGGTCTTCCATCTAAGCCTCTTTGAGACCCAGCATTGCTTGCTTTGATGGGACAAGGTGATCTGTCCCCACTGCTCCTGGAGGTGGCTCAGCTGCAGGATGCACCCGTCTGGGAGGCTGTGACAGATCCCAGGTCCTGGAAGACAGCTGGGAAGGAGGCTCCTATTCATTTTACACTCAGAGACCCCATAGAAGGGCCAAGGGGAGAATAAAGGGCAGGAGGTGAAGCTAGTCCTGAGCCTCTGTCCCACCCCTACCTCCTCAAAAATGGAGCTTTCCAAGCTTCAGTGGGGCTAGGGGTGTGGCCTGACACAAGAGCCCTTCTGCACCATATGGGGCAGGGAGAGCTCTGCCTGGGATCAGGGGGAATGGGATGGGAGTAGACCAAGGAAAGGAGGGAGGGGAGTGGGTGTGAGATGAAGGAATTTGGGGGGCAGAGGGAAGGACCCTGCTCCATAGAGAGGGGAGAAAGTTTCTGTGAGTGCTGGGTGCTCCATTTCCTCTTCCACTAGCTCCCCATTTACAGGGAGCCAGAGCAGTACCTGCAGCAGGAAGCGGGAGCTGCTGGTGGCCTCAGAGGCACAGCCCCTGCAGTGCCTCGGGCATCCGGCGCAAGTGCCGGATGATGTGGAGCTGGTGCATCACATTGGCTGTGATGTCCTCCTGCTGCAAGGGAACGAGAACCTGTCAGAGACTCAGACGCCCCCGAGGAATCAGGGGGGATTAAGGGCACCTGGAACCAGCAGCATTTCCACCCAGCACCTGCCCACCTCTGAGGGATGGATTCACCCTCCTGACCCCCAGAATGGAGTCTTGTTGTCCTTTCTACTGACCTCCAGTGCCAACCCCCTTCCTTGTAGGGTGAGCTCCTGTCACCTCCCCCTCTGTGCCCCTGACAGCTGTTCCACCTGCAATCCACAGCTCAAGTTCTCAGAACCCTCTCCTGTATCCCCACCCCCACTCCCACCCAGGTTGGGCAGGGAGGGGGCTCTAGCAGGGGGGACAGGAGAGATTCTGGCAGCAGTGAGGTGGGATGTGGGGAGGTTGAGATCTTTCCCCAAGTCATCCCAGCCACTAATGCTGAAGCCACAGGATGGCAGCCCTGGTGAATGGAGCAGATCAGCAGCCCCTGCTGACTGAATCCTCCCATTCTCTCTAGAGTGGGTCCAACCCTACCAGCAGCAGGACAAGCTTCCCCCACCCATGTGCCTCAGCCCCGCCTGGTCTGGTGCCACCACCAGTCAGTCCTTGGCCTCCCAGGCTGCCAGTGATGGGAGCAACTCTGGGTGGTTTCTTGGGTGACACGGACACTAGGCCACTGGAACTGGCTGCGGCCCTGTGGGACAGAAGAGGCCTGCAGAGGGCACTTAGGGGACTCTTCTGCCCTTCCCAAGAGTGATAGCACTGTGTCCTAAGAACATAAGTCCGTGATGAGGCAATGCCTGTCATTAATTAGCCTTGCTAAAGAACTAGGTTGGAGCTGCTCCAGGGACAAACTGGCTCCCTCCTGCTCATGGAGGTGAATTCATCTCTCTTCCCAGTAGTACCTGCTCTCACTCTTATTCCTCACCAGGCTCCTTGCTGCCAGGCCAGCGAATGGCCATAGGATGGGAATGAGGCCTGGACCCCGCCCCAATCTCCTGAGTCTAATACAGCTGCTTACTTTGTCCCCCATCAGCTGCTGGGCTTCCCCCAGGACGGAGTAGGCAAGGAGCAGCCCAGCCTGGCTGACACGCAGCAGGGGGTCGTGAATGGCCAGCACTGTTGTCCGGAGGAAGAATCTTCTCTACTCCTCTGAGAAGAACTTTCTAAAGACCTAAAACCAACAAGATGTGAGGCATTAGCAGATTGCCCAGAGCCAGGCTCCAAATCCTGGGGCTGGGGCTAGAACGGCATCTCTGTCTAGTGGCCCCAGGAGGCAGCCACTGCAGGGGACCCAGCCACCCCCACTCCCTGAGCTGTCTCATGCCCTGACAGAGTGTCCTTACCTCCCCCACCCTGGTTGTGTTCCTGTAACCCAGGAGCCAGCTGTCCTGGTGCCAGTCCCAACACCACAGGTCTTCGGCCTCATGGATGGTCAGCCCTGGGAAAGAGAGAGACACATACATTTGTCATTCTGGTTGCAGTGCTTGTGTCTTTCCAATCCCCATTGGTGGCTGCACAATGAGCAGAGTCCTTGCTGCACGCCTGACCCAACAGAATTGCAGAGGGTGGTGTCGAACAGAGAAAGAGATAGAGACTCATCCTCTAGCCGGGGTCAGTCAGAGAAATTGGCTGGCATCGCAGTCTCACTTTTCTATCAGGTACCATTTCCCACCTGGGTTCCTCCAGGCCAGAGAAGAAACAGAACCCAGGAGTCCGGACTTCTCCTGGGAAACCATTCCACACATCAAAGTCCCTAGGCATAGCAAGCCCAGGGCCCCCTCATTTCCCATTGATTTCCATGCTCGGCAGCTCCCAGGGTCTGGCCCAGCTCAGAGACTCTCAGCCTGGGGAAGTCTCCCACAAGCAGGGGCGGCTCTAGAAAGTAGGCTGCCCCAAGCAGCGCGGAGCGCTGCGCCGCCCTTCCCCGGTCCCGCGGCGGGTCCCCTCTTCCCGCGGCTCCGGTTGAGCTCCTGCCGGCATGCCTGCGGCAGGTCCACCGGAGCCCGGGATGAGCGGACCTGCCGCAGTCATGCCTGCGGGAGCTCAACCGGAGCCGCGGGAAGAGGGGACCCGCCGCAGTCATGCCTGCGGCAGGTCCGCTCGTCCCGGGCTCCGGTGGACCCAAATGCCGCCCCCCCGGGAAACGGCCGCCCCACGCGCCTGCTTGACGCGCTGGGGTCTAGAGCCGCCCCTGCCCACAAGGAAAGGGCTGGGAGCCCCATTGCTGGGACCTTTCCAAACACACTGGAGATGGCTCTGAAGAAGCCTCTGCCCAGTCTGAGAGCAAGGGGTTCCTGGGGGTGGTTTGCAAATGCAATTTCCTTTGGGAGAGATTCTCTCCCGCTCTTTCTGCTTCTCCCCAGACAGACAGGGGATGCCACAGAGAAACCCTAATACCACTCACTTGCTCTAGGTGATGGAGCGATGGATGGCGGATGTTCAGGGTTGCCAGATGTCCCTTGCCCTCCTCCTCACTCTCCAAGCCCAAGGCAGGGTGGAGAGGGTGGTGACCTGAGGAGTTACTCTGCCCAGCCAGCAGGCAGGGTGATGACACTGGACGATCGACTGGCTGTGAAAACAAGAGTTTGTCTTATTGCCAAGAGACAGAGAAATCCATGCTCACTAGTCCTAAGAACCAAATTATCCTGTAGGTGCTGACAAACTGATTGTTTAAAAATGTGTTCCAGTATCTTTCCAGGTATGGAAGTAAGGCTGGTTAGTCTGTAAGTCCCAGGGTTCTCTTTGTTCCCCTTTTAAAGATAGGTACTGTTGTGTTAACGGATGGGAAGATGTTCTTTTTCGGGGATCTCAGACGAGAACTGGAGCACAGCACCTGGTTTGTTAAGGCCACAAAAATGGAGGCAGGAACCTCTTCTCTCCTCCTGGCAAAGAACCCCAGGTACCTAAAAGAGTGGGACTCACATCCCTGAATGGGCTTTTAAAAAGACAATGGTTAAAATCTGTCCCCGACAATTTCTTGTATCTTCAGGCTAGACATTTTAGCAAAGTTTAGAATTCCTTGGTGCACAACACCGTGAAACTCCCCTTTCTCCTTCACAAAGGGCTTTATGCCCCTTATCTCACCCAGGCTCGTGACTGCCCAGAGTTCGAGAATTGTCCCTGTTTCCATTGGACAGATGGGGAGCCTGAGATACAGAGAAGGGAAATGACCTACCCAAGGGCCTACACAGCAAGGCGGTGGCAGAGCCAGAAAGACAGAAAGAGAAGCCGCCAGTCCTGACTCCTGTCCTAACAGACAACAACACCCCCCTCCCCCACAGAGGCCGAGATAGAGCCCAAGAATTGAGATGGTGGGGAAACTCCATTGAAACCATTTCTGTCAGAAAATCCCATTCAGACTAAACCAGTTTCTTTCTTGAAATCGTAACAAGTGGGATGAAAATTCTTTGCAAAAATATTTTGTTGCAAACAAAAGCATCTCCTGTTTGTCACTGTGTGTTAAATTGTCTCACCGCACACAACGAGGAGACACTTAGATCTCGAAAATTAGATAAGATGCTTCAGTTTGAGCTAAGTAGTTGCTCTTAACAATTTCAAACTAATAAAATACAAATAAAATAGAATATTTCAGCTATTCTATGATGTCATAATCTGATCTAAGTAAATGTGATAGCACACCTCATATTATGCACTGGTCCTAGTTACACTCTCCAATGGATCCCCATCCTCCACCCACCGTGAGGTAGGTAAGAGCAGATTGTTATCCCTACTTGAAAGCAGGAGAAGCTAAGGCTGAGAAAGGAGAATTGACTTGTCTTAGGTCACACAGCCAGTCAGTGGCAGAGTTGGGAATAGGAGCCAAGAGCCCTGACTTTCAAACTAACCATCGGATCTTGAATTTCATACATTGAATGACCTGAATAAAGTGCTCTCAGATGAGCTCCAGACCAACAACAGTTCATAGTAATTATTCAGCAAGTATTTTAGGAGAACTGGAATGTTAGAGAGAATCATGAACTGCTCAGAGACAATTAATGCAGAGAAGCAGCAAAATTCATCAAACGTGAATGGTTATGATTTATTTACTTGGTCTTAAAAGAGAACAACAAGGACCCAAGTTTCCTCCCTCTCAATAACCCACCCCCTGCTCAGCCAATCAGGGTAGAGACGGAGGGACAGAAGGCTAAGGGTTCTCCCAAAGGATGGCCCAGGTCACTGGTGGTGATCACTGTCCGAGCACTATTTCAGCCCCACATTTTCAGCACCCCCCGCCACACACACACACACACACCTACCTCCTGGTGGTCGGAGGGGAACAGGGGAAAGGACCAAAGAAGTAAGAAATGAAGAGAAAGGAGGGAGGGATGGAGGAAAAGGTAAAACAAAAAGTACAAACCCTAATGTCCCCAGTGATTCTAAGGGACAGAATCCCAGGTGGGGAATAAAATTTTGCCACCTTAAGCGAGTGTTTTCCATGCCTAGAATTCAGCTGGCACCAGATGGATCGGACTGAACAGGTTCCAAACCTCTTGCAGACTCTTACCGTCTAAACAGGGACGTCTGTTTTCTAGTAAAATCAGTTAAAAGAAAGGAGAAAACTCAAAAGAGGTTCCTCCTCGCGCTCACGTATGTGAACCCTAATACTCAGTCCTCAGAGAGAGACCTCGAGAAGGAGACTTGCCGAAGTAAAGCCACATGGGTCTCTGAGGTTTCCCTGGCCCTGCACCCCTGTCCTGCCTGGCTGATGTCAGCATCATTCTGTGAGGTCACCACCTCCCCACCACCTCTGACCAATAGGTGGAGGTCTTGCAAAAGGCCTTTGTGATGTCACTGCCACACCCACCCCTTCCCTGCAGTGCTAATGTCTTGCCGCTGCCAGTTTTTAACCCCACCTGACCTCCTGTGTGGATGTCAGAAATTTTGAAAATTCAGCTTTCAGGATAAAACCTGTTGAAACCTCAGCTGTGGTGCGGCCATTCACCATTGCATAAGCAAAAAAGGAGAGATAGCTGGATGGTGTAGTAGTTAGTGTACTGGACTGGGCATCAGGAGACAGAGATGTTAGTCCTAGCTCTGTCACAACTGTGCTGAATAGTCTTGGACAAGTCACCTATCCCTGTGTCTCTCTATATAAAAGGGGGCTACTACTACTTACCCACTCCCATTCCTCACATAGGTACTGTGAGGGCTAGTTACCATCTCTGAAGTGCTTTGAAGGTGTAAAGCTCCTTACTTCTGTTGTTATTTTAAAGGAGAGAGAAAACTCCAGGAGAACCAAGTGCAGAATGGGCAGTGCCCATTTCCCCCATGCGCCACAAGCCTGGTCTGGAGGGGCCCCCTGAGGGTGTGTCAGGGGCCATTAGTCGCTGTGGCCCATTCAGCTGTTGGCTTTTGGGCTGAGATATCCAAGTGTGCCAGTCATGGTGGATTTTTTGTGCAGCGAATACCTGTTCCATAGGAACAGGATGAAGATCTGCATGCGTATGTCACACAGGCCACAGAAGAACCTAGTGCAGCCGCCCACAATGACATGTTAGGCTGGGATTGAATTTGTGAGCTGGCATTAAGAGGCCTAATAGGCTATTTCCTTTGTCCCACCACTCCCACTGCTGATCTGGCTTGTGTTTCACGGTGTGATCCTATGCACACACTTACAGTTGTGGGCTGTGCATGGGGGAGTTTGTGAGTTATTTTTTCTCCTTACTCGGTGAGCCGAATCTCAGGAGCTGGCTGACTGGCAGCGTTTCTACTCCCGGTTCTTCCCATTTTGTCTCCCCCTCCCCCATGCAATTCGATTGAAAAGAATTAATTGTCATATTACATTATTCTTGACTCATTGCTTCCAGATGGTTCTATTTTTCTTTCCTGTCTACAACCAAAACTGCAGCCATCATTCAAATGGGACTGGCAATGACAGAGATACAAGTTAAACATAGCAAAGACTTAATAGTTTGCATATAGTAGTCCATCCCCCAGCTTAGCTAGTGAAGGGTTGTCATTCACTTCTGTATATTCTCCTCTGCAGTGCTTTCTCTGGGTATGTCCTAAATATCCCAAGCTTTTGCTTTAAGGATCCCACTTTCCTTTGGAAACCGCTCCACACTCGAATAGAAATTTTCCCTGCTATTCAGCCCATTGTACAGACATTTTCATTTGACTTTACAGAAGGTGGGCAAGTATCATTATCCTCAAAGTACAGCTGAGAAAACGAAGGCGCAGAAATTAAAGGAGAAGCCTGGGGAATAGAACTCATATCTCTCATCATCCAGTGCCCGGATTTAGCCATTAGAGTCATAGAGAATTCTGTGTCCTCTTAAGTTCAGCCTATTATTCCTAGTTAGGCCTCTGCTGTGTTTGGGATTTATAGGGACAGAGTGTGCTACAGACCTAGCCCTTCTGTGCTGCTGCAGAACTGTGTCACAAGGGGTCAGGAGAGAATTCCCCTGTCACGGGCACAGGATAGGTCCATCATAAGAAATCCTACGCTGTCCCCCTCACAAGCACTGATTCAGGGAGTGTGCTTGAGCAAACAGGGTGGAGTCATAGCACAGAGCACTACACCAGATTCTGGCCTGCTTTGGGCAGCAGAACAACCCCTTGGCAGCCAAGGCGGGAATGCTATATATTCGAGCAGCTCTTGGCTGCTTTTATTTATTCTGGGGGCCACACAGAACAGCCCATAATCCTATGGGCATAAAGGCAGCTTAAAGTCACACAGGGCCCTGCCTTCTCAGCCCCTCCGAGACACACAACACAGAATAGCAGCCATAATATTTAAGAGTCCAGAAGAGAGAGCGTGAGTTTATTAAGAATGAGAGATTCAATTCAACGGTATTGAATCGAAACTGCATGAGCAAGCTGGTCCCACTCCACTCACCAAATCCTTCTAAGCAGGGTAGCAGGTTATATGAACATTGCAGTAGGAGAACAAACTCATTGGCATATCACACCCTGAGGGCATGATACCATCATTACTGAAGCAGTAGCCTTTTCAAAATCAGCCTTTTCATGGCTCTCACATACATCACAGTCTCCTAGGAAACACCTCTGCACACATTTAGCTGTCTCCTACCTCACGCATAATGCTTGTTCAATAGTATTCACAGAACCAAACATCTGATAAATGTTGGCCTTTTTTTTTTTTTTGGTTGGTTGGTTCATGAATCAGTCTCATTAACTAGAGATTGATATTCATCAGCAGGACCAGGGTGGACTCCCACTTCCAAGCTGTGGCTCATAGCAGAGATTATGCACGTCTCCAAAATATGATCATCTCTCTTTTTGCATGGTTTGAGCAGCAATGAAATAGGAATTCACCAACCTTTCATGATTGGCAAATGTTTTCACAAGTACCCAGCAAGCACTGAAATTTTTGTGAATAGCGAGTAGAATGACTCCACAAATAGCCGGGAATCTTATCCAAGCTGCTTAATCACAAATAGAGTCATAAAAGCTCTGTTGTTATTCAAACAGTCCTACCCACACCATAGCTACAGACCTAGCCACCACAGTCAAGTGGTGGACTCTGTTGCTGCAGATGACGGGTGAGACAAAAAGAGCTTCTCAGATACTGGTTTGACTTGCCACTTAGAAGCACTAGCCCAACACTTCTCTGCTTCGCACACTTAGCCCCATGTAAGTGGATGTAAAATGCTGTCAGATCAGCCTAGTATTGCACTGATGTAAATAATGCAACAAGGAGCAAGGGTGTGAGGTGTCAGGCCCTTCTGACTTGTGACCCAGGCAAGCTGGATCTAGAAGCCACTGCGGGAGAATAAATATCAGGTCCCGCCACGTCATTTTTGCAGTCCCTTTTGTGTTTGTAACCCCACGTTGGCAATGGGGAAGCAGCTAAGGAAGAGGCTAAAATCTAATCATTTTCCAGAGCAGTTCTTTCATTTCCAGTCCTCCTGCATGGGAGTGTGGGGGAAGTTTCTGACATTATTCACTGCAGAGTGGAATACATGTGGACACTGCAAACCTTGAGAAACGAGAGTTTGGTCAGTGTTCCTGGGAAAATTTTCATTTACAAAAGTGAGCAGCTGATTGTAAAAAGGTGAATACGCCAATATAAAAATATACAAACAAATAAAAAACGCACCCCCACGTGTCTGTCCCACCAAAGATGAAACCAGCAGGATGTTCAGAGTTCTTGTGATGCGCTGCCAGCAACTCACCAAAGGCCCAGTACAACAGCAGTGTTTATTACGTAACAAAAGCACTCAGCTAACTGAGCTGCAGCAGGTTAATCAACATGGAAACAGCTGCAACCACTAGAGACAAGGTGGACTACTGCAAAAGTGTGGTGCTGGGCTTACAGTATCCTGGGATCCCACTCCTAGTCCATGACTGGGGTTCCTAGGTGCTAGGATGATGATGATTGATTGATAGCTCGAAGACAGAGGAGATAAAGATCAGGGCGTTTATTATCCTAAACCACAAATGGTGAAAGGGGACCCCGCCATACAAAGCATGTGGAACAAGGGCAATAGATTAACACCAGCATTTGATAGCTATGTATTAGAGGTGGGACTGGAGTAGGGAGGATCAATCCCCCACCTACACCTGGAACCTGGAGTATTTGGACCTGGATCGGAGCTTCTTAGCTCTAGCCCATCTCTATAAAATGGACCAGAATCCTGGAACCAAGTCACCTTGAACCACATCAGAACGTTGCAGCTCTGGCCTAGCTGTACTATATATACACACACAAACAGGGGCGATTATGTTTAAAACCTTGGTCTATTGTGCAGCTCTAGGTTCCCAAGGATTGTGCACCATGACCAAGCTTTGCTCTGCTATCCTGGCCCTTCTCCACTTCTCAGCATTTCCCAAAGCCAGGAGGGTGGTTCTTTCTGAAGAGCCCCCTTTGCTGAGACCATGAACCTATTCCAAATCCCACTGCAGGCTGGAAGGTTGGAAAGACTCCCTTAGGCTTCCGTGGGATTGGCTCAGGCCCTATACTTCCCAACCCCTCTTGCAAGGCTTCTGCCTTAAGTAGAAGCAGGTTGAGAGCCACCAGAGGGATCTAGCCCGGCTGCCCGCTGCTCAGCACCAGTGCACTAGCTAACACTTTTATCAATGGCCTGGAGGAAAACATAAAATCATCACTGATAAAGTTTGCAGGTGGCACAAAAATTAGGGGTGTGCTAAATAATGAAGAGGATAGGTCATTAGTGCAGACTAATGGGGCTCGCTTGGTAATCTGGCTGCAAACAAACAACGTGTTTTAATACATCTAAATATAAATGTATACACCTAGGAACAAAGAATGCAGGCCAGGCTTACAGGATGGGGACTCTGCCTGGGCAGCAGTGGCTCTGAAAAAGATTTGGGGGTTGTGGTGTAATGCTGTGGCCTGAAGGACTAGTGCAATCCTTGGATGCCTAAACAGGGGCATCTCAAGCAGGAGTAGAGAGATTATTTTTCCTCTGTGTTTAGCACTGATGCAATTGCTGCTGGAATGCTGTGTCCAGCAACCTTATAAATTCTCCGGTTTCTACAGCATGTACATTTTTTATACTGTGCCAGGGTGAGTGATAAAACAGGCTCCGTGGAATGCCATCAAGATGCACCGATGCTCTTCAGACACTGCTATAGCAGCAGCCTCCGTGTCTTTCTAAAGGGGGGCAGCAGATAAAGTACTGACACTCCATCTAGTTCCGCAATATGAGCTGTTTGCCCCTTTGGGGATTCTCTCTCCATTGCTCTCATACAAGCTACACCTCCAAATGGAAGACCAGTTTCTCCCCCATTCCCGCCATTGAAATAAGGACATGGAGACACAATGGGTATGTCTACACTGCAATCAAAACCCACAGGGCTGGCCCATGACTCAGGCTCACAGGGCTCAGGCTAAGGGGCTATTTAATTGCAGTGTAGATGTTTGGGATCAGGTTGTAGCCCGGGATTTAGGACCCTGCGAGGTGGGAAAGTCCCAGAGCTCAGGCTGCAGCCCAAGCTGGAACATCTACACCACAATTAAACAGCCCCTTAGCCTGAGCCCACCCACAGCCCCATGCACTGGCCAGCCATGGGCATCTAATTGCAGTGCTGACATACCTAACGGGGCTCCAGGGCTTCCAAACAGAGGCAGAGGTGGGGAGAAAACAATAAGAACATAGAATCCACGTGGGTTTTGTTTAGTTAAACCAGGGCCTTTGCTGAGAATAGATTTAACCCTTTACAAGGCAAACAAAAAAAGTACGACGGTGCAATGCACATATGTCAGACAACAGCCACCTTTTCAGTTTTTTCCCTTAAGAAAGCTCATGAGATGGGACTCTGCAAATAACAGGCTAAATGCCTACAGGAGGCTGCCTCTGTTTCCACTGGGCTGTGGATCTCATTCTCTCTGTATTAAAGAAAAACAAACAGTGGGAAAGATCATTGCACCTGAGGTCATCTGGCTTTGGGATGAATTTACAAATGATTATTTACACCTACTCCATGGTGAAGGAAGAGGGGTGGGGATGGGGCAGGGGAACTTCACTGTGGAAAATAAGGCAGTTTAAACGGTGACTTGGGGAACTGGCCTTGCATTACTCTTGCTCAATCTGCAGCCAGAAACATCCCCTACAATTAAAGCTCTGAACCTGGCCATGTTGCAGGAGGAGGCAAGCTGTTCCAAATGGGTAAGTGGCCACATTGCAGTAAGCCACCACACAGCTGGCACTTGGGCCCTGACTCAGCAAAGCACTTATTATTTATATTCCGGTGGTAACTGAAGGCCCAGGTTGTGATTAGGGCTCCATTGTGCTAGGGGCTGTACAAACACATACTAAGAGAAAGTCCCTGGCCAGAAGAGCGTCCAATCTAAATACACATGACACACAATGGATGAGAGGAGACATAGAGGCACAGTGAAGTTAATATGACCCAGCAGGGCAGCAGCAGAACCAGGAACAGATCTGAGCTGTCCTGGGTTCCAACCCAGTCCTCCATCTACTGGACCACACTCTGTCACTCAGAAAAAGCCACTCATGCTTATGCTTAAGTCCTGCCTATCCAACTGAGCACTTAAGCAGCTGCTTTAACTACAGCATATCAGTCTGAACAAGGTACAGATAAAGTAGTACAATCCCCGCCTGTGGACGCAGTTATACTAGAACAGGGGACGGTAACCTTTCAGAAGTGGTGTGCCGAGTCTTCATTTATTCACTCTAATATAAGGTTTTGCGTGCCAGTAATACATTTTAATGTTTTTAGAAGGTCTCTTTCTATACATCTATAATATATAACTAAACTATTGTTGTATGTAAAGTAAATAAGGTTTATAAAATGTTCAAGAAGTTTAATTTAAAATTAAATTAAAATGTAGAGCCCCTCGGACCAGTGGCCAGGACCCAGGCAGTGTGAGTGCCACTGAAAATCAGCTTGCATGCCACCTTCGGCACACATGCCATAGGTTGCCTACCCCTGTACTAGAACGTAGCTGCGTGAACCAGTATAGCTTATTCCTGTAAATTAATGAAAGCTACACTAATATAAGCACCTTTATGCCAATATAACGGCACCCAGTTTCAGCTTGGTAGACATACATATGCTAGCTCTGATTGAGTGGGTGTGCTAAATATAGAAACGTAGCTGCAGCAGGGCAGGCAGTGGGATGGGTTGGCTGCCCTGAGTACAATCCTGTTCAAGACCCCAGATACTTACTTGAGCAGCTAGCTCCCCCTACTGCCCGTATGCCATGGCTACACTTCTATTATTAGTGCTAGCTTGCTCAGAGCTAGTGCACTTATGTCCATCTAAGCTGGAAATTACACCTCTTGCTTGAGTGTAGACATACCCTTAGACACATTCTCAAGGCAGCATGGAGGAAGCTTGCATTGCCACTGCTCATGCAGTATCTAAACTGTAAGAAAAGGAGTTAATTTTCCAGGACTGTCAGTCTCCTATCTTCCAATAGAACTGAAATCATTTAGTTTTAAGTGGGAACAATAAGAATAGGAAAGGCTGAAGAAAGAGAACTCAATTTAGCCATTTAAAACAGCTCATGTCCCCTTGAGTGTGGTACAGCAACAGCCTAGGCGAAATTGCTAAGAACACCACCTGCCTTCTGGCATCTGACTGTAAAATTCCAATATATATTTAAAGAAGAGAAACACCAGCCCGAGCAGGATTAACTGGCAATCCATCAGCAGAACCAATAACTTGTTTAATTTTTTTTCCTATGGGGAAAAGGAGGAGGTGCAGAAGCCAGCAATAGAAATAAGGTGAATCTACTCCGATGAAAAACAAAAATAAATGTAGTTGCAAAATGAAGTGAGAAGGATGTCATTTGGCATGCCGTGAAAACAGAAAGGGACTTAATGGATTGTATGGAACATAGTCCCCACCTGCCCCCCTGCTGCCATCCTGAGCTGCAGCCTGCATCTGCACCCGCCAGGTATTCTAGCCTGGAAGGTCATGTAAGGATTATTTCCACCTTCCCTTTGATTTCTATTTCCTCCCTCGACCGTTTTACTTCGAGGGATTTCCATTTCTTTTGGCTGCTGTGAGGTCTTGTATTTCAGGGGTCGTCGAAGCACGCCTGGATTTGTTGTCTCCTTTCTCAGGCTGGGAGGAAGTCCCAAACTGCTAGTGCATGTGGATTAGTTTGTTTCATGGGCTGGTTTCTTTCTCTTTTTTTTTTTCTTTCTTTCCCACTCTCTCCTCTTTTTCTACATGTCTCTCTCTAAGTCACCCTAGCTGTGGCATTTCATACAGGTCTCTAGCAATGCATCCCATTCCCTAATGTGATAGGATTGGAAGTGTTTGCCCTTTGGACCTTGAGTCCTGCTGCTCCTTGAACAGTGTGAAGCTCCTGTGTCTACCTGCAAATGGCATCTTCATTTCTCAAGGAACATTCCCAAAGCAGATTGCATGTGATTTTCTGCCAAACTGGCTCTCCCTTTCCTTACATAGGCACAAGTAGTGACCTACATTTATATCACTTTAAAAAATAACCTCACATTAAAAAGAATGCTGTTAGGGTCACAAAGTCAAGCACTCCAAAGGTGGGCGATGTCAGAATTAAGGCAGATTAACTCGGTTAATGTGTCTAAGGGTATGTCTACACTCTAGCAAGAGGTGTAATTTCCAGCTTAGGTGGACATAAGTGCACTAGCTCTGAGCAAGCTAGCACTAATAATAGAAGTGTAGCCATGGCATACGGGCAGTAGGGGGAGCTAGCTGCTCAAGTAAGTATCTGGGGTCTTGAACATGATTGTACTCAGGGCAGCCAGCCCATCCCACTGCCTGCCCTGCTGCAGCTACGTTTCTATATTTAGCACACCCACTCAATCAGAGCTAGCATATGTATGTCTACCAGAGCTGAAACTGGGTGCCGTTATATTGGCATAAAAGTGCTTATATTAGTGTAGCTTTCATAAATGTACAGGTATTATTATTGCTAACCGAGTTATTCCTGCCTTTATATATATGGCTTCTTATCAGTAGATCTCAAAGTGCTTCACAAAGGAGGCAAGTACCATGGTTCCCACTTGAGAGTTGGGGAAAATTGAGGCACGAAGAAGTGATATGATTTGACACAGCTACCCAGCAGGCAAGTGGTAGAACCAAGACTAGAACTCAGCTCTTCTCAGTCCCCGGCCAATACTTGATTTATTTGACTACATTGTCTCTCTAAGCACCAGACTAACCTTGACTGTAATAGCTTATGGCTGTAAATGTACAGGCCTAAGCTACACAGGTATAAACAACTGTTGCATTTATTTAGTTGGACTATATGGAAGAAAGGTGTGAACATAACTTAGTTACTGTTTAATATTAAACAGTGTTAAACAAGGTTCAGGGGCTGGTATATAGCTTTAGCTTTTTAGGCACTATGGAAAACACACCATTAAAATCCTTTAAACCTTTTATTAAAGATAACGAAAAGAAGGAAAAAAACAGGTAAGGAATTTGAATTTTAAAGTGTTGTCAGGTTTTTATTTTAATATTTTGTTCCTTTTTTTTTATTTGGAGAGAATGTTTAGAAGGAAAGGCCCCCTTGTCTGATAGTCTCTTACTGAGTCTCAGAGATGGCAGTAACTGTCCTTTTTGGGAAAAGAGAAGTTAGTTAAGATGGGCTGGAACTGTTGCTGTTAAAATCCAATCCTGTTTCATCCCTGATGGTGTTTGGGATTCAGCAAGAGCCAGCAGTGGTGGTGATGTCATCGGGGTCCCTCTCTCTGGCCAGGTCTGCTCAGGACATCTCTCAGCATGGAGAAGGTCCATGGTCCCAGGAGATGATGGGGGGTGGCAGCCATGATAGTGAAGCTTGCTCCACTAACCAATTTTTTCCCCCAAAGTCTCTTTCTTCAAGGACTGAAAAAGGGAGTAGTGGGCAGACTAACCCATCCCCTTGTTATTTTATTTACCAATTAGGCCTTGTTTTTGACACACCAATTTTGGTTCACTGATTTCTGGTACCACACTTTTCTTGTGTACCAAGCATAAGCTTAACACAGTCCTTGAGTTATATCTGTAGGCCCTCTTGTTTGGACTAGTTCAGTCTTTCTAGCTCCCTTTCGTATCTTTTCCCATCAACATTTGTTATTATAGGTTATGGTGACATCTTATGAACTTCCACATACTTTTTTTACAATTGAGCTCACAATTAGGGTAAATGTGTAGGCCCAAGCATTACCACATACCTTTATGCCAGTATAACTGTGTCCACACTAGTTTCAAATGATAGAGTTAAAGCCATACAAACCCTGTGTGTGGACTAGCCCATTTAAAGTCTTGCTTTGACCAGACACTGTCATTCTGTACACCTTCCAAATGAAAGCATTGCATTAAATATTACATTTATGCCATCAGTATTTCTGTCATGCTGAGAGAAGTGGGTTGGGTGGATTAATGGACATTTCTATTGAAGATCTGATCTGATAATTTCCTAATGTAAACACAAATTATTTGATTTCTTAACCTATGTGAATACATACGTGGAACATTCTTCCCAGTTACTGACATGCAGGTGTTTACCCCACCTTGTAGATGTGTACAATGTGTTATAGCACACACTTAGACAATAAAAGACAATGTCCTTTAGTTTTTCCATTCTCATTGTTAATAAGATGCCTTCCCCAGCATTGTGACAGGAAGCAGACACTGGTCAATCAGAATGTGAAAAGGACATTGACAATGTCATGTTTAATTCTCAGCTCTCCGTCACTTTGCTTCTGCCTAAGAGGGTATCCAATGTTCAGATTACAATTCTGCTTATTTGCAGAGACAGACTTATGGACCTGCCCCCTGCATGTGGTAGACTGAGGAAATTTATGTAGCTGTTTTCAGATTAAAGAATCAGCCAATGCAAGTTATCCAAGGCCTTACTTGTCTTTGTACAAGAGCGTCTTGAATATCATCAATGAATAGCGGGGCCAGAACCTGCTCCCAGGTAAGTCAGTGCTAAAACTCCCATTGACTTCTTCAATGGAAGCAGGCTGGGCCCATGCATTTGTTGCACGTAGTAACTTCTGAAACTGTGGATATTTATCCAAACTGAATGCCTTGGGTGTTTCACCCATCACCAGACACCAAGTTTAATCTGTGAGAATTATTATGCTTCCTCCATAGGTCATTGGTAAAATGAGTCATCACCTTTCCACCCTGGTTCGAAACAAGGCCCAACTACCTCAGTTTTCACAGCTTTGAATATTATACATACCGACAAAAAGACATCAAAGAGCAGTACTCTAAGGTCCTGGAGGCACTGGCTTTGTGTGACTGCCCATGACTCTGGAACAGCTAATGGAGAGAGACTTGGATTCTCACTCCTAGTGCTGAGACCCACATACAGCACTCACAGGAGCAGCAAGAGAGAGGAAGAAACAGAACAGAGGCAGGAGGAAATGCAATAAAAGGCAGAAGGAGAGAGAGCAATTCATTTTCCAAATAGGACAGTGCCCTTATCACATTAGAGACATTAAAGAATACACAGAGAAACCACTTTCCAGTTCTTATTTTTCTGTGTAAGCAATTGCTATCATTGCTACAGGGACGTGGTAAAAGTGTGATTGGAAAATCGCAGCGGGAGGTGATACACTAAACAATCTGTTAGGACATGGTTTGCAAAGTGGGAAACATAACGGAACAAGACAACACTTTCTTGCCAAAGTCTGTTCAAACTGAGGGTGAAAGAAAGAGCATGATCTGAGAAAATGACTTTGGGGGAAAAGGACGGTTTAGCCAGTCAGATTCACCAGCTGAGAATCCTTCCTATACATGCAGGGAGTGGATCTGAGAGGATTGCCTTCGTGTAGGAACAGGAAGATTCTGGACTCAAACTCAGGGCCTGATTCTCCTCTGGATGACACCAGTGTAAATCAGTAATACATTGGTGCTGGACACTGAAGTCAATGGAGTCCTGCAGGTGTAAAACTGATGTAAGTGAGAACAGAATCAGGGCCTTAGCCCTTAAAAGGAAACATTTAAGAAGCTAGGAATTGGGCCAACAATTAGGTCCTGTCTTGGGACTCAGGCTGGCATTGCTGGAACTGTATGTGCATCATCCAGGGTGATTACATTATTACTATTTGTACTTGTAGTAGCACCTAGAGATGCTAGTCAGGGCCCTTTGTGCTAGGTACACATGTAACGTATCCCACAAAGCTTATAGTTTAAGTACTTTCTGTTCAAGACATGGTCATTTCAAGGTGAAATATTGTGGTCAGAATGTACTCTGTGGCTTTAACCATATTTTACTTTCAGTTCTCGTCCCAGTTATTAAAGTGCAAGTTAAAGGTGTAGCATTCCTTATGGACACCTTACTTTTATTAGAGAAGGATATGTGCACACCGCCATCAAATCCGAAACCGCAGAGACATGCTATCTGGTTGGTTGTATTCCTAGTACTGTGTGGCAGCCGGATTTTCATCTGCCAAGTATTCATAACAGATAGGGAAAATACATTGCTGTTGAGGTGGAATTATTGGAAAATCCAGGGCCCTCGGTCTACGTTTAGGGATTTGGCAGAAGCTGACAATTTCAATGACATTTTCATTGACAGGCAGAACTCTTCAGTTCCTAAACTGTTGTGTAGCCCTGCTGTGCACTGTTAAACAGCTGCCAACACCCCGGAGATGGTTGCAGTGTGTCTTGTGTAGTGGCTTCAGGCTAAAAGGCAATACAAAAGGGAAGATATTATCTGCTAACATTGTTCGGGCACCATGAGTCTCACAGAGGTTTAGTCCATGACTTCTTTTACATCTAAGTCCGAGTCCTGTAGTGCCCTTGAGGGCAGGTTGCATTTCCTAACACAAATGCAAGCATTTCCATCATGCCACTACATGTCCAACCCGGTGCAGTCACATGCCTCCTGGTATAAACTGGTCTCTGTCAGAATCACCCCCATTCCCGAGGGATTTAAGTTGCTTGCTTTTTCCAGGCGAATGAGCACAGCCTTTGTTATTTATGTTGTGACATAGCACGTTCATGTGGGGCCAAGTTGGTAAATCATTACACTCCCGTTAGTTCCCTGTGATCCCTTAATGCTGCTTTTCCCTCTCCTTTCCCTGCCTTCTCCAAAAGGGACTCTGGGTCACTCTTTGTTCTCTTGTTCCCTGTCCGTGCTGTGCAATGAGATTCCAACAAGATGTCAAAACATATTTCTTATTCCAGCCGAAGCCAAGGCCTGAGCCTCCCCTGTGCCAGAGTTTTTATAAATATTTGATTTGCAGCAGCTAATCTGTTAGCTGTAAAGCACAGAGAGCTGTATAGGTGAGAACTGAACATAATCAGGGCGGGTTGGTGTGGTTGGAGCAACAGAGACTGATCCTGCAGTCTCACACCAAGCAGAACTCCTATGACTTCTGTCTGCTTTAGGTTTTCAAGATCCAAAGCTCAGCGAAGTCAGTGGGAGTCTTGTTTTTTATCAGACCCCATTTCCACAGCATTAAAAACTAGTGATGAATTAGGCGAGTAATCACCCTGCCCCCGATTCCTCCACAACAAGTGAAAAAGGAGAGAATTTAATCACAAATAAGTTAAACTGGAAGCCCTTTGGGGCAAGGACCATGTCTTTGTGTGTATTTATACAGCTCCTAGAACAATGGGACCCTGATCCTCAGGGCAATACTGCACTACAAACTATTAATAATAATCATTCAATTTCTGACCAGTCCCAGAGTAACTCCACCCATCCCACTCCCTAGAGTAGTCGTTTACATCTATCCAAAGTGTTACCACATCTGAAGCCACTGAGTTGGTGGCTCTATAAATTAGCAAAATCTTGCTTTGACGCATAGTGAGTCAGTTTCGTCCAGACGTCACAGAAAGAGAATGCAGACAGAATGCAACCCAGATTTGATTTACACAGTAGCCCTTTCCCAATTACATCTACACTGAGCTAGAGAGTGCAGGATGCTTCTGCACTCATCATGCAGCACTTCATGAGTAACCAGCAGATGCAGTGATACATTTTATTGTCTGTATTCTGACCAGTTGCTGTGAAGCCCTGGGCTAGTAATGAAAGAACCATTAGCTCAAGGAGCTAAAAAAGGAAGACAGTTTATGGGCAATTCTGAGTTTATTTAGATTATGAATATTCATGGTCTGTCTGGGCAATTTCACATTCATGCTTAGATAATGTAGATTTATGCTCCCACACAAACAGTGACTTGTGAATATTTATAGGCTTACACCTGGACATTATCTGACAGAGGTATGAATATTAATGAATACATCATCTGAATGAAAGTAAAAGGGTGCCACCTGGAACCTGAACTATGGTCCTGTCACTCCTGGAGAACAGGGGGAAAGCAGCCAAGCTAAGCTGATTGGGGAAGCAGCCACAGCTGGGGCCATGCCCCAGTCAAGCCACAGCTGGCCGTATAAAAGGGCTATGCTTTGCTGGGGAGGGAGTCTCAGATATCAGCCCTGCCCACTCTGACAGCTGTCTAAAAGTCCGTGACTCCCTAACAGGGTGGCCAGATGAGGCAGATCTGGAGTGTGGATGAGAAACCAAGCAGGAAGGCCAGGAGCTAAGGAACCAGCTGGAAAGTTGGAGGATAGGCAGATCTGCTTGTCAGTCTTGGCACAAGGACCAAATCGGCCACAGAGACTGAATTCTCTTCTCTCCCTAGAAGCAAGTCAGGGCTGGAGAACACTGGTAGGGCAGAGGGGATGACCGGGGGGTGGCTATTTGGACTGACACTGTTTGTGCGATCCCTGTCCTGTGGATAAATCCAGAACTTCTTGCCTGTCAGTCTAGCACCAGCTTCATTCAAAGAAGAATTAAAGATACCCCTAGTGTTGGCCACACCACCTTACAGGAGATATATCAGACATGGTTCTCTCTATCACTACTGACAAGTCCAATGTCCTTGTGTCCGGACTCAAGGCTTAAGGTCTTGACATTGTTTGGCCCCCTTCGCTCCCCTTCTCCCCCTATATCCAGTCTCTAAATCTAGTCACTAATTCCCCTTCAGTTATCATCACTGCAATCTGCCCTTTCCACTGCTCTCTAAGCTCTGCTATGACACCCTCATCCCCTTATTTGTATACAGGAAGCTAAAACCCCTCCTCTGTGCAAATCATCAGCGTTCTCTAGGATACAGGCTTGGGGAAGGGGCCACTTACAATATGTAGCCAAATGGCAAACTTAGAGTCACAAGGATCACATGTACATGACAAACCCCTTGACCCATCAGTATAAACCATTTTCTTCTTGGGCATAATTTGCTGGAGAGTTACCATCCAGCGTTTGCCAGGAGTCAATGTCACAGCAGCAAACAATTTCTAAGACTTACTAGCAGCTGCAAGAGCCAAAACACGGTGCCCGAGACACGTCAGCTTGCCTTTGCCCATGCCCCATTGCACTTCATCCTGGTTTTGAAAGTGATTCAGCACAACACATAGCTCAGTGGAACCTTAGGTAACCCATTCTCCAGTATCCTGATGCTGCCCAACAAGTGTTTCCTATGGACCAAGATTGCTTCTATTAATCTGCATGGCAGTTCCCTTGACCTAAATTCATTGAGGCAGTTGGAAGCTTTGAAGGCATGTAAAAATACCTACGGGCCAGTAGATACCACTTCTTCCTGTCTGCCCTCATTACATCTAGGCATCTGGCATTTTCCTATGGAGACTGCCTCCCCCATAAAGGAAAGCACAGCTCCCGTCCCTCTTGGGGTGGGCAGATAGACTGCCCATGGCAGATGAGTGGGGCAGGGGGGCTGGTTCAGTGCCGTAGCAATCGCATTGCCTTTACTCTCTTGTCTGTCCACATCAGGTCTCTGGCATGTCAGCCTCATTTAAGCACAGAACTCTGCAGGGTGATAGCTCTGCTTGAAATGCAGTCAGGCAGCCTAAAGAGCTACCGCTTAAAAGTTTCTGTTCCCAATCAGTGGTGAACAAATAGCCTTCATCTGCCCTCCTTTACACCTGCAATGGACTGTGGTCACCATTTGTGTCTGGCTACTAGGGATGGGTGACTAAGGACTGGCCTGGACATTTCCTGGCTCCAGCTGGAAGTGCCAAAACACCATAAGAGATGCTGTTCCAAACTAGAGAAACAAAAAGTGGGCTAGGGGCTGAACCTCTTAGGGGGTAACTGTGGTGTGAGAACACAGCACAACCATTTCACATGCAAAAATGTCTGGAGGCACAAGCACTCTGAATTGTGCAAAGGATGCTAGCAATGCTTAGCTGCACCAGCTCATGACTGAAATGGTGCCTCAGCTACTGGCGATGGGCTCATGCAAACTTCTCCCCACAGGCATCTGGTTGCTATTTAATTACGAACAGTTCTAATTAATTACTGGCTGATGTCCTGAAGCATGAAGGATGCTATTAGTTATACAGTTTTACCCTATCCAGTTTGTGATATTCTTATTTTTCACAGAAGTGTCTAAACATTTTTTAAGAAATCCTACAGCTAAACTCTTTTCCCCTATAATACCTCGTGGCGGGGAGTTCCACAGGTTTATTATATTCTGTGGACTAAAAATATTTCCTTTTGCTATGTTAAAAGCTGCTGCTTTATAGTTTTGTGGGTAGCCCCAGCACTTCTGGGACATGAGTTTTCAGGGTGAAAATGGGCCCCCTCTTCTCATCTCTGGATGTGATGGAATATATGCATACTATAAAATGTCTTCCATTGGACAGCTTTCAGCCACTATCTTTGAGTCACTCAGGGTTGAATCCTCAGCTTGATACAGTGTGAGGCTTTGCTGAAGCACACAGTTTACAGGCTGCCTCTGATTGTCCAAGGCACTGATATCAGCTATGCAAATCACAGCAAACTGAGTACGTGGAATACAATGAACACAAAGCTCTCCTGCTGCTTTAATTCTAAGACCGTATCCTGGTGGTTTTCTATGGGTTGTTTTTTTTTAAATTAATTCTTTTTTACGCCTAGGAGAGAATTAGCACCATGACTGCAATAATTGCTGTATCCTTAGAAACAAGGGAGGGAACAAAAAAAAAAACCCAAAACCTGTCATCTTATCTTTCAAAAGCCCAGAGAATTACAGAACATATAGCTTATTCCTCTCTAGCAGTATTATTTCCCCTGTCCCAAGAGCAGCCAAACTTTGCCCAACTAAAGGATCCCCAAGGCCATACCTACATCAGTTTGAAACCATCTTCATCTTTAATAAGGCCTACACAGACCATAAATGCCATCATGCAATGATCCTTCTTCTTCAGAGAGGTTCCTAGCTACCAATGTGATATGCACCTTAGTCTTAGATAGATGGAACATCCCCTGCTCAAATCATGGAGACCATAGTCACCACACACTACCCTCCATGGACACAGCAGCAGATTCTGCTCAGGACTCCCTGGGTTACATTTGACCATGGGTTGCCCTCTAGCCAACCCACCCTACAAATCTATTGGGAGTTGCAAACCAACTCCAGTCTAGGGGCTCTCAGTCTGCATGGTTTTGTCTAGCGAGGTTCTGATCTGGTTCCCATCACCATACAATCTGAGCACTTTGCACACAGCTAGGGTGGCTTACAGGCATTTTCCTTGCCATGGCACCTGCAACCAAGTGGCCTTAGTGGATTTATCCCTGACACAGCCTTGAGAGATCATGATTATGTTGTACGACACGCCCCCCGCCCCCCCATTGTACAGACAGGGAACTGAAGTGCAGTGAGAGTGATTTGCTCAGGGTCACATGAGTCTTTGGCAGAACCTGGAATTGAACCTAGCTTGCCAGAGTTCTAAGCCAGAGCCTTAACCACAGGACCCCTCATCCCCCTTTTCACTGCCTACCCAAAAGAGAGAATTCTGAAGCAGAAAGGGGTTATGATAACTTCATTTTTTGTGAGTTGATTTTATACCTTCTTCTAGAGAATTAAAAGACTTTCCATGCACATTAGTCTCAACAAGGCAAAGAACTGATTAGCTATAATCTCAGCTAAGCTAAGCCTGGTGTTAGGAGAGATTTAGGCTACTTCTGCAGCACAGGCTAGGGGGTTGATTCCCTGCTTACATAGACAAATTCTTGCTAGCTCTCATCCAAGCAGTGTAGCCACAGAGACATGGGCAGCTGCAGCAGCCGCACAGGCTAGCTGCCCTGAGTACAAACTTGCCTGAGTCCCACTGGTGTGTTCTTGGGTGGCTAGCCCATGCCACCACTTCCTGCTGCTCGTTCTATAGCAGCTGCACTACTATTTTTAGCATGCCAGCTTGATGAGTGCTAGCCCAAGTACGTAGCCATGAGCTGGGAGTCACCCTCCAGCTTGTCGTGTAGTCGTAGCCTTAGCGGACCTGCTGCAGCCCTTTTAAACCTTTTGATAGCTACTAATTTTCCTGTTCTTTCTTTTCAAGAATTTGGCAGTGCTATTGTCATGTACACCCCTGATGTTCTTCAAGTTCCATGATCTTTTTTGCTAGCAAGGGATTTATAACCAGCTACTTATCTTAGCAGTTTCAGCAGAAGGGCCAAGAATTAAGTGGGCCAAGGAAACTGAATTGAACTCTTGTTGATAGAAGATCCTTTCAAGTCACAGCTGAGGAACACGGACACCACGTCTGATCCACAGTGCATTGAAGTCAATGGGAAGACTCCTATTGATTTTGATCGGCTTTGGATCAGGCTCTGTGGGTGGGAGACGTTTGTCCTCTGATGTTAATGCCGTGCACGTTCTGTGGATTAACAGAGGCTAATACGGTGATTATGGTGAAACAAGGACTCTGACAGACAGACGGACTTCAGTCACCAAAGCTGTCAAGCCAGCAGTTTTGCGAGCACTAACTTCATGCACACCCCAAAGGGAAGGCAAAATACTACATTTATTCAAGCACACTTATAACAACACTGCCACAAGTCAGATTCACAGACACCAAAAGGTCATTCTATAACTACTGCAAAATCTGTTAATCAATAGAGCTTCAGGTCCAAATTCTGCTCTTATTTGCCCCACTGCACGTTTCGAGACTACAGGCTAACATTGCTCCTTCAGTGGATTTCCACCAGTGCAACAGAAGAGAATCTGTCCCCCATAAAGTTCATCCAAATCCTTTCACTTACACATCAGGATTTTATTTTTAGCTGAGCAGCTGCAGGTGAAAACAGCAAAAACCTCATATTGCTCCATCCAGATGGCTACTCAGTTGCCTATAGTCTGGCTGACGCAGCATGGAGGGTCCGTGCCTGTGTTTCTGTCTCCCTTGCTTCCACCTTGTCTTCGCAAGAGCACTGCCTGAGCAGAATCATCGCTCAGCCCCATGAGCTCTACCTTAGCATGGAGACAATGCTGTGCAAAGGAAGCTTGAGCCTGCATGAACAGTCCTGGGAAGTGTCCTTTCCTGGGGAATGATCTGCCATTGGCTGGTCTCTTCAATGGCAGGGAGAAGTGCCCCAACCTGCCCATTTTTTGCAAGTTGTCTCTGTCAAGCTGCCTGCTGCTTCATTTGCAACAGATCTCTGTGGTTTTGGCTTGGAGATCTGACCCACTTAGAAGAGCAAACCGGGGGTGGGAGAACATCCAAAAGAGAAACCGGGATGCAGTTTGATCATTTTATCTGCATTGTCTGGGTGCCATCGGAATACATTAACTCCTTCATTTATCACGGCGCTATCATTAGAAATTGCAATTATTTCTGAATGCCACACTGACAAAATGTTTAATTAGCTACTTCACTGCGTTAATCACTTCTCGGAAACAAGGAAGAACTAAAGGCACTGGCGTGAGGCCCCATTATATTTTATAGACATGTATGCGGGATGGAGGAAACTGTAATAAATGTCCCAATCATTATGCGGCGATAAAGGTCAAACATTAGTGCAGCGTTCATATATCTTAATCCATTCACAAGGAGCACAGACCTGCCCCCGGCACCTTTTATACAAGGGATGACAATAAGCAGCCTGAAAAACAACTCATAGAACCAGCTGACTTTTCACTTTCACAATTCAGAGTGGTGTTGCTCTTGTACCGCAGGGGATAGATATGTGGCATGGGATTGTGGCTCAGAGGAGATAACCATTAGGAACCTTTTATAGCAAGGTTCTCCAAGAGTTTTCATTAATTTTAACTGCAAGCTCCATTTTGCTTTGCTTTATGAAGTTAATCTTATGTGTGATTGAGAGTGTTAGGAGTCACAAGGCCTGACTCATGACTAGCTAGAAGGGGTCAGTGACCACACTAGTGTAAAAATAACATGCATGAGAGAAGAGTGAGGCCTAATTGTCCCATTAACCTCAGAACAGGCACAGTGCCAGCAGCAGGAGTGCAAGTTTCCCATAGACCCTGCCCCACTGATGTGCTCTGAACTTGGGGCATCATCCCAAAGGTTACTTCGGTTTCCATGGTCCAGTTAGTGCTCAGCCTTGCTACTAAGACAGCCAACATGCATTAGAAATATGACAGATTGAATCTGTCTGTCCATCTATTTATTATACTGTATCCATCCCTGTGGTATAACACACAGATATAGTTTCTGTAATGTAGACATGTGTCCACTAATTAATGGAGCAAGACTATCAAATTCACTTTGCATCGACCAGCAAAGAGCCGTCAGATGGTAACAGAAATCAGCTAGCAGAGATCTGTGGTGGATTCAGACTAGCAATCTAGAGATAAAAGCCAGGTACTTAGGTGGCCCTCATGACTGTAGCACCTCACAATTATTAATGGATTAGTCTTCACAACACCCCTAAGAAGTTGGGAATCCTTTGCACCACCAGCTATGGGAAGTATCATCCCCAATTTACAGGTGGCCAATTGAGGCACAGAGGAGATTAAATAACTTTCTCAAGGTCATTCAGGAAGTTTGTTGCTGAGCCAGGAATCGAGCCCATAGATGATTGTCCTATCCACTAGACCACCCTTCCTATCTTCAGGGAAGGAACTGGCTCAGCTTGAAGCCAGACCCACTCAATTGCTGGTAGCCCTCTGATTAAAAACTATTGCTTTAGCCGGGCAAATCACTAGATAATGGATGGTAAAGAACAATCCTGAATTGGCTGGATAGGAAGATGTATTAGATAGAACCTAAGATGGATGAAACTGCAGGAGAGCAGTATTCTTGAATGATGTGAGAAATAGATGCACTCATTAAAGTGGCAAAAGAAGACTGGCTTGAACAATAGTGCATCACTATAAAGAACTCTTTTGCTGCAAAAGATGCTAGGAGGGTCTACAACAAACCATCAAGACTTTTTCAAATGGTTTCTCTGGCAGGAAAAATATCATTTTACCCATCCTTTGAGGTAGGTATTGCTGAAGACGGCATAATATGAGCACAACAAATTCTAAGATGGATGTGAAAGACGATGGAGAGATCTATGTGCAAAGCTCAACTTATCCGAATGACGCTCTTCCTACAATCAAAGTTGAGGATGGAATGTGAACACCAAAAAGTAATAAAGGCTCTGAATTGGATAACGTACAAACAGAACTAATTAAAATGGATGGAGGTGCACTCATCCAGGCATATCATTAGCTTGTCACTGTGAACAGGGAGTCTGGAAGATGATAGCTCAAGACTTGGACACAGTTCCTGAATGTTCCTGTTCATAAAAAGGGGGACCCAGATGGAGGTGCTGAAACAATTTTCGCAGTGGGGGTGCTGAAGGTGAAGACCATGTATTTGGGTCAATATTACTACTTCAAGCCAGGGGGTGCTTCAGTACCCTTAGTTCCAGCACCTATGGACCTAGCTGCTTGTAGAAATTCCCACCCAGCCTCATTATTGATACACCCTAGCAAAACACTGCTGCCCAGCATCCTGAACTGAATTGTGCCCAAGAAAGAGAGTGTGATAGGGCGTTCTCCCATCACACTGTCCTGGGAAGGGCTGATGTGGCTCAGAAGGGGTTAAGTAACCTGATAGGCCACACTTGAGGGAGAGTTAGGCTTGATAAGCAAGCATTGACTGAGGATGGAACCCAACTGGGCAGGAACAAGCAGGGCTGGTATAAGGTCAGGAAGGGAGAGTAGAAGGGGGAAGCAGTGTGAAAGCCTGCAGTTACTCTGTGGGCTGAGAGAGGGAAAGGAGGAAACCCGGGGGGAAAGTAGAAGCCCTGGGATCCTGGCCCTGCAGGAAGGGTTTGCCCAGAGACATGGTGGAGAAAGAAGCCTGATAGATGTGGAGAGGAAGCCACCCAGGGAAATGGCAGCAGGATATTGCAATGGAGCAGACCTCAGCTGTTGATTGTAAGGACTCTAGGCTGGAACCCTGAGTAGAGGGTGGACCCAGGTACACCTACCAGCCACTGGGGAAGTGGCATTGCCTTGAATTCAAGAACTGCTGGGAACAGTACCTGGTCAGCCAGTCCAGTCAGACTTTGATATCCCGCAAGGGGAAAACTATACTGACCTTGCTGGAGAGCCAAGCCCCAAAGAGGGAGCACCCCCAGTCATTAAGAGGAAGCACTGTACAGGGCCGGCTCCAGGGTTTTTGCCACCCCAAGCAGCAAAAAAAACACCCCAAAAACCCCGCGATCTGCAGCTCTACCGCTGCCGCTTCTGTCTTTGGCGGCAATTCGGCGGCTGGTCCTTCGCTCCGAGAGGGAGTGAGGGACCCACCACTGAAGACCCGGACGTGCCGCCCCTCACCGTTGGCTGCCCCCAGCAGCTGCTATTCCCCAGGCAGGAAGTGTTCCAGTGGTGAGCAGAGAACCTGTTACAGAGAGAACCTTCTGGCTGAAGAACAAGCTGGGTTCAGACCCAAGGGAGTGATGGAGGCAGAGAAGTTAGGTTTAAAGATAGCATATGAAAAGACAGTGGTGACAATATTCCTGCCCAGATCTGAGGCGGCATTGCAGTGCATTGAGAATTTCAAATGCCGGGCAGCAGGACTACAAGAGCCACTAAACATCACATGGGGAACATCTATGCTGGAATAAAAGACCCACTGCTGGCCCAGGTCAGCTGACTCAGGCTTGCGGGGCTCGGGCTACAGGGCTAAACATTGCTTTGTAGATGTCTGGGCTTGGGCTGGAGCCCAGGCACTGGGACCCTCCCCGCTCACAGAGTCCCAGAGCTCGGGCTCCTTCTCAAGCCCAAGTGTCTACACAACAATTTTATAGCCCCTCAGCCTGAGCTCTGCAAGCCAGAATCAGCTGACCCAGGCCAGCTGTGGGTGGTTAATTGCAATGTAGACGTACCTTTAGAGATGCAATGTAAAGTTGGGCATGTGGTTGCTGTTCTAGCAACACTCAGCCACATTTGGAGCAGCAAAGGAATTACTATGAAGTGTAAAATGAAACTGCTGCCATCTCTTTGTATTCCGAAACTTGCTACATGCACGTGAGACATGGGTGTTAAGGAAACAAGGCCTTAAACAGCTTCTGCCTTTGAATTGAAATGCTGCTGGCAATTGATGCTCATTAGCTATATCTCACATAGGACTAACAAAGAGGTAATTGTCCGAATCTACAGCATAACCCGGATGATATCTGATATCATGAAGATGATCAGACAAAGCAAACTTGAGTTTGCAGGAGACGTGAGTCAGATGAGCAGAGGAAGATTGCTGAAGCAAGTTTTACAGGGACAGGGGTCCGGGGTACACATAGTTAATATGATTTGATAATGTGAGTAACTGGAGGGGATGTGGTATGGCACATTTCTCAAGGCTATGTGAAGACTGCAAAAGTAGTGGAGGAAGACTACTGGCCAATGACTCCTGTGTGCTGAGTTTACTATTCATCGTGATGTGTTTTTATGGTGCTTTGAACTATGAGAATAATAATACGTCGTTTCTACCTCTGAGTTCTTTCATTCAAGTGCTGCTGCTGCTGTAGCTTGCTATAGAGTGGAGCCACTGAAAGCTTAAGATTTCTGATATACTTAATGCAGGGAAACGTTCTGGCTCACAAACTCCAATTATTTTTAATATAGGGCCTGCCCATAAAACATACAGTCTCCCTTGTTTTCCGCAAACTCATCAATAAACATTAATGTACAGGGATATAAAAGTAATTCATTAGTTTGTTGACACACAATTGCTTATCTGTGTGTGTGATGCCATCCAGCCTGTTACTGATGTTATTTTAATGGTGCAGTGTCATTAAGCAGTAATGTTAGTACTTCTATTAATATCATTTGGGGTGGTTCTTAATAACTGTGCCACTGACTGCAGCATCTTCTGTAAGACTCAGGCAGGAGGATAATATATCTCTGAGCAAACCAATAGCACATCATCTGTAACCGTTCAGCATCCTATTAGGCTGCTGAATCACCAGGGTCTGACATCCACAGGGCTACCAACTTTGAATGAAGTACTTGAGGAAATCTGTAAGTAACTATCCTACCCCAAAATCTGTTGGTTTTCTGAAACATGTATATGCTAAAGCAAGTTAGCAGAGGGTTACCACTAGAGCTGGGTAAATAAGTGATTTTTTGTTTGTTTGTTTGTTTGTTTGTTTGTTTTGTTCACTGGCAGTTCTGGAAAATCTAAAAAAAAAAAAGAGAGAGAGAGAGTTTAAGTTAAATCAAACATTTTGTTTGACCCAAAGTGAAATGTTTTGTTTCAGGAATTTTTAATATGAGCAAAAGAAATGAAGGGCTAAATTCACAAAACACTCTCCAGGGAGACATGCCCCTCCCCGCCTTATAACCTCTAACCAACTGAGTTGGGCATGCCTCTAGGATGTGAGAGATGCAGGTTTGAATCACTACCCTACAGCAGGGACTTGAAGCTCTGGTTTTCACAGCCAAGGTGAGTGCCCTAAAAACCAGGCTACTGGCTATTCTGGAGTGGGTATTTCTCAACCCCACCTGGTGAAATTGTTCCACTTGGTATGAAATATGTGAATGGTCACTGAGCCAGGAAGAACGATGCTATGGCCCAGTGGTTAGGGCAGTCACCTAGGGGCATGGGACACCTGAGTTTCAGTCCCTGCCCCACTGAGTAGTTAATTATTTATACAATGTGGAACTGCTTCAGCAGAAGGGAGAGCGAGATACCCCCACCCCCACGAATAGGTAGTTAGGACACTTACCAGGCAGAAGGGAGACCTGGGGTCAAGTCCCTGCTCTGGAGTGGGGATTCAAATTTGACCTACCACATCCCAGCTGAGTCCTCTAACCACTGGCCCCCTTGAGCATTTTCCCCTATACCACGCATGAGGACTTCACAAAGAGCGAGTGCAAGGCAGACTGTGCAGGAATGCGTTCTGCATGCCGTGCTGACGTAACATGGCTGAGCTTGGGATAAATTAGATATGTTACAACCAGGGGCGGCTCTAGAAATTGCGCCATCCCAAGCAGGGCGGCACGCCGCGGGGGGCGCTCTGGCGGTCGCTGGTCCCGCAGCTCCGGTGGACCTCCTGCAAATGTGCCTGCGGAGGGTCTGCTGGTCCCGCGGCTCCGGTGGACCTCCCGCAGGTATGCCTGTGGATGCTCCACCGGAGCCGCGGGACCAGCGGACCCTCTGCAGGCATGCCTACGGGAGGTCCACCGGAGCCGCCTGCCGCCCTCCCGCGGCACACCGCCCCAAGTACGCGCTTGGCGCGCTGGGGTCTGGAGCCGGCCCTGGTTACAACACAGGCCCCCAAACTCTTGTTTTGGCTGGAAAGGAATTAAACTGGGAACTCATATATTTTTTCTAAGATGTAACATTGGTCATTTTTCACTCTTAGCTATTTGTTCTGTCACTAATTTGGGAGCCTTTCTATGTCTTTTATTAATTATTATTTTAAAAGCTTTACAGTACTTTTGAGGGTCTGATCTTGCAGTCCCTACTCAGGATCTGGGTCTAAACAGACATCAGTAAGGGGGAGCTGTTATGATTGGCCCATGTAGGCCATCTACAGGATGCTGCAGTTGTGCTGCCTATACTTAAATAAAAGAAAACTGGACCAGCTTTTCTAATTTGGTGTCCTTGCCAGAGGCCTGATTGTGCAGTCTTTGTGCTTCCACCACACCCTGTGAAAACAAAGAGAGTTTGGGCTGATCAAGAGCTGCAGGACAGGGGTACCTAAGTACAGGACTTGGCATTCGCTCTGTCTGAGCTTGGGGTTGCGTGGTCCTGGCTTTGCACAGCTTTGTATAGAGGTGCTGAAGAATAAATGGTGGGCTGTGTCTAGAAGAGAGTAAGGAAGCTCTGAGTGCCATTGTGTGACAGCTAAATGGAGCAGTGAGGATTCTGACGATTCTATGCCTGCTTTCTGTAGAGCTTTCTTTTAAGGGCATGTTTCTCAGCTTCAAATGGGAAGCTAGATCTAGAGAGTGAGAGTAAAAACAATTCCTTCCACAATAAGGCCTGGTCTACACTAGGACTTTAATTCGAATTTATCAGCGTTAATTCGAACTAACCGCTCAACCGTCCACACCAGGAAGCCATTTAATTCGAACTAGAGGGCTCTTTAGTTCGAATTTGGTACTCCACCCCGGCAGGTGGAGTAACGCTAAATTCGCACTTGCTAGCTCGAATTAGGCTTGGTGTGGATGCTAATCGAACTTAGCAGCTCCGGGAGCTATCCCACAGTGCACCACTCTGTTGACGCTCTGGACAGCAGTCCGAGCTTGGATTCTCTGGCCAGCCACACAGGAAATGACCTGCGAAAATTTGAATTCATTTTCCTGTCTGGGCGGTTTGAATCTGACGTTCTGGTTGCACATCGGGGCGAGCTCCGCAGCACCTGCAACGATGCAGAGCTCTCCAGCAGAGGAGTCCGGGCAATCCCAGAATAGAAAGAGGTCCCCAGCATGGAGTGACCGGGAAGTCCAGGATCTGATCGCTGTGTGGGGCGAGGAGTCTGTGCTCGGAGCTGCGCTCCAACAAGCGGAACGCCAAGACCTTCGAGAAGGTCTCTAAAGCCATGAAAGACAAAGGATACAGCCGGGACGCGATGCAGTGCCGCGTGAAAGTGAAGGACCTAAGACAAGGGTATCAAAAAGTCAGAGCGGCAAACGGACGCCCGAGCCCAGCCCCAGACATGCCGCTTCTACGAGGCACTGCATGCCATTCTAGGTGGGTCTGCACCAGTGCCCCACCAGTGACGGTGGACTCCGAGGACGGAATAGTGTACCGGGACAGTTCCCCTCCCTGTTCGCCGATGGGGAAGATGAGGAAGGGTCTTTAGAGGACGGCGCAGGCGACATCGAACCCACTCCCGCTTTCCCTGACAGCCAGGATCTCTTCATCACCCTCACAGAGATCCCCTACCAACCGTCCCCGCCTTAACCAGGACTCGGAATCAGGGAAGGATCAGGCGGTAAGTGCTACAAACAGGGAAACATTTATTATTTTAAGAAACAGGGATTTATATAAAAAATAGAAATACTATATAAACATTTTTAAATATGAAACTAAACAAACAGCAGGTCTACACAAACAGCAATGGAGCAATAGTCCTCTGGGGATATTTCAAAAAGCTCTCAGAGAGCAGCTGGAAAAGCCTCAGCAAGAGGTTTCTTGGGAGAGGTGCTTTATTGGGTGCTCCGTTGAAGCACACTCTTCCGCGCCATGCCATCCTCAGGTAGAGGGGGACCATCGCCTACGAGCATGGCAGCGTAGGGTCCTGGTCTGTGCAGGGCTTCTATTAACATCCGCTCTCTCTGTGTGCGCCTGACACGCCTCAGGGTGATGTCGTTGTGGAAGTGCTGCATCTAATTAGTGGAATTAGTGTACTGTTACTATTGTGCATGGTAGACTTTTACTTTGCATAAGAAAGACCCTCGCTTAACAGAGTTTTACTTTGCATAAGAATGACCCTCGCTAACAGAGTTTTACTTTGCATAAGAATGACCCTCGCTTAACAGCCACGTGTTGCAGGCCTCAGAGGAAAACCATACAGGGGTCTTTCGCGCTCACTGGCGGGAGATGCCGCATAACGCTCATCTTTTCTGCTTTGCACATTGCCTCCAGCAGGAGAGCACAGCTAAGCACTATCTGATAAGCAGTCTGTACTGTAAGGCTTACCAGGACTTTGTGCAAGAGGGATGCAGCTGTCTCTCTCGCCATGCGCTATCCAGTGCAATCGCGCCAATGAGAGCGTATTCCGAAATCTCGGACTAGTTCCGAGATCTCCTGAGACTTGGTTCCCTGTTTGGTCTTCTTAACTGAAAATGACTAGACTGTGTTTACTGTTGGCAAACATGTATTTGTTCAAGGAAATCACCTACTTTTTCGCATCACACAGCTTCGGCTCCTTCACGGACTGCCCCGCCATCCCCCTCGCAGAGGCTGGCTCAGATTAGACGCCGAAAAAAAAGACAAGGGACGACATGTTCCAGGAACTGATGGCCAGCTCCAGAGCGGAGGCGGCAGAGCAGAGACAGTCGAGGGAGAGCCTGTGTCAGCAGCATCGCACACACATGGAACGGGAGGATAGGTGGCGGCAGGAAGACCAGCAGGCGACTCAAACGCTGCTTGGTCTCATGAGGGAGCAAACGGACACGCTCCGGCGCCTTGTAGATGTTCTGCAAGACCACAGGCAGGAGGAGAGAGCCCCCCTGCAGTGCATCTGCAACCGCCCTCCAACGCCAAGAAGTCCTGTCCCCCCCTCACCCAAAGTGACAAGAAGGAGGGGCGGTAGGGGCCGTGAGAACTGTCACGGCACCGCAGCAGAGCGCTAATGTACAAGACACCTCTCACGCTGAAAATTTGTCGAAGTTCTGCCCTTACAGGATCACCCAGTCCCAAATCCAAGTTTCAACCCCACTGTGTATAACATTATTAAAAGCGGTTTGCTGTTACTCTCTGTTTCCGCCACGTTTCTCGTGTCAGAAGACTTTGTGGGGATTTTTAATTACAGTGCATAGCCCACATTACCAGGGTACAGACTTGGGGCAGGGTCAACTGCAGGGCACACACAGACTGCAGTCACTAGGCACCAGGGACAGTGTGTGTGGTGTATGCTGCCCGGTCTTTCCTTGATGTGTAGGGTCCTGGTGCCTGACATCCCCGAATGTAAAGGCAGGCTTCCTTCACATGCATTTGGACCGTAGTCACGATCCTCCCCGGTGCCCCGAGCCCCAAAAAGAGACCTCATCCAGGGGCAGATACTCACCCTTCCCCCACACCCCTCACCCCTTCCAACGCCCAAACCCACAGCCGTCATGGTAACCCCTATCCAAGGACGGCACCCTCGCCTTCCTGCAAACCCACCCATCAGTGCACACCTTAACCAGCACAGAATGCTTCCATGTTTCAACGAAGAAACAGAAATGCAAAGTCAACGAAAGATTTATTATTAATTACTAAAACATGTCCTTAGTTTTAAAACGTCCTTGGGAAGTGGGGAAAACTTGGTTTATGATCAGGCTCTCTTAAAATCAAGTGGACAGTCACAGGTTACCCTGCTCTGCGAGGAAACTCGCTTTCAAAGCCTCCCTGATGCATATCGCTTCCCGCTGGGATATTCTCTCAGCACGGGTGTCTGGCTGATCATAAACAGCAGCCAGGCGATTTGCCTCAACCTCCCAAGCGGCCAAAAGGTCTCGCCCTTGCTCTCACAGAGATTGTGGAGCACACAGCAAGCAGCAATAACTACGGGGATATTCTTCTCGCTGATGTCCGAGCGAGTCAGTAAGGTCCGCCATCTCCCTTGAGACGTCCAAGCACACTCCACCACCATTCTGCACTTGCTCAGCCGGTAGTTGAAGAGTTCCTTTTCAGTGTCCAAGGCGCCTGTATAGGGCTTCATGAGCCAGGGCATTAGCGGGTAGGCCGGGTCCCCGAGGATCACTGTAGGCATCTGCACATCCCCAACCGTTATTTTGTGGTCCGGGAAGAAAGTGCCTGCCTGGAGGCGTCTAAACAGACCAGAGTTCCTGAACACACGCGTCATGAACCTTGCCCGCCCACCCGACGTTGATGTTGGTAAAACGTCCCCTATGGTCCACCACAGCTTGCAGCACCATTGAAAAGTAGCCCTTTCGGTTAATGTACTCGCTGGCCTCGTGGGCTGGTGCCAGGATAGGGATGTGAGTCCCATCTATAGCCCCACCGCAGTTTGGGAATCCCATCGCGGCGAAGCCATCTATGATGACCTGGACATTTCCGACAGTCACTACCTTTGAGAGCAGTTGCTCAACGATTGCGTGGGCTACTTGAATGACAGCAATCCCCACGGTAGATTTGCCCACGCCAAAGTGGTTCGCTACTGACCGGTAGCTGTCTGGCGTGGCAAGTTTCCAGAGGGCTATGGCCACTCGCTTCTGCACAGTCAGGGCTGCTCGCATCCTTGTGTCCTGGCGCCTCAGGGCAGGGGACAGCAAGTCACACAGTTCAAGGAAAGTGTCCTTACGCATCCTGAAGTTTCGCAGCCACTCTGTGTCATCCCAGACCTGCAGCACTATGCGGTCCCACCAGTCTGTGCTTGTTTCCCAGGCCCAGAATCGCCGTTCCACACCATGAACTTGACCCATTGCCACCATGATCTCCACTGCCCGGCGTACCCTGCTTTGTGAGAGGTCTGCGCCACTCTCCTCACCGTGCTGCCGGAGCCTCCTCGCCCGGTTTCTCAGCATCTGACTGTGGAAGAGGTGGACGATAACGTGCGAGGAGTTGACAACAGCCATAAGTGCAGCGATGATCGCAGCGGGCTCCATGCTCGCAGTGCTGTGGCGTCCGCGCTGTAACCGACCAGAGAAGGGCGCGAACAGATTTCCCGCCGGCGCTTTCAAGGAAGAGAGGGAGGGCGGGATTGACGGTTCAATGACGACACATTTTTCCCCCCAGCATGCATTGGGGGGAAATCCCACAATTCCAATGGGCAGCGGGGAGTGCGGGAACTGTGGGATAGCTTCCCACAGTGCACCGCTTCCAAAGTCGAAGCTGGCCCCGTGAATGTGGACTCAGAAGTTCGAATTTGTGTATTTAGTATGGATACACAAATTCGACTTATTAAGGTCGAATCCACAAATTCGACTTAAGTAGATTCGAAATAGTCCTGTAGTGTAGACAAGCCCTAACCCTCTCAAAATGACGGGGACTTAAATTGAATGGAAGTGCCTGCTAACCATTAGCTGTTTAATTACATGCTGTGCCCTGCTTAGAGAGAGGTTGATGGCTGAGCTCATCTACACCAAGTTCAGTGGAGTCACTCCTGATTTACATCAGGGTATGTGAGAGAAGAACCAGACTCTCTGCCTCTCTGCTTATATTTTCATCTGATAAAGAAGGTATCAAAATGCACCAAGAATCTGTTCTTATGATATTTCAGACACTTCCAAAAATAAGGCCCAAGGAAATTTGTTCCCCCAACATCAATTTCCAAATAAAGGAGTTTGGAAGAAGAATCTGAACTTTTAGCTGTTTGACTGACCTTTTGGGGGGGGGTCATCTCTGCAGCCACTAGCACTAACACCAGGTAAGGACAGTACAAAGTAAATACTTTCTCTCTGTTCCATGGAGCACAGGCTACATAGCAATTATTTTTAGACCCACTAAGTGTAATTACTGAGCCAGCTTCAGCATCTTGCAGTTGCTATGTGCAATAATTACATGCTATTCACCAAGAACCCTTCTGTAGTTGCTATGTGGGTAAGGGATAGTTACATGGTATTTGTGCTTTGCAATTCAAAGGGACACTGTCAAGCCATTTCGGTCCATCATTTAGGTTTTGCAAAAGAAAAGAAAATGAAAAAATTATAAAAGCTAATATACATAATCATATTATTAAAAATATAATAAAGCTCTTTTGGGTTTGTAAGCTAAACATCACACACCTGCACAATGTGTGCCATGACTCCCTTTAATGGCTGGCCCGCAGAGAAGATACTGGTCTACTATTGCTTCCAATTAATGGAATCATATTTTAGCTCAGGTAATAGAGGGTTGTATTTGGGCATTAAAGGTCCTAGGTTCAAATCCTGTTTCTAATCCACCAAGGGGTCCCCTACATAAACACCGACCCTGTGCATGGAAAACCAGAGGTTGAAATTGACAGAAAGTGAAAAGTAAATAAAAAGGACCAATGATAAAAAGCAGAGCTGGTATTTCCAAATGTGATGAGTCCCAAGGGCAAGCCACGCTTTGTGGGGGTGAGGTGGTAGCAGTTCCTATGCACTGAAACCTCACTTGCTCCAAAGGAGCTACAGAGACCCTCAAAAATAGGCCGCTCTGGCTGAAAAGGGAGCATATAGCCTGGTTGGCCAGAAAGCATGCTGCCTCGGCGCTTCTTCTCGGCAGACCTGGCATAATTCAGTTAAAGCTGTGGAGCAGCAGAATCACTGAACGTAGGTGCTACCACCAATGGGGATCTCTCCACCAGTGCAGGCAGCTTAGCTGGCACAGGCAGGCGTAATTTATATTTCCTTGCTATGGCTTTTCTTAATTTAGTCCTATCTCCATCCCCCTGCAAGGGCGGGAGACAGTGTCCTGATCAAGGATATGTCTGAGACTAACCTGATCTCAGCTTTATCTCATCAGTGCCCTTTTCAAAACATGCAGTGGGCAGGTAAAATGGCTGATGGAAGCCATGAGAGAGGCTGCTTGTTACCTTTTTGCCTTACAGACTATAAAACCAGATGTGGCATCCGCCTGAATAAAAGGCCAAGCGTGGACAACTGAGCTATGTGAAATCCAAGAACTGAGTCTCCCTTTCTGTGAGATGCTTTCTCACTCTGCCTCAGTACATCCAGTTTAAAAGATGATAGTCTCTAAGTTACAAATTATCACAGATCCACAGGATCAGTGCGACACCCCCAGTTTTGGAACAGTCTCGAGGAGGAGCCCTGTCAGTGTGCCAGATTCCAAAGGGTCTCACTCATCCTTCAGAATATGCCGCATGGCCTCACTGCCTCCTGAGACAGAACCTCTGGGGCTTCTGTCCTCCTGCTTCACATCGTGAGCTCCATTCAGCAAGTCCAACTGAGACAGACTCCTGGCAGAGACTTGTACACTCTTCAGGGATTGAAGCACCTCACCAAATATTTACAGTGACGCTTCCTCAGTGTTGTCAAAACAGTCAGGTTTATTAGTCAGCTGGAGCATAGCCTAGGAAGTCCAGAGGTTAGCATAGAGAAAGGAAGCTTAAAACAGTCCATTCTGCTCCACTCAGAGCCCCAGACAAGCAGTAGTGAACTCCATTTTCAGGTTCTATGTGTCTCTCCCAGTCTGACCTCCTTAGTCAGTTCCCAGAGGAGAGACCTCCCAAGCTTTTTTCCATCCTCAGACTTAACCGCCCACCTTACACCTCTCAGTCTTTTTTTTTTCTTAAGATGGGGTCTTTGCTCCACTTCCCTGCTGAGAGGCAGGGAAATCCATGACTCACTGGTGCTTGTATCGTCCCTCTGACCCTGTTGTTGATCTGGGTCACATTCAACCAATTCCTTACCAACTTTCATTCCACCAAGACAGGAAGGTGCCCACACACACAGCTATGTCTCTTTGTCGGCCTTGAGAGCAAATGTAATCCCTTTTTTCCCTACTGAGAAGCAATGCACTGTATAGGAGAAACTGAGGCACTCACAGAATTCGTAACAAATATTACAGAAATTCCCACTTCATAATACACATCAAGCCCTGAAAACAGCTTGAGAGCAACATCTCCATTGCTGGAGGATATTGGTAAAGAAAGGCCAATAAGCAACTGGCTGAGATCCTTTAGAGTTCATAGCAGGACTCCAGGGATTTTTTTTTTAACAAAAGCATCTTCAAAGTGGGGGAGTAGTGACTGGTGAATGAGGCCACCTGTACCTAAAACCAGTCTTGGAGGTTCTGAAGGGGTCATTTTTTTTCCCCACTCCTAGTTTGAAGCTGAAACGAGAGACAACATTTGTGAAATAATACAAGGAAAGTTGCCCTTATATGTCTGGCTACTCCCACATGGGATTGCAGATATGAAGCTCAACAGGCTGCCTGATGCACAGAGGAGTCCCTATTCTAGCAGGCAAAGGCATGAAAAGAGCTAATCACTGTGTGATGGGTTGGGTCACAGAAACCCCCTTGGGAACTGCCACCTGATGTGCTGAGACTACTTCTCAGCCCATTTTCCCTCTGGCTTGGGACTCCAGTACCCTGCCTTGTTTGAGCCAGACACGCTAGCCTGCTGCAAACACAGACCCAGGATCTGACCCACGTCCCCCACAAGCTGCAGGCTTAACTGAAAACAGCATAAGAAGTGCTCCTGTCTCCAGCACTCAGATACCCAGCTCCCAATGGGGTCCAAACCCCAAATAAATCCGTTTTACCCTGTATAAAGCTTATACAGGGTAAACTCATAAATTGTTTGCCCTCTATAACTCTGATAGAGAGATATGCACAGCTGTTCCCCCCCCCCGCCCCCCCCAGGTATTAATACTTACTCTGGGTTAATTAATAAGTAAAAAGTGATTTTATTAAATACAAAAAGTAGGATTTAAGTGGTTCCAAATAATAACAGACAGAACAAAGTAAATTACCCAACAAAATAAAATAAAACATGCAAGTCTATGCCTAATACAGTAGGAAACTAAATTCAGGTAAATCTCACCCTCAGAGATGTTTCATAAACTTTTTTGACAGACTAGCCTCCTTCTAGTCTGGGTCCAGCAATCACTCACACCCCTGTAGTTACTGTCCTTTGTTCCAGTTTCTTTCAGGCATCTCATTGGGGTGGAGAGGCTATTTCTTGAGCCAGCTGAAGACAAAATGGAGGGGTTTCCAGGGACTTAAATAGAATTTCTCTTATGGGTGGAAACCTCTTCTCCTCTCCTATGCAGATTCCAGCTACAGAATGGAGTTTTGGACTCCCGTGGGCAAGTCACAGGTCCATGTATGACTCAGTTCTTTACAGACCAACACCACATTCCCAGGAAAGCTCAGATGTGGATTGGCGTCTCTCAAAGTTTGTCATCAGCTTAAGTGTTTCTTGATTGGGTACTTACTGAGAATAGACTTTTCTGAAGCTGACCAAACGCTTCACTGAGGCTACTTAAAATTAAACAAGTACATAACCAATATTCATAACTTCAAATAGAAAAATGATACATGCATACAAATAGGATAAATATATTCAGTAGATCATAATCTTTGCAGAGATTGTTACATGGCATATCTAGCATAAAACATATTCCTGTTATGTCATATTTACACTCATAAGCATATTTCTATAAAGCATTATGGGGTGCAATGTCACACGCTGGAAGCTGAAGTTAGCAACATTCAATCTGAAAAGAAGTGGTACATTTTTAAGTGAGGTTAATTAGTCATTGGAAAGATCAGCAAAAGAGATGGTGGTTTCTGCATCACTGGGAGCCTTAAAATCAAGACTGGATAACTTTCTGGAAAAGATTCTCTAGTTCAAATGCAAGTTGTCAAGCTATATGCAGGAACCACTGGCTGAAATTCTCTGCCCTGTGTTATGAAGAAGGGTCAGACTAGATGATCATAATGGTCATTTCTGGCCATAAAATCTATGAATCAATCATTCAGGGAAAGTAGGGAGCTTGCTGGTAGCCACCTGAAATTGGCAAGAAGGAGCAAGCCTGCCTGACCACCCCACAACTGTTCTGGGGGTAAGCAGACCCACCATCCCAACCGCAAAAGATTTAGGAAAACTTTCCCTTCATCCTCCAACTAGAAAGCATACTTATGGGAGCCTGATTGGGTGAAGACTGGGGGGCCTGTTAAGAGAGGGGAATTGTTGAGGGAATTAAGTTGGTGGGGAACCCTTCCAAAATTTCGGACAAACATCCAATGCATTTTGGACTCTTATCCATGTTCCCTATCAGAGGTTCATCTGCCTCATGGTTAGAAGACCAGGGTGATGCATTCATCACCAGTTCCAAAACCAGAAGTTGGGAGCATTATTCATCACCTTTCCAACAATGTCTGGTAGGAGGAGAAGTCCTCTAGGGCTGCTGCTTTTATTCATTTGGGCAAGTGTCAGGAGAGCATGGCTCTTCCATTCATTATCCAAAGAAGGCATTTTGTGACTCCAAATATCGTTCCAACCACAAATTTACCCAAAGAGTAAAATTCTGGTCTTTCTGTTTCATCCTTTTTGCTTTTTAATCCATTGCAGCAGTAATACCTGGGTAATTAATAGTTCCCCATCGAGGAATCTGTAACAGGGATACTTGTGAGATATCTAGAGATTACTACCAGGGACATGAAGTCATTAACAGAGGAGTCCATCCCACCCTAACCTGTGTGAGCCAAATTCATCCTGGGGATAACTCCAGTGAAGTTAATGGATGGACAAGAAATGTATCTGGCCGTGTGTGTGTGTGTATGATCTCATGAAGGCAATGCAAATTTCGTTGTGATACACAAATAATAAATTGCATAATCACCAAAGCAGGAGATTGTGTAGCTCCTTTTACTTCAGCTGCTGTTGCATTTGTATGATTGGCATATCACAGCATTTATTTACTTTACTGATGGAAACTAATTGGCTATAATTGCTGAAGCATCTTAACTAATTCTAAAGACAGGAATTGATTTGGGGAGTAAATGGAATATGATAATTGCATAATTGAACGAAGTAGCTGGAGTCCTCACCCAGCTAAGTGGATTTTGTGATTGTAGTTGATTGCATCAGAATATAAATCAGTTTGATTTGCATGGCTGACGTTGGCTTTTTTTCCCCTTCCCCTTGGAATTGGTAACAAATGTGTCTTAGCAAGTCTAGTGTCATAGAATGGGCAGTAGGACTAGAGATCTCCTTAACCTGAGCAAACTTGGATTTGTTGGTTCAGTTACTGAAATGCGTAGTTGGGTGATTACTCGGTGGCCTCCATTTAGCAGGAACTAGAATTCCTAGGTGCCCTGATCAGAGACTCTGCAGACTGCAATAGTTAAGTAACTGAACGGCATCCAGTGGATTTCCATGTTGGGAGTAGCAAAGAATCCTGTGGCTACCCCTCTGATACTTGACACCATGTTGGGAGTGTATGTGACAGGTGATCTGTGAGCTGAACTGGCTGCCTGTGGCCTTCCAGCATGAGCTCATGGTGGTGTTCTGGACCTATAAGGCCCTAAATGGTTTGGGACCTGGTTATCTAGGAGACCTGTCTCTCTCCTAGTGTCATAGTGACACAGTGGAGGCAACTGAGCTGGACCAGCCACATTATAAAACATGGAACTGCTTAAGAAGGGAGGGTAATAGTGCCATAAACTGCTGTCCATCACAGCACTGATTGATATTTAGCTGTTATTTTTTGCTTCCCTGTCATAATTTGCAGCCCCTCACCTTTGCCCACCCATCCCCTGGTGCAAGGGTAGCAAGTTCTGACAGATGGCTATTATGTATAAGTATTAGTTAGATGTCTTCAAGTCACCAGGGCCTGATGAAATATATCCTAGAATACTCAAGGAGCTGAGTGAGGAGATAGCTGAGCCATTAGTGATTATCTTTGAAAAGTCATGGAAGACTGGAGAGATTGCAGAGGACTGGAAAAGGGCAAATATAGTGCCAATCTATAAAAAGGGAAATAAGGCCAACCCGGGGAATTACAGACCAGTCAGCTTAACTTCAGTACCCAGAAAGATAATGGAACAAATAATTAAACAATCAATTTGCAAATGGGGAGACAATAATAAGGTGATAAGTAACAGCCAGCATGGATTTGTCAAGAACAAATCATGTCAAACCAACCTAATAGCTTTCTTTAACTGGGTAAGAAGATGGGGGGAAGTGGTAGATGTGATATATCATGACTTTAGTAAGGTTTTTGATACTGTCTCACATGCCATTCTCATAAACAAACTAGGAAAATACAACCTAAATGGAGCTACTATAAGGTGGTTGCATAACTGGTTGGAAAATCATTCCCAGAGAGTACTTATCAGTGGTTCACAGTCACGCTGGAAGGGCATATAAAGTGGGGTCCCACAGGGATCAGTTCTGGGTCCTGTTCTGTTCAATATTTTCATTGATGATTTAGATAATGGCATAGAGAGTACACTTATAAAGTTTGTGGAGGAGGGGTTGCAAGTGCTTTGGAGGATCAAATTAAAATTCAAAATGATCTGGACAAACTGGAGAAATGGTCTGAAGTAAACAGGATGAAATTCAATTAGGACAAATGCAAAGTACTCCACTTAGGAAGGAAAAATCAGTTGCACACATACAAAATGGGAAATGACTGCCTAGGAAGGAGTACTGCAGAAAGGGATCTGGGGGTTATAGTGCATCACAAGCTACAGATGAGTCAACAATGTAACACTATTGCAAAAAAAGCAAACATAATTCCGGGATGTATTAGCAGGAGTATTGTAAGCAAGACATAAGAAGTAATTCTTCTGCTCTACTCTGCACTGATACAGCCTCAACTGGAGTATTGTGTCCAGTTCTGGGCCTCACATTTCAGGAAAGATATGGACAAATTGGAGAAAGTCCAGAGAAGAACTACTAACTGTGGTTTGTAACCTACCATTTAAATCAGCTTCTGTACCAGATGACTGGAGGATAGCTAACGTGACACCAAATTTCAAAAAGGGCTTCAGAGGTGATCCCGGCAATTACAGGCCAGTAAGCCTGACTTCAGTACCAGGCAAGCTGGTTGAAACTATAGTAAAGAACAGAATTGTCAGATACATAGATCAGTGGTTCTCAAACTTTTGTATTGGTGATCCATTTCACATAGCAAGCCTCTGAGTGCGACCCCCTAATACATTAAAAACACTTTTTAATATATTTAACACCATTATAAATGCTGGAGGCAAAGTGGGGGTTGGGGTGGAGGGTGACAGCTCGCGATCTCCCAGGTAATAACCTCACAACCTCCTGAGGGGTCCCAACCCCCAGTTTGAGAACCCCTGACAAAGATGAACGTAATTTGTTGGGGAAGAGTCAACATGGCTTTTGTAAAGGGAAATCATGCCTCACCAGTCTACTAGAATTCTTTGAGGGTGGTCAACAAGCATGTGGACAAGGGATCCAGTGCATATAGTGTACTTAGATTTTCAGAAAGCCTTTGACAAAGTCCCTCACCAAAGTCTCTTAAGCAAAGTAAACTGTCATGGGATAAGATGGAAGGTGATCTCATGGATTTGTAACTGGTTAAAAGATAGAAAAAAAATAGTGGTGTTCCCCAGTGGTCTGTACTGGGACCAGTACTATTAAACATATTCATAAATGATCTGGAAAATGGGGTAAACAGTGAGGTGGCAAAATGTACAGATGATGCAAAACAACTCAAGATGTTTAAGTCCAAAGAGGCTGCGAAGAGCTACAAAGGGTTCTCACAAAACTGGGTGACTGGGCAACAAAATGGCAGATAAAATTCAATGTTGATAAATGCAAAGTAATGCACATTGGAAAATATAATCCCAACTATACATATAAAATGATGGGATCTAAATTAGCTGTTACTACTTAAGAGAGAGATCTTGGAGTCACTGTGGATAGTTTTCTGAAAAAAATCCACTCAATGTGCAGTGGCAGTCAAAAAAGCTAACAGAATGTTGGGAATCATTAAGAAAGGGATAGATAATAAGATGGAAAATAGCATACTGCTGCTATATAAATCCCTGGTATGCCCACATCTTGAATACTGCATGCAGATGTGGTCACCCCATCTTAAAAAAGATATATTGGAATTGGAAAAAGGGCAACAAAAATAATTAGGGGTATAGAACAGCTTCCATATGAGGAGAGATTTATAAGTTTGGGATTTTTCAGCTTGGAAAAGAGATGACTAAGGGGTGATATGATAAAGGTCTATAAAATCATGACTGGTGTGGAGAAAGTAAATAAGGAAGTGTTATTTATTCCTTCTCATAACACAAGAATTAGGGGTCACCATTTGAAATTAATAGTCATCAGGTTTAAAACAAACAAAAGGAAGTATGTCTTCATACAATGCACAGTCAACCTGTGGAACTCTTTGCCAGAGGATGTTGTGAAGGCCAAGACTATAACAGGATTAAAAAAAAAGTACTAGATAAATTCATGGAAGATAAGTCCATTGATGGCTATTAGCCAGGATGGGCAGGGATGGTGTCCCTAGCCCCTGTTTGCCAGAAGCTGGGAATGGGCAACAGGATGAATACCTGTTCTGTTCATTCCCTCTCGGGCACCTGGCATTGGCCACTGTTGGAAGACAGGATACTGGGCTTGATGGACCTTTGGTCTGACCCACTATGGCTGTTCCTGTATTCTTAAGAGTAACAAAAATGATTAAAGGTCTAGAAGACATGACCTATGAGGGAACATTGAAAAAACTGGGTTTGTTTAGTCTGGAAAACAGAAGACTGAGAGGGGCATAACAGTTTTCAAGTACATAAAAGGTTGTTACAAGGAGGAGGGAGAAAAAATGTTCTCCTTAACCTCTGAGGATAGGACAAGAAGCAATGGGCTTAAATTGCAGCAAGGGAGGTTTAGGTTGGACATTAGGAAAAACTTCGTAATTGTCAGGGTAGTTAAGCACTGGAATAAATTGCCTACGGAGGTTGTGGAATCTCCTTCATTGGAGATTTTTAAGAGCAGATTAGATAAACACCTGTCCCGGTAGTCTAGATAATATGTAGTCCTGCCATGAGTGCAGGGGACTGGACTAGATGACCTCTCAAAATCCCTTCCAGTCCAATAATAATTGGAGTTATACCTATCTCCTAGAACTGGAAGGGACCTCAAAAGGTCATTGAGTCCAGCCCCCTGCCTTTACTAGCAGGACCAAGTATTGACTTTTGCCCCAGATCCCTAAGTAGCCCCCTCAAGGATTGAACTCGTAACTCTGGGTTTAGCAGGCCAATGCTCAAACCACCAAGCTAACCCTCCCCCTTCATGTCTGTAACCCTGGGTGGGAGTACACTGTCATCTGTTGTGATGGACATGCACAGTCCAGTCACCAGTAGGAGCTGTGAGGGGACAGATCATGCACAGTGAGGACAAAACTGTTGAAGCTTTTTGTCCATGTTAAAAAGGCCACTGAACAGCTGTCACAAAGTCACTACTGACCAGGGCTGGAGTTCAACTGATGACCAAGAGGTGAAAGGCTCCATATCCTTTTTGTTGGGAAGCTGACTGAGAAAACATACTGGATTTTCTCACTGACACAGCACTCCCGCTGTAGTGAGCTTGAACCAAAACCCAGAAGCCAAGCCATCCCCAACTTTGAGGATATTCAAAATCCAAATTCAGGTCAGGAGCCAACTTTTGCAAATGCCCCAAACTAAAGCCCCAGATATGAATATCCCTGAACATGGGGATTTTAGAAATCTGTATCCCAACTAGTTATGCTTTATATTATAGGTACATTTATAAATAGTTTATAAAGGACTAATCAATGATTAATAGATGTTTTAATAAATAGTTAATCAGTTGCTATAGACTCCAACAGTTCAATAAGTTTCTTATTATGATAGCTTAGACATTAGACCCATCAATGACAGATACTTCTCATGTCTATTTCATGCTTACACCAGCTGCTAATCATTCCTTAACTCTTTATAAGCTACTTATAAATGTAACCTTCGTATAAAGAGTCACCCCACATTTTCTGCATTGTGCCCATCTTTTTTTCACATGCATCCTTATTGATTACCTCTCAGTGAAGCGAGAAGATGTTTAGAGGAAGACGGAAGTCTCTTCTGGACTTGTCACACTTCATACCTCCATCTCTAGGTTGGAGGATAAGCGGTAGGCCAAAAACCTGTCCTTGCAATAAAATCTAGATACAGGACCACAACAAGGCTGTAAGATAGCACATATAATATACTACTCTTGCTATGAATGCAAGGTGAAATCATGGCTCATTTATTCCAAAAGAAGGACCATGATATAAATATAATCTCTTTTTTTCAAAATAGAGATGGACTGAAAGGCAAAGAGGATGGGTTATAGGGCAGGGGAGCCTTCTACCCCAAGGTCACCAATTCCAATCCAGCTTAGTGACAAAAACTTCTTACTGTCTGATGGTTGGCCTTTGTGAAATGCCTTGGTATCTCTGCCATACGAATATGGACTTGCATATAAACTGTGTGTAAGTGAATGAAAGGACACTCTCAGAATCAGTTGCCACAGAGCATCGCAATCTCTTTACTTGCTTGTTTTATGAACTTCAATTTTTTTTGTCCTAATGAATATTTTTTGGTTATGGAACTGATGGGATATCATTTTGTTTCTTGTGTAGCCCATAGGGCTAGCTTGCCTTTATTATATTCACTGCCTTGCCTTCATTATATTCTGCCTTTATTTTATTCAGCAGTAATGCAAGGAACCTACAGCCTGTATCCTGTAAGACATTGGCTTCAGCAGTTAGCATGAGGCTTGAGGCCTATGAACCTTGGCACAGATAAACGGCCCAACGGTCACCCCTGAGTTTTGGGAAACAGGAAATAGAGTATGGAAGGGAAGGGAATTTTGTCCATAATGACACCAGCAACCCACAGAAAAAATGAGCAAACACCAGCTTTTGGCGAGTTTTGGAAAGAACATCCAACCACAAGAGTGCCATGGCAATGAATTGACGTATTTGAGAAGTTGAAATCATTAATATACTAACCTATAGAAGAAGTGTACCTCAACATTAGTAGGGTGAGGAAATACAAATAAGGACGAGGGGAGAAACCCCTACTGAATGTGCATTAGATAGAGTGGCATCTGTGTAACATATTATAAAAGAGAGATGTAGTCCTTGGGAGGTGCCAGAATGATGGTCACTGGCGATGAGGGGGAAGGTGATGGTGATGAAAAAGATGATGGCTAATATTTCAGGTTGTTTTGCAAGGGAGGTGTGAGGATATGGATGTTCAGATGTATATTCTGGAGTGCCTCTATCTACCTTACTAAGTCGGAGTGTTTGTGACTGTACTAAATGTACTAATAAACTTTTTTGTAAATATAGAAGAGTTCCTATAGTGTGTGTTGCAACTGTGCACATTGAGGTTCGCAACTATATAGTAATTGTAATAATACTGGGTCTGATCTTGGGACAAGAACTTGTCAACTCTCAAAGTGATAACTGGGAATTCTTAAGTAATCAGTATAATACATCATCTATAGATCAGGCTACATTTGGATAGTTCGGCATGTCTCCAAATTCCAGCAGGATCAAAAAACCTAAATACACAGAAAGTGCCAGTGAGATACCACTCCTGGTTATGTGCTCATTCTGTATCATTTTCTGTTCTCATTACAACTGTCCCAAGTCTTAGGCTGAGAGGAGCACCTATTCTGAAGAGATCAGGCCTCAAGATTTTCTGACAACTCATTATCTTGACAAAGACAGTAATGAGAACAGAAAATGACACAGCCTTAATCTGTTCCCGTGACAACTTTAAGGGCTATAATGAGAACAGACAGTTGCAGAAAATGTTTTTTTCCCTTGTAAAACTGTGCGCGTGTGTTCCTATTTGGGAGCCCTGCCAACAGAAGCAATGCTGGCAACTGAGACAGAAGATAAAGTGACTGCCAAGCCCCAAGGCATTTATTCTCCTTGCCCCATTGCCAAGTGAGCCACTGGAGCTATTTCATTATTAATTGAGCACCAACAGTGTGCTCGGGGCTGTACATAAAGTAAGTGACAGTACCTGACCTCCGACTTGAGAACCTCAGTTCCACATATAGTGCAGGTTCTATGTTCCTTCTGTCACTGCAGGAGTCTCAACTGAGGTCTAAAGGTATTTGTGCCAAGAAGAACATAGATCATTAAATCATGGAAGTTGGCAGTACTCAAATTTACACCAGTGTAACCAAGATCACAGCTGGCTGCATGTGTGTCCAGTGAGTACTGAGACTACATAAGGAGACAACAGGGAGCCCACCTGGGAAGACAAGCTAATTGTTTACAGTAGATATTATCAGAAAGGATAATGAAACAATGCTACCACAAATGAACCTGAAAGATCCTGTGTGTTCTGTGGAAATAGGCCATCTTGTGAGAAGCAAGAGTGAACCAAGTAAGGTTCTGCTTTGAATCAAACTAATCCTGGAGAGGAGTAGGGGTTTGAGGGTGAACGATTAGGTCTGGGAGAGGAAGACTGATACAGCAGACTGTGATATTGTGTCCATACCGGCACCTGTGGGCTGGTCTACACTAAGGGGAAAAATCGATATAAGATACGCCACGCAGAATACAGCCAAAGAGAAAGATAAATAATCTAATATCGATACTTATCCGCCCTCCACTCGCGGCCTCGATCGATGTCCTCCATCTCGACGCCGCCCGCCGCCGCCCGCCGGGTGTGTGGTTCGGAGATCGATAAGAAGCGTTGGATGATGGATATATCGGTAGATAGATGACGCGATATATCGATCCCTGAAAAATCGATCGCTACCCGCCGATACGGCGGGTAGTGTAGACGTAGCCTGAGATACAAAACATCCCAGCCTTCCATTTGTGATCAGCAGGTTGCCTGGCAGAGAAGTTAAAATTGTATTTGTGTTGTAGCCCTTGTTTTGAGGAGCTGACAGATTCTTCAGGGTAAGGTTATTTAAATGATTGATGGAATGTATGTGTATATATAGTATCTAGCATTTTTAAAGCAGGTTAATTGGGGGGCTTGTCCACCTTCAGCAGTGACCTTTCAATTTCTGGTGATTTTTCACAATTTTTGCACAATTCCATGAGCAGGTCTTGTGATCTGGCCAGGAAGAGCATGTAAAGGTATCATAAAACTCACTGTCACAGGCTGGCTAGCTGAGGCAAGCCAGGCTCAGTCTTGTCTGTGACCTACCAACTAGTCCCTAGTTGATGGTGACATGGCAACTTATACATTTGTTAGTCTCTAAGGTGCCACAAGTACTCCTTGTTCTTTTTAATAGTAATTAGTGACCCCAGCTGCAGCAATCAGGAAGGACTTCTTAAATAGAGCAGGGAATTCAGCGAAGGGGGAGAGACTGCAGAGAAGCTACTGTTCTTGTGTATGTATGAGAACCCCCTGGGTAGCTGGTCAGGCTCCTGTGAGTGGAAGCCCTGAGATAGGGTTTAAATAGACATGAAATCAGGTAGAAGGACCCACAGGGAGCAACATAAGTTCCTGTAGGGGGAGCCCTGAGCTAGGTCCTACAAGAAGCAGGGAGATCCCTAGGGAAAGCTGGCAGGGTCTCTGGTGAAAGGAGGCAGTGAGGGAAACTCTGCTAAAACAAGAAGTAACCAGAAAAGAACTCTGCAAAAGCAGGTTAGGCTCCTGGGGGTGCCCTGCGGTAGGGTCAGTCAAAGCACTCTAGTGGAGCCTGAGAGGGGTGGCAGACTTGTTAGTTCAGCAGTGAAGGAAGATGCCAGAAGCCTAGGAACCAGAGGAGAGGCTGTGTTAAGCGCAGACTGCAGGGAAGCAGCACAAGGGGTCTCAGAGATAGGAATAGGGCAGCCACTCATGCATTCCTGGAATACCAGATGTTCCAGTACTCCTGGGAATGACATGAGCCTGCCCCTGCTGGCGTGGCCTTGCATGTGGGGTCACACTGGTGGGGGAAGGGCGGCGCGCTCTTCAAAATTGCATCCCCTGTCTGATACCGGACAAAACCACATCTGGTTTTGTGTGAGTACTGGATAGGGGCCTAACCCTAGAAAAGCAGGATTGTCTGGTTTAATACTGGAGGAGTGGCCTGCCTAGGTAGGAAGTGGCCCAGGGAAACAGTAATGCAGCTTAAGGAGCAGATGTAGCTGGTTGATACAGGGGCTCTGGGCTGGAATCCAGGCTAGAGGGTAGGCCTGGGTTCCTCTACCAGCCCCTGAGGAAGGGACATGCAAGCCCAGCTACAGGAGCAGATTAGGCTCCTGGGCAGGAGGCCCTGATGGAGGGCCACTAAGAACACTCGAGTGGAGCCCAGGAGGGGTGGAAGAACTTGAAAACAGATAATGTCATTTTTGACAGGGTGCTACTCCCCCTCCCCTTTTGAACACTTGATCCTTCCTAAGTAATAACCATTGATTTTAACATTCCAATCACGTGAATCATCCCACCAGGTTTCAGTAATACCAACTAAATCAAATTTATGCTTATAAATGAGCAATTCCAATTTCTCTTGTTTATTACCAAAGTTCCTAGCATTGGTGTACAGGGATTTCAAGAATTTCTTCTCTTCATGTTCTTTGGTTCCTTGATTAATTTTATTCTCAGGGTCTCGATTGTGTGCTAAATGAGGGCTTATTTCTTCCTTCTTTTTACTCAATTCTTTTATTCATGTAATGCCCTCCTCACTACTCCTAGCCATACTGCCTCAAGAAGAATTGGTCCCTTCCTACTGAAGTGGAGGTCATTCAAACTATACAGCCCTCTCTCCTTATAGAAAGTGGACCAATGTTGTACAAAACCAAAACCTTCTAACTTACACTACTTACCTAGCCTGTGGTTCACTTCCAGAAGCTTCTGCCTTCTATCTTCCCTTGCTTGCAGGACAGGAGTTATTTCCTGTAAGATCTCTGGGACTTCCTTCTCCTTCAGAAACCTTCTGAGTTTCCCCTTCAGAAACCTTCTGAGTTTCTCAAAGTTGTCTATTATCTGTGAGGTATCATGTCAAGCAGTATCATTCGTGCTGATAGACACCATCATCAGTGAATCTCTGCTCACCAGCTTCATAAGCTTATCTAGCCTTTGAGTGACATCTTGTGTCTTGTCTCCGGGAAGGCAGCTAGCTATCCTGTTTTCCATCTGTCCCTTGCAGAACATTCTTTTATTCTTTTTAGTATAGAAGCTCCAACAAGGATTGTCTGTTTTCCTGGATTGTCAGTGATCTCTTCTTGGGCACACTCAGTTGTCTTGCAGGTTGGGCTGAGCAGCCATCCACAGATGTCATATACCATTTTGTGTTCCATTTCACCAGCTGGCTCTTTAGAAATATTTTTTGCAGTTTCCACATTGAACATAACAATTGGATACATCTAGCTGCCTGTACTTCCTTCTGGTTCTCTTCTTTCTTTGGACCCTCAGCGAACCAAAGCTACCCAATTGCTCATGAGTAGTAACTGCGCAATGCTAACAGAGCACAAAGCATGCTCCAAAGGCCCATCTAGAATAGCTTTCTGCCTTCAGCAGGGGCAAATACCTATTGTGTCGCTGGAAGGTAAAATGTTCCAATCACGCACCTAGCTAAATACATCTGGTGTATGGATGTGGTGAGAAGGAAAGGAATGCTGACTGACACCTTACCATTTATGCCCAGGGGCATGAGATTTGATTACCCTTACCATTAGCTTACCCTACCTAATTACCGGTATCACTGAGGGTCCTAGAATTATGCAACGCAGGTCTCCGATTGAAAGCTTGTTTGTTTTTCTTTTGAACTATTTAGCTAGCTTATAGTTTTGCATTACCACTCATCACTGTTATCTGAATGTCCGACGAAGTGGGTATTCACTCATGAAAGCTTATGCTCCAATACTTCTGTTAGTCTATAAGGTGCCACAGGACTCTTTGTCACTTTTTATAGATCCAGAGTAACTCAGCTACCCCTCTGATACTTGTTATCTGAATTCCTCTCATGTTAATCACATTGACATCAGAGAACTCCCTAATAGACTTCGTGGAGTGTCCGGCTCTTCTCCTTTTTGGGTTTACAGAAAGCTCTACAGGGAGGAGCAGCTTTCAGGGGGCTGGGGGAAGGGAGGTTGTTGCCATAAATGTCATGGTACTTGTGGTGGAAGGCATTAAAGAGGCAGCAGAAGACGTCTGAAAGCCAGTGAAGGGACCAGAACCAGACATCATGTGCTCATGGCAGCTTGAACCAAGGTCCATTGTTTTGCACCAGCAGGTACTTGTTCTATTTACAGTGCCAGGTAGCTGTCTCTCTTATAGTCACAAAAGGAAGTGAAGTACCTGGAATTCCATCACTGCTAGTTTCAGCAATCCTAGCAAGGAGACCAAATCTCCAAGAGGCAACAGTGACAGGGAGCGGAGGAGGCTCAGCTCTCCTTCAAACACAGGAAATGTGCCTGTTCGCTTCAAACTGGCAGCCTAGTGCTAAATGAAACAGACAGCACCGATCAAAGGAAAATGACTTCAAACATCTAATTTCCTAAAGATAACAAAACAATGCTTTCATTTTAAAAAAAAATTGCAAGAAAATGCTGGGCAAGTCCCCAGTGGGTCCGACATCTGCTGCAGCAGAGAATTGCACAATTATTCACTCCGCCAAGGTCAGCCGCAGCCATGAGGTACACAAGGCTGCCCATCAGGGCCACACCACTGGGCCGTGGCCTGTATCATGTCGTTATCATCTGTAGCAGGCTTCATTTTCACAGCATTTTACAAATATTCACTCCCCCATGAGGTGAAGAAATGGTATAATCCCTATTTTACACAAGAGAGGTTATGTGATATGCTTAAGGCCTCCAGAGAAGTCGGTTACAGAATACTGGATTTCCTGTCAGGGCCGGCTCCAGGGGTTTTGCCGCCCCAAGCAGCCAAAAAAAAAAAAAGCCCCGATCGCGATCTGCAGCAATTCAGCGGGAGGTCCTTCGCTCCGAGCGGGAGTGAGGGACCCTCCGCCGAATTGCCGCCGAATATCTGAAAGTGCCGCCCCGCTCCAGAGTTTCCACCCCAAGCACCTGCTTGATAAGCTGGTGCCTGGAGCCAGCCCTGTTTCCTGTGTTCCAGTCCTGTGCTGTGCTCAATCCACTGCACCAGTCCCATTTCCTGTATTACACACATTGCTACACTCTGAATTGCAATAACCGGGTGTAGCAGGGCAGGGGTAAACCCCTGGAATGCCCTGCTAAAATGCTGGCTAAGCCCTACTTTCTGGTAGGGAGGCCAGGGGTGGAGGGGGCCCAGGCAGTCAGCAGAGAGCCCAGCTGCAGGCCCTAACAAGGGCTGGCTCACTGCAATGAGTTGAGTTAAGTAGCGACAGCTGGGCTGAGGACAGGCAGGGCTATAAAAGCCCTGGGGAAAGCTCAGTGAAGAGGCTAGCCTGGGAGGGGATAGGAGGGTTGTATCTCTATTGCCTCATGAAAGGAAAGGTGCCTCACAGGCCAGGAGACCTTGGGAAGGGTCTGACTGGGGAGAACTGTTGGGGGAAGAAAGGGGACTATACTGTGGCACTGAAGAAGGCATGGGGACTCTATTTAACCAGCCAGCACAGGCAGGAGAGGGTGGAAACCTGAGCAGACCCTGTGACACAGGGACAGAAACATTCTGTGCTCCTGAGTCTACAGTACTGAATGGGATCAGGCAACATTGAATCTGTACTGAAAAGAAATGAACAGCAACAACTTACTCCTTTTTATATCTAACATGAAATGAAAATAATCAGGAACGGTGCGCCTGGTACTTTACAGACAGATATGAGAAGAAGGTCCCTGCCCTGAGAATTTTACAAACAAGGGACAGAGTTTTAGAAACGTGGCCAAAAGCAGCAGGGCTAAGCAGTGGACTGAGCAAGAGTTACTGGTTTTGGTAGGTGGGTTTCAGTTTGTCCATATTTTAATTAGTGACGTAAATAATTCACTGGATTAGCTAGCCCATCTGGGGGGAGACTGGGGCTTGGGGTTTGTAGGCATTTTGGAAGAGGAGAATTTGAATAAAAGATGTGAAAAGGAAACATTTTGTTCCACAGGCTCCCAAAGGATTTTAAAAGCTGTGGGCCTCAGGCTCAGGCTATGCCAGCTCACACCAGCGGGGAATCTGGCTGTGTGTATATAAGGCTCACGTCTACCACTGAAATGCAGCTGCCTCATCCAATTTGCACCAACACTATACAGTGAGATGAGGGTGTTTTAGGATGGAGATTAAAGAGTTATGTTTCTGCTGGGAACTACAGGTGAAATATTAGGAAGGAAGAGAATTAATTGACCTGCCTTCAATTTGACAAGAAAGGTGAAAATTGATCTTTGATCCCAAGTAATTACAGTCTCACTTTCATTTCATATCTGAAAGATGGTACCTCCAGCCCCTAACAATTTGCTGGTATATCAGATTGGTAGTGGCTCATTGACACCTATTTAACAACCAACACACCACTTCCCACAGCTCCCTATAACAGGGTTCAAAAAAGAACTAGATAAGTTCATGGAGGATAGATCCATTCTAGCTAATAGCCATTCAGGGGCAGTGATGCAAAACCATTCTCTGGAGTGTCCCTAGCCTCTGTGTGCCAAATGCTGGGAATGGATCACTCGATGGTTACCTGTACTGTTCATTCCCTCTGAAGCACCTGGCATTAGCTACTGTCGGAAGACAGGATACTGAGCTAGATGGACCTTGGTCTGACCCAGTATGGCCATTCTTATGTTCCCAGGATTCCTTGGCAGGTCTCCCATTCAAGTAACCAACCCTAACTCTACTTAGCTTGTGAGATCTAGCAAGAGCAGCACTTCAGGAGGGATACTAGAGGCATAAGCAAACCAATTCAGTCTATCCCAGATGCCAATGACTATAGCTGTGGCAGCCATGCATGTGCCAGTTATTACTATCTCAGCCTCCATTCCGCTCCCTTTGCTCCCTAGAAACATGCCCCAAGCCAGTAGGGTGCCAGATGGACCACAACGTGGAGGCAACCATTGTAGGTGCTTCAGCAGCTAGGCCTTCGTAGGGACTAGCCCTGGTGACTCCCAATAACCATTCAGCCACACGCCTAAGGGAAAGGTTACTTTACTAGGGCTGGCAGGAAAGAGGAAGATTGCAAATAGCCTAGGTACAGCAGCCTTAGCAGCTCAAAGTGAACAACCACCAGTGCAGCCCAAACAAGAGTTGAGGCTCTTCAGGTGCAGTGTGTCCTCTCCAGTCTGGTCTATTCAAGCAAATAGGCACTTGCAGGTTTCTAGGCCAGGCTCAGTTAGTGTCTCCCATTGGAGCCTGTCTGCACTGGCTGGTTGCCCAGCTGCCAGGGGCGGCTCCAGGCCCCAGCATGCCAAGCGCGTGCTTGGGGCGGCAAGCCGTGGGGAGCGCTCTGCTGGCACCACAAGGGCGGCAGGCAGGCTGCCCTCCGTGGCTTGCCTGTGGAGGGTCCGCTGGTCCTGCAGCTTCGGCGGACCTCCCGCAGGCGTGCCTGCGGAGGGTCCGCAGACAAGCCGCGGAAGGCAGCCTGCCTGCCATGCTTGGGGTGGCAAAATTCCTAGAGCCGCCCCTGCCAGCTGCTGCTCCCTCATAAGTCCCACACTGACCTGTACTGAGCTGCAACATCCAAGCTATTCCACACGTGGATCTGTCCAGGGTTCCTTGGGCTTTTCTCCAGCTACCTGCTGCCAAATGACTGCTGCTTCAGTTTCCCTGCAGCTCCTCTTTGCCACTTGGCTGCCAATTCCTGGCTCAGGATCTCTCCCCAGACCTGGCCAGGAGGAAGGGGATGTGCAGCAGGGAGGGGGGCTGATGGCAGTGTAGTCCCCTGCTTAGCAGATCCATCACACACACACAGTGTGTGCTCACAATGAAAGATGTGAATAATCGAACTGCCTGAAAACTGCTAGGCCCACAAGTGACAGATCCTGATTGTGACATGGGTATTTCATTCATCCAAGTTCTGAGACTGCCACACCACTGCTCAGCTGCTTCCAATAACTCTCAAGCTGCCTAATACCAACTTTACAAATCCTGTTGTCTGAAGACTTGCCCTGCATATTTATCACCATTACTGTACAAGGGATTCTTCTTTTATAGGACAGTGGATTTTAAATGAAATGTCACATGTAATTTGAGGCATTTAAAGAGCACTCTAGCTAAAGAAACTACAATATCATCCTGTTGTTTCCAAGGCATTTCTGTGATATGTCCATCCTTATTATTGATCCCTTCAGTTCAGCTCATGAGTGATGAGTTTGTATCCCAAAGGAAAGACTAGATACTTCATTGGAGTCTGAGACAGCACTGGATGATAACCTGTCACAGGAACACTCAGAGAAAAAATTATAGACATGTAGCTTGGAGGAAAATGTCAGTCCAGCATCTCCCAACAAATACTTTGATCTTTTATAGCACCATTCATCTAAGGATCTCAGCTCATTTTACAAACATTAACTAAGCCTTACAAGACTCTGTGTGGCTCATAAATTAAGGCAGAGATTAGATGATAAGACATACAGGGAGAGAGGATTTGAACTCAAGTTTCCAGACTCCTGGTTGGTTGCTCTAAATGCTAGGCAATGCTGAGGAGCAGCCCTTTCTAAGAGGTGCAAAGGAGAAATCCCTCAGAAGCCTATTCCAGTTCTTACCTTACAGTTAGAAAGGTTTCCCTAATATCTAACCTAAATCTCCCTTGCTGCAGATTAAAACCATTACTACTTGCCCTGTGTTGTCCACAGCGGGGGGCTAGGCACCAGCGGCGCGGCACGGCTGGGGGGCCTGGGTCCTGGGCATTTGGTTGGCGTGGAGCTGCTCGCATGCCTGCGCGGGTCCACGACGCCCGGGACGCGCGGGACCTGCCCCGCGGCTGTGCCCGCGCGCGCGCCTCCCTCCGCGGGCTCCGCGGAGCTCCGCAGGCGCGCCCCTGTTCCGGGGGCTGGTCGGGCTCCGTGGACCTGCAAGCATGCCGCCGGCAGAGCTCAACCGAGAAAGGGGGGGGAGGGACCCGGACCGGGGAAGGGCGGCGCAGCGCTCCGCGCTGCTTGGGGCAGCGTGATTTGTAGAGCCGCCCCTGGTTGTCCATGTCCACTGAAGACTCTATCACCCTCTCTCTGTAACAGACTTTAACATATTTGAAGACTGTTATAATGTCCCCCTCCCCTGCCCTCGGTCATCTTTTCTCAAAACTAAACCTGCCCAGTTTTTTTAACCTTTCCTTCTTGGTCAGGTGCTCTGAACCTTTTATCATTTTTGTTGCTCTCCTCTGGATTCTCTCTCATTTGTCCACTTCTCTCTTGAATTGTGGCATCCAGAACTCGATACAGTGTTCCTGCTTTCCTCAGCACTGGAGCAGCCTCCAGTCTTACATGCAGCACTCTTATTAATACAACCCAGAATGTTAGCCTTTTCCCAACTGCATCACATTGTTGACTCATTCAATTTGTGACCCACTATAACCCCCGATCCTTTTCTGCAACACTACTGCCTAATCCGTTATTCCCCACTTTGTAGTTGTACACTGATTTTTTTTCCCCTTCCTATGTGTTGTCTTTATTCAATTTCACCTTGTTGATTTCAGATAAATCCTCCAATTTTTGTCAAGGTTGTTTTGAATTCTAACCCTTTCCTCAAGATCTAGCAACCCTGCCCATCATGGTGTCAACCACAAATTTTATAAGCATATTTTGCACTCTATTATCCAAGACATTAATGAAAATATTGGATAGTACTGGACCCAGGACTGATTCCTATGAGACCCCACTAGATATGTCCCCTCAGTTTGACAGCAAACTCATTGATAACCATTTTGTGAATCCTTTCAAGATTTCAGATTTTTCTGAGGCATCTACCACAATGGTAAATGCTCTAAGCATTTTTCTTTTTGTATAATTTGGTGAGCCTGACATTATGTTTTATAAGATTCCCGAAGAGACCTATCTGACAGTAAGGAGAGAATTCTCACACACGCAACCGATGCTTCATCTGATGATGGGAGAGACAGTCTAACGCAAATGTTTCCCCTAGTCTTTGAGTTACAAGGCCAAAGAGTCATATCCTACATTTAAATAGCACCTCTCACCCCAGAGAACTTTACAGCTGCTTCATAAACTAGCTACATACACAGCAGTTGTGAAATGCAGCCACTTTTGTGATGGAGACCAGCAGTCAGTAAATCACAGTGTGGGACTGAGGTTCTCAGGGCAAATCCATATCTTCACAAAAAGTTCCACACAGAGCAGGCAGGAGTGTGGTATTGAGTGTCTCATCCAAAGTTGTGCACACAGTAAATTGCATGCTGGTTCTTCTTTTAAATACCTTGGAAGGATGAAGGGCTGAAGGACTGGTGTTTGAAAAGTTTGGTATTCCAATTGCACAAACTTCTAAGACATCCCCTTAAATGTAGCTATTGGGCTTGTTTCTCCTTTCAGTTACACCAGTTGACTGCACTGAGGTTGAATTCAATGGGCTAACTTACACATTTAAAGTTACACATTTGGTACGTGCTTTGCTGGATTGGGGCCCAGGTGACCTCATGGTGTAGATGTAGTACCCTAATATTTTTGGCCTGCAAGTCCCACGGCGCAAAGACTGTTTTCATATTGTGTCTTATACAGAGCTGACCATATTGTCTCTGTTTAGCAAATCAGTAATAGTACCCAGCTCTTATACAGCACTTTTCATCCGTAGATCTCAAAGCTCTTTACAAAGGAGAGCAGTGTCATTTATCCCCATTTTACAGAGGGGGAAGCTGAGGCATAGAGGTGAAATGACTTGCATGAGGTCAGCTAGCAGGCCAGTGGCAAAACGGGGAATGAGTCTCAGCCCAGTGCTCTATCGACTAGGCCACACTGTTCTGAAGAAAAGCTAGCATATAAATAATAATTAATAGGACCTCACCCAGCATTACTTACTAAGTAATGTGGCATATTTCAAGTTAGTTCTGTGTAAGATGGTGGTTAAACCAGACCTCCCTTAATGAGCTTGATTTTGATCTCACATATCCTAGTGTAACTACTGCTGATTTACATCAGTATCAATGAGAGTAGAATCAAAGCTAAGATGTCTGAGTTAGTATTTAGTGTGATACCTTTAAAGTATAAATCACTTATACCCAATTCTGTAGCTTTGACACACCATTCATATTACCTGCAATTACTTGCAAATGTTTGCACACAATCCTGCCATCAAGAAATCAGCTGGTCAGTATCCAGTCTAGAACTTTTGCCTCTTCTGAAAATCCCACGGGATCAATTAGAAGGTGGCAAAGCTGGCTTTCTCTAAAAGGCTCCAGTTTTCTTCATAAAAGAATTTCTTTGCTTAGGACTACTGAATAAAAAGGGCTGGAGGGATTGTAGTGCAGGCTTAGTACAAGATCCTCAGCTCATGTAAATTGGTAATGCTGCACTAAAGTCAATGGAATCATGCCAGCTTACATCAGCAGGGGACCTGGCCCTAAATTCCTGTTTATCAGCAGGATAGATGCAACCCATAGGAGTAACTTCGCACCCTGACGTGCCAGTGTTCCTCAACTCTTACCTCTGGGCAAGAGAGCACTTCAGTCTCTGTGGGCTCTTGACTATATCTCTGTTGAGAGAGCACCCATATTAGCAATCTATCGCTGCAGCTGAAGACCAGGTTACAACCCACTTGATCACTGATGATACAGCTAAAGTGTGTACTGTAGCCAGGACCTTAGTGATGTTTGATAACTGACCTAAAGCCTTGGGTATAGTGTTAGCCTTGTTTAGGTGGGTCTCGAGCACAGTGACAGAACATAGTTAGTGTCATCTATGCTGCAGTCCATATCCTCCATGGGTGTACATCTGCACAGCTCTATTGACGCCTATGGAGTTATGTGAAAGGAGGACCTGGCCCCAGCATTTTTTGATCATGTTATAAATGGGTCCCCTAATTCTGTTGCTTTTGCAGTGCAAATAGGGTCTTAGAGAGTTTTGTTTTAAAAATTGTAAACAGATACTGTTCGGCTTGGAGCTGGACTGGGCCACCAGCTCCTTTCCAGAGGGCCCACAAGGCTCTGGAAGAGAACCAATGGTCAAGTGGCAAAAAGGTCTTAGCGTTGCCAATCACAAGTGCTCAAAAATCATAAGTCAGGCTCCTAAAATTATGAGACACTTAAAAATAAAAAATGTTGGGAGGTTATTTGTTGGTTGTTTTTTGTTTTCCCTTCTGGTGTATGTGCCTTTCGACTGCACTTGGGTCAGATTTCCAAGCTTTTCACTGCACCATGAGACCTAGATTTTTTTAAAACAACTTGGAGGTTTTACAAAAAACACAAGTTATCACGAGACATCACATGAGCTGGCAACTTTGGGTTTTGTATTCTAACACCAATTTCTTGACCCATCCAGTTCCTGCGAGGTTATCGCTCACCAATTAGGCTGTTTGGGGTTGAGTTTCACAATGATTTTTTTTAATATTAATTCAAACCCAAAACTAAAAGTAAAAAAGAAGGGACACAAGCCACTACAATTTCAGAATATTAGTTTGCATGGAAGCTTGGATTCCTCACATGGCAATTCTAGTGGATAGCCAGGAAAGGGACTCACTAGGCTCTCTGGCAGTCTGTTATTGCAAAACTGGGCTTTTGTGGGGGTTTTACACCTTCCTCTGTAGCATCTGATCTCTGGCTTCCAACAGTACCAAATCATCTGGAGCATTGATCTGAACCAACCTGGCGATTCCTTTGTGCCTATATAGAGGGTGTGACGGTGCACCCCATAAGGCTTTATGGAAATATGCTTATGAATGTATATATGACATAACTGGAATATGTTTTATGCTACATATGCCATGTAACATATCTAAAGGATATGATCTATTGAATATATTCATCCTATTTGTATGCATGTGTCATTATTGTATTCTAAGTTATGAATATTGGCTGTATACTTGTTTGATTTTAAATGACCTCAATAAGGCATTTGGTCAGCTTCTTTAGAAAGGAATTTGCAAGTTAAGTGCCCAATCAAGAAGCACTTAACAGACAATGGATCTTGGAAGGCTCCAATCCACATAGGAAGTCTACATGAGGACGTTCAAGGTAGCATGTGAACCATGGCTGCTACCTGTAAGTTCTGAGTCATGTATGGACATATGACTTGCCCATGTGACTCCAAAACTCCATCTTGTAGCTGGAATTCTATCCAGGGGGAGGGAGGGGTATCCACCCACAAGAGAAAGTCTATTTAAACCCCTGGGTGACCTCTCCATTTTGTCTTCAGCTGGCTCAAGAGAGAGCCTCTCCACCCCCAAGGATACCTGAGAGAACCTGGAACAAGGGACAGTAACTACAGGGGGTGTGAGTGATTGCTGACTAGACTAGAAGGAGACGTCTGTAAAAGGAAACTTACTGGAACTCTTCTGAGGGTGAGGTTTTATCTGTATTCAGTTTTCTTACTGTATCAGGCATAGATTTGCATGTTTTATTTTATTTTGCTTGGTAATTCACTTTGTTCTGTCTGTTACTACTTGGAACCACTTAAATCCTACTTTCTGTATTTAACAAAATCACTTTTTACTTATTAATTAACCCACAGTATGTAGTAATACCTGGGGTGGGAGGCAAGCAGCTGTGCATATCTCTCTATCAGTGTTATAGAGAGCAAACAATTTGTGAGTTTACCCTGTATAAGCTTTATTCAGGGTAAAATGGATTTATTTGGGATTTGGACCCCATTGGGAGTTGGGCAAGTGGGGAAGGACTGGGTGTGGATAGGGAAGAAACTGGGAGTGGGGGGTAGAGATTGACACTTGAACAGTGAGCCCAGAGAGAGACACTGGGACTGGGATGGGTTAGGTAAGGTGACTGGGACAGAGAGTTGGGCAGGTGGAAGAAACATGGACTGGGACAGACAGTCTGGAGGGGATGGGGCAGAAGGGTCAAGCATGGGGGGAACAAGTAAAAGAATCTGTCCTCACTACAGAATACTCCTGTGGAGGAAAAAAAACATTTTATCATGGAACCAAAGACTGTGCCATAATGCATAGACTCAAGGGGGCTGAATTAAGGTTGCTCAGAAAGGAAATGCCAGAATTAATGTTATATTTTGCGTGCTTGACTTTGCAATTTCAATAATGTTCTTTTAACATAGTTTTTTGTGTCTAATGTAACTATATATTAATCTAGAAGGTAAAGCTGCCTTCATGGGATTTCTAAAGTCAGCTGAATGGTATTCATATTTTCCTTTATCTGTTGATCAATCAATTCATAGATTTAAAGACCCTGCGGGACAGTTATGATCATTTAACTGGAATTCCTGCATAACACAGGCCATAGAATTTCACTCAAACAAATTCAACTATGTGCAATTGTAACACCTGCACAAATGTGTTATCAGCTTGAGCGCTGCCGCACAGACTGCTACCAAGTGAACTTTAGGACTCACTACAGAAGCAATGACCCCAGTGTGATTTAAACTTATGATCATCTGATCTGGGTCAGACATGCTACCATTAAGCCACAAGGTCCCTGCCAAATAAAGGCAGTGCAGAGCAGGGTACTGGGAGTCGGATGATCTGGGTTCTACTCCATGCCCCCACTCACTGCATGACCATGAGAATTCCAGAAATAGAACCCCGATTCCCTGGCTCCTGTGGCCTAACCACTAGGCAGTGCTCCCTCCAGATGTTAAAGCCCTCCACTCACTCCCTGCACAATGTGCTTCTCCTGTGCTGATTGCAGCTCTGCAGTTCACATGTGTTCATTGTCCTGACTGAATAATGCAAAAGACTTCCCCTTCTCCTGCTCACCGACTCCTATTACAGTCAGGGAGAAATCAAGGCCATCTTAATGTCAAGGCGAATGTATACAGCAGTAGAATACAGCTGTGATCCATGGCATCTCTTTGGGTTGGTTCTCTAATTAGCTGGCAGAGAAACCAGAAGACTTGACTTGAAAGGGGGTGTTGCACTTGAGGCAGGTATGGGAGGAGGCCAGGAAAGCAGAGACGATGGTGTATTTAGATACAAAATACATACACACCTCTCCACTGGACTGCAAAGAATGGCAATTAATTCATGACTGGCATTAAGGGAGCCACATCCTTTGGAAGCTTAGCTGTAATAAGACAGCTGTATTCTGTTAAATAACATAACAAGTGAAGACTAAATGTAGATCTTGCTACATCTACTACAGCTACGTAGCACTTCTCTATTGGCTTTAATCCACACATCTCAGAGCACTCTGCAAAGATGAGTAAGAATCACTGGCCCTGATTCTTATGTTCTTATGGCACATGCATTCTTAGCAGGGCCTGGACTGAAGTATGAACAATTCTGCAGAGTCTAATGAAAACAGATCTGTCCCTCCCTGTTAACCTGCCCCAGACACTTGGAGAAGTTAAAGCTTCAGTCCCAACAAACAGGAATTAGTTTCCACAGCAGATAGCTTCAGTGATTCACTGTCCCAGTTACTCAGTGAGATGGTGGCTTGGCTTCTAAAAAGGCTAGATGATAATCAGCGCTTTAAGTGGTCTGGAAAAAGTGAGCGGGGGGGATGCCGGGGAGTAGCAGCAGTTTTGGTAAAACAATGTTTAATGTGCGCCGCTCAGTGATCCAGCTTGATTTTTAAATTTGTTTTTTTGCTGGATCTGCAGCCCCTTGTGACACTCCCCTCCCCCCCACACACACACTTTACACACGGATAATGTATTTAACTGGCATTTGCAGCCATGCAAGTGAGGCTTATAAAGGTAATCAAATCTCATGCTTCATTCTACTCCCCTGAAGGGGCCCAGAAGGAATTTTCCCCACTTGAATTATTTTACAATTGGCTAAGTGTATTATGTAGGTGTTGGCCACTATAGGAGGCAAGATAAGTTAGAGCAATGGTCTGATACATTAAGCAAATCCTGTGTTCCTTTGCTGAGCAGACCAGATGCCTCTAGACATCCATCCATTTAAGGTGGAAGCATAAAAGAAAGCAGGAGAGGGATCCGGTGCTGGATGTATTCATTACTCGCTGATATTTAAACGCATACACCAAAGCACCTCAACTCTAACGTGTCTCCGGTAAGAAGTTCAAGGAAAGAGGGACATTTAGAACCTGATTTTTAAAGTCAAGAAATTACACAATGCTGCAGGAAATTAAACATCAGACTCCCATCATTTGTGCCTACAATGACCAGTGTCCATAGTTTCATGGCAGCACAAAATTGCAGGCACAAAATGGGAAGCTGTTTGTCAGAGTTCTGGAGTGAAATCCTTGTCCCACCTAAGTCAGTGGCAAAGGTCCCATTGACTTCAATGGGGTCAGGATTTCACCCTAAGTTTAACATAGTCATACAATCTGGTTCAACCAAAGTCATGATTGGTGGGTGGGCAGATACAGGCCCCATAAGCCAGGCCTTGTCTCAGTTCTTTGACATGAAGTGCCCTCCTGCGTGCATGTATCTCCCTGGCAGATCTCCAAGACAAGCCAGACCCTGAGAGAAAGAAGTGGGGGTTCACCTTTCCTGGGAGATGTCTCCAGAGGGATGATGGGACAGCCCCCAGAGGTGCCTTCTGATTGCCCATATGACTGGTAAGATTTCCGTCCTCCCTTTACGGGACTTGTGTGGCACTCATTTCAGTTAACCACTGCCATGTGTGTCTCAGCCACTCGGTCTGTCTCCTCGCTACACGTTGGACACTAGCTCCCCAGGGAACAACTTTCCTGTGACAGGTACAAGTTGCCTCTTGCTGAGGTGAAATACAAAATGTGCCCACAAAATTCCAGCCCACTGCTAATGAAAGCTGCTGCAAAGGGAAATGTCAGTGGTGCTTTTACTGTCAGTTCTTTCACTTAGCTGCTGGCACCCCTGACCTTTGCTGTGTCCACAGGCAATTTGTTTTCTTAGCCTCTGGAAAGCTGGGAGGCACCAAGGGACAGGATGAAAAATGATGCCCGCCCCTAACCTGTCTCATCATCATTTGCTAGGAGACGGGTCTCTCCCGGACACTTTGCCGGTTATGGTTCTGCAGCTTCCTGCCAGCTCCTGCCAGTGACTCACTGCAGGTAGCTCGAAAAAGACTCCCCCTGTCTCAGCAGCCTGCTTCTGAGGAAGGGTAGGGAGGGTTGTGGGCAGCACGAGCCAACAATAGGGTTTGAACATCTTTGTTTTTTACCATTTATAGAACGTGCCTCTGTGTTAATCTCCAGGTGCATTTGCAATAATGAACTATGAGGCACGGAGCTAAATGTCAGCTAGACTGAAGTTACCTATTGCTGACAAAATAACTCCCCTGTCAAACTAATGCCCCCCAAACCTCCTCAGAGACCCCTTCAGAATCTGCCTGGAAAACAGATGAGCCGTCTAGGTCAACAAACTCAGGCTCTGATAGATTAAGGGGGAAGCAACTTCCAGAGACCCCTCTTCCCCCGGGGCTGCATTCTCAGGAAATGCAGCGCAGTATCTTGCCTCAGATGTTTGTTTCAAGCCTTTTGGCTTTGGGAGGGGATGAGGAAAAGGTCACAAATGTTATGGATTCACACATAACCCAGCTTGGGATGTGCCTTCTGTACTCCAGAGCTTTGATGCAGCTGTTCTAAAGAGCAACTGCTGTGCAAGGGAAGATGCTAGCGCTGCCAAGAAAGGTCTACTTGGTCTCTTTGCAATCTCCTGCAGGTAGGAATGCACTACCACGCAAGCAAACAGATGAGACAGGAGGAAACAGAATGTGAACTAGGAAGCTACCAAGAGATAACACAGCCCAAATAACGGGAGGAATGGGAAAGGGTGCAACTCAAACAAGGAACTCAGCTTCAATCAGTGACAGTTTGATTATATGGGATAATAACCTCGCCTTGGAACTCACAACTCAGCTATCAGCTTTTCCTTTGGGATTTGTCAGCACGTGTTCCCCTTCTCGGTGACTGGCAGGACCACTGTGCATTAGACCAGCCATTCACAGATGTGAAATATACTCTGGCTTTCAAGCGTCTTCATGCTGTGGATATATGAAAAAATAGAGACCCTCCCACAACCCAGCTCTTCTTCTCACCCCCATTCCCCTGCAGTGCTGATGAGAAAAGTATAGTAGGACTTTATTAAGCAGTCAAGGCTAAAATAAACTTGCTTTGATGCAATCAGGGCAATTTTTTACTCCACCTACCCATGAAGTATCTGGGGTTTTTATTTGCTCCTCTTTGGAAACAGCAGGACTCTGTCTTCATTAGGACTGAATCTCCCCTCTGCCTTTCAATGCACCAAGAACCAAGCCATATTCTTCCTGCCTAGATAAATTTTATTTGACAACAGAAAAAACAAATAAGGCTCCAGTCCCACACAGAAAACTGAAAGCCTAAAGTAACAGACATCTCAGTTCTATGCACCATTCACAATTGCTCGTTAAGGGACTGATCCAAAGCCCATTAAAGTTAATGGAAAGACTCTGACTTCAATGGGTTTTGAATCAGGCCCTTAACTAGTGTAGCATTTCCATCTTCTGGATGATAGGACACTGGACTGGGACTCAGGAGACCTGGTTTTATTCCCAGCTCTGTCACTGACCTGCCATATGACTTTGGACAAGTCACTTCCCCTCTAGGTGCCTCTGTTTCCCCTCTTGACTGTTTTTTCAATGTAGACTGTAAGCTCTTTGGGGCAGAGACCGTCTCTTACTAAATTCATGTACCGCACCTAGCACAATGGGGCCATGAGCTCAGTTGAGGCCTGTAAGTGCTACTGTTATATAAATAATGATGATTATCATTATTATTTCATCAGTCAGAAGCGCTGAGCCCCGTTTCATCTTGTATGTGCTTCTCTGCCCTGAAGCAGAGCTCTGAGCTTTTTGAGAGTCACCATAAATCCCTGCTATGGCAGATAAAACCATGCTTTTGATTCCTTTGCCTCCCAGTCCAATGGTTACCCCTGGAACCTGGTGTGTCCTGTTAGCATTACCTAGGCTTCCAGTTTAGTCAGATTCCATTCCTAAGGATACTGGAACAGGATTTCCATTGAAATCATTCACTAATTTAAAGAAACCCTCCTGGGGCAGACCTTCCACTGGTGCAAACCAGCATCATTCCATTGACCTCAGGGAAACTCCATCATTTACATTTAGCAAGGATCTGGGCCCCTAATTTCAAGTGATAGCTTCTACAGTATGGATGTGAGACTGGCTATAATGGTAGGTGCAGAGAGGGTAGCTCTATTCCCAGGCAGATGAATGCTCCAATTGGTGTAATTGAACCTGGAGAATCCCACAGTCAAGGATCTTCTCTCCAGAAGGAATTCCAGGTTGTACTATCCCCCGAGACTCTTTCAAAGTCTTGTTTATCTGTTATTCCAGCTTTGGGTGCTGGTAGATTACACTGGCTGCTCGGATGCCAGCTTTAGCTTATTGAGACATTACATGCTAAGTAAGCTTTTATCCTGGTTGCCAAGAAGAAATATGCCTCTGTTGGCCTGAATTTCCAGAGTGTTTGGTGCTTATGAAAGTGAGAATTAGGCAAGGTGGCACCATACAAATTTCCCCTATGGCTCTGCCAATGCACCTCAAATCTTGACATGTAGCACTATTGCATGTCTTAACTGTCCCCCTCACCTCTGACAATGCATCTCAATCTTAACCCCCTGCTATTCCAGTGTCCTAGGGCTGAGACTACCAGCAGATTTTGAACTCAGGTCTGCAAAGGTAAAAGGCTAGTGCACTGATCCCATACAATACCTGTTTCCCATTTCCTCAGCCCTCAGTTTGAAATTATCCAAAAGGGAGACAGAAAAGAGTTGAGTCCTTCAAAAGGATATTAGCTTTATCCACCTGTGCTCAAGGATTATTCAGATCTATTGGCTGACAGACCATTCTAAACCCTATAATGTAGTTAATAAAGAGGAAGCCACTGTACGATGGGGTTTTTGCATCATGCCTGAATCCTTGAAAGCCAGGCTTGGAGCTGAAGTATGCAAACATGTCCCTGGAATAATAAAGGTAAAGATGTTCAGAGGGAATCATTGTCAATAACCAAGACATGGATGAGGAACTGAAGTTGGCATGAGCATCATCATTCCAAGGTGGACCATCAGATTTCTACTGTGCCTGCCACTGCACACCTATTACCAAGGCCTCATGTACTGCTGCAAGATGGACCTGCATCCTGTGGAAGGCCCACTTGTTTCTGCAGCACGCCAATACAGCAGGCCCAAAATTCTTCAGCAGCTCAAGTACATTGACAAATTGAGGTTTCTACTGCATTAATGAATTCATGAAAATGAATGATACAAACATTTATGGATATTGATTTGATGGTGGGGGGGGATTTATGTGAGCGTGGTAAACACAGGCATCAAATCTGCATATTAGGGCATTTGTGATTTGTATACAATCGTTAGTTTTCCTGACTTATACTCTTAACTCATTGCCACCCATCACAGTCACAATGGACGGCCTTGAGATTCAGGCTTCACTGGGTCTCTGACTTCTTAGCATATGCGCAATGTGTCTCAGGTGGCACATGGCCAGGATTCATCACCGAATTTAGTCCACTAGTTGGATCATTAGCTTCCCCGGCCCAGGCCAAGTACTGATGGGAGTGTATGTGAACTCTAACCCTACCATCCACGGGGCCTCTGAAAGAAGCAAGTTTCAAACTGCGAGCCATTCCCGAGAAAGATCTGCCTGGCCAGCCCCTGAACCATGTGGCTCTGTCCCCCAAAGGGGTTCTGTATTTGTGCCACGTACGTGGCCATGAAACCCATCTTAACTAAGTGAAGCTGCAGAAATCAGGTGGCTCTTTAAGTTAAAGGCAAATAAAGCTGTACTGGAAGGCTGGAGGAAACTCTGGTTGCCTGTTGGAGGTGACTCTCTGTCCAGGCCTCACAGTATGTACTGCTGATAACAATCATTATTATTTATCATTCACCTACCATGGTAGGGTGTGCTGGTGCACTGCAGCCAGGCAGTTGGTCAGCTGAAGAACGTAAGCGCTGCCCTGTGGAGTTTCCAGGCTAAAAACATAAGTGGCTCTAGTACAATACAACGCCATTAATTGCCTGCCAGCCAGTGCATAATATAGTCAATCTCAGAAGGGGTGTGTGTGGTGCATGGAAGGGTTGTTCGGCACGTAAGGAAGGCTCAAATTTGTATTCTGCTCAAGCTTATGCAGACATGACTGTATCCAAGGCCACTGAAAGAGAAAAGCAAAATCTCTCCAGCTCTGTTTTTATTGGAATCCAGTGGAAGGGAATAAATGGACAAGAGGCTTCAGCCAGGAATAACATGCGGGGAGGAGAGAGGGGGGATATTTGATGAGCACTTCAGACTTTTCTGCTACTTCATCATTTTTTCCAGAGAGAAGGTTTTTATGTGGTTAGAAAAATGAGAGTGTCACTGTCGGTTTACTCATGTGCCTCCTCCACTCCAGCCCTCCTGCTAGGGTGACCAGATGTCCCGATTTTATAGAGACAGTCCTGATTTTGGGGTCTTTTTCTTATTATGATAAACTCAGGACAGACAGCTGCAAGGGAGGGGTAGAAATCTGTCTCAGAGGGTTAAAAGGCCCTCCTCCTTATCAACTGGGGGGTAACTACAGCTCAATCAGGTTCAGCTGAGAAAGGGTTACCAAAGTATCAATTAGAATCAGCTGAGCGGGAGCTACCTGAGGTTAATTAGGATCAGCTGATTCCAACTAAGGGCTGCCTGAGACCTTTTTAAACCCTCCCCTGGGGGAAAGGGGGAGGGGAGAGAAGGATCCCTGCTGCCAGTTGGTTAGGAGCAGCAAGACAGCGAGCCTCACCAGGAGGAGAGGCAGTATCCTCTCCCACAAGGGAGAAAAATAGGCTAAAAAGGACTGGTGGAAAGAAGGAACGGACTTCCCCTGTGTCCCGAGGGGGACCATATTACCCAAGCCTGTCTCGCCAGGGCTAAAAGCAGCGGAGGCCAGGGAGACCAAGAAGGTGCCTTGCCACACTTATATAGGCTCCTATTACCTCCCATGCCCTGTCTCAATTTTTCACATTTGCTGTCTGGTCACCCTACCTCCTGCCACTGAGCTTCCCTCCCACTAAACAAGTCATACAGCTCCTGACATCTCTCTTTTATATAACTGTACATGATTCCCCAAGAGCCCATCCCCTTCACTTCCCATTCACCTCCTCATTGGCCCACCTCACTACAACAGCAAGGAGGGCAGGGCGGGGCTTGTTTTGGAGGTCACCAATGCCACGCTCCGTGCTTTGGATGGAGGATGCCAACATCTCTCTGAATGTGCTACCTCTTCATTGGTCCCCTCCCGCCAGAGAGTTAAAGGATCTGAAGCTAGATGCTGTACATGGGGGCACGGCCCTGTGTCACTAACCTTCCCTCTTCAGTATTCCCAGCCTCATGTCATGTCCCCGCCATTCAATTCCATCTTCACCTACAGAGGGCACTAGTGCACCATGTATGTCTGATATATAAGCATGTGTTGCCAGGACCCCTATGGTGCTTAGGCATTGTCCGGGGAAGAATGTGTTTGGTTTGAATAGATGCTCAATTAATGGGAAAATGTTACAGACACATTTTATTTTCTCCTTTTGTTTTGTTTTAAGGAAAGGAGAAAGAGAAAAAGAAAAGTAATTAGCTGGATCTTTGCCAGGTGAAAAGCTTCAATTCAGGCTAATCTCAGTAAATTTACAAAAAATAGAAGCCACTCTAAATCCCCATCTCTACCACTGGCCTTTTCACCCCGGCAGAGCAGGGCAAGCTGATCTGGAATATGTATTGATTTGCCATATGATTAAGTACTCCAGTGCTAAGAACACAAACCGAATGGAGCTGCTTTTTAATTGACTGTAAGGAACAGCGGCGTTTGTCAGGGGGAAGCGGGAGGGAGAGCAACATATTTAAGAAGGCTAAGAAAAGGTTTGTTAAGCAGATATGTGAGGTATGAAGAGAAGGATACAAGGAGGGGTTACTTTATATTAAAAACAATCCAGCGAAACAGGAACTGCAGCGTCTCTGCACAACAGACAACGAATGAATTAAAGCCAGTGGAATGGATCCCTGTGCAAATCCAATAAAAGCCATTTGTTTCCTTTCCAGAATACAGATTTTCTTTTATATGCACTGCATTCAAGCCAGTTCATTGTTTGCCAAGCCTTGGAATAACAAAAACTTATATTTATATCACATGTTTTCTTTCAAGCGAGCTTAAGGTACTCTGCAGACAAAGGGCCTGGTTGCAAGAAGTAGTTTCTCTCTGGAACCTGGACACAAATATTTGCAGGATCAGCTGGCATCCTTTATACATCTAGCTACCTGACTGCACAGAGGGGCTGATCCAAAGCCCAAATGCCTTTGACTTCACTGGGTTTTGGATCAGGGTTGCACATCTCAAGTAGTTATTACTGGCATTAAAGGTTTTGTCAGCTACATCCCAAGTATCCGTGCCCACGTTTTCACAAAGGCAAAGTGGGAGGCCAGTTTGAGGCCCCTTTGAAAACAAAAAATGAGGCTTTCTCTATGCAGAGATTGCTTCACTTGGCACTGATATCCGAGCAACCTTAACTGAAAATGTAAAACCTTCCTCATGCGTCTGCCTAGATTCCAAAGCAGCTACACAAGCTCTTTGTTTTTCTGCAAAAATGAGATTGTCATGCAAACACAACTGCCTCTTGGAAGCTCCCAGAGCTGTGAGGGCACAATCATTCAGCACATAAGCACAAACCTATACACAGCAAGTTTGCATCTATTCAAAAAGAGGCCTGGCTGCTGGTTATCCACATAATGCAATGTTCCTACCGAAGCAAACACTAGTGCTTTTGTGAGATCCAGGAGCCACATGCACTAAATCTGTACAAAATCAGATAGTCAAAAAAAACCATGAAAATTGACTGATGCGGGTGGGGGGGGGGAGGGCTGAAACAGAAATGTGACAAATATAAACACACCTAAATTTTTGTTTCAGAGTAGCAGCCGTGTTAGTCTGTATCCGCAAAAAGAACAGGAGTACTTGTGGCACCTTATGCTAAAATAAATTTGTTAGTCTTTAAGGTGCCACAAGTACTCCTGTTCTTCTTGCTAAATTTTTGTAGCATTCTTATGGACTCCTTGATGCAGAGCTGAGAATTGCCCATTGGGTCAGCTGTGTCATCCACTACCTGCCTTGCACTAGCATGGGATTGCTTTTGGCGTTAATCTCCTCCAGGTTTGAGCTAGTTTGCTCGGGGATGCCTCTTATCCTGGTGATCCCACTGAGCTCGTGGTATACCTGGCTCCTGGATCTCTCAAAAGTACTAGTGTGCCTGAAACGATGCAGGGGTTTGTTTTGGGCATGAACGCTGCATCATGTAGATGGCCAGCAGCAACCCGGCCTCTTCTTGTATTCCAATGTGTTTTGATTAGCTCAGAGTTTGAAAATTCTCCCTGAAAGGCTCATGGAAGTGAGAACAGGCTACAGAGCTTTTCATTTGATAGATCACTGGTTCCAAAACCGCCCCTCTGCCAGCAGTGACCAAAAGTTGTTCCCCAATGGTCACTGGAAACGTGAAATGAAATTGGTGGATTTCAGTCCCTTTACATATGAACAAATGTCAGCATTGCAAAAACCTGGACACCATTGGTGCATGTGGGTACTCTTAGCAGAGAGGCCAACGATTTAATGGCCATGGAGACCGCTTGCTTCTAAAGGAGATTCCCCCAGGTTAAAGCTGAGGCACGTTGACACAGCAATGTGTGAGAAGTGTGCGTTGTCATAGCTCATGCTGTACCTGGTCTGTTGCCTGGGGATTGGAGTCTCCAGGGTTGTAAATCTGGCAGCTCTCTCCAGTGGTAAATTCACATGATCTTTTCTTCTCTCTTCCTGCTATGTAGGTTAAAGGGTGCCTTCAACCTCATTTAGTTCCAAGAGTTAGTGTTTGTTAATGAAGCTTATTTCAAACAATTACCCATATCTCTGCCAAGCATCTTAGAAGCTCTGAACAAATGGACCATCTTGTAGCAGGAGAACAAAAGGAATAATGTAAAGGGACCCCAAGTTTCTCTCTATCAGGAAATAATCTGTGATATGTCTCTTAAGCACCAAGAATGATCAGCTTGTTTATACATTGGTCTTGAAACCGGAAATGTATTTGAGTGGTATTAAGGGCCACCCAGGGAGGGGGGCAAAAGGGGCAGTTTGCCGTAGGACCCCTGCTGGAGAAGACCTCCCAAAATAGGGTGACCAGACAGCAAATGTGAAAAATCATAACAGGGAGTGAGGGGTAATAGGAGTTTATATAAGAAAAAGGCCAAAAAATCAGGACTGTCCCTATAAAATCAGGACATCAGGTCACCCTACCCCAAAATGCAGAGAGGTGGTTGGGACAAATTTGAGGGAGAGGCGTTGCAACCAGGCATACAGGGCTGCAGCACCACTCAGGTCTGGCGGTCACCACCAATAGCGCAGGGAGCAACATGCACACGCCAGGGCTCAGATCTCACCATTGTCACTGCTAGGCATCATCATGCTGGACCAAGGCAACCCACTAGTCTGAGAGCCCAGAGATAGGAGCAGGGTCAGGGATTTCTCTCCCACTGGCAATGGGACCAGAGCTTAGGGAGAGGCAGGACCAGGAGTGCCTTCCTAGCCATATACAGGGAAGAGCCCCTCAACCCCATGGGGACAACAGTAACTCTCCGAGCCCTCACGTGCCCTCCCCTTTTCTTAAACTCTGTCATCTCCATGGTAATTTTTTTGGAAGGGGAGGAGCCTTAGTTTCAGATTTTGGCCTTGAGTCCCCAAAAATCTCTGAGCAGCCCTGGTGGTTTGTGTGATTGTGTGCAAATGGTAGTGAATGTAGAAGTGTGATTACATCTGAGTGATGTATGATTGGGGTGGTGTAATTGTATGTGGAGTGCATGAATATGCAAGTGTAGGCATGTGGTTGCATGCCTATATCTGGTTCTCTGTGTGTGCCCAGTGCTATGTGATGGTGTGTAGTATGTGCAGTTTGGTGCATGTCTGGTTGTGTATACATTTGTGTGTGTGTAGATAGTTGTGGGTGTGGTGCACGTGTATGAGATTGTAGTCTCTGTGTGTGTGTGTGTGTGTAGGCACACATGCTATACTTTGGACAGTGAGTGGATCCACTGCAACTTCTAAATAAGGAGAAAAGTTGAACTTCAGCTGAAGTATCCACACTACAGATGCATTCAATTAATTTCATTAGACAAGGAATCTCCCTCAGGCTAAAAGGCTTCAAAGTGGCTAAGGAGATAAATTGTCCTTCCAATTCAGATTCATGGCCAACCACCGCTTGGGAGCCTGCTTAGATTATTATTAATTTTTCCCTGCTCAGTAACAGTAGCAGAATTTGGTAAATAGATTCAGAAAGAGGGGACATTTCCAGAATACAAACTTCAAGCTTTCCCTTGGTTGCTTTCAGACTTGAATTTTGCAACACCTCTGAAATTCCACCCCCCTCCCTCCACCCCCAGCTTATCAGAATCCTCTTGAAATTACTGGGGACTTTTTTCAAAGGAATGCCACACATAACACCACCTTATAATTTCCTTCACTAGACAAATTACTTTGGGGGGGCCGGAGAACAGTGATTCTTGCAGACTTTACAAATCGACAGAGACAAATGGCCTTGAAGGGGCAAAAGTTAGCGTTCTGTCATAAGATGATGCCAAAGTACAAATTGATTTAAAGTAGGAGGGCAGCTTGGATGGAGAATGACAACCAAAATCTGCGGGAAGGTACTGTTCCATTTTTCAAGCGACAAAAAAAAAAAATCACCTGTGTTGTTCCATAGGCTGTTTCCAACCATATTTCTCCTGCAGAGGGTTCAGGAGAAGAGGGAAAATCAAGGGAGAGGTATCTCCTCAGAAGCATAATTAACCACCTTCCCCACTTTTTATGATGAAACAGTTAATAAAACCTCTAGGGTGAGATCCTCACCCCAAATGGATCCATTTACAACAGGCAAACGGGCTGGAATGGCATACAGTGGCCCTAACAGCCTGCATCTGACCAAGGGGGGATTCCTCCAATGCATACACTGCAGAAAGCAGTAGTAGACCTGTCCTCAGTACACCCCCTCATAGGAGGCATGCCAGGGGAAGTGGGATGTGCCAGGGTCAGGCCCTCAGTACCGCAGTCCATGGGGCAGCCTGAGGAGGCTGCTGTAACTTAGATAGGTCTCCAGGGCTGTCTAATTATGCTGCAGGCCTCTCCAGTTCCCAGAACAGCCCACAATCAGCAGGTTGCAAATGTGGCTTAACCTCACTGTAGCTATCCCCTCCCCCAGGGCTCTACAACATGCAGCACAGAGTCTTGCCCCAGGCCATTCACTGGCCCCCTCTAGAAGAAGACTATCAGGCTCTCACCCGCTCTGAAATGCTCCACCCCCGGCCAGCCTGAGGCCCAAGCAACACAAATGCCCACTTGAGAGCCCTCTTGTGTTGCACTGTCTTGGCAACACGCATTTTGACCCAGAAAAGGGAGCAGATGAAGATTAAAAACTCATGTCCTGATCCAGCTTCTCCAGCAGCTTTGGCTCTCTCCTATTCTTGCTTAGTGGCCCAAAAGTTGTAAGATCAGCCTTGGCTTTTCTATGATTGGATCCCCTTCTAATCTCCTTCTTCTCGGAGAGCAGGAGGCAGCCAGCTGATGTAGAGAGAAGTGTGTGACAGCAGCCAAGGGGTCTAGCAGTGGCCCTCCACACAGTGGAATTAATCCTAAGGATGGGCAAAATACTGCCAGCTAAAATAATCTCTCTACCACCGCCGCTCTTCAGCAAACCCATTATTGAGCATAGAAGCCAAAATTAATCTTCCTGGAGAGCATTGGCTTCTGGTTTCTGGATGGGATTGGAAGCGGAAGTGCCATAAAATCCTGTTTGTGTGACGTCCATCTCAGTTTCTCAGACTCAAAATGTTCAGATAGTTTGGATGAGCTTCAGGTAATCATCTGCACCTTGGGATGCCTGCACCTAAAGCCAAGCCTTCTGGAGGTCTTCCCTACTCAGAGCTTGTTGGGCCTCTTCTCAGGCAGAGACAACATTAGCTTCCCTGTGGTTTCAATCATATACATTTAATAGGTTTGGCAACAACAAAACATGTAAGTCATGAAATGAGGCCTGTTTATTAAATATGCCACCGAACTTTTCCCATATATATAACACTATCATTCAAGAGGCTCTCAAAGACTAAGCTTCACAATGCCAAACAGGTATATGGTATCACACCCATTGCACTTGTGGGGAAACTGAGGAGGGGGCAGATAAGTGAGTAACCACACAGCAAGTCAGTAGCAGTTTATTGTTGTTATTTATTTGTGTTAGAGGAGCCACCAGAGGCCCCAGTCAGGATTGGAGCGCCATTATGTTAGGCACTGTACACACACATCATAGGAAGCAGTCTGGGTCCAAAAGATCTTGCAATCTAACCAGACAAAGGGAGGAAGAGTAGTATATAAACAAAGGGATCAGGATAATGACAGACACATGTCATTAGTTCCAAATTGCCCCCCTTTTGCTCCAGGCATGTGGGGCAGGGGGAGGTGAATGGTACAAAATGTGTACAGTTTTACACACACCGTGGAGCCACTTTTTATCTAGACATAATGTGTGGGCTTTTCGAAAGTGCACAGCATTGGCCTAACTATGGGGTTATTGACTTCAGTACAGAAAAAGCACTAGTTCACTTGTGCGCTGCTCAAAGACCAGGACAGAAGAGAGGAGGCCGGGAGAAGCAGCTGACTGGGCAAGACACCATGCATAAAACAGAAGGGAATATGGTAATCAGCTTCCCTGATCTCCTATCAGCATGTACTCTGGGTGACCTTTGTCGCAGAGACAGCCCAAGAACTATGCCTCATGAATTATCAAAGATCAGCCTCCCTGTTCCCAGTTTGCTGCTTCTTTCCCCATCTGGCTCCCTGGCGGAAACCAATAGACGAGAGCCCATTACTTAGCCCAGGCGTATTCCCTGTCAGCTTGGTCTCAGCATCAGACAACATGAATTATTGAAAGCAGGGGCTGCTGCATTCAGAACACACAGACTCCTGTTCTATTTGTCCATCCTTCCCCAGCCCTCACCACACACACACAAACACACACACACACGCATGTACACACTATAACGATAAGCTACTAGGCATTAATAGCACTATTAGTAATATGTAATGGAATTGTCAAACCTGCCTGATGCTAACATAATAGGTAATTCTTCTTCATTAACAGAAACTGCCAGAGAAGCAGCTACCAGTGTCCACATGTTTAATTTTCCAAGCGAAGAAATACAGAACTTTCCCCAGACTGCTTAGAAGGGATGTGACCCTATAGCTGGTGTCTCTCAGAGGCAATAAGCAAGTGTCACAGGTAGAGAGATAGGCGAACTGGTATCGATCAAATCAGAACTAACTGTAGGACCCAAAAGTGACATTATTGAGATTGGAAAAAGTTTCACTTACATTTTTTTTTCATTTTCCTTGTTCCAGATACCCTTCTTGGCTCCAACCAGGACTGTGGTCTTTGGATCTCAGATACCCACAGTCACCTCCTTGTAGCCAGTGGGACGGTCACCATCTTGGCCACTGCACCAGGGAGGCAACCTCCAAACATAAAAGCACTGGCTGCTACAGCTTCTGAGAAAGCTCTGTAGCTGGGGGCTGTAACAGACTCATCTCCACTGCAGGTTAGCACAGAGGACCTGGCTGTAACACACACTCACCAGCAGGTTACACTACACACTGTAAACGCATGGAGCAAAAACGCCGGCGTAAAGAGCTTACAATCTTGGTTAGTAATAAGCTGCAAAAGATGAGTGAAACAAACAGGGAAGGTGGGAGGGAAGATGTAACAATAATACTGGGATGTTTTCACAAAGACTAACTGTGGACAGGTGTTGCTCACCACCTGCCTGACGCCCCTTCAGATTCCACCTTAAGACGCTCTTCTGCTGACATTGTTCTGTAGCATCACAGGGTGTCTTAAGGAGGAATTTGAAGGAGGTGGCATGATGGGAGAAAGTGCAGAGACGCTTATGGGAGACGTGGACTAGCAGGCAGTGAAAGCTGGCGACGCTGGCAGAGCAAAGACAGCAGTTGACGACACATCAAGACAACAGAGCTGATGGCCTCCTAAGCTAAACCGCCTGTCATTGGGAAGGCTGCCCCTCACCAGTAATTTAACATTCAAGTAAAGTCCAATAGAGACTTTGCTATCACTGATCCAGTTGAGGTGAATGGTGCTCAGATGCCATGGTGATGGGAGCAGTATGAACTGCAGAGATAGCTGGATAGTAATATTGGAATGTGACTCGGTCACGAGCAGATATATATTTTTTAAAAGGGCCTCTGAAAATTCATCACATAGTCACCACCAATAATTCAAGCCTTTCTGCAGCAGGGTAGCTGAACATGAGAAAATGTTCCCAGCAACCAGCTGGGGCTGAGTCAGTGAGATGCATTGACCTCTCTTGCTTGTCTGAAAACCTTCAGAGTTGCACCCATTAGAAAAGATGAAGGCCCTGCTCTGGACACGCTTTGGCACAGGTGAGGCAGCAGTGGGTGACATTACACTGCAGTCACCGCTCCGCTGTCACGTTCAGGCCCTCAGCATCCTCTTCACCCACCATCCCCACTCTAGCCACCCCCACCAGCTTGGCTGCTGTATCAATATACACTAACCAACCACCTATCAAATCAGATTCAATCCATAGGGGAGACACATCATTCAAAGTACTATGGGAAGAGCAAAGTGAGCTTTAAGTAGCATGGGAAGCAGTTATTGCATCTGCTGTGGCTCTAGTCTGGCTCCACCACTGTCAGAACAAGACTGCAGATCTCATGCCATGTGTTCTGTGATCCTATAACCCTTTTCTAGCAACTGATGCTTTTCCTCCTCGCTGCTTTCCTAGCTCTCTGTTATTGGTTTGTCTTTAGCAGATGTCACTGGAGTGCATCCCTGATGCAATCAGAGACATCCATCTGGGGTTTGCTATTTTCTCTCCTTTCATCCTCCCTTTCTCTCCCCGGTCTCTGGGCCTCCATCAAACACCACTGAGGTTGTGAATCAAAGTCTTTCCATTGCCTTGAATTGGGTTCTTTCTCTGTCTCTCCCCACACTTCCTTGCCCTCTCTCATTCCCTCCTTTTAGCTCCCCTGGTCTCTTTTCCCAATCTCTCTTTTCTTCTTGTCTCACTTTTGCTGCACTGACGTTGCCTCTCCTTCCTTCTGTCTCCCATCTTGCCTTGATTTTTGCCTCCTACTCCTCTTCCCTTTCTCTCATCTAATTTTTCACTCTTTCCATTTTTCTCTCAGCATCTTTCTCAAATCTCTCTCCCTCAGCTTGTTCCATCCCTCTTCCTCTCCCTGTCCTACTTTCCCCCCCACACCCTATTTCTTTCCCTCTTTCTCCCCCATGCCTTAGCGGGTTCTCTATTTTGTAGGTTGGGAGGAGAAATAATACAATTACCACACACATTGTACTGCTTTGTAGGGAGCAGTGGTGTTATTGTTCCATCTCCCTTCCATTTGGGAACACCAGGAACTTCTTCTGCACTGGGTCTGTACCAACATATTGGAGGTGGGAAATGGAAGAGAAGATTATGCTCTGCCTAGCAGTACTTTTTATGTTTTTAAAAAATCAGCCATCAAAACACTGGATAAATGAGCAGGGAAGAGATGCTCAGCACAAGGAAGTACCTCTTAGGGGATTGATTGTACTTCGTAGTGGGACATCACTGCCTAGTAGAACTGGCTGGATAGTTTCCATCAAAAACATTTGACAAAAGAAGGCCTTTTTCCCCTCAAATAAACATTTTCATGGAAATTTTCATTTCTATTGACATTTTTGGGGTCTTTCATTAAAAAAATCCAAAGCTGGGGGGGGAAAAAAATCTCTTTTTCTGTTTTCCTTTTTGCCACTGGCAAAAGGGAGAGGGAAAAATCCCAAAACTTCATTTTTTGCGAACTGCAACATTTCTAGTTTTCACTGAAGGAATAACAAATTTGCATGGGAGATACTGGGGGGGGGGAATGACATTTTTTAAAAATTTTCCATGAAAAGCAATTCACAGATTCGACCAGTTGTTATGCCTTGTAAATATTTACATATTTCTTTATGGGACCTGCTTTCTGATTTGGTAGCAAAATCTTTTTCAACCTGCAAGGGAAACACAAACACCTAGCTCTATTATATGCAGAAATTATAGTTACCCCTTGCCTGGATGATGACTCAGTGCTGCACTCCTGGCCTGGTCTTTCTGAAGGCTATTTTTTAATAGATGGTGTTGTGGCCTGAGCACAGGAGTGGAAACCAGGAGCTTCTGAGTTCTAATCCCACTACTGACACTAACTTGCTGTGAGACCTGGAACAAGTCATTGCACCTCTTTGCTTAATTTTCCACATCTGGAAAATGAGTGCAATCTTTACCTGCCACACAGGGATGCAGTTATGGAGGATTAATGTCCTTTGAACATAATAAGCACTACATATGTGCTAATTAGTGTTGGTACTTTTGGAACAAGGCCTGCTTCAGAGCATTCCTGCAATTGCCCCACAGCAGGGATTGCTACCAAAATGCACTGATCACACTCTGCACTGCTTGGGCAGAACAATCAAAACAGCAAATGGAAGGAGGGTGGAACCCCAGGAATGGGGAAGGAGTGAAGAAATGACACGTTTCTTTTTAAGGAAGAGTGGCTGGAGGCACCAGAGTGGATGGTGAGCTCATTGCGGGTGGCAAGAACTCACAGCCATGTCACCAAGATTTCTGGAAGTGCTCCGTATTAGATATTCCCTGTTACAGATACATGCCATTATTCATCAGCCTCACTGATGGATGGACACACGGCAAAGCAAAGCTATCACCAACCCACTTGCCACTCCCTGAAGCAAAAGCCTGGGATGAGAAAAAGGCCTTCCACCATCTTCTGAATTTAGGGTCTAAATGTCCTAGCCACAGCCCCATTCAAGCCAGCCAGGGCAGTGAATTCCAGCATCAGAGGCTCTCCAGTGTGACAAAGCCCTGACATCAGGTCCCAGATGCCTAAATCAAGATACTCTTACCTCAGCTGACCTCAAATGCCACGGTAGCATATGGAGGAAGAGGTTGTTTCTCAGGTAGCCAGGCCCCAAATCATATAGGAATTCATGGAGCAAAGCTGAATTGCACCAAGAAACCTACAGGAAGTCAATGCAGCTGTTGAAAAATACAGCTGCAATATGTTTCCTGAGGCAAATACCTCCCAGCAGGCAGACAGCCACGTGCTGTGCCAGTGGAGTTACATCAGGGATGAATTTCGTCCAAAGTGCCTCTCAACATATTTTGCACCGAACAAGTCTGTCAGTACCACTTGGGTTGACATCTTTGTTGTTGTTGTTATTTTTGAAAACTCTTTTGCCAAAAAATGGTTTTTGACAGAATCTAAAACTTTCAGCAAAAAAATTCTATCCCATCAACATTTTTATATTTTGATTAAAACATTAAATGAAAAATTTGTATTTAGTTGAAAAAAAAAGTCTGAGTTTTCAAAATCAAAAACAAATACAAATCTTTTTTTTCATTTTTGGATTGTCCCCCTCTCCCCCGTCCCTTCTTTGCTTTCCCTCCCTCCACTGGAAAAGCAGGGGAAAGTAAAAATAAAAAAAAAATTAACAAGTGGGAATAAGGGCGAGGGAGTAAAAAGGGAGAGAAGCATCAACAAAATAGAATGTTGGAAATGAAAATCAAAAACTGAAGTGTTTTCAGTTTTCCAAAATCAAAATTAAACAAAACAATCCCAAAGAAACAATCATTTTCATTTTAGTTCAAAACTTTTTCATAAAAATATCATGAAACAGAATTTTTTACATTTTTCCCCAAACGTTTCATGAAAATGAAATTGGATTTTTTTTTGGACCAAGTTGATCTCTTCAACAGCCTTTAAATCCAGAGGCTCATCCAACTGAACTTTCCTACCATGTTATGTAAGGCGTGAAAGTATCATAGACATGTTTCCATGGCACCCCTTCTGCAAAGCTATCATATTCCCCAGAAGTACAGCATAGGATTGTATCAGTAGTACAGGGATTTCTGATATTATACCAGTAGCCAGCCACCCTATTAGCAACACCATAGTCCCTCATCAAAGCTAATGCATTATCTTTGATCATCTTTCTAGTATACGGTTCTCTTCCATAGACATGTCACTGTCCTCATTATTCAACATATTTCCCAACTTTCATCTCCCAAATGATAGAGAGAAAACAGTGGGGCAGGAGGAATTTAACAAGCGCTGGCACCAAACTTTGATTTATTTAATAAAATAAAAGTGCACCAATAATTTGCAAAGATGTTGAGTCCAAATGAAGCCTGATTGCTAATGATCAGCTGCTTTCTGAAATGCTAATGGCAAAGTGAACCCACCTCATTGCCTCCTCCACTGAGTGAGGAACCAAGCAGATATTCAAGAGCTACAAGGCAGAATAAGAGAAACCAACTCACTTTTGAGTAGGAAGGTTTGCTGATTTTAACAGCACCGCCCAACCGATTGCAGTGCAAGGGAAGCTCTGAATCTTGCAATCAGGTGTAGAACTGGAAAGAGCTCACTGCTTGTTTTTAACAAAGATGGACAACGCTGGAGTGGTTTGGATTTTGCAAGATCTTTGTCCCACCCTAGGATTCATTTTATCCAAATCCCTGGAGTTCAGAGATAAGGAGGTGGAGGGGTGGGATTCAGAAAAGTGACACCAGACGCCATCTTTAATTTAAAGGGAAAACTACAGAGATTAATTACATTAAACAAATTTAGGGCCAGATCCTGCGAGGTGCTGAGTGCCCCAGTCTCTAGCTGGATTCCACAAGAGTTGAGAGCATTGAGCACCTTCAGCATCTCAAAAGATCTGTCACTTGGAGAGTTACTGAACAAGAATGTAGGTTAAGACATACAAATAGTCAAAAGAGAGTGCTTAGAAATACAGGCCACTGGTCCAATACCACTGTAAACAAGCCAGCATGGTCTACTAGCTAGCACAGAAGCCTACTAGCCACAGATCTGGGATCTATTCCTGACTGCCATGCCATTCATTGCATGACCATATGTAATCCGCGCTAGCCCCATGTGCTGTATTTTCGCCAGTGGATAGTGGTTTATGTGCTTCTGCAGCCAGAGCTCAAGTCCCTTGCCTTCTCTGTGCCTCAGTTCTCCCATCTGTACATGTGGCCAATGACGCTGCTTACCTTCCTTTAAAGGACTGAAGTGGATCATTCAGTAAAGAGAAGAGACTAGAAGGAGATCTCACTTCCCTGATCACTGGGCAGCTTCTCTACAAGATTCGGGAGAGGAAGCCAGCAGCATTCCCAAGAGAGATTCTGCTGTCCTCAGAATTGCAAGAGAGACTGGAAAAAGAAACAAATACTCTGTACTGGGACTATAAAGTAGCCTAAGAATGGCAGGGCTGAATCCTGCAGCTTTTACTCAGGCCAGATTCCTGCTGCTTTCAATAGCTGCTTGATCTGAGGTCTGACTTGGCTCCTAGTGATTATGGCTTTGGACACTCTCGTGTACTTCTTGCATAAAGGGGGAGGGGCATTAATGAGGACTTTGTGCTCTGATAAATATATGTATAGCAGAGAGCTGGAAAAGAGGCATAGTGGGGATCATGTCTGTTTGCCTGCATCAGCTGCTACTTAGCTTAGCAGAACTCAGCCCACAGTCCATGTCTGCATATCCTGGGCTCAATTCTCCATTGTGTTCAAGCTTTGCTGAATGGTGGGGACTGACAAGGACTCATTTGTGGCTCCCTGATGTTGCTGTGCCCAACCCCTGCATAAGGTAAAGTTTCAGCCAGGCAGCTTTAAGTTACCCTGCTAATGGAAGACCTCCTCCCAGGAGAGGATCTGGTGTAATGGAGTCTTGCTCTGCCATACCCTCTCCCCTCTTCTCCCTGATACACCCCATCCCTGCCCCCAATATGCTCTGGTAGTGGAGTGGGCATAGGAGGTTCTGGAGCCTCCTTCAGCAGCTTTACATTGGGCAGAGATTCACCCTGTGAGGGGGAAATTCTCTGGGCAATTTCACTTTGCTCTGTGTAAGCAATACAAAGCGTGCTTAATGACCCACAGAACCCAGCCCCTGAGTCTGAATGAGTCCTGGTGCAGTTCTAGCAGCAGTGGAACCCCTGGGGGACCCAATCCCACCCCACAGTGCATCTCAATATGCCACAGTGATATAGGGCTTCTTTCAACTTGGGTCCCAGCCACTCCTCTGAATGCAACCCAGAGCTGCCTCCTCTGCTGTGAGCTTGGCTTGCTAACTGCTGCCTGGGATGAGCCAGACAGGTTTTGCTGTTCCTTGCATCACTCCGTTCAGGTGCCTTCCCACTGCAGGGCTGAGACTGGCTGCTGAAGGCATCGCTCTCTTCCTCAGATGCGATCTAGATCTCTCTCTAGTGAGCATGTTTTGTGCTTGACTCCTGGATCCTGACACGCTTTTCCAGATCCTGCGTCTTTCCTTCTGCTCAGATCCTGGGGACACAGGGTGCAATACCTGTCACTTCTGCCCTCCACCCAGCTGAGCAGCCTAACGTAGGAGTTCTGGGTCTGAGGTGTCAGCCTCCCAGGATGTAGCTAAAGTGCTCTCATGCTGCCTCCAGTGATTTCACCGGACTTCTGTGGCAGGGATCAGGAGATTTCCAGCAGTATGGGAGATTTCCCAGGAACACCTAAATACTGCAGGAAGTGGTATTGGGGAATCAGTAGGTGGCACTCCTCCCTGAGCACTAAAACGATGCCCCAACAGAGTGCCACTCTACAGCTGAATGGTGCCATTTCTGAGATGAGACATAAACTCCCATTCTCCACCCAGCATGTCACCAAACTGGGTAATTCCAAGTCCAAACCCATCCCCATTTTCAACCAAAGACTGGATTCATCTTCACTTCCTGTTGCAAATCGTTGCATGGCTTTGCTGTGCACTGTTACTCAGCTGCCATGTTCCACCACAAAGGTGGTTCCATTTCATTAGTGGATGAAGTGATCCCTTTGAAGGGGTTGGAGGATGAAAGGCGATGTATAAGTGCAAGGTCATGTATACGATGGAAACAGCCATACAGAAACAGTAAGTGAGAAAACATACCTAGGGACAGAGCTGCCTCAGTCAGACATGGTCGTGTGTCCTGCCTTTTGGTTTTCATTTTATTGGATTAGGCAGACGGCAGCAGAACTGTCTAGTGAGGAACACGGATCTGTCAGAACAATGACAGAACCTGGGGGGCATAATGCAGGTAAAGACAAACACGTGTAGTTGCTATTTCTGTCACTGGCTGTTATGGGAAACATTGAAATGAGTCCCCTACTCTTTATGTAGCCCAAGGCACTGTATGTACCTTACACAGCAGCCTGTGTAATGGGCAAACCCCAATCACCTGAGACAGTCCCTACACTCTGGATGTCAGTCAAAGAGAAGCAGATGTTAGGATGCCACGGAAACCTCCCAGCACATGCCTGCTGGTAGGATTCACAGCCTAGAGCTAATGTGCCCCTCCAGCAGGCTGACAGCTCAGTACTGCTTTAAATTAAGGATCCCAAATATGGGTTTCACATGGATATTGTCATCACCCTCGTCAGAGCTGTTATGACAAACCTGTGGTCAGGTAGCAACGTCACTGTTGGGAACCGCCTAGTGACGGCAGGGATCAAGCTCAGATTCTCCTACTGCAAAAGCACAGCTATCTACTTACAAATCAGGGCCGCCCAGAGGGGGGGGGCAAAGGGGGCAATTTGCCCCGGGCCCCGGGCTCCGCAGGGGCCCCCAAGAGAACAGCGGAGGCTCCCGCCTCCGCCCCTCTCCTGGAGCCCTAGCACATCGAGCAGCGTGTCTCAGCCGGGGCCCCTGAGCCCCGCCCCACTCCGAGCCGCGTGGGGAGGGGGCGGGGCTGGGAGCTCCGGCCTGAGCTCTGCTCCCTCCGCTGGGCCCGGAGCTCCCAGCCCCGCCCCCTCACCACGCGGCTCTGAGCGGGACGGAGCGCAGGCCCCGCTGGCCACACGCTGTGGCTGTTCAGTCGAGGCGCTGAGGCTGCGCGTGAGGAGGGAGCCGGGGGTAAGAGGCTGGGGCCGTGGAGGTTGGCTACGGGGCAGGGAGCCCTGTAGACAGTCGGGGCAGAGGTTGGGGGAGGGGGCAGGGAATGGGGGGGGTTGGATTGTGGGTGTTCTGGGGATACGGTCAGGGCCGCCCAGAGGGGGGCGCAAGAGGGCGCTCGGTCTTTGCCAGCGGGGTCCTTCTGCTCCGGGCGAAGGACCCCCACTGGCAAATTACCGCGGCGGGACCCGCCGCCGACGTGCAGCCCGGTTCGGCGGTATTCGGCGGCGGGGGCCCTTCGTTCGGGACCGCCCGCGCCCGAAGACCGCTGGCGGGAGCCCGCCGCCGAATTACCGCCGAAGACCGGGCTGCACGTCGGCGGCGGGTCCCGCTTCGGCGGTAATTCGGCGGCGGGGGGCTCCCGCCGCGGGTTTTCGGGGCACTTCGGGGGCGGGTCCCGGAACGGAAGGGTCCCCCGCCGCCGAAGACCCCGGGCTCCCGGAATCCTCTGGGCGGCCCTGCTTACAAATGGTGAGAGCTCACACCTCAGTAGTCCCCTAGTCCTTACCATCCGTAGATCTCAAAGGGCTAGGCATTAGTGACACAGTTTGCTGATTGTTAACAGGGGCAGAGAGCCCATAGATGTCCTGCCCATGTGACAGTCGGCCTAATTAATCAATGCCTATAAAGTGCCTAAAGATCCCGAGATAAAACATTAAATCAGCGCAAAGTCCTGAGGACTCAGCATGGCGGTAGCTTGCATTACCACTGCCTGCATTGTTCCTTGTCTGTGGATGAACAAAGGACTGTCAATCTAGCATATTGTTCCCGTGCCAGATTTACTGATAAACACACAAATAAAAAGGGTTTCTCAGCATAAGCTGGGCTGTTTTGGCTTGTGGCATTGAAGATGACGGGGATTTGTGTCAGTGGGGCTCCAGATTACATTAATCCTTAATAAATGTGTTTTAAATAATACATGTGCACTGAAAGAACATGCAACAACTGCCTTATTAAATTGAGATCTAAATCTAAATGCGTATTCAGGGAAGGCATCATTTATTAAGCTGTTGCCAACCACTTCCAGTCTCCAAGGAAGCCCGCAGCACAAACATTGCTCTCCTGCTTTGCTTAATCACTTGCAGAGCACAGAGAGCCACATACTAGCATGCCTAAGATGAAGCATAATGTAGTCATCTGTTCACGTAGTGTTTGGGGTGACCTCTAGTGGTAGTTCTAATGACAGTCCTCCTTCGTACAGAAAGTGCTCGTTAGGCGTCACTCCCTGGGAAGTCGGGAGTCCTTGCGATGGAGTGTGAAAAAGATAAAGCATGGGAGATGGCTAGCAGCCAACGTTAAGGTCTCTACTTTCCCTTACAAAAATCCAACGTGTGTACAATATCTCAGTACATAATTTGGTAGACTTGCTGTCTGTCATTTTTGCCTAGGCTCTTATATGTCCCCATCCATTGAGGTATCAGTGGCCCTGATCCAGCAAGGCACTTAAGCACATATTGATCTTTAAGGAGCTGTGCAGTCCCGTTGAAGTCAGTGGGACTACTCTTATGCTTAAAGTTAAGCACAAACTTAAGTGCTTTGCTAGATCAGGGCCTGAGTTTGGAATTCCAATTGGACACATGCCTTATAGCTTGTCTACATGGAAAAAAATTTCAGTTATACCAGTATAATTATCCCAGTATAGTTATACTGGGATAACTACCTGTGTGGACACTCTTATTCTGGAATAAGAGTGTTTTTTTTCAGTTTAGCTTAGACCATTTCCACAGTGACATAAAATAACCTAGAAAAGGGCATGCTTATGCCAGAACAAGTGTCCACATGGAGAGTTATACTGGTATAACTATAGCTATTTAATTTCATACCCTAACCTTTTACCTGTATAATTCCCCATGTAAACAAGCCCCTAGAAACAAAGAGTGAATCTCCAAAACAAGCTGTAGGTTCCCTCTTGGCCCCGAGCTTTGCTGAAAGTTATCAGAATGATTGATTTTTAAATGATTTATTCACTTTGCACCTTACTGGGGAATGCCTCATCATTCATCAGGCAGGAAGAAGTGAGATGCTATGGGCGCTGCTCTGATAGAATGTGTGACAAATTCCTCCGCCAGGTCCTGCCCTGCTCCTTGGAGGAAAGTAGCTCTGGTTCTGCTGCAACAAATGGCTCATGCACACATGGGGTCCAGAGCTGTCACAAGGAACACCTTCCTCAAGAGGGCCGATCTGCTTGCTCCATTCCCCTAGAGTAATATAGCTATTGATTTTAATAAGCATATCACATGTAACAAGTGAACCAGAGTGTGGCTAGTTTCATTTAGTGATTTGTGCAGTCCATAGTGATGGAACAAACAAAAGAAATAGACACTTGGCATTGTCTCACACACATACACGCTCCCGTTTAACAACTGGCGGGTGAATCTGTGATGGCTAGAGCCAGGTATACAACAAGCAGGTGCTGTGCCGGTTTCTCCCACACAGCTCTGACACTGCAGATTCCTCCCCTGGATACCCACAGAGCTCTGTCGGTGCACCTCAGTCCCCTCCTGCTATTCCAGTCCTAGTGTCCCCATGCAGTTCTGCCAATGCACCTCAATCCAGACCAGCAGCAACCTTTGCTCTTCCTCAACCAAGATTCCCACATGGTTCTTTCACTGACACAACTCAGTACTGATTAGAGTGAACACATGTCCCGATTTTATAGGGACAGTCCCAATATTTGGGGCTTTTTCTTATAATAGGCTCCTATTACCCCCCCACCCTCTGTCCCAATTTTTCACACTTGCTGTCTGGTCAACCTAGTCCTGATCCACAACAACCTCTGCTCTTCCAGCACTGAGTTTCTTTCAGGTGTCCTCTCCACCTAGTAAAATATTTACAACAAGCGGTTCCTTCTGTTTATGGCTTAACCCACCCAACTATTATTATTATTAGAGCTTAGGACACCTATGACACTTTCCATCTAAGGAGCTGAAAGCTCTTAACACACTGCAATGGATTCTGCTTCACAACACCCCAGCAAAGTGTTGTCCCCATTTTATTCTCCAAAAGTCACACAGGCAGTTGGTGTCAGTCGTGGGATTAGAACTCCAGAGTGCTGAGTGAGTGGCAGACCTGTGTTCTAATCACTAGGCTGCACTGTCCTTTACATAGTCTCATTACTGTGACACAGATCTCATTTAACCTACTTATCCATAACAGATTTGATGACTTTTAATATTGGGTGAAATAAGCTCATGTTCAAAAAAATAAAAAAAGACAGAAAAAGAGAGAAACTCCTGATATGGCCTAATTTGAGGGCTCACACCAAACAAATCTGTGTTAGATTGGAAATGTTCTTCACACAGCAGAGATCAATGAATGTAATTATTTGGACTTAAATCTCATGAGTTCTGAAGAGACTCTAAGATTACTTGGAGAATAAATGCTATTTTATATGATGTCAAAGCAGATCAGAATAACAACCCTCACAGCAAGGGCCTATTGATGAGAGTGAAGCCTTTCAATATTGGTACTACACTTCTGACTTCTTAAAGGGACACTGCCACAACAAATCACATTTAAAATGTATCGTCTCCTCCCTTGGGTTATTAATAAAGCATATTAGCATCTCAGACCTGACTCTTTTTCAGCCCACATTTCTGACTGTGAGCTAAACCATTCTTTAAATCTCGTTTACTTTTGCTGCTGGTTTAGATGTTGTACTTCACTCAACACAAAAAGCAGCCAAGTCGGACTGAAAATTAACCACTCCAAACGGTCTGATACCTTGCCAAAAGCCCAAATAACAATCAAGGGAGAACAAAGAGAAGAAGTTGAGCACTATGTCTATTTGGGCCAAGAAATTACCATGCGCCACAATCAGGAAGCACTCTCACAGAGAAGGAAAGCAGGTTGGTGCGCATTCAATTCTATCAAGGATGTCCTTCAAGAAAAAATCAACACGGCAACATGCACCAGTCTCTTCAACTCAACAGTACTGCCAGCAATGTTGTATGGCAGCAAAACATGGGCGCTGACGAAGACAGAGGAGCAGCAACTGCCTGTCATGGAGGGGGTGATGGAAAGAATAATTCTGGGAATTTCAATCTGTGACCAAAGTCCCCAGTGAAGTGATCAGATAGCAGATGCGAGTGCAGGATGTCATTGTTGAGAGCAATTATTGTAAAATGTGATGGGCCGGGCATATAGCGAGGCTCACTGACAATTGATGGACTGCAGGTGTCGCCAAGTGGCACCCACGGGAACAGAAACGACCATTTGGCCGACCTCCAAAGAGATGGGAAGATTTTATTGTGAAAAGACATGGCCACACATGGAGAAGGAAGGCCAGGATACGAGAAGAATGGAAGATGTTGTGATCGGTGCCATCTATACGAGGGCTGAAGGACCGATTGATCAAGGTGACTTCACTCAGCTTGGATGGTGAAATTGTGTTGCTCTGCTTAGCAGAGATGGGGCCAAAATCCAAAGGATATCTCCGCATACCTCCCCACCATCCAGGTTTGCCCACATCCAGAACCCAAGCCTCCACTGACTTATGCTGGGATAAATGAGGGGCTCTTCCGCTGATGTCAGTGGAGTAGCTCTGGTGGAAAATTGGCATAAGTGAAAGGAGAATCGCTCCCTTAGTAGTTTGTTTTACTTCCTGGACCTCAGACACTAGCACAGCGCTGCTGCATTTGGGTTCACAGTACTGCCGGAGAAAGCCTGAAATGAAACACTCACAGTGGAGGTGTAAACCTGCATTTTGGAGCCAAAATGACTTCTTTATAACTAGTATTATTAAGGTGGATCATGGTAGCACCTAGAAGACCCAATAAGATCAGGGACCTATTGTGCTAGGCATTGTACAAGCACAGAGTAAGAGACAGATCCTAACCCCAAAAGGTTCATTTAACTCTTTCTAATCAGGAGGCACAAATTGGTATGTACCCAACACAGACAGGAAAGGGTTAATGTAGACCTGAGAAACTTATCATGCTGCCTGGCTGCACCTGGCAGGTGGTCCAGGTTTAAATAAAGATACAATCTAGCTGGGGAAGGAGCTGGGTTGTGGCTAGGAAAATTGGAAGTGCAGATTAGAAGGGGACTTTAACCTGCAGTCTTCCGCCAGATTAAAAGACAACACATTGAAAAGAGGCATGAGCTATTCTGTAGATGCAGAAAACATGATGCTACTGTACTGAATGAAAGATTTTATGTACGGGAACTTGAGAAAGTTATTGACATAAGCAAAACTATGTCCCCAGGTAAAGATAATATATGCCATATAATGTTTAGATATCAGATTGAGGGTTATTTTGGAATTATGTAACACTAGATAGGAACACGGAGTGGTACTAGTAAGGCAGAAACCAAGCAAACTATCCACAAAAGTGGATGCCCATAGACCAATTGCCCTTATGTCCTGTCTGGGTAAAATTATGGAGGGAATGATGAATGAAGGTTGCCTATTTGGAAAACAGTGGTGTTATTGATAAGGTGCAGAGTGGATTTAGGAGAGGAAGATGCATCATCAATCATATTGTTCAATTGGAAACTGAAATACAAAAAAGTATGAGAAACAAAGGTTTCATGATAACTGCCTTTTTAGATATTGAAAAAGCAACTGACGTGCTATGACAAAGTAGATAGAGTAGGAATGTATGGATGGATTAGAGAAGTTTTGAGCAGGGGCGGCTCCAGACGCCAGCACGCCAAGCGCGTGCTTGGGGCGGCAATACCGCAGGGGGCACTCTGCCGGTTGCTGGGAGGGCGTGTCATAGGTTTATTCCCCAGTTTGAACTTTAGCGTTCACAAGATGGGGACCTGCATGGACTCCTCTAAACTAAAATCCTAGTTTAGATCTGGTTCTCGCTGCCACCAGTCAAGTTTTAAGTGTCTGACACACTCCCAGTTACCCCAAAAACTTTTCCTGGGGAACACAGATCCAAACACCTTGAATCTCAGCACAAAGGAAAATAATCCATTTCCCCCACCTTCTTCCCCCTCCCCTTGTCCTTGGGAGAGATACCTTGATTCAAACTCCTTGAATCAAACAAAGAGGGATTCACTTTTCCCCCTTCCCTTCCCCTGAAAATCCAAACAAGGGAAGAAATCAATCAAGTTCTAAAAAATAAAAGAATTTAATAAAGAAAGAAAGAAAGTACACTATCTCTGTAATACCAGGATGGAAAATATCACAGGGTCTGACTTATAAACCTGGAGAGACTTCCCCCTCCCTCCTCCTCAGAATAATCAAAGTAACAGCAAACAGGAATAAAGAATTTATCCAGCAAACACACAATTGCAAATACAGAAAGTAAGTCAAAAGATTAATCCGCCTTTTTAACTAATACTCACTATATTGAATAGAAGAGGCTATTTCAGGAAACTTGGAGAACTTGAAGGATATGACTGGCCTCTCTTAAATCCAAAAAGAGACTCAATCCAAAACAAAGGACACAGACAAAGACTTCCCTCCACAGAGATTTGAAATTATCCTGTCCCTTGATTGGTCCTCTGGTCAGGTGTTCATCAGGTTACTGAGCTTGTTAACCCTTTACAGGTAAAAGAGACCTTAACCCTGATCTGTTTATTTATGACAGGGCGGCAGGCAGGGCTCCGGTGGACCTCCTGCAGGCGTGCCTGCGGAGGGTCCGCTGGTCCCGCGCGGCTTCGGTGGGTGCGCGGGACCAGCGCACCCTCTGCAGGCACGCCTGCGGGAGGTCCACCAGAGCTGCAGGACCAGCGACCGGCAGAGTGCCTCCCGCGGCATGCCGCCCTGCTTGGGGCGGCGAAATGGCTAGAGCTGCCCCTGGTTTTGAGTAAAAGGACCATGCAGGTCAGAGTAGGGAAAGTTATATTGAATATATAATATTGAAAATGGTACACCACAGTGAAATTGTTATCCACCCAACCTTATTTAATATTACAATAAATGCTCTTCCAAAACAAATAAGTGCCGGGGTAGGTATCACTCTATTTGCAGATGATTGTGCTTTATGGGTTAATGAATTCTGAGGCTGCAGAACAGAGAATCAACAAAGCATTACAAGATACTCACACTGGGGAATACATGAGGTTTCAAGTTCTCCATTGCTAAAACCAAAGGATTGATCTTTATGAAAAGGAAAGTTACAAAGGAATATAAACTGTAACTGTATGGAGAACAAATACACTTAGTTAAAAGGTTTAAGGATAATATTTGATACTAAATTACTTTGGAGAGATCATATAGATTATGTTAAAGATAAATGCAAAGGAAGGATCAACCTGCTTAAAAGTATTGCTGAGACTATCTGAGAGGCAGATAAGAAAACACTGCTCATGGTATACAGAGCCTTAATCAGGCCAGTAATTGACTATGACTGCCAAAGTTTTGGGTCAGGATGAAAGTGAGAACTTACAAAATGAGATTTAATACAAACACAGGCACCACAAGCTGTGTAAGGGTGCATTGACTACAACACCAACAAATATGTTATAGATAGCTGTTAGTGAAATGCCAGTTACACTATAGATGGAACGATTGGACCTAACTGTCTGGGCCAAATTTAATGGGAAGTACATTGATGAAAGTACCAAATATATGAGGATAGCTGAAAATTCAACAGGTGACCTATAGTACACATTGTTAGAACTCCTCATGCCATTTGAGTTAAAATGTGGAGGAAGGCGTTGAAAGACAAGCAAAAGCTAAACGAAGTCAAAATCTGTTATCATGAGAAAATTAGCTTTGGAGAGAAAGCCGCATGTCCAAATGTGGATTTTGATTTATTTTATAAACTTAAGGGTAAAAAGGAGACAAGAAGTATAAAAAATGAAGTGTACCAAGATATAGATGAAAAGTGGAGTCGTTTTTGTCAAATATATACAAATGGGTTCAAAAAGAAAAAAACAGGGACAGCATATTGTATACCAAAATTAGGAATTAGTGCATCTAAAAGAATGTCTGATTTTTTAGCTGTCATGAACTAGCAGCAATAACGCTAGCATTCAGCTGGATCTGGGATGTACATCCAGCAGCAGCGGTCATTTTTTCAGACTCATAATCAAGCTTATGACAATAAAAAATGGTGTCTTAGTATGTAGAGGTGATTTAATCAATAAAATGATATTTCTAATAACAGAGTTAGTACAGATGGGCATACATGTAGCATTAGCCAGGATCCCAGGACATATCAGGATAACAGGGAACGAAATGGCTGGACAGAGCAGCTACAAACACTGTAAGAAATGGAAGAACTGACATAGAAATACCCTTGAGTAAACAGGAATTCAAAACCCAGTACATGAAAATTTAAAGAAGGAATGGCAAAAAAAAAAAAATAGATCAACTAAAAAGGAGGAAGTAGATTTTTTAAATTGTGCCCTAGAGTTGAGGACAATGACACACTTCAGCACCCAGACAGGAAACATGAAGTGATTTTGTTTATAGTACTAATTGGCCATTTTGGTTGAAAAAAACAATCTTTTTTGAATGAATAGACACAAAGATGGACTACTTGTGCTCTGTGCGGTAGAAGAAATAATTGATCATCTTTCATGGATATGCCAGGGTTTAATAAAGAAAGGGAAACGCTTTCTGAGCAATTTAAACGGCTTAAGGTAACAAAAGTTTCATTACTTTATTTAGTAATAATATCAGGGAACTGGGATAGCATTAGAAAAACCTTGTTACATGACCTGAAAGACACAGGGCAGAATGAGAGAATATAAACCGCTAGGTATTTAAGAATTATAATTGGTGGCGGCTATAGACTGTCCAGTCAAGTCTGCAGGGCCATAAGAGAAAGATAAAAGAAGGAGATTGCAGGGAGAAAGGGGAGCAAGGTTGCAGTCCCTCTTTGGGACTAGAGACGGTTCATAATTCTGGTCCAGCCTGAATCTCCCATCTTCATCCTGCATCATCCTGTCTCCCCTCATGAGTAGAACCCTGTGCAGATACAAAAATGTGTATCCACATCCGATCTGCAATCTGCAAAACTTGTTTGTGGCTATCCATCCGCATTCACAGATATCCGTGGATTTGCAGGGCTCTCCGGCACACACACGCACACCCCTGCCAAAGCCAGGCGGGGGAGAGCTGTGTGGGCAGCTGTGGGGAGCCGGCACGGAGTCGCAGATCCTACACCTTGACCTGGCACAGAGCCTGGGGGGCAGGGACACAGCCGGGGACTGCTCTTAGCCCCCCACCCCCAGCAAAGGCAGGTGGAGGGTCCACTGTGGCACCCCACAGCTCCCCAGCTGTGCTGCACACTGGCCTGGCCCGAGGGATGAGGGGAGGGCTCGGAGGAGAAGAAGAGGGGAAGGGAGAGGGGTACACTCCTGTGAAGAGTGGACGGGTGAGGTCCCCCACCGTCCTCCCCATTCTGGCATCACTGGTCACTGCTGTGCAGTGACCTGTGGAGCTGCCCCGAGGCTGCTCAGGCCCCCCACCCAGGGCAGGTGGAGGGTCCACCGCGGTTCTCCCCATAGCTGCCTGCCCTGCTCTTACCATGGCCGGGCTGTGGCTCCATGCCCTCTCCCTCCCGTCTCCCCTCCCCATGACTGCCCACATCGGAGCCGGGTCAGGCAGAGCCACGCTGGCAGCTGTGGGAAGCCGCGGTGGACCCTCCCCCTGCCATGGGCAGTGGGCCCAAGTAGCCCCTGGCCCATGTCCCTGCCCCCCAGATTCCCCGCCCAGGGCAGGGGGAGGGTCCACACCATATTTCCTCACAGCTGCCTGCTGGCTCTTACCGTCAGAGCACTGCACAGATACAAAATTTGTATCCACATCCAAGCGGCTATCCGCAAAAATGGTCCATGGATATAAAGCAGATACCCGCGGATTTGCAGGGCTCTACTCATGAGTTCCACCCCACCAGTGATGTCAGCCTTGAGATCCTATTCCTCTTCTTCCCCTTCAGCTTATGTGTCTTTTTCCATGCATCCCTCATTGTACAAAATGCCTTTCCCATCGGGGTCAATCCACCCTCCACCCTCTCCACATTCAAGGACCCCTTGAAAACTCACTGCTGCCACAATGCCCACAAGAACCAAAGCAAAATTAAATAGATAATTTTGAGTTGTTCCTTCATCAGACTTTCCAGTGTGCCCTCTCCACTAACTCCAGACTGCACTTGTTCTGAATTGAGTCTCATGAACAGGGCTTTAACTGTAGCCTAGCAAAACAAAGGCTGAGGGGGGATATTACAGCGGTAAGTACAGTGTGGAGTAGGGAGAAGAGCTATTTAAGCTAAAGGACAATGTGGGCACAAGAATAAATGAAAAACTTTAGGCTGGCGATTAGAAGGTTTCTAACCATCAGAGGAGTGAGGTTCTAGAACAGCTTCCCAGTAAGAGTAGTGGGGGCAAAAAACCTCACTAGTTTTTAGACACAGCTTGATACGTTTAGGAAAGGGACCATATGACATGGTTGCCTGTGATAGCTGGGGCCAAGACTTGATGATCCAGGAGGTTCCTTCCGGTCCTATGTCCCTGTGTCCTTCCACCTATAATGTGAAAACAATTCAGTCTTTGCGCCAGGTTTGTTCATGGTCTAGCCCCCCACACCCTTGAAGCACAGTGCGTCATGTACTGAGTGGCAAAGGGAGCCTGCCAGAGCTGATCACCAAGATCACCTACAATGGAACAGCTGACTGACATGAGACTTAATAGCTGTCAGTGCCTCTGGCCTACAGTGTATGAAATGGATAACAAGGCTCTTCAGTGGGACACTAGGAGTGAGTTGTTTATGCTGCCATGCTTTGTTCCATCATGCTATGGAGCCCCTTGTACATATTCAGCCACCTGCAGGTTTTCAGTGCGTTATAATATATGGAGCTATACCTATCTCACAGAACTGGAAGGGACCTTGAAGGTCATCCAGTCCAGCTCCCTGCCTTCACTAGCAGGACCAAGTACTGATTTTGAGCCAGATCCCTAAATGCTCCCCTCAAGGATTGAACTCACAACCCTCAGTTTAGCAGGACAATGCTCAAACCACTGAGCTATCCCTCCTCCTTTTAACCAAGTGATCTCCTGAACCAAACACGCCTGGATTTCAGATCCACTTTGCTACACTAACCTGGTACCTCAGTGCAACTAGTTGTACCATCCGCCAGTATCCCCGCTATGTTCCAGACCAGGACTTAGGAACACCCAAGGAGAGACAGACCCTGCAATGTACATCATGGGCTTTACAGATGCTGTGACAGTACTATTGGTCAAGAAACCTCATGCCAAGCTGAATGTATTAAACTATGGGTTCTCAATCTGGAGGAAGGGGTCATGACCCTGGCAGGAGGGTCATGAACTGCTTTAAGGAAGTCACAGCCACCTTCGTTTTCTTTGGGGTTAGAACGGAGGGCAAACCCTCCAAGCGGAGATGCAGCTTACACTGGCAAAAGCGTTCTACTTGCTGGAGTAGCCTATGCCAGTTCCTTGAATGAAACAAACACCACCAGCAAAAGGGGGAGGGGTTTGCTGGTACAACTGTGTCCGCACTGGGCTTTTTGCCGGCACTGCTATGTCCGTATGAGGATGTGATTTTCTGTGCTAGCAAAACTTTCAATGTAGGCCAAGCCTCAGTGAGCCAAGGAGTCCTCCAGCCAAAAAAAAAAAAGGAAGAAAAAAAACTTGCCATTGCTGACATTCCAAAAAACATAAAAGAAAAAATGTTTAAAGAAGGAAGAACCTCTCTTGGAGCACCTTTCTACAGGTGAAAGGAGTGAAACTAACTAAGATGAGAGGGGTTCTTCTCCCATCCATTGAGACACCTGTATGCTGCTGCTATCTGCCCCATGCAGGCCACCTTGCCAGCCTGGCATGGAGGATGTGTCCCCATAGCTTACACTGCTATGGAATTCTTGGTTGCTGTAGGCAGCAAAATAACCCGTAGGCAGCCAGGAAGGTGGGAGTTACTTTGTCATGGGCTGTACCGGCCTTCACAGCAGCCCTGAATAAGGAGGGTGCACAGGTAGCTTAAAGCTTCCCCGTGGCTGTACCTGTGCGTGCTGCGCCTCGGAGTTACAGAACACAGTATCACCCAGTGGTCTTAAAGCACTAACTCGCTCACGGCTCATCTTCAACCTTGCTACTTCTCAGCTTCCTCACTAGTGAAACAGGACAAATAACCCCTGTCTTTCTCCAAGGGGTGTTGCAAGAGTTAACTTCTACCTGGGGACAGTGCTGTGGGGCCCTTGGGTGAGAGGCGCTGGATAAGGGCAGCACGTTCTGATGGTGACAGCGATTTCAGCTCCCTGATGCGATGTCTCTGTTAATGCTGCTGACAGTCCCGCTGGTGTTGCGTGGCTGCTATTTATCAGTTTATGTTTAAAGCCTTTCCCCTTTCAGATGCATCTTGCTCCTGGTGCTACAGCATTGCTTTAAAACATTCCTGTTGCCCTGTCATCTCTGGTGCACTAGTGCCAGCTGGAATCATCCAATCGCTCATCTCATCAAGGGGGGCAATGCTGAGCCTCCTACCCAGACTCCCACAGCTTTCTCTTTCCACTGGCTTCCCGCCAAGCCCATGTGCAGAACTGCTGCCCTCATTACAAACAGAAACAACCCTTCTCTGTTAATGCACTGGGGTCAAACATTTTACAGATGACAGCATGCAGGAGGAAAGGTAAAATAGGCTTGATGCTCCAGCAGTGGGGAAAATAGCATCTAAACTGTGTGACAAGCCCAAGGTGTAACTGTTCTGTCTGCTTGTTGTATTAACTTCCCTTGTTATGCTGCAGCATCTACACATGCACTCAATGAGTCAAATGTTTTAAGCTGATCAGTTACACAAGCCCTTGGGAGAAAGGAAAACAGTGGAGGTCAAAAGGGTGTTTGTTTTGGGGGGAATTGGGAGGGGGGGGCAAATCAGGATCAAGAAATATGACCAAAAACCAGACAAGGACCCTCACGGTCTGCACAGCCAGCAAAGTATATTGATTTGATTCCTCCCAGATGCTGGGAAGTGCTTCCCACAGGGAGTTCTGTTCTCTGAGATGGGAGAGCTGGCACACAACCTCACTGCCCCCCTGGGGCCAGATTCTGATCTCGGTTACCCCAATGTCAGTCCAGAGCAACACCCCCAATTTCTCTGGCGGAACTAAGAGCAGAATCAGGCCCAGTGACTCTAGCAAAGTCATTGTCATCAGAGCGCTTTGGAAAAAAAAAAGAGAGGCTGCCAACAGATACATGGCATAAAGCATCCGCTGTCTGAGAGGGCTCCACTTCCTAGAAAGCATGGAAGTGGTGTCAAGGGAGGCAGTATTCCCACCACCACCACCCCACCCACGACTCTGGTTTTTTCATCTGTTTTTTTTCCCCAAAAAAGTAAATTGAGTTTTTCGGCAAATAATGACAGAGGATCTTCGGGGGATAGATGTCAGAAGCATCTGTGCATGTGTGTGTGTCACCTTCTCCTTTCTATTATTCTTCCTCTCTGTCTTCTATTTCAATCTGTCTGCATTACAGACAGATATTGCTTTCTATTCTGTGGAGACCATGACATTTGTAATTGGAAACCTCACCATTTTTTTCTTCCCTTGTTTCCCCTCCGCTAACCCCCCCGCCCCTCTGGACAGCCAATAACTTTGGTGTCAGGCTCAAACTGCGGAAAAGGAGTTACACCCATGAAGGACGTGGAATTTTTTTTCCTTTCTTTTTTCAAGTAAATTTAAGTGCCAGTTAAAGGTCTTGAATAAAGAAACCTGGGTAATGAAGGCTGTGGCATATGTAGCGAGGTAAGTGAAAGAGGCCGTCCCCAAGGAATCCTTTGGGTTTCAGTATACTGCATCTTTAATATACAGAGGAGTCCTCCTTCCTGTCTATAAGGGGCAGCTTGTCTTTTGTGTTTCAGCTCCGATGAAGAATGGGACTCTATGTGTGTGTGTGTGTGTGTGTGTGTGTGTGTTTGGCCCCAATGTGCTGATACCACTCTCTATCATGCTGACCAATATAGTCTCACTGTTTCCTTGTGCTCCCCTATCTGTATCCACCTGTTGTCTAATGTATTATACTTCTGTAAGCTCTGTGGAGCAGGGACCAATCTCTTTGTTCTGTGTATGTACAGCACCTAGCACAATGAAGTTCTGGTCCATGACTGGGGCTCCCAGGTTCTACCACATTACAAATAATAAATAGTAATTATAATGGAGACTTCATATTCATTCTTTCTTTCTTCACTGTTTTCATTAAGCTGACCAAAAAGACATCCAGGCTGGGAGGAAATACAAGGTGGTCTTTTTCCTTTGTGTTTGAGCAAATGGAGAAATCTGGTGACTAGGGTGGGATTGAAAAAGAAGAAAGAGGTCAGAGAAAGTGATGAAGTGGGGTGAAGAGCTCTCCTGGTTAAAAAGAGGGAGACGTAGAATGGAAATATGAAAAGTTTCCAGTCTAATGAAAAGAAGGAAGAATTTGAAGCTTGTGTGGTATTTTTATGCAAATACTACTGAGAACTGAAGCAAGAGATCTCTTTGTTGAGCACTAGCGGGAAAAGTAATAATTGAAGCGCATAAAGACTAATGTTACCATATGGGTGAAATGGAGTATAGGGACTTTACAGAAGTGCTTAAAAAGCATTATGTAACCGAGATGAATTTTTGAGCAGAAAGGTAGGGGAGTTTTGTCTAAGACAGTGGTTCTCAAACTTTTTTTCCACAGGCTACTTGAAAATTGCTGAGGGTCTCGGCGGACCACTAAATGATCTTTCCAAATGTTGTTTGTACTGTTAGCTAACTATTGTAAAGCACTTTGGATAAAAGCACTATATAAAAAAAACTTAGTAATAATTAACATTTTTTGTTCTACAAATAAAAGCACACAACTCATATTTTAATATCAGTAGTCTTACCTTTCTAATGCAATGGATGTGCCCTCTCCCCCCCCCCCCCACTGCAGCAGCCCCGAAGCTGGGGCTGGGAAGGAGCAGGGTATCTCCCCAGCAGCTGCAGCCCTGGAGCTGGAGAAAGTCGCCTCTTTCTCTGGCCGCCATAGCCCTGCATGTCCCAAATCCCCTCCATCCCCTCTTCTCACCCAACTGCCCCCTCTCACCTACCCCCTATTCCCCCCAAGGCCACCAGCTCACCTTACACATGTGTCTTCTCCAGGGTCCAGGCACCTAATTAGTGGAGCAGGTGTGGCTACACTAATTAGGTAGGTGGCCCTTCATTCTCTTGTGTGCCCAGGATGACCTGAATTGAGCTCAGTTTGAGAACCTCTGGTCTAAGAAACCAAATGGAAGCAAATAATCTCTCTGGATTTCTGGTCAACCTCAGAAAGTTCTCGGCTCCCTCTCATTTTGGTAGCTCCCCACAAGAAGCCCCTTGAAAGTCCGGGTGAGGAATCCCCATTTGGGAGTCATGAACACTGGTCATCAAAACTGACCCTAAATAAGAGCAATAGCTGTAATTTTTCATGATTTATTCACAGCCGCCTGGACTATAGGCTAGGTGCTTTCCACATGCTCAGGAAGGCTGCTTCCAAGAGTTTACACTCTAAAGACAAGCAGGCAAGTAGACCGAGATTAGAGGAAAAACTGACAATTTGGCTCTGATTCTTATTTATGTCAAGGCCATGTTTGCCCTTCTGGGAGGGTAAAGTGGTCCTAAAGAGGCCACAAATGAAATTTATGCTTACCTTAAAGCCCCTTTATCCTACCAGAGTGGGGGAAAGGGGTGCTAGGGCACATGTACACTACAAGGTGGGGGATTTGACTCCCAGTGCAAGGAGACAGACTCGAGGGAGCTCTGATGGAGCTAGTGTGCTAAACTTAGAACACAGCTGCAGTAGGGCGGGGTTAGCTGCACCGAGTACGTACCTGTCCAAGACCCTAGGCAGGTACTCAGGGCAGCCTCGCCCACCCCGCCACATGTGCTGCAGGGCTTAACTTTGTTTTTAGGGTCCTCGCTTTATCAGAACTAGCATGGGTATGTCTCCTCGAGCTGGGAAGCACATCCACCGCTCAAAGTGTAGCCAGCCTCTTAGTGTGACTGAATCAGGCCCTTTGTGTATGTCAGGGACTTTAACCCCGACAGCGAAGTTCGTTGTCTGACCGCAGAGAGACAGGCAACACCAGCAAGGTTCAATCAAAAGCTTTTTATTGACAAGTGCACGCATTAATAGAGAGCAGCTCGTTTCCAGAGAGAACCAGCCCCCTCTTTACAGCTTAGTATTAGCCTATATAGACAGTTTTATTACGTTATAGATTATTTACTTGAGCAACCCATCCCCCTTTGTTTAACAACTAGAAATTAGACACCTTTTAATATATACGCATGCCTAGTTTCTACAGCATTAAATTGTTAATAATATTTTAACAAGCACCAAAAGTTAGGAATGTAAGGGAGTTAAAAACACACCGAAAACTAAACCAGGGAGTTAGAGTCAGAACTGTGGGATGCTAGGGTTTCTTATCAGTTCTTTAAACACTGTTCCTAATACAGCACAGCTGGTACTAACCCCTCACTTATTTCACTCTTTCCCAGGGCTTTGTGAGACAATGTTGCTTCTTAGTATTTTCTTAGTATTTTTCCACTCTGGGATTATAAAAGCAGAGCATCAAGCCTATTTTACCTTTCCTCTGTTAGCCTGACTTCAGTCAGGTTGGCATACCTGTTTTGTCTGCTATATCTTTATTCAGGCCTAACATGTATGTGGCAGGGTGTTTACCCCACACTCGTCCTGAAAGGGTTAAGGCAGATTGAGAAGGGGGCTAATTAACCTGACAGGCCACAGCTGAGGAGAATCAAGTGGCTAAGAAATCCCCTGACTGAAGGAGGGAGTCCTGGGCTGAGTAATATAAAGACAGGAAATTAGCAGCTGAGGGAGCTGCTAGGAAAGACTGCAGTCTCCCTGGGAGGAGTGCTTGGGGCTGCAGAGACAGGTAACCTAGTTACTCCCTGGGAGGAGGGAGCTGGGAGTCTGGCAAACCCAGGGAGCAAGGAGTGCCAGATGGTAAGGAAAGGGCTCAGGGAAAGGTAGTAATGTCTAAAAAGGAACAGACCTGGGCTGCTGACTGGAGGGTCGCTGAGCCAGAACCTAGAGTAGAGGGTGTGGGCCCATGTTCCCCTACCAGCCACCGAGGATGTGGCACCATGGGGCAATGAGTGGGAAGACTGACCAAGTTGCTGAAGAAAGACTTTGATATTCTGGAAGGGGGAAATGCATCTGGTGACCTGACTGAAGGACCAAGTCACGAAGAGGCAGCTCCTGCAGCAAGGCAGAGGCTGCAGACCTGGAGAGGAAGGACAGAGCGATGGCCTGCAACCACAGGAAGGGGTATCGGCTTCACAGAGCTACTCCCCAGAGCAGCCAGGAGGAGACACCATCCTAGTAGTGAGCAGAACACCCCGTCACAATGTACAAGTCAATTCAGTTCAGTATAAGCAGGACAGCAGAAGAGGCTCTTTAGGAGGAATCAAAATGTTTCATTTCAGGTGCAGTATGTTCTCTTGCTCATGGTGACCTGATTTATATTTGTTTGTTCTTTGCTTCTTGTTTGACTTAGCCTCAAAGTCACCTAAAAGGGGAAAAGTATGTGCATATGGGGAAAATACAACCACATGCAGACCTCAGTCCACATACCCAGGATGATGTTTGCACTGGCAGTACAAAATCCTCTCCTACACTGTGCCCCTCTTCTAACCTGGGTGGATCATGTCTAAGGCGGGGGACAGAAGCTCAGCCTCCATACCCTGTTGGCATTTTTTCTCTTTGCTTGGCCTGCTAATATGTGTACCAATTCGTTCAAGTGGGCAAATTAGGAGCAGAAGTTATGCCTGTGGCAAGCAGGAGTCGGGTTAGTTTTACATGTTTATGAACTCCCTTCTCTGCCCCAGAAAGAGTGACAAAAGTTGTCATTTTTATAGAAAATCCAGTCTGGAACTGGATCAGTTCTGGGATCTCTTTAATTTATTCTATTCTTCTCTTTTCATTTATTTATTTTCCCCTCGGCAATCAATACTAAATGTGAAGTTTAAAACCTGCTTAATGCCCCAGAGTACTAAGAAAATACACATGTAGACTTAAAAATTAACAGATCATTATTGTTCAGAGCAAAACAACTGGAAAAACATTTCCCCCCCCCTCCAATTAACTGGACAAAGCCTGAGTTTAGGATTCAGTGCATCCATCTGAGACCTATGTGGAGCATCTCAGTGCCTGCCCACACTGTGGGCATCATCTTATAATACCTCCGTCCCCCAGAATGTTATCACACACTTTATCATTTTCTTTATCATTAGAACTGAACGTGGGATAGCCATGTTGCCAAATCACATTGCCCCCTCCCCCTGAAAATATCATGGCTGTATCCATGGTTCAATGACATGTTTAGAGCATGGTTTATAACCGTTATAACGGGATGGTCCTCTGACTCAATCTCCCAACAAAGGGTAAGTGCATATACACAGGTCCTAACTCAGCTTTTCCCTGCACTTACTGCTCTGCTGCATGTGGTTGTTAACACAGACACGTTGACTGGTAACAGAAGAAGGGATTGATTTTTCTATTTGGTTTCACAATGTAGCAATTTGTTATTTTTTTAATTGTTCATCCATTATTAATTATTAATTATCATTCTTTGAGCACTGGCAGTTTGTCTGTGTATGAGACTAAGTTATGGGCATGGTCTCAAAAAGCTACTAGTCTAAATAGACTGTGTTGCCAACTGTGGTGGGGTGGCTGCCCCACCCCATGTGAGAGGGGGCTAGAGTAGGCCAGAGAGGCTTCACAGGCCGGCAGCCAATCAGGAAAGGGCTTACTGAGAGCCAATCAGTGCCAAGATTAGAGCCACCAATGAGGGCTAGGCTAGGTCCTATATAAAGGTTGCCCAGACTAGTAGCAGGGAGTCCGTCCCAGGCCTTTGATAGGGGAAGGTCTGTCTCCAGCACTGGGAGACTAGCACCTGGGACAGAGCAGTGCTGGGCAGGACCCAGGGGAGCAGAAGGGAACTCCAGCCTGGTGTCTGCCAGGCTGCAGGCCCTAAGGGGAAGGGCCTAGCCATTGTGAGGGGCCAAAGGGGAAGTGGCCCAGGAATGTGGAGAGAAGGAGGGCAGGATGGCAGCCACTAGAAGGTCCCTGGGTTGGGACCCAGAGTAGTGGGCGGGCCTGGGTCCCCCTTTTCCCCTTGCCTTACACCTGGCCAATGGGAGTGGCTGTCTAGGGCTGCACCAACACCCTGCCAAGAGGGGTGTGACTTCGGGGGTGCAGTTGCCCACATTGGCTGGAGCGCAGAGAGACAGCTGATTGACATCCCACCACGGAAGGGGGTGAGGATGAACTAAGGGGCCCAGAGGGCAGTGGCTTGAAAAGGACGCCAACTGAGGGTGAGATGATGGATGGGACACCACCAGGTGGGGGCGCTCCACTGGACTAAGTTAATTCCTGGAGTCACCAGTGGGAGGTGCTGTGGTGGTGAGCCCCAACCCCATTACACCAACGCTCATGAGTTTATCAGGAGTCTTCCAAGATTTAGTGTTTGTTATTAAAGACCCAGCTCCTGGAATCATGTGAATACAGTAGTATTTCAGTTTTCATTTTTTTAAAGAAGCTATATTTCTAGCCTGTGTATTTGAAAAAAGAGCTTGAAAAGGTGACCTCTAAAGGCTCAAAAACCAAAGGAATCCCAAATGTTATTGCTGCTTTCTAAAAATCTCCTGAAATAAATCTCATTATTTTTGTACTGGGAGACCCAGTGGAAGCCCACAGTGGTAAAAGTGCAAGGATCCAACATAAAGGGTGAAACTGAAACACACTGGCTTAGTCCATGTTCTCCTGTCTCCCTCTGGTGGCTGATATGAGCTGCTGTAATAACCTGCTACTTACAGATGAAGACCTTACCTCTGGAGCTCAAGGCACTGGGGCTTGTGCAGTGGGGGTGTGGCTGACAGCTCAGGTTTGGTCCCTGTGGTGTCTGTACAGAGTCACGGTTGGTTGTGTGGGAAACAGTTATTCAAGGTTTAATGCAAAGATTGTGGCTAGTAAAGAACACTCTTGCCTGTTCCATTCATGGTCCTTGCATCATGCATTTGGAGTTATTTTGCCAGGATAGGAGGTTCTGTCTTAGAGGTTTATTTTAAATGTAATGAAGGGAGAACTTTTATAGTTGTGAATTGTAGGCATGCAGAAATAGGGAGTTTTGAGGAGGGATTTGAAAGCACTGCCTGCTGCACTGGGAAACCCCTACCAGAAGAGGCAGCTTGGAGTAAGCCTTCTGTGTTTGTCTCATTGGCTTCCACACTGCTCAACCAGGAAGACGTGATGGGGATAACAATACTAACACCACCTCTGTAAAATGCTTGACTCTCTGTGCCAGGGACTATTATAAAAGCTGAGTATTGTCTTACTTTTTTCTTAGTAGCTATGGTGCATTGGACATTAAGAGCCGCATTTTTTGGTCTGCTAAGTACACTTTGTGCCAATCAGGCAATGCATAATGGCTGTATTCTAACCAAAGGTGGTCAACAGAGAATTCCCTTTGCACACAGAACTCTCTGCTGGCATGGAGGAGGTGATTAAGTCATCTTCACCTGCTTCATCAGCCACCCCACAACTCCAGTGTAGAAAACATGTTGGGAGAGGGTACCCGGGGGTAGGCTAGGGCCAGGAAGGAGATGGGGTAGAGTGGAACTCTGCTATACTTAACCTTCACTGGTAAAAGCTTGTTCTTCACCAGGGGGTGCAGGATCAGGGAGCTGCAACCAGCTCCTTGTGGCCCCTGTCGCCTGCATCTGAACGCCGCTTGGATTCAGTTGAGAACTGAGACCTAAATCTTTAACAAAGTTATGCCTTTACGTATGTACATAGTAGATCTATCTTTACATTGCACAGGTTACGTGAAATAAACCACAGTAGCCAAAAGAGAATCCATAAAAGCAGATGCAGCAAACTGAAGCCCTGATTCAGCAAAGCACATCAGCTTCCTATGTTTACCTGCAATGGGACTTCATTGACCACAGTGGGTTTACTCATGTGCATAAACTTAAGCACAAATTCAAGTGTTTTGGTGAATAAGAATGGGATTATTCACTTGCCTAAAATTAAGCATACGCTTAAGTGCTTTGCTGAACCAAGAGTCCTGTGGCACCTTATAGACTAACAGACATATTGGAGCATGAGCTTTCGTGGGTGAATACCCACTTCGTCGGATGCACCCATGAAAGTTCATGCTCAATACGTCTGTTAGTCTATAAGGTGCCACAGGATTCTTTGCTGCTTTTACAGATCCAGACTAACACGGCTACCCCTCTGATACTTGCTGAACCAAAGGTGTAATAATTGCAGGCAGACATTAGCATCCTGGGTGCAACCATTCTGAAGGGCATTAGAAAGAGAAACATAGGGCTTGATTTTTGAGGTGCTGGATATCCACAACTCCAGCTGAAATCAATAGAGGTTGCAGATGCCCCAGAAACTGCACTGAGTTACGTGCGCTCCTAGGGAAGAGAAATCTCTGGAAGGCTGGCTTGGTGGGATCTAGGACTTCACTCAGTTCTTATTAAAATTTACTGATAATGGCCTTGGATATAAATAACAGCTGTGCACCATCCAGGGCTTCTTTCCTGGTCTTTGTCAGATAGTCCCTGATAAGCAGTTGTAAGAATACAATAAAAGGCTTTTATGTGTCATAACACTGAATCCCAAACAGCAGCTTGAAAATAGGATAATCTTTATTCTGGACAGCATCTCTCAGACCAGTTATGGGCCAGATTCAGATTCACTGAAACCTGTCCAGGGAGGTATAAATTACACAAGCGCCCTGTGCGAGCAGTGGAGATTGCATCTGCTCTCACCCCTGGGTGAACCCCTCCCTACCAAAGGACTATGGAATCACTTCATCTAATTATACAGAAGAGTAAATAAGTCTTCTCACCCCCTTCCCTCATGTCTGTGGGGCACCTTTAGCTCCACTGACTTCACTGGGAGCCATGCACCTATATCCAAGGACAGAATTTGGCTTAAAAGTAACCATCTTTTGCTGGTCTGCTGACATCAGGCCAAATCCAGCTCATCTTAAATAGCTTAACTGCAGTCAGGCCCTACTTGAAGTATCCTCCGCTCACACCAACAGCCCCACTGTATGCACTGAGATCTGGAGAGCTACTAACATCAATAAGCTGTGTCTAGAAGGCTTAGCCAGGGTAGCCATCCAGCAAACCGTTTCTAAAGGGGACACAGCTATACTGCAAAACTGTGCTTTTTGCCAGGGCAACTGCTTCTGATAGGGCCTTTTTGCCAGCAGAGTTATGTCAGTAGAAGCCACACTCCCCTAACTAACATAGCTACACCAGTGCAAGCCTTCTAGTGTGGACATAACCTTGCTTGCTTGCCTTAGGCTTGGTCCCTAATTTTTAATCACGGAAGTGTGCTGCTCAGCACCGGAAGAGGATGGAGACTTCCCCGGGTATGCCAAGGAACATTTCCCTCGGTCTTAGTCCCGGTCTACATCAGAGAAACTTGCACTGGTGTAACCACACTTACTTAGTGGATTAAGTTACACAGGCCTTAGCCTTGACTGATATTGGTGCAGTGTATTTTCCCTAGGCATTTGAACAGCTGAAACTTACGCTGGTGGGAGCATCTCTAATATAGACGGGCCTTAGACTGCCTTGTGTCTCTCTAAGGCTGCTTTGATAGAGAGAGCTGCTACGAGAGCAGTTCTCGAGTTATGGCCAGTGGTGCCCTCAAATTAATTCACGAAGACTTTTGGGAGAGGCACAAAGTATTGGGGTGGCACCATTTTTGGTAGATGGAAAAAGGCATTCTCCAACTCCCAAACTTCAGTAGGCTGAGCTGCTAGAAAACCTCATAAAAACTTTCATAGTTCAAAAACTTGGAACTTTTTTGTTCTGTGTATGTACAGCATGTAGCACCAGGTCCAGGTCCATGACTGGGGCTCCTAGGGGCTAGGGGGGTGCTGCTGCTAATAATAATACAACAACATTTATTTTTGATTCCATTAGAATCAAACCGAAACCATTTTTTCCAGTTTTCGGGTGGTTCCCTTCCTTTCTCTCCCTTTTCCAGGGTGAAAAATGGGGGGAGGGAAGGGTTAAAGACAAAATGCCATTTTTATTCTGTTCATTTAATCAAAAATAGGGAAAATTCCACCAAAAAAAATCAATCAAACAAAACCAAAATGCTGTTTTTCACAGAAGAGTTCCTCCTTTTTGACTAACCCTATAAAAGCTCTTCTCAGTACAGTAGCAAGCATTTTAGAAATGCTAATTGAAAAGACAGAACTTAAAAACCAAGCCTGAGCAAGATCCCACTGAAATTGATGGGAATTTTTCAATGGACTTTGGATCCATCCCCAAATAGATAAAATTCTGACAGTCTCATGTTCAAACAGGAACAAAATTCCCCGAGTCCTAATCCACACAATCAGAGTGAACTTCCTCTTGGGGAAACGAGAGAAATGGCAGCTCTGGAACCACCCTTCCTAGCCAGGGAGCTAGGGAAAGAGTGGTGGGGATTTCTAGACAGTGTTTGGAAATTTTGACTTTTGGTATAGCTGCTGCCTCAGTAAATCTTTGTCAGTAAATAAGGACTGCTGCCTTCCTCCAGTGCTCCCCAGTATTGCCTATATTAATATCCACTGCATTTAGTGGTGAAGAGCCTAACATTTCCTCCACTAAGCTATTTGCATATAGCATTGAAATGGGGTTACTTTATGCTCTGGCAGAGACCCAAGATTGCACTGTGTATTTACATCTTTTTTTTAAAAAAAGAGATGGCTAATGCATTTCAATAATAATAATAAAAAATCATCACAGCCATTATAGTAATGGTGCAGTGCTAATTGCTTGCATTTGCACTCCTATATGGTACTTCCCTCTCTGACTTATTGCCATTTGTATGCAAATGAGCTCTAATTAGCTTGTTTGCCAGACTTTTAATTCCCAACTATTTAGGACCTAATTCTGCTCGCCTTACTCGCGCTGAGTAGTATCTTACTCCACTGATTCAATAAGAGCACACATGAAGTAATGTACTACTCAGCTTGGCAGGATCTGGCCCATAAAACAGCCTACAATGGAAGATAACGCATGTGTTCAATGGCTCAAAAAATATGCTATAAACAATGCACCATGCCACCACTGATCTCCCCAGAATACCAGCTCTCTAGCGCACTCAGCCATCACATGGAGCCATTAGAAATCTGAAGTGGAATTCTTCATGACACTCTGACTCGGGGGGGAGGGGCAAGTGGGGCAATTTGCCCCGGGCCCCGCAGGGGCCCCCATGAGAATATAGTATTCTATACTATTGCAACTTTTTTTTATGGAAGGGCCCCCCGAAAGTTCTTTGCCCCAGGCCCCCTGAATCCTCTGGGCGACCCTGCTCTGACTTCATCAGCTCAGCACTTAAGAGTTAGTTAATTTTTAGTTTCTGTAGTAGGAGCCAGATTCTCCAGTGGGGCCCAGGCTACTGTCAGCCCAAGTCAAAAAAAGGGAGCCAAGGTAGCTTGAAATCACCTTTGCACTCTCCAAGTCCTGAGCCTACTGCATCCCTAGAGTGAGTGAAGGCTGGTGCCCCTTGCACTGGCCCACTTACAGCTAAGAAAAACTCTGTTCTCTAAGTGGCTGGATTGAGTCTCCATCATGATGGGGTTTGTTGTAACTAGCAATCCCCCAACAACAACTACTACAGTGAAATTGCTTCACAAGCACTGAAGCAAGCAGAGCTTGGCTCAGAATTGTGTTATGGAGCTGCCAGTGTGCAGCTGGCTGAGGATCCCAGCATCTGTCTGTTTCTGGTCATGGATTGTTGCACTCTCACAAGCAATGTGAGGGTTGGAGGAAGGTGTCTGCTGACTAAACATTGAAAAGCTATCTCTGTTAGGAGCACAGCTACACAGACCTGAGAAAATGAGAATGAAAAGCAATGGATCCTGACCACCTACCGTGAAACCTGTGCAGGAAGCTGGGCTGTCAGAGAGTTTATCATGCTTGAGAGATTCCTCCCTTTCTGCCATGGCCACTCCCCCCTTTCACGTGCACTTCGGCCATCTAGCATTTGAGGGCTAGAAAGTGGTGGCTACCTTGAGGGAGGAAACGTTCTGTGCAACTTCATCATTTCTCTTCTATGTGCCCCCACCACCAGACCCATTTCAGTGGGATTTCTCTGAATTCAGGGACATTGGAAGGAGAAGTGCTGTGGGTGCAGCAGCACCCCCTGACTTGCAGTAAAACTAGCAACTGAATGCTTTAGTTTTTGTTCAATGGCAGATGTCTACTATTTGAACTAAAAGAGTAATTTCAGTAGGTGGTAGCAATAGGAGGCTTTATCCGCCAATGGACCAGCCACTAGACGGGGACATACCACACCCTATGCTGTGGGTTCCATATAGGTATGTTAGATCAGATGTCAGACCTCATCTCCATATTAATGCTCACATTGATCAGTGTGTGCATGGCTTCCACTCACAATAGAGGAGCTGTTGGTTTCCAGACAATTGTCTTATGTTTAGACATTCTTTGTTTAGCCATATCTCTTAGACATTCTATAGCAAAACCTTGAATTCATGAGACCTTTCCAGTATAAAATAAGCCATACCACACTCAGGGATGCGAGGGTGGACAGACTTTCACATCTGCCCAAGGGCATGGGTAACCCGCAGTCAAAGACATGATGATATGGCTGCTATTCTGCATTGGTTTCCCCTGCGCACACACCCTGCTGTAATGTACCTGTCAACGTCTCATCCACAGAAATATTAGATACATGAAACAAGAACTGGGTGAGGTGAAGACTTATTTACACATGAGAAGGTAATTCTATTAATGAAGATACTGCTGTCCATGAGAATCCCCATGTTCCAGCACTTTACAGAAACGACTGCCTTTTATCAACATTGATGATAGTGTTTGGAACAATAGTAAATAAAGCCCTATGTATACTAGAAACTCCTTTCTTGTGGAGAATTGGTGGTTACATCTTGGTCTTTGAGTTAAGGAACTGAGATTCATCAGCAAGGTGCATAAATGAGTTTTACTGACCATGTCTGCACTGCATAAATATCCATGTAGCACTGACCATACACCCACAGCTCTGTCCCAACCTGCACTGGGATCAATGTAAAAGCTAGGAGTGATTTTCTATGAGCTACAATCTCTTCTTTGTAAAAAGCGACAGAGTCCTGTGGCACCTTTATAGACTAACAGCATAAGCTTTTGTGGGTAAATACCCACTTTGTCAGATTAACACGGCTACCCCTCGGGTACAAACTCTTCTCTGGTTGTTCTAAAGTCCTGCTCAGTAGTCTGGACATTCTGTAGGTTACAAAAGTAGCCCTCTGATATGGGTTAAAAGACCTTCTGTTCTTTCCCCTTTCTGCGAGTTTTAATTAGCCTTTCACTCAATGTGGACCTAGTGAAACTAGACCAGTCAGTTTCACTTTCAAGCGAGTGTCACTTTCTGGTTTCCATGTAGCAGTTCACAATCCACCCCACCCATTCTGCTGAATCTGTAGTGCTAAATCTTCCCTTCACAAGAAAATATTTCTATTTGAGTTCGGTTTATACAAAGCCTGCTCCCCTTCCTCCTCCCTTTCATTTATTTATTTGCCAAACCATACAATAAACCCTGCAATCTTTACTCTGGCAAAGCACCCATTGGAGTTCCAGGGAGCTTCTTCAGCAGGCTGCAGTACCTGGCCCCTTAAATGCTGGGCTTACATTACTTGATTGTGTCCTTTTAAAATTAACTTAAGGGTAGTTATCCCTATTACTATGTTATATTGCTATGCAGGCAGGAATGAACGGAGAGTCTTTTTTTTTCATTGGTGTGCCAGCTGGGGGCAAAATTAAATGAATATCTCCCAGATCTGCATTCCCAGCATGGAGTTCACTGCTCCACATCTATCTGTCAGTTTCCATCATAAGCCAGGGCCCTTGCTGGCCCCAACATTTCTAAATTAGCTTCCCTTTTTGGTGCTTAAATGAAAAGAGACATCTAATTTGTGAGTGAAAGCGTTTGTCATTTCTTAGGAGGATCCAGACATGCAGAATACAATTAACATCTCCAAAGAATGTCGTACAGAGGTTCAGCAGCAGCTGACAGGGAAAATTAAATGAAAACAAATAAAATCAGTTGTTCTAATACCGTAACTCAAGTGGCAAGTGTAATCTTCTCTTTTTATCTGAGGTTGGAATTGCTTTCCGACAACAGCTTTCATTATGAAAATGTGGCACTTCTCAGCCCCAGAATATTATGGCAACACATGCCCACAGGGGCCCAGATCATTTTAAGCAAGGAACAAACAATGCAGAATGCAGCGTTTTTTTGTTGTTGTTTTTTCAAGCTAACACCTGCTTTGCAGCAAATGAACAATTGTAATAAGTATTACAACTCACACAAGCCAGTGCAATACATCCCAGCTCAGCTATCTTTTCCTCTTTCTAGCCAGAGAAGGAGTCTTCCTGCCAGCTCTGGCTTTAAGGACCCATAAAACCCATAGGCACCGGTAAATTACAGGGCCTGGTTGTAGGGTATGTCTAGCTCTCAGCATTGTCCTGGATTCTGCATGGGACTGTGGGGGCTGCTTAAGCAGAACTAACAGAGTGGAAAATATATGGACTCCCTGCTGGGCCACTTGGAATAAAGGCCTGATCACATCATGTGTGGGAGGGGACAAGAGAAACAAGACTATCCATGATCTCCTCCTGACCACAGGGAAGGAGACAGTAAGTGGAGGTGCTCAGATATGATGGTGCTGGAGCGTAGTATAAGACACACAGCAGAACAGAGACAAGAAGGAGGGAGTGTAGAGAATGAGGATTTATTGGTGTGGGAAAGAGGAATCAGAGAAATGAGCAATGGAAAGGTTCTGTTAATTATACTTTACCCTTGTCATCTGTATTTCTCAAAGCACTTCACAGACAAAGGGAAGTATCTTTCAGCCCCCATTTTACAGCTAAGGACACTGAGACATAGAGCACTTAAGTGACTTGCCCAGGGTCACACAGTAAGTCAGTGGCGGAGCCAGAAAAATAATGCAGTGCTTCTAATTCCCAGCCTGCCCTACTGGAGCACACTGACTGCCTGTTAGCCCCTCTCTAGAAGCAAGCTGGCTAGTCCTTTGCAGTAATCTCTGTGTTTGGCCAGTCTAGTTTTTACTAGCTACTTGAGACTGAATTAATGGGGTCACTGTGCCAGAAAAATTACTTCATTGGGAGCTCAACTGAGTTCTAAATCCAATCTTCTTCTCAACCCCTTTCCTAGCGGGTAAGCATCTGACATGGTCACTGGGCTTCTATGTGAAAATCTAAGTCTTGGTATGTAACCTCGTTATGAAGATAGACTGTATAACTCCTATTGGAGGTAGTGACATGGTTTTTATATGCCTATGATCCTTTAAGTCAGTGGAGACTGTGCAGAATGGTGACACAGTGGCTCCCCAGATATGAACATCCAGACATACCCTGGAAGACCATAGTAAAAGCTACTAGCTTTAAGGATCCTACCTTCTCTCCAACAAGTTGCCAGCCTTGCCTTGCCAGAGCTGGGAGTTACCAAATCAAATAGCTATAAACAGTTAAAAAGTGACTTGATTCCTGTGAAGGGGGGGTTGTAAGAGGACTGGCCAAGATATAAAAACATGCTTCCCTCCTCCCTCAAAGAAGGGAGGAAGTGTACTGGCTTGAGCGTTATGGGAAGAGATTGTCACCCAGGCAGAACATGACTTTGCATAGTCCATAGGAAGTTATAAAACCAGGGTCCCCCCTGGGAAGATGGTTAGATCGCCGGTAAGCTAGATGAGCAGACAGTCTGTTTTCTTATTTTAAGAGCTGTTTTTCTCTGACTTTTGTTGTAATAAATAACAGTTTGCTTTAGGAAGGCTGTCTGGTCACTGGGTACCACTGTCACGAGTGGTACCCACTGGAGTGTCACTGGTCCCAGAGACAACAAAATCGCAGGGGCAGTCAGACCTGCTGAGGTAATCACAGTCGATACACAGGCCTGTCACCCAGAAAGAGGTAATGTCTCAAGGCCTGAGACCTGAATGTGGGTGGGTGGGTGGGTGAGGAATCTCCTCAATGAGAACAGGAGGAGTCAGAGGTGCAGTTAGCTTGGAAACTGTAACAGCGTCAACATCACTAAAGCACAACTCTCCCTGTGGACCCCTGTTCAGCAGGCTCTGCAGAGAAGCCAAGGACTGAATGTGACACTGACTTATCATCTTCCCTCTAGGTTACGACTGAATCATAGTGCCTAGCATGTTGGCTAAGACAACAGCCATCATTTAAGTGGGGGCCCATCTGGGATTTCAAATGCTATGGAACTCAGATGCTTGGAATTAGCTTCCTCTGTCCAGGGAAAATGTTACCCATGGGCCATTCTGTATTGTGTGTGCCCACCCCCGCCCCCCCCCCTTATGTGCCTCATACTCAGAGAATATGGAGCTGTTACAGAAGCTGGCTCTTTAGCCCAGGTTGTAGAGCCATTCATGCTTTTAGATCTGGAGTGTCCCCCGTTCAAGCCCCACCATTGGCCAAGATGGCATTCATCCCACTTACCTGCTGCTGTCTGTGCAGTACCTGCTCTGGAGATGAACAGAAAAATTCAATTGTAAGAGCTCCCCCTCCAGCAGCATTCCATTCACTTATGAAAACAAAGCTGGAAGGAGACTGCAGTATAAGCTGTAGAGTTCAGTATGGAATATTGATATTGCTTTGTGCTAGATAATAAATCTGTACGCACCTTGCCTGGAAACCAAGCAGAGACCTAAACGGGATGGAAGAGACCAAAGAGGATGTCACAATTCACATACACCCCACGCAGAAAGGAAAAAGGCCTGAAACTGATAAGATCAAAAGGAAATATAGAACCCAGTGCATGGGAACTGACTCTGAAAATATGTGAAATAATTTCTCTGCCTCTTGGGCATTTTTATTTTCTTGAGTAATCCCACTATGGTTGGAGAGAACCAGGGAAACAGCAATACCTTTTTGTCGAGAATTTTCTTTGTGCTTTTCCCTCCACAGCACCCTTGAAATGAAATCAAGACACTGCCACTCCCTCCTCCACAATCTCATTTTCACACTCTTTAAGGATGCACTTCAAGGCATGCACGCTCTGTCTCATATATAAAAAATACTAACAAGTAAGCTAACATAGTGGAATCCAATTTTGCTGGATGAAAGATTATTGGTGTTAACCATGTGTCTTCCTTTCTCCCTTCTCATCTCTCTCATTAAGTTCAGGAACAGGCATTTCCTGTTAGCAAATAAAATAATCTTTCCATGAGACAGAGGGCAACTCTTTTATTTAATTTCTGAAAGTAGCATTGACCCTCACTGAAATTGTGTTTAAAGATCACCTGGTGAAATGCTGAAGAGGGAGAATGCCCATGGGAAATGGCAATCAGAGATTTCTCACTACGAACTCTGAAGTGAGTTTGAATAAAATAAAAACGCTCTTAAAATTAACTTATTAGACTGGTGGCAAGAAGTTGATAACTTTTTCCTTTCCACTCCCTAACATGATGCATAAAAATCACAGGACATCTTAAATGTGAAGTGTTTTCTTTAATAAAAAGCTACTACATATAGACCATCAAACAGGCTTCCACTCAGCTCACATTCCAGCTTTGTCTGTCTTGTTTACCATGGACCATAGTTTGCCTGCTATGCTATACAGTGCACAGAGCCATGTAGTGGCAGAATAATATCACTGCAAGTAAATATTACAAATGCTTAACACTTTTTTTTTTAATGTTTGTGCGTGCAGAGTCTGTGCTGGTGAAAACTAGCCAGACTGATAGCTCTGATTATTGAAACCCTCTCTGTATCCAGAGAAAACAGGCTCAGTATGAACAATGTAAGCTAACCTACACACACTGGCTGCCTCAAGTGTCTCTCAATGCTGCTCTGAGGGGAGAGGGCCATTCAGTCTCCATTCACTCCTTGGCTACTCTAGGAGGCTGCCTGCAAGGGAGCCAATTAATGTTAATGATGGCAGTGAGGGTTCAGTGATGTGGACATCTTGTGTATGAAGAAATGATGCGTGCTGTCAGAGCAGTGACATATAAAAATCATTCAGAAAGCAGTGAAATCCTGCCAAGTTAGAGGCATTCTGGTATCCAGAGACAAGTATTGCAATTCCTGCTATCTAATCAGTCACAATAAGTATTTCTAGTGTACCTATCACTGGGTTATATTGTGCTGATCCAGCAATGTCCTTAAGTGTATGCTTAACTCACAGCATGTGCATAATCTCATTGAAGTAAATAAGACTGCTCACATGCTTATAGTCAAGCATGTATTTAACTGTTCTGCAGGATCAAACCTTATGAGTGCTCAGCACTAACCTTTCCACTGTGGTATCTTTAAGTGCAATGGATACGCCACTTCCTGACAACTCTCCTGGCCAGCCACCCCCTGTAGCAGACATATTGTCAGTCACTCGAAATAGAAGAAAAGGCCTGAGTTCCTCTGGCTGCTGTAAATGATATTTGCATCAATATTTGGCACCAGGATATGATGATGACAGACAGATATTGGTTTCTAATTGTAGTGCCTTCCTAACAGCCTTTCATTGATGTATCAGGATCTGGGGGGAAGAAAAAAGCTGAATTTTGTTTTTCTGTCTCCTAGAATAAACTCTTTTTATTATTTCCCCTTCCTGCGTGCTTTCTCTTTTTAGTCCCTTCCCTACTTTAATAGTAGCTCGAGGTGCAAACACTTCCCAATATATATCAGAGATTAAAGCCTCCCTTAAATATCACCAAAAGAGGGTGCAGAGTAGGGAGGGTAAAGCCAGGAAGTTGCAGGGCTGTTCATTTTACCTTGGCACCACGTAAAACACTAGAAGAAACAATCAGGTTCTTGGCCTAAAGAGTTACATACTCAGCTCCTGGGGCGTACACAAGAATAATAGGTTGCAAACTAATTTGATTTACTTTTTGCAAACAATAACAGGCTCTGGTGACAAGTGGGATGCAGTGGATATAGCAAAATGTACAGAGCATATGGCATGGTTTCATGCAAAACCTAAACACTAGAAAGCATCTGCAATATGTACCTGTGTTAATGGGGCCTTCTTTTCCCTTTGACTTGAATAGAGTTACTTGTAACTTTTGGGGAGGAGGTTAAGCGCCCTGTGTTGATATTCCTTGTGGTGATAGATAACGTGTTTTGTCCTTCATCAGGCCCTCTTAGATCTATTTAGTTCACTGCATGTGCTGTGTTACTGATCATAGATCCAGAGGACAAGCCACTTAGGATACATCTATACTGCAAAACAACAAAAAACACAGCTACAAATCTGAGCTGCAGATCAGTGCTTTGCCCCCGGCTTCGGAGCAGTCTCTAGGAACGTGCCAGACCTCCAAGGGTCTCACTCTTCCTGCACAGGGTAGGCCACACAGCCTCACCACCTCCTTAGCCTGAACTTCTAGGGCTCCACCACTCCTGTTTCAGGCCGTGAGCTCTTTTCAGGGAGTCCAACTGAGCCAGACTCCTGGAAGAGACTTGTATACTCTTCAGGGATTAATGCACCTCAGCAAGCATTTGCAGTAACACCTAAATAGCGTTATCAAAACTGTCGTGTTTATTAGTCAACTGGAACACAGCACTGGAAGTCGTCAGGTTACTGTAGAGAAAGGAAGGTGAAAGCAGGTCATTGTGGTTAGCCCAACCAAGCTGTAGCAAACCCCATTGTTCAAGTCCTGTCTCTGTCGGTCTGACCTCCTTAGTCAGGTCGCACATGAGAGCCGTGACTCCTTCTGACAGCCAACTCTTCTCTCCCTTGTCTTCTCAGATTCTCCACTGATATGAGGTTGGTCCACTTTAACAACTCATTTAGGCTCAGACAGCTAGGCGTCATTCATACCTATGTCTCTTAGCCTGCCCTGACAGCAGTCTTTTCCACCACCAACCCCTGCCTTAGGGAGCCAGGTGAAATATAAGGGAAACTGAGGCACATAGCGGGGTTAAAAATATTACAGAAAATTCTCATTTAATCATACTGGGTCAATTGACTGGGGCTCACAGTATGCGGCTAAAAATAGCTGTGTAGATGCTTGGGCTTGGGCTGGAGCCCTCAGCAGATTTGACAGCCTGGATTCCAGCCCGAGTGGGGAAGATCTACCCTTGTATTTCTAGCCCCATAGCACAAGCCCAAGTCAGTTGACCTGGATTCTGAGACTTGCTGAAGCAGGGGTTTTTTGCTGCATAGATATGCCTTTAGAGGCATGATGGACTAGTGATACAACAACTTGACAGCTTTTGGGGGAATGCAGACACTGTTATGCACAACAGCAACACAAGACGTTTCCTTGCAGGTTTCTGAAGACACACACTTAGGGCTTGTCTACACTTAACTGTGCTGCACTGGTCCAGCTGCACCACTGTAGTGCTTAGTGAAGATGCTACCTACGCTAAAGGGTCAGCTCAATATAACGACATCGCTCAGAGGTGTGGATTTTCCACACCCCTGAGTGACCTACTTCTACCAACAAGTTCCTAGTGCAGACCAAGCCCAAATTCTCCATTAACATTTATGAGAGCCCCAAAATACCTAGATGGAAGTAGAGACTTACTGTTGGACTTATTGGTGCTGACTCAGTTACCCCAGAGGAGGGAGTGGCACTTAACCATTGCTCTTGAAGTGTCTTTTCTTCTGATGGGTGCCCTGGCAATGAAAGTATCGTGCACTTTTAGGTTCTCAAACAACCACTTCTGCAGCTGCCTGCGTCCATGTTTTATTTAATGAGAACCACCTGCAGAGTTGGCAACAAGTTTCCATTGGCAAAGCATGCCAAACTGGAAAACCAGAGCCATCATTTGGGCACCTCCATTCCCCTCCGCGCTAGTGACCAGTAAATAGCTCATCAAAGACCATCTTTGCCACATTATTCCTAGAGTTTGTGGCTGAATTCACCACTTGTGACTGTAAAATGGGATAAGAAGAGTTGATACAGTTATAGTGCTGGCAGGTGCTATATACATTTTCACCATACACAATATACCACATTCCTAACCTCTGCCATCCCTTGTTATTCTAGCTTTGGATATGCTCACACTTCTGTCAGTACCCTTCATAGAATCATAGGAGATTAGGGTTGGAAGAGACCTCAGGAGGTCATCTAGTCCCATCCCCTGCTGAAAGCAGGACCAACCCCAACTAAATCATGCCAGCCAGGGATTTGTCAAGCTGGGCCTTAAAAACCTCTACGGAAGGAGATTCCACCACCTAGCATGGGCGCCGACTTATATGGGCTCCTGGGGCTTCTCTGCTCCAGCAATATTTGGAGCTAGGTTTCTCCAATCAGATTCCCTGATGATTCCTGGCTTGCAGGCAGCCCAGAGCCCTCTGATTCCCGGCCACGGCTGGGATTTAAAGGCTCTGGGCAGGCAGCCCAGAGCCTCTGATAAGCCCAGAGCCCTCTGATTCCCGGGGCTGGGATTTAAAGCTCTGGGGGCCCCCTTTTGCAGGGCAGCCCAGACTTTAAATCCCCAGCCCGCTGGCTTAAAAAAACTCTCGCTCCCAGCGGTTGCAGGCAGCCCAGAGAAATCCCAGCCGCGCTGGGATTTAATGCAGGCAGCCCAGAGCCCTCTGACTCCCAGCCGGGGCTGGGATTTAAAGGGCTCTGGGATCCCGGCTGCCAGCAGCCCAGAGCCCTTTGAATCCCAGCCTCTGTCCGCTGATTGCCCCTCCCCAGACCCCTGCCCCAACTGCCCCCAGAACCTCCACCCCTATCTAAGCCCCACTGGTCCTTGTTCCTCCTGAGACCCCTGCCCCTAACTGCCCCTTGGGACCTCAGCCCCTATCTAAGCCTCCCTTCTCCTTGTCCCCAACTGCCTCCTGAGACCCCAGGACCGCACCCCTATCTGTCCCCTGATACCTCTTAGACTCCCATGCCTATCCAATTGCTGCCTGTCCCCTGACTGCCGAACCTCTGCCCCATCCAACTCCCCTGCTCCTTGTCCCTTGACTGCCCCGAACTCCCTACCTCTTCTCCAACCCCCAAACCGCTTACTGTGCCACTCAGACCAGCATATCTGGCTCCATGCAGCTCCAGACAGTTGCTGCCATGCTCCCCATGGAGCCCACAGCCCTCTCCCACCCCAGCACCTGCCTTCCAGATTTGAACACCTCAAAATTCAGGAGTGCTCAAGCTCGGTTTGGGCAGCTTTACTTCATTTCTCCCAAATCAGTTTCTGCAAGGTGCCAACTGAAGGTGTTGGAAACAGAGAGATCAGGTGGCCTCCTAATGCCTGGAAAAGAGACAAAGGCCGGAGGAGGGGACTTCTGGGAAGTGCACGTGTGGAAGGGAATGCTGTGATGCTTTGGAACATCTCCATACAAAGCCAGTCAGGACTCTGGGGAGCCTCCTCTCGGAGCATACTGTCTCCAGGGCAAGAAGCTTACACCTTCCTGGGTCTGACATTCAGCATGCCCTTCCACGTCATGCACTTTCCAAAGTGAGTCTGCCCAGGCTGGTCCTGGGGCAACCAGAGGTCGCTGCACCCCAACTCTGCAGTCAGATGTGAGACTCAGCCAGACAGTAAAACAGAAGGTTTATTAGATGACGGGAACACAGTTTAAACAGAGCTTGTTGGTACAGAAAACAGAACCCCTCTGTCAGGTCCATCTTGGGGTGGGAGCCCAGAACCAAGTTCTGGGTCTCTCCCCCCCAGCCAGCTCCAAACTGACACTCCCTCATCTGGCCTCTGTGTCTCTTCTGGACAAGGAGGCCACCTGATCTCTTTGTCCCCAACACCTTCAGTTGGCATCTTGCAGGGGAAACTGAGGCACCCACACAGTATTCAGAGAAAATATTAAGAACATTCCCACTTCATCACAACAGATGCAACAAAATATAATACTGTATATTGAAGTAGGCAAGTGCTGCTTCTGACTTTCCACTTTTAATTGACCCTTGTAATCTTGTGGCACTGACGCGTTGTAGCTTCATTTTATATCGGCTTACAGGGCGGGAGCGGGGGGGGCACCACCATTTTGGGCCCCACCAAAAATTATACAAACCTGCCGCCTATGCTCCCTAGGTAACCCATTCCAGTGCTTCACCACCCTCCTAGTGAAATAGTGTTTCCTAATATCCAACCTCGACCTCCCCCATTGCAACTTGAGACCATTGCTTCTTGTTCTGTCATCTGGTACCACTGAGAACAGCCGAGCTCCATCCTCCTAGGAACCCCCCTTCAGGTAGTCGAAGGCTGCTATCAAATCCCCCTCATTCTTCTCTTCTGCAGACTAAATAAGCCCAGTTCCCTCAGCCTCTCCTTGTAAGTGATGTGCCCCAGCCTGCTAATCATTTTCGTTGCCCTCCACTGGACTCTCTCCAATTTGTCCACATCCCTTCTGTAGTAGAGGGACCAAAACTGGATGCAATACTTCAGATGTGGCCTCACCAGTGCTAAATAGAGGGGAATAATCACTTTCCTCGATCTGCTGGCAATGCTCCTACAGCCCAATATGCCATTAGCCTTCTTGGCAACAAGGGTACTGCTGACTCATATCCAGCTTCTTGTCCACTGTAATCCCCAGGTCCTTTTGTGCAGAACTGCTGCTTAGCCAGTCAGTCCCCAGCCTGTAGCGGTGCATGGGATTCTTCAATCCCAACCTGCAGCAGGAGCCTTTCCTATGTCATGCTTGGGCTACCCCAATAGCAGTCCCAGTGCCTATCAATCCTGATACTCAATACCCCCAAACTATTCCCATCTTGCTGCTCTGCCAGTCCCAAGTCATCAAATCTTAAGCATGCTGGGAGGAAAGTTGGCAGTTAGGGTTTTATCATGCCAGTATTCACATTTGGCTTAGTACTAGCTCTGTGACTTCATCTGCTACTATCACCCCACCTCTTTGATATGTATAAGCCATAACCACTGATCTATCCCCATTCCTTCAGATTGTTGCTATGTAAAATATTCCCTGACTTCATAAGAGTAGGTCTTGCTCTAAGGTAACTCTGACCAGATACAGTTCCCACCCTGCTCCAAAGAGTACAGCCCCATTTTATAAAGTCCATATTTACCCTCTTCCTGGGGTAAACTAACTGAAATAACATAACTCATAACCTAACCTTTCTGAAGTGTTGCTGTTTTAGAATTTCCTTACAGGCCCTCACTGTCTTTGCCTCTCAAACCTTCTGCCCTTAAGAGAGGGGGAATTCAGCCCTTCTAAATTCCTAGAGTAGAGCTAATTGGACATCTCATCTACCCTCAGCATGAGTGTAGCAAAAATACCTCCACATCCAAATGCGTGGCCCTAGTACCCCCCATTAGGGATGTGTGAACATTTTTGGGCCTAGGCTGCAAACTTGCCATGGAGCATAGACAATATCAAGATCATGAAGGATTCATGAATCCAGACAGATGGCAGATCCATGCCTACTGGCCGAGTACCAAGTTACAAAACAAATATCCTTCTGATCTGCATCTGAGCAGGCTCACCTCCCATTCATTTCAGGTGGCCACAGCACCTGGCATGCTCAGGCCCTCAGCACGTATCCTTCATACTAGGAATTCTGTACGAGTGGAACCCTCATGGGCGATTTGTCTTGGAAACACATGCTGCATCCACACAGGAAAAAGCAGCTCACCAGTCCTGCAAAATTAAAATGAATGGCAAGGTACTGAAGGGAGAGGCAAAGGAATTACACTGGAATGAGCTGTAGTTACAGCACTGAAGGCACTAAAGAGCCCCTGCTGATCTGTTTCATAAAGCTCATTTTTTAAAAGACACTTGAAGCCAGTGCACAAAAGTCTCTGAGGCTAGAGGAGCAATTTTGTTCTAAACATTTAAAGAAGGGGATCTTTTTTATTCAGGATTTTAATTTCTTCTCCAGTTTCTACAAGTCTCATCCTTTGTTGGGGACTAGGGTTTGTTGAGGTGAACTGGAAAATTCAATCAATGAGTAGACAGCCACAGTTGTATTGTCTCAAATTATTGTCTGAAATGACACTCTATGAACCTGAGAGGTGGCAGCTGAATGGTCAGAACTGGGGCCAGGTTTCCTTGGTTCTACACTTTTGCTGCTGAAAGCTAGGCACCTAAATCTATATTTAGGAATCTAAGCCCAGTAGCCTGGTTTGCAGATGCTGCATACCTATGGTTAGTGGGTGTTGTAAATACTCAGCCCCTCTGAAAATCAGGCCAAAACAAAGATTGAGATGCTGTACTTTCAACATAACCCTCAATGGGGGCATAAAAGGGCACATACCTTTGTTTGGTTCTTTATGGTGCATAAGAATGTCCTGAACATTGTTTTTTGCTTTGTTTTAAGTCACTGACCTTTTATTAAAGATTAACAAAATCAATATGGGTGAGATGTTTTACATAAAGTGTCCAGAGTTACAAGTACATAGATTTCTTTTTTAATTCAAGCCTTAGGGGAAGATTCTATAGTTACTGGAGAATTAGTGAAATGATATCAAAAGAGTCAAGAGATTGAAAACTGACCATCCAGAGGGGAAGATGGGCCATTTTAAATTCTGCTATTTTGTTAACACCCATTGGACTCCATTCACTAATGATTAAGAGAGAGGATGTTTCTGTTAAAGGTCGAACATCACTCTCCCTTCAGTGGAGGGGAAAGAGTTTGCACTACGCATGCTCTGATCACCTCAAGATTTCTTTTAGCAAAGCCAGAGAAGACCAGACTTGACATACCTGTTTCCAAGGTTAAAAAAATAAGACCAAAATCAAAACAAAAGCAGGGTTTATTTTTTTAAAAATTACTTATCCACCATAAAAAAAAAAAAAGGCAGAAAAGGGACAAACCTGATTTTTTAAGGAGTCCTTTCCTGGTCACCTCTAATATGTACCCAGCTTTGCAAATTTTGGCTAATGCACACACAAATTCACTCTTCGCCCCACACAGCATGGTCCTGCTCCCACTGAATGGCAACACTTTCTTTGACACAATAAAAGCAGGACCAGGCCCAAGTAGTGGAACACCCCTAAGGCATTTGAGGGGGATACTAATGGAGCTGTTTGCAAATTAAGATACTTCCTTGATGGCATTTGGAAAGAAAATGGGGTGGAACAGGACTCTCAGACCTTGTCTTCACTGCTAAAATTGTATGTTTTTTTACCTCAGGCAAACACACACAAGCTATCCTGAGGTAAAAGCAAGACACTTCCATTTTATCATGAGACAAACTCACTGAGGTCAGCCCTATACCCCTGCCTGGGGTTGACTTCATGATAAAACTCAAGTGTCTTGTCTTCATGGCAGTTTACCTCAGAATAGCTCATGCACATTAGTTTCCAGGAGGTAAAACACACACCTATTTTAGAAGTGAAGACAAGGCCTCACTCATTAAGTCCACAGTAACACAGCCAAGTTGTTTGGCAAACTTTAACCCTTCCTTCCCCAACCCTCAGGACCAGACAACAGAGGGAGGGCCAGTGGTGCCATAAGATCACTGGGTCCTTGCACTCCTTTTTGATGGCAGTCTGAATGCCAGCTCTAAAGGCTGGATGGTGCTTGTATGCAGGGCTTGCAAAGGGAAGAATTTGCCCATGCCTGCTCCTGATTAAAACAGCAGTAGGCAGAGGAGACCAGGATTTGTTTTGCTGCATTTCCTCCACAAGGGGATGTGTCTCAGAGATTTTCAGTCAGATCTGTAAAGTTGACTGTCCTCAGATCCTGCTTCCTCTTGGATTCCAGCTGTCCTCCAGTTTCACACTGCATGGTATCCTGCGCATCCAATTGAGAGGAGAATTGTTTATTTTCATTCATTACAGAAAAAACAGTCCTTAGGCCCAGCCCAAGGGTACAGTGGTGACCGCCATCTTCCTCACAAGTCTAGCAACAGGCTCCATGCTCTACTCACACAGAGGCACAGAATCCTGCCTGGTGTTCAATCTCTGACGAGTGACATCTGCTCCAGGCCCTTTTTTCAGCTCTGTCCTCCTCTGGGGGCTGAATAACAGATGAATAAGCCTTATATATAAGCCAGGATTTCATTGTCTATTTCTCCTGGGGCATGAGCCTGCCCAGCTGTATGCCTGGTGGGATGTGATCTACAGAGCAGAGCAGATCAGGAGGGAAGTCGGCAGATGAATGGTAGAAGTTCAAAACTCACCTGAGATGCAATCTCCATGTGCCCCTCAGCTGAACATAAGTCATCAGCATATGATCTACACAGACCAGTAAATTAAAGGGAACAGCAAGAGTATCCCCTGGGTGGAAAAACCCCACACTGGGAACTGGAAACTCCATGAGTTTCCCCCACACCAGCCAGTGTGCCACCCAAAGCCCTCTTATAGGAGTCCCATGTAAAGAAGGGACAAATTGACCCAATGGAACTGATCAAATTCCCCTAAATGAAGTGGGGCAGCACTACCAGCATCATAAACCTTAGCCCTTCTATATGGCATCTTTCATTCAAGGGTTTCACAGCACTTCCAAATTTCAGTTTGATGTTTAAGAAAAGTGTTGTTTTTTTAGATGACAATTTTTTAAAAAATGACAATTTTTTCACTAGAAAAAAAATTGCTTCTTAGCCAGGTCTATTTTATTTATCTAAGAGAGAAAAGAGGCAACAGGGTTTAGCGAGAAGCTGAGGTATGGGGAGTCAAATAGGACCCCAAAGCTGAGGTGAGGAGAGAGTGGACTTCTCAACCATGACGAAAAGAAGAGGAAGCAAAGGAGGACTACAGGAAAGGATGGGTAGTTCAGGGTTGGAGATGTTGAGCTGAAGGGGGTCAGCCATTCAGGAGGAGAGGTCAGAAAGAGCTGGGGATATAAGAGAGGTCAAGGGTGGAAAGGTAGATTGGCGAATCATTGGCACGAAGGTCGTAGCAAAGGAAAAACAAGTTGACGGAGAAATGGACAGGCTGGAAACCTAAAGGACACCAACAAAAGGGGAAGACCCTTTAGAATATCAAATCCTCCCTCTTGCTTCCCCCCACCAAGCTGGGCAGGTTCTAGCCCCAGATACCAGGCATCTTGCTTATTTCACCAACACTGCAACTCTGCAAAAACAATTAATCATCAGCCTTGGCATAGAAGTAACTCAAAGCCAGGTCGCTCCCTCAGATGATCTTGCATCAGAAGGGTGGCTCTGTGAAGAGAGGCTGTCTGCGGTCCAGTGAATCTGTGTGTCCTCCAAAAAGGAGAGGACTGAGACAAATGAGAACAAAGCCCTTGCACCAAGGATCCTATCGCACTTCATACCTCACACACTGCTGGGCTCAGAGACAATCAACACTCAAAGGGGTGACTTTCCAGCAGAGAGTCATCCCCTCCACCCCAGCCCCACCAACAGCAGCAACAGGAACACAACACAGAGCAGACCCTAGAGGAGATTTCATCAGTGTGAATAATAATAAGATCGTTTTCTTTCCTTCGGGTGTTTCCATAGCAACAAATGGAGGCGATTCTAATCTCCAGTTTAAAACCCCCACTGAAAATGACAGAGTTTTGCTTTTTTTAAACAAATTCCTGCACTGAAATTTGCCTCCTGTCTATAGGCTTGTCCTAATTCACACATGTGCAGCCAGTGCCACCATGTGGCCAAAGAGGAAAATTTCACCCCAGCTCCAAAAACGTAAAACTCAAGTGCCTCTAACATCAGGTTTTAGAATCACAGTAAAGAGATGGAGAAGACGTAGGAGAGCATTGAGTCCACACTCCTGCATGGTAGAGCATAGTCCCACCACAGAGTTCTCATCAGATATTAAATGCTCTAATTTCTAGCAGGTTGAATAGTTGAGGAAACGACATAGTCTAAGAGGCAGCAGAATCCTGCATTGCAAGGATCCCAGCCACAGATCTGATGCCAGTGTTAGGATTAAAGCACTTGCCTCTAGGAATCTGACTCAGAGTTGCATTTAAAGGCCCCATCTTGATGTTAGCTGGTAACTTCATTTACCTTTGACTCCTTATTAAAACCCAAGGCTGGCCCCAGTTCAGCCCCTGGTATCCCCGAGGGCAGCGTGGGGGAAACGGAGATCTCAAAATGTACATAATGGGAATGTCTCTTTGCTTCCACTCCACCATTCCCAGTCAAGCATCCCACAGACATGATGCACGAAGCAAAACTCCTATTGACTTCAAAGGGAGCACAACTGGGCCCAAATTTTTCATCCATTTTTCCCGATTAAGTGAGAGGGTATTAGGTTTAACTTAAGGGTAAATTGCCATAAATAGCCCATGTCATAACAGATAGTTAAGGGTTAACAAGCTCAGTAACCTGATGAATACCTGACCAGAGGACCAATCAGGGGACAAGATAATTTCAAATCTCTGTGTTCCTTGTTGGGTCTTTGTTCTCTTTTTGGATCTAAGAGAGGCCAGACATATTCTTCAAGTTCTCCAAGTTTCCTGAAGTATTTTCTTCTATTCAGTCTAGTGAGTATTAGAAAGGTGGAGGGTAATCTTATAATTTGATTTCTACATTTGCAATTGTGTGTTTGCTGAAGAAATATCTTTATTTCTGTTTGCTGTTACTTTGATTATTCTGAGAAAGGAGGCGGGGGGGGGAGAGCCTCTCCAGGTTTATAAGTTAGACCCTGTATTTTTCCATTCTGGTATTACAGAGATAGTGTACTTTCTTTTTAATAAAATCTTTTCTTTTTAGAACTTAATTGATTTCTTCCTTGTTTGGATTTTCAGGGGAAAGGGAGGGGGGAAAAGTGGATCCCTCTTTGTTTTGATTCAAATTCCTTGAATCCAGGTATCTCTCCTAAGCACTAGCAGAGGGGAGGGGGGAAATGGGTTGTTTCCCTTTGTGTTGAGATTCAAGTTTGAATCTATGTTCCCCAGGGAAAGTTTTGGGGGAACAGGGAGTGTGTCAGACACTTAAAACTTGACTGGTGGCAGCAAGAACCAGATCTAAACTAGAATTTTAGTTTAGAGGAGTCCATGCAGGTCCCCATCTTGTGAACGCTAAAGTTCAAAGTGGGGAATAAACCTATGACAGCCCAGCATTCAGGGCCTTAGCTACTGGAGTAGAAGGGCGTTAAATCAGAATGTGAGTTAGCTCCTGCTTCGGTGCTACTGCTCAAGCTGGGGCCTTGATCTGATCTGGTGATTATTTTCTTCTTCCTGGGACAGAGTGAGGAGATTGCAAGGCTGGCCCATGAGTGGCTGAGTCAATACAGTGCTACAGTCCCAAGTTTAGGCTTGTGCTGACTGCAGATTTAGCATGATTGACTTGTTTTTTGTGTCTGAGCAATGTTGCCCCCCCTTGTGGTTGGTCCAAAGAGCAGACATGGGACCTATTACTACTGTTGGCTAAAGGAGATCTTCTTTAGGTCAAATGACAGAGCCCTTCACTTTTGTAACCTCCCTGCTTTACTCCACATTCTGTTTTTAACAGTCTGATGAGGTCACCTAGTCTGATCAATAACTCTTCCATCCCTCCATTACTGGGGGATCATCTTCCCCTCCAGTCACTGCAATCCAAGCACTACTTACTCCACGATGGGACAGGAACGTGCTCTCTTCTCTCTCTCAACTGGCAGCACTAGCAGGCTAGCATGTGAGACAGGTGGCAGCCATGCCTGACTGAGGCTCCTTGGTGCTAATACAATAAAGAATAATAATGCTTCTGAGGCACTGAATTGCTTATGCTGCAGAAGCAACAGAGCCCCAGTACAACATCTTAGGCTCACAAGGGCTAATTCTTCTGGCACTAATGTAAATTGGGTGGTACCCCATGGAAATGCACTGGAGTCATAGTCCCAGCCCTCACTCCTTTTTTCTATGGTGTTTCTAATGCGCACATGCCTACTCAGCTCTCAAACAGACAAGTGCTACAAACCACTGGGGCGCTCTGTGCCACAGCACTATTATTATGGCTTACCCAAGTTCAAAAGCTGGAGGGACGTTTACAGGGAAGCTTTCATTTTAACCCAATCCCCATTTCACGTCCCCGCCCCACCCACCCACACCATTCTGAACATTTCAGCTTTGGGACTGAAAATTCCAGAGATGGAATTTTTATTTTCTTGGAACTCCCTTCAATAGAGTAAAAAGAAAAAGATTTGCATTTCAAGCCACCTTTTGCTCCTCTGTAACACAGCCCAAATTGCATATTTCACTTTTATACATTAATTTTTTTTTAAACTAAAATACCCTTCATCACCCACTAGACACATGCCTTCCCTCAGCAGTGAGCCTCCAATCAGATTGGCCCCTCCTCCCTCTCAGTTTTGTTACCCATTCTCTTTGCAACTTTTAAGTTCTTCCAGGTTGGGAAATCTCGATCTTTCTGTAAAGCATCAGGCACATCTAAGGCAGCAAGGCTGGTCTTGAAGTTAAGGTTCAAACTACAGCGGGATTCTGAGCTGCAAACAAAGGCTCCTGTGTAGGTGTTTGCAGGGAACCTTATATTGCCTCAGGCAAACCCCCATCTGACATTGGTATCCAGATGGAAGGATAGGGAGAGCTTTCAAGAGAGAAAAGTTTTGAGACCTCAGCGCATTATTTGTGTGTGTGTGTGTATATATATATATATATATATATATATAAAAATAAAGGGACCCTATCTGAACTGCCCTTCCTCCACCCCTAATCAAAACACCCTACAAATATAGTATGGAGCAGGCTCGCCAAGTCAATAGCAAAATTCACTATTGACTTAGACAGCAGATCCATGCCGAGACCAGAGCTTTGTCAATATTCTGCACTTTGACTAGCCATCCACACTATCACTCGGAGCCAAAAACAGAGGCGAGGAAGAACAGGCAGCCAATGAAACTGGAGGATTCTGAAAAGGTTAACTCAGCACAGCCCCTTCTCAAGAATCAACAAAAATAAACAGTGGAAGAGCTCCTTTTCATGATCAAGTTGTTAATGCACCAATTTTAACTCCTACCATAATCTCGCTATACCCATGGATCTATGGATCCTCAGACACAGCACTAGCTGCTATGAGCCCCAGCATGCATTAATGCATAGTAAAAATCTTGTTTGATTCCGCAAAAGAGCACATTGTCCATATTATGATTTGCCAAGTGAGGCTTGAAATGTCACTATTTTGTGCATGATAAATGTCTTTGTAAATCTATGGATTGTTCTAGGGGAATTACTTGCCCAGAATTTAAAGCTTCCATCTGTAAAAGAGAAATCAGCACCAAGCAGACAAATGTCAGAAGGGACACTTAGTATAAAGGCGGGACAGGGCAAGAAGGTAAAGATTTTAATAGCTCAGTGGTTTGAGCATTGGCCTGCTAAACCCAGGGGGTTGTGAGTTCAATCCTTGAGGGGAGCATTTAGGGATCTGGAGCAAAAATCTGCCAGGGATTGGTCCTGCTTTGAGCAGGGGGTTGGACTAACTGACCTCCTGAGGTCCCTTTCAACCCTGATCCTCTATGAATATACCCTGCCATAATTTTAAAATATACAAGGTACACTGGTGCATTTCTAATCTCTGCATAAACAACCCTCAAAAAAGAGAATCAATAGCACATCTCTGCCACTGCAGAATCAATACAGGGTGAATTTCCACTGTATTTAAATAGACATTTGAAACATGCAGGCCTGACTTGTTACAAAGTGTGTATTATGGGGGAAATGGGTGTGGAAGGGAAGCAAAATACAAAAACATGATTAAAAATGAGAGAAGTATGTGTACTTGGGCAATCTAAAAAAAGCACTTATGACTGAGGTTTAAGAGATTCTTCTAAAGTTCCAGAGAGTGGCAGATACACTATTCTTTCATCCTTAGCCAGTTAAAAGTCTTGAAAACATTCAGTGGCCAGGACTCTCCTTCCCTATTCCATCCAGTTATAATAGTTCCCATAATACATTTCATCAGAGGATCTCAACGTGCCCTATGGATATGAATTAAGCCTCACACCACCACTGGAAGGCAGGTATTACTTGCGCACTCCATATTGTTTATGGAAATATGCTTATGAATGATGTAACTGGAATATGCTTTATGCAAAAGGTCTCTTGTAAGGTATCAAAACAAAGGTTATAACCTACTGAATACATTCCTCCTATTTATATGCATGTATCATTCTTGTAGCTGAAGCTAGAAATATGAAGTATAACTCTGGAGGTCCTATTGTAATTATGCAAAGTGTAGGCCATTAATGGTGGTTTAGAATCTTAATGGCTCCAATTGACTAGGACAATTGGTTGTAAATGGTTTATTTACCTGCAAACCTTCCTGTGTACCTGTGGGCCAACCCAGGAAAAATAGAGAGACTGGGGGTCTTACCGTGACAGGTGATCATGTCACCTATACTGGAATCCATCTTAAATCTCGTACTTTTCCATTTAGAAGGAGAGGTGGGGACCCAGAGAGAGAAAAGATTCCGGCCTTGGGCCAAAGCCATAAAAGAGCGTGGAGCAGGACTAAGAGGGCTGCCAGTCATGAGAAAGCCCCTGCTTACCACCTGAGATGTCTGCTCGAACTATCAAGGATTGTACCGGGGAAAGGATTGGGCCCAGACTAGGAAGGAATCTAGTCTGTGAAAGAAGCTTATTGGAACATCTCTGAGGGTGAGATATTACCTGTAATCAGTTTCTTAATGTACTAGACTTACACTTGCATGTTTTGTTTTATTTTGCTTTATGACTTACTTTGTTCTGTCAGGTATTACTTGAAACCACTTAAATCCTACTTTTTATACTTAATAAAATCACTTTTGTTTATTAAGTGATTAATACCTGGGGGAGCAAACAGCTGTGCATACCTCTCTATCAGTGTTACAGAGGGCGGACAATTCATGAGTTTACCCGGTATACACTTTATACAGAGTAAAACGTATTTATTTGGGGTTTGGACCCCATTGGGAGCTGGGTGTCTGGGTGCTGGAGATTGAAAACAGCTCAGCAGGTTACCTGTTAAGTCTGCAGCTTTGGGGGCATGGACCAGACCCTGGGTCTGTGTTGTAGCAGGCTAGTGTGTCTGGCTCAACAAGACAGGGTTCTGGAAGTCCCAAGCTGGGAGGGGAAATGGGCTCAGAGGTAATTTCAGCAAATCAGGTGACAGTCCAAAGGGGGTCTCTGTGACCAAACCCATTACATTACTTTTCCTTTTTTACAAGTGGGGAAACAAAATCAAGGGGGTTGCATCTTCCTTAGGTTACAGGAGTCACTGATAGAGCTGGGAATAGAACAAAGATCTCCCATTTCCTAAGTCCTCTGTTTAACCAACCATGCTTTAAATATTTGGATAGTTCTTTGACCACTAGACAGTATCTTTAACATTGAGACAACAGTTTTTAACACTGATGTCCATGAAACTCTATGGCCACTGATTCTTATTAGACATGCAGGAGAGTTTTTATCTGTTTGGCTTCTATTTCCATACAATGAACATGAAATACAATCAAGAAAGAGAATTAGGGCCCTGAACAAACAAAAACACCATGTTGTTATTTGAACAAACAAAAACACCATGCCAGGCTTGTTCTTTCAGAAGATTAATGTGCAATTGTAAGGACAAATATGAGGCTCAGTAAACTTCCCTTGAACCTCCCAATGGGTTATAGGTATAGAGCCGGTTTAAGCCAGTGTTCCTACTTGACTCATGATCATTCCAGTTTTTGTTAAGAGAGACACTCAATGAATCAAATTAAAAGCTCTGAGTTGAACATTAGCTGTGGATCCAGAGAACAAAAATAATTATTGCTATCAATCAGCTGTGCCATTAAAAGGAAACAGGAACCAAAACAGAAGCTATTTCAAATGTCAAGATAGCAGCTTCAAACAGGGCAACTCAGCTGGGTTGAAATTGCCACATACAATCCAACAAAATAAAGAAAACTGTTTATTACCAGGGCCAGCGCTAGGTAAGACTAATTGCTCCTGGTTCCACTTTGAGAAGTTCACTGTCAAGATGCAGCCTTGACTCCCCTGGCTCAGTGAGTATAAACAGCCACGGTCAACAAGACCACTAGCCTGCTTTCTCTCCCACACTCCCACCCCGCCAGAGATCTGGTGACACTGCCATGTTTGTAGGATGGGGATGGGTCCCATTTTGAGTTCTCCTGCAATCTCGTGGATGGGGATGCAGAGCAGAGCCCCATGGGAAGAGGAGTCATTGGCAAAATGAAGATGGGTGAGTTGATGTGCACTGCAGATTGAACCTCACATGATCATTTCACAGACTGTCCCCCAAAACCCAGGGCCAACACTGGTTATTATAGTCCCCGTGGTACCAAGGGCCCTACTGGCTCATTTCAAGTCACTGTCACACATTAGCAGGATTCGAAAGAAAAAAAGACCTCTTCCCTTTCACATTTTCTTCATCTTCTTCTTGCAGCGTTGGTTGAAGACAGGTGAGGCTCCCATCAGGCTGTCAGGAGAATGAGAACCATAACTGCTCTCAGAGCCATTGGGGCTCTGCGGCATCCCAGCTTCGCTCATGCCCGACATGGGCTCCTCAAAGACATCGCTGCCCAGGACCCCATGCCCATGAACATTGCCCTCCTCACTTTCCTGAGGCTCCATTTTCACCTGAGCCAAGTTCCAGAGAGGGGAAGCATTGACCTCAGCACCTGGAGAGAGACAAAGTACTCATTAAGCACCAAGCAAAGAGTGCATGGGAACACATGTACGGGTGCAAAGGACAGCAGATGAGTGGAGAAAGAGCAAGAGCAGGCTAACCCCTAAGGCTGGGCTCATGAGGTTGGAGACAGAACGGCTGTGAAACAAAAAGAAAGCATATAAAAGCAGTATTTACTTTGATCACCTTCCTCCTAGGGCAGAGGCTGACTAAGCCTGCACTGCCTCTTGCCTCTCTTCACTGCAGCCCTCTGTGGAATTTCCCAAGAGAATGAGTCAGTTTTAGAAGAGCCAGGCATCCTCCAAGAACTCAACAGCATCAGCTAGTGCCAAGAACACAGGGGTCAGGCCAAGATGCCCAGGCCCTGCATGGAGTCAGTACTTGGAGGACACAGCAGTATCCTTTATGGCCTCCACAGGCCCTATAGTGCCAGCAGTGCCAGACTCCAAGCTTCTGTGAAGAGATGGGAAATGGGGGAATCTTCTCCTCAGTGATTCCCTGAGGCCTGCTGAGGTGGTAATAATTTCTTCCCAAAACTTCAACCAAGAACTCCTTTAGGAGGTCAGTGAAAGCTGGATTAATGGCCCACCAAACCTTTGCCCATTTTTCATTTTTATGCCAGCTCTTCTACTTCATTCCAGACAGGGCCAGAAGAGGACCACTCACACCACATCCCTGGCTTGACCAGAAACAAAAAAGCATCAGATTACAAGCAAGTCTCTTCTCAGAGGCTCAGAAGATTGGCCATGAGATATGGAACCTTTCACTTCTTGGTCACTTGGTTTAAACCCTATTCAGGTAAACAGTGATTAAGCCATCAGTCACCTGATATCTGTTCAGTGGCCCATATGAAAGGAACTGGGTGGTTCTTAGTTCAGTTCATAATGGCTAAATGTCCACATCACAAAGCCCAACACTATTAAAAAGTTAGTTATTTTATTTCTATCATAGGATCGATGTGCCTTTTGTGTAAGATTATATCCAAGTTGTTGGGTTTTTTTCCCAACACAGTGATGGGTGGATTTTGTTTTGTTTTAATGTTGTCCTTAAGAGGAATAATTATAGATTTTTTTATTTCTGCAAATTTATTTTGAAAGAGAAAAAGACAAAAAACCCACTACAACTGATACTAATTGGGCCCCTTGTTGAGAGTCTTAGCATAACAACCAAGGACTGAAGGGAGACTGAAATCTTCTCTCGCTCCTCAAATTTGATCCCTGGAGGTCAAGGTTAAATTCACATGAAAAATAAAATGCAGATGCAAACTAAGAAGCCAGCTTGGGAGATATCCAAACCTAGTCTGCAGACTCAAGAGGCTTACCTCAAGTTTAAATAAGCATCTAAGCTTCTGGGTGCTGAGCCAAACATTTTGTACTTCCCCTGTTACTACTAATTATACAAAGAGAATCCTCCCATTAACATCACAATGGTGTTTGCATTGTAAACCTTTCACAAACTGCTTAGCCCAAACAAGGGCTTAGGGAAGGGGTCGGCAACCTTTCAGGAGTGGTGTGCCGAGTCTTCATTTATTCACTCTAATTTAAGGTTTCGCGTGCCAGTAATACATTTTAACATTTTTAGAAGTTCTCTTTCTATAAGTCTATAATATATAACTAAACTATTGTTGTATGTAAAGTAAATAAGGTTTTTAAAATGCTTAAGAAGCTTCATTTAAAATTAAATTAAAATGCAGAGCCCCCCAGAGCGGTGGCCAGGACCTGGGCAGTGTGAGTGCCACTGAAAATCAGCTCGCGTGCCGCCTTCGTCACCCATGCCATAGGTTGCCTACCCCTGGGCTTAGGGAGACCCTATGTGGTGGGCAGCAGGCAGCACAGGCTGTGTTGGTCTAGGAGCTAGATAGCCAGGAAGAACTACAGGGCCTAGTGGTGTCCAGAAGCCTCACTAAAAATCCCCATTATGTTCATTACAAGTAAATCTATCCTCTTTTCAACCATGAGGATACATCATTAACATGCTATCAGGCTTAAGGCTATAGTCCCAGTCTAAACAATAATCGGAGCGTTTCCTTCTTTCACCAGTTTCACTTCACCATTAAGGCCTATTCCCATTAGCTCCCTTTCTCATTGAGTGTTGTCACCAATGAGTAAAACTACTTAACGCTTACACAGGACATTTCATCTTCAGAGCACTTTAACATCAAAGCACATAACAAATTAACGTATTAATCCTCACAACACTCTCACCACATGACAAAGAAATAGTATCCCAATGTTTGTCTCAGCTCCCCCATCTGCAAAGAGATGAAGTGATTTGCCCATGACCACAACAAAGGACATACTCAGAGGCAGGATTAGAACTCAGGAGCCCCTGGCTCCTAGTTTTGTGCTCAAACCACTGGACATTGCTCTCTCCCTAATAGGCTCATTCCCATTTTGAAGATGCCGATATTCTAATTCCAGTAGCTTCCTCTCCCTCCATCTGATGTTATGCACTCAACATTGCCCAGCTCCACACTGGGACTCCTTTAGAGAGAGATGTGGTTTCCAGCACACACGGGCCCTTGCGCAGTGAACAGGGATCTTCAGAGAGGAACAGAACATTTCTATTCATAATTAGAAAACATCAGTCTGATATCAGAGGAGCACAGGGCATTTAATATACAGCTAGTATGTTATCCTCTGGGTCTCAAGTGGTAGATGCTAATACCAAGCTTTTCAGATGAATCACTCATAATCCCTTATGGCCCAGGAGTAGTTCACCATTCCCTCCCACACAAAATAAGAGCACTTCACATTTCAGAGGCACTGCAGACAACAATTCAAGTTCCCAGCAAAACATCTGAGCGATTTGTGTTTTTTAAAACCCAAGTGTGTTATTCTTTAAACAACTAGTAGACTCTGACATCTAGTCTCCCCTCAGTGCACATGTAACTTGGATTAAGGTTAATAGAAGAGACCTCATCACTTTTAACTGGGTTTCTGAGTGAAACACTTATTTCTGCAGGGAATGGCTGAGTTCAGGTGCTTGTATATACAAATCAAAACACACACTCTTTGAATGTGGGAATTCTTCATAATTTTCCAGAGAACTCAGAGTCGGTGCATGGGCCTGACTTGATAGCCATAGAGAGTGAAACTTGTAAGTAGATACAGAACAGGTACAAACACAGGTGGTAGTGGTACAAGATTCTCCCACACCGTCAACCAATATGCCTCAATTCTGACCTGGAGTGATGACTTCTAGGAGCAAGAGGGGAGTTCAGTCTCCATGGCCCAATCAGTCCTTGCTGTCATTGCTGAAGCTGCTAATTTAGTGGTGGTTTCGTGATGTGAACACTCATCTACTAGAATGGGACAGAGAGCTGCCAGCCCATTTCACATAATCGATCAAATAGCAATCAGAAGGTGATGACAATCAATCACTACCAGCTTGGGCCAAATTCAATCCTGGAGGTAAGCTCTAAGTCCCATCAACCAGTTCCCCCTTCCCTCATTATTTGGTTCTTATTCTTATACCCAGGTCAAAGAATGTGGACCACAATTTTTCGATTACACTGAGTCATGGGCTACCTGGCAAGTTTGATTAGTCTGTTCAGCACTGTAAAACTTCACAGAAAACTAACAAACTAGAAGCTCCCCCAGCAGCCAGCTGCCAGAACTAAACACGCCCAAACTAATCCAGCAACAGGCATCCTCAAACAAGATCCTCATTGCAAGTGAAACTATTTCTGTGCTGATCGTTTCAGGAAATGGTAAACTCCTGGCACCACCTCAGAAACAGAAAATCTACTGGATTCTTTTTGTAACTGTTTATTCATTAGGAATCAGAATAAAAAGCAGCTCTTTTTTTTTTGTTGCTTCATATGCAAAAGGAAAGTCTGTTGGCCCTCCTCTTATACACATTTTACAAGTGTTCAAAAGTATTTTCCCTTTGTTATACTGGATTGGCAGAAGGTTACCCTTATTCAAACATATACTACCATAATTCTATGCTAGTAGCAGCAAACACTTGAGTAATATTATTGTAAGCTGCAGTGCTTGAACCATTACTGTAGAATGGAACACCATAAGGGCTTACATGCTTCCAATGATTGCAGCCATTGCTGTAGAATATTTTCTACTGTATACTTTTTATGCTAGCACAATGGCTGCTATCATTAGAGTAACATTAGTGCAAACTGTGCATCTTGCAGTATTACTGCCGAATACTCCAATCTATTTGTATGGGATAAATCTCTAGCACTTCATTAACTACATTACATTTTGCTCCCTGTTTTGTATCTTGTATTTGTGCAAGGTTTTAAATAAACCTCACTGCTGCTTTTTAATTTAAAATAGAACCCTCCTCCCACAGGACCAAAACCAACCCCCATCAGCTGTAGCTTTGCTAAAGTAAAATACATGAGGCCATTTGGAAAAGCTGAGGGAGTGTTTACAACAGAAGGCTGCCTCTTACCTGTAGCCTGCGGGGACGCCTCTACTTCCAGATTGGCAGAAAAACGCTCACTCTGAGCTCCAAGGACTCCCACAGGCAAAGACTGGTCACCAGATGCCAGATCTCCTTCCAGCTCCTCACTTATGGGAAAGGTGATATCACTGACTGGCTCCTCCTTAATCTTCACAGGTTTTGTGTCTTCTGCTGCCTTTTCAGGGTTGACAATCTTCTCGTACTCTTCGGAGAGCTGTTTGCTAACCTGCCAGTGATCATTGGAGACAAAAAGGCTGGAATTTTCAGACAAAGCAGTAAAAGCAACTGTGTTGAAGTGTTCCCTCCCTCCACCAGATCACAGGTTTCTAATCAAAGGAAACAGGTACTCAAGCAGAAATAAATTATACACATTAATAATAATGATGATGTTTTGTCCTTTCACAACTTCTGATGATTTCAAAGGACTTCAACAGGGTTAATTCATTAAGGCTTCAATAAGGTTAACGCACCCCTGTCTGGTGAATAAGTATCAGCAGCCTTATTTCATAGATGGGGAAATGGGGGCCCAGAAATTAGCAAACTCACTCACCCAAGATCACACAGCAAGTCTGGGGCACAACAAGAAATAGAACCCATGTGTGTCCCGAGTCCCACTCCTAAACTTTAACTACTTAACTTCTGAGCTATCTGTCACCATTTTTAATCACAACCTACAGAGGCTGGCTATCTTTTGTTCAATCAACAACAGAAATGCAGTGAACATTTTCTCCAGCCATTTGATTGAAATGAATATAGGGATGAAATTCAGCAGCAACCCTTTACCTCTAGAAACTTAGGCTCTTATCAACCATACATCATCAATGAAGTAAATTTTGCAGTCTAAGTCTAGCTACTACTAGTGCTTGTCTGTATCACACATTTCTGTAATGTTCAGGAGCCTTTTGCTCGGGATATGCCCAGGTTAGAATTACAGTGACTGTTACAGGTCTAGACTGAGGTGCAGTGGCACAGCTGTTTTAAAACAAAACATACTTCCTTGTCTAGACACACCTTGTCTAGACACACCCCAGAATAGCAGAGGTTACTGCAAGTCAACAGTTAGCTGTAGTGGTACAGCTATGCGGGAAACCCAGACCTCAAAACAGCAAGGGGTGCTGTAGGTGGGGACTGAGATTACTAGCTAGAGTCTGTCTCTTTAATAAATATTCAAATTGAACAAAAAAGTATTCATAATGCAATCTGCATTTTTGAACAAAAAAATCTTTTAGTGAAGAGGAATCCAGATGTAGCTTTTTTAATAAACATCAGAACCACTCACAATTTATATGCCACTGACATTTGCAGGTCTGTGATTTGTGCAAGTCACAGGGTGCCATGCAGGAAGAGTGTGGAAGTGCAACTGAGCTGCTCCAAAAGTCTCTCAAATACCAAGGTAGGGAGCACAGACTAAATCCCTAGGAAGATCAGATGAGGCAGATTTTGCCTCAGGTCATGGACTCTACAGGGGGGTACAATTCTCTTCTCAATGAACATCAATATTATTCTCCTTCACATTCATAGCATTTACATGAGTCCATGAAGGGGAGAATATCTTTATGTCTATGTCACTAAAACAATATATCAGCGTTTAACTCTGTGGAAAAACTAGTTCAAAAGAAACCAGTTCCCTGCAGTGATAACAGAAATTTATATTGCATTTTTCACTCCAAAGAGCTTTATCAAACCCCGAGTTGTTTCACCCTGAACCAGGAGTTGTTTCAGCATTCACTGAAAAATGCAGCCATTTCTGGGAATAGGAGGCAGCAGCTGTTTAACAGCTCACAGAAAGACTACATGGCAGTGTATTCTCAGACTGAACTTTCTGCACAGTTTCAACAAACCACCTCATTTCACGAGCTATATGTTAAAATTAGGTTGGTTTGTGCGCTCACTGCTTTACATTACTAAAATACAGCTAAACATCCCAAAGACCCACAGAAATAGAAATCCAGTTGATAAATCAGTACTGACTTTTTCCTTCTTCTGAATTTTGTTTTCCTTACATGGAAACTGTTTCACTTGTATGTCAAGCTGAACACCGTTTAACTCATTCCATCATTCTGATAAATACCAGGGGCTTTCTAGTACTATGCATATCTCCTCACTCACTGCAGGATTACCATTCTTTTCAACTAGACTCTAGAGAACCTCAGGAAATCAAAGTATCCTGTTTCTGTTATTGGGCGGTTTACACAAATCCATGGAAGATCAGATAAATTATGATGTAATGTAATTACAGTATTTGATGTAATTTAATCACATATTCTCTGGCTGAATAGGCTCTCTCTGTAGATGATCAAACAAGTAAATTCTTCTATTTCCAAACAATAGATCTCTTCAATATTAAACAAGTTGTGGAAGCTTCTGGTGGAGAAAAGAATTTGGGGAAGGTCCCAACAATTTTCCTTTCTTATCTCCTTTGTTGAGCTGACCCACTGTCTGGACAGAAACACAGCTTCCTCCCGGGCCAACCACCCACATATTTCTAGATCGGCAAAAGGGCAGACAGCTAAGGGGTTTCCTCCCTTGGAGGCCAGGCATGCTACTACCACAACACTCCTAGCCCCCTCGCAGCCCACATGGGGAGGTTATCGCCTTCTGTTTTTACTAAAACCCTCCCTGACCCCCCAAAATAAGAGCTCTAGTTGGATGTTAACTCACTGATCCAGACTGTTCTCTATATAGCAACAAGAGATTGCACTGGGAGTGTCTTTCATTAAGCAGCATTTTTTACATCTCTATCCTTACCTGCAGCATGTAGCTGTGATAATCCTTAATGCGGTGCTGCCAGAACTTCTGCAGAGAGAGCACGCTGCCAATGCCCACTTCGTGGAACACCTGTTCCATTACATCTGGGAAAGGCGTCTGCCCAAGCCGAGCTTCTCGATCCACAGTGAAGCGCAGCAGCTTGGTGAACTTCAAGCAGTACTCATGAGCAATGTCTGTTAGGGTCTCCAGGACGCTCTCATTGGCACACTCGAACCCCGCATGAGCCAGGATGGTGGCCATGGACTGGTAGAGAAGCTGCCGGCAGGAGGTCCAGCTCAGCTCAGTTACTGGTTCCCCTTTCCCTCTAAAAGCAGAGAGGACAACATGAGCAGGCCTTCACCCACCTCAGGAAAATAGGGAAGAGGAAAAAACTGTTGACTATTAAAAGATCTGTGCCATTAATTTAGCAGAGGTGACCTGCAAAGGAAAAGCAGTTGGGTTTGGGTCCTTTATGGCATCTCTTATGTATGGAGGAGGCCTAGAAAGTTTATTGGCTGATTATTGGCTGAAATGTAGAGTCTCATCTTTCTTTTTTATGCTGGAAGACTCCTTGAGTGACTCAAATGTGGACTGAGCTTTCTCAGCCCTTAATTAAACCAAGAGCTTTTCTCCCAGAGATCTGAATTAAACAGGTGCTAAACACACACACACAAAAGGAGTTTTAACAACCTGAATGCAAATCTCTTCCCCTCTCAGTTAATCAGGTTTCACTTCCTTGTTATCTCTAATGTCACAGGCCTATTAGCTCTCCAGTCATCCATGGAGGCTTCCAAGACAGACAAGATGTAAATTTGTAATGTAAAAAAAAAAACCAAGCAGAGCACACACACTTTGTTAAATCATAAAGTATACACAAAAAGCTACATGCCCATTTTTTCCAGGTCACCTCTAAGCAATGCACTTGGTGCTATAGAAGAAGCAGGGAGAGACAGTACAATTTGCAATGTAACAAGAAGTCTCCCATCCAGCTACCAACCAAACCTGAGCCTGCTTAACACTTAACCAGTGTCACGTAGCTATGAATGAACAGTAGAATCTTTACCCCTAAGATTTAGTCACCATGGGTTGGCAAGTCCCAGATTTGCAAGTGTGTAATTTCATGGCTTAGATTTCTATCATCTCTGCCTAAGAGGATCTAGGCTATTTTCAGTTACCATAAATACTATGAGATACTGGCCCATTTGACAATAATAGATCCTCATTTACATCATAGATCTACATAAAGATCTATGAACCCCTCTACATTTTTATGGACCATCACTGCGGTAGACGATATGGAGGAAAAACCATCTACCCAACCTAAGACTATATAAACTGAAATGCTGGTTTTTCCCCATCCCCGTCAATGGGCCCATAGTGTACAGAATATCACTTTAGAGCAAATTGACAAATCTGCCAACTCAGATCAATCAAACTTAGCCTTCAGAGTAAACGAGGTTGCCAGCCTCATAAAATGGCACATTTTCTGTGGCAGTTTCTTAACATGACAGCATGCCATCTATCTACTGCCCCCATACGAAGCAATCAGAAGCATTCTTGTGTCCAAGCCGCTCTCTAGCAAGGCCATTTCCTTTAAAGGAAGGAAAATCTGGTGGGCCGTTTCCTGTTTAACTAGCATGTTAAAGTGAAGGTAATTGGGCCAATTCAATATGTGGAACAACAACTGAGGTTCGCTCACATAAAATAATGGAAGGAAGTCATAGGCTGTCGATGGTGAGCACTGAACTAGCAGCAGGTCTAGGGAAAGAAAAGATTGCTTTCTCATGAGCACTTCAATTTTATGAAACATTACACTGCTGAGCTGATTTTTACCAAATGAGGTGCAAAAATTCCCATCACTTGAGAACCATTTCCCGCCCCCCCATGCAAAAGAGCAAAGGATGATGCTGGAAAAACAAGGTTAAATTAGTTACAAAGTGTGCTGGACCAGTGATTCACAACCAGGGGTACACAGAGGTTTTCCGGGGGGGGGTAAGGGGGGGGTGAGGGGGGTGTATCAACTCCTCTAGATATTTGCCTAATTTTACAACAGGCTACATAAAAAGCACAAGCGAAGTTAGTATAAACTAAAGTTTCATACAATGACTTGTTTATACTGCTCTGTATACTATACACTGAAATGTGAGTACAATATTTATATTCCAATTGATTTGTTTTATAATTTTATGGTAAAATTGAAAAAGTCAGCAATGTTTCAGTAATAGTGTGCTGCGACACTTTTGTATTTTTATGTCTGATTTTGTAAGCAAGTAGTTTTTAAATAAGGTGAAACTTGGGGGTACACAAAACAAATCACCTGAAAAGGGCATAGTAGTCTGGAAAGGTTGAGTGCCACAGTGCTGGAGAACACAATGATTACAATAAGGAGAGCTCTGCTGGGCAAGGGGACTCTTAAGAACATAAGAACAGCCATACTGGGTCAGACCAAAGGTCCATCAAGCCCAGTATCCTGTCCTCTGACAGTGGCCAATGCCAGGTGCCCCATGGGGAATGAACAGACAGGTTATCATCAAGTGATCCATGCCCTGTCACCCAATCCCAGCTTCTGGCAAACAGAGGTTAGGGACACCATTCCTGCCCATCCTGGCTAATAGCCATTGATAGACCTATCTTCCATAAATCTATCTAGCTCCCTTTTGAACCCCATTATAGTATTGGCCTTCACAACACCCTCTAGCAAAGAGTGTTGTGAAGGCCAATACTCTTTTTCCTTTCTGAATACACCTCTTTTTAAGTGTCTCCATTGTCTTTCATCTGCCTGCCCCCAGTTGTCCAGGGATAGCCAGGAACTGGTATAATTAGTGCTGATTTCACCCTTGGAAAACTGACTAGTTTCCAGGTGTATTATACCTAAACTGGCTGGGATTTGGGGATAAGATGCTGTACTAGTCCAGAGAAAGAGGGCTGATCTGCTTTGCATCCCCTAGTCTCTACTATCAGAAATCCTGATCCTCAGCACATTCTCCCCATGCAAGTTGCAACCTCATTGGAAAAAAAATCAAACCCTAACCATTAGTGGGTACTTCCTGCCTGCTGCCACTCCCCAACCCGGGAGGGGTGTGGCGCCTGCACCTGAACCAGAAGGTCAGGGAAGCAACTAACAGAGTCAGAGAGAACAGCAATGGAGGCCAGCTAAGAAACCTCTATTGACAAGTGAGAAAAAGCATTTGAGATGCTTTGCGGGGGGAAAGGGTGAGGGAGTAGACTGTCTCTCTTTTGAAGATGGTTCCATGGCCGTTGGAGGCAGACAGAGAGAAAACTAGCAGTCATGTTATGGTAGAAGTCTCCAGCTCAGACAGTAATTATAAATCTGCTGTACATTAAACTTTCAATGCTGAGAACTTAACCCTCTGATTTCAGTTCCTACACCAATGAAAACCTGCTAGTCTTTCTTTTTGTAAGTATATACACACACTGTTTCCTCTAGAATTAGAGTTATTACAGTGAATAAAGGAACTGGAATAGTTTAATCATCCAATTAGTCTGATACTATGTCTCTGGCAGTGGAACACAATAGATGCTTCAGAGGAAAACATAAAAGCCAATCGTATCATAAGGAGGAAATGTCTTCCCTATCTCTGTTTAGGATCTTACACACTGAAGAACGAGCGCTGACAACCTTTGTACTTTTATTCTAGCTAGTGTAACTGCAGCTGCTATTTTTATTCACATAAAATGTCAATTCAACACAGATTTTCTCTGTTCTATCCTAGAACTGAATAAAAGCATACACTACATGGACCTTCAAGTTCCTGTCCTGCAAGACAAGTTCCTGTCCTGCACACAATTAAACCATGTTTTGCATTAAACTCCAAATTCACCACAGCCCATTAAAAACTCCCTCTTTGTAACCCACAAAACATGTCACTCCCAAGTTGCACTGCACCAATTTTTCACAATTCTGTCCCTTAAGCTTTCCTAGGTAGCAAACTGTTATAAATACTGTTTCCCTAGACAAGTGGTTCTCAGACTTTTGTACTGGGGACCCGTTTCAAATAGCAAGCCTCTGAGTGTGACCCCTCTTATAAATTAAAAACACTTTTAAATATATCTAACACCATTATAAATGCTGGAGGCAAAGCGGGTTTGGGGTGGAGGCTGACAGCTCACGACCCCTTTCCCCCCACCCCTCGTAATAGCCTTGCAACCCCCTGAGGGGTCCCGACCCACAATTAGGGAACTCCTGCCCCAGACCATCCTCAATGACTGTAGCAGACAAGGAGAGGGTTGGGGTTCTGTTTTTATCAATAACTATCTTAATTACTCATTCCCTCTAAACATGAAAGGGATTTACAACATTTGTCTAAACCAAAGTGAAATCTGATCAAAAACATTTTGAACCTTTACAATGAAAGCTCAACTAAAAAAAAAAAAGCTTAACCCATCCGTGAAATGAAACAAGTTAGAATGAGTTAGCTATGCAAACTGTATGCAAAGTTAAACAAGATCCAAGTAAGCCTCACTTGACTTCCTATCTTAGGTACCTGACGAGCTCTGAAAAAGGAAGTCAGTAGGGCAAACGCATTAATTGCATCTAATGGTTAAATTACATGACTACAAGTCATGATCTACGCCAGGGATCAGCAACCTTTGGCACACAGCCTGCCAGGGTAAGCCCCCTGGCAGGCTGGGCTGGTTTGTTTACCTGCTGCATCCGCAGGTTCAGCCGATCACGGCTCCCACTGGCTGCAGTTCGCCGCTCCAGGCCAATGGGGGCTGCAGGAAGCGGCGGTCAGCACATCCCTCAGCCCACGCCGCTTCCCACAGCCCCCATTGGCCAGTGGGAGCCACAATCAGCTGAACCTATAGATGCAGCAGGTAAACAAACCGGCCAGCCCGCCAAGGGGGCTTACTCTGGCGGGCCGTGTGCCAAAGGTTGCCAATCCCTGATCTAGGCTCTATGACATGACATGAGTTTTTGAGTGACCTTGGAAAAGCTACTTCACCCATATGCCTCTGTTCTCCATTTGTAAAACAGGGATGATGCCTGTTTTTGCTAGACTTGATTCACTAATATTTATAAACCACTATGAGGTCCTGAGGTATAAGGCACCATACTGAAGTACACATTACTATTATTATTTTAACTTGATGATATAAACAACTAAACCATTTTCTGATGTAGTTGGCATTCCCAATCTTATCTTTATACAGCTGACCTTTTCTTTTTTTACAAGACGATGATGTTCTTTCAAAGTGATTATTGAAACAGTGCCCCAACATGGTATATGGGGGGCACTGCATTACTACAGCTACGACTTTCCAGTTCACTGGCAATTTAAAAAAATTGTTCTGGGTTGAACCGAAAAAAAAAATTTTTTTTTTTTTAATTTTCAGCAAATCCAAGCACCAAAAAGAATTTCAAATTGTTTGGTTTCAACAAAATCAAAATATTTTGTTTTGATTTAGACCATTTTAAACATTGGACTTAGTTTTAATTGTTTCAAATAAAAAAAACCCACAATTTTGTTCTGAAGGTGTCAAAACATTTTGATGTTTTTCTCATTTTTGTATGGGTTTTGTTGGGTTTTTTTTAAACCAAACAGTTTGCCAAAATTGATACAAATTAGCAAAACATTTTGGTGTTGCCAAATCTGCATTTCTCACTGAAAAAGGTTTTGGATGAAAAATGTCACCCTGCTCTACTTTCAAGTGAGACAGAAAGTCAAATTCCTAGCCATTTGTGGTCCTTAAAGATCCCACAGCAGGGGTCCTATCCAAACTCAATTGGTTAATCACCTTCTGTTGACCTAAATTCTCCTTATTTTAATAGAAGTTATTCTTCTCTCCTACAACAGGTATGGAGTGGCTACCTTATTCCACCTAAGAGCATACTGTATTATAATGGTGAGAGATCTCTGTAAATAAAACTATACAGTTGGTAAAGCACCTTGGCATCCTGTAGAAAACGCACTCTCTCTTGTTAATGTAGTGCTGGCAAAATAAAGATTGCTGTTTGAAAACCCCAGAGACTGGACCCCTATTATTTACCCAAAGAACAGGTGGAGCGGAGGCAGAAGCAATGTAAGTTTCCTACAAACTGTCCCACTAGCCCTCAGTTGGAAAAGCCAGTTTTAGGGAGAAGGGAATTCAGTGTCCATAACCATACAATTCTCTAAACTGGATTTGAATCAGCAACTGGATTTAAATGAGGAATCTAAAGATCAAAGACTATCATTGAACTTCTACAGCTCCTTCCATCAGATGTCAAAACACATTGACAAACACTAAGCCTCACCCTGCTGAGAGACAAATCAGAATTGTTAACCACATTTTACAGATAGCAAATGAATACACAGGCAAGAGTAGAATTCAGGATTTCCAACTTTAGTCTCCTTCTCTAAACACTATACCTTAGTCTCCCTCCCTCTTTAATGATCCTCTGAGACAGCCACTCCCCGAAAAGGATTCATCTGACTGCCTCTGTACATATAAAGTTGCCTGACTTCATTGCAGCAGAGACTTAATCTAAAGTGACATCAACACACCTATAAAAGTCACTCTCTGGATCACTGTGCCTTAGCTGAAATGGCATTTTGGGGGTTTTACTATCCAGAGGAAGCAGGTCATCAGGAAGGGGTGGGGAGGCAGGACAGGATGGCAGAGGCTCGTTCTCATCCGTCTTTATGCCCTCCACTTGCTGCTGGTTCTGGGCCTGAGCCATGGCAATGAGGCTGCGCAGCCGTCTGTTGTGTTGGATGAGCTGAATGGTGTGAATGGTGAGGCTACAGGGCTCCGAGGGGATGTCCAGCATGGTAGGTGGCCTGGGCTTGTTTGCAGAGGGCTGATGTAATGGAGGATCTTGAACTTCCACAGTGCGAAACTCACGCTGAAGCAAATCAAAGGAGCTACGGTTGGCCTGACTGGTCGACACTGGAATCTCACCCCAATATCGCAGCATTTTGACACAAATAAGGTATAGTACCTAAAGTAAGAAAGGCTTTGAGAAGACAGTGGGCTTTTGATAGAAGAAACAAAGGAGTTAGGAAACTCCAAGCACCCTTCCAGTTATCAACACCAAAAAATTCTCATTCAAGGACATGCTGAGAAGTACGATCTTCAGAACACTTGCAAGAGGGTGCTGTTCTTAAGAGATTACATGGCTGCTGCCCCTAGAGAAAAAGAAAGACAGCCATAAGGTTGTTTCACATTTATAATGCAGACTTTAGTTCTTCTGTGAATTCTTTCTTTAGGTGAGGGAGAACTGACAACCCAATTTGCCTAGTCTAGGGGAAATTTCAGAAGTTTAGAAGTCCAATGGGTCCACTGTGTGTATGGAATTAGCTCCTGGTGGTGGTCAGTCGTCTGAGCCCTCCACATAGATCTTTCTTCAGTAGATCAGAGCAGTAAGAACTCAGAACAAACCGTATGACTTACTGCTTTACTTTACTCCCCCACTCAGCCGCCGGAGATGGTCTGTGACACCCCCAGGAGATGAACCCCGGCCTGGGTGCAGCGGCACAAAGTACTAGTCCCAGCAGCGCCTTGCACTTGTGCGGCGCTTTCCCCCGCAGGCTCCCACGGGCTCTCCAGACCTTAGGGAAGTCTGGGCCCCTCCTGCGGCTGCACCGTGCTGGAGGCAGCAGCCCCCAGTTGCCGAGAGGGGACGGGCCAGAGCCAGGGCCAGGGCCACGCCACGAGTCAGCGGCGAAGCCGGGAGCAGACCCGGGCGCTGCGGCCCGGCTGGAGGGGAGTCAGGGGGCGGAGCCGACACCGGCTCGGGGGGAAGCGCCCGTAGGTCAGGCTGAGCCCGGCGGGGAGCACGGGGGAAGGGACCGGAGCAGAGGATCCCGCCCCCCCCTTACCAAGCCCCGGCCCGCAACGGACGCCGGCAGCCTCGCGCTGGTGACACCTCGCAACCGGCGGACTGCGATCGCCCCTGAGCCGCTGACCCGGATGTAAACGATGTTCCGTTGGCGGAAATGGTCCCCCGGAGTGGGGGTGTTCGCCGCGCTCCCCCCCCCGGTTTGGTTCCGGGGCTTGGAGCCCTCGCGGCGCTGAGCCGGGGCGGAACCCGAGCCGCCGAGGAGTAGGTTTCTGGGGGGGTTAGTTGCGGGGACCCGCTAGGCTGGTCGCGGCCGAGCCCAGAGGGATGGAGTCGGTGGCCGAGGGACCCGAGTTCGGGGCCTTCAAGCGACCGGCGCTGCCGCCGGCGGCCCCGCTCCGCGGCAAGGAGGTGGGCGCCGCTCCCCGGGACCCCGAGGGGGAAGCAGCGGGTGGGGAGCCGCCGGCGGAGAGCCAGCCCCAGCCCCGGGCCCCAGGCTCGGCCCCCGGACCCCTCCCCGCCGCGGCCCCGCAGCCCCGCTACCAGGAGCCGCCGTGGGGCAGCTCTCCCCCAGCCGAGGCCGGCTACGGCCTGGAGACCCTGAAGGGCGGCGTCATCGTGGGCACCCTGCGCTTGGAGGGCAGGAGCTGGTTCCTGGTGGGGCGGCTGCCGGGCTGCGCCCTGGCCCTGGAGCACCCGTCCGTGTCGCGGCACCACGCCGTGCTGCAGTACCGCGGCCAGGCCCAGCCCGGCTTCTACGTCTACGACCTGGACAGCACCCACGGCACCTTCCTCAACAAGGCCCGGCTCCCGCCCCGCACCTACTGCCGGGTGCGCGTGGGGCACACGCTGCGTTTCGGGGGCAGCTCCCGCCTCTTCCTGCTGCAGGTGGGTGCGGAGCGGCGCTGAGAGCCATTGACCCAAACTGTAAACCTGTGTATGATGGAAACCACTTCAAGCCAGGGGGTGCGGTGCACCCCTAGTTCCAGCCCCCGTGGTAGGGGAGGAGGGACGCCCTGCCTGCAGGTGGTGGCAGCCTGTCTCCAAACGGAGAAATGTGACTGTAAACCCCCCAAACTGTCCAGGGGTAGCACCTGAAAATACCTCTGAAAGTGGGGCTGCACGTGCAGTGATGTGCAGAGTACTGACTCTGTGTGCCCAGTTATCACAGGTATAAACAGCAGTGTAGGTACTGCTTAAGGGAGTAGAGCAAAGTGCCCTAGATAAGTGGCCTGCAGGGCTCTACCCACCCAAACCATGCCTCTCAGGTCTATGCTGCTATTATTGCTGTGTAGCATCCCACTGCCACCCTTGTAACTACACACTAGCTGACAAACATGGATGCAGCAGGGTCCATGCACCTAGCCAGGAAAACTTGATTTAATCATGGATTTCTACAGAAAAGTGCATTCTTGGTTGTTATAACCTTAATACATATTCTTCACAACTCAGAGATAGACGTAGGTTTCATTTTTAGAAGGTACGCAGATAAATTAAGTGATTTATTTTGAAAACTTTTCAGTTTAGTTTTATACCTATATCAGAAAAAGAATGATTATCTGGTTATTTCATTTACCAAAGGTAATTGAAGCAGATATTTATGAAGTTGTTAGGAGGTGAACTATCTCCAGTTCAACGGGTTAATCATTAATATTTCAAGGATTTTCTTGCCATGCTGTATTAGGAGGAGAACATCACCAGACAGACATTTAAATTGTTTTATTTAACTAAAACAACGTTATGTATTCTGGACTTTTTCTTTAACAGCAAGCATATAATATTTTAACAAAACAAGCATATGATTTTTTTAATTTAGTTCAACATTCAAGTTTTTTAAAATCAGGTTTGTTTTTGTTAAAATTGTTTTTAACTAAAATAGTTAAATGAAATACCGGTATTTAAAAAAAAGAAAGCAAAAGTTAAATTGACTATATCAGCCAGGTCAACATGAGAAACTTAAAATATTGGTTTCTGCAGCTAACTCAGTCGTCTTCATTTTCCTGTTTTTTCATAATCTGGAAAAGAAAAACAAGCTTTCCTGCTTTTTCGGGTCCCAAACGATTTCTCAATTTGGAATGAAGTAGTCCAAAAGAAGAAAATATTCTTTCTACACTGGCAGAAGAAGCTACTGCTGTTAAAAGTGAGATTATCAATTCAACAGTCTCTGAATCCAAGTGCTTAAGTGACTTCCACCAGTTCACTGGTGTGACTTCCTTTAAATCATCATCAACAAACATATATTTCTTGAGTGGTTCACCCTTAGCTCAGAAGTTTATTATAGTTGGCATTATGGAGGGATGATTGCTGGTTGTCCATGTCATAGCCAACTCCTCTTCTTCAGCAATTAAGGTTTGACCCTAGTACTGAGTATTGAGAATATTTGCAAGAAAATGAGCTGGAGATAGTGCTTGTCCCATTTGTTTTTTTAATGCTTGTATTTCTGTTTTTAAGATCTCACTCAGTTCCTTCCAAATTTCAACAGTGTAAGCAATAAAACAGCTATTTCTCTGCATTTTGTTCAAGGCTACAGAAATAGGCTTCAGGGTACTTAGCATGTGTTCAACATTTCTCTTAAGCCAGTGTTGAGAACTTTGGCTGTGGCAGTGCCATCTGTTTTTTCACGATTTTGTTCACAAACTGTCATCAGATTAGGCCAATTCTTGATATAGTTCTCAAAACAGTCCACTATGAGTTCCATCGCACGTCTTGTGGGAGAGTTAGCTGGGTTCCTCCCACTTTTTTCAGAGCAGCTGCTGCAAAGTGGTTGTTACAGAAGTATTTTGCAATTTCAACAACATTAGCCTTTATTTCTGGAACACTAAAGTCTTTGGCGAGGAGGTGCATCAAATGAGCACTGCAACCGTATGTTATTAGCTTAGGACTTTCTTCACTCTCTTCTAAATTTCTTCTCATCTTGGATACATTTGCAGCATTGTCTGTGACCAAGCTGTGTACTAGACATTTGAATTTTTTTTCACAGTTTGTTATAGCTGTTACCGCTACTTCTCATAAGTATTCTGCTGTGTGTGCATTTTCTGATGTATCAATTGTTTCTGTAAGGAAGACTTTCCCTTCTTCTGTTGTCACACAAGCATATACAACAGGATCATTGTGGACATTGCTTCACCCATCAAGACTCAGGTTAACAATTTCACCCTCTAGACCTTTTGCACACTGCTCAATTTCTCTTTCATACACTTAATCCAGCAATTTGCCTGCGACATCTGCTCTGTTGGATGGACTGTATCCTGGTCTTAATCACTGAACCACGTTAACAAAGTATGGGTTCTCAATCATAGGAAAGGAGAGTGTTGCATAAACAAACCAGGCAATTTTTTCATCGGTTACCTCTTTTTGTAATCTGTTGGTTCTTATCACAAACTTATCTATTGTTGTTTCTGGATGATGGAGATTTTTTTTTTCTGTATGCCACAGGTGATATACTGTGGCTATGTGACATACATGATGTGACTGAAACACTAGCGTTGGCAAATAACTCTAAAACTATAGCAGATTATAGTGATTTTGAAGGTGGATAATCTTCAGAATCCTGTATGTTGAGGATGTATTCTCCTAAACAAAATAAGTCAATGCAATTATTTAATTATTATTACCATACTGTTCATTTAGTATTACTCATTGAATTCACTTACACTCAGTACTACTTTAAAGGTGAAATTGTAAAAGGAAGATCTGCCTATTTCAGCTATTTATTTTTATCACAACTGCATCTAAAATAATAGTACCATAGAGTAACAACTATATTTTTTGCTCTAATATAAGAATTCAAGAATAGTCAGAAGGAAGACAGGCAGTCCTTAAGAGAGAAGTATGAAATAAAAAGTTTACCAACCTGAAGATCCTGCATGTTCAGACGTGTTCCTTTCATCATCTTCAACGCAGCTTCCTCCTGAGAAGGAACACTTCTCATGATGATGTTCATTTGGGCAACCAGGCCTTGCCTTTCTTTGTTGCACTATTTGTATTTTGCACACATGCCTGTCTTACCCACAGGTAGAGGAACTTCATTAAAAGATTCCCAAACTGGGTCTCTCTTGCAGCCTACTGCCATTATAGGTTTTCCCTTCTAGTGAGAGAATGGTATGGTAGATATCAACTCAATGAAGGCTACACTCAGAAAGACCTCTAGACATCTGGAATATGCTGCTCACACAGTTTCACTTTTGTTTCTACCGCCTGTCCCTCCCTTCTCACATTTATCTCCAGATTTCTTCTCCTTGTCCAGATCTATTCCGCCCCCAACAATCTTCTATTCATTGAACTTTTTGAAATTGCATTTTTAGAGAGAGGTAAGGGATTGATTCTGTGTATACAAATTTGTGAGGGACAATAGGGTTGAGGCCTGTTATTGCTCACCTCTATATATTTATTTATTTAAAACATTTTTGCTGTTAACAAGCATGTTATCTCTGGAGACACAAATCCACAGGTATCTTCTAGACTGAGCACTGAGTCCCATTGGATAGATAGAAAGATTAACCTAAATAATGTATACAGAAGCCCCTGGAACCCTATAAAAGTGGGTCCCTAATCCATGAACTATTGGAACTCATTTACAAAACTTTTCTTAAACATTACATTAGTATATTGTTTCATACTATAGAATTAGAATTTATAATCCCTATTCCATGATGAGATATCTTTGAGCTATAATGTATTTTAATTGAAACTATCTTTAGATAGGTTTTTTCCTCAAAAAGCATTTTATCAAAAAAATCTGATTTTTTTTTTTAAATCATTGATTTTTATCCACCCTGGGATGCAGCCTGCCTTTCACTGTAGTGGGTAGTTGTTCATATGGTTCCTGTGCTCTACATGCTTCCGTACGTGTACACAGAGTCTGACTCTCAGTCTTTGCAGTTATAGCAGTGTCAAACCCATGTGTTCAAATATCATGAGTTAAGCCCTTGAAATTCATGACTTTGCAAAAATATTTAGGAGTCTCTTGGTCTTCTGGCTTCTCAGCCTTTGTGGGTGCACTTGGGTCACATTTTCAAGCATTGCTTCGCAATCATGAAGGCAAGAAACTCACTTTTAAAAAGAGCTGAGAGTCTCACACGTTCACGTGATTCCAGGAGCTGTAGCATTAAGAAATGCACTAGACATTGTAAGAACATAAGAACACCCATACTGGGTCAAACCAAAGGTCCATCTAGCCCAGTAGCCTGTCTTCCGACAGTGGGCAATGCCAGGTGCTTCAAAGGGAATGAACAGAACAGGTAATCATCAAGTGATCCATCCCCTGTCGCCCATTCCCAGCTTCTGACAACAGAGGCTAGGAACACCATCCTTGCCCATCCTGGCTAATAGCCATTGATGGAACCTATCCTCCATGAACTTAACTAGATCTTATTATTGGAACCCAGCTATAGTCTTGGCCTTCACAACATCCTCTGGAAAAGAGTTCCACAGGTTGACTGCGTTCTGTGAAGAAATACTTCCTTTTGTTTGTTTTAAATCTGCTGCCTATTATTTCATTTGGTGACCCCTAGCTCTTGTGTTATGAGGAGTAAATACTTTAATAACTTTTTCCACACACGTCATGATTTTATAGACTTCTATCATATTCCCCCTTAGTCATCTCTTTTCTAAACTGAAAAATCCTAGTCTTATTAATCGCTCCTCATATGATAACTGTTCTATACCCCTATTCATTTTTGTTGCCTTTTTCTGAACCTTTTCCAATTCTAATATATCTTTTTGAGATGGGGTGACCACATATGCATGCAGTATTCAAGATGTGGGTGTACCATGGATTTATATACAAGCAATATGATATTTTCTGCTTATTACCTGTCCCTTTCGTAATGATTTCAAACATTCTGTTCGTTTTTTTTGACTGCCGCTGCATATTGAATGGATGTTTTCAGAGAACTATCCACAATGATTGCAAGATCTTTGTTGAGTGGTAACAGCTAATTTAGACCCCATCATTTTATATGTATAGGTGGGATTATGTTTTCCAATGCACATTACTTTGCATTTATCAACATTCAGTTTCATCTGCCATTTTGTTGCCCAGCCACCCAGTTTTGTGAGATCCTTTTGCAGGTCTTCACAGTCTGCTTGGGACTTAACTATCTTGAGTAGTTTTGTATCATCTGCAAATTTTGCCACCTCACTTTTTACCCTTGTAAAAGCTATGATAAAGTTGCAAGAGTTAGCAACCCTGAAACTGACCAGCTTTCAAATTGACAGCATCCTTTTAAGGACACTATTTCATGTAGCTTAACTTAATTATTCAGCAACTTAAGAAACTAAGTTCATGAGTTATGGGAAATGGGCAGGCATTTGATTCACCACCCGTAAAAATGCTCTATAATTGGCTTGATTGATTATTAACTGGACAAAAAAATCACCCTTTGAAGCATGATGTACCTCTCACTGCTGGTAAACAGCATCAAACTAGATGGAACGTTTTTGTTGTTGTTTTAGTATTTGTTTTTTCCAAAGTGACAAGTTAGCTGTATGGTCCTGTAGTGTAAATTACATGAGGAATGCCTTTCTTGTCTTCATTGTATGTTTAGTTCTTGTAGCATGATTTGCAGTAGAAGAATTGGATGCATATCTTGGAAAGTTGCATTCTTGCAGAAAAGCTTGCATGTGCTCTTTGGCAAATGCAGAGTTTATGAAAGTAATCTAAATTAAGGAATCAAATTTAAGAGTTCAAATCTGTTTTTGTTGGGGTGGGGGGTTGTGCTTTTTTGTTTTAAAGGAAGAAAAAGCAAAAGCAATCATTTTCATTTTGAATTCTAGTTTAGCAGTATCATATTTCTAGGAGTTAAAATACTAACGCCTAACAGCCCAGGAAAAATTGTATTAAAAGTTGTGATAACAAGCTCTTTTGAGGCCCTCAAAGCACTTCATGAGCATTAGTTACTCATACCTAGCCACACCCTTGTGAATTAAATGATGATATATAGGGGTCACCTGTCCTACCATTAAAATACAGCCACATCTGGGATTGAACGCTGCATCTGTATGTTGCTTTTTGGTAGACAGGAAGTGAAAACTACTGTGTCCAGTAGCAGGGGATTTAGGGATGTGGAATACAGTAGGTAAACTGAACTTTTTATTAAAAAAAAAAAAAAACTATAAAGAGAGATTGATGGTATCATATAATAATTTGCTTTTCTATTACAAAATGGTATCTCTTCTAGATGCACTCTTTAAAGGTATTGTCTGTGTCTTGTGCTGCAGGGACCTGAGGAGGATCAGGAGTCTGAGTCGGAACTAACTGTGACTCAGCTGAAGGCTCTGCGCAAGCAGCAACAGGCAAAGTTAGAGAAGACAATGTTAGGTGAGGACTCCGATGAAGATGAACAAGAAGAAAAGGAAGAGAGAAGAAATGAGAACAATCAGAGTAACGATATGAGTTGCTCGTGGGGAATGGGTAAGAGAGATTGTACCTCTGAATGAAGTTGCTAAAATAAGAGCTTAAAGTCTTTTGAGTGAAAACTAGATTGATGAAAACTAAGCATTGAATTCCAGCTGCGGTGGTGTATGATGAGTGAGAGATTTTTTGAAGACAAATATCATTTTCTTTTTTATAAAAAGGTTGCTGGTGTAAGTAAGTTTGTGTGTGGAAAAGACAAAGGGAGATCTATCCCCTTCCCCCCCCCCCCCAAAAAAAAACAAAAAACAAACCAAGTCCCGCAATTTTAAGGGTCTGACTTCAAAACAAAAAGACAAGACAGTAAGAATTGAAATTTACACTCTGTCCTTAACTTTTGCTGTGTTGTGCATATTATTTTAACAAATGTAGTGTATACAATTGCTTGAGACCCCCTACACAGTGGAGTTAGCCCTAACTGAATTTCTTTGCATCTGTGTGTTTGTTTGGCCTTAGGGTTGGGTTTTCTAATTTTTGTGGTTTAATTCTCAAGAAAACCGAACCCCTCAAGTCAGCTTATCAGAGCTGACAAAGTGGACCATAATTTTAATTAGCTAAAGTTCCAATACTTTAAAAGTATGTCTTTAAAATGATAAACTACTGTTATATACTTAACCTTACTAGCAAAAGACAGGTGAATCTGTGAGGATAACTTATCAAAAGAATGTAAAACTTAAGCAAAACTTGTTATACAGGGATTTTTCTGAATTGTGGCTCATATCTTTCACACTGATGAATGCTGAATTTTACTTGCATCTCTTCCCAACCTCCTTTCCTGTTTCATCTGCACTTCTGTGTATGCTTTCCTCCAGGGGAAGATGCTGAGGAAGATGAGGTTGAAGAAAATCCTATTGCCATCGAGTTTCAGGAGGAGCAAGAAGCCTTTTATTTGAAGGACCCTAGGAAGGCGCTTCAGGGTTTCTTTGACAGGGAAGGTATGTGTATTGTCTGTCTTTTGTCAGCTGAGCATTTCCCCATAGTGGTGCATGCGGCGATGCCATACTTGTCACACTCTGCCATGTATTTGGAATGTAGGAACTGAACTTTTCTGTTCTCTTTTAGTGTATTGTATCCGTATGAGGAGAGAGTAATAAGACTGGGACTTTTCAGCTTGGAAAAGAGACAACATAGGGGGGATATGATAGAGGTCTGTTAAAATCATGACCGGGGTGGAGAAAGTAAATAAGGAAGTGTTATTTACTCCTTCTCATAACACAAGAACTAGGGGTCACCAAAAATGAAATTAACAGGCAGCAGATTTAAAACAAACAAAAAGAAGTATTTCTTCACACAACACACAGTCAACCTGTGGAACTCTTTGCCAGATGATGTTGTGAAGGCCAAGACTATAACAAGATTCTAATAAGAACTAGATAAGTTCTTTAAGGATAGGTCCATGAATGGCTATTAGCCAGGATGAGCAAGGATGGTGTTCCTAGCTTCTGTTTGCCAGAAGCTGGGAATGGGCGACAAGGGATGGATTATTTGATGATTACCTGTTCTGTTCATTTCCTCTGAAGCACCTGGCATTGCCCGCTGTTGGAAGACAGGCTACGGGGCTAGATGGACCTTTGTTCTGACCCAGTATGGCTGTTCTTACGTTATTATTGAAACTCTTGTCTCTGGATCCAGGGCCTTAGTTCAGAGTTCAAATTTTGTTTCTGGTTCCCAGGCTGGGAATTGTGTAAGCACCTTGCATCATTCTTGAGTGACACCCCTTCTACAACCAACTCTCAAAAGTAAAGTTTAAGGGGTCCAGAGGTGGCATAGTTCAGACTCATCTGGTTAGGGGATGGTGGTTGTGATATGAGGTTTTATGGGAAAGTATTATAGAGCAGCAGTGACAAGTTGATGTAAATTTGAAATCATTGCTGGTAAAGTTTGCAGATGACTCAAATGTTGGTGGAGTGTTAATGACAGCTTGGTTCTAAAGAGAGATCTGGATCTCATTGTTAGTTTGGCTCACTTTAACAGCATATGTTTTAATACAAGTAAATGCAAGGTCACAAATGATGAACCAATACAGGTTGCTCTTAGGATGGGGTGGGAGGGCAAAGGGGGACTGTGTTTGGGAAAGTCATGACTCAGAAAAAAACTTAAGGTCACAGTGAATAACCAACTGCCCAGGATGATGTGGTGGCTAAGAGCAAATCCAATCTGTTGATGTATAAGTAGGGGAGTATCAAGCAGAAAAGGGGTTATTTTCCTCTTAAACCTCGCTGTCATCCCCTACCACAAGTAATGTTTGCTGGTTATTACAACGTGGGCAGCTGCATCAACTTTTTTCTCTATTTCCTGTACAGGAGAAGAACTAGAGTATGAATATGATGACCATGGACACAATACCTGGCTCTGCAGGGTTAAGTAGGTATATTGTGCATTGACTTTTTGAAATTAGAGGCTTTTCTTTCAGTTTCACAAGCAGAAGCAGAGAGAGTCATTTGCTCGATTGGTACATCTGCAGCTGAGACCAAAATGAGATTAGGCTTAAGCACTGAAATTGAAATAGAAGAATGATGGATGGATGACTATGCAGTTTAGTGTCTGTTCTCTTTCCCCCAGTCTTTCTTGCTTTGCTATTTTACATCCTCCAGGAACATAAAATTGTGACAATGCTTTCAATTGTCCCTGCTGTGAGAAACACAACAATTTGAAATATCTTAGGAAGTATTTAGCTAGCAGTATCTCACAAACCAATGGAGATAGAAATTCATGCTTTATGCTATTTGAAATCTGATTTCTGCCTTTCAGTTGGTATAAAACAGTGGTTTCTAGCTTCAAGGGTTCTTCAGAGAGGCCACTAACATCTTGTTGGTGTTGGGGAGGGGAAAGCAAGATAGTAATTGGAAGGCTGTGACCTTTAAGGTCTGATATCTTATGACCAAATAGAATAGCTTGGAATGGCTTATACCATTTTGAGAAGCTCTGCTCCAGTATGGCATAACATTAATTTCTAGCATTAGTAATTCGCAAGATACAGGAGCTTAAAAGTACTTTGGGGCCTAACGTAGTTCCTTTTGGCTTGTCGGTGCTGTTTTGCTATTGCCTGGGATTGGATATAGGAAGTCCTGTTCCTCAGGCTAGTTAAAGATTTGCCTGAATGTTTTGTGAAAACTAACTGGTTTGACTAATGTTGTAAAAAAATGTAATATGAAAATATTTACCAAAAAAGAGAATAGGGTGGGATGGAAAGAGTGATGTCCAACGTAAAGAACATAGGAGCCTAGTAGTGTCTCAGAGCTGTTGTGTAACTCGGAATTGAACAGGTTGCCTGTGGATGATGCATCAGGGAAGCAGCTGGTGGCAGAGGCTATCCATTCAGGAAAGAAAAAGGAAGCAATGATACAGTGCGCGTTGGAAGCTTGCCGAATACTGGATGCTAGAGGTGTGCTGCGGCAAGAGGCAGGTTGGTAACTGGTCACATTCTTTTATAGCTGTTTAGAAGATGTTCTCTGAGGGAGGGCTTCTGGTTGCTGAGAAAGCTTGAGCCTGCTGCATAAGCCTAGAGTTAATTTAAACAATCTTGCATTCTCCAATGTACATGTTACATATTTGGTCAACTGTGTGATACTAACTAGACTAGGTAGGCTTAAATCAATGATGTAAATGGCTAGCTTCAAACCATTCTCTTTTTCAAGAGTTTTAACTCTTTTTTTGCTTCCTCACCTTTCCCCCCTCACCCTTCTCAGTATCCCGGAAAAGGAAAGCAAAGAACTGGGAAGAGGAGGACTTTTATGACAGTGATGATGACACCTTCCTTGACCGAACTGGGGTTGTTGAAAAGAAACGACTGAACAGAATGAAAAAAGCTGGGAAAATAGAAGAGAAGCCGGAGACTTTTGATTCACTGGTAAGAAGAACCTCGGGTTAACAGCCAGACAGGGCACTGTTGGCTTTAGGCTATAATCAGTCTTGCATACGCGGTTGCTGGAAAGAAAGATCAAAGGGATTTTAAATTGCTCTGTATTAGACAGTGCTCTGATACCATCTCAGGCCTGTAATTACCAAGTGATCAGCCTAGAGTGGAGTCAGTAGGGCTCAGCGTCCATAGAACAAGAGACTTGAAGGGTTGAAGATTGGTGTTGGTGTATGCGTGGAACCTTTTTGACACCAGCACAGGGTGGAAGTGCCAGAAAGCTGCTGCTACCAGCACTTCAGTCGCATGTGTGCACATAGTTGGTGCACACAGAAACTGCCACCACTTTTGGTACAACGTAACTTCTACTAGCAGCCTCAGCAAAAAGGAGCAGGATTGATTTGTGCATAGAGAACAAGCCTTCTCATCCTAGAACTCTTCCTGCTTAAGGTTGAGGCACATAGGGTAGGCAGTACTGCAGAAGTTTGCTCTGCTGTGCCTGCTCTGTGGCTAGAGGACTTCAGTCCCCAGGCCAATCAGTCATCTGGCATGAACCCTATATTCACACACGCAAACTAGGGGAGGCAAGAGGAATTTGCAACTTCATTGATCAGAGCTGTGAAAATAATTTTCATCTAATGAGTTACATTAGGGAAATGTACTGTATTGTACTTGCTTGTGCAGTTTTTTTTCTGCTTGACAGGACAGGGCAGAGAGGTGGGTGAATTGAGTATCAGAACAAAGACACAGAAACAGCTTCAGGCCATCACAAAATAATTTCCAAGTGTCAAAAGTGCACGTGGTACCTCCCAAAACAAGATGATCTGATCCCTGTTTCAAAGACCATACAAACTGGATTGAACCTGATTTGACAAGTTAGGGTCATACTCAGACAAGGAGGGTGAGAAGGAAAGACAAGGGTGACAATAATATAACATGGTTACCCAGGCATGTGCACATCTTGATGCTTCGGGAGGAAAATGAGATGAGAAATTGTTTAGGAGCAGAGTCAGTCCTTTGAGCCAGTAACCTCCTGGCCAAAGATCAGCAGTGTAAAGACAGGATAATGTGGTAGAATATTAGTTTTAAAAATAACTTGTTTTTAAAATATCTTTAAAATGAAAATGTTTTTTAATTGTGTGGCTCTTTGTAGGTTGCAAAGTTAAATGCAGCTGAAAAAGAACTTTCTGAGATAACAGAGAAGTTGAAGGTTTCAGGGAAAGGTAAGGCACCAAGTATCCCTTGTTAAACTCATCCAGCTAGTACACCCTCCACCCCTTACCTTAGATGTTATGTACTGTTAAGATACTCATTACTGTCGGATCCTGTGTACTGGATTAGGTACTCTCTTTGGGACTGGTGTGAAACAATAGCCAGCAGAATGACCTGCAAGTCTGCCTGCTTCTAGACTCCACTCCTCCATTTTCATTTAACAACTATATGTTAAGACATGTATACGAACTCTGCCCTCTCCTGCACAGAGCTCTCTAAAGCTCTTCAATCAGGTAAACTTGTGCTCATCGGTGTTAACCATGTTTGTGAGACCAACCCTATTTGAAGATAATTCTTCCACAACCTCCAAATCATTTTGCAGGAAACAAAAGACCAAAGGCTTCTGCAATTGCAGATGATCTCTATTCAGGTCATCTTTGTCACTGCTGATGTAAAAGTTTAAAGGAAAGAAAAACTGAAAAGTACACAGTGAAAATACTTGAAGTTTAGGACCCTGTGTCTGTCTGGTGAATTTGCAACTTGCTGCCACGTGAGGTCAGAGTTTGGGTTCCAGACTTGCTCTTCTGGAGTGGGTGGGGAGCTTCTTCTGGGTTGGGTGTGTGTAGTGTAGGGAAAAGCTACTGTCAGGTGAGATGGTCATATTCCATAACTTGAGTCAGAGCTAACCTTCCTCGAAGAGAGGAGCACTATCAGGTAAAGCTTTTGAGACTCTGTGGGGAATAGGTTAGGAGATCCTAGAGAACTTTCACCAATCCCCTCATCCCCTGCAAACAGAACTTTTTGTTTCCAAATATGTCTTCAGGGTTCCTTGTGGAATGACCCCTGAATATAGGTGTATGTAAATAATGTTAAATTTGTCTGCCAATAATGTGCTCTTGCATTTCATAGAGGTAGTTAAAAGGATGCTGTCACTCAAAAATCCTACTTCCATCTGCACATTTTATACCTCCTTTTGTTATAGTAGCTGCTATGGTTACTAGAATGAAAGATCAGAGGGGAAAGCATATTTTTGTCTTTTTTTCAGATTTTACTTTGTGCATTTGACAGCACTTGTTGAGTAGTCAGTTACACTGCTTTCTAATGGTCAGTTGCATCACTCTCATGAGATGTTGTAGCTGGGAGGGAGAAGATTATACTGTTCCACAGGCTCTGCAAGCAGGTATTTATTGTTAGCAACAACTTAAAGTGAAGAGGCAGCAGGCAGGTGCATTCCCAAGGACATTTCGTGGCATTGCTCTTGGGCCCAGTCAAAGACCCTGATAATGCAGCAAGGAAATGCAAACTCTCCTCCCCCTTTTTTTTTATCAAAAAGGAATTTAAAAATAAATATCTTCAGTGAACAGCCTTTAAATTGTAAGCTGAATTTCAAAAAAATTCAAATTGACTGTCTCTTGAAACAAAACAAATATTGGGCACATAAAAAGTCCACCAGAAAAAGTTGAGACAAAATGTACTTGTAGGCTGTGTTGTGTGACCAGGTGATATCTGGGGGAAACGTACTTAGGTGTGTGTTTATACATTTTCTACCAGAAATAGTTTGCATAAACAAAGGATGGGGCATCCCTGTGTGAGTAAGATTTCTCAGAGAATAGTAGTGTCTTCCAGGTGGTAATATATTTCAACTTATGGTAGCTGTACTTTTATGTCTGCGTGATATGGTCAGCTATTTCATTTTGGTATACCAACCCAATACCAGTGCTAGTTTGGATCAACAATTTTGTTTCTGGTCATTTGTCCAGGACCATTGCTTGGAAAATCTGTCTGAACCTGATAGCATTTAGTATTGTTAATTCCGGCATGATGACTCACTGAGGTGGATATGAATCCTTTATAGCCCTGGAAAACTGGAAATGGCAGCATTTGTTGCTAGATCTGTCAGACTGCTAGGTATAGGACCTTACTTTGAAACAATAGTGGGGCTACTTTGGTACCTCAGTTTAACAATGCCTTCCCCACATTGGGCCAGGATAGACTATAACTAATCTTACATCACTGGCCAGCCTATTTTAATCCTTATATTGGCTGCTTGTTTTTTTTCCTTTGTAATTTAAATTGGTAGCTCACATTAACCATAGGTGCCAGCCTACAGCTTCTTAGAGCATGTACACTAATGATAGGTGATTTTTTACCATTGTATTGGTAGTTTGTCAATACTGTTACAGCAGGTAAGGTTGTGAAACCTTCTCAAGCTTTGGCTTTCTCTAAGTGATTACATGCCTGGCCTCTAAGAGAAGCACTCCAGAAGGATGGACGAGTGAGTGACAGGCTGAATTACTGCACCTCTTACCCAGCACTTGTCGAGATTAAGTGGTTGTCAGAGAGACATCAGTAGAGGTTTACAGATTGCTTCCTAAACTCATTTTGAACTAACTACTGATGGGGAAGCTTGATAACTCTCTCATACTTCAGTGCAGCTGAATGAAAATCAAATACACAGAGATTTTCAGTTTTATTTTTTGTGAGCAATAATGTTCTTATTCGTGGATCAGCTGATAGTGAAGTAAGTGGCCTTAAGAGCTTTTGTCCCTATAACATAAAATACAATATCTATGATTAATCCTGCTCCTAGTGATGACTAATTTTAGTCTTCCCAGCAATTTCCTGTGCTATTGCAGATATCGCATCCTAAGAAAAAGACTGTGAACTGCATTCAATAGCCTGAGCTTGGGAAATCTAGTCCCTCAAGCAGCAGTGGGGTAGAGATTCCCTTTGTGATGCTGAGGTAATAGACCCTACTGTGGATCTGCTCACCAGAGGACAGACTGGTTTGTCCAAAGCTGACACGGCTGCCCTCTGTCATTGCCACCCAATGCTGAAACTGCCAAATCCACTTACACATTGCTGAGTCTCTATGTTGAAATGGTGGCAGCACTTTAGGCAGAGACAACTAATCCATTCTGCATTGGGGCAGGGTTATTTGTATCCATTTTCTGGGCTGGTCCATTGTGCCCAAGTTCAGGCCCAATTCTGTGAGGTGCTGAGCATCTTATTCCCATGGACTTCAAGGTTTTTCCCAAGTCAGGATCTTTTTGAGTCTGGAGCATGCCTATTCGCTGGCTAACTTTAAAGTTCAGATACTTAATCTGGTGGTATGTTAAACATCTCTCTAGGAATGGACTAATGCATCAGATAGTGCAGAATGTGTATAAGTTTAGTAGTAAAAGTGCTCTGTGTGTGTGTGTACACACCTTTAATTCAAGGTTATTTTGTAGACATCATGATCATAAGAGATATTGTATGTCAATATTCTCCCTATCTTTTAAAAGGTTCAGTCAGTCAGTTTGTGGGTAGCTTTTGTCCTAATTCACACTCAGTGTAAAGTTATTAATTATATAAGAGAGAAATAGACTTAATATGAGAGCTCCTTTGGCTGGACTACTTACAATATAATTTTATTAATGCTGATATATCCTCTTTCTAAGGTACATTAGGGCACGTAGCATACCAAGTAATAATAATTCCTTGCATCTTATTAACTAAGTGATCTTTGAGTAATTACTGTTACATGCTGCTACAGCTTTAGTGTTTGTTTGTTAAACGTGAAACTATATTTTGTTCTATATCAGAAATATCCAGTTTATAAATGGAGGCCTTTTATAAATGTTTGCATAACTAGAAGAAATGCTTAATAGTTCCTTACAATCACTTTCAAAAATGTACTCATCACAAAAAAAATTAAACAAAGCCAAAAAAAGAAATCATCTTTAATTACATTCAACCAATTCTGATTTTTAATTAAGGCTGAGTTAATTAGGGCTGGAATTTTAAAATACTTAGGGCTGTCTTATAATTAGGGTTGGGATTTAAAAATTTGCATATTACATAATTGTGTACAGACACACGTACATATCTGCATGCACACTTAATCATACATTTACAAAGATTTAAATTTGGGTGAATTTTAGCATAGCATATAATAGTTTTTTAAAAAGGGGGGAGGGGCAGAAGTTCTTACCGGACAACAAATGGCTCAGAAATTCTGACAACACAGAATTAGTTCTCTTCATTGTCTGCCTCTGACATAACTCAGAGGATGCAAATTCTGTAGCATTGTCAAAATCCAAGGAAAAAACCCCATACCTTTATTTTCCCAAATATAAATCAGCCTTCCCAATTAGAAAACATTGGCAAACAACAGTATGTAAGGTTGTCTAAACAGGAATCACAGATGAGGTAATTTTTAGGTAAGATAGGACATGCTTACAGACTTCAAGGGGGTGATTACTTGAGTTAACATTCACAAATTCAGAAATGGGTTTACACAGACTAAAATGTATTGAATCAAATTAATCCTTTAGGGAATGCCATTGAATTCATCCCAAGGGACAAATTTGGCCCATTATTTAGCTGAATAGTGAGGGTTTTGCACAGCGGGTGGTGCATTAGCTAGATTTCTGTCTTGGGTACTTATACGGCCCCATCACACACTTCACAATCTTTTAAGGTTAAATTTGGTGGATATGAGACTCATCTTTTTTCTTTTTTTTTCCCCCCTTCTACCATGTGCATTTTGCAATCATCTTGCCCAGCCCAACCCCAGACGGCTTCTCAGGATTCCTTGGATGAGTTCATGACTGAAATAAAATCAGGCTGCTCCTTAGACAGCGTAATGAGGAAGAAGCTTCATTTGCGGTCCTTTGAATTGAGGAAAGAACAGCAGAGATTGAAAGGGTTAATAAAGATTGTTAAACCTGCGGAACTGCCAGAGCTGAAGCCCCAGTGAGTCTACATCAATAATCACTGTATATTGTCCATGTGAAATTGTCCTGGTGAGTGGAATGCTACCAAAATGTAGAAAGAGCAAAATATACAGTGGGTACCACCTCTTATGCTATGTCTGAGATGTCACTTTGGCGTGTCAGTGTGCCATTGACCCATTGCCATGTTAGAGGAATGCTACAGAGAGATGCAGCAACAATGGAGTTAAAGCAGTAAGATCAACACCTGTGTGTGTGTGTGTGCGTGTGCGCGCGCGTGTGCAAGCACACAGTGGTGTTTCTTAATAACCTTTCATGCAGAAGGATCACACAGCACAGGTTTGAGTTCTTGTTCCATAGCATGACCTTTGTTCCGCAAATGTTTCTGTTCTTAAACAGAAGAGGTTGATGCTTAGGTATTTACTGTAGGCTTTGCATGTGCTAATCGCTTTTCTTTCTATCTAATTTTGTTAGGACTGGGAGTCATGGTCTGGAACGAGAGAGCAAGCCTAAAAAGCTAACGTTGCCTCTCTTTGGTGCAATGAAGGGAGGAAGAAAATTCAAACTGAAAACTGGAAACCTAGGGGTAAGTATGATGAAGAAAGCAGTTTTAAGGTATTCTTTGCTTTTCTTTCCTTAGGTCATTGGCTTCCTCTTCGCTTTCTTTTCTATTCTTCTTGGCCTTTTAGTTAAATTCAAATGCATTATTGGTTTAATTCCCAATATGACTATCAAAAAACTATGACCTGCTCTCCTGGGGACAATGACTGTCTCTTTTCACTCTTCATTTTCACCTGCGCTGATACCTTTCCTTAGGACAAAATAGCTCGTCGTCGGTTTGGTGGTACTTTCCTAGTTCTTCCTATGAGTGGAACATGCATGCTGCTTTGTCCTGTCTTGACTGTCTGTGGCCATTCTGTATCAACCTGTCTATATATCTTAGGGTTTTTAATAGCGCTCATCACCAGATTACCTAAGCACTGCTACATCAGTTTGCTTTTACGTCACAGAAGTTGCCTGTTAGACGTCCAGATATCCCTGAAAGCTTGTTAAAAATGAAAGATGATGGGCCTGAAGTGGAGGAGGAAGATGAGGATGAAGATGAGGAGCAGGAAATCAAAGCAGCAAACATCGGGACACAAAAAACTGAGATGAAAATGGCAAGAGAAGAAGAAGAAGAGACTAGTCTTCCTGCCAATTTTCCTAGTAAGAATCTGGAACCTACCCATGGTAAACAGTGACCCCTTTTTTCCTTTTTCCCTGCATTAGGTTATGTGACTATAAACCTATTGGATTTTTCAGAGTTGCACAAAGCTATGGAGATTTGCTTCACAGATGTTCATGTGATACTTTGCAGATTTCCTTTTCACAGCTTTGTGCCTATGAGTTCAGCATTCTGGGCACAAACAGATCCAAGACACAACTGAGTTTCACCTGATTTTGTATTCAAGCTCTGCACAATAGCAAATTTCCCATAGCTTGGGGATTAAAAAAGAGACAAAAGAAATCTTATTGATAAACCAGGGTGTGCAGCACTTGAGTGTCTTACAGTAACAAACTAGAACATGGCATTGTTGTAAGGGAACATAATTAAAAAGAAAACAGATTTCAGAGGAACAATACCTTTGAAGGTTTATAAACTGAGGAGGTAAAATATTGTCACAGTCATAATGGCAGGATCTTGACTGTCTCTATGGAGTTTATATCTAAATTCAAAGCCTTTTGCATTCACCAACTCTGTGCATGTGAAAACTCAGCTATGACATTGCAGTAAGTTATTTTGTTCCCTCCTGTCTGCAACTCTGCCTCCTTGCCTTAATGTATAATATCGTGCAATATGGCCAAGTTGTTGTTGTTAGTTTAAACTGGCTCTATGGGTTAATTAAACTCCTTTCCCAATGTTGCATTGAAATATTCTTTCTACGTTTAATCTTTTTGGGTGTTTATAGAGAATTGTCCCTTTATTTGAATGTCAGTGCTGAAATGAATGCAGCTAAGTTTACTCTAGTGTATTGTGTTTCAGTGATACTAGTGCTCTACTTCTTAGGATGCCTGATAAGTGTATTCTGTTGACTTTTTGGCTGTTTTTCACAGGGATTGGTTTTCAGTCTCAGCCCATCAGCAAGCAGTTAAAGACACCAGAGAATGAATATCAGGTGGACCTATCACAAGAGAAGTCTCAAGGTGAGCAATGCAATGTGGAGCTCAGCAATTGTGCAGGAGATTATGGACTTAATGTATCCAAAGGAGCTATTGTCTATGCAAATTAGCAAAAGGAAACAGCGTTATCTAGTTTCAGAAGCAGGGAACTAGGAATCCAAGGGGTGTAAGGGCTGTTCTCAACTCTGCCACAGCCTAAATATGTGACTTCTGGGCAAGTCACTTCACCTCTGTGTTTCAATTCTCCTCGCCCCTCCAAATCTGTAAGGCGCTTTGAGTTCCTTGGATGAAAGACACTGTATAAATACAAAATTATTTTAATGCAGTAGAGTGACAGCAGGATCTTGTGAGGAAGAACCAAGTGTAAAAAATGATGCACCCTTTTCCTCCTCCTTGTCTTGTCCTGTCTTAAGAGTTGGTCAGAGGGGAAATGCTTGTGAAGCTTTGTACCAGTACAGATCTCAGGTAACATAGGGCTGGCAGTAGCATGCACTCTGAGCTGCTCAAATGTCACCATGCGTTTTACAAAAATCCATCTGATCCTCAAGATCAAGGCCTGACTTGGCATGCAAAACATTTGGAAGAGATCTGTATGAATTCTTTTGCTCTGCTCTCCCACCTGACAGTCTCTGGCAGCCTAAGATCCCTCAGGGAGACTGTCCTCTTATTGTCTCATAGGGGTGAATTTTGATGTCGCATGAGATTGAGATCTTAAGTCACTTAGGTTAAATGACAGGAGATTCAAGGCTATTCATCTCACGTGCTCCCTCACTGTTCTCTTTCACTAACTGATACTCCTGTACACAGTGAAGTGGCATTTTTGTATGTTGGTTCCATGTATTTCCTAAAGTAGCTTTCGGTCTTCGTGGTCCAGTGTATAGACTCTTGATGGCCGAAGTCCAAGACTTCCGTGCCCCAGCTTCAGTATTAAATTCTCTTGTAATCTGCAGGGAGAAGATTGCTTGACTACTAGAATTTATCATTATAGTAACTGTAGATGGAAAAGACCTATTAGATCCTAACCCCTTACAAGTGTGGATATATGGAGTGCCAGCTAGAGGTTCGAATACGTTAAAGTACAGTTGTCACTTAAATGTATTTAATCTCAATACATTAATAACCATAGGATCCTGTTCAACAGATAAAAGAAGTGAATTTTGGTACAGTAAGGTTAATGAATCATTTCCTTTGACAGGTCTGTTTTTAAGTGGGCCTTTTGTAAACTTATTTCTGATAGAGCTACTGGTTCGTGATGTAGGAGCAATACGGTGTGCTATAAAACAGATCTTGTTTCTTCCCAGCATCGGAGAGAGCGTGCAAGACATTTGAGGAGAGCCCCAAGAAAAAGACGAAAGTGGATGGCCCAAGCAGGGTAAGTAATGATACCTGAAGCTCTCTTACACATAGGAAGACAGTCCCTGCCCCAAGAAGTCAACAATCTAATTTAAAAGATTCCCTCTGAGTGAAATGGGCTGGTGACTTGGTTGGAGTATGGCTTTGTGACAGTGATGTCTCTTCCATGGTGTGTGAGACTAGTCTTCTAATGCAGTGGTCTCCAAAGTGGGGTGCGCAAGAGCATCCTTTGGGGTGCGCAGCAGGAGGAGCGCCGCTGGAGCAGTGCCGCTTCGGCAGTTTGGGCAGCCCTTTTTTTTATTATTTATTTTTGCCCTTCGGCAGTTCGGGTGACCCTTTTGGGGGAGGGAGGGGGGCGTTTGGGCAGGAGTCCGAGCTCTTTTTTTTTTTTTTTTTTTTTTGCAGGGGGCAGCAAAAATGGTAGAGCCGGCCCTGTGGCGCAGCAGGGGGTGCATGCTCAAAATTTTGTTTTTACTGATAGGGGTGTGCGATCAAAAAAGTTTGGAGACCACTGTTCTAATGCACTGCTGCTTCAGCAGGCATAGAGAGCTATTGCAAGTCACCAAGGAGTGTGCCTGCTGAGAAACCATGAGCTAGCATTTCAGGAATGACAGAGATTCGTAAAAGCTACAATCAAACTAGACGACCAGTCTATTCATCAAAGCTTCCTTTCCAACTGTATTGATAGCACTTTGTGCTGGGTCACAGTGATGTGATCTCTCATTCGCTTGTATGTGCTCCAGCTTGCCATAAAAACTGGCATGCTTCAAGGCCCAGACCTGTAACTGCAGAGCTTTCTTGTTGATCAGCGTGGGATGTTGCACGCACTGGCTTACACAGCAAAGGTCTTAGTCTGGAAAACTTGGGGACCACCTTTCTAGTCCACATGTCTTGCCTTTAATATAACTTCATCCTTTTGGGGAGTTGTGGAAAGGGGCCATTGTTAGTGTTCTGGAATTCAATGTAACTGGGAGCCAAGGTGTAAGTGGCCTTCAGTGCATTCACAAGGAGGATAGAGTTGTTTCTAGGATAAAAATCTGTAAGGGCTATAAACCCTCCATGTTTTGGGGCATAAAGATAATCACTTCTGCCTGGGATTAGAAAGAACCTTTTCCTGGGGGCATATTACGGCATAATTTAGCATCATGGGGGCTTGTACCTTTCTCTAAACCAGGGGTAGGCAACCTATGGCACGTGTGCCGAAGGCGGCAAGCAAGCTGATTTTCAGTGGCACTCACACTGCCTGGGTCCTGGCCACCGGTCTGGGGGGGCTCTGCATTTTAATTTCATTTTAATTGAAGCGTCTTAAAATATTTTAAAAACCTTATTTACTTTACATACAACAATAGTTTAGTTAAATATTATAGACTTATAGAAAGGGACCTTCTAAAAACGTTAAAATGTATTACTGGCACGCGAAACCTTAAATTAGAGAGAATAAATTAAGACGGCACACCACTTTTGAAAGGTTGCTGACCCCTGCTCTAAACCATCTGGTACTGACCATTGTTGGAGACAGGGTACTGGACTAGATGGACTACAAGTTTATCCAGTGTGGCAATTTCTACGCAGCACATTCTGGTTGTAGGTTTTGTAATTGATGGAATGCTATGCAAATACGCTGCATCATGTAGCAGAGAGACATAATGCCCATCAGCCACTAGCAGGATCTGCTAATCCAAAAAAATACTTCCATTGGCATTAATTGATTCCATTGTTAGCAATCCCAGCAAAGAGGCCAAGGACTGAATGGGAACATTCTTCAGAGGTTGTCTCTCTGTAGCTAGGTTGAAGCATATTAGTGAGGGACGTGTCAGTAAATTTGCACTGCTACAGTCTGTGCTGTACCCCTTCTGTGGATAACTAGAAAGTATCAGTCTCCAGGGCTGTCAAACCCAGCACCTCTAACCAGCACTAATTCACTTCAAGCATTCTAATATTATAGCATTCTCATAATATTAAATACCTTAGATTATCTTCACATTCCCATTACAAATCACTTTTTGCACATGCTACCTTTTAAAAAATCTCCTTTTGGTTGATATTTTCCATATTAGGTTTCAGCCCAAAGGTAGCATTTTTTAAAAAGTTGGAGGAAAAAATCTTTTTATACACATTTGAGTCATGCAAAAAGTCTTTTCTCTTTCTGAGAAGATTTTGACTTTTTTGTGCACAAGAATAAAAATAGCTGAATTTTACATGCTGACACTTTCCAGGAGGCTAGATCTTCCAGAGGTCTCTAATCCAGGTTAATTTTTGAAAATTAAACAGATTTGTGGGACTGAAAAATTGCTTTGATCATGCTGGTAGATCTGTCTTAAGGTTTTATGTTTATAACCAATACATAAATTCAATGCTTAGTAAATAAAATATAGACTCATAGACTTTAAGACCAGACTTTAAGAAGGGACCATCATGATCATCTAGTCTGACCTCCTGCACACTGCAGGCTATAGACCCTCACCCACCCACTCATGTAATAGACCCCTAACCTCTGGTTGAGTTACTGAAGTCCTTGATTCATGATTTAAAGACTTAAATATAGGTGATATTTTTTTAACTGTTTTCAGTATTTCACTATGGACTTGTTAGATTTTGACTACATAATTGTGGAAGTAAAAGATGAAAGCAGTTAAAAGATTACTGCTTCAGCCCTAAATTTTCAACTTGACCTTAACTTGCTATCTCCATATTTAGACCTCGATGAAAACAGCCTGATTTTTGAGGAGCACTTAGCAGTCACAAATTCTACTGAAGTTAATGGGAGCTGGAAGCGTATATCTCCTTGGAAAACCAGGCTACTCTTATTTAACAGCATAACTTCAGACATTCAAGTTTGATACTGTTGGCCTTAATATAACTTTTTTCCAGTGTGAATTGTGCTCCTAAATCACTTAAGTCTCACCTTCATCTTTTGCCTTAAACAGGGACATTCATTGTAAAATTTACATCAATGTAACATTCAGCTTACAAATTTAAACCTTCAAGAATCAGCAAATACAAAAATTAACATTCTCATTGTAACCTTTATTTGCACACACCCTGGACACAATCCTGTGTTTTGTATTATCTGTAATGCTGTTAAGTGCAACAAACAGTTCTGCCCTCATTAGTACACTCAGCTCCTACTGACTTCATTGGGGATTTCATGGCTGTATCGGAGGGTGTCATCCTCCTTCGATCTATGCTCTGAGGCCTGCTCCGTTACCCGCCCCTGCATTCCTGTGGTGTTTCCTCATTGACTCTTCACAGTAGGGAAACTGCTCCCACCTCTCAGTAGCTTTTTTTAATACCACATCACTTCCATGAGCTTAAAACTGACTACTTGAAACACCTGGGAACTTTATGCTAAGAATGCTATATCTTTAAAAAATATCTGCTCAAATTTTTATTTTTTTGCAGCTCCAGCAAGCGCTTTCCTCCTCGCAGTACCCAGAAGATGACCCAGACTACTGTGTATGGATGCCTCCTGCAGGTACCAAGCAATTTCCTCTAACTTCTTATGCCAGTAAATCAGGAATCCATTTGCAAAATAGTCCTGAGGTCGCTGAAGTGTGGCCCAAAAAAAAAAAAAAATCAACCAGTATGGATATTTCACACATGCATGGTATTTGGGATGGGTGTAACACAAACATGTACTTTTTACGCTGTTATATGTGCTGCTATTAGTTCCTGCAGTTCTCTATCGGCTTCATTACACCAAGTATGGTGGTGGTTTTATTATTTGAGAGGGAGATCAAAGCCTGTGAGGTTTTGAGCAGCCTCAACTTTCACTGAAGTCATTGGGACATTCAGCAACCTATGGGATTGGTCCTCTAAAACTTCTTGAAAACTCTTTGGCCAAAATTTTGAAACGCAAATCTTCCTACAATTCGTATCACATGTTTTGGAGAGACAAGTCTTATTAACTTATTGTGGCAGAGATATGGAATGACTTTTAATAGGGGCACAAATCCAATTTGTGTGGAGGGTGAAAGGTAAAGATTAACTTTTTTCTAATTAACCTTCAGATCATTTTGATTTAACCTTCTGTGGTTATTTTTAATGATGCAATGAATTTTCAATTATACTTTTTTAATAGGAGCATGGCTTATGCATATAGCTTTTCATATTAAGTGCATAGATTAGATTTCATATGGTTTCATGATAGTCTTTCTCAAAATTACAGATAATTAGGGGTTTAAAACCTTGCTGAACCTCACAGGGAGGGAGGAAATGGGGAAGGAACTTCACTGAGGAGAGCTCTAACCCAGAGCTAAGTGAACAAAAGGACTGTACTCCATTAGCACTAGTAAAAACTAGAGCAAAATTCCTGGCTCAGCTGACCAGAAGACAGGCTGACCTGGGTGTGTCTAGCCAGATTCCTTTTTTTTTTTTGAGGGAGCTCTCTTTTCCTGTCTCCAGCTGCTAATGGGAGGATTTGTCTCCTGTCTGCGCTGGCATAATGGAGACACTGGAGGAACCAAATAAACAGGAAATATATTATGTAGTCTTGTAAAGGCATATGACTCCCAGCTGTCAGGAATTACGTCTCAAAAGGAGACTAGTATTGTAGTATCCATTGTGTGGGCTAGTATACTTTTTCTGCCTCTTGAACGTATGCTCTGTGTAGACAGTTTCATTCTTTGCTCTGAGTTGATCTTGAAAGAGCAAATATATATATATATTTTTTTGTCTCTTGTCAATCAGGTCAAAGCGGTGATGGCAAGACTCATCTGAATGAAAAATATGGCTATTAAGCTTCACAGACCTCAGAGCCACTGCCTGGGGCCTAAGGGACCGTGTTACGTTGGACAACTTCCTGCACAGAGTTGAGTGAGGGTTGAAAGAGTTGGCTTCTTGGATGTTTTCCAGATTGAATGGCATCAGCACCAGTTCGGACAGTTATCTCAAGCATTGCATTTGTTCTTTGGTTTTAAAACACTTCCAAGGATTCCTGAGCCTTGCATACAAATTTTTCCACCTCTTCCTTCTGCAGTTGGCCTGGTCGTTGTATTCAGCGTGAGAATGTTAGACTTGTAAGGGCTTTATGTTTATTAGCTTGATGAGGTGAGACAAAGCTGGTTTTATCCAATAAAAATGAGAACACAAGTGTTCTCTGCCTCCAAATTATACTTAAAATGGCATTGTCAGGGCAAATGTGACCCAAAGTTCAAGTTTTATAAAAACATTTTATTTCAAAGGAAATATTTTTTAACCAAAAAAAAAAAAAAAAAAAAAAATCCAAATCCTTTGCAACCTTTGGAACTCAAGCATTTCAGCACTGAATAGTGCAAGAAAACCAGAGAATGAAATTGACTGGAAACACTGAGAAAAATGCAATAATTAGAGGCATGGAAATACTCTCATAAGCAATCCAAATATTTTCAAATTTGTCTTCATATCTTTCAGAAGAGACAAATTTGAGGGGACATGATAAAATCCCCTAAAATAATGAATGTTCTAGAAAAGGGAGATCGGAATTTCTGTTCTCCTTGTGTCATAACATAAGAACATTGAGACATTTTGATGAATTTGAAAAATGATACATTCAAAATTGATAAAAGATGATAATTCTCTCAGTGCATAATTAGACTGTGGAACTCATTGCCACAGAATGTTGTTGGAGGCAAGAATTTAGTGAGGACTAAAGAGGGATTTGACCTTTCTATAGATGACAAGAATATCCAGAATTATAAAAATGAATGCTGAAAAAGAGTATTGGAAGGATCCAATACCTAATTTATATATAATACAAAACCTGCTGCTTAAAATAATTCCGAATTATGAGAGATAAGGAAGAGACCTTGAAGGGAGCAGATTACCCTCGTCTGCCAACTGTGCAGTTTCTTCTAAAGCAGTGGTGGGCAACCCGCGGCCCGTGATCTGGTGCCCAGGAACCTGGCAAACTGCGGCCACCAGGAGCTTTGGGGGGCCGCACCTGCGGATAGTCAACTTCAGCAAAATGCCTTGCGGCCCGCTATCAGATTACCCTGATGGGCTGCAGGTTCCCACCACTGTTCTAGAGCATGGATGCTGGCCACTGTCAAGAGACAAGATACTGGATTCAATCAACCATAGGTCTGAGCCAGTCCAACGTTTCCTATGTAAAATAGCTCTATAAAATGGCTACAGTGGTGCTTGCATTATGCATAAGGAAATTCTTCTTTAAAAATATGGATTTTATCCTGACAATGTCTCTTCACCTTCCTCTTTCATCGAACATGTTTCTAGGATGGTCATAATAGTTCAGGCTTTTCTGTCTTTTCAGCGTTGTGTGTTTGGGCAGATGCCTTTCATATTCCCCTATTCAAGCCACCACTTAGTTGAGAGTATTTCTCCCTGGTAACCAAAGTCCACTCACATCAGTGTCCTCTTACCAGTTCTTTCAAAATCATAATTAAGGAGAAAATACCTGCAGATGGAGCTAGCAAAGCACAAACAAATGCTGTGTCATAGGCCCCTTCCATCTATGAGCTGTAGTATGTCCAATTCCTTTCCTCTGGACCTCTGAAGTGTTCCCTTCCTAATTAACCGCGTTCCCCCCCACCTCCCGCCCTTAATAAAGCTGAAAATTCACCCATACTTATGCCGGTGGCTTTAAAATCAAACCCTGGTGTACAAGAGTGATTTCATACCCACCTATTCAGCCACCCAGCTGTTGAGATGGGTCTTTGCTTCTGGAGTAAGCTACAGTATCCACACACTTGTTCTCGCTGTTTGTGCCAACATGTGGCCAGGATACAGTGCTTTCTCCAGCATTCAAGGACCAATTGTCCAAAGCTGCCATTTCCTGTGCAGAGCACATGATTATTGTATTCTCTGCCACATGTTTACCTCATTATCATAATTACTTTCCCTTGCTACAAAACTTCCTGTTACGTATTCACCTGTTAAATACATTTTAATTTATAGGGCATACACAAAGCCCTCTAGGCATGTAATATCTGGCCAGCTGACTTCAAGATCTTTTGGTTTGGAGCTCTGTACGTGAAGCAGTTTGTTTGATAATTTGCATAACACGTTATGTTGTTTCAAGTCAAACAATTGTACATTTAATATAGTTCTATAAATGCCCTAGGTTTTTACAAGCTTTTACATTCTAATTTAAAAGTGTGACATTTAGCATGAGATGCTCTCAGCATCGTGATGAGAGAAATTAAGTGCAATGAAATGTCAAAAGTTCTCTTTTTCTGATACCCCGGTGTGTGTGCTTATATGTATATACATGTGTATGTATACTCTCCACCGTGAATATATTGCATTGTTGCTGGGTTCTGATGACCTGTTAAACCTAGGTTCAGTCTCATGTTTTCACTAGACATACTCAATAAAAGTGCTGCCTAATTGTAGTTCAACGGACTAGTCTTTCACTTGGAGCCTGGCTTCAAATCTAGTCTTTGATTGCAAGTGAAAACAGGGCCGCCCAGAGGATTCAGGGGGCCTGGGGTCTGCCCCCCGCCGCCGAATTGCCACCAAAGACCCGGCACTTCGGCAGCGGATCCTGGGGCAGAAGGACCGCCCTGCCGCGGGTCTTCAGGGCACTTCGGTGGCGGGTCCTGGAGCGGAAGGACCCCCCGCCGCCAAATTGCCGCCGAAGACCCGGAGCGGAAGAAGCTCCGGGGGCCCGGGCCCCGTGAGAATTTTCCGGGGCTCCCAGAGCTAGTGAAGGACCCCACTCCAAGGGTCCCGAAAAACTCTCGTGGGGGCCCCTGCGGGGCCTGGGGCAAATTGCCCCACTTGCCTCCCCCTCTGGGTGTCCCTGAGTGAAAATAAGATTGTTCTCCCAAACTATCATGCACTTTGACCCACTCTGGCACAACTTCTCAAGAATGGCCTAGACTAGAATAGTGGAACTGCAGGTCACACCTGATCTGCACTGGCAGAACTGTATGGAGGGAGCCCGGGACTTCAGCAGTTGTGAAATTCCAGGTCAGGAGAAACTTGCATAGTGCTTATCTGCACTAATCTGACTAGCCCTTCACTTTCATAGGTACCAGGTTCACACTCCTAGAGACAGGTGTAATTGACACATCTCAACCTTTAACACCCTCTATACAGTTATGGATATTGTGTAAATACAGTACAGATGGTTTCTGAAGAGAACATTGCCTGTGTGAACTGTCTTTATTACATTACAGGGAAGATAGTCTTGCCTTTACCCTGCAGTATAGAAGTGGATACCCTCTAGGCACACTAATTGAAAATAGCTTCTCCTGATTTCCTTTGACTCTGCCATCCCAGGCTCCCTGCCACCTCCAGAGCACAGCTACTAGTTTCCCCTCCCTGATCTGCCCTGTCACACCACCACCCCTTGTCTTTAGATCAAGTTCAGGCTTCTCATCCTCTCCTCTGAGGCACAGCACAATTTTACCGTACCAATATCTTTGTGTTTATTTACTCTTGCAGTCTAAACTCCTGAGGTTTCCTCCTTTTATACCCTTCTCCTGCTCCCCCTGTGCGTATTCTTTTTATATCACCCCTTTTCTTTTAGTATATCCTCCCCTTCACTCATCCTCAGGATGCACTTTTCACAAAGCCTTTCATCAGTGATCCTTCAAAGATGCCCACCCTGCTTTGTGATGGTAACCTATCAGCTGATCTGTAGTGTCTGTCTGGTTTAGGGCCTGGTCCTGGAGCTAACTTTGTGTGGGCAGAGCCCTGCAGCTGCCTGGAGTGAGTTGCAGGACTGGAGTCTCAGTGCAAGCTCCTTAAAGGAGGGGCCATGTCTGCCTTTGTACAGAGCTGTGTGCACTGCTCTATAAATAAAATTGTAGGAATGTGAAGTGAAACAATACAAGAAGCTATGGTGATCTACTAGCGAAATATTTCCCTTTTAGAACAGCCGTGCATCTGTCCTGTTTTGGAAGCAGCAGCATATTGTCCGTGGGAATTTCCTCAGAAAGCAGTTGGCAGTGCTATAAGCCCATGATAGGAAGTGAGTGATGTCAGAACAAAATGGTACTATAAATCTGTAAGTCTTGTAACTTGCTTATCAACCTTTTGATCCCCCTACTGTAAATAACCTTCCTAACAGTCTTTAAGAAACATCAACCAAGGCAGATTCATAACAGCAAGCCAATAACACCCTAGCAGCTCTTACAGGCTATTGTATGTAATTATGCTGGGGTCTGTGTTGAAATGCTGATTTATTTTCCAGTGTTGAAAGCACAGCTGTAAGCACCGCAGACCATTTTGTTCTTGCTTCTAAAGCAGCTCCCTTAGCTTCAGGTGTTTCTCACCACAAAGCGGATACAACCGTTTTCTTTCTGAAAATTAGCGGCTCTGCTTGCAAACTGTTTTCTGGCTTCTGTTTTTGAAAAGCAGTCATACAAGGAAATGTACTGTGATGTGTTGATAGTTGATAAGCTGCAGTATCTCTTCTGTCTCTCAAGTCATTCAGATAAGTGGTAAGTGTGAGCCAGTGGCTTAAGCTCAGGCCTGGGTATTAGTAACTCCTATATTCTGAACTTAACTTCTATTCTCTCTCTGACTTAAGGCACAGGAGTCAAGATCAGAATGCAGGCATTACGAATGAACGCCCAGTTAATGGGAGTTTTGCCACTGATGTCCAGGGCGTCAGCATTCCTCCTGTTAAGTCTCTCAACATCTCTGCAAAGAAGTTACTTATCTCCATTTTAATCACTGTACCTCTATTTAAGGCTATGTCTACACTACAGTTTGTGTCGGAATAACTTATGTCACTCTGGAGGGGTGACTAAATCTCATCCACACACACCAAGTGACATACGATATAGTGACATAAGCACCGGTGTGCACAGTGCTATGTTGGCAGGAGAGCTTCTCTGCTGACAGAGCTGCTTCTGCTAGCAGGGGCTGGAGCAGTTAAGCCAACAGGAGAAGTTCTCTCCCACCAGCTTAGAGCGGCTACGTTAGAGAGTTTACAATGGCGCGGCTGCATCGGTGTAGCTGTGCCGCTGTAAACTCTCTAGTGTAGCCATGCCCTTAACGGGTGAAATATTGACCCCTGTGACATCCGTGGCAAAACTCCCATTAACTTCAATGGGGCCAGGGTTTCATCTTACGCTTGGAAAGTGCTTTAGCATCCTCTGCTGAAAGGTGCTTTATTAGAGCAGAAGAGGAGGGTAAGTATGGTTGAAGGGCAAATGGATCTCTGTTGTTTAGAAGGAGGAGGAGTGTAAACAGCAGCTGAAGCTACTGTCAGAAACCAGTACTGAGGCCTAGGATGAGCTAGTCCCAAATCCACCCAAACAAGACCACACGCAGCTTTATCTAATGAATTGTGTGCAGCCATGTTCTGATATCTTCTCATTGCCATTTGCCACATCTGTAGTGTTCTCAGAAGGTGACCACTATGTAATTAGGATTATAAACAGTTTTGCAATCTCATTTGAATAAAAAATTTCATGCTCTAGGGCATAAGCCAATCTCTGATTGATGGGGGTTAGGAAGAAACCTATGGTGGCTCCTGGCTTTGACCAGGAGTAGCTAACACATTTTAATCGTGACTTGCCTCAGTCTGTGTTAGGTGCTAAAATGTGCTTAACGTTGTGTTAGTGAACATGTTTTCCAAGACAATCCCAGTGTGGACAGGGCCTGAGTTGATGGGAGAGGGTTTTAAGTGAATATTTGTTCAGTTTGTTTTTATATCTGTAGGGTTTTAAAAGTGTCTGTGTGTTCAGAGCCATGAAGGGGTGTGTTTTAGATAAATCTAAATAAAGAATACAAAGGAATTGAGGGGCTGTGCAACACTGGAAAGAGGCAAACACGAGAATTATTCATCCACAGCAAGGCAGACTCTCTAGACCAGGGTTTCTCAACCAATGGATCGGGACCCAAAATTGGGTTGCCAGAACATTTTGAAGAGTAGCATGGCAGCTCCTGTCTCGCAGGGCTGGCTGGGGCTCATCTCCCTCCTGCAGGCCACTGCAACCTAGGGCGTCCCAGAGCCACTCAGGTTTGGCCCAGCCGTTATGATGACAGGAGTCAGGGTAGGCCAAATCTGAGTGAGTGACACTGCAACCCCATGAGGCAGGTCATAACTCCACTCACACAAATTTGATCCAAGGCCAAACCTGAGCAGTGCTGCAACCCCAGAGGTTGCAACGCCCAGAGCGGAGAGCGAAGCCCAGCCAGCCCCAAAAGGAAGGAGTTGTCACTGTGGGGTGAGTGAGTGCCAGGCAGGACCCAACTCCCCCGAGGGGCAGGACCCACTGAAACCACCCCAGGACCCCACCCCGAGACTTATTTACTGGGTTGTGATAGGCCATAAATATTTACAAATGGGTCCTGAGCTCAAAAAGATTGAGAACCACTGCTATAGAAAGCTGGACTGTCTCCTCAGGGAAATGGTGGAATCCTCATTGGTCCTGATCCTGTAACATGCATGTTAAGTAGTATTACCCATGCAAATAGTCCCACTGAATGCAATGGGGCCACTCGTGCGAGTAACGCTACTCATTTGTGTGTTTGAAGGATCTGGCTCATAGCTAGTCATGTAACAGCAGACTGGAAAAAGCAGGGGAGAACATCCTGTAAGATGGATGGGCAAACTAACCTTTCATGGTGATTCTATCATTCGGTGCAATCTTCTGGCCAGATGTGATGAAGTGGGAATGTTCTTAATGTTTTGTCTGAACACTGTGTGTATGCCTCAGTTTCCCCTATGTGTTACTCAAGTATCTAGGTGGTGGGACAAGGGTGTGTGATCATTGCAGAGACCCCAAGAGGGCAGGTGTGATTGTTGTCTGGCTGGCTGGGCACATGCCAATGGCCGACACTATATCTGGAGGTGTTGAAGGTGCCAGCCAGGTGACCTATTTGCTGGGGAAAGAGACAAAGGATGAAGGCAGGGCAGGGGGTCATGACTGAGGCTGGGCTGCTGGAAGCTGGTCAGTCTCCTGGTTTGGGACTCGGGGGCAGAGCTCTGGGCTCTGGATTCCACCCCTTCCCCCCAAGATGGACTTTGCTGTAACTTCCTGCTTTCTGTGCTAACAAGATCTGTTCTGCATTGTGTTCCCGATGCCTAATAAACCATTCTGTGTCCCAATGCTGGCTGAGAGTCACTGCTGACTGTGACGTTGGGGCGGATGGCCCTTTGTGGGGCCTGTAATGCTTCCCCGGGTGTCCCATTCAGGTGGACTCCCTGCGGGAAGCTCACGTTGTGACCAGAGATGCTGAACACGCCGAGGTCAGACCAAGGAGGCACTGAAGCTGAGGAGGCTTCTTGCCCTCATGAGAGTGTGCCCTGAGGGGAGACATACTACACTAAGGTCCTGCCTGACTTCATTCCGAGCAGTTCCAGAGCACCGAGACTGTGACTCCGGGACACCAGTAGATGGTGATTACGGTTTAATTAAATGATCAGCTCTCTGGACTCATTAAATGATTCTCTTCTGTCAATAAAAGTGTGTTAGAAACTAGCATGGGATGAGGTAGAAAGCATTGCTGCCCATTTAACCCCCTTTTCATGAGATCCTGGATTTGGCCTTCTTCGTCCTTTAATTCCTGTCACCTTTTGCACAGAAACCTAGGGCATTTCTGATTTCCCTTCAGCCTGAAATAATGTCTCTTCCTGTATAGCTCTGGTTCTTCCCCTTGTGCGTGGGTGGGAAGCTCTTATTTCAGAATCCTTTAAATAACCAGAGTAAATGCAAACTCCAACACACACACACACCCTTTCTAAACAAGCAAATATTTTCCCTAAGAATAATTCCTAGGTAACCTTTTGTCAGGAAAACACAAATGTCGTATCGTGATTGGAAACACTTCTCTCATGTTGACAAAAAGAAAAAGGCCGTGCTTCAGAATGGTTTTGGAAATGTCAAGTGGGCGACTGCACAGCATGAATTATAAAAGCCAGTGAAAGGCAGAGAAACAACATGTGAACAATTATTACACTGAAATAGCTGGTAATTCATTGTGTACATAACAAATCCTTCTGCCAAGCTGCGAAATGATCTTTAGCTTAATTTAATTGCGCAGTCAATAGTTTTCTATGCAATGGGTCGAAATCTGATGGGGCAACCTCATTTGGTCAGCGGGAGATTCCAGCTGTGAACGTGGCTGGCAGCCACAGTTCCTCAGATTTTGAGCTCATGTCAATGATTTGCACTAGCTCTACCTTGAGTAGATTTTGCCATGTTCTGGGTAGGGTGACCAGACAGCAAATGTGAAAAATCGGGACGGGGATGGGGGGTAATAGGAGACTATAGACGAAAAAGACCCAAAAATCGGGACTGTCCCTATAAAATCGAGACATCTGGTCACCCTAGTTCTGGGGAATTTTAGGATTCTCTTATGCAAAGAATTGGATTGTTAGGGAAACCAATATTTGGGGTCCCATGGACTGGGGAACAGTTCCCAAGATGAGGATCTCTAGCTATTGGCTTCCTTTAACAGTGAAATCCAGTGCCGGTCTAAGGGTAGTAGCAAGGTGGTAGCATTTGTCTGAAACTCCCCACCCTGTGAGCAGGGATTAATCCTTCTTGGAAAGAGTTAAGTAGGATCTGCTCACTGAGCGAGGTAGGTGGTGTGGGTCGAACAATCCTGTGGTAGGAAGCCTAGGAGCAGCCAAGTTTGAGCAGAAGGCATGAGCTGAGCTTTATCCTACTGTTGTGGTCAAAGCCCAGACAGGCAGTGAGTTTGCACTTTACATGGTGGGGAGGGGTGTGATACAGTGGACCCAGACACCTGCAGGTCAACTGCTACCCAAACAAATAGTGCCAGTAAATCAAGGCAAAGAATTTTCTACAGGCTGAGAAACGGCTTTCCTTTGAGACTCCAGATTCAGTATCAAAGTGAGACAGTCCCTAGGTAAATGGGCAGCACAACCTGTGAACCAGGGTGTGGGGGATTCTGCACTAGAAGGTTGCATGGGGAACACAAACTATCTTCAGCATGTGGTCCTGCTCTTGCTCCCATTGGCATCCATTGGTGCAGGACTGGGTTCTTTGTGAGCCTTATCTGGGGAACCCTAGTCCTAATCTCAAATTCCAGCCCTTCAGCACCATTGAGCTATGACGCAATACACATTTCCAAATGGTGTCGTGATAAGCCCCCTGTTCCGTAGGTGATGGTGCCTGACAACGGCACCAGGAAGGAAATTAGCTACCACTCCAGAATGAAAGAAGCTCCTTTTTGTGGGAATTGGAGCCAGCTGTTTGCTGACAAAGCAATTCCTCACCAATCAGCAACACATGCCAGCCTTCCCCTAGCCTCCACCAGGAGACTCAGGGCCAGCAAGGACAAACTTGCAGAGAGCCTGGCTTTTGAGCATGAATTTCCAGATGGAAGAAGAGGGATTTATTCTCTAGCCAAAAGCTTGGTATTAAGGGAGCACTGTAGTGAGTCGGTGTGGCTCCCCTCCTGCCCGGCAGAGGGAACTCCCTTGCCAACCCCCCAGTGGGCGGAGCTTCCACCATCAGTCCCCGCCCCCCGGAAGTCAAGGGGCGGGGCAGGAAGTAGAAAAGGAGGGCACCAAAGCTCAGTCAGAGGGCAGCTGCCGCCGCGAGCCGATGTGCCGGTGGGAGCTCCTGGTTGGGAGCCCTCCTCAGCCTGAGCTTCCCCGTGCCCACTACGACGAGGAGCCCCCGGAGCCGGTACTGGGAGGAGCCCCCAGGCTTGCCTAGCACCCGCTATGACGAGGAGCCCCCAGGCTTGCCGAGCGCCCGCTACGACGAGGAGCCCCCCGGCCCTGCTGTTACCCGGAGGAGCCGCCCGAGCAGTCCTGGCCCAACTTCCCGGAGGAGCTGCCGGACCTGCCACCAAGCCCGGGTCCAGAGGAGCCGATGCAGACGGACTGGCCCGAACCCAGTGCGACCGACGAGGTAGGCCCTGAGGGGGGAATGGAATGTAGCCCGGGGGTAGCCGACCCCTGTCAGGCTGCGGGCACTGATGTGCCCATGTCAGTGTGTTGCGGCCAGGATCCCCACTGACTGCCGCAGATCCACGCCGCTGCTAGGGCCCCGGGCTGGGACAGAGTGGAGTGGGTGGGCCTGTGTCCCCCCTGCCACCCCACTCACGGGTGGCAGTCTTCCCCCCTCACACCAGCACCCCGACCCAAAGGTCTGGACTTACTGGTTGTTTGCTCAGCTCCTGACTGAGGACCTGAGTCCCTGAACTTGAACTGCTGCTCAGCCCTGCCCGAGGGTCTGAGCCCTGTATCTTGTTGCTGCCCCGCCCTGAGCTAGGGCCTGGGCCTACTTTGTACTGCTGTTGCCCAGCCCCTTGCTCCAGAGGGCCTGGGCCTCCTAACGTTGTTCCCTGTCACTCAAGCAGACTAACAGGAGACAAGAAGTGAGTCGGAGTGGCTCCCCTCCTGCCCGCTGGAGGGTCGAGCCCCGACCAACTGATTACAAGCACCTATAGTTGTGAGCCTTTTAGCCCCGGAGTTCTCCCTCCTTGGAAGGGAATCGGAGAGTCAGAGTCCTCACCTTCTTAAACCAGTTCAATATATTGTTGCCATTCCATTTAGTGAATCAGAACAGTGGCATTTGTACCATGACATGTTGGAACTCGCTGTGACATTTAAATTGTGCGATCCCCTCCTTTTCTTTTTCTATTTACCACCTCCCACGCACCCCTCAGCGGTGCATGCAAGGGTGCTGTGATATGTGCACAATGCAACATTCATTGCCCAGGCTGTGGCACATAACATTAATGGGATGAAGTTTGTCATGGGATTTGCACCAGAGACTGACTGCTCCATTAGCGCCCACCGTTATCCGAGGGGGAGCTTCATAGCTGAGTGACTGCTTGCTGCATGGGTAACACACCAGTGGTCCTGTGTGACCTCATCTTCCCAACTCCCCCATTTGTCTGCCTGCCTTTATTTGCCATTTATACACAACCCATTAAACTGCATCCTTTGAATTCACAAAGCTGAACTGGATGCACCTGGGAAACATCACATACCCTCCCATTGTGCATCTTGTTTGCCTTTAACAACCAATGAGTGGGAAGGGGACATTTTTGAAGACACATACTTGGATGGAGTTAGTCCTTTTCTCCCATGGTAACAAATCTTGTCTTACGCTTGTTAACTTTTACTGACACAGGATTGAAGAAGCAAAGAAAAAGGGAATGTAGTGGAGAGTCTGAGAAGAAGAGGGAGGGTCCAAATTCATCCGTGGTGTAACCGTCTTGAGTCAAGTGGAATATTTTTGTTCCAGATAAGCCTCCATACACAGTCGTCAGCTGTGTTGTTGAACCTTAATCAAACAGAAAATCTCTGGGTGAAGGGATTGAACCGTGTGCATGGGTATAGACCACTGCTATAATGGGTGACAATGTAATAGGCGCATAATTCCAGGAGTGTGAGAGATGTGTCATGGGCTGTTCGTAGTGTTACAGAGCAACTTGTGATGACCTTTGAGCATATAAAATAATAAAGGGAGTCACTGTACAGTCATGCACCTGCCTCATACTGATCCCCTGTGGAATTTACTAGTCAAATGCAAATATTCTCAAGCCAATTGCAATACGCAATAGGGAGCATCAGAACATGGGTAATCAGAACAGTACCTCTAATCCATGGGAGGCACCTTTTAAACATATTGCTCTCCATGCTTTGGCCAAAGGCCTTGCAAATCCCACTTAGGGGATCTTGCCTCTTGCTATAATATGAGTGTGATATCAGTGCCTTGCAGTGTGTCCAGTCAGTGGGGAACAAGCTTGGAGCCCACACTCCAGGATTCCAGAGATCCCTACGTGACGAGGGCTTGCCCTAGAGTTAGTGTGTGCGCTCTGCAATTCACTGTTAACGTTATTTCTAGCTGCTTTTCCCGCCATAATAAATGGGGAGTGTTTTTAAAGGAATTAATGAAAGACTTAAATAGTAAATCAAAATTTTCAATGCATTTCACCTTCTCTGCTTCAATATTTTCAAGACTACTAGGAAAGCAAATGCAGACACAGGAAATAAGGAACAGATGCACAAGTGCATTGTGGGATATATAAATTAACATGCAAGTGAGTGGACGTGTATGTAGCAATAAGGAGTAATAAGACCACACATGTGCCATTGACACAGGGCTGTAATTTCACATGCTGCCAACACGCTAGTGTACCATAGCAGAGCAAACACTGTTCTGTCATTGGCCCTGGTAAGCCTGAAGCCAGGTGCATTGGCTAAAAGTACTTAGCCCTTTGCAGACATTAGCTAATCAGTTATCACACTGGACTCCCACAACTGAGCAAACTTTACAAGGGGCTCACAGACAGACAAGTTCAGTGTGATTTGCCCAAAGCAGCTCACGGAGTGGGTCTCAGAGCTGTAGGCATTCCAGTCTCCCAGCCCTGTTCTCAGGACACTAGACTGTTTCTCTCCCTCAGGACCAAATCCTGTTTCTCTTTTGCAAACACTAAGCACATGAGACATCCCCAATGGCAGGGATTGGAACACCAGTGCAGTCATTCTGTTGCTGCTATTCCAGCCCATGGGCCACAGCGTGGCCTGCACTTCCTTCACCCCCATCCCCAAGACAAGCAGCGCTTCACCCCTAAACTGTGCTGATCTCCCAAGATCCAGGGAGCTGTAGCCTGTTCTATAGCTAAGTATTCCTCACTGGGGGGTTGTGCTAAGTAACATTGTGAATCATGAGTGAGTAAAGTGAGGGAAGTGACAGAGACCAAGAGATAGTCACTCAGAGGCCCCCTATTTCTGGCCCTGACACTCATGAATGTGTCACCCTCCCTTGCTCCATATAGCAGATTTCCCCAGCATGTGCTGTGATGAAGGTGACGCGTGACACGTGTCTGCATGTGGAGTGGGGTTGCGGGGAGCTGTGAGAGGCGGATATTCCACTGGGGCCTAAACATGCAGTAGAAATCCCAGAATGAAAAGGGGGGAGGGGTGCTCAAAAGGAAAGGGAGGAGGATAAAGAAAGCAGCAGCAGTGAGTCCCCATTGGTTGTGGGGTGGGGGGGGGGAGATGGTGAGGGGGGTTCTTCTGGTGAAGGAGCCATAACAGTTTCTAATGATCTCCAGCTGAGGGAATGAAAATCCTGCTCTGGGATTCATTAATCTGAGTAAAGGCCTCCAGTCCTTTTGTAGGGAGTTTGGGTTATTGGAGGGATCAATTAAAAACCCAGAGGGGGGAGAGTGGGATTATTTTAACATCTGGTCTGTGAAATACTAGTACCTTGTTTGGAACAGTGGCTGGCCGGTCTGACTGTGCAGGCATGTCTTGGTCTTCCGGGGGTGGCATGTGGGGGAATAACATTGGTGGCAACAGCAAGATTAGAGCGGGCATGAAGCAAACACCCAAAGCAGTCAGGGAATGTGAAACTAAAGAAAAGCCTCCTATCCTAACTTACTGTTGGTGCAACTCCATGAGCTCTAGGATGGGGGATCATAACCCCTGTAAGGTAAATCTTGTCCCGTTTTCCTCCATATCGCCATGCCCCTCCACGCACACCGTCCATCACTTTTAGAACTGAAACCTGACGCTTCGGGCCAGTCATTAGTCAGACAGATGCTGTCTGGCCTGTGAAGAGGAATGGGGGAGGCAGGAACTTAATGGGAATTGAGCCTCAGTGATTTGCTCAGAGGCAGCCTTTGGCCGATACACAAAGCCCATTTCAGGAAGCCACCGAACTGCAGGTCCTTATTCCATGGGAAGAGATTGGAGAGTGAGGGCAGTGGGGTCAGTCCATTCGTTTGCCAGGCCTCACACTGGAGCTCCTCAAGGGAGCTATGGGAGCCTTTTATTCAAAAGCCCCCAACCACTCTGCTGGTTTCAGGTCTGGGCCTCTCTCACCCAGTTCCAAGTGAATCCCTGGCTTCCAGGGAAGATTTATGGTTCCCTTTGAAACCATGCAGCAGCTAGCAGTTTCCAATAAGTATCATTTTAAGCCAAACCCCAGACTGAGGGTATGAACCCACACACCCTGAAAAACAAGGGCGGGGGTGGGCAGGGACAGGGGTTTGCACAAAGCCCTGCAAACTGACACGTGTCACAGAATCATAGAATCATAGAATACCAGGGTTGGAAGGGACCTCAGGAGGTCATCTAGTCCAACCCCCTGCTCAAAGCAGGACCAATCCCCAACTAAATCATCCCAGCCAGGGCTTTGTCAAGCCTGACCTTAAAAACCCCTAAGGAAGAAGATTCCACCACCTCCCTAGGTAACCCCTTCCAATGCTTCACTACCCTCCTAGTGAAAAAGATTTTCCTAATATTCAACCTAAACCTCCCACATTGCAGCTTGAGACCATTGCTACTTGTTCTGTCATCTGGTATCACTGAGAATAGTCTAGAGCCATCCTCTTTGGAACCCCCTTTCAGGTAGTTGCTCTGCATCCTCTGGCAACCATGCTCCTCTCCCTGCCCCACCTCACCTCACCTCCGCCTCTTCCCCTGAGTGTGCCACGTCCCCACTTCTCCTCCCAGTGCTTGCCGCTGCAAAACAAGCTCCGGGAGGGAAGAGGGAGGAGCAGGAACATGGCACGCTCAGGGGAGGAGGCAGGGAAGAGGCAGGGCCGGGGCGGGGACTTGGGGAAGGGGTTGGAATAGGGGCAGGGAGCGGGCAGAGTTGGGGTGGGGAGGTTGGGTAAGGAGTTGGAAGGGGGCAGGGGTGGAGTCGGGGTGGGCCGGGGACAGCGGGGTCAAGCACCCACCGGCGCCAGCAGAAGTCGGCGCCTATGCTCTCTACTTCTCTCCCCCGAGCCCTGGTTGGGTAGTGTAAGGTGATGAGTCATTCCTGTGCCAGGCTCCAGCCAATCCACAAGCTAGGAACTGGTCTGGTGACTCTCAGGGCAGGTATATAAGCCTCACAAGAGGCCTAGCAGCTCAGTCTGCTCAATGTCACGCCAAGGTTTGGAGCTCTTCCCTGCCTGACAGTGGCAACAGACTCCTCAAACATTAGCCTATTCCAGACCTGTTCCTAGTCCTACTCCAGGCTTGCTCTCACTCTGGCCTTGCTCCAACCCTGCTCTGGAAATCCTGATTCTGGCTCTGGCCCCACAGCTCTGACCATGCAGCCTGACCATCCCCATCATGGCTTCTGGTAGGAAACGTTAACCCTGTCCTGTTGCTAGCTGTACTCTCATTGGACGATGGGAAGGCCATTCTATAAGAGACCGGGGGAAGGGGGGTGTGTGCCTGAGTATGTAGTCATTAGGTTTGCACTGCATTTCACTCAAGAATCAGCCTCTGCTCTGAAAGCTGGTGGGTTGAAGCTGGAGGAGCCATTGGACTGCACGGTCACTGATGGAGTTAGAGCTCTGTTGTTAAGCACCTTGGATTTATTCATTCTACTTGCATTGACTGTGCCGTTAATGACAGTGTTGTTCTGGCCATGCAGATGAAGTTGTTGGACTAGCTCTGTGACTCTGGGTAAGTTCCCAGCTCCCCAAAGGCTGTAAGAGGGTTTGCCACCCAAAGCAAGGGGTAAGAGTTTGGAACAACCTTTATTTGTGGGGGGAGCCCCTCACACACTTCCAGTGACATTCAGACTAATGCGCACACACACAAGCTCGCTCTCCTTCATGGATCCTCCTCCTTTCTGTCTCGCATCGAGCTCTTCTTCACCTTGCTGTCAGGTCCTGGATGTATTGGCTTTTCTTCTCCTCGGACCTCTTTCCCCACGCAGCTGCACATTCTTTGTATGTTTCACAACTCACTCTCTCCAGGCCCTTGACATCAGGTGGGTTTGATAGATTCTCTGCCCCCAAAGGGATGGCTGTCCCTCCCTGGCCAAGCGCTTTGCCAGGCAGAGTTAAAAAGAGGGGCTGTTGCTATGGGGCCCTTCGCGTGCCAGCTCTCAACAAACACAAACAGTATGGAAAGTAAATAGCAACTTTTGCTCCCACCCTTCTTAAGCACAGACCAATATTTAGCCTGAAGAGAGGTCACTGTTTCCATTCTGAGAAGGCCATTTTGTGTCACACCCTGACGCATCTTGGAAGGAGGAAAAAACTCTACTCCCTTTTTCTGTCTCCCCTCTCCACCCTTCCCCCACACTTTTTGTGGCCTCTAGAATATCGTGACCAACACCCACAAGGCTTAGGGTGACCAGATGTCCTGATTTTATAGGGACAGTCCCGATATTTGGGGCTTTTTCTTATATGGGCACCTATTACCCCCACCCCCACTCCTGATTTTTCACACTTGCTATCTGGTCACCCTAACAAGGCTAGAATAGCTAACCCGGGGCGCTAGAATAATTTGTATAGTGGGGGTGCTGAGAGTCATTGAACTAATCTGTAAACTCTGTCTATGATGGAAACCTCTTCAAGATGGGGTGTGGCAGCACCCTTAGTTCCAGCAACTCCGATCTAACCTTTTCCTCTTTGAAAGCTGAGCCCCTGAGGTTAGTCTCATGTCAGACTCCATATTTTCCCTGAGCTAGTCAAGGGAATATTTAGCGAAGGAGAGCAATCTTTTATTAAAGATAGGCCAGAACCATCTCTGGATCTGGATCCAGGTTGGAGCTTGCTAAGCCAAGTCCAAATGCCAATTTCCATCACCCTGAAATCGGTGACAATTCAGATTTGCAATCCCAATGTTTAGGATTGCACAGGTCCAGGCCAGGTCTGGCCTGTTCTCTTTGCAAGATGAGAAGTTTGTATCTGGATCTGCAGTTGGGATTGAGGCTTCTTGTCTTCTGCTATGTTATATAGACCCTTTCATCCAAATGGATCCCAAAGTGCTTTATAAACCTATATAAAGGTTTATAACTATCCCTCTATCCATTGCTGCGACGACGCTACTAGTGGGGAGCATTGCAGATCCAGAAGAACACCCCCCCTCCCCCAATGATGCTAAAGAGTTTCATTCATGAGATGAAGAACCAGTTGCATCCAGTTGTAATTTTAGGGGGAATTTAAGGTAGGCAGAATGTAAGTATCCCAACTGGAATGTTCCAAGAACAGAGTAGCACCCCCCTCTTGTCATGGGATTTTCATTGTCCTGGCATGGTCGGGACCTTGATCTCACCTGTCCTCCAAAAGACTTCACCCCCAGCAGCACAGTGCCTCCCACTAGCATGCTGGGACATGGTTCTAACAGGGAGTCAGAGAGAAGAGCGCCACCTACTGTGAAGCATCAACAAGCTTCTTGTCAGTCTCATGGCATACAGAACCATGGTCTCAGTGCCTAGGGCACTGGGCTCAAGTCCCTGTTCTTCCCCAAACCTCCTCTGTGACTGTGGGCAAGTCACATAGGCTCAGATCCACAAAGGTATTTAGGTTCCTAATTTCAATGGAAGTTGAAAGAGCCTGTTTTGTTTCTCCTCAGAGGCTATAAACAGTGTAACAGGTATAAGGCACCACACAGCCTTTTCTGAGCAAGCACATTTATTCTTCAGGTAAAAGCATTACAGAGAAAACAGTTCAACAATAAAAGAACCTACACAAGTGCTAACAAGCTTACCGGAGATCACCCCCAACTCCAACAAGGATTCTGGTCAGTGAACAGTCCTTCAGACCCCATCCAAGGGGTTTTTCCAAGCTCACAAGTTCATAACAACTGTTAGCTCAGAACAAGCACCCCCATAAATCTGAAAATCACTCCTTTATGCAGTTTGAGCCTTTGGTCCCATCCTCATGTAACAAGTGATCAGCAGACAGTGGGTTTCTCCTCAGGGGGCAGCTTCATTTTTTAATACGAGCTGCTAAAATACTTAATTCTGTAAGATATAATTTAGTTCAATAAGGTTTGGCCAGGAAATTGCCATACCCATCACAATAAGTATCATTCACAGATAGTCAACTGCTTCCCTTCGCTCTTAGGATCCCTTATAAAATAGGGTGACTGGGAATTTCTGAGCCTCTCTGAATGGGCTTGTTTGAGTCTGTTGACCCAAAACCAAACCTCATGAGTGTAGCAGGCTCAATGCCACCATGTAATTGATGTTCATGTTGCCAGGTGATTGTGCTACAACTGCAGCCCAGAAGAACTCGTGCTCCAGGAACCCATCCCAAGAGCAAAGGTGGTAGCAGAGGGCTGATGACACTGGTGTGTGACAGGACATGAAGAGCCCACAATTTGGGAGGTGAACTCTGAGAGTGGTAGGAGGGTCTCTACAGCAGGTGGCCTTCCAGAAACCCTTTATGGAACATCATGAAAGAGAAGTCAAGAGAGTTCTCCATGCTGACAGCCCCTCTCAATCACCCATGCTTCATCCTCATAGCATGAACTCTACTGTGCTAAGCATCATGATATGTATGTTACTATGTAAACACAGTGTGATGCAATCAGAGTTTGACGAAACTATGAGTCTAGAACCTGAACAAGACCCATATTTCTTTGGATGTATTCACCCTATAAAATACCATTTCCCCCAATTCCTATCCTCCCTACTCAAATGGATCGAACTAGAGCCTCTTCTTTCTTCAGTGTCCAAGACATCACTTAGCAAAGATCTCTGAGATGCTTAGGGCCTGAAAGGTGCTAGAGAGAACCAAATCGTGTGTTTTTCATAGATTTTTTTTTGTCCCAAAACCCGTTGCCAGAGCTAGACAACACAGTTACAGTATTAAATAGCAGGAGAGGGAGGGAAGGGGGTGGGGAGTGTGTTAAGAAGCACTGGTATGGTAGTAAAGATACACCATGTTTTCAAAAGAGAGTTAGAGAATAAGTGAAGAATTGGAGAATCAGAGAAGCCAAGAGATATAGGAAGGGTACGCTAGACTTTAAGAGCTGCAAAGGAGAAGACTCTTGCACCAATAATGCCAAGATGGTGAGGAGGAAGTGAAGGGCTACCAAGGGTATATCTGAGTAGAGAGTGTGGGAGGGCTGTAAAAAGATGTCAGACCCTAATTCTCCTTTCTCTGGGATATTACACCCCTGTAACTCCATTGTCTTCTGTGGGGTTGCTCTGGATTTTCACTGTGTCCGTGAGAGGGGAATCAGGCTCCGGGATCTTGAGAGAGGTGGGATTATCTCTGTCATGAAAGATTTTTAAAAACAAGGAGGGCAGTTTTGATCTGGACCTTGACATGAGCAGGGAGGGGAGCCAGTGGAGTTGTTGGAGGCCGGGTTTGATGGCCAGAGATAGCAAGCACTGACACACAGCATGACCCTTGCTGCACAACTTCAGAAAACTGGTTCGCAATAATCTGTTGTCCAGTGCAGCATTGGAAACCCGATCTTAGAAAACTCCAGTATCAGCTCTCGATTTCAGTAGTTGTTATTATCCGTATGCTAAACAATACCAGTGCCTTATTGAAAGCATATTTGCAGAGGTTTAACAGCAATTAAATGCACATGCATCTCTCACATGAGAGTTTAGGCTCTGGGAATATGGTTTTAATAATCGAGTGGTATTTAGTTTACATGCCGTGAGTGTGATATTAAATCTAAATGAAAACCTCATTGGAGATGCCTATTTTTAAAGTGTTGTGGCCTTTGCAGCTGGAAGCAGGATCCATGGGTAAGATGTGAGAACTGCTTTGGAGGTGCTCAGACTGGTAAATGTGTGAGGATCACACACAAGTGTAACTAACCTGCATAAATATAAGGGCACGCTGGTCATGAGTGGGGATTGAACCCAGAAATGTTCCTCACCCAAAGCACAGGACTTGAGTCTGAACTAAAGTAGTGCAGGCTAGTAAAAGGCTGTTGAAATCACTGTGAGCTGCCACTAGAGGGAGACATGATCACATGCACTATGGTAGATTCAGCTAGACCACTCTCTCACTAGTCCCTGCTGGCCACAGTGACTTTAACAGCCTGGTAAAAATTCCATCCATTTTGCCTCGCTCCCTCTTGTAATTTTTCATTTTGGGGATGTCTCTGCACATCCCGGCTCTGGACTAGAGAGGAAGCAGGAGGCGCAATCTGGCTGGAAGCAGGCAATCCGGGAAAGCTCACCAGACAGCCCTTCTCAGGAGAGGTTCAGCCCCATTTTAGCAGACCAAAGAAGTTCTAAACTGGTTCTGAGTGCAGTCTCCATTCTAGTTCACAGAAGCTGCTGGTGCTCAGCACCTTTCAGGACCAGGCCCACAGTTGAGGTGCAGGCATCTGTTCTTTGGGTGCTCATCTAAAACAAGTCTCTGAAAGCCCTGAGATTTGTCTGTTGTGAAAACACACTTCCCTGATCCCTGGGGTTACAGAGTGTGGAATCAGAAATCCTAGCTCTTTAAAATTCCTCCAGTCCTGGAGGAAGGAGCTCAGGGTAACTCAGTGGAATTCACCCTGCAGGTAGGAAATCCTCTGTAGGACAGGAAAAATTTTAAAGGACTCCCAGAAGTAGTGTGAGCTAGTGATTAAGGCACTTAACTCAGAGTCAGGAGGCTTGGGTTCTCCTTCTGACTCTTCCAGTGAGAGCAACCTTCAGGAAATCACTTTGTCTCTCTGTGCCTCAGTTTCCCCGCCCACCCTGTATCTGTTTTGTGTATTTAGAGGGTAGGCTTTAGATGGGGGGGAGACTGTCTCTTACTATGTGTTTGTAGAGTGCCTGGCACCATAGGTGCCAACTCCGTTGGTGCTTCGGGGCTGGAGCACCCACAGAAAAAAATAGTGGGTGTTCAGTACCCACCAGAAGCCCCACAGATCAGTGCCTCCCCATATATCTTCCCCCCCCCCAGCATCTCCTGCCCGCTGGTGATCAGCTGTTCAGCGGTGTTCAGGAGGTGCTTGGGGTACAGAGAGGGAAGAGTGGGGGCAGGAAGGGGGAGGGGGCGGGAAGAAGTGAGGGAGGGGCTTGGAAGAACGGGTGGAGTGGGGGGTCAAGCATCCCCTGGGATCTGAGTAAGTCAGTGCCTATGCCTTGGCACAGCAGGGTCTCAATCTCAGCTGGGGGCTTGGGAGTGCTAAAGTAATACAAATAATAAAAAACAACAAGCCTTCTTGTCTCCATGTGTAGGCGAGTGAGGTTTCAGAAGATAATGCCTATCAATACGCTGTTCCTTGGAAGCCTTAAATCAAGGCTGGATATCTGTCTAAAAAAGATGCTCTAGCTCAGCCAGGAGTGATGAGCTTGATGCAGAAATTACTGGGTGAGCTTCTCTGGCCTGTGCTATGCAGGAGGTCAGACTAGATGACCATAATGGTCCCTTCTGGTCTTAAAATTCATGACCACTGCTTAGAGTTAATTTCTTTGCCATATATTGCGTTGAGGACTTTCCTGCAAGGGAAGTTGCTGTGGGAATAAAGGGGCTGAGATTAAACGGTACCTTCTCTTCTCAATAATAAAAACTGAGCCGATTGGCCTGTGCTGAGTTTTTCTGCCTAAGAGCCATGCCTGGCTAATGTCAATGTTTACCTAGGAGATAGCAGAGCTGTCAGGATACACTCCATGTGGCCACACATGGAAACACAGACAGGATTCCTTGGCTCAGAAGGATGCCTGAAGGAGGGGCGGGGGTTACAATCACAGCAAAAAAAAAACCCCAACAAATCACAGTCACACAGCCAGCTAATGCAACCGCTCCTGTTTTTACTTAGCAATTTACATCCCTGGCTCCCTTCCTTAATTCATCCATTATTAATCTTCAAAAAATATCTCCCAGTTCTGCCGAGACAGTAAATCAGAGGCTCTTTGAAGATGTTGGGCTGCAGAACAGCAACAGATACAGTTTTTGAAATAAACATTTTAGGGATGAATTCTCCCTTTGATGTGTGGCATGCAACCCCCATCCTACACACCACTGAGATTAACACACTACTTTCTGCTAACACACTGACACTGTGTTAATGGACATAGCAGAGTTCCAAGCATGACATAAATGTACCACACACACACACACACACACACACACACACAATACTATGTTAAAAGAACATTATTAAGGTTGCAAAGTCAAGCACTCAAAAAAAATGGCAGCAGCACCTCCTAGTTCTATGCAGGGCTAATGGTCAGTCATGACTCAGAGGGAGAGTGCCACTTGCAAAGTTGACATCACATCATGCAATATCCAGGCTTTTCCTTTAAGAATTCACATCCATGTACTGACCTGGACTGACCCTGATTAATTGATATGAACTGACAGGCTCTCAGCAGGAGATAGGAGAACTGTGAGCTTATTGTCTGAGCTGCAAGCTGATGCCCACTCTGTCTGCAGGACAGCCTGAAACTGGGAGCATGAAGTTAAGGGCTGGTCTACACTAAGGGGAAAAATCGATATAAGATACGCAACTTCAGCTACGTGAATAACGTAGCTGAAGTCGAAGTATCTTATATCGATAACTTACCCGTCCTCACGGCACGGGATCGATGTCCGGGGCTCTCCATGTCGACGCCGCCACCGCCGTTCGCGGCGGTGGAGTTCCGGAATCGATAGAAGCGCGTTCGGGGATCGATATATCGCGTCTAGATGAGACGCGATATATCGATCCCTGAAAAATCGATCGCTACCCGCCGATATGGCGGGTAGTGTAGACGTAGCCGGGAGGTGAGATTCCATGAAGCACTGTGTTAGGGAAAGTCACTGCTTCTCATTAATATTCTTAATGGTCAAGCACCCGTGTATTCTGCAGTATGTTGGCCACAGAATTGGGCTTCTAGAATCCAAAATTTCATTTTAAAAGATGTTTCTAGCTCTTATGGTCATGAAAAACAAATCTTGAAGATATGACCTGAGTGTAATTGATACAGTGTTGTCTTCCTGAGTCTGCAGAGAGCCTGAAAAACAGCTCTGAGAGTGATGAACTTTTTCCATCTCAAAAAGCTTGTTAACTCTGAAACCTAAAGATGATGATTCAGGTGTCAGTTTTGTTTAACTGTTTCACTGTTGGGCATTTTGTCAGTAACATGCAGCTGAGGTCTCAGTGCCACAATCCTAACCAGTCTCTCACACCTGCCCTGGTACCGAAAGCCCAATGTGCCCCTTGCTCGACTGCCAAAACCTCCAGCTTCCCCCCTGACAGCATTTTCAATGCAGATGCTTGTTGTCAACACAGAAATCTTTGGCATATCAAAAAATGAAAATGTGGCAACAGCTGGGCGTTGTGTGGGGAGCCCCTGGACACCACTCCAGACTGACTGGGGAGGCCCCCTGCACTGGGGACATTCCATGGTGCCATCTCTGCCAGTTACCCACCCAAGGCATAAAGGGGTGGATCATAACAAGTATCAGGCCCAAGCCTTCCAGTTCCATAACCTCCCACTCCCATTTGCCCCAGGTTATAAGAGGCCTGGCCATCCCCCAAAGCGGATAGGCGTTAGGGGGTTCACGTCGTGCTTTGAGGCAACCCACCCTGGCTTTTAGCAGTCAATCCGGTGGAGATATGTTCCCAGAATCAGCATGCACTGCAGCGAGGACAGGGTAAGTTAGAATATCAGTGGCTTATTAAATCAGTTTCTTCTTCATATTCCCTTCCTCGGCTCCCCCAAAAACAGCAAAGCAAAGGAAGGACTGAAGAAATCATCTGACGCAAATTAATTTCCTGTAAATACTGCTGAGCGAGTTTAACCAACCTCTGACATCCGACACAGTTCAAGTCCTGGTGAGACAACTTAACAAGGGGGATCCGGTGAGCTCTATAGGCCTCAGTGTGAGCTGGAAGCAAACCATGCCGAGCTGTTGTTGATTTATCTCAGGGAAGTGGAGGAAGGGGCTGGTGTTTAGACAGACGTAGGTTGTATATCACAGGCAGAAGGGCTGAGCAGAATGCAGAGTTCCCAATGGTCTGTTGTGCTTTTTTTTTCCCATTACGGTTTTAACTATCTCAAAAGAACTTTCACTCCAGCTGCTTCACAGCCTAACACTCCAAGCCGTTGAAGGCTGCATTGATTGAGGTTTGTGGATGAGATGCTCTCTGCTGAGAAATGGACTATGCATTTTCAGTCAGGCAGAGGTCAGTGAGGGATATTTGATTATGAGTGATGGCTGCAGGAGAAATGGAGACACAGAGACGTTGTGACTGGTCCCAAGTTGCAGAACTGCGAATAGAACTCACGAGTCCCAGGCCAATGCTCTAACCACTCTCTCCTTTCTCTTTTCAGATGCTTAATCATTTAGTTTTTTGCTTCTGTATCAGGAATCTTGCCGTTTCCTGCCTCGGGATTCACTAAAGCCTACAGCAAGGAGGGCTGACTTCAGTGTAATTGACACTTGTTGTGGGAGAAAAGAGCCCAGGCTGTCCTACTTCCATACAGCAGGTTAGAACACAGGAACTAACTTGCCGGTCCCATATCTGAAGAGAGGCTGGAAGGAATTTGTGGGCATTCTATTAGAGGTAGACAAACATCACTAGGTCCTGGGGGTTCCATTCAGGTGAGTATCCAGAAGTCTGGGGGCCTGATTCTCCTCTGACTTATACTAGATTTACACTGGTCTGTTGCCACTGATGTCACTTGAGTTATTCCTGATTTACATCCATGTCAGTGAGAGGAAAATCAAGCCCTGGATTCTCACCTGAACCTTAGACAAGACTCTTAGCTCTGAAAACCCTGAAAAAACTGGGTTTCTCATGAGATTTCTCACAATACCTCTCTTAGGTCAAGTTAGGAATGCAATGATAACAGCCCTTCTCAGGACATTTGAATGAACACTAGCACTAGTGCAGTGGTTCCCAAACTTTAACAACCTGTGAACCCCTTTCACAAAAATGTCAAGTCTCGTGACCCCCCTCCTAAAAATGAATATTTCCAGGGATTTTCTCCTTTACCTGAGTATAAATTATAAAAGCAGTGATCTTGGAAATACACAGTTTGTTTTTATGACATGCTTATTACGCACTGTTTATTATTATTATTATTTATCTATACAGTATTTTTATTACATTATGAAAACGGCACCACTCTTCCAAGATCTCACTTTTGTAGCTTGTATCACTTTGAATAAGTCTGTTATAAGACTAGGTTTCTATGTTTCATCAAGGAGTATCAGATGTGAAACAGCAGGAAGGTATTTAAGAAGCCAACTCAAAGAGTTCCTCCTACACAAGCATTCAGGTCTTGAGCAGTCCAGGCAAACAACGCACGTTACAACAAAGCTTAAACTTGTTCTTCATAATAATTTAAAAAATAACACTAGCTGCCTATTTCATTTTAAAAACAGCAAAAAATATCCACCTCCCTTTCCATTTCTTATAAGGAGTCTTGAAGTTTAAATCTCCTCAGTGTGATAGATAGGCTTGCTTTGATCTGCTTGGCTCTTGGAAGTCCAGGGGCTCTGGGCTGCTGGCCCCGTGCTGCCCGGGGTCCCTAGGGGCAGCTCTGTCCGCCATTAGGGATTTTTTTCCCGAGAACCTCCTGTAACATTTCATGAACCCCCAGGGTTTCACGAACCCCAGTTTGGGAACCACTGCACTAGTGGTTACAGTGTAAGCCTGGGGATGGTGTCGGAGAGAGAACATCAGGAACGTTGGCACCAATGGGTATGTTTGTGTCTGGTAGCCCAGTTTAAGACACGGGGCCAGATCCTCAAGTGGTGTGAATCAGTGTAAACTCAGCTGATGCCAGGGAACGATGCCAATTTACACTAGCTGAGGATCTGGCCCTCAGAGTTACTGAACGTTTTAGAACTTCTGTAAAAGGTCCCAGTTTGGGTGGCTATTGGTGGTCGGTATTCTCCCCAAACTGATTCTTCTGTTCTCATGCTGTAGCCACTGAGATGAACAGCAATACGTCTGCATGGGAGTAAACACCAGCCTGGTGCCTATCTCCACTAGGCAGCACGGACTCCAGTGAGAGGTAGCCACCCTCTGATCTTGACTTGCTTCAATGGGCTATCCCAGGAGCTGTCAAAAGACATTTCCCTGCTTACATTTTGCTCCCCCAGTCTCATGTGAATGCACAGAGACATTTGCACTTGGGTGGTTTGATGCCACGTTGCAACATTACAATGCCAAAGATCACAAAGCAGATGTCAGATATTGTGTTGTCACTGAAGATGTTTCAGGAGCTTTTCAGTGCCTAGCCTGCAGTATGAAGGACTATCAAAAATAGTAGGGCTGGCTTGGGAATGCCTTAACAAATCTCAGGCAGATGTTGGACTGACAGATAAAGTCAGGACAAAGCTGTACTATTGGGTTATCCGGGCAGGACAAAGCTGTAGCAAGGTGGTTACCCTGCTCCGGACCTGAAGGACTTAAAACAGCCCTGGGGGAAGGTTGTGGCTGGGAGCTGCTAAGCTAGGCTGATTGGGAAGTGGCTGCAGCTGGGCCATGCCCCAATCAGGCCATAGCTGGCCTGTATAAAGAGTCTGAGAGCCAGGAGCTCAACAGTCTCTCTCTGTAGAGGGAGATGGGCCTGGTTCTAGGGGGCTAGAGACAGGCTATCTGAGTGGAGCAGGGCTGAGGAAAGGCAGAGGATCTGGGGAGCTCCAGCCTGGAAAGCCCCAGGCTGCAGCCTAGCATTGGGCTAATAGGTACTGGGGGTTGCAGAGGGCAGCCCAGGGGTAAGCAAAGGCAGCAGGTCCAAACCCAACCTTGCCAGTGATGAGTAGGCTGATACTGCAGTCTGCCCCAGGGCATGGGGGCTAGATGCTGACTGGCAGTAGCTGTATACTGAGGTGAGGTGGGGATAGTGGGTGGGGGCTCCCTGGGGAGGGGAGAGCCTAAGACTGGGGGTTACTGCCAGGGGGCAGCACTCTAGACAACAGGGCACTATGTCCGGGAGGGACCCAGGGGCCAGAGGACAGGTGGCTCACTGGCCTGCAGAGGGTGCTCTGGAGCTGGCATGAACTAATTCCTAGAAGTCACCAGCAGGAGGCACTGTAGGGGTGAGTCCACATGTCTACAAAAGCCTTTACCTTTCACACAGGAGGGAGTGTGAAGACCAATTCCAGTCAAGAACAAAGAGATGGGGAAGCTGAGGGGAGGAAGGGGAGAGCTGTAGATGGTTTTTCCTTGCTTTCTTCAAATTTCCATGAGCTTCACATGGTTCCATCCTTCTCTCTTCACATTTGGAACCTCAAGAGTCTTCCAAATGGCCTACCAGTGAAGGTCACAGCTCTGAGGTAATATCACCACTGGGAGTCTTAGGGAAGTAACGCATGCGAACTTGGCTATAAAACTCCAATCACCATCAGAAATCTGGGCTGATAGCACTGAGTGTAAGGTCCTGATGGGAAAACAGGTCACTGACTGTGTGGTGGTGGTCCATCCTCTGAAAACAGCCTAACCTTGCCTAGGTCCTCAGACAATGAGATGCTTTTATTTCTGTGAGTTTCATAAATGCTGAGGGCCTGACTCTCCACTGCAGCACTCTAGTTTTATCTTGGTGTAAATCCAGTGATTCCAATGGAGTTACATGGGTGTAAATCTGGAGTAAGGCAGTTGAATAAGGCATTCATTTTTAATGCGGAGAGTAATTAATAATTGGAATAATTTACCAAGGGTTGTGGTGGCTTCTCCATCACTGACCATTTTTAAATCAAGATGGGATGTTTTCTAAAAGCTCTGCTCTAGGAATTACTTTGGGGAAGTTCGATGGCCTCTGTCATACAGGAGGTCAGACCAGATGATCACAATGGTCCCTTCTGGCCTAAAAATCTCTGAATATATTAATAAATTATGACATTACAACTAATGTAGGTATTGGTTTATAATCTATTTTCCCAGACATAAACTTACTTCCCGGAGTTTCAAACTTTGTTTATAACTAAACCCTTTAGATTTAGATTGTAAAGTCCTAAAACAGGGACTTTGTCTTCTAGTCTTCCGTTAAGTATCAGTATTTATATAAACATCATAAATATTCATATAATCCCAGATTACATTGTAACAAAGCTGTGATAACCTGGGATTTCACAACTGTTGCATTCCTGCACACCTGTCACTTGAAACTTCACTACAAACAATGGAGCTAAAACTCAGACCTATCTGCTCTAAAAAGCATTGGCTGCTATCAGTTGAGCAGAAGGAGGATCCCACTTATCTGCTTGCAAACTGGGGCCTATGACACACAGTAGAGCCATTCTGATTTTCTCCTATAGAAGGCAGTAGTAGTGCACATTTGCAAGTTCATTCAAAATGTCATTAGCCAGGTTCTATTTTTCTTGCTGGAATCCTGATTGAAGCTTGTAACCCCTGCCGATGGTTTTCCAGAGGTTCATGTATCTATTTGGATCTTGATTAACAAGCTTATGAAGCTCAAGCAGGAATCTGAGGCCTTTTTATTTCCTCATAGAGCTCGTGATGAGGGCAGGGCTCTATTGATTACCTTAGGATGCTCTTCGACAACTCAGCCAAAGCACAGATGCTTTGTGTTCTGACCCCAAACGTTGAAGTCAATTCTTGCTACCAGCTTTATGGAGGAGAGGAGGAGTTCTGGAGCTCTGCTAGTTGCTTGCTGAGGGTCCCTTTTAATTTGGTTTAGTAAACTCTAGCAATGCTTTCAAACACAGCCTGCTTTAATTCACAGCAGTCTCTTGAGTGCACCATGAAAGGAGTGCTCCACATGTGCTGGATTATAGGGTAGTGCAATTGCTTTTATAGCTACAGATTCCTGCATGTGTTTCAGAACTGGACATACATAGGCACAGAGAGCCTCCAGAGATAAGGGCCGACATCCCAGCTTGAGACACCTTACAGGGCATGGAGGTTCACAAGGCAGGTGCTCTGCACTTTTGAAAATCAGGCCTAAATTGTGTCAAATCAGGCCCCTTTAAAAAAAAAAAAAAAAAAAAAGTTGCGGTACCCAAAATCACTCGAGTCACGTGAAAATATAGGGAGTCAGACACACCTGTGTGAAAACACTCTCATGCTGATTTGTGAGCATTTTACATCTACTCTACACTGACTTTACCTGAGTGTAAATGAGTGCCCTGGGTGAAAGGCAGTGTAACACCACTGAAGTCAATAGTGTTACACCAGATTTACACCCATTAGTAAGCCAGGGCTAAATTCTGCTTTCAGTTATACCATTAATTTCAACAGTTACTCTGGATTTTATGCCATTGTAACCAAGATCAGAATCTGACCCCTAGCCTTTCACCTATACCTCTGTTCCTCACATGTTCAGAAAAAGCTGCTTGTAGTTGCTCTAGTGTTTTTAAGAAAGGAGACACTGATATGTGTGGATGGAAGGCAAAAAAAAATTAAATAGTGAGGCTCCAAAGAATTTGCAGCTGTCCCTCCTCTTCCCCCGTCCCCCGCCTCCATTGTCAGCTGTAAATATTTATCTGGCAGGCTCTAATGAAAGACATGGACCAAAATAATCATAATTTCAACATGGCTGCCCTCCAGGGCTCTGAATTCAGAGGACTGCATTTTTCACCAGGGTTGTGTTAGCCAGTGGTGCTGTGGGTTCGCATGCAGTCAAATGGATTCTTTGGAGAGAGTTGCATAACATCACAAACGTGCGTTGTTTAAAAAAACAATAAAAGCCCAAGTGTGGGCATGCAAGTGAGCCCTGCCACCCTGCAGTTAACAAGCTGGCACTGGTTTGGAATAGAAATGGTGAAGGTCAGAGGAAATGTGAAGTCAGATGGGGTTAGCTAAGGGCTTTTGTAAATCTTTCCCAGAAGCAGCAGACTCATTGTACTGATCTTCCATCTCTATAGTTCATCCCAAAGTGCATTACAAACTCAGCGGAGAAGGGAATCATGTTGCTCACCGTTGGCAGGCAGCCACTTCTGGAGTGGCACTCTGCTACCTGTTCTGCAGTGTACGGCAATGTGGTGCAGCAGAATACCAGTGACCAGCAATTGTGTGCGCCTCCGTTTGGGGGTATCCCACTTGCAACTCTTGTTTTTCAGAAAGTCCTGCTTGCTTACCGCCTGAAGAATCAGGCTATGGTAATGGGTCCCCACTGGGCACCCGAAATTACTAGTCACTGGACAGTGTAGGTCACCGTTTCCAACTGAAAGTGTGAAGGGGATTTTTAGGGAAATAGAATGTCGTAACTGAGTTACAATTTGGCCAGGAGAGTGGTGTTAATAGCCTTGATCTTGTGTGGGAGCATTAGCTCCCAAAGTGGGCAGGACCTTTTTTTTTTTTTTTTTTTTTTTTGGCATCTTGTGTTGTCATAAACAGATAGTAAGGGTCAAACCTATGACATGTGTATAGTGGAAGGCTGGTTCTGTGGTTAGGGCGTTAGCCCGGAACATCAGAGACCTGGATTCACTTCCCTGAGCTTCAGTTCCCTGTCTGTCAAGTGGAGCTAAAAGCACTGCCCTACTTCACAGGGGAGTTGTGAGAGTGAGTGCATTGAAGGCCATGAGGTGCTCAGATAGTATGATGATGAGTAGGCAGGGGCTGTGTACGTAGAGAAATAAATGAAAGTGAAGAATGGCACAGAACCCCTGACTCAGGGATAAAAATACCTGATGGGGGGGGCAGTGGTGTATGTGAGCTGAGTGGGGTTCTTGGGGAGACCATTCTTAAAACTCTGCCACCATACTGAGAGGATGTCCTAGCTTTTGATGGAGTCACCTCCTCTGTGAATGCTGCAAAACCATCCCGGGGCTCCAAAAATATTTCTGAAATGCAATAATTTGTGCCTTTGGAATAGATCATTGAGGAGATTTTTTTTTTTTAATGTCCAAAAGGAGGATTTCTCCCCCCACCCCATCACACACACAAGTTCCTCACCCCCACCCACACCGCCAACAGCCCTCGCTGAGCACCGTGCTGTATCTCAGCATGCTCAGGATCTTTTTTGGGAACAACATCTAAACATTTCCAGCAGCAAGTGCACTTAACAAAGCTTGGTTTGCCAAGTGGCACTGCCTCCTTCTTTGGCTGCGGTTAGGAGAAAGCGTTTCTGTTTAAATGGAAAAACAAACAACGAGCTTCCCCTGTCCCTCACAGAACGCCTCTGCAAATTCAGCTCCACCCATCCCCCACTACCTCTGTGGGGTGCAGGATTCATCACGGGTGATGGGGGCGCTATTTCTATGGGAGCCCCTTGTTAAAATTGTGGCAACACATCGCTGCACTGGGGTGTTTAGGCGCAGGGCATGGAGGGGCTGTTTTTATCTAGTGCTCTACCCTGCACAGACTAGTCCCATTTTTCTTCTGTCTTAACCACCCCTCCGTTTTACCTTTGCCTGTCCCTCTTGACCCCTTCACGTCCCCTCCCACTTTGTCTCTCTTTCACCATCATTAAAAGTGTTAATTAAAGCAGAGTGAGGGTGTCTCTATCCTGCTCTGGCCCCTCTATGTTGCTGTGGCAGCCTGCAGGGACCATAGATAGCCAGCAAGGTGCAAATGAGGAATTTCCCCAGAGCAGAAACTATGTTGGACCACCATGGAGGCTCCTGTGCAGTCCCCACCCTCAGCTTGGACATGGACTGTGTTGGGGATCGGAGGAGGCATGTCATACGGAGTGGGGGCAGGGTCACCGCATACCAGGCTTTGGCCATTGTGGCTTGTGCTGCAAGCCATAGGCCACCCTGGGAAGTTGGTGGTAAATTAGAGAACTCCACAAACACACAGTGGCATAAGTTACACACAGGTTTGTTTCAGCCCCCACAGTAGCCTGATCCAAAGCCCATTCAATTCAACAGGAGGCTTTCCATGGGTTTGGATCTGGCCCTATATGTACAAAGTTAACCAAGCCCTCACTACTTCCCTGCTAGAGAGGCAGCAGGCTGCATTAACTTTGTTCCTTTACTTCCAGTGTCACAAACCAATCTGTTGTACAGCTTCCTTTCGTAAATGTATTGAGCCAGCCAGTAATTTGGTCTGTAATTAATCTGTCTGCAGTGTTGCCTACTTTTGCAATTTTATCCCCAGTCTTGTGAAATTGGGTGTATTTCTTAAAGCCCTAGCCCCTGGAGCCTGGTAATTATATAAAAAACATGAGCTTGCATTTTTCAAAAAGTAAGTTTCTAGCTCTTGGGTCTCATTTTCAAGATTTTTCTTGCAATCTCAAGTGCATCTTAAGCCAATTTCACAATTTTGGGGGCCTGACTCGTGATTTTTGAAAACTTGAGGTTAACAATACTACATCTTTCAGAGTAGCAGCCGTGTTAGTCTGTATCATACCAACAGGCAGAGTCTAATCAATTGAGATGAGCTGGTGTAAATTAGGTCCTGTGATGGTGTCACTTGAATGGATATGTGGACAGAGCTGGACACAACTTCACTTTATTACCTGTGTCTGGAGCATGATAGTCAATAGTCAGTCGGTCCAATAAATGATATTACCTCACCCACCTTGTCTCTCTAATACCCGGGGATTAACATGGCTACAATACCACTGCATGTGATGGTCTCAACTAGTACTAGCATCTCGTAATGAGTGTGCCTTTGCAAACTGACATACTGGCCTGGATCAATGGACTCTTGACATTTGTGGATGTACATTATGGGCTGTACTGCAGATTTCCAGCGCCACTGGACCAACCACATGCAGTGTGGAAGATTTCATTCTCTCTGACTTCTTCCGACCAACTTGCCCTCAGGAGCATTTGGAAGCATTGTAACTGTGACGTTGCACTCTGTATGATTTTATGAAAGTGTGCTGACGAGTGTGAACATAATGCAAAAGGTCTCTTGTAAGGTATCATTACAAAGTTTATAATCTACTGAGTGTGGTCATCCTATTTGTATAAATGTATCATTCTTGTATCTGAAACTAGAAATATAAAATATAACTCTGAGGCCCTATTGTAATTATGCAAAGTGTGGGCCATTAATGGTGGTTTGGAATCTTGATGGCTCCCATCAACCAGGACAATTGACTGTAGATGGCTCTGTTTTACTTGTAAGTTTTCCTGTATATATGTGTGCTGGCAAGGGGGTAATGAAGTCTTGCAGTGACATGTGATCATGTCACCTGAACTGGAGTCCATCTTTAACCTGGTGCTTTTCCATTGAGAAGGAGGGGTGGGAACCCAGAGAGGGACAAAGGATTCCTGCCTTATGCAAGAGATATATAAGTGGGTGGAACAGAACAAAGGTGGCTGCAATCATGAGAAATCCCCTAGCTAGCACCTGAGCTGGAACAAGGGCTGTACTAAGGGAAAGGACTGTGCCCAGACTAGGAAGGCCTCCAGTCTGTGATAGAAGCTTATTGAAACATCTGAGGGTGAGGTTTTATCTGTATTCAGTTTTCTTACTGTATTAGGCATAGGCTTGCATGTTTTATTTTATTTTGTTTAGTAATTTACTTTGTTCTGTCTGTTACTACTTGGAACCACATAAATCCTACTTTCTGTATTTAATAAAAATCACTTTTTACTTATTCATTAACCCAGAGTATGTATTAATACCAGGGGGACAAACAGCTGTGCATATCTCTCTTTCAGTGATATAGAAGGTGAAGAATTTATGAGTTTACCCCATATAAGCTTTATACAGGGTAAAATGGATTTATTTGGGGTTTGGACCCCACTGGGAGCTGGGCATCTGAGTGTTAGAGACAGGGACACTGCTTTCAATTAAGCCTACAGCTGTTAGGGGATGTGGTTCAGACCTGGGTCTGGGTTTGCAGCAGGCTAGCAGGTCTGGCTCAAACCAGGCAGGGCACTGAAGTCCCAAGCTGCCAGGGCAGGAAAGCAGGGGCAGAAGTAGTCTTGGCACATCAGTTGGCAGCCCCGAGGGGGTTTCTGTGATCCAACCCATCGCAGTAACCACGTCCTCTGAATTAAGTTTACACCTGCCACCCTAGAATAAAAGAGGATACACAAAGGAATGCTAGGACAAGACTCGAGGTAGTTGGCTCCTCTATCATTCTCACGTCTTTCAGGGCTGACCGTTACCACAGCGATCTCCAAGCCGAGGCAGACTGTGGTGGGACTGAGGGTTATTATTTCACTGCAATATTGAAAGTGCTGCCGCTCTGCCAGCCGCCAGCCTGAGTCTTGTTATCCCACGATCCCTTCACCTTTCCTTCAGCTGAGTGGCTGAGATGCCAGCTCAGACTATCATTGCTGGCTGCCTGTCAGTTTGCGGGGAGGCTAAAGGGCTGCTTGGCCTCTGCTCTAGTGTGTCTAGCTCAGACTCTGAGCAGGATGCCCTTTCGGTGATGCACTTTGTCCTCCTGCTTTACTGAGCCAACAGTTTTAACCTTAATAAAACCTCAGCGTAGAAACCATTCCTTTTATCTCTACCTCTGTTGGGGCTTGGTATTAACTGAGCCCACATTAGGGTTTCTAGGCTCTGCGTTTGCTGGGAAGGAAACAAGTTCTCTAGGCAACGTTTTTTAAACCTGTTCTTTGTTGTTCGGGGCCATGGCTGTTTCAGATCAGGGGCACTTTTCATTTTGCATGACACTGTCAGTTCGTTTGTGAAACCAGAGCTAATTCAGTCCCAGATCTCATTTTTTATCTCACTCCTCCAAGTGTGCGGAGTCACCGAGAAGGGCTGTTGGAGAAAACAATCCAGTTTTGCCCCACTGATTTTTTTTTTCTGTTGCTGTCATGTATATCAAGCAGCTCAGCTAGGCCAAGTTCATAACATGAAAGGATAATCGGAGCTACATCCTGTGTGTTTTCATCTCTGCTCTTTTGGCCCAATCCCAATCCAGATTGCTAACCAGACACTGAGGGAGGGGATGGGGAATGACTTTGTGATCAAGAAACCTTTGATTTTTAAGAAGGAAGAAATATTGCCCACTCTGTTGCATTATATAGCTATCCAGCCTCGCCGGCAATGAAAGGAAATTGGTCACTCCCTTCTGCGAAATCTCAGCAAGAAGCATCCAGGCCAGGGGCTGGCTTTAAAAGACACGGCACTTGGCCAGAGACTGTTCCACCTCAGGATAAAGTGGCCATGGCTGGAGAGAGAGGTTCATTGTTACAATCTCTATAAAGCAAGATGCCACAGTGGAGCCATCCCTCATGGGCAGACTCAGTAGAGCCAAGCAACACACATGCAAAATAAAGGTTGAAATCCTAGGGCCGTCATCCATGGCAAAGCCATTGGCTTCAATAGGGCAAGGATTTCACCCAAAGGGCTGGAGTAAATTGGCATAACTCCACTGAAGTCCACCTCAATTTGCACCAGCTAAGGATCTAACTCAACGGGTCAAATCTGACAGGGTTTAGTGCAAGGGATCCATTCCTACCCTCATTGACATAGGTGCAGCAGCCATGACCTCAGGCCAAGGACTGACTTCACCAGGAATTGTGCCCCCTAACAGTGAGGGCAGAATTGGGTACAATGGGCCAAATGTATCTCTTGTGTAACTCTGTTCAAGCCAGTGGGATTACACCAAGAATGAATTTTGCCCTGAATTTACCCCGAATAAGGCCTGAAGCGCTACAGGGTTATTGCAAGGAAGGAGCTTAGTTTTGCCAGGCAAGTGCTAGAAATCTCCTCTAGTCTAGCAGGCCCATGCAAGGAGACAGCAGTGACTAGTACAGCTGTGTGAGATGACCTGGGTTCTATTTCCACCCCGCCACTAACTCACTGTGTGATCTTGGGCAATAGAGTCAGCTTTTGCCACATGCTCTGAGCCGGACCAGTGTTCCCAGTGAGTAAGTGTGAAGTCTGACTATTATGTTAGTATTAATATACCTAGACAGCACTGCCCTGAGCCAAAATTATATGGACAAAAGCCCAAGGAGGTAGGGTTCCCATGACCTGTGAACGGTAATACACATTTTTCGTTTAACATAACTCCAGCTGGGGATACTGCCATTTATCTGGAAGCAATTTGGATGGTTACTCATCTTGCAAGATCTATCTAAAGCTTCCTGGATAGAACAGACACTTTAACCACCCAATTCCATTTCCGCCACAGTCATAAATTCCAAGTCAGCCACTAGAGGAAATTCAGCATAACAAGACGCTTGGATCTTTCAGTTTTGGCCAGTCATGCCCAGCATGTGGCCAGTACTGAATTGCTTCCTGTACATTCCTTTTACGTGTCAGGAAAAATTTGAGTTCTTCTTCAGCTGTCTGCGGGCTACTTGGGAAGCTCTGGGGGTTTGTCTAGCGGGAGAGGTCGTGTGTGACAAGTTGGGGGTGTCAAGCTGTAGAGGATGAGTTTGCAGCACACAAACTGTCTGTGTGGACCCTACTGGCACACATTATCAGTCCCCTTGTGCACGCTGACCTAATCCCGTTTGAAACAGCAGTAGATCAAAGCTAAATAAGCGTTCCCCTGAAGTGTGATCAGCTGAAGGCCAGGTCTTGGTTCAAGATACCTTCCATAGCTGCTCCTCAAGAGAAAAAGTAATGAAAAGAAGGAAGGCAGTGTGGCATAGCAGTTAGAACAGGGGTCTTGGCAGCAGACACTTGGGTTCTTTTTCTGACCCTGCCACTACCTTGTTGTGTAACCTTGAGCCAGTCATTTAAATGCTCTTACTGGCCATATGGGCAAAATAATATTCCCCCACCTTTGAAAAAGTACTTTGAGCTCTTCACTGCAAGGTGCTGAGTTTTATTCCTTAACACCATTAGTTAATGCCCCGTAGCCAGGGCTGTACATAAGGAAGCAGTGCTGCATATGGTGAGTTACTGCTCTTGGCGTGGGCAGCAGGGTGCACAGACTGAGCACGCTTAGGCCCAGATCCTCAAAGGTATTTATTTAGGCTCCTAACTGCCACTGACATTCAATGCCTCTGAGGATCTGGGCTTTACTGGCTAAATTGTCACCCTCTGTTGTAGCTGGTATCCTATTGGCTCATTTTGCCAGTGTTAGTGAAGTTTTCAGTACAGATGGGCCTGAGCCAAAACCCTGGACTTTGGGAGGGGGATTGGTTGTATTTTGCAAATAGCCCTTTAACCCCCCCTGGGCTGAGCTATAAACCCAGAGCACCCCGAATTCCAGCTCCAAATGTCCTGATTTGTTCCCTCCCTGCTTTTAGAGGACCTGCCTGGCTTTGGGCTAGGTCATAACTATGAATCCAGGTTTGTGAACTTTTCATTGAGCCTTGGAAGGAGGAATGGCTGAGCCTTTATGGCAGGGGTAGGCAACCTATGGCACACGTGCTGAAGGCGGCACACAAGCTGATTTTCAGCAGCACTCTCACTGCCCAGGTCCTGGCCACCGGTCCGGGGGGCTCTTCATTTTAATTTAATTATAAAAGAAGCTTCTTAAACATTTTAAAAACCTTATTTATTTTACATACAACAATAGTTTAGTTATATATTATAGACTTATAGAAAGAGACCTTCTAAAAACATTAAAATGTATTACTGGCAGGCGAAACCTTAAATCAGAGTGAATAAATGGAGACTCGGCACACCACTGCTGAAAGGTTGCCGAACCCTGCCTTATGGTATGGTTTTGCCTAAACATAAATGGATGGTTTGGGGGTTTTTTGTTTTTGTTTTTTGGACTGAAGCTTTGAGTTTCTAGGGCATTTTAACTCAAGAGCTTTAAAGCCACATGAACCAAAGGAAAAAGGTTTACACAACTTTCTGCTGACTAAACCACCAGGATTTGCACAGCTCCATAGGAGTATCTGTGGGGCAAAGGGATGGTGCAGGCTTTTGGAGGTGAGGGGGGGAGTCTTTTTTTGATCACATCACCATTAGGAGGAGATAGAGACCCTATCACCGCTTTACCAAATTTACCAGCCATGTACCACTGACTCAATCAGCAGGAAGCTGAAGGGGACAGTTGATCTTTTCCCAGTACAACTCAAGCTTTGGCATATTCACCCTCAGAGAGCAGACCATGTGAAAATAGAAAACAGATCTTCCGCAGTACTACAGCACCTGGCTGTATGTGCATGGGGGGTGGGGGAGTTAAATTGCTAGTCTTTGAATGGCTGCACGATCCAACCATTGCTCAGCTGTGTTAGGCACACTGCGCACTATAAAGGAAGGGTGGTGGTAAGGTTAATGTGTGTGTGGGGGGGGTGTTAATATTTTGGGGTTTTAGTCTTGCCTCTGCTTCAGACTTTCTTTGTGATGACAGGCAGCTTGACTCACATCTCTTTGGCTTCCCAGCCTGTGAAATGGAGCTCAAGCTATTTTGCTGCTTCCCTGAGTTGTTTGGAGGCTTTGTTTACTAATGCTTTGCAGTGCTTGAATGGAAAGCTCTGCAGCGGGGCAAAGTATGGTTATTAAAACACAGCGACTGGTGGATGGGATCTGTGAATATCCCACTTTGCAAATACTAAATAAGCCTCACAACATTCCTGTGGCAGTTGAATGCACTCAGCACCTGGCAGGATTGGTCCTGTAAGGACCAATATCAAACACCTTGAATTGCTCCCAGAAGTAGACAACCAGTGCAGCAGATGGCACACCAGCATGATGTGCTCCCTATGGCTATCCAGTGCTAAGCAGAGCTGTACGGATGGGGTATTAGGGCTGAACCACTGACTGAGCTGCCCCTACAGAAGCTTTCACTAACCGGGAAGGTCACTTTTCAGGGTGAGTGCTGAAGCCTTCTTATTTTTGGCAGGATGAATTTTCTCATCCTTGGGGGAGATGGCAGGGCCAGTAAGAAATCGGTGTAACACCCACTCCACCAGCAGAGGGTACACACAGAGGGTACACACCTTCACTTGTAACGGGAGCAACCGCTTCCAAGTACTGGGCTCAGGGGTATGCAGAGCCTGATTTTCAGGAGCTGCTGAGCACTGACACTCCTCTTTATTACTATTGGAATTGTGGTTGCTCAGCACCCATGAAAATCAGCCCCACCCAGTTTGGGAGGGGTTAGGGGGATTTGTGAGCAAATGATACATCCTGGGAGTAGGAAACATCAATCAGCTGAGCAAACAGCACAGACTGCCTCTGCGGTACAAGGGGCTGATCCTCTGCATAGGGCAGTAGACTAAGATTCTGAAGTCATTGGCTCAATTCCTGCTTCTACCATAACTTTGCATATGATCTTAGGCAAGTTACTTAATCTACTGGGTGTTTCAGTTTTCTGTAAAGTGGGGCTGATACCTCACGGGGATATTGTGAGACTAAAATCTCGCAATGATGTATAAATACCACTGGAGAGAGAGGTTCTGTGGCATAATATGAACTGTGTATACTACCAAGGAACATAAACTGGTGAACTCAACATCCTAAGTGGCCCCTTGCACTGAACCTGACCTGAACCACTGCATTACAATGGTTGTTGCAATCTTCTTCCTTGTGTTAATCCCACCAAGTGGGGTCCCCTCTGTGAGTCTTCTCCCTCCAAAGTGCTCTGTTGAATGCCATATCCTCTGTCTTCCTCTGTGACATGCCACCACTTCTTCTTGGATCAGCCTCTGTCTGTTTCCTTCAGTATTGATCTGTTGGACTCTCTTCCCCACATAGTTGTCTGGACTACATTTACCTAACCAAATAGTCTAAGCCTGCACTCCCTCATTCTTTCATTTATGGGTGTTACTTTGAACGTGTCTCTAACATACGCATTCTTCACATGGGTCTTCTTGCCTACACCACTCATCCATCTCAGCCTTTGCATTGCATTTCTGTGGAACAGATTATTTGCTCATGTTTCTTCTTTGTTGCCCAGCACTCCGCACCATATATTAAAACCAGACAGACTACCGTTTTATAGCCTGTTATTTTCCTGTCACATACTACACCACTTATGTCTCTCTCATTTGAGCCAGGCATTTATTATCCTAGCTCCAATTTCATCCTCCATTTCCACAGCTTCTGGAACCCTGATCCTGAAAAAATTGTGCTATTGGTATTGTGTGCCCATCTAGTTTCAAGGATAATTCTTCAGCATTTAGATTATTGAAATTATATATCATACACGCTGTTTGTCCTTTGTTTATTTTAAGTCCATGTCTCTCCAACACATCAATTTATCAAGATCTTCTTCTAGACAGCCTTTCTCCTCACTACATAGAATATCATCTGCAAACTGCATGCACCAAGGCGCCTCCTTTTGTATGCTCCTTGTGAGGGTATCCAGGACAAGGATAAACAAGAAAGGACACAGATGCACTCCCATCTTTACTGACCGTTCATCTGTTTCTCCACTAGCAGTTCTGACGATTGACATTGCACTTAGCTACATGGCTGGACCAAACCGCACATAAAGTGCTAGTACCATTTTCTCACTTATTCCCCGCCAGATGACTTTCGGAACTTGGTCAAAGGCCTTTTCCAGATCAATGAGCACCATGTGGATATCTATTGTCTACCTTCCTGGCACAAAGCCATATTGATTTGCATTAATATCTACTTCCCTTCTTAGTCTCTTATCGATGACTCTCTCTCTCTCTCTCTCTCATTGTTTAATTGTATGACTCATCAGCTTTATACCTCTATAATTTGTGCAGTTGCCAGCAGCGTTTTTTCTCACATATATCAGCACCAAGATACTTTACCTCCATGTGTTAGGGATCTTTTACCATCTCATGACTGAGTTGAACAGGAATGTCAGCAGATGCCTTCTAGTTCAAGCTTTTCCCATGCTTCAGAATGAATTCTGTGTGGATCTAGGGTCTTATTATTTTTCATTTATTTTATCTGGTGTGATAGGCTCCACTACACCAAAGTTCATTATTTTGAAGTCACATTGTGCTCTTGGGCTTTCTGCACTTAAAAGCTGTTCAAAATACCTTCTCCATCAATGCTTTATTTGACTATTATCAATCAGCACCATACCACCTTTGATGAACCTCACTTCCTTTAGAGCTTTGTTATTTTTGTCCCGTGTTTTCACAGTCTGTGTGCTTCTTTTCCCACTTCCTTTGTTCCTAGTCCTCCTTAAAGTTACTCAAAGACTGATGCTTTCACTTTTGCAGCTACATTCCTGGCCAATCTCTTTACATCTTCGTATTCCTCCAGATCTTGTTTGCTGCTACTCCCTTGCCAGAATTTAAACTTTTTTCTCTTATCTTTTATCACTGCTTGTACTTCTTCTCCCCACCACCAAGTTTCTTTTTGAAGAAAGGTTTTTCCCTTTTGATTCACCCATAACTTCCTTTGCCCATAACCAACTCCCTAAAGTCCTTCTCAGCCTTACCCTGCAGGTTTTGCCACCTTATCTTTAGTGTTACACTCTTTGATTTCCTCTGTATCTTCATTCTAAGAGACATATATAAGATGAGTGGTCTATATTGACTAGTAAGACTCCCTTCTGCAATCTCCTTGCGGTCTTATATCTTTTATTTTCCACCAGGAACCAAGGCAGTCATCAATCTGGCTTCTAGTCCTTCCACTCTTGTAAGTAATCAGATATTCAGCTCTTTTTATAAAGAATGTGTTGGATACATATAAGCTGCTCTTTCACCTCTTATTCTTGGATTTGTAAAGGATGAAGATGCTCCCCCCATGCAATTGTGATGGCTTTGAATTCCTTTTCTGCTTCTATTTGTATTGGATTTTTCTCAGCGGTCTCAGGTAATTGTACTATTGAATTACCATTGACCTGGCTCCTCTGTCTTTCCCCTCTCTTGTTTAATGTCTGCTTTGAAACAGAGGGGGTGAATATGTTTGAATAAATAAATAATAAAAATGGGTTTTTTTTTTTTTTTTTTTTTTTACAATGATCTAGTGTATTTATATATCATCATCAGCAGCAGCACATGCCACACAGGGTTGTATGTTTATGGGCCTGACGCAAAGCCCTCTGAAGTCAGTGTGTATTTTTCCATGTACTGAAATGGGCTTTGGAGAAGGCGCTGAGCCCTCAGTTATGTTATGCCCTTGGAGACTTTCAGAGTTATCCCCATCCAACGGAGGGTTCAGTATGGTTAGGCCCAAATGCTGGATCCAGTGCATAGCAGAGTATCCAAACACCCTAGTAGTTTACAAACTTCCTGTCAAGACATGGAGTGGCAGGGGAGCTAATCCATGGCCACTTCTACCATCTCAAGAATGCAGTGGCCCCTGATGCTACTGTGAAAACCCTCCTCCTCCTCTTGAGGGGGAGGAATGGGTGGTGGATCCATGTAGTCAAGCCAGATTGAATCATTTAGTCTGACTTTTATAATCATGTGTGGTTGAGCTCACTTTTGAAGAAAGGGACTCAGCAGTTCCGGGTTCTAGCCCTGTCTCTGCCACATATTTCCTATATGATCCGGGAGCAATCTTTAACCTCTCCGTGCCTCAGTGATCCCATCACTAAAATGGGAATAACATTATCTTGCCTTCCAAGATGCTGTAAGTCTCAGTTCATTATGATCTCCGAAGTCCTTCACTGTTCCTGGATAGCAGGTGCTATATGGAAGTTCCAAGTATTATTAATACTGTAGCAATAAGCCAAAACTGGGTTTCTGACCTGGCTGGTTACAACTTGCCTCAAGCAAGTATCAGACCCAAAGACTGAGGGACTTTAACAACTCTCCAAGTGCAAGAACCCTGTACAGTCTGAGCATAGCTGTTCTGATATGCCATTGCCAAATAAAGGTAACAGGACTGGATATCTTGGGGGCTTATTCGTGGGAATAGAGAGCTTTTCACCTGTATATCACTGTGGCCAATCCAGGTGTAGGTCAGGAGAGACAAATCTATCACTGTCCGTTGTCCAACAGTCTGTTTGGTGACTGATGTTGAAATGACTTGGTGGTTCCTCAAAGCTGAGCAGCACCATCACTTGACACCCTCATGGGCAAGCGCAACCTCACAAAGCCGACAAGAAACAGGCCTGCTGTGTTCACTGTTACCATTCCTGGGTGCTGCATGGAGGAGTAGCACTCTTTGCAGCCAGTGCACCAAGGACCATTTCATAGGTAAAGTTGTCTCTGCTTTCTTTCCTGCCACAAGGACACTGCTCCTGCTCTGTATGCCCGGGGGAGGTAGGGAGAGAACCATGTATTGCAGACAGATGGCCACACAGCCAGCTCAGTTATTACCCAAGTAAATTAGGTAAATCACAGGCTTAACAGGCACTCTCCCTGAGGTAGGAGTGGAGCTGAGGCCATGATTGAAAATTAACAGCCTCTCAGAGGAGGCAGAGGCGAACGCGGCTGGGAAGCTTGCGGTGCTGGGGAGTTACATTGAAAAGGGTGTTGCACGCAGACTGTGTTATTATTGCACTTTAAAGCACGAGAACAAAATGTTTGGGACATGCTAATGACACTAGGAGAAACAGCCGCACTTTGATTGGGTAGTAATTGTTCTAATTATTTTCCACCAGAGCTGACATGAATATGCCATAATTGGCCTGATTATTTGTCGGCACTGAACACGAGGAAGAAAACAATGCCCGTAAATAGTGGTGGATTTATTTTTGGGATTAGTTTAAAGGTAGAAAAGGGCAAAGCATCTCTTCAGGAGAGGGACCAATAACCCGCTCGCAGGCTGGAGAATTTACAAAGGCACTTTGGATTCAAAGGGGATTTATACACTCAGGGCTCTGTTCTATTATACGTGGATTGGTAGCACTGCCTAGTGCTAGAGTTGCCCAACACTTCTCATCATAAGAACCTGTTTTCATTTGCCAGACTTTAACCATTCACATTCAGACTGAAATATTCCATGCCAAGTGCCTGCCTGAGGCTGAATTGTTTTTGGAAAGTTTCAGCAAAATTGGCTCAGCCATTTCCAAGAATGGGGTTAAGGAAAACGACATTGTTTTGCCCATGTCAAAACTTTTGTACCGCTGAGACTGGGACAAGTGCCCAGGGAGGGAGAGTGGAGTGAGAGTGTTTGGGAGAGACACTAAGATCAGATGAGGTGCTCTGTGTGGGAGACTGGGACTGGCTAGGCAAATAGCCTGGGGAAGGAGACTGGGACTCGGACGAGGAGGTCTGAGGGGGACTCTGGGACTGCCTGCGCAAGGATACTGGGATAAGGAGCCAGGGGTGGGGGAAGACTGGAGTGAGGGGTAGACGATATAGGGCTGCGACAGGTTGGAGGGCACAGAGCAGAAGAGATTAGTCTTGTGGGGAAGAGGGACAGAAGGATGTATGACCATTAGAGAACACGCCCCCTCAGAGCCTGAAATGAAACCCAATATTCCTGAGTCTCACTATTCCTCTGCTGTTAGCAAATTCCTCTGAAATCCACTGCAAAGTGTGTCCTGTCCCCACATAGGCGCGGGAACTAGGGGAGCAGGGGGTGCTCCAGCACCCCCAGGTTTTGCACAGGATCTTGGCCGCCAGCCCCACACCCGGGGGCTCCGCTGCTGGCCCCAGTCTGGGGCTCCACATCTGCCCCCAGCCATGGCTCCAGCCTGGGTCGCCTTACCCCGTGCACATTCCCCGCTCCCAGAGTCACGGCCCCAGCTCTGAGGGTGGTGAGGGGTATGGACGGGGTGAGGTGGGGCACAGCTCAGCACCCCCACTCTGAAAACTGGTCCAGCACCACTGATAGAGGTTGCCAACGTACTACTGCTATCAGTTAGTCTGTTAGTTCAAGGTGGCTGTGGTGTGTAGCATAGTGATTACACTGAAATTCCCAGAGGGCCACTCTATAGAAAGCAAATTTCCTTCTATTGAAGATGACGAATGTTTTGCCAGTAGAAGCGGTTACTCTTTGCATTTGACATAAGATGCTTTTTAAACACATCCCTCTATGCATTTCTCGGCTCAGCACTCCGCCCCCACAGCAGTTTCAGTTCTTGCACTTGTTTGACCTCGGAGCTAGTAAGTTGTGAACACATCGCATTGGGACAGGCAATCGATACCAAGCCAGCCAACCCGCTAACAGACAGAGCTATTATTACAGTGGGCCGTGATGTGCTGCAGCCACAAAAAGGAAAACAGATTGTTGGGCTCCTTGTATGTCCGGAGATATCTGCATATCCTGTCCCGGGCTAACTGAAAACATGTGGTCAAGCACTGTCAGCCTGGCTTACAACTACACCATTTGCTAGCTCCTGAAAGCTCAACGTCTTTTCTTTCCTTACTTCATTGCTTGTCCCTTGAATAAGTCAATTCAAATTTAACTATTGTGATGGGGCAAGGTCAGATGGCTACCGTAAAGCAGTAAGGAACAGATATGTTAGCCCCAGGCTAACCAAATCCCTAGTACCATGGTAACCAAAGGGCAGTTGCTCCAGGTTAATCAAGACACCTGGGCCAAATAAGATCTTTCTGGAAGGCAGTGGAGATAGCTACATTGATTGGGCCACCTGAAGCCAATTAAGGGCTGGCTGGAACTAGTTAAAAGCCTCCCAGTTAGTGAGTGAGATTCGTGTGTGAGGAGCTGGGAGCAAGAGGCGCAAGGAGCTGAGAGTGAGAGGGTGTGCGGCTGGAGGATTGAGGAGTACAAGCATTATCAGACATCAGGAGGAAGGTCCTGTGGTGAGGATAAAGAAGGTGTTTGGAGGAGGCCATGGGGAAGTAGCCCAGGGAGTTGTAGCTGTCATGCAGCTGTTACAGGAGGCACTATAGACAGCTGCGATCCACAGGGCCCTGGGCTGGAACCCGGAGTAGAGGACGGGCCCGGATTCCCCCCAAACCTCCCAACTCCTGATCAGACACAGGAGGCGTTGACCCAGACTGTGGGTTCCAGCAGAGGGGAAGGTCACTGAGGTGAGCAAATCCGCCAATAAGCGCAGGAGCCACCAAGGTAGAGGTGCCATGTACATTGGCCAAACCGGACAGTCTCTATGCAAAAGAATAAATGGACACAAATCTGACATCAGGAATCATAACATTCAAAAAACAGTGGGAGAACACTTCAACCTCTCTAACCACTCAGTGACAGACTTGAAGGTGGCAATTTTGCAACAAAAATACTTCAAAAACAGACTCCAAAGAGAGACTGCTGAACTTGAATTAATATGCAAATTAGACACAATTAACTCTGGCCTAAACAGAGACTGGGAATGGTTGGGGCATTACACTAATTGAATCTATTTCCCTATGTTAAGTTCTCCTCACACCTTCTATGGGTCATCTTAATTATCACTTCAAAAGTTTTTTTTTTTCCTCCTGCTGATGATAGCTCATCTCAATTGATTAGACTCTTCCTGTTGGTATGCATACTTCCACCTTTTCATGTTCTCTGTATAAATATCTCCTGTCTGTGTGTTCCATTCTATGCATCCGAAGAAGTGAGCTGTAGCTCACGAAAGCTCATGCTGAAATAAATTTGTTAGTCTCTAAGATGCCACAAGTACTCCTGTTCTTTTTTCAAGGTAGAGGAGGAACTTTGTCACACTATTTGCCAAGACGCCTGTTGTTTAAATGCATTTGTTCTCTTCACAAATACTGACTTGTTTTCCTTTTGAGGATGCCATGGGCCTTTGAAGATTTCCTCTCTCCCTTAGTGAGTCCACTTGCCCATTGCATCATGGGGCAGTGCGTTAGTGAGGGAAGCCTGCCCTTGCTTGTCCCAAATCCCAGACAATAGATCCTTGCTCACCTCCACTATGCCCATGTGGAATTCATACATAAAGCACGGTGGCTTCTTGCCATTTCTCAGCAAAGATTCAAGGGCAGAGTCACTAGTGAGGTCTTGCTTTGCTAAGACTTTTACAAAATAGAAGCCGGATTCTGCACCCATTTAAGTGAGTGGGGAATTTGGCCCCTGGCTTCAGGGAAAGTAGAATCAGAATTTCTTATGAAATAGAATTAAAACTACTTTTGTGCAATGACAAAGTGCAGTTTGTGATGGAGCATCTTTGTTTTTAATTACAGTTGTCCATTTAAGGCCCAGATCATGTCTGTTAATGTAAACAGCAAAAACATCCACTGACTTCAAAGGTGCAGAATGAGGCTCTCAAAATTCTTGACATTTCAGTCAATACAATTTGAGGAGACTTTATCGGTGTGACAAGCTGTGCAAGGGGGTGCCAAAAAGTCTGCCAGGTTATAGTGCAAATTACTGAAATTCTGCAGGATCCCATTTCAGAAATGTTGCTGCCTCCCCTGCTCCTATAAATGGACCCAATACATGTACACATACTCTACATGCATACACTTCCACCTACAACCCCCTCTGCCAAACACACATGTCCTGCCCACCCCACATGCACATACTACCCCCCTGCCCCGCACCTACAAACATACTGTGATGGAGCTGCAAAGCAGGAGCCCTCAAGGCCCATCAGCCCCCTCCCCACTGTATATCCCCTTCCTCCTGGCTAAGAAGGGATTATAATGGTGTGTTTGCTTTTCAATTAGTTATCTTGGGCCTGATTATGATTTCACTGACTCAAGTTACATCCTGGAGTATGTCCCCTTGCTTCAGTGGCATTACTTCTGTTTTACCCCGAATTTGCCTAATGTTGGGTTATTAGCGAGAGCAATGTGCTGGAACACCAGCTAGCATTTAGAGCAGGTTTTTAAATGCCTTATGTTTCCTAGTGTGTGGCTGATGAAAAAGACATGCCTACTGCAGGTGTGATGCAAACCAGTCATAGTAAAGCAATGCATAGGATGGTCTGAGGACATGGCTCAGCATATTTAGGGGGGACTTTGGATGATCAAGTGGATAGTAAGTAGATTTCTATAGGGATGGATGAAACTCAAAAGGATTGGCAGGTTGGATAAGCAGCCAAAAGGTCAGATTACATCTCAAATGGGCCCAGTTAAAGTTAATAGGCTTTCTGGTCAGGTGAGACATAGAGCAGCCCACTTAGTACTGCCCTGGGCCTCATTCTCCTCTCATGTCACTGAAATTCATGAGGGACGCCACCAAGATCGATGGAGAATCTGTCTCCCCTCTCCCCAGCCACCTCCTCAGGGATGGTGAAGGCAGCAGAATGGGAGCTTCTGGGCCACACCGAGGCACAACAACGTCGCTTCCCACGCAGAGCCCAACAGTCTATTTTCTGCTCTGAGGGGAAACACCTGCACGTTCCCAGCTAGAGACATTAGTAGCAGGGTGAGGGCTGGGAAGAGAAGTTACAGGCGCTGCCCTGCTACTCAACCACAAGCAACCTCCCCCTTCCCCCCGAGCTGTGTGCAATAGGGGAAGGGCTCACTCTGAAGCTGTGAGATCCCAGGAATCAGGAGGAGTCAAAAAGAAGCTATGCTGAGCTAGAACATGCTTTGTCACACATCAACCCCCATTTCTATAGTGGGTGACATGATCCCTGCTGGGTATAGTTTGCACAAGGTACTTGGGAATCCCCAGGGCTGAAAGGAGCTGTACACATGCAAGCTATTTATTCGATTACTGTTATTGTAGTAGATTGAGAAATTCCCTTTTGCCAGCTCTTGCGATCTTAGGGCAAGAATTGTGATCTCTGACGTTTAACGTAAAGCCCCAGCTCCTAGAGCCAAGTGATTAGGAAGAGACTCTTAGTGTCCATTTTTTTTTAAAGTAACCTTCTAGTCTTCATGGCTGTGAGAAAAGCTTGAAAATGTGACCCAAATGCACCTTAAAGGCTCAGAAACCAAAAAGCAAATACCCCACCCCCCAACATATTTATTCAGGGTTTTTAAGCCGATCTCCTGATTTGGGGGGGTGGGGGCGTGACTCATGATTTTTGAAGATTTGGAGATGGCCGTATTGCCTCTGTCTGGCTCATTCTCCATTCCCTCTGTGAACGCACCCAAGCCTTAAAAGCCAAAGTGACAAGCTCAACAGCAGGTGTGAATATAGCAGCTGTTAACGTTTAACTTTATTTTTCTTCTGATTGAAAAAGAAGAGAGAGAGAAAAGTTACAAAAGTACGAAAGAAAGGCAACAATATTGACAGGAACTCTCTGTTCTCCAGTCCCACCTCGTGGAATATCGTAAGAGACGGCAGCACACGGCATCGCCTCGGGCCAATGAAAACACCTCATCTTGCTGGGTGATCGGGGTCTGATTCCAGCAGCACCGACTGACGTCTTAGAGTTGGGGGCACCCAAACCTTGCCCAACTGAGGGCCACACTGGCAGTTTGAGGCCCGTACCTAATATGCAGAAAAGGGAGCCAGGATATTGCTGCCCTCATCTTTAATATGGAGAGATGTGGCCTGAGGAGATGACAGCTCTCACCATGCAACGCTCCACCTTTTGATCCGGCAGCAGTTAAAGATCATGTGCACCATCAAAAGAGGGTATAAACAGAATCCCCCCTCCCCCCGTAGGGAGGAAGATCAACTAGGAGCGACACCTGCTTTGAAATGAGCACGCCCTGCTGGTAGCCACTAAAGCTTTCATTCCCAACAGAAGCACCAAGAGACTAAATCAAGCCAATGCCCTTTATTTAATGCTGGGGAAAAGGGCTTTATCTGCAGCCTTGAAATCCTTTAGTCACAGCAAGGGCAGCATCAGGACACAATTCTGCCCCCGCCCTCTCCTGCCAATGTGCCCCAACTCGGACCTGCAGGGAAGGAAGGGGAGTCAGTCTCAGTGGTCCAGCTGGCCTCTCTGCTGAGATTCCCAGCAAAGAGGCCAGTTAGTACTGGTTTGCCATGGGAGCTGTCCATGGAGAGTGGGACTGGGAGCGGGCCAGCTCATTTTATATGGGGCACCAAAGAGCTCGCCACACAAGAGCATGTGGGAATTTTTCAGAAACCTCACAATTCCTCCACTGGGCCCCTCGTGCTCCAGAGAAGGAGAGGAAGTTACTGCAGCCCTGCAAAGGATGCAGCTTACGCCCCCTTGCACCTGCCCAAGGCTCAGAACGCTTGCTCAGAGCAGGGGAGCATCCAGGGAACAGGAGCTTCTGTACCAGACAGGGACACAGGATCTGAGTGCACCGAATACGGAGTCTCCCCAGCTCAGCCAAGTGAAACAAGGGCAGCCCAACGTTAACTGCATCTTTCATGGCACAAACCACCTGGCTGTCCAGGGAGATCTCAAAACTGGTGCAAGTCTCACTGGTGACAAGGCCTTGTGAGATGCCTGGGACATGCCTACCCTCTGGAAACTGCTGTGGTTTGACAACAAGAGCTTCCTCCCGCCATACTTGTGTCAAAATCATTTACTCTGCTGGTGTGACCAGACTCAAGTGAGCTCAGCATCCACCACAGCACAAGGCACTGGCAGAATGAGGGCTCAGCAGGCTTCCCGGAGAGCATGTTGGACTTTGCTGAACGTGGTGTGGTGTCCCCAAACTCAACCTTGTCTTGGGCCAGTCACAGGGAGATACCCGATGCCAAACCCCACACCACCTCTAGGCTGCACACAGCCCCAGTGGAAAGGGACCCCAAGGATGCCCCACCCCTCTCGGTTTGTCACTCTAGCCTTGTAGCATGAGGACTGAAAGCGGAGGTCTGACTGTATCCATAGTCAGCTGAGTACAGACCTTCCATTTCCCACTGCAAAGCCCAGCAGAGGACACGGGGATTCCCTTAACACTGGTGCTCTGTGCCTGCCCATTTTAACCATCTTTAGATTGGATCAGTGCCCCAAGAGCAGAATAATCAGGGTAGGCACCTGCAGGCTCTACATTCACACTCCCCAGACCCTAATTCCCGGGGCCCCTCAATTGTAACAGAGCTTCAAATGAGCATCATTTCAACAACCTTGCAGAAGGGCCCCATTCTCTTTGTAGGGTGCCCTAGGCAACCTCTGTCTCCAGCCCTGAAAACTCTTCAGTTTGGGGGAAGCAGCTGGCCCTCCAGCAAAGCATCAGGGGAGAAATCTACTCTGTTCTGGAGGGCATGCGGCAGCAACCTGCCCGGTCTCCACTGCTGGCCTCTACGCAGTGACTGCCTGCTAGCCCTGGAGGGCTAAATACACCTGGCATGTCCATGTGGCTGACACCATCTTCATGGCTCCACCGTAGCTTATGAAGCAGACTTGCTCATTTCACTCCCAATGATGTGAAACTGGGCACTGGTGCAAATCCACCAGTTTCTCCACTGCCACGGAGATTTCTATTGCAAAGATGTCCCCATTCCCTCTGGTCCTCCATCCCATCCCATCCCTGTCGGGGGGATGGGTGGTACGACAATTCCTGAGGTTTCGGAGAAACTCCTTCAGTAGGCACATGACGGTTCTTCAACTGGAGCTATTGGGCTCAGGGGCTTCAAGGTGCTGAGGGAACGGAAGGCAAAGGTGGATGGGTCGTACACCAAGTGGGATGGTGGACGGCTCCCGTTCACACTCTGTATGGAAAAAAGAAAAGGCAAAAGGATTTTGTCAGTGCTCATGCACACTGCAAGCAGCGAACTGGTTAGTAGGTATGTACACGACTGCCCTCTCCTGGATGCAATCATATCTGCCCCAATGTGTGTCACAGGTCCTGCACCAACAGCTAATAGCAACAGTACAAACAGTAAAGTTATTTCCTCTTTTTCTTCTTCCCCAAACCATGTCACTAGACTGGAGGCACCTGGGTACCTGTGTGATTAGGACCCATGGCCTCTGCCAGTAGTGCCATGATGCAGCAGTGAGAAATAGGGGAAAGGATGTACAGGGTGCAACCAGCGTCGGGGGGGGGGGGGGGGCAGAACAGTCAAGCAACTACAAAGCATCCCAGTTAGGCCCAAGTGAACTTGAATTTAGCTCAAGTGGGTGCTGGGTTAGGATGTGAAATTAAGAATCACTGCTCCCAGGCTTGTAAATTCCAAGCCACTCACTACACACCAGATTATCATCACAAAATAAGCAGCTTCTGGTATTTCAGTCAATATCTGTTAGAGATGGCCCAGACCCAAAACCCTGGGCTCATGCACCCTGAAACGTTGGGGATCTGGATCCAGGTTCTGCACCCTGGGCCCATCTCTACCATCTCCCTCTCAAGTCTGCCATTTCATCTCTCTCTGTTGTGTCTTTAGCTTCTCTCTAGTACATCTCCTCTCTCTCTCTAATCTGTTTGATCTCTCTAATCTCTTTCTATTCTACCCCATTGACCTCTAATGTCTCTCTAAACTTTCCCTTCTCTAATCCACCCCACCTCTTGCTTTCTGTTGTCTGCCTCTCCAATCTATCCCAAATCCATCTCTCTCTCTCGCTCTTCACCCTTTCTCTGGGGAGATTTGACTCTAACTGGGATTGCAGTTTGCCCGTGAACCTCTTGGATTTGCAGTCTCCCTCCCGAAGGAGTTACCCTATCTCAGTTCACTATAGGTAGGTTCCTCTGTATGCGCCTGATTTTCAGAAGCTTTGAGCATCAGCAGCTCCCAAGGAAAATTGGCTGGAGCAGCGTGTGCTCAGCATGTCTAATAATCATGTCCTCTCTGGATTTTACACTGGCATGGAGACATCCGGCCTGCTATCCCTTCTGGGCCAAACTGAGCCCCCTGCCTCAGACCAATGTCATTGTCCAGGCTTTCTTCGAGGGAACAAGGCCACATGGATGAACCAGGTTTAATAAACAGGAAATAAAATAACCCACAAGGTTGCAAAGACAGGCCAGGGTGGAAAGCGGGTGGGTGGTGACCAATGGAGCTGATCTTATCTGCAGCGCTAGGAGAGAGAGCCCGTTCCATGCAGCAGACAATGCAGTCCCCAAATAAACCACACGGCCTTCAAAGAATGCCCAGGAGCTGGCTGGAGCTCACTCAGGGCCCGACAGATCGTAGTCAGGGCCTCGCAGCCTGGTCTGTACCATCCCCACCCCCTCGCCTGATTCCTCCCCCTAGGCCCCAGCATGGCAAGCGCAGACACAAAGTGAAGACCCTGCAGTGATGCTGTATTGCACCACAGGATGGAAACATTGCTCCCAGGGAGACTCTTTGGAATGCAGGGCTGGGACTTGTGCATCAACCAGCTCCACCGCTGGCCAGGGGTGGGGCAAGGGATAGAGGCAGAGATTCACCTACCTTAGGGAGGCACAATCTCTTTCATCTCAGTATTGCTTTCTACTAGTGCTACATAAGCTATCCAGAAAGACCACAGATGCCCCCCAGCTCTGCTCCCTGTTCCACACTCCCGCAGCTCCGCTCCCACTGCCACACAGCTCCAGCTCTGTGCCCCCAACTCCTAGCTACGCTCCCCAGCTCTGCTCTCCACTTCCACACCTTCTTCCGTCCCGCTGCCGCGCCACCTCTGCACTGCCCTCCACACTCCTCCTTCCTCCACTCGCCCAGCTAGCTAATCTGGCTGCTCCTCTTATAGAGCGCCCGGTACCGAGTGTCCCATTCTCACTGCCCCACTCGCCTTTCAGCCAAGCATCTTCTGCAGTAATGAAAATGCCTAGAAATCCTGCCCTCACACCACAGGCCCACACATCACTCCCCCGCTCCCCGAGGCACACCCACTGAGGACACTTTAATCCCCTCGAACCTGGGCTACAGCACAGCGCAGAGTGGTTTGCAAACCATCCTTGCCTGTCTCCAGCCTATCTGGCATTCAGCCCTGTCTTTGCAAAGCGCAAAGGTCTTCTGCCCCTCAGGAGGTAACAACAAATCTACCCCTAGCATGACACCATCTCCCCGTTGGCCAGGAGTGGGTATCCATTAGCACCACCAGGAGGCAGCAGAGCATTCAGGTGGAAATCCTGTGTCGCCCCACAGAGAGTTTATGTACTGGAATTGGGATACTGTCCACTTATGGTTAGCATTCCCTGGTCCTCTCCCTTCAGTCCCATCCTGCTTCCACTGAAATCATTGGGAGTTCGGCTATGGGCATCATTGAGAGCAGTGTGTGGCTGGGAGAGAGGGCAGCTGTGGGTTACACCTTAGGCCACCATGGGCTACATTTGTCCCTAAGGCTGCCAGTTGGATGCACCAGGCTCCAGCCTCTCTTCTGCATCCCCTAACAAGGACTCGCTATTTTCCTGAATGCTAGTGTTACTCACCCAGCCTGGGTGGACGGCCCTTTTGTCGAGGGAGCAGAGCTTTTAGAAACAATTAGCAGCTCTTTTGTCCCCTGGTACAGAGACATGACCTCTGACACCTCAAGGTCATGTCTAACATGTGGCTGTCACCAGACTCTGGGGCCTTAACCTTTGATCCCCTCTTCCCACTCCCTGATGGATTTTAATTTGTGATCAGCAGGGGGACACAGCCTTTCCCTGCAGGCTTTCCGGCCAGCTGAGGTAGTCAATAGGGTCGTTACACCTTAGAGATGGAAAAAATCTGTTAGATCATCCAGCCCCTGCAGCATTTACTCCAGTCTAATGATGAGAGCAGGGATTGGTGTGGGATGCAAGGTGTGCAGGGGGGGAGTCAGCGTTTCTAGGTTCTAGTCCCAGCTTTGCCACTAATCCGCTGTGTCCCCAAGTGACAGTATTTATTTAAAAAGGAGACCCACACAAAAGCCTGTGTGCGCCCTGCCTTTCACGCACGGCTGCCCCCTCATCCGCAAATTGAGGTGGTCCGTCAGCATGGAAGATGCCAAGGTTGTGTCTGGCATCAGCTCGGCCCAAAGCTCCAGCCAACAAATCGTGCCCTGCTACCTCCCCTGCCACCTTGGCTGGCCCAATGAGAAACTAGAGAGGCAGATTTAAGAGCCTCTGCTCAATAGACACCTGCTGTGGGGTTATATATGGTGCGTGCTCTGGCAGGGCTTGGAGCTGGCTGGCGGGTAACGTAGCAACCCCTATTCAGAGCTAAGGGGGGCAGAATAAATCAGCAGATTTGTCCCTCTCCTAAGCAAAGAAGCTGCCTGTCAATGCTAAGAGGGGATGGGAACAAAGAGCTGGCAGTGCCCTCCATTTTGAAATGCCAGCTGCGACAAGGGGAGGGGTCTGAATGAGATGATTTCTGGGGGGTAGCAAAGACCCAGGCAGCAAGAGAAAGATCTGGGGAGAGAGGGACCCAGAGGACCTAAGAAAAGCCACCCACAAAACTCATCACATCTTGGGCAGAAAGGAGCTCTTTCATCCTCCAGAGTCCACATGTGGACGAAGCAGCCTTCACACTGCCCCGAGGAACCCAACATGAGGCGCCCGGCCCAGAACGAGAGCAGAGGTGGAGCCGAGAAAACTGTAAAAGACATAGTGGGAAAAGAGGAGCTCCCAGGAGGCTGGTCTGCTCCGAGTGCTGCTTCTAACTGATCCATTGCTGCCCTGCCTTCAACCTAGCCTGTCTGTTGTATCCAGCTGCTGTTTCCCACCCCCTCAGTTGTAAGGGAGTTGGGGTGGGGGCTGTCTGTTTACTATATCTATGTACAGCACCTTCTACAATGGGACCCCAGCCCTGATTCTGTAGAGACTATACTGTAAGAATCACTGGAATGCAGCCACCTCTGAGGCAGAAGTTGGTTCACAGTGCACAACAGCTGAGGACATGAACTGAATATTGTATCCAACAGAAACCGCAGGGGTGACAGAATCATAGAATCGTAGGACTGGAAGGGACCTCGAGCAGTCATCCAGTCCAATCTCCTGCACTCAAGCAGGACTAAGTATTATCTAGACCCCCACCCCGACAGGTGTTTGTCTAACCTGCTCTTAAAACTCTCCAATGATGGAGATTCCACAACCTCTCTAGGCAATTTATTCCAGTGCTTAACCACCCTAACAGGGAGTTTTTCCTAATGCCCAGCCTAACTGCCTTTGCTGCAATTTAAGCCCATTGCTTCTTGTCCTATCCTCAGAGGTTAAGGAGAATAATTTTTCCTCTCTCCGCCTTTTATGTACTTGAAAACTGTTGTGTTCCCTCTCAGTTTTCTCTTCTACAGATTAAACAAATCCAATTTTTTCAGTCTTCCCTCATAGGTCATGTCTTCTAGACCTTTAATCATTTTTGCTGCTGTTCTCTGGACTTTCGCCAATTTGTCCAAATCTTTCCTGAAATGTGGCACCCAAAACTGGACACAATACTCCATCTGAGGCCTAATCAGCATGGAGTAGAGCAGAAGAATTACTTCTCGTGTCTTGCTTACAACACTCCTGCTAGTACATCCCAGAACGTTTGCTTTTTTGCAACAGCGTTACACTGTTCACTCATATTTAGCTTGTGATACACTATGACTCCCAGATCCCTTTCTGCAGCACTTCTTCCTAGGCAATCCATTCTCATTTTGTATTAATGGATTTACTCTAACTGAAACTTACTTAGGACACCTGTAGACTTGCAGAAACTGCCACTGGATCTTTTAAAATTTCAAGTGGTTAGGATCTGTTTGATGTCTGATCCAAAAGATGGCCTCTCCCGCAGGACAGCGCCCTTGAGCACCATGGATTCAGTAGTGGTTCAGAGGGAAGAGCACCCTTGACTGATTTGCTATTACCACTTCCTGCAGAGCTGGCGTTTTCTTTGGAGTTCAGCCTCCCATCCTTCTACTGACCAGATGTAACCCTGTGAGACCATTTCAGGGTGCAGCATGTGGTCATCTCGCTCTAACACTCAGGATGAGGTAAAGCCCTACTGATCTCCTCCCAGAAAGGAGGACTGCCAGGTGGGAGAACAGAGTCACCCTCTGGGTCTGCCTAGTGCCTTCACCTAGTCAAGGGAGCTTTCCTACCAGCCCTCTCCTTCCCTCCGGCATCTAACTGTGCATTATGACGAAGGTGAGGTGAGATGACTCTTGCTGATAAAGGAGATCCAAGTCACTCCCATGTTGGCAGGTCTTTGCAGAGCTTGCCATAAACCTGCTTGGCAGGGTGCTAAGGTGCAGCCACAGCCCGATTCTTGGGGCGGTTCCTTGGAAGGCAGCCTTTCAGTGTTCGATGCTCCAAGGCAATGTAGGGTGACCAGACAGCAAGTGTGAAAAATCAGGACGGGGGTGGGGGATAATAGGAGCCTATATAAGAAAAAGCCCCAAATATCGGGACTGTCCCTATAAAATCAGGACATCTGGTCACCCTAAGGCAATGCCTCCACTGTAATGGCATTCTGGGAGGTGGGAGACTCATACAGGCCGCAGTCTAATATGGCTGCACGTTCACTGCAATCATTAACCGGGGGCCTTAATGGATTAAGCAATTTATTTACACAGCTGGAAAGCAGGCTGACATGCAGCAACCTGGCTGCTGACAGAAGGGCGCGCACTTGTTAGGACCCACACCTGTTCAAACACACACATCCATTTGCACACATGCAAACTGACAGGCACACTTGCCTGCACAGGCTCACTTGCACACTCATTCCCACAGTCACGAGTACACACACACACACACACACACACACACACACGTACTGATCGCTCACCCTTCCCCCCACACACTGTACATGCACTCACAGGGCTTGTCTTCTCTGCAGCATTGCCCTAACTTGAGTCCCAGCCACACACAAAAGCCTTCACGCGAGTGGGGTGGAGCTTTTAACCCAAGGGGGTATCGGCTACAGCTTGCGCGATCGCCAGCTGCTGACCGGACTGCCCCGTGCAGCAATCCAGTCCCTCTGTGCAGCTGGAGTGCTACTTCACCGCACAGCTAGGCGAACTCGAATGTAGAGAACTCAGGTGATCGCTGCAGTTAAGACATAATCTACGTTTACACAGCAGCTGCCAGTGTGAATGGCAGCTCCTGGAGCTGTACCTGCACTCACCCTACTCTAGCCACCTCACTCAAAAAAGCAGGGTGGATGCTGCAGCCTGGACTTCAGCGTGGGCGGTGCAAGTGTGTAGGTGACCGGGGGAAATCAGGCGGGCTTATGCAGCTGGTACTGAAGCCCTTGCTGTGGCTGCATCGCAGCTGTTTTTAGCGAGCTAGAGTCCAACCAGCAGGAGCTGGCACTCATACCCCCATCTACAACGTAGATGTACCCTGAGCCTCAGTCACATACATCTTTTTCTTTCTGAGCCCTCCTCCCCACAACATGGTATAAAAACTCCACGGCCCACCTGTGCCACAATAACTGTTTTTCTGCATATAAAAGTCAGGGCCGGCATTAGCGGGTAGCAAGCAGGGCAATTGCCTGAGGTCCCATGCCACAGAGGCCCCTGTGAAGCTACATTGCTCAGGCTTCGGCTTCAGCTCCGAGTGGCAGGGCTCAGGGTCCTGGCCTTCAGCCCCAGGCAGTAGATCTTCTGTTTTCTGCCCCGGGCCCTGCTTGGAGGCCCCCCTGAATCCTGTTCACAGCCCCCCAGGGGGCCCTGGTTGAGAACCACTGCCCTAATGCACCCACACACAAACACACACTTGCCTTGTTTATATATACTCACTCGACACACTCGATCACGCGGACGTCCGTTCTCCCACATGCACGCTCTTGCAAACCTCTGCCATAACAACAGACTGTTACCAGCATTGTATAAATGCAATAAATAAGAAACCCATCTTGAAACACATTAACTAAAGAGAGAACGAGCTAGAAACACATTAACTAAAGAGCTAGAGAAAATCTGGATGATGACTGGACCCAGGGGTCTCAAAGGCAGGCGGGGACACCACGCAGATTGAAGATGACAGAAGAAATCCAGAATTCCAGAGCCCAGCAGATTAGCTGCTCTGTGAAAGCAGAGGAGTTTGCAGCTGCTCCACAAATTGGCTTCCTGGCTGACCTAGGCATGAATAAAGAACCACGGAAAAAGCTAAATGGGGAAGAGATGGTGTGTTTAGGGTTCACGGCTGCAGAGCTTAGCCCCATACAGAGATAAAATCTAAAGCTACCCAGGAAACCCCAAGGACAGAAACGGATGAAGCCAGTGCTGAACTAACACTGTAGCACACTACTGTAGGGTGCTGTGCTGGAGATGCCATCTTTTGGAGCTGATAGAAAACCAGGGTCCTGACAGCCTAACAAACTCCTGGCCCTTGTCATAAGACCGAGGGACTTAGCCCTGGTTTCCTGGCCAAATTCAAACTCAGGTTAATTCACACACTCTGCCAGCCTAAATTTCCTTTGCAGTTTCAACTGGACATAGGAGTCTTCTTTTCTCCTTGATCAACATGGTTGCAAAGTGCTGCAGTGCCCTGTTAAATAGCTGCTGCATTGCACATCAGAGGTGGCTGCCTTTTGGTGGTGGGTGAAATTTGTAGGTCAATTTGTAAAGTCCTTTGAGGTGAAAGGCACCGTGTAAAGGCTCATACAATCCCCCCACCATGTATGGAAAGGAAAAAGTCCACAGTGGGGCCCTGCAAAGGACTGTCGGTGGTGCTCTGCCTTCGTAAGTGGGCAGGACCAGAGGTGTGCAGGAGGATGTTTCCCAGCCACCGCTTGCAGGGGAGCCTGCAGGTAAGTTGGGGAGAGTAAATGCTGCCTGAGTCCACGTGGCAGCATTGGCGGGCACAGTGTTCTTAATGCCAGTTCCTTCTCTCCTCCCTGTCACCTCTGCAACATTGTCACAAAACACCAGAGACCTTTCAACTTCGATGTGTAAACTCAAACTGTGGGTGAGGAATCGGGGATCTAGTCCCAGCCCTGACTTGGTGTGTGGCACTGAGCAAGTCACATCACCTCTCCTGTGCCTCAGTTTCCCATCTGTAAAATAGGGGGATAATCCCCACTCCACAGGGGTGTGCTGAGGATTAATCAATTAATGTCCATGTGCTAAGATCCACAGAAAGGCAGTTTCCTATAATTTACTCTCTTGCTTCAGGCACTTTGCAAAATATAGATCCTTAGGCAGGGTTAATTGCTGTAGCTCCATTAACTTCAATGGGGGTCCAATGGTTTGCAGCAACTGAGGATTTGGAGCGGATCAAAGAATATTCCTCTTTACAAACACAAAACCCCATCCTCCACTGTCTTTCCCCCAGACACGTTTAGCTTAGTCTGGGATAATATCCAAAATACGTCTCCTGAAAGAACTTAACTTTGGGACCATGGTTATGCGTAAACACAGTTCCCTCTATCGGAGTTAGGAATGAAAGCCCAGATCCAAACACTCCCTCGCTTGAGGGGTTTCAGATCCATAGCTGAAGTCTGCAGCTGTGGCCTGTCCCTAATGTTTACAGACATCTTGCTGACTTTTCCCTCTCCCCACACCCTTCTGTACAATCATGGAACTCTCCAGGTCTTTTCTTCCATCAGCTAAGAGCTGCCCAGCACCCACTTCACGCTGTACAGCAATGTTGCTAGGGCCAGTCCGGCTTATGAAGGTCACATAAACACACCAGTGTCCTCGTAGAAGGGAGGGATATAAAATAAAGCTGCCAAGTGTTTGCAAATGTGTTTGCAGAGTTGTCAGGTGGCAACTGGCAGTGCTACAAAGGTGCAACCAGACAATAATATGTGAACTTCTTTGGAAAGACCTTCAAAGAGGCCTAACAGATGCTTTATGGTCAGTTACCCATAACCCAGGAGAGCAGGAAATGTGCCAGATCTGGGTTCTTGCTGACGCCATCCTACAAGATAAGCCTTTTCCTCCCCTCTTTTTGGCACGGTACTGTGCCTTTGAGAAAGCTGATCACAGGCCCTGCTTTAGCCTGCCTAATAAGCTGAGGCCCAGAGGGCATGTGATGAAATGAGAACAGCAATACATTTAGCAAGGCATGCTTCTGAATGCAATATGGCTAAAGCCACGTGGCTCACTAGCCACGGAGACTAAATGAAGACCTGCATTCTGGACACTGCTCTCACAATGCTCCCATGCGCCAGCCAGTGCGGAGCACGGCAGGGTCACAGCTCATCTGCTTTGTCCCTCTCTGCTTTGGAACAGCTAGTGCCCCAGGGGGTACTAACTAACAAGCTGCAGCCTGTATAGTGCAGACACTGCAATTATGCCTGTGAAGAGGGCACAAGGCGGGATCTCCTAGCACACCCATGTATGGACAAGAAACAACCTGGTCCTTATTCTCTCAATTACAACTTCATCGAGTCTTCCCTGATCACCTGTCTGTACTCTGCTGAAGTTACAGTGCCCCCCCCCCCGTCCTCTTCCTATGACAAGGAGATCCACCCCCACCCCCCACAAGGCAACATGGCCTGGGTCTGACACTTACGCTCACTTTTAGTTCCATTCAGAGGCTGGCCCTGGAACCTGCAGAGCAATGGCACCAATTGTTTTGCCCATGTTGCGTGCTTATATGTGACCTCCATCCTCCACTCTGTGTTAGCCCAGGGCAGTGCAATTCCGCGGAACTAGGTAGTTTGGCACGGAGGAGATTATCCTTTCAATTTAGAAAGAATCAAAATTAACAGTGCAAAGTGAGTATTAATCACCCTGGCATAACTAGACCGCTGGCACAGTGCACTTGCCTGTGGACAAACAGCCTCGGTCATGGAAGCCAAGTACCGTAACTGGGCGTAGGATGACACGAGGTGCAGACGGAAAGAGGATTACTCTGCTGTGGATTCTGTGAGCGTGAATGGGAGCCAGGTTCTCACAAGCCTCTCAAACAAAGGGGAGCCTGGAAACAACTGCAGCAGCACTAGATGCAGTGAACAAGGAAAGTGCCCCACCACCTCTGATTTTACTTCCTGCCGGCAAACAGAAGAGTTCTGATGGAGCACCACTAGCCACGGTGCAACCCTCATCTCCTCCCCCCCTCCCCGCCCCAAACATTCGTGCTGTGCCACCTCTTGGGCCACTCATTCCCAGAACCCACCAGGTGACCTCCCAGGCCCCATTCCTAGTTGTGTGACCCCATACCTCCTTCTTAATTCCTCTGTGAAACCCTATAGGTCTCTCCCGCCACCTCACTTGTGATCCCGCAGGCCCGTTTCATTCCCCACCACAACTGTCACAGGCCTGAGCTTTTTACTCCTTTGCTGCGGCTCTCCATGTGGACGGCGCTTTCCAACTCATCTTCTTCACAAGTCCCTCCCATAGCAGCACAGCAGCAAACATCAAGGACGGCCCCTCCGTTGGTGCTGGGCCAGCCTCAGAAGGGGCAGGGTTTCAGTTTGGAGGAGCAGCCGAATATCCGGGTACTCTTCTGGATTCAGATTCAGCAATGTACTGAAAATCTCAAGGAGAGTTTGGGCAACCTAAATATCAACTTCCCACTCCTTTCTCCACGAGCCACCGGAACTCCTTACGGTACACGATAGCGCTGTCAGCCCGAGCTCCCCAGAAGGGAAGGAAAGGGTGTCACGCTATACGGTAGGGGATGAACAATGATGCTCCCTCACTAGAACCATTCCTCCCACATCCACGTGATTAGGGCGGAGGGTCTTGAGACTAAAGCACAGGATTGAGTTCCCCGCATTAAAGACTTCTGGGTTCTGTTCCTGTCTCACCCAAGGTCAGCCAGCGAGGCTTTGGCAAAGTCACTTCGCCTGTCTGTGCCTCAGTTTGCCTCTCTGTGAAATGAAGATCATGACATTTACCGGTCTGTGAGGCTAAATTCATGAACGCTTGCAAAGCACTCACAGATGTGCAAAATGCCATTGCCCTCTAGCTCCTTGGGAAGGCACATTCTTTGCGCCTCATTGCAGAGCGGAGATCTGCATCAATGATGCTCTGCCACCTGGAATACTTCTCATTTGCAAACAGCGCAGGCCTTTGCCAAAGAGGCTAAGGCCGCACATCTTCCTTTTGGCTCCAAGATGAAAGGTTCCCTTGTTGTAAGGGAAGAGAACATGGTGCGGTTCTGCAGCAGCCATTTAGGATACAGATGCCAAAGATAAGAGGCAGGGAAGTCATTCCCAGGACCTGGCCCCTGTCCAAGCAGGGGACATTCTCAGGCACTGATAAGACTGAGGCAAGAACACAAGGGAGTTTATGTTCTGATTTTTATTCCCTATTTTATTTTCACATTGCAGAAAACATCTCCCTGATCGGGCAGATTATCAGATTGGCCCAAAATCCACACTCCCTCTCTGCCTGCCCCCGCAAGAGCTCTGGAGACACACGGGCACTTAGACGTTGTGTTCTCTACATGCCTGTTGCTGCTGAGATAAACACAGCTCTGTCAGGCTCCCATTCAGGGCTCCTGCACGCATGGTAAGTGAGTGAAGAACAAGGAAATAACTCAGGGTGATCCCCAAGAGGCAGGGGACAAAAGATTCTCCAATATTATCACGCAGCCACCTTCCTCGGCCAATTTGATGCCTCCTTTCACACACCCACACCTGACCCCACTCACGTACATTATACCCACAGACACACACACACTATTCCGTATGCGCATGCACACCACACAAAAATGCACTACTCACATGCAAATCCTCAACACACGCATTACACACGCACATCCCCGCACTACACCACAGCTGCATATGGACATTACAAACGTTGCACACAGAGAAACACAATGCGCACTTTACCACACCTTGTGCACATGCACCCCCATTACACATGAAGGTATTGCCTGGACACATACTACACATATCCATTACACACACATTGTATTTCACACACAGTTTGTTACCTCCTATTTATTCGTTCGCCCCTGCCTGTGGTGGCAATCCTCCTACTCCATTATGCCTTGAACCCTCTCTGGGAGTCTTTTCTTCCACCACAGCACCTGGTGCCTCAGGGTTGCTCCTGCAAGTGTTTCCTACAAGGGCAAGCCACTGCAGTGTTTGGGATTCCATTAATCTGCCTAGGTTCTTACACATGTCACATCGATAGCCCATCACCTTGCTGAAGAAAAAGAGGCACTGAGCAGGATGGAAGGGCTGCGGCCTCACACGCCCTGAGCTGGCACAAGGAAAGCAGTGTCTTAGTGCAACTAGCCAGGTGAGACAAAGTCCATGCAAAGGTAAAGCCCAGGCGAGGTCAGCAGCCCACGCCAAGGAGGACACACGTTTCTAAATGCTAACGCAGCACGCGTACTCCAGAGCACAAGGGCCAAAACCACTGCCGCTCCTCCTGACCTGTACTCAGCGGTGCTACTTTTCACAGGCTGCTCTCACGTCTCAAATATTCCTGGGGTGCGGGCAGCATCCTCACAATGTCTCACTGAGACATGGCTACACTGGCAATGGCGCCCCGAAGATGTCACGTCACAACAACCATTTACAAGAACAGTATTTTTGAAATGGCAACTCTCTCACGGAGATGTACGCTGCCCTCCTGTAGAGCCTTACATCTGGGATCTCAAAGTGCTTCCCCTGACGTTACACTGCTAAGCGTCAAAACACCTTGGGAGGTAGATCAGTATCACTGTCCCAATCTCACAGAGGGGGAAACTGAGGCACGGAGAGGTGAAGTGATTTCCCTAAGACTATTCAGCAAATCAGTGGCAGGACTAGGAGCAGGCCCCTGTACAAATGATTAGACCACACTGCCTCTCCACCTGCCTACACTTCAGGCTGACTCCGTTGCAATCTCTCCTTATGCTGCTACAGAATGTGGGCCATTGCTAGCAATCTGAATTTAAAGAGGGTTTGCAAGCTCCAGCTGGGACCATCTTCTTGTTCTGTGTTTGTACAGCACCTAGCATGATGGGGTCCTGGGCCTTGACTGGGGCTTCTTATCGCTACTGCACTGCAAACTGATCTCACTTAGAGACGTATGCATCTAACCTGCTTAGGCACTTCTGAAAATCCCACCAGGTGCACACCGGCACCTAAGACCTTGAAAAGCTGGCCCCAAATGGCCATTTTTGCATCAAAGATGCACATATATTTGGAATGTGAAATTTTTGCCTGCTTCTAATGTCAAACCATCCTTATTTAGAAATACTCCCATTTCCACTCAGGACCCAGCACTCTCAGTGGGAGGAGCAATCATCTCAGTTCACTGTGAAGATCACTGACTTCCAAGTTGGATTCATGGGCCACCAAGAACAGCAAGCCACACACAGGAGCGGAAATGCAACTGGTTCCTTCCAGCAGCCCAGCCTCCTCCCACAAGCGGTAATCATGGAAGCACTGATGGTAAATAGAGCCTTCACCTGTGATTCTGCCCCTGCCCTTCCTGGATGGTAGAAGAGAGTAGAAAATGTTCGGGACCCCTTTGTGCACAGATTGTCAATGCCTCCTTTGCTGAGGCAAGTCTAGTACTCATCTTCAACTATGCACGAGTCTTACTACAAAAGAAACCTTCACTCAGTGATAGAGACCTATGCAAATTACCATTCAGTGTCTCATCGGCTTTCTCCAGGCAAGCTGAGTCAAGGACCTAGCAAAAAAGTTTCCAGGGCCACTTGTCAGCCACTATAATCCTGGATCCTTCTAAGTCAGGTTTCAGGCTGTGCCGTGGTACAGACGGAACCCTTGCTGCTCTGACGGTTGAGCTCCGTAAGCATCCTGCTAGGTCTCTCTGCCCCTTTTATACTGTTCATCACCAAGTACTCCTATCCCACCAGCCGAAGGGGGAACAGAAATGCCCTAAACTGATTCAGATTCTTCTCATACCAAACCCAGAAGGTTGTTATGGGCATCTTTCAAGGCCCTCCCCTCTGAGTCACACACGCTTCAGTCCTCTCTCCCATATTCTTCAACATTTATATGATGCAGTCAGGGGAAACAGTGTGACCACAAGGGCAGAAGTGCTAGTCCAGTTAACAGTGTCTCCTGATATTCAAAGTTCTTAATGGCACTGGGTCTAGCTATCTGAGGGGCCACCTCTCCCTCTCAAATATGACTTCCCACAACAACTACATTCCACTGGAAAAATGAAACTATTGTGGGGGGGGGGGGAAGAAATGAGCATGGGGTACAGAACTCTGACAGGATCTGGGCCTACACTATGGAACTCACCCCCCACAAGAGGTAAGGATGACCAGGAACGTCACCTCATTCCGAAACAAATGCAAAACCTTTCACTGACATGGCTTCCCCTTGATATGTTCCTCTCACGTATACAAAACCCCAACAGTCTAATCACAAGACTTGCTTCTTCCCGCAGAGCAGCAAGAGAGAAAGGTCCTAATATCGCTTCTTATTTTACATCCCTGGATGGTGTCATAAGAACCCAAATGGACAGATTTCTACTTCTGTGAAGTCCACGTGAGTTCCGCCAGAACAAGGACTGAGTAAATGCTTCCGGAGTTGGACCAATACAAGAGTAGTAATACTTGGCAGTCTGATAGGGCCTCTCAGCTAAGGATCTCAACATGTTTTAAATATTATCTCCATTTTATAGGTGAGGAAAACAAGGCCCAGAAAAGTTAAGAGATTTGCCTGAGGTCACCCAGTGAGGCAGTGGTTTCTGACCCAGCTCTAACCACAACACTACCTTTCTAACATTTGGTTCTTTTTCTGAATTAAACCTCCAAATGGCTTCCTTGTAGCCCATCGCCTATTAGGACTGCACTGTTATTTATCAGCAATGCTGCTACAGGACTGACCCAGCCCAACGTCACACAAAACCAAGGCAACCACCCAAATCGTCGCTGAGCGTATGGCACTAAAAGTCTTATGGGTAAGAAGCTGGTTATGGGGCTAGACAACAAGAATGGTCCAGTGGTTGGGGTAACCCTTGGACTTTGGTGACCTGAGTTCAATTCCCTGATCTGACACAGACTAGCTGGGTGACCTCAGGCAAGTCACTTAGTTGTGTGGTGCCTCAGTTTCCCAGATGTCAAATGGGGATAACAGCACTTCACAGGGGGTGATGAGAATAAATCCATCCAAGACAGTGAGGCGCTCAAATCCTATGGTAATGGGGCCCACATAAGTACCTCAGATTGCGAGATATCCTTATGCCTGTTTTCCTGGGGTGACTTCAGAAGCATGAATCTCACCCCACCTGTCAGAAAGGTTGCGCTCTAGTTGTTTGTTTTAGTGAGGCCTGACACAGGCTCAATAGGGAGGGAAGGAATAATTTGGTCTCAGATGCTCCAAGGCATACGAAGGGAGTTGGAGTAATGAGCTCACAGCGCTTGGGGAAACTCCCTTGAGTCTCTCACCTCCCTTAGTAGGTGCCACTGAAATCCGTGGGGAGCTGTTACCCAGTAGCACAGGAATAACCACCAGCCCAGGGACAGAAAAGACAAGCGGACTGAAAGTGTGTGCGCATAAGGTGTATGGAAAAGAAGGAAGCTGATAAACAGCTTGCACCAAAATACAGGGGCCACAACTAGACCGGCAGCGTGTGTGTGCAGGACAGATACAGCCCTGAGACGCCCAATACTGGAACAGCAAGAGCTGGTTGCTGGGAAGGAGTGAGCTGCAGTGACGGAGCTCTCTAGAGGTTCAGGCTGGAATAAGAGAGGGTGCACGTAAAGTCAGGATTAAGAGACTTGATAAGAGTTGTGCTGGGTCACAGCGGGGGCTCCTGCAGGGCGGGACTGAAGGGCCTTGGCAGAGGGGATTAGTATGGGGGTGGGGAGGAAATGATGGCATGGAAAGGTAGTGCAGCAGATGCAGGTACACAGAGGGCCTCGATGCTCCAGTTGCTTTTGGGGTGAGATGTCATGAGGATACAGTGTAAACCACGAAGACACCATCATGCATGTTGGTTTGCATTTGCCATTCATCACCTACGGCTGTGTAATTGTTGAATGCAATTACTGCAATGATAGTGGCTGTTTTTACACAAGGGACATTTGCTTTCTTCTCTCTGGTTAACTGATGGTGTTGTTTTCGCCTGTATATTACAGTTACACTGCAGATCATCTGAGGATCATTTGGGACTCAGCTGTTAGCCTACTGAGGCATTTGGTTTAGTCTCAGGAATGCTGGAGTGTGAGATATCATACACAAATCTCTCACAGTGCCCTATAGATATAATTGCTAGATACCGTTCACCAATATGCAGCTAAGTATCAAGGGATAGCCTTATCCACAAAAACAACAAGGAGTCCGATGGCACCTTAAAGACTAACAGATTTATTTGGGCCTAAGCTTTCATGGGTAAAAAACCTCACTTCTTCAGATGCAACATTCTGAAGAAATGGGTGTTTTACCCATGACAGCTTATGTCCAAATAAATCTGTTAGTCTTTAAGGTGCCACCGGACTCCTTGTTGTTAATATGGAGCTAAGATACCTCTGAATGAGATGGTGATTAGGCAAAGTGTCAGCTAGAACAAAGTCAATGTATTAGGAGAGTATTGTGCAAACCCTCCCACGAAGCTCTGCCAATGGACCTCATTGCCAATGACCCCTTGGAGAAGGGCACCATGGTCCAGTGGCAACCTGGGTTCAATTCCCTGCTCCACTTCAAACTTCCTATGTGACTTTGTACAAGTCACTTAGCCTCTCTGTGCCTCAACTCCTCATCTGTAAAGTGGGGCTAATAGCACTTCTCTGCCTTACTAGGGTGTTGTCAGGATACATTCATAAAGAATGTGAGGCGCTCAGATACTCTGGTAATGGGGGCCACATAAACACTTAAGATAGTCCTGACCTGCAGCTCTCATCCCTGGTTATTCCAGTCCTGAGTCCCACACAATTCTCTTCAGTTGTAACCTGCAGCCACGTTCTCTGCTACTCTGTATCTGGGACTCCCAAACAGCCCTGCTAATGCATCTCATCCCCGCACTGCTATAGCCCTGTTATTGCAGATCTGGTCCCCTCCTGATCGAGCAGGATCAGAAGAGCTCTATCGAAGAGTGGCTTTGTGCAATTACATGCATTTAGAGGATGCCGTAGAGTTTCTCTTCAAGCAAGATTTGACCCCAAGCTCTCCAGAGCGGAAAGGCCAATATATGATCGCCTTTAGCACCACCCCTCAATTATGTTGATTACAGTCCAGGCTTGGAAAAATCCTCCAGACTGACAACTCAGTGGAAACCCATCCCAAAGGATACCTCCACAAACCAACTCATTTGTAGAGATTCAAAGGGTGCCACCTCATTCAGACACATCTGGAAACACACTGGAAATAGGCAACTTACGCGAATTTTAATAACTCTTGTTTTTGCTCCACAGTTCTTCTTGAGCAGCATCTTCTGGAAGAGAAACAGAATGCAAGGATTAGTAGCACTGGTGTGGTGGGAACAGACACAAAGCCTGCATGGAGTCACTTTACGTCAAACAGGATGGATGATTCAGAGGAGTAAGATAAGACAGGAATACCAGATCAGACCAGTGGTCCATCCAGCATACTGTCTTTGATGGTGGCCAATACCAAGTACTTCAGAGAACGGTGAAAGAAACCTTCTAGAAGACAATTATTGAAGAATTCGCCCACTGGGGAAGTTTTTTTCCCTACTTCCCATCAATTAGTGATTCTCCTGAAGCAGGAGAGTTTATATTCCTTTTGGAAGAAAAAATTATCCTATTTAATGTATGTGTGGATGTTCCCATTATCCGTATTTATTTTTATTATATTTATCTAGAGTTACATCATAGATTTTAAAAGCACATACCTGTACTCATGGCTCTAGGTTCCTCTGGCAGGTATTCAAAAAGCCATCACACTTTTCATAAAATATGGAACCATACACCTTGAACGGGAGGAGTTTGTTACAGAGAACAGCTACAGAGACAACCAGGCTTCCACACAACTTGAGTCCCAGCTCTGTCTCCTTTGTTCATCAGGAAGTTTTATACAGCACCCAGAAAAGTTGGGTGCTGTATAAACATCAGAGTTAGTCCAAAAAAATCTGACACAAACTTTTGTAGTTGGAAAATAAGAGCTTTATTGAAAACTAAATGTTTTATGGAAAAATATTTCAGAGAAATATTTCAATTTTTCAAAATGAAAAATTTGAAGGAAACACCAGTTATTTTATTTATTTTTGTATATAAATAGTGGATTCCCCACCCCCTTTCTGTTTTCCACTTTTTATTAGCTGGAAAACAGTAACAAAGTATAGAAAGGTGTTTTCTTCCTCACTTTTTACACTTTGCTATTGTTTTTCAACTTGAAAAACGTTCCCCCACTTTCTGTCTGATTTCCAACTTTTGCCAACTGGACAATAGTAAAAAAGTGAGAAGACTGGGGTACTCCCCAGTTTTTCACACTTTTTTAAAACCTCTCTCTTCCCTTTTCCAGTGTAAAAACAGGCAAAATACATAAAGGGGGAACAAAGCATCTGAAAACTAAAATAAAAAAAAATAAAAAACCACAAACACCTGGCTAAAAAAACTGAAACAAAAGTAAACATTTGAGGTTAAAAAAGTTTTTTGTTCTGAACAAAACAACAAATTCCCATGGAAACCAAAAAATTTTGATCCACTGGGAAAAAATTATCCCATTTTTTCACCAGCTCTAAGTAATCTACTGCAAGTAAACACTTTTAAAATGCTAGTACAAACAAAGGAAACAAAGCAACTTCCCAAAACTTGGAAAGGGAAGAAAAAGCCACCCACCACCAGCACAAATACCAGAGCAGGGCACCCAGCCCTCCGCAAACACATCCCTTCCCAGATACCTGGGGAAAGAGATGGGTCTTGCAGTATGTCTTGAAAACTAATAGATTTGGGTTTGTTTGGACCAAGTACATTTCAAAGTGTAGGTGCCCTGAGGACTGTTAATAGCTGACAAATATAAATAGTTACTTGCCTGAATCCACCATTTTCACTGGCCACCTAAGGGCTTTGTCACAGCTACACGTATTAGTTCCCGCCCCAGAATTCTGCCCTATAACCACAGTCAGTGCAGCCCCAAGCTCTCTAACCCTGAAGGGACTCCAGCAGCGATTAGCACAAACTAAGTGCAAGCAGACAAAGAGAACTGCTGAACTAACCCAGGCCTGTGCCATCCGGCTCAGCGTAATTCTTTGGGAATTCCTATAAAACAATGCAGGGCTCCATTCCCAACACTGCTGCAAGGGAGTTATTATAAACTTGGTATTTACTGAGAGGTGACTGCCTGTTTTTAAGACCCTTCTTGATTGCTGAGTGAGATGAGGGGAGGGCAGCGTGGGGAACCTAGTGGGGCTAAATGTCCTTTTACAAAGAGTCCGACTGCATGGTACAGGGTATGCAGAAGCGAAGAGTCGTGGGGTCTCACAAGGTTTTGTCCTCACCACAAGCTTCTCTAACAAAGCCACTGCATGATGTCTCACTCTCACCATATCTACCCACTGGCTGGGAGGGTAAGGTGAGTTCTGCAAGCTCTGAGGAGAGGAACTGCCTACAAGGGGGAGCAGCATGGTCTGGTGGTGAGAGCCTAGGTTTTCATCCCACCTCTGAGAGGGGAATGTTGCTAAAGCAGGGAACTGGGCAGCCAGGACTCCTGGGTTCCAAATCCCAGCTCTGTTATAAACTGTGTGATCTTGGGCAAGTCACTGGACTTGTCCATGCCTCTGTAAAACTGAGCTTATACGTCTCAGCAATCCCCGAGGGGGGCGGGAGGGAGTTACACCACTTAATTCAATGATGCTTGTAAAGCATTTTCCACAGCTGAAAGGAGCTATAGAAGAGCGAAGCATTGTCAAGCAGCCTGCTTGGCCCAGCCCCTGCTTGCAGGAGGCAAGCATGGTACCTCCCAGTCTCCCCTGCACAGCTTCCACTGATTCAAGGGTTCCCACTCATAGATCCCTTTACTCCAGCAAGGTACCATGTATTCACACCACTCCAAATAACCAGCTTCAAATTAGCATGGACACCAAGGCCCTGATGTCCCCCATTTAGTCAGGGGCTGGGTTGAGTAGACAATTCATTGCAACTGCAGCTGCACTTACGTAAGTACCTAATGCTCTTAAAGAAGCAGCCAAACATTACTTGACTAAATACTACATATTTTAATGAACTGGCTTAGGGGGGAGTGAACAGACAGATGGATGGACAGAGCCCAGTGAATGGAACTAGTATTGCTCAGCTGTCTCATAAGCCCTATACTGCTAACAGATAAATGGAGATTCTCTTTTACCTAAAGTAGTAGGGCTAAGCTTTAAGAGTGAGAAGATCTTAGTTCCATCCCTGCTTCTGCTATGAAGTTCCAAGCAGACAGCATGTTGGTAGCTATGAAGTCCTAGGCAGCCATGGACTTGTTACTTGGTAATGACCTCTCTGGTATGCCCCATGCTGGACTTTCCCTGGGTACAGAAGTAAAATGTAGGGATGAGGGAACTCCAAGAGGGTCTGAGGTTTGGATAAGAACTGGTGCATCTCAGTCCCTTCGATTCTCTGCCTGTCGCACATAATGGTCTAGTCTCCTGTGGGCTGTAATACTTTGGTCTCATTTTAGTTGTCAGATCAAGTGTGTGGCTGTTGAGGGGTGCGGGTGGCCTGTGATGTACAGAAGGTCAGACTAGATGGAGCTGGTGGGCCCTTCTGGCCGAAACTCCATGCCTCTATGCGTGCCCCACCCAGGCTCTTGGAAGATTCTGTGGCCTGCATTGTGCAGGAGGTCAGACTAGATGATCATAATGGTCCCTTCTGACCTTAAAGTCTATGAGTCTGCAAAGCTGGGCCATAAATCTCTGCTGTCAGGCTTCTGCTTGGGAGAGCAACTGTGTTGCAGCATTTCAGCTTTGCCGTGAGGATCAAGGAGGCGCAGAGGGGCATGAAATGGTGGGGAATTAAATGTTTTTGCCCCTCAAAATAAGGGTGGATCCAGCTGTTATTTTATCCAGTGAAATTTCTTGCTACTTTGCTCCTGATAACGCTGCCATCACCCCTCTCCATGGAGGGCTGCAGCACCCCAGCAATGGTACAAGTACAAAATAAAGTCAAGCCTCTTTGTATGGTTTTACATCCCTCTGGTTCCCTGTTCCAGAGCCAGTTCCTTGCCAAGCCCAAGTGCTGCCTTTCAGATTAGGAAGCTAAAGCATGCTGCTGCCTAGCAACAACGTGGGGACTTTCCAAGGCAGCCCCTTCTCATCCTGGCTCTCTAGGGCTTTTGGTCCGGCTCTGAGAAGCAGAGACTCATTAATTCATAGACACATAGGTACAGACATGGCTGAAGTAACATTAACGTAGCTGCATGACTTGGAGCAGCTTAAAGCTGGAGGAAAGGCCCATAAGAGAGGTGGCACGCCCAGTTACCATTAATTTCCCATTTTGCAGATGGGGAAACTGAGGCAGAGAGTGGTGACATGATTTGCCTGCAGTCACAAACTAGCAAATGAGTGACAGAGTTGGGAATAAAATTGGATGCTGATTCTGAGCCAAGACTATCCTTCTTCCCTTGGCAATAAAGGGAATGGGATGAAAGAGGCACCTTTCCTACTCCCAACCCCTCATTTAAACTAAAATGTCCTTCCTGTCGACCTCAAATTGACTGTAGGCTTTAGAAGCTTAACTACAGTTATCAGAGCAATGGAGAACATATTGCAACAGGGCAGTGGCTCCCAAAGTGAAGGCAAAACCAAACTGACTGAAGAAAAGAAAAGTTTCTTCCAGGACTGCATGCTGAGCCGCTCTGAAGTGAAGACTGAATGAGCTGACTGAGGGTTAAATTTCTGAGCACAACGTAAGCAGTTCAGCCTAAGAAATCCTCCCACCCACTCCACCTCCTGCACACAAGAGCACACACAGCGATCCCCTTTATCCCAGACTGGGATTTAAAAGAAAATTGCAGTGATTCAATACAATCACTTAGAGAGTTACATAGCCACTGAATAAAATATTGCAACTAACCCATGATCCCCTAGGACTTGGCTGTATATCACAGCCATTCAGAGTGGCATGTAAACAGCAGAGACAAAACACTGAGCCTGCTGCTCTTAAAGCACCACCCTCCTAAACACTTGTGCTACAGCAGAAATCTCCATGTAGGCATTAGCAATATAGAGCCTATGACATGTTTTGGAGCAGTTCTGTTTCTGTCCAGTAGAAGTCACTGCACATTTATGTTTATACAACCACACACAAGCTACCATGCTACAAGTTCTTTGCAATCTATATTAACAGACAAAAAACATAATTACCCTTTAAGTTAAGGCTGCTTCACTAATTAACATGAATGTTAAAAGATACGAATTCTAAATCATGTTACAGTTTTTAGAAAATGAGCATTTAAAACTATGGAAATGAACAGTGAAAGGAAAGTGCCGTGGCTTAATAATCAAATTCACTTGCAGCTGAGACAATCTCTTCAATGTACAAGTGTAAAATATCACACTACACTTTGAAAACCAGCCTTAACTCTCTACCCATATGCCTATTTAGCCTCAAATATTTCTACATCAAACAATTTTTAGAAATCTTGGTTTCATTTTTACTATCCCCACAACTTAAAACAAACCAGAATAGATTGTTTTGTTCTTTTTTTTAACCACTGGGCTTCTTTCCACTCCAAAGTTGCACTCAATAGAACAAAAAAATTTTTTTACATCAATTTAGTTAAATTGGTGCAAACTCCTGTGTGAAGAATCTTAATTCAGTTTAATATTGGTTTACATCAATTTAATTTAAATGAACAAGAGATCGGTTTAAGATCAATTGAAATAAACCAAGTTGAAAGTGAATGGAGAATGTCCATCTAGAGGTTTTGCACCAGTTTAATGACAATGATTTTAAAACACACCTTGTAGTTTAACTGCTGTAACTATATGTGCAGATCAGGCCTTTGTTATAATATGAGGAATGTCAGATCTGCCCTTCCCTGGTTTTGTGGAGGACTGGGAGCGGTCTCCGCTTTTATTGAAGGTGTGTGGGTTTTTTGTCAGGGGTTGGAGTTAAATAGGTGTTCACAAAGAAGCAAAAAAATTTCAACAGTCTGATTAAAAATCACTTGTCCTCAGCCAGGTTTACTTTCCATGCTAGAGAGGATATCATACCCTTACTAGTTCTCCAGTAGTCCATAGAGTCTTCTAGGAAAAACAGGGCAGGCAAGGTCTGGTTTTCTAAAGTAAAAATAACATGCAGGGAAACAATTTTTGGAAAAGGACTTTTCAGGGTTTTTTTTTTTTTTTTATCCATCATAAAGAAGTAAAAAAAGGCAGAGACCATTTCCCCCCCTTTGCGGGTCACCTTTAAAGAAGCCTCCGGTGTCTTGCCCTGTGCGTTCTTCCTTCTAAGACACCCACTTTAACTTGTGAAGCAAAGGGAACGTATGGCACTTGGAGACATCACTGTAACTGGCCATTACACTTTTTAAGCATAGCAGAAGCTTTCAAACTTGCAGAGAGTGGGGATCAGGAGGATTTGGGGCTGAGAGAGAAGGGAGAGTATTGGGTAAGCAAAGGGGAGGGGAAATATATACGAAGAACTGGATGGTTGAGGACTAGATTGCTCAGGGGACTGGCAATGGGCAATCCTTTCACCTCTAGAGCAACAGGCCAAATTAGACCCAGGGCACTAGCTGTGGAAAGCCACGGCCCTCCGATGGCTCCTTGGTGTCTGAAGCAAAAGGAGTGGGGGGGCTCACAGTCCAGTTCCCACTGGGTGGGCATCCACATCACCAAAACCATGACGCACTGGCCCCCTTGTTGGCAGAGCCATCAGAGAAGCAAAGGACTCAATGGGGCCACCAAAAGAGCTCCCCTCTTGCCCTTAGAGGTGGGATGAGACAGATGGCCAAGGTTGGAGAAGCTCTCCTTGTCCAGGGTTCAGCCTCCAGGGCTGTCACTTTTCAGGGGCACTAATCCTCTTTAGGGACAAGAACCGCCGCTGCCAAAAAGTAAAGTGCAGCATGTGGACGAGGTGAGGTTCCTCTAGGGCAACCACACAGTGTCGCTCCTCTGCAGGCGCTCCAGGAGACCAGGACACCAGACCCGTCATTAGGGTGGGAACAGCAACCCACCACACCCTAGCCAACAGCACCAGCGAAGGAACGAAGCGACTCCCTCCCACCTCCCCAGCAATTATTGCGTCTGGCCCGGCGTGCCGAGGGTTAACGCGGTGCAAGGGAGGGAGCAGCTGCAGCGTGGCGGACAGATGAGGTCAGGCCCCAGCACAAAGTGGCTATTGTGAGGCACGCTGCTGCTGCTGCAGGCTTCTGCTTGACTGAGTTCCACCTACGTCTCACCGCGTGGCAGGGTGCAGGCAGGGTCGCGGTGGGGGGATGGGATGCCCATGCCATCTAACACGCTGCAGCCTCACCCCATCCCTCACCCCATCAGCACAAAATGGGATTTTCGCTGGACTCTATATAAAACAAGGCCAGAAAGAATGACTGGGGAGGTGGGGATAGGCCATCTCCAATAACTGGCCAAGGACTGCCCTCCCATACACTGCCCTCCCTGCCAGGAGCCTGCCGGGCACAATCAGAGCTCAGCATCAGACCTGGCTCCTTCAGATTCTCCTTCCCCTGCCACCCCACAGTTTCTCCATAAAATCATCTCAGAGCCTGACTCCCTGCACCTTGTGCAGTCACATACACTGCAGCAGAGCGGTACCAAGCGGCCAGATCACAATCAGGAGCGCTCGAACAATTTGTACAGCGGGGGTGCTGAGGGCTATTGAACTAAACTGTAAACCATGTAATGTGATGGAAACTACTTCGAGCGTGGGGGTGCCGCAGAGCCCACAGTTCCAGCACCTCTGATCACAATAGCTGTGCTTTGCACTGGTGTGAATCACTGCACGGGGTGCAGGACAACAGAAAAGCAAGCCTCACTTGTCTCTTCATTTCATTTACTTGGCAAGAGATTTCCCCAAAGCAGAAGGCAGGTTTCACCACCTTGTGAGTCGGGAGAGAACAAAGAGTGATTTCCCTATTGTCAAGACTTGGGTTGGGTGTTTGATTTTTGAATTCCTTAGCACTAAGCAATGTTGCTAGAGCTTGGGCACAAATGCTTCGGTCTGGTGAGGAGCCTACAATGCAAAAAAAACATGGGGGAAAAGGTCAGATTTCACTGGTGTAAATCTGGAGTAACTCCACTGGCTCCAGATTTACACCAGGTAGTGGGATCAGAATCAGGCTCAGACTGGATAGTGGGGGGAATCAGAGAGGCAAGTCGACAGATGCAGATTAGACAGATTATTAATTAGCTAGATTAGATTAGACAGATAGGAAGAAAATAGATGGACCATTTTGCTCCGCTCAACACAGAAATCAAGATGGGTTAAAGAAGGAAGGCTAAGGCAGCTTTTCACCACTTTTACACCTCCCCTATTCTCAGGGCTGCCTTAATTTACACCAGGCTACCCCTAGGGGCCATTGAGGCAGCTGGGAATAGCCAGAGGCCAGTGTCACTGGGGTCATGTACTCTTTCCCTCAGCTATGCCCCCTACAGCAGGAGAAGGTTACCGGGGGGGGGAGGGAAATCAATCCCTTGCTCTAGCCCAATTCCACTGTATGAAGGAAATTCCCCACGCATGGGCACCAGGTTTGTATAATTTTTGGTGGTGCCCAGAATGGGTCCAAGATGAGCCATCGTGTCCATAGGATGGGGCCCCATGCTTCAGGGGGATGTGGGGTCCAGAGCAGCCTGGGTGGTTAGTGGGAGGCCTGGCACTGGCAACAGCGAGCGAGCCGGCCCCAGCCGGCTCCACCCTGCCCTCCTGGCTCCCAGCATCAAGGAGTTGGAAGCCAGAAAGAGGCAGGGAGGGGGCTTGGTGGAATGGCGGCAGGAGGGGGCGGAGCAGGGGCGGAAGGAGGCGGGGCAGTGGTTTGGGGGAAGGGGTGGAGTGGGGGCAGGGCAGAACAGAGGCAGGAACAGGCGGGGCAGAGTGGAGCAGGGCAGGCTGGGTCCGTGTTGCTCGCTGCTGCCATTGCCAGGCCCCCCAGAACCCCCCAGTCTGCCCTGGACCTCACGGCCCCTTGAAGCATGGGGCTCCCCAAAGTGCATGGCCCAGGGCAGTTGCCCCGGTCCAGCCTATGGATGGGACGGCTCTGAAAATATAAGCCCAATCATTGGTGGAGCCAGGCCCACGTTCCTGAATATTAGTGGAGCACGAGCACCACGGGCCCATATAACTCGCCGCCTATGTTTCCCAGTGGCTGGATCCACTGGCTTTATGGCTAGCACAACAATGAATCAAGCTCTGTGAGCTCATGTCCCACACTTGGACTTGGGTCCCTGCCCAGGACTAACACTGCAGGGTGCTGTCTTTCACATAAAATGTTACACCAAAATGTCTTCGACCCAGCTCTGGGAGCTGCTCAACTAGACCTTGCAGACATCCTGGGACTTTTGGAAAAGGAGTATGGGATAATTCAGGTATCCTGGCCCATCCCTCATCTTTCTGTCTTGCAATAAAATAGATTCTAACATCCTTTAATGGACCCTTTGGAAAGTGTGCTCCTTAAGCTCTGTGTCTCAGCAGCTGCCCCATCTGTAAAATGGGGTGGTAATACTTCCCTCCTTCCCTCCAGTGGGTTTTGTGATGCTATGTCCATCAATGGTTTTGAGGAACTCAGATACTATCTTTGGAGATAAGCATAATGGGAAACCTATAATTAATAATACATACACAAGAAAGAGATACTCCCTCACATGTAGGCGGTGCTGTAGCCGTGTTGGTCCCAAGCTATTAGAGTGAGTGAGGTAATGTTTTTCATTGGACCAACTTCTGGGACCTGAAAAAGAGCTGTGTGTAACTTGAACCAACAGACGTTGGTCCAGTAAAAGATATTACCTCGCCCACCTTGTCTCTCTAATACTCCCTTAAAGAAATTCAATGGTATTCCATGGTAAAGGTCAAAATCACTGCAGCTTACTCTAGTATTACCCCCCTCCCCACCTCTCCCCAGGGTTATGGGCTGATAGTGTATTATTTTTCAGTAGGGTTACCAGTGTGGTGCCTGTGTAGGTGAATCCAGCAGCCATTTAACATGCAGCAATATCTCATATGCAGCCAAGGATGTTAGAATCTATTTTATTGCCAGAAATGGGTGGCATATTGGGCCTGCATTTAGGAGGTATGAGCATCTACAGTTCCCCTTGATTTCAATTACAGTAGTGGATCTTCAGCACCTCTGAAGATCAGATCCTATGTGTCATCTGAGGTTAGAGAGTCAAAATCAGGGGGCACATGAAAATTTGAGCTTAAGTATGGGGAAGCAACTACTTCACTACACACAAAATTCTCCCCCACCCCACCCCAGGGAGAGGATGAGAGACTAAACAAACCACAGATGACAGATGTTAGTCACCTTACTTAATGCACTGCTGGAAGGTGCTCAGATCCTATAGTGAGGAGGACGCTGTAGGAACCAATCTAGAATAGAACAAAATAGACCAGAACCCTAATTTCTGCATCACAGCTCGGTGAGGTCTGCAATCTGACAGTGCTTCTGGATCCCATCTGTTTTTAAAGTCCAAGATAGCATCAGTGACACCAGAGAATCCCACAGACTTTTTTGGGGACCACCCTTGAATATCACTTGGAAGCTACAGCTAGTACAAAGTGCAGTTACCCACTTGCATAGAGCTATGATCTCTCTAGGGAATGGATTGTCTGAATGTACGTCCTCTCTATTGTTTCTGGGTTGTCTCTATAACATATGGGCTCCAGGTACCTTTACAGACAGCTCATCTCCTTATGCACTGCTGAAATTGGCAAGATCAGCAAAGGCATCTTTGCTAACATCCCTAAGATTTGATTTCTGAGGCCAGGGAGCTGGACATCCTCAGGGGAGAGTCCTCAGCTCTGCATTCACTTCCTGATTTGACCTGACAATTTGGCCCATGCCTGTTGATCTGCAGAGCATGTCAGCAGGTCCATCTATTCACTTACAGCCAAATATTAAAGTCCTTTCTCAGTTTTCTCTCGGGCCTTACGCAAGCAAAACTCCATTTGCACATGGAAATGCCCTGTTTGAAAACGCAGACACCTGGAAGGTGAAAAATAAACACGGAGGCAGCATTCATTAAATCCCTTTCACTCCAGCTCATCTGTACAGTATGTTCCAAGATTAGCCACTGCTTAGACAACAAGTTAACTCTCCTGTTTGCCAGACCCTGCTGAAATGTCTGGGGTTCTAGTTTCACAGCTGTCAAGCCTGGAAGGGGGTCTTCAGAAACAGCTCACAGGCTTCTGATTCATTGTTGCCAATCTGACATTTCCTCCCCAGGTTCCTGGTGCCAGGTCCAGTGCAGTCCATAGGGAATGTCCAGTCTCGCCTAGCATATTATCTGATGTCTACATGGTTCATCTCACTTTTGCAGTCACCGCCAGAGACCCTTGGAAATATTAACGAATAAGTCCTGGCTTAGATGTGAGCTGCAATCCTGCCAGCAATGTTTCCACTGGGGTAACAGTCCTGCCAATGGCAGACATCTCCTGCACCACTTTCTCACTCCCTTTCAAGTGCTGCAGCACCGCAAAAGAGAAGAGTGAATTCGGGCGTACCTCTCAGCCATATGGCCCAACATGTGCCCATCCAAGGTTTTCTTGTTAGTTTGCATGATGGTCCTGAGTGCTGTAAAGGGGTTAAATTGTTAACACAAATCAGGCAATAGAGTAAATTAAAGTGTATATGCAGGATTGTTCCTTCAACAGCAACACAGGGACTTCTCGGGCTAGGGAACCTCCACTGCAGTCCCTGGACAGGAAAGAAATCACTGCAAGAACCGACTTCCTTGTCAACCGTTATCTTTTAGCTGGACATCAGGAGGGACAGAGTTCAGAAACTTCTGCTCCCAAAATAAAGGTCACTTACAACTTAAGCTAAAGGAGCAGCTTATTTAGGCTTCATGGGCAACATAATTACATACAACTGAGCAGGTTCTCTCCAGGAGAAGGAAGCATAGACACACACAGACAATCAACACAAATGCCTAGCAGTTGTACTGGGATTTCTAAAGTTAATCAGATATGAGTGCCAACCTGCAAATAGCACGGGGATTTAGAGGCAATACAGGCTGGGGCCACTGGGGGGGTGACACTATCATCTATACTTGAGACTAAGCCCTGGCCAGAAAAGCAACCAGCTAACAGGATGCCCTTAGGCAACACAGGTTAGGTGACTGCATTATGCAGAGCACAAGAGGCTCAGGGATGTAATGACATGTCCTTGCAGTTATGCTGTTCAGGCACTAGACGTCCCTATACTGCATATACTGCATACTCGGGAAATCAACAAAAGGTGGAAATGAACTCGTTTTGTTGGTAGTTTGCTGCTTTCTTCCGCAGTAAATACCTGCTGATCAAGGAAGTCTGTGGCCCTGTATATTATGATGGGAAAAGTGATTACCTTAGCCTCAATAGTGCCCAATGTTTGTTAACAGCGCCAAAATGTACTCTTTTGGTGCCAAAATAAAATCCCTTCAATTGCTCCAAATCAAAACTTTCCCCTCCAGAACTTTAGGAGCCTTTGCAATGCACTTCTTCATGTATATATGCAACACGGCCCTCTGCTGAATGGAAAGTCAGACCTGCTGATGCCTTTCTGCATACATAGCCCTCTAGTGGCTGGAGGACCCTAGTGAATATAAATCAGACTAGTACTGTGACTTAGGGAGCTAGCCTAGGACTCCAGAAAACCATGTGCAATTCCCTGCTCCACTACAGACTTCCTGTGTGACCTTGGGCAAGTCACTTACTCTCTCTGCGCTGCAATACTCCATCTGAAACTTGGGGACAATAGCACTTTCCTACATCACAGGAGTGCTGGAAGGAGAAATACATTAAAAATTGTGAGGAACTCATGAAAAATCAAAATTGAAGGAACCTCCAGAGGAAAACAGAAGGTTTAAACCCCCAAATAAGCCGTTAAACCCTCTGATTGCATACTGTATTATATTATAAAATATATCAAGTAAGGTCTTTTATGAAAGCTTATAATATTCTGAACTTGATGGTCACTACAAGACATGTATACAGACCATGGTTATAAATTTATGAATTTGTCTGCATAGAAAACTGTGCTCACAAACTCCAACTCCACCTCCCTGCAGGGTGGTGAGCAGTTAGGCGAGGAGAGGCGCTTCCCAAGTCAGATGTCTACACAGAACTGGCTTCAAATAACCATCCAATGTCCAGCCCAGGACAAAAAATAATGGACAGTTAATGGGAAGACATTGAGACATCCTGGCAATCATGCCAAGAGGGAATTCCCCACTGTGAATAACCATGAGGCAACATTGTCTGAGAGAGGGGGGAGAAAGGAAAAAGCCTTTTAAAAAGAGGCTTGGAATGGAGGCTGGTCATCCAGCAACTGAGAACAGCATCTAGGTGGATCCCTCTTATAGCTAGTGGATACTCTGGGAAACTGTTCAAAGGCGTTAGGTAACTTGTATTAGAAAAGGGATTTTGTCTAATACCAAAGTGTAAAGCCTGAGGTTGCATCTTTACGTTTATTTTCTGTGTAACTTGTAAATATGTTTGCTCTCCCTCGCTATCTGATCTTTGAATCTGTTGGTTTTTTATTAAATAAACTTTTGCTTTATTTTTATTCTAAACAGGTCTCCATTGTGCAAACTGTGTGGAGTATGTGTGCCAAAATGAACTGATACCTGGAAGGCAGGATTCATGCCTTTGGAGGTTACAAACCGGAAGGGAAGGGTCAACATGTCTGGTACTGAAGAACACGGGGAGGACAGATTTGGGGAGACCTGGTACGGGATGGGCTGTTTGTATCATCCTGCAATGAGTAACTAGGCTGGTGAGCACCAAGCTGAGACCTTATGCTTGTAGGCTGGCTACTGGTGTCAGGGATCTGAACAGGGCCGGCGCAACCCATTAAGCGACCTAGGCGGTCACCTAGGGCGTGGACATTTGGGGGGCGGTGACTGCGGTGGCCGGATGTTCGGCCGCCGCAGTCGTCGACGGTATTTCGGGGGCAGGACCTTCCGCCACCTCTGTTGGGGGTGCCATTTTGGGGGCGGGACCTTCTGCCGCCTAGGGCGCCAAAAAGGCTGCCGGCACTCCTGGATCTGAACCATAGCCATATGGCACCACAGCACCCTGAAATTACAGGCCAGGTGGTGACAGAACCCTTTACAGCTCTGTTTGGCATTGGGGGGCCATATAAGTAGATAGATTCTCCATTAGCGTATAAGTGGCTGAGGCTGGTGTTTTGAAACCGTGGGTTCAGAGTTCTCTTCTCCATACCATACATATGCAAACCCCACAGTAACAATGGTGCCCAATGCTTAAGTCACACATCCATTACATACTCTGAAGAAATTTCTGTTATTATATCTGATTTATAAAACTTTTTGAAGAAAATAGGATCTAAATGTTAAGCTTTAAAATTATCTGAGAGCAAGTGCCCCTTTAAAGGGCAGGTGTACTCTAAAAAGTGGCTCTGTAAGCACCACTGACAATGTATATTGTCTTGCAGTGATACCAGACCAAATCTACACACTTTGCAAGGTTAGAAAAGGGTTTTTTTTTCCCCAGCTGCCAGCCCTGAAACCTTTCCACTCTGATCCAAGAGCCTGGTCTGATCTGGTCCTTTCTGACTCATTCATCACCCGCAATAAGGAACCTATAATCTGAATGTTGTTAAATCCAGCATTTATAGTGGTGTTTCAAGTATTCACTGCTGTCAACTCTCAGAATTTTATTCAGAGCCTTATAATATCAGGTGTTTTGTTTCTTAAAGCCCCAGCTGCTGGAATCAACAGACTGCATGAGAATCTCAGCTTTCACTTTTTTTAAAAGTAAGTTTCTAGCCACTATGACTGCAGAGAAAAGCTTGAAAACAAGAAGCAAGGGCAGCCTAAAGGCTTAGAAGACACATGAAAGCAACCCAATGGTTAACTGTTCGTGAAATCTCATGATTTTTTGGACCCTGACTTACAATGTTTGAATGCATGTGGTGGGCAATACTGTGTATTTGTGTTTAATGGGACAGATCCCTGGGCCCTGAGGCGGCTCAAAGCAGCCAGAAGGCTGTCCTAGCCCAGGGGAATGTCTAGGTGGCATAAAACCAGCACTGCAAGCTCTGCGGCACCTGCCTCCATTCCCCTCCCCCACATATGAGGGGCGTATGAAAAGATTGTCAAGTAGGGGACTGTCATTTGGGTCAGCGGATCCTTGATCAGCAGCACAAAGATCCCTACAATGGGATCTCTCCAGCCAGTGTAAAGTGTAGCCTTCACATTGCTCTGAGTGACACCGGGGTCTTTCAGCAGCCTCAGGTGACTTAGGGCCACCTTCCTCGCCTCTCTTCAGCTCAGGATCTAGCCCACTGAGTTTATGTTGCCACAGGCTGCTTTGTTAATCCAGCAGGCAGCCATTTATGGGGGGCGGGGGGTGTCAAAAACCCCCCACAAGATCTGATCTTCACCTAAGATTTAAATGTCTGCATGGTGGAGCAGCTCTAAAGAGGCCAAAGCTCATTCTTTTGACTGCATCAAGGGCTCTGTGAAGCCAAAACAAGGCTGCATAAAACAGACACACAGGCCGCTGCTGAGACCCTGGGGTTTGCTTGATCTCCTGAGCACATGGTTCTAAGCGCCGTCCCTCCCTCCCAACATACGCGCACCCACATAACGACACCCCATCAGTGTCTTAGCAAGCCTTTCACCTTCACATGACTGGGCTTGTTTATGAAGGATTAACTTCATTTGTGTATGCAAATGAGCACACTTTTGCATAAATAAATACTATATTAGAAATTACAGGCCAGGATGATTAACAGACTGAAGGGACTACTTCTCATAGCATTATGAGCTACCAGGGGATGAGAATAATAGAAGACGACGACTAGAATAATAAATAAAATAATAAATAATAGCGGGAAATGCCGGACTAACCCATTTGCTCTCCGCCATTCACTTGCCTCATATTCCCTTCTGAACACCACGTACATAATAACGACACAGGGGAACACACTGGAGTTGCTGGCTGGCTAATAGGATAAAAGGATCTCACTCTCCAGTGAGCTAATCCATTTATAGGACACGTAATTAACCGCTGTGTTTGCAGAACATTCTCCCCAGCAGTTGCTCGGCTGCCTGAGACTTGCACGAGGCCTGAATGCAACGGAACCCTGTCTGCACCTGCTTCACATCACGATCGTTTCACTAGCTGGCAGGGGGGTTAGGGCACCATCTGCGGCAACAGCACGTAGGGCTGTGATGGAGTTTGATCTCACGTGCTGAAAGGGCTAGATCTGGCACCTGGTTGAGTAATCACTACGGAACACACAAGACTTGCTATTCCACTGCCTAGCCTTTTGTCGGTCTTTCAGTGCACGTATGTATGTGGCCCTCATTGCTGCAGTCTCCAAGCACTATTTGGATCGGGTAGCATTTTACATCCACTTAGCTCCATTCTAAATCACTGCAGGTGGTGCATGGTGGCGGAGAAACAGGCCAATAGGAGCTAGATACTCAGGAAGCAGAGTGGGCAATTCGATAGGCAGCACTCTTCCCCGTACCCACATACACACTTCAACCCATACCAGACTGAGCTTCAGCAGTTATCCTTGCCCATGGCTGTTAGCACACATCAGCCGCCACACGTCACACCATTTTAAACTTCTTATGGCAAGAGAGCTCCATTTGGACTTCATCAGACCTCTCTTGAACCTACTTCTGCCTCTCTTTGCCTAACTGCATCCTCTGCATTAGTGATCTTAGTGTATGTCAGGGTCTTATTTCAATCAAGTTCATTCCCAGCACTTTGCCTGAAACAAGCTGCTGCCTCAGTGATGCCTTTGGAGCCAAGATTTTGATTCAATCCATAATAGCAATATTCAGAGTACAGATGCAAATTTGAACTTCAAACGTTGTGTTCTGGCCCGCTGCACATGCCTATGTATTTTAATACAAATTATTTGGATCCAGAAGTTTGGAAGGCAAAAGAAACTAGTGGCTGAATTTAGTGGAGAGTTGTGTACTGCAGAACGAGCAATGTACGCAAGTTTCAAAATTGCTAACTCCTGCTGCTTTCTGTCTCACCCAACAGCCCCACCACACACCCAGCAGCCACACTCGGAGGAAAATAACCTGGTGTTTTTCAACCTCTTGTGGTTTATGGTTTCACTCCTCTCTGAGGTCTCCCTGTAGAATATTCAGAGCATCTGCCTGTAGTTGGAGAGCTTGCAAAATGTAGCGAGCAGAAGGGAAGGATTAAGGCAACATAAAATGCCTTTCAAGCACCCCATGCAGGATGACTCAGTTAGATATTCCAGAAAGAACACTATGGTGATGATCAAAATTGGAGAAAAGACATAGGCATACTTAACAGGATCCTGTACTATCGCTATCTTCATCAGTGCACAATGTATTTTCCAAAAGCCCTTTTCCAAGATGGCACCAATTCCATCCTTGACAATTAGGCTCACTCCTCCAAAAAGCATTTCAAGAAGAGACAAGAGGGCTAAATGTGTGATTCAGGGAATGAGGAGAACCCTGATTAAACTGAAAGAATGTTTTAAGAACACTTTGTGTTATAAATAAACTACAACCAAACTGCACCCATCATGATATCACAGCGACATGTCAGGCAGTGAGTACCTAACAAAACACTCCAGCTTTGCTTTGGAGGTTTGCATTAAGATATGCTGAACGTACCAGCTTATCACCTAGCTGGGCAGAGTGTGTTCTTTCTCTCTGCATCGGTGTGCATGTGTCTCGTCTCTTTCTCCAGTACAGAGTGACACTAAACTCCTCAGCGGTAAAGGCTGAAACAAGCCTTCCGTTATAAACCTCATTATACTCCCTGATCTCCAACAGCTTCACCAAACCACCCTGCCTGCAATGTCACAAGTGTGAATTTACAGCAACACAGAATTTATCCAGGAAAATTGGACCAGGTATTTGAATGAAACGGGGCGGGGGAGGCAAAATCAGAGGTGCTCTCACGTTGTGGACATTTCCGCATTTCCACAGTGCGGGCCCAGTTATATGAGCTTCGGAAATTATCTACCAACCTGCCAGATGCTTCCTGAACACCACATTCGCCCCATGCACCGTTAAGCCAAAGCCTGCAAGAGCATCTGGCAAACATACAAGGGGATTTCTACCCTACAGAGCTTGCAAACTCTGCAGTTGTAGCCAAAGGTCATGTCCGCACTAAGAAAAGGGTGTGTTTTTACAACAAGATAGCTAATGTGTTATAAAATCCTAATGTAGGCAGGGCAAGCTGTAGATTTACCTTGATGTACCTGGGCAACTAGGGTTCACCTTAACCAGCTACATAGAGGTAAAACTACAGGTTGACCTGGCTATACTAGGATTTTACAATGTTATCTATCTTGTTGTAAAAAACATACCTTTTTTCCTAGTGTAGGCATGGCCATAGATTTTACAACACAGACTACAGGATTCCTACAGCCCTTAGGAGAATGCCAAGCTTTGCAAGCTCATTCCCATATGAGACAACTTTGTATAAGAAATAGGCATGGTATGGTGGTGGTGGTCGGGGGGTGAAGATCTCCCAACTCTACTCTCCAATTTTTATTCTTTTCACTTCCCTTTAGCCAGCAGAGATTCTCTATTTTCTCGATGTGTGACTTTAAAACTACAGTTTGCTTTTCAGGGGGTTTCCTTTAAACCACTGACCTTTCTCCACATTAACTGAAGCTCAACAAAGAGCTGTGTGTGTGGGAATAGCGCCTGGGTGAGATTTTCAAAGGCTCCTAACTCTGCTCCCATTAACTCCAGGGGGAGCAGAGTTAGACCAACACTGAGGGGTTTAAAAATCTCAGCCTAAGGGTTCAAACACAAAGGTCCCGGTCCTGCATGCAAAACACCCACTGATTTCAATGCGTGCAAGAAAGGCAAGATGGGTCCACAAAAGTGCAGTTTTGTAACTTTTAAGAGTCTCCTTTGAACCAACAGGAGATGGGCTACTCAGAGTTAAGAAGGAAAAATCTAAGTTATGAACTCCGCCCATGCTAGGACAGCTGTGCTAGTAACAGCTGGGCTGCACAGACTCCCAAGCCAAAGCTTTTCCAAAATAATATTTCCTAGAGTATTAACTCTAGTTATGGGCCTGATGGCACAGCCAGTCCTGCCCATCAAACTGGAACGACAGAGACTCTCAAACTTGGCACAGGCAAGCTCTGTAATAAGTCTCTCTAATTCTGTCGTTGCACAAGGGGAGTGCAAAATCCTGGCATTACTTGCTAATCCCATATCGTCGTGAGACCATCCTGTTCCTACCACTTCCAAATCCAAGCTGCGGTCGTTCCCTCGCTCCCCCGTTTCCCTGCTGCTCTTCTGGAACCCAGGATCTCTGCATGGGGAGATGATGTGATCCAGACACTTCTCACTGCAGCAATGCTTGGTGCTGTCAGTTAAGTGCAGGAGGGTGCTACTGGAGGGAACGGGTATAATAACTAGAGCAAAGGTACGTCTTTTGGGGTTCTGCTCCCACAGCTGCACCAACTCTATATAACTTTGGGCAAGTCACTTACAGCCAAAGAGCACTCAGCAGCCAGGTCCCACTGTTCCTCTGTCAAAAGTCTGGCCACTGAGTTAGATGCCTAAATAGGAGCTGGTCTCTTGAAAATCTGGCCCGTAACCTCTCTGCTTCAATTTCCCCATCTATATAATGGCGATACACAGTAACGCACAGGGGTGTTGTGAGATTTAATTAATGAGTGTAAAGTGCTTTGAGACCCTCGGATACAAGCCAAAATGCAACATATCGCTGACACTAATCTTGGATTAGCTGAACTATGTGGAGAATAGCGGAGCATGTTCCAACAGCCATGCGCCTTGCATTGCCCAAACAGCTCCTGGTCCTCCGCCACCAATGCTGTACCCTGGGGATTCCATTTGGGGCTCGGGCCTTTCAATGCTAGCAAAAGGTGTGGCTTCCCAGGCCTGGAAACTGAGATCGGTTCACCCACAGAACGAATACAACACGGGCAGCAATAGCATATGGAGGAGCTGCCTGCCCGCTCCCCCTACAACAGTGCAATGAGGAGTGTGCAGATACGTGCGGTATTTGCATCACAATGAAGCACCCACACCAGGGTGGGTTGGGCCCGGCAGACAAACAGTCCATTCAGAATCCAAGCTGTCTCCCTAGCCCTGATATGCCAAGGAAAATGTCGGTGGAACAACCCAACCCTCCCCTCTCTCTATCCAAGAGCTGTAATGCATAGGCCAGACCCCATCTGTACATTCCCAAGCAGTATCTACTAATTTGTCCTGCCGGAAAGTACAAACAGGTCCCAGCAAAACTTTTTAATCCACCAGGGCCCTCAGAGCCAGCTGGGGCAAGTGCAGAGCCAGGGAGAAAGCTGGCATTGTCCTCCCGGGCTGTGTTGAAGGAACGCCTTTGGGAAACCCTCTGCAGAAAGGAAGCACCCAGCTATCTGAAAGCAAAGCAGGGGGGAAATACCAGTGGAACGCAGCTCCCAAGGATCCACCCTCGTGTCCACGCAGTTAAAGTTGCTCATTCCTCCTCAAGTCACCAATTTAAACCAAGTCACTTTTGCATTACGACAGCCTTTGATTTAAAACCCCACCCTTGAGAACATGTCTGGCCTGCACACGGCCTGCCAGTCAAACACGGACAATTCCAGACGCTGGCAGACAGGCACCCAGTGGAGAGGAGGAGTCAGGCTTTGCCAAGCACTGTCATATGTAACAATATGTCTGAGTGACAAAGACAGTAAGGTTCAGACCCCAACACCCTCCTCCCCCATGCAGATGCCCCAGTGAGTGGCCCGTCTTTTTGCTCGGGGGCAAAGTTACATTCCATTCACCAGCCAGGCCAGGCCTCCTCTCACCAGTAGCTTGGGCTAGACCACCCCATCTCACGGATTTGGTCCCTAGAGGCACATATACATCTCAGTTCCAGCCCAGCCATAGCTACTGGAAACACTCCAGAGCTGATACAGCACAGGGCAACGTCCGAAGTATCCATGCCAATGTGCCCACCTGACCTCTTTTCCCTCTGGCCTGCAGTCAGAGCACCAGTCTTAGTCTAATGCCTTCTTACCCGCGGCTAGGGCTCAGAGATAAAGGGAGACAGCAAGGCTGGAAAGGTCTCCAGCCAGCCTGCCAACCCCAATTAAAAGCCAGTAACTTCAACTTCAGGGTCACGGTTTAGTGTCCCCAATGCCAGGTGCTATTACTGTCTCTTTGAAGATCCCGATACACCCAAGATGGCTTCCTCTCTCGCTCCTCAGAGGGCTCCTCTGGGTCTCCATTCCCTTCAACTCATTCTCCCCCAGCCCATGCACATCAGATTTCCTTCCCTTCTCAAAGCCCTGCAATGCAGCCACAAGCATGGTCAGGACTGAACAAGACTCTCTTTGGGACTTGCTGATGCCATCCGTTAAGTAGCCAGAAGGGGTCGCTGTTGGGTCACTGCCTTTCTCCATGGGGGCTGACCGCATTACTGTTGCAGGGCTCCCATTCTCTGCTATCCTGGAGAAGGAGAGACTGGGACTATTAATCCAAGTGTAACCTCTCGCTTGGTATGCGACCACTAGATCTCAGGAGACTGACTCATGCTCCCTCAGGAGACACCCCCTCATGCCTTCAGTCAGGAACCAAAGCAGGAGGTCATCAAGGCAACAGGCTCCAGAATCTGCTCCCAGAAGGAACAGATGTGAGTTTGCTGCTAGCCGGTAATAGCAAGGGTGGTGTTAAGACAGCATGATGCTCAGAACAGCTATATTCACCACGCAGTTCTCTCAGTTGCATAAGCTCATAGGGATGGAGAGCACAGAGGAGGTGATGCTGTGTTGCCGGTCCCTTGGGGAGAACAAGATCGAAGCACAGCTGTCCTTTCCTGACAGAGGCACCCATGTGGAGACTCACCCATCCTCCCTCTTTCAGCCTACTCCCATTGCATGTATGACAAAGGCAACTCTTAACTTGCTCAAGATAGGCCAGGACCTAAACCGGAAGGAAGGCACTGAGGGACAGTAGCAGAGATGTGTGGGCCCAGGCATGGAATGGCAAATATATTCCACATCAGGACTGAAGTGCACTGTGAGAGCTGTGGCTGGAATAACAGGAGATGCTAGAAGGTGGGAACTGGGGTTCATTAGCAGCACAGCTATAAGGAGACCTAGAAATGGAGCAGCAGCAGCTGCTCCAACTCAGCACTGAGGGGCAATAGCAGAGCTGACTGGGGGCAGGAACTGGAAGAGCAGAGGGGTGCTCACAACTCGGGATTACTGATGTGCACCCAGAGAGCTGTGTGAAGGGAGCCCACACATCAACGGATTTGTGGTGACCCATGCTCAGAGACAGCTTTGCTGTTCCTGCAGAACAGTGGCTGATCCCTAGCTGAGGAGCAGCTCTCCTGCTCCGATTCAACCAGCCATGCCAGTGCACAAGAGTTTCCATTGTCGTGTGTGTTTGCACAGAAAACATCTCCCAGGTATTCCATAGTGATAACCATCCACAGCACACTTACAGGGCAAAACGGAAGAGAGAGAGAGAGAGATCTGCTGGCTGGCAGAATTATAATCACCTCCTCAGAGGCAGGGTGGGGGTGCCCACACCCTCCCCATTGAGCCTCTCTCTACTTCCCAGTGCCTGGGTGTTCTCAGATGGCACCCCTCCCTCCCTTCCCTGCTATCTGCCTACACGGACTCTATACATGTCTTAATCAGCAAACCAGATGTCAGCTCTGAGGGCACAGAGCCAAAGATTCTCTCCAGTAAACATTGGACCAAGAGAACACAACAGCCACCATCTCCCGGCCTCCTCCAGGGAAACGGAGACAGGGGGCGAGAGAGAGAATGGGAACCGTCTGCCATTCCTCGTCAGCAGTGAGTGTGGTAATGTCTGATCCCTTCTCTGCTGCAGGGCTATAGATCTTTGTGGGCTTGACGGATTGGATGAGCTAATAAATCTTTTCAGTCCGAAACTGCTACAGTCCTAGGATTGCCTCACAGCAGTCAAGCCTCTCCCCATCCCCCCCGCAATGCTCTGAACCCCTCGTTGTGCCTGGCATATCACCCCGGAATGTTGGCTGGGGGAAGGCACAGAGCGGCGGGAGACTCTCCATTGTGATAAGGCAGAACTGCAAGATGCGATTTGGGGGGGGAATCCAGGATTTCGTAAATGCAGAGGCCAGAGGGTTACGAAAAGCAGGAATCAGGACACGGATGGTGCACTGGGGATCAGGCTGCTGCTGTCGTGGTTTCTCACAATACGGCTCCAACCAGGATGTGGAGCAGCATTTAGACACAAAAGCAGCTGAGGGCCCACATTTTCAAACTCCAGTGCTTATCATTACGCTACTCGGTCAACAGCTTGATTTTCAGAGCTGTTGAATGACCACAACTTCCACTGAAACCATTAGGAGCTGTAGGGGCAAGATTCATAGATTTTTAAGGCCAGAAGGGACCACTGGGATCATCTGGTCTGAGCACCTGCAAAACTCAAGCCAGGGAATTTCTTGATGGACAGCCCTGGAGACTGAAGTCCACCACTTAACCACAAAAAAGAACAACATAGGTAGTGACAAGTTAGCACCAACTGTGACAGGAGTTTTGCAGGGTCCATCAAGCAGCAGATGAAGGGCTCCAAAGAGGCAGCAGATAAGCAGACTAAGCAATTGTCTAGGCCGGATCCCGAGCAGCTCAAAGGGGCCCCTCTTCACTATTTAGTATGTGTTGGGGGGGAGCACAAAAATACTCCTGCTTAGGGCCCCCAATGGGCTCACACGGCCTCTGCGGCAGACGGTAATAATTTTCAGTCATTAACAACCTGGGCTTGATTCAGACTGGTGACCTGGAGGTGAAAAGGGCTCTAGAGTCTTCTCTGTCCAGAGGCCGCTTTTCCTGTCTCCATTTACCAGACAAGGGCAAGCCCCAGCCACCATGGGGATTTGTAAATCACCACCATCCTGCAGTCCCCTTTTTACTTAATGCAGTGAAATCAGCTGCATGTTTACAGCTCAGCAACCAGAGCTAAATCTGTGCCGAATTCCCATCACAGTGGGGCAGACACACACAATTCCCACTGTTTTTCTGCTCCTTCATATGACCAGCATGAGGGCCAGGTGAGCTTTCAATGCTGCCCCGCATGGCAGGTTTATTCCACCTGAGATGCCAGTATTCGTCAGCAGTAGAAAGGAATGGCAATGTGACCTGCAGCCATACAGAAGCTGGAGCAAAGGGTGGATTTCATGGATAAGTCCAGAGGAGAGGATTGCCTCGAGTAGTCCGTGGAGCAGATGTTTCTCAGACCCTTCACATTTGGTATGAGATCACTAGGCCCTCCTCCCAGCTTCGTTTGCTCACACACTGAAGGTTTCTCCACCCGCCAGAGAGGATACAAAGTCAACAGGGGGAGCTTCATTTCTCCCCCAGGATATGCTCCAAATGAAAACACCGGATAATGTTTTCCTCCTCTGTAGCCCCTTGCAGCTGCAGATTGGAAAGCACTTCACAAATAGGAATGAATTACGCCCCAAATCACCCTCTGGGAGTAAGATATTATCCCCTTTTATATATATATATATATATATGAAGAAACTGAGGCACTGAGGTGCAGTGACTTGCCCAGAGTTTGGGAGTTCCAAATAAACGCCACACCCATCCCCAGAGGGGAACAACGGCCCCAGCCTTTCAGGGACATGCACACCCCGCGCTGAAACGCATGCAGCTGGCATAGGCGCTGCCCAACGACAATGATCAAGCGGCAGCTGGGACAGGCTATTCACGGGAGCCGTGTGTGCCGGCACATGCCAGGGCTTTTCAGCCCAATTAAAAGAAAGAATGGGAAAAAGATCTTCTAGGCTAATTTTTCTAATCCTCTGCAGTAGCAAAGCAAGAGTTTATTGATTGCATCATGCCAGCTCCAAAGGGCAGAGACTGTGTGGCAACCAGGCGTGGCAGGGAATGGGGCTGCCACTTGTCCAAGCTCATTGCTATGGCACAATGCCACACCATCACGCTGTGATGTAATGCTGGGAAGGGACCTGCCCAGAATGATCTTCTTTTAAAACCCCACCTGTTTAGGTTGGGCTGAGAGGCCAGAGCAGAATCCTCTGGCTATCCACAGGACCGGTAAGGTATGGGGAGCAGCAGGTCAGGCTTCCCCCATACACTGTACCTCATAAATGTGCTTCAGTCCTGACCCAGGGGCACCATACCTCCAGAGGGGAGTGGGGAATTCAGACTCAAAGTCCATTATTTGTATTATAGTAGCATCTTGGAGCTCTCCCCATGTTGTGCTAGACATTATATAAACACAGACAAACCGACAGGCCCTGCTCCAGAGAACTTAGCCAGCTAGTCATTGGCCTCTCTTCAGAGACTGCCAGGGAGAGGCCAATTGTGTCAATTTCCCTGGACACTGGGAACAGGACTGAGACTCACCGTCTCATTTCACAGAGACCCAAGCGACTCTCTGGATCCACGTTGTGTCACTATTCAACCTAGACTGGGTTTGACATAGAGGTGAAGGACTCAGCATCCCACCTCCGCCTCTACACCATGCAGTCCCCACTCCACCAAGACAAACAGGCACCTTCTTGCTCAGCCCCACATTTTTGCTCCCTGCCTGTCTGAGTCCTACCTGCCAACTTCCAGCACCCACTGCTGGCCGTGCAGACCCAATGCAGCTGGAGGAAAGCAAGACAGCTTATTTTCCTCCTTGCATCCAACAAAACCATCCACTACATTCTGCTGGCTGAATTTATATTAGTAAAGATAATGAACAAGGCAGAAGGAACAGCTTGAAGTTCAAAGCTCAGGTGGCATCTGCAACTCCTGGCCATTTTTATTACTACTCATTTGAATTACACCAGTATCCAGAGACCAGGGCTTCATTGCATCAAGTGTTGTACAAGCATTTCAAAAGAGACAGTGTCTACCCTGAAGAGCATGCGATCTAAAGAGTCAAGTCAGTCAAAGAAAGGGTTATTAGGTTATTCCCATTTTATGGATGGGGAACTGAGGAACTGGAAAATTAAATGACTTGCTCAAGGTCAAACAAGAAGTCTGTGGCAGAGCAGGAATTGAAATCAGATCTCTAAAGTCCCAGCCAAGTGTTTTAATCACAAGATCATTGATTTAGCTGAAGCAAAGTGAATCTGAAATGACCGGGGGAGACTAAGGCCTTAAAAGTCAGGTTGACAGTTACAGCACTCAGCACATGAAAAATAAATACCCCTGAGCACGATAGCTATGTCAGCTAACCTCCAGTGTAGACACTGTTAGGCTTACAGAAGAATGCTTCCGTCAGAGTAGGTACTGCCACTCATGGAGGTGAAATTCCTACAGTGATGGAAAATCCCCTTCCATTGCTGTAGGAAGTGTATGGCGCCGTATCTGAACCACTGTAGTAGCTGTAGTGTAGACATGGCCTCTACAGTCCACTCAATCATGTTACTTCTATACTGATTTTTCTGGCAGTAACCACTCTTCAATGGTGCTTTTAGACTAGTCCTCAGAATACAGGGGAGTTCCCCTGGACTTGGGTCTGTCCTGCAAAACTGGGCACAAGTAGCAACCAACGAGGGGATAAATGAGAGGCCAGACAGCCCTTCTGGGCTGTGATCATGAAGCTCTAAGCCTTCAAGTGTTTGGTTAGCTTATGTTCAATATTTTTAAAAATAAAATTGTGAAAAAATGCAAAAATGTTTCCATTTTGCAGGAGTCAAGATGGACTGACCCATTTTTATTCCTCACCACCCTTTTTTTTTTTAAATCAAAACCACTATTGAAGTTTTTCATTTACCAAAACCTGGGGGTTCCGAAAATGAAAAGCGTCAATAATGTTCTCAATCAAAATTTCTTTAAAGAGAGAGTCACAAAAAAATTCTAAAACGGCAACTTGCAAAATGTTTCATTAAAAAAAACAAAAACGTCTTGTTCAAAATAATTCCAGCCTACTCTTCTTTCCCAGTTCTCATGCTGTGATCTGAGCAGAGAGGAACTACTGTGAAAAAGGCCTGTCTGGTGGAGCTTCCATCGTCGCTGAAAGCAGGAAGTACCAGGATGAAGCTTGTTTCTGCAAGATTCCCCACCTCCATTTCATGGGTTCTGAAAAGCCTCAGCAGTTTGGGAAGCTGAATCGAAGGAACCTCCAACCCTTTTGAAGTTCACCGGTTGCCAACGCACACTCGTAATCATGGTGCTGCGCAGCGACCGTGGGAAGAATCAATTCATGCCCCTGACTCTGAGATTAAAGACTTGTGTCAGGTGCCAAGTAAGGGTCCCCGTCCCTCCAACCATACACGCAGACCTCCCGAAACTGACGCATTTTGCTCAGCTGAGCACTGGCTCTTCTGTTTTTTCTTCTCTAACTATGCAGGGCCCAGATCTGTGCGCCTTGCACAGCTAACACTTCTGTAGGCGTCAGTGGATGTTTTGGGTGCACCAGGAGTACAGGATTGGGCCCTCTGAATGTTCTGTCATTAATTGCTTGTTGAGCAGGGCAGAGAGGCTGGCGGATGGGGGTAATGTGCTGAAATCACGAGGCTGGGCATTATGCATTCATGGAGCACATGATGCCAGCCGTGATGGAGAGGGGGTAGCTATTGTGATAGGGGCGATGATGTCTTGGAGACAATGGGAAAAAGGGCCCTTTGTTCTGTATTTTTTTTTTTAACGATACAGAACAGATTTGATCCTTCTTTTGGTGGGACCCTCACACAAGTTGAAAAGGGGCCTTGTTAACAAGGCTAAATTCAGTATATCAACGCAAAAAACAGAGCAGGAAAAGTCTGAGTTAGAGGCCTGAAGGCAGGAAATTCACAATTAAAATAAGAGGTTCTGTCCTTACTCAACTGGGGTCACCAGATGTCCAGAGGCATATGACACCCATTTTCCACCTGGTGGGATTTTAAAACTTGACACTACATCAGTGCAGGAAGAAAAGCAAATAAGGTGAGAGTTGAGATAGTCAACAGTGGGATAATATTCTAGTGAAAGGAGACAGATCAAACAGGCATGAAACAGTTCAGCCAATCATACCGGAAGCAGGACATCTATTCAGCCCACAAATACCAAGTTTATTTATACTCAGTAAGAGTCAGTGCAAGATCCAGTGATTTATATGTCTTCATCCTGCTCAGATACAACATTGTGAAATCAGGAGCAACGCCATTTAAGACGATAGTTACACCTGAGTAAAACCCACACGAGTCAGTGAAGAAGTAGACTCCAGAGTCCAAAACCTTCAGAAATGGATCCAACATTGTCTGACTTACAGAACTACATTTATTCATACAATGAGACTTAAAAAAAAATACTGGGCTACCAACAATCCCTGCCTCTGAATAACTGAATGTTGTCGGTGAACCTAAGACCTGGAAATAGTAGATATAACTCCACTGAAGTCAGCCAATTTGAATCTGGCTCTCTATAGTGCAATGAACTGGCTAGTGGGGCTGTGTCTCCTCCACCCTCTTAATGGATGGAAATCAGGACTGGTCAACAGTGTCGCACAGAGTCAGTATAGCTAATGGAGCCTTTACCTCAAACAAGAAGCCCTAGCTGGCCACGGATCTGAAATTCTAGAAAGGAGAAGAGGGATGGATTGATGATGCAACTGAAGAGATCTTCACATGAAGTCAAGCAATGTACAGAGTTACTACCTCTACCTCAGCAGCAACCAGGCCTCCATTTACCCTCTGCTTGCAATGGTTCCTTCTCAAGTCATAAGAACATAAGAACGGCCATACTGGGTCAGACCAATGGTCCCTCTAGCTTAGTATCCTGTCTTCCGACAGTGGCCAATGCCAGGTGCTTCAAAGAGAATGAACAGAACGGGACAATTTATTGAGTGATCCCATCCCCCGTCATCCAGTTCCAGTATCTGATAGTCAGAGTTAGGCACATCAAGAGCAAGGGGTTGCATCCTTTACCACCTTGGCTAATAGCCATTGATTGACCTATCCTCTATGACTTCTAATTCTTTTTTTAACCCAGTTATACTTTTGGCCTTCACAACATCCCCTGGCAACAAGTTCCACAGGTTGACTGGGTGTTGTGTGAAGTACTTCTTTTGTTTGTTTTAAAACTGCTGCCTATTAACTTCATTGGGGGATCCCTGGTTCCTGTGTTATGTGAAGGGGTAAATGAAACTTCCTTATTCACTTTCTCCACACCATTCATGATTTTATAAACCTCTATCACATCCCCCCTTGGTTATCTCTTTTCTAAACTGAATAGACTCAGACTTCTTAATCTTTCCTCATATGGAAGCTGTTTCATATCCTTAATCATTTTTGTTGCCCTTCTCGGTACCTTTTCCATTTCTAATATAACTTTGTTGAGATGGGGCGACCAGAATTGCATGCAGTATTCAAGATGTGGGCCTATCATGGATTTACACAGTGACATTATATTTACTGTCTTGTTATCTATCCCTTTCCTAATGGTTCCTAACATTCTATTAGCTTTTCTGACTGCCACTGCACATTGAGTGGATATTTTCAAAGAACTATCCACAGTGACTGCAAGATCTCTTCTTTGAGTGGTAACAGCTAATTTAGACCCCATCATTTTGTATGTATAGTTATGTTTTCCAATATGCATTACTTTCCATTTATTAACATCAAATTTCATCTACCATTTTGTTGCATAGTCAGTTTTGTGAGACCCCTTTGTAACGCTTCACAGTCTGCTTTTAACTTAACTATCTTGAGTAATTTTGTATCATCCGCAAAGTTTGCCATCTCACTGTTTACCCCTTTTTCCAGATCATTTATGAATATGTTGAACAATACGGTATAGACCCCTTGGGGACACCACTATTTACAACTCTCTCCATTCTGAAAACTGGCCATTTATTCCTACTCTTTGTTTCCTGTCTTTCAACCAGTTACCGATCCATCAGAAGACCTTCCTTTTTATCCCATAACTGCTTACTTTGCTTAAAAGCCTTTGGTGAGGGACCTTGTCAAAGGTTTTCTGAAAATCCAAGTATGCTATATCCACTGGATCACCCTTGTCCACGTTTGTTGACCCCCTCAGAGAATTCTATTAGACTGATGAGGCATGATTTCCCTTTACAAAAAAACATGTTGACTCTTCCCCAACAAATCATGTTCATCTATGTGTCTGATAATTCTGTTCTTTACTGTAGTTTCAACCAATTTGCCTGGTACTGAAGTTAGGCTTATCAGCCTGTAATTGCCAGGATCGCTTCTGGAGCCATTTTTAAAAATTGGCATCATATTCGCTATCCTCTAGGCATCTGGTACAGAAGGTGATTTAAGTGATAGGTTACATACCACAGTTAGTATTTCTTCAATTTCATATTTGAGTTCCTTCAGAACTCTTGGGTGAACACCATCTTGTCCTGGTGACATTACTGTTTAATTTATCAATTTGTTCCAAAAATCATCTCCATTGACACCTTAATCTGGGACAGTTCCTCAGATTTGTCACTTAAAAAGATGGCTCAGTTATGGATATCTCCCTCACATCCTTTGCAGTGAAGACCAATGCAAAGAATTTATTTAGCTTCTCCGCAATGGCCTTGTCTTCCTTAAGTGCTCTTTTAGCATCCTAATCATCCAGTGGCCCCACTGGTTGTTTGGCAGGCTTCCTGCTTCTGATGTACTTAAAAAAAATTTTTGCTTAGTTTTTGAGTCTTTTGCTAGTTGCTTTGCAAATTCTTTTTTGGCCTGCCTAATTATATGTTTAGACTTGACTTGCCAAAGTTTATGCTCCTTTCTATTTTCCTCAGTAGGATTTGACTTCCAATTTTTAAAGGATGCCTTTTTGCATCTAACCACTTCTTTTACTCTGTTTAGCCATGGTGGCATTTTTGGTCCTCTTACTATTCTTTTTAATTTGGGGTATACAGTTAATTTGAGCCTCTATTATGGTGTTTTTTAAAAGTTTCCATTAAGCTAGCAGGCATTTCACTCTTGTGACTGTTCCTTTTAATTTCCATGTAACTAGCCTCCTCAGTTTGTGTAGTTCCCCTTTCTGAAGTTAGATGCTGCTGTGGTGGTGTTCTTTGGTGTTTCCCTCCCGCCCTCACAAGGATGTTAAATGTAATTATATTATGGTCGCTATTACCAAGTGGGGTTCAGTTATAATCACCTGTTGGAGCAGATCCCCGTGCTCAATTGAGGACTAAATCAAGCATTGCCTCTCCCCTGTGAATTGTGTGAAGCTGACTTACCTGCTGCATTTTTTCCAGGTCAAGGCTGGGTCTGTTGACCTTGTCCCCATAGCCTTGCCGGTGTCTCTTACAAGGCATGACTTGCTCAAAGCCGGCCCCAACACTTGTGAATATCAGCGGCCTGGAGGCTGGGTTCCGCACGAGGGGCTGGAGTCTCTTAGGAGGGGAGGCACTGAACAGCACTGGGCTGGGGCTAGCATGCAGACCATCGGCTTGTTCCACCACGGGCCGGAAGGACATGCCACACAAGTTCTTCACTTCCTCGTCACTGGAGGACGTGTTGTTGCTGTCACCACAGCAAGAAAGCCTGCTGACCTGAGACCACTTCCGCTTCTCGGTGGCAAACTCTCGGTTGATGCGCTCCAATTCCTCTTCCGAGCTGTGGCGATCCAGGCTAGCATGGAAAAGGGCCCGGACTTTACAGCATTGATTCTCCTGGTTCTGGAGCTGATTGGTCGCAAGAGGGGTCAGTGTGCAATTCCGTCTTCTCTCTGAGGGAAGGAGGAGAAATGTGAGTGGTAGGACAGGTGTGGGACAGACTGGGGTGGGACAAGGAGCCAGAGCGGGGAAGAGGAAGGATTGGGACAGGTTGGAGTATATAGGGTAGAAGGGGTCAAGTTTGGGAGGAAATGGACAGAAGAGTCTGGAATCCTCTCTAGAGCCTGGAATGGAACCCAAGATGAACCCTCTTCTGTCAGCAAATATCTGTGAAACCCATTGGCCATGTGTCTCATCCCCATCTAATGCTGGTCCACAGAAAGGACGGCAACCTGCTACTGCTACCCGTTACTTTGTTAGCTCATGTGGCAGTGGTCTCACTGGTGGATCTCAAGGTTCAACCCTGCTGCTGACCCACATGGGTGTCAATCTGATGCCACATGATGGAATTTCTGTTTTCTCCGTTTCTTTTTAGGAAACCTATGAAATGGCACCCCCAGAACAAACTAAATTAAAAGAACCATATGAAGGGTTGCAAAGTCATGTTCTCAAAAGTCAGGAAGCACCAGAAGTAAGGTTGCCTGTGTTTCTTTAAGTCAGCCCCCTTGGTGTCTGCATTATGAGATGGTCTCAATTACATGAACGTACACTATTTTTTCCACAGGACCCTGCATCATTCAGTGCACAGGATGGACCATGCTCTGGAGATGAATCATGGTTGTATAGTGAAGCAGGAGACTGCGGCCTGTACAACTCCTACCTCGTATGTGGAGTGCAAGAGTGGCTAAAAGTCACTCCAACAGAATCAGGTGTGCACTGAGGCAGGGGAAGGAGAAGGAGTGAACTCATGATGTAGGAAGTCGAATGCTGATCTAGAGAATTGGATTCTATCCCTGCTTTTGCCATAGAGTTCCTGTGTGGTGCTGGGCAAATCACTTCAACCAAACTTTCCACAGGTGGCCATGAATTCTGTGTTCCCCATTTTCTGGGTGCCTGACTTGAAAACCTGGGATCTGATTTGCAGAATTGAGCGCTCATCCCAATGGGAGCTGTGCTTTGGACATAGAAAGTGCTAGACAATGATAAATTCTCTGAAAAATCAAGTATTATGTATCTCAGATGGGGCACAGGTGTGTTGGGAAAATAAATTCATTAATCTTTGCGAAGCACTCTGATACTGTAGTGATGAGCACCATAGAAAAACCCAGGAGGAAATGAATCATTGTGTCTTCACAGCAGAGTTTGAACGGTGTGCAATAAATAAACAACACTCAACAATGACGAGAAAACAAAATACTGACAAGCTCTCATTCAGCGAGTGTTGTACATTCTGGGCTCTCAGTGAGCCAGGGGTCCTGTGGAAGAAAAACAGTATGTGCTCATGTAATTAAAAACTGTCTCATAATGCATACCCCCAAGGGGACTGATTTAAGGTAGCACAGGAAACCTTACTTGTAGCACTTCCTAACTTCTGAGAGCTAGACTTGGCAACATTAATCATGTTCTTTTAATGTAGTTTTTGGTGGGTAACATGATATTATATAAAAACTAGGCCTGCTATCTGAAACTTACAAAGAGAAAGCATTGTCCAGTAGATAGGGCTCTGGATTGCAAGCCAGAAGACTGGGTTCTAAGCTCTGCCAGTGAGATGCCCGGAGACCTTCTCCTCCCTGAGCTACTGTTTCCCTGCCCATTAACAGAAGGTTAATGATACTTAGGGCTTGTCTCCACAGGGACACTCAATTGAATTAACTAAGGGCTTGGCTACACTTACAAATTTGCAGCGCTGCAGCAGGGTGTGAAAACACACCCTCTCCAGCGCTGCAAACTGCGGCGCTGCAAAGCGCCAGTGTGGTCAAAGCCCCAGTGCTGGGAGCTCGGCTCCCAGAGCTGTCCGTTATTCCCCACAGGGAGGTGGAGTACGGACAGCGCAGGGAGAGCTCTCTCCCAGCGCTGGCGCTTTGACTACACTTAGCGCTTCAAAGTGCTGCCGCGGCAGCGCTTTGAAGTGCTAAGTGTAGCCACAGCCTAAAGGTGTGAAGTTAAAGTGCATGAACCCCGCTACATGGATGGCCCCATTCAGAAGTAAAGAGGAATTAGTTCACTTTATCTTCACTCCTTTTAGAGGAGGATTAAGGGCTTTGTCTACACTTGAAATCCTACCGTGGCACAGCTGCACCCATTGCAACTGCACCGCTGTGCACTTCAGTGTAGACACTACCAACACCGATGGGAGAGGTTCTCCCATTGCTGTCATTATTCCACCTCCCTGAGAGGCAGTAGCTAGGTCCCTGTGAAGACAAGCCTTTAGTGAACAGCTTAGAGAACTGTGGCCTTGGTCCTGCAAACATCTGCACAGTTTCATTGATGTGAGTAGTCCCACTGACTTCAAGGCTGCTCTGACTTACGCCAGGGCTGAGCAGGGCTATGCGTGGTCTCAGAGTATGTGGGTGCAAGACTGGCTTAAAGCCGCTTGAATAGAACAACTGAAATTAGTCCCATTGTGTACTTGTACACTGGCGGGAACTTGTTCATGTACAGGGAGCTTAAGAAGGATCCTTTCTATTGATACCCTTGTGAGCTGTTGTTTACAACCCCTGCTGATTCCAGCAGCCCTATAGGGCTTCCTGAGCAAAAGTTGTCAAGCTAAGGAGGATGTGCATGGAGATGGGAGCGTATGCAAAGCGTCCGCTAGGGAGATGCAGGCAGGACAGTAGAACTGGCTGTGGTGCAGGAGGGATAATATGAACTGGAAGGCAGGTCTCTATCAGGGCAGAGGGGCAAGGCAAAATGCACTTCCACCATGGTAGCCTTGATTTATGCTCGACTCCCTTGTCCCTTTACCTCTGTCGATCTGAGCAAGCTCCTGGTTCTCTCCCTCAGAGTCGTCGCTGTCCTCATCACTTGGGGGGTAGGAGATCTAAGCGAGAAGTCAGAAAGGGAAGGTTGGTATTAAACACCTGATGCCCCCTGCACCTCTGCTGCCCACTCCCACTTCCCGAACCTCTCCCACTCAAATCCTGCAGCCACCTACCACCATGAACCACACTCATCCTGCCACCACGCAGACACCCTGCATAAACATCCTCCTCTTCAACCTCAAACTCCACCCCCACCCCCACGTACCCAGCTACGAAAGCCAGAACAAACGCGCACCGCCTGCTTCCACCTCACCTCCCCAACCTGTCCCCGTAACACAGTGGTTCTCAACCTTTTGTATTGGTGACCCCTTTCACACATCAAGCCTGTGAGTGCGACCCCCCCCTTATGAACTAAAAACTCTCTTTTTTATATTTAACACTATTATAAATGCTGGAGTGAAGCGTGGTTTGGGGTGGAGGCTGACAGCTCGTGACCCCCCCATGTAATAACCTTGTGACCCCCTGAGGGGTCACGATGCCCAGTTTGAGAACCCATGCCACAACACAAACACATCTCCTCCTCCCAATCTCCCCAAACACACACACTCTGTAACCACACACAACCTGTCTCCACATCCACCCCACACGTACGCCCACTTCCCCAACTCCTCCCCACCGTGCTGCCACCAACTCCCCCACCAACACACACGCATCCTGTCAACAACCACACCATCCTACAAACCACACACATGGCCCTAGACCAGTCACCCACCATGTGCACCCACTCGCTCCTTCTAGGAACACACAAACCACCGAAGAACATACACGCCCTGCCATGCTTTCTGGAAGAGTCCAGTGCAATTTACCAGCGATGGCACAAATTAGATCCTATAGAAATGGAATAGGGCTGTCTAGAATTTACTTCCAAAAGCCTACAGAATATGACAGAAAGAGACTCCTTCTATAGGTCTTTTAGAACCACCCCCCAAAATTTCATAACGAATTAAATCCTATAGGACAGATTAAAAAGATCTTTAGAAAGGTTCTCATTTGCTATTATGCTCTATAGGACTCTTCCATAAAGGACCTTACACATGGCCATACAACATATACACCTTCTTCTCCAAAGCCAAAACACCCACAATGTCCCTTTCCTACAGGCACACATGCCATGCCACCACAAACACACATGGCTTGCCACCACTCAACCCCCACCAGCACCCCACCAATAGGCTTTCCCCATTAGCAGTGACTTGATTTAGCAGCCACTTTGACTGGTGCCAGATCTTCCAGGTATATTTGGAATAGACATTTCATGTTGCTGACAATTCCAGATATACCTGGATTTGGCCATCCAATGCGCCTGAACCAAAACCCCATATCCAAGCACCCACTAACATGGGGGCTATGGGATGGTTTGGAATTTTTTAATCTAAATTTGGTGGCTGGCCCCTATGCCTGAGACAGACTGAAGCAGAGTCCTGGATCAAATTGCTGCCGCTTGGATCCAATTCTAGATAGAACACATCTGACATTCTGCTGAACATTCCACAGCTAGCTGGGTAAAACACACCTACTGTGCTGCCAAATGTGCTGATACGCCTATGGAGACTGTGCATGCAATGCTGCTGAATGTGGCACATAGGAATTACCATCGTGCTCAGACCTGATATCCCCGTATCCCATCTCTGCTAGTGGCCAGCACCAGATGCTTCAGAAGAAGATGCAAGAATCCCAAGAAAGCCCACATAATGGGCAATTTTGGAATAAACTGCCGGTAGAGGAGTTTACTTTGTAACCCCAGGCAATTAGTGGTTACCCAAAGCATACAGTTTTCCATCCTCTATACATTTTTAATCCTACCTAAAATAACTGTGTGTGGTCCTATTATTCATCTAATTATCAAAAGCTTTTTCTGAATCCTGCTAGGCTCTTGGCCCACAACAGTATCCTGTGGCAATGAGTCTCACAGGTTAATTATGAGTTATGTATAGGAGAGGGGAAAAAATATATTTCCTTTCAAAGTTTTGAATAGGCTGCCTTTTAAATTGCATAGTGACCCAGGTAGAATGCACACATGATGTTGGTACACATCCATCTTCTCATACTTCACTGGTCCCCAGGAAACGTCACTGGAGTCACACAGCCCAGAAGGTGCACGCAGGGACTAGCAGTACAGGAGAAAATTCACTTCACTGGGGCCATATGTGGAAAAAACAAATAAGAGGAGTGGAGAAGGTCTACAGCTGGCACCAAACACAGGCACAGCATCTGTATCAACCCAACCACCATCCTGCAGTCTGATGTAAGTGGGCTTTGTCAAATCTTCCCTACATCCCTTCACATTTGCGTCTCGCCCTCCTGTATTTGCAATGCCCTGCTAGAAACTGGAAAACATTTTCCTTCTGGATGGTTTGATAATTTCCCACTACTACTTGTCAAACCATGACAGTGGGAGCTGGATTTTCCTGAGCTCGGCATGCTGCTGAAGTCAATGCAGTTGCTTGTTTCTCCACAGCAGCTAAGATTACATTATGCGTGTGAGCGCGCACGCGCACGCACACACACACACGCACAATTTAATAAGGACATTTAGCGCTGAGGAGATGTGCCAAGTTAACAGCCATGGAGTATGAAGTCCTCCATTTGTCCACAGGGCTAGTGCAATATGTAGCTATTATTTGTATTAGAGCAGTGCCCAGAGGCTCCAGCTGAGACTGAAGCCCCATTGTGGGACTTGCTATACAAACACACAGTGGGCTTCTCTTCAAATCAGAGTTAACTCAACTTGTAACTGGATTGCTGCCCCTAACTTGAGTTCTGTCCACACACACTGAACTCAAGTGTGGTTGCTGTTAACTCAAGCTGGCTGGCCTAGCAGGAGGGATAGGCTAAAACTTTTCAGCTGCTAACATGACCACTCTGCAGTATGGAAGCAGGTTAGCGCCTCGAGCATCGCTAGTCCTCCAGTGCCTTCCCACAATGCCCCATGTGCCCAGAAAGGGCAGGCAAGTTCTCAAACAATTCCCTGGGAAAGAATACACAGAGCGGCTCAGCTTACTAAGCAGTACTAAGAAGCATGGAACATGTAGGGTTGCCAACTTTGGTTGGATGAATTCCTGGCGGTTTCATCACATGACATTATCTTTAATTAAAGATTAATCTTTAATTCCTGGAGACTCCAGGACAATCCTTGAGGGTTGGCAACCCTAGGGACATGCCCTCAGACGTCTCAGCATGCTACCTACCACAGCAGCTGGAGTGTCATTTCACGCTGTGACTTCTCTCGCTCAAGCTGAGTAACTCCAGTGGAGATAACTGGAGTTAACACTTCAGTGAAGGCAGGCCCAGCAAGAGACAGTCCCTGCCCCAAAGAGTGTACTCTGTGCTTTTAATGATGATTAGAATGGAAAAACTGAGCCTGTGGCAGTAATACCACAGGAGTGCCCATAAGTGCTCCCATACTCTGGTATGGCGAGCAGTGTGATAGAAACGCCTACATGGATAGATGTGGTTCTACCATCTGTATAACTATTTATCTTACTGAGACAAACAGGTTTTTAGCACTAGCCACGAGACAAGCTATGCTCCGTTCTGCCTTACATGGCGTTCACAAAACCACCAAGTGAGGGCTAATTCCAGAATCACAGCAATTAGAGATGGAAAATACCTACTAAGTCATCCTATCTCTTCCCAGCACTTCCCTGGGGAGGCCATTCCTCCATCCATCAGCTCTTACCTGTAGAATATTTCACCTGATACTCAGCCTCGCCTTTTCCTTTGTTCAATTACATCCCAATACTCTTACTATAGTTAGACCCCTAGAGGCCACACTCAAGAGTTACTTTTCCTTTTTTGGTCTCTCCACCTTACAAATATCTGCAAACAACTATCATGCATCTCCATAGTTGTTATTTAGCCTGTATTTTAGTTCTTTTAATCTCTCATTTTATTAGTAAACCTCTCCACATCTTAAATCATAGTTAGGCTTAAAGAAAAAAAAAAGAGTGCAGATGAAAGGTGCCAGACTGACAGCCCTGGAAACTGAAGTCCTCCATTCATCTCCAGAAGTGATACTGTACAGGCAGAAGCAGCAGTGAAGCTTCCCCTGCATGATACCCAAGAAATGTGCCTCAACCCTGACAGATGGGCTGCTTTCATGGTAGACTGAATATTTTTCCACACATCATAAAATTAGCTGGTGGAACTCACTGCCACAAGATATCGCTAAGGCCAAGAGATTAGCAAAATTGAAAAAAAAAAAAAATAAGGGCTGGACATTTATATGGATAAGAATTTCCAGTATTCCAGTAAAATTTAAACACACATTTTGGAAGGATATAAACATTCATGTTTCAGTGCATAAGCAACCTCTGAAGTGGAGAACAGATTCTCTTCCCTAGCTCCTCCTGACCTTTACCCATAATACCCTGCTCTCTTAGGTGTTCCCAACATCAGCTTCATGCGTCCACTGAATGACCCATGCTTTATATTAGCCTCAAATTTGCCTCTGTCCAAACAATCCTTCATGCTAAATGACAGCATCCATCAATGAGTTGTCTGCATCAGAAACAGGATTGGTGATGGAAAAGCTCATATGTGCCAAAAAGGCCAACTAGCTCCCTCTTCGTTCACTGCATAAGAAATGGTGTTTGCATCTGTGTGTGAAACTAGCGGGAATGGGGGAGTCTCCAGTTTTCTCTCTCTCTCTCTCTCACACACACACACACACACACAAAAGTGTCCCCAAGCTACAGGTCAGGGGTGGAGCGTGAGGGCCAAATGTGCATATAATGTCTGTGTGCGCGTGAATGGCAGTTCATCGGTGCACGTGTGACAATGCAAGCCAGTATGTCTGGAAGTGTGTCTGGGTGCAAGTATAGATGTGTGGCTGTTGTGTGTGCACAGGAGCATCAGGGAGTGAGAGCAAAGGTATGTGCTTTGGTGTGTCCGTGCAAGTGTTTGAATGGGTGGTTGTGTTCGCCTCCCTGTGCTAGCAAGCATGCGTCTCTGAGGGCAAGCGTGTGCGTGACAACATTGCTGTGCATGCGTGACTACGTTCAGGACAGAGAGGCTGGGAACATATGCGAGTGCACAACGCACACGTGTGTTGAATCAGAGATCTGCTCCTGCTGTTTCCAGGACTCCCCGTGACGCACACATCGTCTCAGCGGGAAGCTGGGGCTGTATAAATACATTTATGAAACAAACCATCCTTGCGACTGGAAGGGCAAGGGATTAACTGCAAATCATCCTCAATCTCGCTAGTTCACTCTCCCCCTTCAAGCTGGAAAACTCCTGCCTTTCCTCAAGCAGCAGCTTGTTCCATCCAAAATGGTGACAGTAAGTATCTGAGGCAGCTGAGTTCACTACAGATGCTCCTTCTGAACCCCTGGCCTGCACTCCTGGATTGCACTATGAATGTGTGTAGGCCATGGGACCTCACCATGGCACACCTAGGCCACTTCTGGAACGCTGGCTTCCTAGGATAGGTACCGCTGTGCTTCAGACTGCAGAGCTCCTTGCTGCACAGGCGTAGCTCAGCCCTGGCTCTTCAGAGATCACCTCAGCCACTACTAAATGAAGGCCCAGATCACGTGTGCCCTATAGAGAGGCTTAACTGAGCTAGTCTCAATGGTTGCAGTGGGCAAAGACTAACCTGTCTGAGAGAGACAGAGGCCCCAGTCCTGCTGCTGATTACATTGCTGGGGGAACTCATTCCTGCCCCCTCCCGCTGGGATTTCAGGCAAGGGGCTCGGGTCAGTTTGCCCAACCGTTCTATGGTGCCTCCAGCAGACACTACAGTAATGGGCATCCTACAGACCCCACAGACAGGCTGGGCCCCTGGTGCTGGATCACCTCCTTCCCCACCGCTAGGCTGAACTGAGAGACAGTTACAATTTGCTAAATACTTTCCCAGTATTATTTTTCCAGCTCAGCAGTGGCTCTAGTTGCCACTGGGACATTACAGGCTCATGAATGGGAGGAGGCAGTCAGCGTGATCGCAGATGGGAGGGGAAAGTGTCCACAAGAGTGGGGTGACCAGCTGCATTCCACCTTGAGAGATGGGCCGGCGCTGGGCCGGGCACATAGAAGGGTACCCATGGCGAGATGGAGCGAGGGGTGAAAGGTACAGCCACCCTGGAGCCATAAAGCCTTTAAATTCCTCCTGTCCTGCTGGGCATTTCCTGCTGGGCAGGGTGAATGCCGCTGAATACCACCAAGGTCCTGCAGGCAAAGACAAGGCCTGCCCTTCCTGCCAGGCAGCAGAATGGTATGGGCCCAGTATTGTAGGGTTCCTATGCCCTGGAACGCACCAACCTTAGAGGTGACTAGTGAATTTGCAGGTGGTCCGGGGCAGTGACATTGTCTCCTCAAACCAACCATATGTTGTTAGCCTCAAGGGCTGGTAGAGGCAGCGTTCAGGAGGCAGGAGGGAGGGGGGAGGAGCGAGGACTTGGCGCACAGCCTCACCCCTCCCTCCTGGCCGCAGCAATCAGCTGGTTTGCGGCGTTCGAGAGGGAGGGGGAGCCTGCACGCCGAGTCCTCACTCCTCCCACCTCCCTCCTGAATGCTGCAAGCCAGATGATTGCCACGGGCAGGAGGCAGGGGGAGGAGGGGGAAAGCGCTGATCCGCGGGGTCTGCCGGTGGGCGGGAGGTGCTGTGGCTGGGGAGCGTAGGGGAGCTGATAGGGGGGTTGCCAGCTGTGGACAAAGCAAGCAGCCAAACAACGTTATAGTGAAGCATTGCACAACTTTAAACGGAGCATGTTCTGCAATTGAGCAGGGACGTAAGATCGAAACAACGTTAAGCGAGAGGACATTAAGTCGGGAGTTACTGTATTTGTGCCGAGCAGAGATCATTTGGCAAAAGGCCAGTTCAGTTGACGGTTTTCAATGACTCCCCAGAACCTCCTGGGCCCCTCAGTCAGACAATCACAGCCAAACAGTACTTGGCTCAAACAGTGTAATTGATAACGGTGCTTCTGACCCGCCCCCTCCCTAAGAGATCCAGTCAAGGCGCCTGCTGTCCCCGAGAGAGGTGTCGTTAGCTGACGAGAAGCTCCCTGTGTTGGGAGATCTCGCTTGACAATAATCTCTACTCAACCAGGTGGAATCGCATTAGACACACACACACACACACACACACGAACGACAGTATTACAGTCAAGCTGGAAAATGCATTGTAAGGGGCAGCGCAGATGTTTCAGGCAACCCAGATAAATCCCTGTTTAACCCTTTCAGGGCCAGCAGATCTAAGTGCCCCTTCCCCTAGGGATTTACATCAGGTCTCTTGCGTTTCCCCATCAAGAGAGCCAAGAATGTAGGACTTGCTGTTCAGGATCAGATCTTGGGTCCACCTGTTCAAATGTCTCCAAAGTAAAACCCAGAGCTTGTTAGCCACACAGTTGTCCAGGTTTGGTGCCCACAAGCTCAGATCACATGAGATGCTGCTGGCAAAAAATCAGGACCAGAAATTTGGGGTGACCCTATGTACTTTGGATCCCTTCCAACCAGCCAGCAGATTTTCCCCAGGGTCTCCCATTTGGAAGAATTTGACCTTGCAGCACAAGAACCAGCCAGCAGGGTTTCCTCCCCATCACACACATGATCTGGTCCAGTGGTAACAGGCCAGCATAACCTAACCTTTCCATATCCCAATGTTGCATTGCAATCCAGTGATGCCCCAAACAGAAACTGGGGGATTGCTTTTATCTTTGCAGGTTAGACTCATGCAATTCAAGATGAGTAGCAACCCTGCCAGCCAACCTGGTGGCCAATGCTATACAATGTGCATTGAGCTGGAGTCCTGGGGTCGTCTTCTCGTTCACTCAGGCTAGCAGAAGGCAGGGAAAGCTGTGTCAGAGGGGGAAAAATTGCCTAGTCTCTGGAAGAGAGGAGGCAAAAAGAGTGGGAGGGAGCTGCATTGCTCTACAGCGACCCCTGCAGGCTGATTCGGTAATGCCATCGACAGGTTTCCCAAGAGAGAACTGTCCAATCCGAACCAGCTGAAGTGGCCTCTGTTAGCCAAAAATATATACGTAGAAACTGTTGATCTCTCAGTCTGTCAACTGGGCTCCCTCTCTCCCTAGCGTACACACATATGGCCGCAGCACAGCCCCCTAAAACCACTGGCCATGGTGCCAACAGCAATATTAATTCTTAGTTGCCACACTGTCTTGTTTATCTCCTCCAAATAATGAAGCTGACTTTAGATGGTCGCCTGGGACAAACACGTTGTTTAGTATGTAATAGGTGAAAGGGCAAACGAGGATTTCTTTTTCCCCCAGCTCAACTGCAGACCCTTTCCCACCAAATTGCAGTATCTGGCTAGCAGTCTGGCACTCCTATATCGAGAGAGGAAATTCCCCATTCAAAGGTTTCCTCTTCCACCTCACGCCCGTGTACGCAACTGCAAGTTATGACCTCCAACACAGATAAGAGAAATCATCACTCAGACGAATCCACTCCAGCCTGAAAAAGACAGAGATGCCAAACTTGCTCTTGGACTTTTAAGGATGGAAAAAAAAAAATAAGGAGGAACCAGGAAGGTTGCTTGGACCAGTGGTGAGGGCCAAACATGCAAAGCCAAACACAGATGGAGGGCTTCGGGTAGCACCTTGAACGCTTGTGGTGCATTTTAGACACACTTCTATGCGTGTTTGCTGCTGCCTGACATCCGGGAAGGGAACCCAGCTCAAAATGAACCACAAACCAGAGCAAATGGACCAATCTATTTTCATTGAAATTCAAAAAGTAAATGAATAGTGTTACAATGAGGGTAAAGAATATTAGGATTTTTTTAATTTTTAGATTCAATAAACTCAGGGATTAGTAAATATAGGGACAAACCCTGAGGTCCCTTCTTGACCCACAGCTAAGGACATTTCTTTTTTAAAACTACAGGTTAGATCTTTATCAGCTATAAATCAGTGTTGCTTCACTGGCTTCTCACATTACACAAGCCTCACACTGAGTGATATTTTTCTTAAATCCTCAGTTTCGGAAGTTACGAGATTATATGAAAATCTCAGTTTTCAGGTTTTTATTTTTGTTTATTTAAGTTTCTAGCCCTCATGACAGAGGAGAAAAGCTGGCAAATGTGAGTCCTAAAAGTTCAAAACCCAGAAGCAACCCCAGATTTGTTCAAGGTCTCATGACTTCTAAGCCAATCTCATGACTTTTGGCAACCTCCTGAGTCATGATTTTGAATGGTTGTGGGTTGGCAATACTGCTATATAGATCAACTAAGGATCTCATTTTAACCTGATGGTGGTATTTTAGGCCCCAATTCCACCAGGTACTTAAGCATATGCTTAACTTTAAGCACATTAACAGTTCATTGAAATCCGAAGGTGTACTTACACACTTAAATTAGGCACATTGCTTTAAAGTACCTCGTTAAATTGGGTCCTTAGTTACTGCTTGACTCCCCAATAAGACTGAAACTAACCAAAATAGCATAAAGCTACAAACAGTGATGAGGAAAGGAAAATGTCTTCAGTTCAGATTTTAAAACGGAGCCTGACAATCTTAAGGGAATTAATTCTTTGTGATGGGAAGAGCTAAACGAGCATGAGCAGCAAGCAGAAAGGGATGGGGGAATAGCCTCCTAAGGAGACAGGGATGAAAATAAATTCCATTGAGCAAGACTTTCATCAGCTGAATGAGCAATCTGGTAGGAGGCCAGCGGATAGCTGGAGCATACAACTGCAGCAGCAGCAGAAAAATCAGAAAGCCAATACTCTGCCCTGACGAATAATAATCATGAGCACTTATGCAGCGCTTTGTAAGGGAACCCATTCAGCATTAGTAATGAGCTAGATGGTAAATACTATTTTCCTCATCTTACAGATGGGGAAAGAGAGAGAGAGAGAGAGAGGGGCCAAATTGAGACCCAGTAAATGGCCAGAGCAGTTAAGTGGCATGCCCATGGCAATACAGAGTAGTGAGTCAGAGCAGGGTCAGAAGTCCCTGTCTGCCAGTCCCATGTTCAGCCCACTCGACCAGTGGTTCTCCACCTTTTTCACCCAGGACTCAAAATCTGTCCATGGCTTCTTGCTGGGACCCATCAAAACCCCAGAGGTCACAGCAGAATCCCATCGCTGATTCTGGAGGCAGATGCCAGGGGGAAATAATTGAAGGAGTGAGTGGTCTGTTGAGGTGACTTCTCTACTGACTAGACCATATTGCTGTATGCACTGAGCAGCCATGAGAGGCTGTTCTCCGTTACAATGAGACTCAGATGAGAACAGCATTTACCTTCCTTTCATGGGCTAAAAAGTGGACACCCTTCTCGTTCCCCTAACCAGAAAATAGTGCTTCATGCCAGTACAGAATTAGTATTCCAGATACAGTCATTTCAGTAATATTTCTGGATTAAAATAACATGTTTATATATGGAGGTTACCTATCTCCTAGAACTGGAAGGGACCCTGAAGGGTCAAATTGAGTCCAGAGCCCTGCCTTCACTAGCAGGACCAAGTACTAATTTGCCCCAGATCCCTAAGTGCCCCCATCAAGGATTAAACTCACAACCTTGGGTTTAGCAGGCCAACGCCCAAGCCATTGAGTTATCCCTCCCCACATAACAATAAAGGTGTTGATGTTACAGTAATTCAACAATTACTGTGTTGTCAAACATTCACTGCTGTCATGGTGTGAATAAAAAGTAATAGGCTAGAACCTGTGATGGATGCATCAAAGCTATTAATTTTGTGCACCTTGGGCTAGGTATTTCAATCTATCATTGATTATTTGCACTGCAGTAGCACGTAGGCACACCACTCAAGGCCCTAGTTTGACAGACGTATAGACATGCAATGAACACACAGTCTCTGCCCCGAAAAGCTTGAAATCTAGGCTTAAAAACTCGACTCGTAAATTGCACCAACTACATATGCATGCAGTGGTGCAAACTGTTAATTGTGGATGGAAAAAAAATGCATGTGTGTGATTTGTGAGAGTAAAAAGAGTGCTACAGTTGCACATGCAAACTCATTTGGACACAATTAGCCATTTTGTTCCTATCGCTGTATATTTTTGCATGCTTTGTTACCTGTACCTTATTTATCCCATGTACCTAGGCCTAGTTCTTCCAGAAGTGATCTCCAATGCAGCCAACCCAAAACTGGAGTGTGATGGTTCTCTGCATACCCAGGACTGTGAGTCACCTTATCTTCTGCTTCTAGTGAGTGGAAGGCTTACCCTGACCGTGGTAAATGGGTATTAGCTCCCTAATACCACCAGCTTATTAACCATTCAAACACTCCCCTCTGGGCTAAGCCAGCCCAGCCTTTGCCCTGCAGATTAACAAGAAGTGCACCCCAGTCACGGCGTCCTTTTGAAGCAGTGCCCTGTGACTCCCAGCCCCTGACACTGGCTACTCACAGAAATCCCAGATCCTCTGTGCCCCAGTTTATTAGGTTTCCCTTAAACCACCACTCGTAATAATATACAGCACTTGTAATGAAACAAAGGAAGGTTTATTTAAGAAAGCATAGTGATTCCCCTAGAAACAAGAGAGAGCGATGGAAACAAATGGTTACAATACAAAACAAAATCAGAAAACACAAACTAGTGCCTATATGTATTAATAGTTACCTTTCCTATCTAATACACTAGGCTTTCCCCCCAAAGTTCAGTCTGTTGCAGAGTGGGCTGGTTTCACAGGAACCAGGATCCAAACGTACATGAAAACACCCCAGCTCAACAAGATGTCTCCTCAGTGAATGGATCCAGAGTGCCTCTCCTCCCTCTGTGTTATATCGGAACACTCATTTGTCTCTATTCATAGTCAGGGCAATCCCCCCTTGTCTGTTGTAATGGTCCTTTTTTACCTCCCAGTGGCTTTGACTGTTTGCAGTTGCCTTTGATGTTTTTCCATTGACTGTTCTGGGATGGAGCAATGGTAGACAACTGAGCCTGGCATTACCTCACCAGCTAACTAGGGAGGACTGGCAACTCCCTCCTGCATGAACAAGCCGTCACTCAGTAACATCATTTCCTGGTGACGCCTTTTAACCTTAAGACCGCGAGGGCATAAACTTCAATATAATTACATTATTCCTTGCATACCACACATACACACATAACACTATGATTATGAATGTCGCTAAGTTGCAAGTTTTCAACAGAGACCTTACATGTTACTCTTTATGGATAAATACCCTGTAAGCAATGTACTTGATGTAGTGAGTTTGTCAGGTCTGAGACAAGAGTTGTTAGCAAAGAACAGGGGATCACTTGCCAGTGTGTCACATGGGGGTACAAATAACTGCACTCATTGGGATGTCTAACCACCTGCTTCAGTGGTTCAATTCTGGAGGCCTGGTTGAGGCCTAAAAAGCAGGGGTATGGAGGGGTGTGGTTCTCTCTTATTCCCTCACTTGGAAAATTTCAACAGAATGCTGCTCACAAATTTAAACTCCCTTTCTCTTTCCCCTAGACACCCTCCCCACCCCTACAGAGTCTGTTCTACAGCAGCCTGTTGTCACAGAAGATGGATCCCAAACTGTAAAATTCAGATCTGGCTTTGCCTCTAGATTTCTAACACTCCACCAAGTTTTGGAAGGTTTTGTATTTCAGGTTTCAAGTTGGTCCTCCTTTCTAGCAAATATGATCAGATGACAGAGGCAACAGGTGAAGCTGTATGGGATGGCTCAGTGTAAGAAATGTATGGCCACATGTGTAAAGACCCCACCTTTAGTAGGAATAGAACCCAGGGCCTCCAGCACTGACAGCACAAGCAGCACCTGCATGAGCTAGAGTAGTAATTCCATCAGCTGCTATGGTAGGCAGGTTCTTATTCTCAATGAGGCCAGCCACTAAAGGAACATGACCAAACACACTAAGCCCATTTATTACATGCAGTACCATTAGTTAGATCCACAAAATGTTCAGGGGCTCTATTCTGAGAAGCATCCAAAAGTTTGAGTGCCAATCTAAAAATCTTTCTGAACGTCTTGAGTCTGCAAAATTGGACTGAAAATCCACTGAAGAACACTCTCAGTTGCAAGATTTCAGTACTGCCTGCTTCCAGTAGCGCTAGAAACGTTAAGAACAGTCTGTTCCATAGTATTAGGAACTTCCAGCAAGCATGTGAAGTGCAGAAGCGCCTGACAACGTGGGTGGAATCAGCTAACCAGATTTAAAAAAAAAAAAAAAAAAAAAGTTCAGAAATTGCTTGGTTTGGGTTTTGGCTGGAGGTCAGATCTTATTTTATCCAAAGTGATTCACTCATCCTTAGTCTGACAACAATAGACCTGATCTTACTCCCATTCATGGCAAAACTCCCACTGACTTCACTGCCTGCAGGACTGGCCCCTTTAAACTTACAATTACTCGCCCAAGGCTGTTTCGAAACCCAAGAATACATGCATCACACATGCAGCAAAATGTGCAAATTGGGAAGCTGAGAAGATGCTGACGTGTTCTCCAAGAATGTGGAGCTCAGAGGGCCCGTTTGTGACCAGCTGCTCCCGGAGTATGTAAGGGAGCGGGTGGGGGGTTTGGGCAGGCCCCAGACACAACTCTCCAAAGCACAGGTACTCCACATGTCCCCGGTGGTACCTTCCCCAAGTCAACAGCCACTAGAAGATCTGGCCAGACACCCAAGGGATAGTAATGTGTACTCTATGAAGCAGTGAGGAAGGGATGCTGGCCTGAAGTAAAATCCCACCCAGAGCTCCCCACAGTGGTTCAGCTCCACATTGCCCCCAGTGGCCATTAAGGCATGTTTGAGTCCAGAGTGTGGAAACTCTGGCTTCGTGCCCACGCACGTTTGTGCCAGTCATTGTACGAGCAACTCCAGCAGGTTGCAATGACACTTGCACAGGCCTAAGTGTCAGGCTTTGGAGACACTGAGATCTAAAGGCTGTAACAAGAGGCCTTCAAAAATGCAACTCGCTTGTTTGTGCCGCAGAATCTTGACACTTGTGTGAATAAAATGGCTGATGCTTATAGCGCCGGTTTCTGTGGATGCATATGTGCATCCTGAAAGCCTGTGGGGCCCTGTTGGTTCTCAGTGTCTCATTTGCAGCCCCAGAAATCTTGCAGGTTTTGGAATTCAAGATTCAGAAAGAAAATTAAAACAAAAGATGGCTAGAGCCACACAAGGCCCAAAGAAATAGCCCTGCGCGCTGCCCACGCACAAAGCATGTCCTGCATGGGATCAATCAGACACAATCTAAAGTAATGTTCCTATTGCCTCCAAACAACAGAATCCACAATCCAAACTGGAAGAAGTGAACGGGACATAGAACGTGGAGGAAATATCAGCCCCATTTCTCAAAAAGTTGCCACCAATCTAGCCAGAGCAACTATGCAGGAGCACAGATGCATACTACAATCTGCCCCTGTGTAATGCATACAAAAGACTCCACTGGAGACCGCTGCATAGCACCCCCGCCCCCAAACCAGGCAATAAAGGCTGCTACTTTTCCCTGGCCCCTTCTTTGATTTGGGGCCAGATTCTGATCTCACTGGCACCAATGCAAATCCAGTGAAACTCCACTGATTTCAGTGGGATTACTCCAGATTCACCCCCCAGTGTCCCGAACCAGAACCTGGCACTTTGTGTATGCCTCTCACCCTGGCTCCATTTTTATTTCACAACATATGGTTGATAAATTCCTCCTTGCCTTTTGCAGAGGGGGCTTGGATATACATTGGCCTGAGTCTGCAGTCCCTAGCTTTCCAGTACAAACTAAACATGGATAGAAGCAAGGTACAGAAAGCCTTAGGTCAGTGAAGTGAGCCAGGCTGCAAACTCCAGGCCTGATTCTGGCCTTCAGATCCAGGAGAAAGAGAACTGCAAAAATATTGAAGAGAATGGAGCTCAGAGTAGTAATGTTTACACAGTGCCTACCACAATGGAGCTCCAACCTGGCTGAGATCTCTAGGTGCTACTGCAACATCAAAGAGGTGTGATTTTAGATACCTATATAGATATAGATACACACACACACCCCTCTGCTAGGCAACTTCGGCACTCAAACATGCACCTTATTAAAAATATTACTAGTCTAAAAGACCAATATATATGTTTCTCCACCACACACGCCTTCTATATTATATCCTGCCTTGGCAAAAAGGCAGGCCTGCATTCAAAGGAATAGGTCTTAATAACATTAATGCAGTACAGGCCAATTCCAACCCTGACTGGCACTCTGAGCAGGGTGAAAGGCAACTGACCCCGGACACAGAATGCTGAAAGTTAATAGCTTTATTATCCCTCTTATTAATTAGCTGCACCATGACCCCCCCCTCCCCCCCAAAAAAAGACATGCTGGGAGCTTTTCTTACCTTTAGCTGGAAAGGCTGGATCTCATTCAAACTCTGGTCCCTGAGCTTTTTGGTTAAGATCTTCAGCATGGTATAAATCCAGGGAGCGAAGAAAGGGTTAAGCATGCACACTCGCACACATCTACATCTGCTGAGCTGTTGCTGCTGCAGCTTTGCTTGGAGGCACTCAGAATAGCTTGCATTCAAGCAGCCCCCCCAGGTACACAGACCTCCTAAAGGCGACCAAGCTTCAGCTACCCTGATTTCAGCACTGCCCCTCCCCTTCCTCCTCCACCACCACTCTCTGTCTTTTGGCCCTCACTTGAAAAAAATCCCTTTTCAACACTTAAACAAAATTAAACTTCCCTTCTTTCTACAGGCTGCAGAAGGAGTGAAGGTACCAGCTGGCAGGGCTCTGCAAGGGACAGGAGACATTTGGTGGAATATGTTTTTATTTAAGAAATGGAAAAGCTGTTTAGCAGAGGCCCTGGGCTCTGCTCATGGTAATGGTCTAATATGCCATCTCTCTCTCTCCTTGATGCCTGCTGCTCCAAACAGGCATCCTCCCTCTCTCTCTTTCTCTGTCGCGCCCCTCTTCGCTCTCTTCCCCCCCTCATCCACGCTCCCTCACACACACACTGACTCTCTGTTTCTCTCAGTCTCTGTGTCTTCCAGCAATGTGAAACTTGTAACAAACAGAACACCCAGCCAAGGCTCCCATTGGCCAGCCAAGGAGGACTGTGTCAATTTCAGTGGGCAGGGCTTCCATTTAAAGGGAAATCGAAGGGGGCAGCGAGCCACCCCATCCCCCAAACCACTGTGTGGGTTCTGGAGTGGCAGGATAAGCCCTGTCTCCCTCTCCCCCCTCCACACACGCTATAAACCTTGGAAGGGGAATTTCTACAGGGGGGTTTCAAGAGAGATCACTCGCTATGTAGCAGAAGGAAGTGTTTCTTATTAAAACAAAAAAGAATCAAGGTGGGTTTCTCATACACAATCTGATCCTGCTATACAGGATCATATTGCTGCCTGTGTTGTTCTGTGGCAACAACTGATAAACGGGGGGAGCTGAAATCCAGGAAGCCCATCAGCTCCCTGCACCCCCTCAATGCACACAGAATGTCTGGCTTTCCTTTTCTAGCAGGGCCTATTCGGGGAGTAGGGAGATTGGAACTACAAGGCAGGGAGGGTGGGCAGGGGTGAGCCCACCTACCAGAATACTGGGAGGCAAGAGTGTCGTCTGCTTATGGACTGAGACTCTCAGAGTCAGGATGGCTTTAGGAATCAGTAACGGGAGCCTTTCACCACTGGTTTGAATCCACCCACATAGTGGCAGTAACGGAAAGTCCTTACTAAGGAGTGGGCACTGAGTGGTCTCTGTCTAGTGGGAAGCTGTATCCATCACTATAGGGCACCTTTGTTAGCACTCTGCTCACACAGGAGAAGGAGGGAGTGGCCCACATGCACTGACCTCCTGGAATCTGTCCATTCAAGTCAGATTCAAACCCATGACCTAGCACTGAAAGGTTCCCTCTCTCACCCCTCAGCCATCCAGGCCCTTTGGGGAAAGGTACTACAATGACAGCATTGGAGACAACTCTTCTCTCCGCAGCGCAGATGCAGTGCGGGTAGTGACAGCACAAACTTCCCCCACGCTATGGTGCCAATGTGTCTGCAGTGACCCCCTCTCTGAGTAAGAGGGTTGTGCAGGCTCCAGGAGCCATACGCTTCTCAGCCTTGCTGGCGACCCTGCCAACAATGGTACCAGTGGTCCTTGGCCATTCTGAACTAATGGGCGGCCACCAGCTCGTTTCATATTGGCTACCATGTGGCCAGCAGGATCAGTAATGCCAAAGTTATTTCAGTCACTACCAGTTTACACTGAATTTGAACCATCAGTTTATAGGTGAAAGGCCCCATTGCCCGTCCTTCGAGCCAACCAAGCCTTTCAGCCCCACCTGCCCCAGGGAAAAGGAGGTCTCAGCTAGTGTAGGAATCCGCAGGAAGGCCGGTGTGGTTAACATGTCAATTCTCTGTTCTCAGCCAAAGCGCCTGTAACAAGATAAGGCAAGAACTGATAATCTGCTGGCTGTGGAGAAGTGAAAGAATGTTTTAGCTTTGCAAGAAAGGGACTCAGTTCAGCTCCAGTCAGCAAAGCTATTTTTCTTAAAGGGCCCCCACACTCCCTGAGCCTGCATCACAAAGACACCCCCCTCATCTTCCAACGGTGCTTCCTTACAAGGTGCTGGGAGTGGAGCACTTCAACACTTGTATCTGGTATAGTGTACTCAGCGCGTACTCCACCTATCTCAGACTACAGGCCTGATTGTTTCACTTTCAATGGATTTTCCCTATGTCTCTCCAAGAGGTACTCCCAAATTATACCAAAGTGAAATCAAAATCAGACCCTATAACTATGCCTCAGCAAATATCAGGAGGCTGTCTAGATATCTCTATCTAGGTGTTTCACGTACACAGGAACATGGGTAATGGTATATCAGATCAGACCATTGGTCCAGCTAATCCAGCATCTTGCCACCAACAGAGGTTAATACCAAATGCCAGAGGAAAACATAAAACCTCCACAAAGCTGTGAGATATTATGTCCTGTTGGCAAGGAATTATCCCTGACCCCCATATGGAAATAAGCACATGCCCTGATGCATGAGGATTCAGAGCCCTTCTAATTTTGTTGTTGTTGTTCTATGAGTGTCACTGCAGAAATTCACGCAGGGCAGTTCCTGAGGCCTTTATTAACTCCATATTCAGGCACTGGAGACATGGCAGCTTTGCCTAAATAAGGAGTATGGGCTGTAAAATATGACCCATAAACCTCAGTCAGCTAAAACTACAGGGTTTGACTCCTTTCCTGCATTTGGGCAACACCTGGGACCATGCCAGGCTTGCTCACACTTCCTACCAGGAACCAGGACAGGCGCGTTCCAGAGACCACTTGTTTGCTTCAGGACAGAAAAGGGGATAAAATAACTACCTAGAACACAGCACCATTCCAAAAGGCCTGCAGGTTCTGATAGAACCTGCTATCTGACAGGCCTGCAGCTGGCAGCCTTTGTGTAAACCCACACAGACCCCACGGAGTGCAGAATAGCCACCGCAAAAGCCAAGTGACAGGTCCAGCACCAGTGGACTCTAACACGGTTCCTGGATGGGTGCAGCTAACAGAGCATGCAAGAGCAAACGACCGTGAAGGGTTGTGATTGTGCCTGAAACATGAGACAGACCAGTAATAATTATACTTTGTATTGACACAAGACCTGATTCTGCAGCCCTTACTAATGCTGACTAGCACAAACTCAAGCAAGCAAGCCCAGTTCGTACTTACATTGAGCAGTACATCTCACTCGCAGTGCTTATGTAACAACCGAGAGACCCCTGGTCGTCGGCAGGCAGGATCGAATCTGGGGCCTCTGGAGCTTAGTGCATGAGCCTCTGTTGCAGGAGCTAAAAGCCATGTGGCTGTAGAGCAAACTCATTAATTTCTCTCTCTAAGTGTTCTCGGTGCCACTACATGGGACAGAACACCACACCTGGTAGGTGTGGGGTTTACACTTACTCACACTGAGTGGCTTGCGCATGCACAAGTGGTCCCACCACTTTCTCAAGCTGGCAAGCACATGCTCCCAATGGCTTGTGGGATGTTGCACCTCAATGCACGTACGGGTTGCAAAATCTGAACATAGTAACTTTCACACAAGGATTGAAAAATATTTTCCAGTGGTGGGTAAGTAGTATTATCCTCCCCAAAGGAGAAAACTGAAGGACAGAGAGGTTAAGTGACTTATTGAAGGTCACAGAGGAAATCACTGGCAGATCCAGGAACAGAAGCTATGTCTCCTGGCTCCCAGTTGCATGCTCTAAGCACTATACCAGATTGCAACCTAACTTGTTGTTTGATGAAGGATCATAGTGCTGGAGCTATGCAGAATTCAGTAGTTTCACTTCCCAGGGTTTCATATGAGCACTTGCTTTGGTTTTGATTCTTGTGGGTTTCTCACCCCTGGAGTTTTACTTTGAATATTGGGTTCACACCAAAGCTAAATCTCAAAGTGAAACTCAGTCAAAGGGGTTTAGTTCTATCTGGCTGCACAATGAAAACACAACAAAATGGTGAACAATGCACAGTGATGACATAAAACGAACCCATGGATCGGCCTCAGCACCACTCAAAAGGTTAGTGAAAATAGCACATTCCCTGTGTCCATGCCAAGAGGTGGGGTTAAGGCAATATCAGGGACCCCAGAACACTACCACCTTTACCACTGTACCCCATATTAACTGCGTTGTGACATTTTCACCCCCAGATCCCCATGCTGTGGTGCAGCATCAACAACAGTCTCAGACCTGGAGACAATTTCAATGTCCAGTGAGCTTCAGCTCCTAGGACATGAGACAACCCATCAAAACCAGACCCCATCCCTGGGATAGGATCTGGATGGAATGGAGACTAAGGAATGGAGAGTGGCTAGTTCCCTGTACCACATGACATACAACATTGCAGTTGCACAGCCAGGCCAAGATGCTGCTGCAAGCCAAGCCAGCTATCTTCAGTGAGACCCACCTGTTGCATTTCTTACTGTCTTGGGGAAGGCAGCTCCTGGAGAACATGCCTTAACTCTCTGTGTGATGCACCTTCCTCATCAGAGATGCTGCTTTGTGGGAGCCATACCAGAGCAGTGCAACTGGGGGGGGGGGGGGGGCGCCTTGTGTGGTTAACCAAGGATTAGTTTAGGGAATGGATTCCCTCTACATTCCCTTGTCCATTATACCCCAGGGGACGACATGATACCTGATGCAGCTCATCCAACCCATCTGTCCCCCTGACTCCCTTGTTCCAGACACAAGCGCAGGAAGCTAACGAATGGGGGCACCACATCCATGCAGCAAGCCCAGCAGGCAGGCCCAGACAAAGGATTCTTGTACGAGAAGAACCGCTGTGGACATCAGCAGGAGATTTTTTTGGCCCACAGCACTCTGTAAACTGGTCCCCTACCTTCCCTCCCTCACCCACCAAGCCAAACTGCATCACACTCTTCTAACCTAGGCTGTGGATTGAACAGGCCAGGCTGCATGGGAAATGAACTGCAGGCCAGATGGTTCAAGCTCCATCTAGTGGGCATCTCCCTTCATTACTCCAAAAGAAGCTGCAGAATTAAAAACTGCAAGGTTAAATTCCACCCGTAGGAGGAGTGGAAGGCAAATGACCCCAGGACTGCATTTGGCCCCAAGCATGGAACCATGGACCCAAATGGTTTGCAAAAGTTCCCAAAAGGTTTGCAAAAGTTGATAATCAGGGGCAGCAAAGCAGAAGCAGGCTGAAAGCTGAAGCTGGAGCAAGGCTGCATAGGGATACTGGGCCAAAATGAGGTAAATCCAGGGGAACATGACTGTCGGTCAGATTTCAGTGTCTGTAAAAAGAAATGAGGGAGGAGGATTGTTTACATAGCCCTGATATGTATAGAAATGTTCTCAAGAAATTGTAAGTGGTAAAAGAGAAGTAGTGTGGACCATTGGCCACACCACCGTACAGAGGCACTGGGCTCTGTTCCTGGCTTTGCCTCTAATCTACCATGAGCAACTCTTTATCCGCTCTGTGCTTCTATTTTCCCTCCCATCCTCGAGTTCTTTTAGATTATAAGATCTTTGGGGTGGGGATTGTCTCTTACTATGTATTTGTACAGAGTCTAGCACAGGGGGGTCCCAGTCTTGGTTGAGGCCTCTATCCACTGCTGTAACATAAAAAATAATGACATAACTGACCCCATTGCAAGGCATCGCTGTAACTGTTGTGGTTAAGGTGGCCCCTCCTGCATCCCCAGAATATCAGGCATTCTGTTACTTCCGGGAACACCGTGGGCCCACCCCTGCTGCCATGACCTCCCATGCACAGCACATGCGAGGTCACGCCAGCGAGGATGGAGCGGCACGCTCTTCAAAATGGCATCTTCCATGTGTGATGCTAGACAAAGCCATGTCTGGTTTTATACAGTACCAGACAGTGGACAGACCACACAAAACCAGGACTGTCCATCTTAAAATGGGACAAGGGGCCTGCCTGGGTGCAATCCACATCAGTCCCCTCTGATATCTGGAAGCAGGAATTCGGAGGCAAGCACTGTGCTCTTCATGCTGCAGCCCCCAGTGGCTTCCCCTTAAAACTTGCACACTACGAGTCACTGAGGATTCCTTCACTAGGGCTGCTAGAAATAAGAGATGCAAACAGCCTAGGCAAAGATCCAATCCACTGAGTAGGTCACTGTCGAAAAAATCCTGTTTGGAGGACAAGGAATGGGTGTGTGATTAGAAAGCGACTTAGGACTAGACACTGAGAATGTCTAGTTATTGTCAGATGCTCACACCATCCTAGAGGTCTCTATAGAGTATGTTTGAGTAGTGTCTGTTTATCTGTGATGGCTGGTTTGGGCTGATATTATAGTTTATTTGCATTATAAAGAAAAGAAAAGAAAAGAAAAGAAAAGAAAAGATGTTGTAACATTGGGTTCAGTGGCTACTGACCCCTTCAATGTGAGTGCACCCATTGTAACCCTGACCCATGCCATGTGACTGGGACTAGTCTCTTAACTGCACTGTTGTGTTCCCTCCGCTTTATTGCAATAATTCAGGCTACAGCTGGCTACTTATCCCTTCCTCTGCTACTGCCAGTGTGACAGCCACTATCTCACCAGGTATCGAGCCAGGGACCTCCAGAATAAAAGCACCAGCTGCTACAGCTTGTCCTAACATTCCTCTAGTTGGGGACTATAACAGACTCATTCTCCATGGATTGGCATAGAGGGGGGCCTTGTAATATAGTTACACTCCCAGCAGCTTATACCAGTAGTGCTCATAGTAGGCTGCAGATAGGTACTTAGCCCAGCTACCAGATGGCATAAGGCCCATTGCTATCAGGGCAACCCTGCCCCTCACAAACTAAGGCAGACTAGAGGAGAAGACTCTGAAAATTTTGAAGAAGATTGGTCAGACTTTTTTGAGCTACAAGTCATTGTAATTACCCTGATCAGAATGTTTTACTTGGGTCTGTCATTTTTGGTATGATCTAGCTAAAAAAAAATGCATAACCATATAAAATATTTTAATTAAGCAGAGTTAATGAATGAGGCATGTAGTTGTGGTCATTACAATGCATAGAAGTATGCACTATAGTTGTAGCTGTGCTGGTCCCAGGATATTAGAGAGACAAGGTGGGTGAGGTAATACCTTTTAATGGGCCAACTTCTGTTGGTGAGAGAGAGCCGAGCTTTCCAGCCACACAGAGCTCTGCCTCAGGTCTGGGAAAGGTACTGGGAGTGTTCCAGCTTTCCCAGACCAGAAGAAGAGCTCTGTGTGGCTCCAAAGCTTATCTCTCACCAACAGAAGTTGGCCCAATAAAAGGTATTACCTCACCCACCTTGTCTCTCTAATGAATGGTAGAGCAGTTTGCCCTGTGGTGGCTATTTGCTGTTTAGCAAGAACTATAAATGTTCTCAGGGGCGGCTCTAAGCATTTTGCCGCCCCAAGCACGGCAGGCAGGCGTGCCTGCGGGAGGTCCTCCAAAGCCGTGGGACCAACAGACCCTCCGCAGGCAAGCTGCCGAAGGCAGCCTGCCTGCCGCCCTCGCGGCAACCAGCAGAGCGCCCCCAGTGGCTTGCCGCCCCAAGCACGCGCTTGGCGTGCTGGGGCCTGGAGTCGCCCCTGAATGTTCTTTACCACTGTAAGAGACAGTTTTCTTTAACTCAGAGAATAGAGGCCCATGCTTTTGGAGTTAAAGGACCAGGATTCGAGTATCAGATTTGCCACTTGGTGAGATTTATGTAATAAAAGTGACATTCTCTATTTAAAGCAAAGGATTAGTTGCAGTGATACCCAACTGGGGTTTTGTTGTTTGGGTTTTTTTTTCCATGTGAAGTTGGAAGAAAATTGGCCAAGCTGCTTCTGAGTTACAGGCCATCGAAAAACATCGTGGATACGGAGGCTTTTGGTAGAAACTCCACAGTTAAGGTTGCAATAATGGTTTCATTAAAATGCAGCATCCTTGTTAATGCACAATCAGGTTCCCCTAAAAATCCTGTCCTGATTATTGCTATTTACCCTGCACTGAGTTGAGTAGCTCTCTGCACCTGTGCCATGTACAAAGCAGCCAGAGTGGCAATTCAAACCTTGTACAGCTAAGCAGAGATGAACAAATGTCTGGATTAAAAATAGAAGGTATCACTTCAATACTATATTTGGGGCCTGGACTCACAAAGTCTTTATGGCTCCTTAGGGGATTAATTCCCTCTGAACTCATGCATGGCACCTGAATCTTCAAGGGATTCCCAGATATAAATGTTTGTAAATCCACAGCAGTGACTCACGCAAACCATCTGGAGTTACACACACAAGAGAGACTTGAAAGGCAGGAAATTCAAAGTTTAAAATAAAACACCAAAAGTTGGGAAGTCAGGAAATTCATAGGTGAGACACCATAAACAGCCTTCACTCTGAGCAAAAGTTCCTGGCCACTGGGGAATTGTTATTAATTTGCCAGACCTATGATTTATCGAAGGATTTGAGTAGGATTACAATCTACAGTGCCAGACCTGCATCGTTTCAACAGGTTCTGTCAGATACATTTCTTATGGTATCTTCTGCCTAGGTATTCTTATGTCCCTCTTCAACATAGCATCTGAGCACCTCACAATCATTTCTGGATTGTGATCCTCACACCACCCCTGTGAGTTAGGGAAGTGGCAGATTTGACAGAGGGAACTGAGATGCGTGCTAAATTAAATGACTTGTCCACACTCATGCAAGGAATCTGTGGCTGAGCCAGAAATAGAACCAAGGTCTCCTGGATCCCAGCCCAGAGCTCTGGCTGAGCCATAGGAGTGGGTAATTGAAGGCGCTCTCATGGGATGCGAGATGCTTACAAGGGCCTTATGCTTACACCTGCAGTAGACTGTGGTGTTGGATCTGAGACTGTGACATACCTAACACTCCTCCCAAACTTTAAGATTCCCCCTTTCTTCCCGAACCACACTCTGTACTTTCAAAGCACCTCATAGGGGAAAGAAGCCCCCAGGTCCTTCCCTAAGATCCAGTGCTGTGGACTGTGATCTCTCTCCTGTCACCAGGCAAGGTTCGTTACCCAGCTCAGCAGATACCAATGTCAGACCGTCTTCATTAAAAGAGGAAAAAATTAGAGAGACAATCGGTGAAAGAGGGGCCAACAGCACCAGAAGTGTCTCTCAGCAGCCTGCAGCCTGTGTTACAAGTGGGGAATGTTATCTAGGGGATCACTCAAAAGTCTGAGCCACAGTTTAAAAAGCAGTCTGTGTACTGAGGGGACCACCAATTAGACTCTGGTCCATTCATAGCCAAGCTGTCAGCACAGGTCATGTGGCTAATGTCTCTGGGTCCGAGAAGTAACTGAGCATTAGAGAGAGGCCTCATTTTATTCTTGTCAAAGGCCTTCAAGTTCAGCCTCCCACAAGTTTTGTCATGTCCCCCACACAGGGTTCTCTAATAGGCAGTCTCCCATCTAGTTGCCTCCTTCCGAGTGTGCATATTTCTCTTCCTCCAAGCATGGCCAAGTGAAGGCAATAAGACAGACTGAAACCCCACCCCTATGATTGGCCACACCCCTCCTTGGTTTGGCAGCAGGTTTCAGAGTTAAGATGAGTGAGGCAGTTCAAACTCTTGGAGCTAGTGTTTCAGGCTGCCTGCATACTCAGGTGGACATCCAGCATGCTCAGTTCACATTGTCAAGGTTTTCTTTGTGTCTATAAAGGCTAGAAGCAGGGGTTTTAAATGAAAACTGAGACGCTGATCTCACCACCCCACTCCAGGAGCGAGGGCGCTAAGCCCGGGTTTACAGTGCCTGTGTCTGACAGCTGCTCGGCCTCACCGGAGGGCCAGCTTTCTTTACTGTCTGTTTTTAAGGAATGTTACACCCTGTTACAAGTCTCACCACCCAACAGCACCCCCTAACAGCATGACTCAGTACTGCAGCTCTCCCACCACAGATTCCCCAAACACCCTACAGACTACACCCACTGAGGAGGTGACTTGACCCTCCAGCCAAGCCACTTTAAAGCATTCAGCCTGTACCAGGGTAAGAGTCCCATAGTCCAAGCCCAGAAAAACATCAAAACAAGAGTCTTCTGTCCCCCTTCCTTACAGGCAGGCTCCAAGCAACAATGGTTTGTTCCACTGTCTAACCACCAGTTCTAACCAGGAGTCATCTGGGTCAGGACTACCTCCTACAGAGCAACCTGCCCACTTTCCTAGCCCGCCTACCCTCTTCCTCTTCCTCTTTTTCAGTCCCACGCCCTGCACTGGTGTAGCAGGGTGGGGCTAATTTAACAGGGCTGCCTGGCTTAGGCCTCCTGGTCCTTAAAGTGGCAGGCCATCTTGTAACACACCTCCAGGATGATGTCTTTAAAATAGAGGTGTTCTCATCCCATTTGTCCTCGTCTTCTCCAAGACCAGGGTGTTCAGAACCTGAGCAGTCCCCAGAAAGTTTATGCATCTAGAGATCACTTGAATTTCATACAGTTATGAAACTCAGAGCAACATCATACTCCACAGGCCAGATGCTGCTCTCTGTGACACTGATGTAAATCTGGAGTAACACCATCGATGTCAGTGGTGTAACACTGGATTACATCAATGTAACTCAGAGCAGAATCTGATCCCATCATTTCAAATATCTTTGTCACATCCAGATTTCTAAGAACATTCTGTCTTCAAATCTGCAAACCATAATACACCAAGTACAGTCCTTGGCCTTAGGAATGTGTATGGTGCATAAGTGAGGCGGTCTTAGTGAAAGCAGAGCAGTGTTTGGAACAGGAGCTTGTGGGTGATGATGAGAAAGGCAGTGGTAGATCAGGATTACCAGGGTGGGCAGTGAGGATTAGCAGTGCAAGAAGTAGAACGTGGAAAAATGACCACAGTTTGGTCAGTTGGAAAGGGATTGTTGGTGAAAACATGGAGGATGGGTCAGAGTTAAGGTTGTCTGTGGTATATTAAATATCATTCATGCATGCCCCTACTTTTAACTTCAGGAGGGGAATGAGAGTTCTACCACTGACTTTAATAGGTGCATGCCCAGGCCCAAATCCCTTAAGAGTGAAGGATCCAGTGTTCTGAAAAGGGCAAGAGAAACACAGGCAATTTATTTATTCTTTTTAAATGTATACAAGGAGCATGTGCATAGCCATTAAAGGCAGATCAATTAATGCAGAGCCCAGACTGACGCCAAGGGGCCCAAAGAGAATGCCCAGTAAAAACATAAACTCAATACAAATTCACATACATGCCAGGGTCCCACTCTAAGAGTTGCCATATAAATACGAGGCAGAATCACACACACCCATCAAATCACCCCTTAGGTGAAAACTTTAGCAAATATATAGGCATTGCCTGAAGTTCAGTAGAGCCAGGCTCTGCCAGCCTAAGGGGGAAAAATATTACAGCGTCAAGAGGTCGGCACTGACACTCCAACTCTCATGATTGTCAGTGAGAGTCCTAGCTGCCCATTGGGCACAGGATGAGAAAGGTGACCCCTGGGTAAGCAGGCTGCAGAACAGTGCACTGAAATGAATAAGAAGCACGTTCTACTGTGGTCTGTGTGGGGAGCGCCGCGTAGCAGCCACATTCTCCACTAGCAGAAGTTTCTGAGTGCTCTTTCGGAGGGAGCAAAGGCATGGGCAAGTAGGGCCAGGCCTGTATCCAAGAGGAAATGTCACACTCTCCTGGCCAAGCAAAGAGCACTCCTCGAGGAAAGCCCTGTGACCTAGGAATCATCAGTCTAGCAGGGTGATATTTTCTAAATAACAGGAAGTTGCTCCTGGGAGCTGCTAGCTCCGTTTTAACTACAATTAATGGGCAACGTTAAATAATCCTACTCTTACTGTGTGTGTTTTTATTCAGTGGGACTCATCAAAACAGCAGGAATTAAAGGACACTCCAGTAGTCCAGTCCCTGTCATTCCAAGCAGGGAAAGCAAAGTGTATGCTTGTCACTATGACTAGTACTGAACAGCAGGGGGCTGCCAAGCCCTTCAGAACGCTCCCAGGCAGACAGCAGTGTGACTATTAGCCACCAGGGGACAGCAAAGGAACGTGATTGCATGAGCCAGTCACATTTGTACATAAGACACAGTCCAGAGTTATCAGTAATTGTATCTTTAACTGGAGTCACTAAAAAGGGAAACTTTTGAGCAGTTTTAAAGGCAATGGGCCAAATTCAGCCCTACTTAATTCAGCACCAGCTCTTGTTGAAGTTGATGAAATTTTACCTTGTCTAAACTTGATTGATTATACTTTTGTTTTATTAGCAGTTAGAGCAGTAAACGTGTTCCCAAGAAGAAACTGCCCCTTCCTAGGAACCTAATAATCCTGGGTAATTATATACTCTCTTACATTTGAGGAGCTCAGAGCACTTTGAATTAAGCCTCAACAAAATGCAAGGTAGGGAATATTATTACAGGTGGAGAAACTGAGGCATGGAGTGGCAAAGTGACTTGCCCACAGTCACACAGCATGGCTGTGGCAGAGCAGGGGTCTCCTAACATCAAGGCCTCCTTTGACCACTAGAAAATGCCACCTCCAAAAAGACACATTGAAGATCTCCTGTAAACAAGACTGAACTAGGGCCCTGTTTAAAGTTTGCTTTCATTAAAAAAAAAAGTCAGTCTCGATTCCTTAGCGCTGATGGAGCATCTCAGGACATCCCCTCACTACAGTCACTCAGTGGGATTAGCTATGTGTAATCTGGGGCTGCTACAGGCAGCCCACAGTCAGTCTGCTGTCCTGGGTATCCCACCATCTGAGAGCTCAGTAAGACACGCAGTTCCAGGCATGGGGATGGTGTAGCGTGGCGGGGTTTATTATTTCCTGCACACACCCTCCTCTTCGCTTCCCTCCTCAGATAGTTGATGAGGTTTTGTGAAAGCAGGATGCTGTAGAGCAATAAAAGGCATTGTGTCACCTCCCGCTCTAGGATTCCCGTCTTGGGTGAGTTGGGACATTAGATGATGTCGCAACTCCTTGCCAAGTTTTTCCCATTGTGGTGGCTTGCAGAGTTCCTTCCCCTTCCCCCACCCAGCAGATCCTGCTAATTTACTGGAATTACTGCAGTCATAATATTAGCTTCTCCAGACCACCCGTGAGTTCCCCCTTGGAAAATGACGTACACTCACAACTCACTACAGTAATAGGGCCTTGTCTAGCCCCTACCTCGTCATTTGCCACCCCCCATTTTTCTTCCTGAACACGGCGACGGCTTTATTCATAGTTTTGACACCACTAACTACTAAAGCAGGCCCTCAAAGCAGAGCTGAATCCCACTGCCCAAACTCTGGAGGTACTGCTACAATAGGAGCCACAGCTGTAGCACCTCTAACTTTGAAAAACAAATCAATCAAGGAGATTTGCAAACCCAAACCCAGTTGTGTGTCTCTGCCACGCACCTAGATTATCAGCAAAGTCCACCCAGAGGCAGGTGAGGAGGTGTGCAGCCTGCATAGAGATGATCGCAAAATACACTGGAGAGGGAGAATAAAAATTAAACCTGAGGAAGTAGGGTTGTGTAGCTGGTGTGGACTAGGGGTAGTGTAACCCCCATACCTCCTGGGTGTGGTGTTCTGTCCCATCTAGTGGCACTGAGAACACTTAGAGAGAGAGTTAAACGAGTCTGCTCTATAGGTTTACCTAACAGGTAGCTAGCTTTTAGCTTATGCAGTAGAGGCTCATGCACTAAGCTCCAGAGGTCCCTGGTTCAATCTCACCCACCAACGACCAGGGTCTGTTGGTGTTACAGTAGCGCAGCAGAACAGGATTCCTGGGTCTTATACCTAGATTTTTCTACTGACTGTCTTCAGACAAAACTCTGAACCTGCTTAGCTGTTTTCAATGTGACAAATGTGGATAATACCCACCGCTGCAAGTATTTCATCCCTCTGATGAAAAGCTTTCTGTAAGTACACATCTTAATTGTATGATGTTTAAGATCACAACTGCATCTGTCTTTTAACCTGATGGAAAACCAGAACACTGAGTAACTAGAGTAGGGCATGTCTACATTACGCACTGGATCGATGGGCAGCAATCAATCCAGTGGGGGTCAATTTATCACGTCTAGTCTAGATGTGATAAATCGACCGCCAAGTGCTCTCCCCTCGACTCCAGTGCTCCACCGGAGTGAGAAGCGTAGGCGGAGTCGACAAGAGAGCGTCAGCCGTCAACTTGCCACAGCGAAGACACCGCAGTAAGTAGATCTAAGTACATCGACTTCAGCTGTGTTATTCACGTAGCTGAAGTTGCATAACTTAGATCGATCCCCCACCCCCCAGTGTAGACCAGGCCTTAGCGAAGATAACAAAGAAAGAGGCAGGGTTCTTGTGCTATCTCTACCACTGACGCCTTGTATGGTCTTGAGAAAATCAATTCACTTCTCAGGGCCTCAGCTTCCCCATCTGAAACAATGTGACAATAATTAATTAATGGTGGTAAAGTACTTGGAAATTCTCAGATAAAATGTGCCACCTAAGTACAGGGCATAAACGAAATCTACTACTGTGATGGTGAGAAATATGCCAAATAAATAGCCTCTGTTTACGTCACTTATCAGGTGACAGTTCTTGTTCTCTGGATCCCTTGTTTCCATGCTTCACCTCCTAAGTGAGACAGAAAGACACAGCCCACGCCAGTTCACATTGCCCACTGCCTCTGGTCTCTTTCTACAGCCTCAGGCTATGTTTCAGTGGCCTTTCTGCACCACCAGAGACTGAAATCCTTATCTGCAGCCAGGGCCACTGCTGGACTCTGAGAATTTAGCTCCTTTGCACAGTGTTACAAAAACCAATCCAACGGCAGCAACCTGAGAGCAACTCCTTTGCCTCCAAAGCAGGGCAGGTTGTCTGTACTCTCCAGTTTCACTGCCATGGCAGAGGCAGTGTGGTCCCAGCAGTTAGAATAAGATTCATGGGGTCTAGTCCTACCTGAGTGTGATCTTGACTAAGGCACCACACCTCCCTGTGCCTCAGTTTCTCCTTTGGTAAAATGGAGCTAATACCAATCAAACAATGGGAGGGGGAGAGGCCAGGGGAGTTAGGTAATTAACATTTGGAAAGTGATTTTAGTTTGACATAGGAATAGCTAGTATCCACCTAGTCCAGAGTCCTGTCTCTGGCAGTGGGTGCTTGAAAGGAAGGTATAAGGAACCCTGCACTGCAGGCAGTTATGGAATGACCAGCCTCCAAAGCAAGTTTTACACAGCAACTACTGTCCATCTCTGTTGACCTAAACTGGAATGAGCCAGATTACCTAGAGGTGACTCTTTGGGTTCTGTGCACGTACACTTCCTAGCACAATGGAGTCCTGGGCTGTGGCTGTGGCTGCTAGGGGCTACTGCAATACAGATAATACAAAACAATAACCCAGGGGTCGGCAACCTTTCAGAAGTGCTGTGCCAAGACTTCATTTATTCACTCTGATTTAAGGTTTCGTGTCCAGTAATACATTTTAACGTTTTTAGCGGGTCTCTTTCTATAAGTCTATAATATATAACTAAACTATTGTTGTATGTAAAGTAAATAAGGTTTTTAAAATGTTTAAGAAGCTTCATTTAAAATTAAATTAAAATGCAGAGCCCCCCCGGACCAGTGGCCAGGACCCAGCAGTGTGAGTGCCACTGAAAATCAGCTCGCGTGGCACCTTTGGCACATGTGCCATAGGTCGCCTACCCCTGCAATAACCCCTTAATCACCTCACTCCCTCTTTGCTAGCTTCTAAGTGCAGAATTGTGATTGTCTTATTAGCCAGCAGAGCTGGCCTATGTGCCATTGGGTATTTCAGACCTGATGATTCACCCAACATTTCTAAAGAGGTGACTAAGGATGGAGAAGCCGCCTATTTAATTAAAGTTGCACATTATCTTGCTGGTGTTTCTCAAAGAAGAGGTTTAAGGAATGTAAATCCCCTGGGTGTTTTACAAAATCTTCAGAGGGGTGTTGATTTTGCATTCATCCTCTCCCTTGGTGGTATATTTTTATTATCTTCCACAATCAGTCATGCTGTAGCTCACAACTATAAATATTTTGGCATTGCCTGACAGCTGCAATGTTCCATATTGTTCCACTTCAAACTTCACATCATCCATTATCAAGGCCCCTTTGTAGCAGAGTTTCAGCACGGACTTCCTCCTGCTAAGCCCAACGGAGTGCAGACCTCCAGCTGCAACACTGATCAATGCCAGGTACATTAAGAGGCAACTTCAAAGAACGATATGCAAACAGCAGGACAGAACCACTAGAAATATTAGAGGTGTCCACTCACGACCAAGGAGATGGGGTGGTTGGAGAGAAAGGAGGAAGACAGAGAGGTGGAGTAGTTTGGGAGAGGGGTTGGAAGGAGAAAAGGTTTGAGGAGGGAATGGAACGTGTCCTGGGGAGAAGGTGGTGTGGGGTAGAGGGAGGGAATAGTGCGAATTGGTGGAGAGAATGTGATAATTTTGGAAGGAGGAAATGGGATGTCTGGGGGAGAAAGTGGGTGATTTGGGGTCATAGAATGTGGCTGTCTGTGGAGAGAAAGCCCATGGCTTGTAGGAAGGAAATGGAGGTCTCAGGGGAGATGATGGAGTGCTTTAGAGGACGACAATAGTGGACGAAGGTTGGGAGGTATAGGGGCAGACTGGTGGGAATCTGAGTGGAGAATGTACAGAGTTGTAAGGGAAAGAATGGAAGTGTCTGTGTGGAGTCTATGGATCCCACTGTCCTCAGCCTCCTTTCAAGATAACAGCTCCCTCCTGTCGTGTGCAAACGCCCTAGAAGAAGCCAGTTTTGCTGCAGGCCTTGCAGCTGATGCCTCAGTCGTTTCTGACATGTCGCTAGCGGGGAGAGATTTAACATGTACTTATTCAACGTCGCTAAAAATACTTCAGCAATTGCGGGAAGGATGGGGGAGGCTGATTAATGGGGAGGAGGAAAGGTACTGGTAACTTGCAAGTGCTGAACCGCAGTGTCCAGGTACTGAATTTGGAGGGCTCCCTGATGAGAAACCACTGAGTATCCAGGAAGTCTCTGTCCCTAGGATCTGCTGTCAAGTGTCACTTCATATCAGGGATAATGGGCGCCGGGGACCAGAGACACCCTACTAGTAAATAAAGACTGATCAAAGGGAGGAAATTACAACATTAGGGTCTACTCTAAACCAGTCAGGTTCCTGCTCAGAAGGTGCTAACTCAGTTTCCCTGGCCAATGCAGAGAAGGGCTTATCTGATTTCATTCCAGACAGGCGGGTAGGTTTCTTTGTTACAGTGAGTCCCTTTCCTGCTGTGTCTGGACTGACTCACAGCCCTGCAAGCCTTTGTCTACTTCCCAGCTTCCCCATGTGGTCAAGGGAGCGGACGGGGCAGAAGGCCATCACTCACACTGACACCCTGGGGCACAGCTGGGTGGACCATTCTCTTTTCCTTCCCTCACTTGGTAGATCCTGACCACCAGGTGTATCCAAACCCATATTCTGCAGGGTTGTGACGCTTGCTTCTTCCCCCAGCTCCACAACTAGGTTTTTCTCTTCAGCCCATCCAGGCCCAAGGAGGGGAGAGATTGTTCTCTCTCCTGCCCCCATGTGGTGGAGAGAGAAGCTCTATGGGGCATGGGAGATGCGGGAGCTCCCCTGGTGGAGGAGTCAGCAGAGCACGGAGAGTGACTGGAGGTTATCCTTCCACACCAGACAGCTCCATTCCCATCCCTGTTAATGAGAGATGGGCCTAAATGAAGAGCTAGGATTCAAACATCCTTGAACACTGAAGGAGCTTGGACCCAGATCAGAAAGTGCTTGGATGCCATGGTGACTGGCACCTTAGAAATGTGATAGATCGAGGGAGCACATTAGAAGTAGATAGCACTTTGTAGCCTTGGCCCTTCTCTGCTAGTTATTATTATTAAAGATGATGTTTCACATCAGCTTCAAACTCCTGTGCAGGGAGAGAACAAGCAATCTCAGCCACCTAGAAGACGATTGTCTGGATATGACAATGTTCAACCCCAATGGGCTCTGCCATGCTGCATTATTTAAGCCCAGTAACCAAATTTAGTAACCACCCCCTGAGGCGCTCTGAGAAAAACGCAGCTCCCAGAGATTCATTCCCCAGCAGCAGTAAATCCAGCAGTAGCTGTTGGCTTCTTCCCTTAAAGGACCCACACACTTTTCCTCTCCTCTCCCTTCTGTAGGCAGGCTAGGGTCTGATTCTCCATTGCCATGTACGTTATGTTGTCATTTACATATATGCAAAGTGAGCACTGAGTGAGTGTGAAATGCTACTACGTCCAAATGACTCTTTTAGATCCCTATGCACAAAGGTGAATGGTGACCTAACGTGCAAGGCAGCGGAGAATCAGGCCCACGCAGTTTTTCTAGCAGCTACACTTGGTGGTACTAGAAGTCATTAAAGCTTTCAACCCTTATGCTTCAGGGCATAATGGGATCACCTGCTGGGGGGTCAGAAAGGCCACTCTTCCCCACCCCCACATGCCAGGGTACAGCACTGTACAATGAGATGCACAATGGAGGCTATTCTGTTGTAAATGAGCAGTGGGCCTCGCCCCAAAACCCAGCTCCAAATATCCCTCAAAGCTGGGGCCTTTTTCCTATTATAAAGAACAGCAAAAGGACAAGGCAGGTGATTATGCAATGCATTTCAGTGAGGGGAGATGGGGGGATCTTGGAGGGCTTCCCTGTCCACATGCACCCTAGGCACATGCCTGTCCCACCACAATTTTCCTGCCTGCTTGTTTTTAAGAACCAGCATTTCCCCACAGCATTTCATTTCCCTGTCTGGGCTGCAGTCCGGGTCTCGTGGGGTATTGCTAGAAGACAACAGAGCCCAAGGCAGGATTTAAGACCATGCTGCCCTAGGGGATCTGGGGGAAGGAGGGGTGGGATAAAGTCAATATTTAACCAGCACCAGGCCTGATGTGAACACTCGTCCATTGTTTAATTTATCATTACACAGCGGTGACCTCATGTTTACACTGAAGGCAGCAGAAGGGAGCTCTCCCTGGATCCCAGCAGAGCTGGCTTCAGAGTTATGGGATTTACCTTGGCATGCGAGCAGGCTGTTTCATTAAAAGCTAAGCTCACCCCCCACCCCCCGGGAGCCAGGGAAGGATGCTGAAACCTGCCTGGACCAGAAGTGACTCCCACTGTAATGGTTATTAACTGCAAGGCGTGTCTGCTCCAAGGCAACGAGCAGACGCTGCAGCCTCTTAAACCTATCTGCTGTCTTTTGCATCCCTCCTTGGCCCCTGCCCGGGGCCTGGCGTGCAGCAAGATGCTGACTGGTGTTTTACAAACACAGGCTTTTATAACCCTGTGTGGAAAGGGGAAAAGGCACAAGCCCAGCTGAATGGCCCCGGGAAGAGTTTGTATAATCGGAGTGTGCATGAATTGTCATCCTGATCCACCTCTTGTGTCCCAGCTGAACCACTTCTGAGCTGCCAGGGGAAATAACAATGGTTTCAGAAGGCTGGTCATTGCCTTTTCCCCAGGGAAACATCGCACAGAATCAACCCTCCTGCCCAAGCTCCCTTTGGTCTCTGGCCATTGTGACAAGTTGGCCAAGCTAAGAACAATTGGTGTATGCTTGGAAGGGAGACCATCCAGGCAAGGGATAGCCTGGGGACTGCATGAAGCAGTGTTGCTAACTCAGCAGGCAATGCCGTGTGCTTTCCCCCACGCATGCTGGTAGGGGTCAGCTGTGCTGCTGGAACTGCCATTTTCAGCAGAGATGTATCCTCGCCTGATCAGATGTGGTTATTAAAGATTCCTTGGCGTTTTTTTCAAGCGCAGCTATATTAGTCCCACTGTCCTGGCCCAGTGCCAGTGTGGGTCATATATGACCTTCCTGGGACACTGTTTCAAATAGGGCCCAGCACAACAGTAATCCAAACTCATCACTGTCTATCGGTCATTTGATTCATATGGCGTTGGGTGGGTCTCAGTCTTCTTCCCAGCGGACAAGTGCCCACATCACAAAAGTGACCACCATGGTCGGTGTCAGTGTTGGCCCCTTTGTTGACACTCCCAGCACAAAGGCCAAAGTCTAGAATAACTCATGGAGAGTGAGCTACTCTCTACTTCTTAGACGTGATCCTGTGACCCATTCTGTTCTTACCTTCTTGGCTGAGACTGCCAACAAGGTGGTGAGTTGGGACAGTAAAGGGCTTTGGTGATGGGGAGACTGGCCCATTGGGAAGGGGACCCAGCAAACTCATTCCAGGCAGGATAGAGATGACTTGCAGCCACTGCTGAACTATTCTGGATTTGAAACCACACGGTGGGGGAAGTTCTGGAGATGGGGGAAGTTCTGGGATTAAGATCTACGAGCAGCCACCCATTTTTAATCTTTTCTGAGTCTACATAGAGAAATTGATCAACACAGCTACTGCGGACTAAGCTATTCTGCAATCGCTATTCCGGCATAGCTCTGCATATGGACACTTTATTCTGGATTAAAAGTCACTTTTATTCTGAGATAATTACTCTGCTTGGCGAGTCTGACTGATTCCCCCTCCTTCGTTACATGAGGATAACGAGTCCTTTGGAATTAGATTGCAAGCTTTTTGTGCAGGGGCCATGTTTGGGGTGTGTTAATGCAGCACCTAGCACCATGGGGCTAGAGTCTCAAGGTTAGCCTGTAGCTGCCATGGAGTCTCTGCCCTCCCACGTGGAAGCCAGGCTGGGAAAATAATAATAAAGATCTTAGTGTGAATACACCAAAGACTTCCAGCAGCTGTAACTAACATAAGCCTGTTTGGCAAAGGATTAGGGCTCCACCTCGCTCTCTCTCCAGGGAACCTCAGCAAGGGCACAACTGGGATCCTTATCTGATGAAAGGGAGGGTGGGAGACATGTATCCGCCCAGCCTGGGATTTCCCTGAGACTATCACAGAGCTAGTACTCATCCCAGCCAGACCCAGGTCAAGTGAAGCAGCTCCAAAAGCAACCCGCAGGAAGGGGAAGGCGTAAGGCTGTGTGTGTGAAAAAATAGATGAGCTCAGGCCAGTCCAAAGCCATTCTATTAGATGCTCTGAATGCAAGGCCCAGCATTCAGCCAGCAGCCGCAGACTGCTCTGCCATGCTAGCTGGGGGGCGGGGGGCAGGGTTCTATCTGCTAGGGGGGAAGTCCAGGCAGATAGTGTTTCTGGAGTGGGTGGACTGGCAGGCAGGGAGGAGAATAGTGGCTGTTGAACGGGCCAAGGGACAAACCTGTGATGTGTCTCAGGTGTGATGTGTGAGGAGGCCTCCCATTTCCTGCGGGGGCTCTCGTCAGCACCCAGCAGCGTGGGCACTGGAGAATGCGTGGAGGGATGGGCCCTCCCTAGAACAGCAGGCTTCACAGCCTGGCCCTGGGACAGGCTTCCGCAGGGTTGAATTGGCCAGGGTACAGCCTAGGGTGTGGTGCTTCTGGGCGGGAGCCTGAATGAGAGGCACAAGCTGCTGCCCTGCACCAGCCCAGGGAGGAGCATGCGGTGACACAAGGCAGCACAGGCTGTGCTAGTTGGCTTGGGAGCTAGAGAACCGCAGGGCAAATGTGCAATCCAGCAGGCTCAGCAGAGACTCCCCTTTTAGATTAATTGCAACTGCGTTGCGTCTCTTCTCTACCGTGAGACGCCCAAATGCTGGTGTAACATCCTTGGCTTCAGATGAGTTATACCAGGGGTGAGCTTGTCCCACCGTTGATTGTTTTTACATCTCCCGGAGGAAGCTGTTTCCAAACTGCAGCCTTCGCATTCCTTGTCAGGTTCGCTCTCTGCGGCATTGACATCCACCTCTGGGTGTGTGGGGTGGGGGGAATCCTGTCAGAGCATTCAGCCCTGCAAACAGCAGGCCCAATGCTGCTCCCACTGGAGTCAAAAAGGGAGCTTTGCCATCAACTTCACCAGGAAGAGGATCGGTCCCTTGGCTAACTAACCTCGGAGCCCCAGTTACAAGAGGGCTGGGGAGAGAATTTCTAAGAGGCAATGACAGAGAGGAAGTGGGTGCAAGAGAGTGGGGGGGGGGAAGGCGGGCAGGGAGGTGGAGAGGAGGAATACGTATGTCATGGCTTACCTCAGAGCCAGAATTAGAAGCTGGGTAAAAAAATCAAATCACAGCAGGAAATAATGTGTTGCTTAAAATAGCAAGATCAAATGGGAGAGAGAATGGGGAGTGGGTGGCGTTTGAGGTTGCTGCTCAGTTCCGCCCTCAATGGCAGGCTGATTAATATGTCTGTGCTACTTGTGTTTATGTAACAAAGGCCACTAAAGGCCAAGGCTGTATTTTTGCTCACACTGCAGGGGAGTCTGTGAGCCTTTTCTCCCCCCCCCCCGCCATAGCATTAAGTGGGAGGATACACACTTGTACTTCCTGCCCCGGAAAAATCCATGCTTCAGTAGCATGCACGCAGTTAGGTTGCCATGGCTTGGCCAGCTGGAGCAGAGTTCCTCAGTCCTTGGACGGCATTTTCTTTCTTCCCCACAGAAAGCTCCTGCTCTCCAGAGCATACCTAAAAGCGCAGTGGAGCCGCCAGCAGCACTGTAATAGCACACGAGGTGCCGGTGCATGTTACTACACATTTCATGCCCGGGCACTCTGTGTATTTTGTAATGAATCATTGTTATGTGAGACAGGTCAGGGAGTCCATTTCCCTGCCAGTGCAGGGCTGTTCCCTACAGTATATTTAGTCCCTGGCACTCCCCTGGGAGATTATTCCACACTGAGTTTTTTTCCAGGTAAATACATTATATCCTGATAAGTACATTAAAGATTGTGAGGTGCTCAGACACTAGAATAATGTAGGCCACATAAGGACCTAAGGTAGATACTCAGCCTAAGGATTCCTTCAGTTGATCACAGCTAAGTTGCCTGAATGTGGAGGAGCAGCCAAATGACCATATGATACATAGTCTTAGCTCTTTCTAAACTGTGCTTCATCCACATGCTAATGTGATTTCTGCTGATCTCACACACTAAGCCAGTACCTCCAAAGACAGATGGGAACCCTGCCAAGAAAACCTAAAGTGCTGTAGGAAGTTGGTGTTTCAGCGGGTCTCACTGGCCTCCGCACCTCTGAATGGTGTGGGAGGCTGCATTGCTAGAGGCTCCCTCTCTTGGCTGTGTGGTAAAACCAAGGCCCTGGCCACCAGTGACTAGGACAAATCCCACAGCAATATTCATAAGGTTAGAAATGTTAACTTTGGTCTCCTGGCTACATTCCAGCTGAGGGAATTACATTTTGCTTCATTACAAATTCTCCTGGCAGTTTCAGTGGATACATTTTTTAACACCACACCCCTGCGTGGGTGCTTGGCAGAGGAGATTGGCCTCTGGTGCTAAGGACATGAGCCACTACTGGTGAGCTTAAAAAAACAACTGTCTCTTTTACCCCAAGCTGTAGCAGGCTCATCAGCCACCACTGAAGGGAGCTAGAGCTCCACTCTGAGTGGGCGTGGGTCGCACATGCCCCATGGCTGAGGAAGCTCATCCCAAACTTTAGCGGCCCACCACTTTTAACACTGCCCTGAGACAGAAGGCCACGCAGAGTAAGTGTGGGTTACCCAGTATTCGTCTCGCTTCCTGCCCTAAGCTGTTGGCTGGCATTGCTATAAGATGTCAAACAGCTGCTGAGTTCCATCTCTTCAACGGCTGCATTTCCGTGGCAGGTAAAGCAATCTCTTCTCTATAGTTTGTAAGGCCCCAAGCTCCAGGGAGCTCTGGTGGTTGAGACCCCTGTGCCATGCACCCCTGGCATGTCTTTAAAGCCAATGTCAGTTTTGGACTGTGCCAATAGGGCAAGATCGGGTCAAAAGTTGTGGGACGAAAACTGTTATATAAATATAATGGGCCTGATTCCCCTCTCATGTACAGTGTGAGAATCGTCGAAGCCAATGGAGCTAATGCTGGTGCCAGTGAAAGGAGAACTGGACTCAGAGCTGATACACACGTTCCCACAGAAAGAGACAGGTTGAGCAGAATGATGGAAGTTGCGAACAGCAGATGCAGGAAGTTGCGAACAGCAAAAGTTCCCAGAAAACTCAGTCAACATGGAGAAACATGTAACTTTCTGGTAATTAAATCCAATCATAGTAAATAGCTCCATCCTCTATGTTATCCTTCCAGTCAAATATAGTACCTTCATGGAAGAAATTCCTCAGTATGTTTCCTGTCCGGGGCTTACACTTGCCAGGGATTGAATTTCCTGTAAATCTAGCATAAGGAATGGAAAGCAAACAAGCTAAAAAGGAAACAGGAGCTACACATTTTAACCTGTTCTACAAAGATCAGTTTGAACAGATGCACTTTCCCCCCCTCTAAAAATAAGCACGAATTACTTGGGTTTACAAGTATTAATGGGGTTAATTTTCATCATGAAGTCTGATTTTTACTTCGCTCCCTCTATTTTTTTTAATTTCCAGCTGCGATTCTCTGACTTACACAGCCTGCAAACGAAAGAGGTTGTTTTTGCCAATAGCAAAGCGCTGTGCATCCTCTCAACCATCTGGAAATGGGCATTTTTTTTTATTCCCCTCCCGTAAATAAAAAAATCTTTGCCTTCCGGAAGCTTTTCAAGCATCAGAGTGGATGGTTATGTAAAGAATTCATGAAAGAAAGAGGTTTCATGGTAACAATTAAAGGGCTGAAATATAACAAATCTCATGGCTTTTTGAGTAGCTGGTTCTGACCAAAACTGCCACCTTCAAGAAAAATAGGTGGAATGGAGAGTGTTGTCTAGCAGCTAAAGTATAAGACAGGACTCCTGGGTTCTATTCCTTGCTGTACTGTGGACCTCCTTGTGAACCTGGGCAAGACATTTAGCCTGTCTGTGCCTCAGTTTCCCCATCTATAGAACAGAGATAATAATACTTTCCTACCTCATGGGAAGCTAAACGCATTAATGTTTGTAAAGTGGGCTGAGATCTTGGGGTGAGAGAGGCTATTAAAATGGAAATTGCTATTATAGCTATATGCAGAGACTAACAGGGCTGTCTGGGAGCCAGAGACTAGACCTGAACTTGATCATCACTCACCCCAAGGCAAGTGTTACGTGACCACACTAGCCAGGAAATTGCAGGTCTGTAACAGGAGACAGAAAAGGAACTGGAGCCATATTGGCTGGTACAAACATGTTTACCGTGTCCAGCTGAGAATGAGTAACAGCTGCTTTTTCATCATCCTGAATTCTCTGTCACTACCAAAGTGCTGCTGTATGCTGAAGTGTCCTATTGCTGTGACTCAAGTCTATGAGTCATGGGCTGCATCTCTAGCACATAGAATAACTCACTCACTCGCTCGCTGGGATGAGACCGCAGAAATCACAAATCATCTCAGGTCTCCTATGGCGACTAGTCATAGAAATATGGATGGTTATTTACAAACAGGTCCAGAACACATTTCATTCTGGGTGCGACTCTGCTGACTCTACATCAGGGATCCATATTAGGGCAGGGCAGGAAATTCGACCAGGGGGGTAAAAAAGTCAGCACTAAATAGAAGCTTTTTTTTTTTTTCTAACATTTAATTCCCATTCCCCAAGCAGCTCCAGTGCATTTGAACTAGATGAGATGCAATACATGTCATTCGAAACCTTCCGCCATTCTCACTTTTACTGGTCACAGCTGAGAGCTCGGCTGGCAGTTGCCAAGTCGCATGTCAATTGTCACCTCTCAGTATTAATCAGAAACCAAAGGGGGAAAAACCTAGGTGAAAGAAGTGGTTGGAGTGAATGTATTACAAAGAGTCATCAGGTTTACCCCAGGCATGTGCATAATGAAAAGCTCAGCTCCTTGCTTGCTCTTTGTTAACCCTTTTGTGGCTGTCCCTCGACTCCTTGCTCTACTAGCGTCACTGCTCGGTTGCATCTTTCTAGGCAGACCTGTAATATTTAACAAGCCACCTGGTGCTACCTGGATATTGTGTGTAGCACTGCCTGACACGACAGCATACACTGGAGCATGTAACTCTCTCAACCCAGAGCTGCAGTAATAACTTGCCAGGAGCCCTGAGCCTCACATCTAATTTATATAACCTTCTGGTCACCCTGCTTTTTGACAGGGGCAGCCAACACATTCAGTGCTTTGTCTTGAGCTGGGCACAGGCCACTCAGATCAAACTGGAGCAATGCCTGCTGGGACCTGTAGTATCTTTGAGACTCACGTCTGCATTGAAGAAAGACTGGAGCAGATCTACATCTGGTGTAAATTGTTGTAGCTCAGTTGACTTCAGTGGAGCTACCTATGGTAACAACTTACCCTAGCTGAGGATCTGCACCACTATTGGCCTGTGCATCATCTGTTCTGTGGATACTTGGGCCCAATCTACACTAGAAACACTTTGGCAGTATTAGCTGAGTTTCCACTAGCAGGGTTAACCAATATAACTATACAGGCAACCTTTCTTGTATAGGGTTCTTTTGCTGGCAAAGCTTATACCAGGGATCGGTAACCTTTGGCATGCGGCCCATCAGGGAAATCTGCTGGCAGGCCGGGACAGTTTGTTTACTTGCAGTGTCCGCAGGTTCGGCTGTTTGCAGCTGCCAGTGGCCCATGATTCACCATTTCAGGCCAATGGGGGCTGCGGGAAGGGGCGCGGGCCAGTGGGAGCTGCAATTGGCCGAACCTGCAGACGCTGCAGGTAAACAAACCGTTGCAGCCCGCCAGCAGATTTCCCTGACTGGCTGCATGCCAAAGGTTGCCGATCCCTGGCTTATACCAATTCCCTAAACAAAATAAGCTATACTGATAAAAGGAATTTCCTGACTATATAACTGTATCTATACTATGGCTTTTTGCCAGTATAAAAATGTAAAGAATCACCCACCTAGCCAACATTATTATACCAGCAAATGTTTCTTGTGTAGACCTGGCCTTAGATTACCTCAGCATTCAATGCTATCAGTCCTTTCCTTGTGTCTGCGGGCTCCGGTTTCTGAGAGATTATTCCACACGCTAAGAGAAGCCTAGTGTTTCAGTTTCCCGTCTTCAGTACATTTGGCTTGCCCAGGCATCACTCCATTTAATTTGTGAATCTGGACCAGTCTAGACAAGCTCCCAGACACATAGTGGAAAAGCAAATCCAATGTGAGGAGGAGCGGGTAGTCCCAAGAGTCAGGAAGTGACTTCAGCTGTACCAAGTCCTTTGTTCCCGTAACTCTCTGTGGGTTTGCCAGCAGCCTTATCATCCCTGCAAATAAAGGGCTGTTTCAGCTAACTGATTACATCTTTTGCTTTCCTTTGCAGTCACCCTGCTGCTAGTTATTCTTGACAATCAGTGCCATTGATAGGTTAAAAAAGATGCTTTTGCATGTTTCTCTATTTGCTAACTGTATTGACCGAACAGCCCTTGCTGAGCTGGAATAGGAGCTGGACTGCACTAGGAACTATTCAGTCCTTACAACATTCAAATGTGCAGGTCACACGCAGAGGGAAAGGGTGAAAATTGATCAGTGGGTTCAGTCGGGTGGAGGTGCCAGAATACGGAACCAGAACTGGACTAGCAGGAGTTGATTGATGCAGGTCCAGGCGGAACTTTGTTAGGAGAGCCAGTGGACGGGAGAGGGAGACAGCCAGAACAGCAGGTTGTACAGGTTAGGATGGAGGATCACTGGCAAACATGTGGAGGTGCCCAGAGCTGGGATAGTGGGGAGTGCGGTAGATCAGGCGGGGCACAATGGCAAGGGTTGTGCAGGAGTCCAGCTACAGATCAGCAGGAGGAGCGGCAGCTTAGGACTCAGATGCATTAGTAGAGCTGGCGGTTGGAAGGGGGGGCATTTGTCCAGCATCTACTTAAACTAGCAGTAGCAATTGTTCATTGTGATAATTCATGCACCAGATCCACTCACCGATTGAAAATAAGCAAACCAATGTATTTTGGAGCTATTGGCAGGGACAGTTATAAACACAGATATTAAAGAAAGCCAACCTTACTGCATACGAGAAAAACAGTGAAGGGTAAATGTGCAGTGCTACATACATGATTTTAATTACAAATAATAATACTAGTGTGCCAGGGAATATCAGACAGAAATCATACTATTAGATCAGCGGTTTTAACCTTTTCCATATGGCAACCCCATGTTTCAACAGCCAAAAATTTGGGGATCCTTCCCACATCTACCCGTAAAAAAGGGAAGGATGATCTCAAACCAGCAAAGACTTGTGCCCAACCCCAGAATGAGAATTAATAGGCATGGACAATTAATTTTTTTCATTAAGAACACACACACATATAAACGTGCAGGGAGACTTACTTTATATATAAACACGGGTGCATTTGTTCTTGAATGTTACACTACAGTATTTGATCAAAAGGTTTGTGCATCTTGATCTCAACACTTCCCAAAGAGCCTGACACCTTTATTTAAAATCTCTGGAATGAAATGATAGGGTTAAATTAAATGATAGAACTGCTCAATCGTTAACTTTCACTTAAGAAAAATAACAGCATAAAACATGGGCCAAATTCCTTCTTGATGTGAGTCACTGGAGTGACGCCACTGATGGCTTTAACCTAGTTTGCTAAATGACTAGAAGATGGCCAACTTGAAAGTGTTTTTTTCCTCTCTAAAATAGTTCCCGGAATCCTGCTTGCAGATGCATCACTGTGATTTTAGTTGATGTAACAGAGTGGGTGGTGCATCTGAATAGCATTTTGTTTGACCTTTTGCTTTCAGAGGGTTGCTTTTTTTGTTGTTGTTGATTTCTTCTAAGAAACTCTCACACAAGCCTCTTTCCCCCACCCCCTTAAACAGCATCCGCAGCATCCAACCACGATCCTTCCAGAGAGCGGTGTGGCTTGAACAATGACGATACCACACTCTTAATTTGTTCCAGCAGTTTTCACGCTGACATTTTAGAACTGATGTCATCAGCTGCTGAGATTTCATTGCTGCTGCTAAAAATAACAGACCTGCTCATCCCCCCACCTTACCCTAAATAACAATTCATTAATACAGTCTAGCCCTCAACTTATCTTTCCTGCCACAAAAACAGGGGCAGGTATTGATAGCTAAGAAAACAGCAAGCAGAAAGCACTAAGGACACCTAGAGATATTTTGACAGGCTGCGAAAATAAATTCAAATCAGATAAAGTGATATTTTTGTAAAGAGGTAGATGTGCTTTAAAAAATAACATGAAATATATACATGTAGAAGACCAACCTGTTTTAAGCCTACCTCAATGTATAGTAGGAGGCACTGCTGACTGTCAAATGTCTTGGGTCAAATTCTGCCTTTGCAGCCCCCCTGTCTCCCCCAAGCCCAAAGAAGCCTGATTCTCTGCCATCTTGCACAGCCTTGTGCAGTCACTGGCACCTGTGCAATGTGAGTGTGAAACACTGCCGAATCAGAATTCACCGCTCACTTGCATGGGGCCTGATCCAAATCCTGGTGAACTCAGTGGGAGATTTTCCATTCACATCTGTGGGCACTGAATCAAGCCTGCAGTTGGCAGGGTTTGACACCCCATTTGCACTCACTTGGTGACTGCATAAGGTGCAGGGCCATGGAGACTGGCCCAAAGTCACTGAAAAGAGTTTTAAATGAGAGCACAGGCTGCCGCATGGGGAGTTTTTTTATCCTTCAACAAATGGTTGGAATTTGCTCCATATTGGTAGAGATTAAGGTCCAAATTTACAAAGGTATTTAGGTGCTGAGTGGGATTTACAGAAGTGCTTAAGCAGGTTAAGTGCCTAACTCCCACTGAAATCAGTCAGGCATGTAAGTTGCCTGAGTTTGAAAATCCACTATGCATCTTTAAACACCTAAATAAATCCCTTTGTAAAGCTGGCCCAAAGTCACTAGCCTCTGAGACGTGTTTGGGGACTTGTGTGAGAGGAACTGGTGTCATTGCCACGACGGGGGCCCATATTCTAATAACATACCCAGCTGTGGGGATGAAGACTGAGGTGAGTATTATCTGGATACAAAGGACAGCTCACCCCTTTTCTTCTTACCAATCATCTGTTACAGTTCTCAGGGGAGCCAGGACTATGAATCACCTTGTTACCCCCCTGCCTCCAGTGAGGGCGAGGCCCGCTTGTGCTAACCTGGGGGTCAGCTCCCTGACTCCCCCACTCCATTGGCCACCCAAACAACCTGCTCTGGGCTCTGCCAGCCCTTATTTTGCCTTGCAGGTTAACAATAGATGCACCCCAGCCCTCCAGCCCCTTTGAAGCATTCCCTGTCAGTGTTCAGCCCTTCTCCCCAAAACACTCACACAATTCCCAGCTCTGCGGTCTCCAAGGGGACAGTATACTCACCAGCTTACTTGGTTCTACGCAGGAGCAGCACTTAACAGCACAGTGCTAAGATATATTTATAGTGAAAACAATCATTTATTATCAAAGAGCAAGATGTAACAGGTAGTGATTAAGGATAAAAGAAACAATAGGTTACATAGACGTATATACTTTCTAGAGCCTACATTTAACTTAACTGTACAGCAAACAGGAGAAGATCAAGAATGAGCTCTCAAAACTGGAGACTCTCATACAAAACCAACCTTCCACACAAACTTCCACGTGGCTGGACTTTACAAAAACGAGACAAGGCATTTATGACGAACACTTTACTTCTCTACAGAGGAAAAAGGACAGTAAACTATCTAAACTCCTACATGCCACAGGGAGCTACAACAGTGGTACCCTTAACTCATCCAACAATATTGTTAATCTATCCAACCACACACTTAGCCTGGCAGAAGAGTCTGTCCTATCTCGGGGACTCTCTTTCTGCCCCACCATCCCCACCCACATGACACAGTTCTGTGGTGATCTGGAAGCCTACTTTCATCGTCTCCGACTCAGGGAATATTTTCAACACACCACTGAACCCACAGGAACCCTCCTACCAACACTACAAGAAGAAGAATTCTGTGTGGACTCCTCCTGATGGTCTAAATGACTGACTGGACTTCTACATAGAGTCCTTCCACAGACGTGCACAGGCTGAAATAGTGAACAAACAGCATCACTTGCCCCATAACCTCAGCCATACAGACAGGGCCATCCCTAGCTATTTTGGTGCCCTACACAGCCCTGCCACGATGGGGCTGTGTAGGGCCTCAGGCCTCCGCAGGAGGGAGCGGGGGGGGGGGGGCGGGCTGGCCCCAGGCCTCCACGGGGGCACTGTGTGGGGCCCCGCCCCAGGCCTCTGTGGAGGAGGGAGCGGGGGGGTTGGCCCCAGGCCTCCGTGGGGGGGCTGTGTGGGGCCCCACCCCAGGCCTCCATGGGAGGGAGGGCTGGCCCCAAGCCTCCATGGGGGATGGGGGGTAGGGGGGCTGGCCACTTCCTGTGGGAAGTGGAATGACCCAGCCCCAGCTTGCTCTGCTCCTCCGGCTCCCAGGCTTGGGGGGGGGGGAACCGCCCCCCAGCATTTGCCGGCAGCCTGGCTGGGAGCCAGGGGAGCGGAGCAGGCTGGGGCCGGGTCACTCTACTTACCGGTGAGTGCAGACCCGTCTGCTTCTGGAGTCCTCAGCGGAGTGGGGGCAGGGCTGGGGGTGGGGAAGAGGCGTGGCAGGGTGGAGCAGGGGCCCTGGGAAAGAGGCGGAGCAGGGGATGGAGCAGCACACAGCTGCACAGGGCACCAGGAAATGCAACACCATCCACAGCCTCAGAAACAACTCTGACATTATAATCAAAGGGGCTCACAAAGGAGGTGCTGTAGTCATCATGAACAGGTCGGAATATGAACAGGAGACTGTCAGGCAACTCTCCAACACCACCTTGTACAGGCCACTATCCTCCGATCCCACTGAGGAGTACCAAAAGAAACTACTCCATCTGCTCAAGAAACTCCCTGCTATAGCACAGGAACAAATCTACACGACACACCCCTAGAGCCCTGACCAGGGGTATTTTATCCGCTACCCAAGATCCATAAACCTGGAAATCCTGGACTCCCCATCATCTCAGGCATTGGCACTCTTACAGCAGGATTATCTGGCTATTTGGACTCTCTCCTCAGACCCTACGCTATCAGCACTCCTAGCTATCTTCAAGACACCACCGACTTCCTGAGGAAACTACAATCCATTGGTGATCTTCCAGAAAACACCATCCTGGCCACCATGGATGTAGAAGCTCTTTACACCAACATTCCACACGAGGATAGACTACAAGTTGTCAGGAACAGTGTCCCTGATGAGGCCATGGCACACCTGGTGGCTGAGCTTTGTGACTTTATCCTCACCCACAACCATTTAGGATTTGGGGACAACTTATACTTTCAAGTTAGCGGCACTGCTATGGGTACTCACATGGCCTCACAGTATGCCAACATTTTCATGGCTGACTTAGAACAACGCTTCCTCAGCTCTTGTCCCCTAGTGCCCCTCCTCTACTTGCACTACATTGACGACATCTTCATCATATGGACCGCCAGGAAGGAGGCCCTTGAAGAATTCCATCTGGATTTCAACAATTTCCATCCCACCATCAACCTCAGCCTGGACCAGTCCACACAAGAGATCCACTTCCTGGACACTACAGTGCAAATAAGTGATGGTCACATAAATACCCCCCTATACCGGAAACCTACTGACCGCTATATTTACCTACATGCCTCCAGCTTCCATCCAGGACACATACATGATCCATTGTCTATAGCCAAGCCCTAAGATACAGCCGCATTTGCTCCAATCCCTCAGACAGAGACAAACACCTACAAGATCTTTATCAAGCATTCTTAAAACTACAATACCCACCTGGGGAAGTGAGGAAACAGATTGACAGAGCAAGGCAGGTACCCAGAAGTCACCTACTACAGGACAGGCCCAACAAAGAAAATAACAGAACACCACTGGCCTTCATGTACAGCCCCCAGCTTAAACCTCTCCAGCACATCATCAGTGATCTACAACCTATCCTGGAAAATGATCCCTCACTCTCACAGACCTTGGGAGGCAGGCCAATCCTCGCTTACAGCCTCCCAACCTGAAGCTAATACTCACCAGCAACTACACGCAACACCACAGGAACACTATCCCAGGAACCAATCTCTGTAACAAACCCCGTTGCCTTCTCTGTCCCCATAGCTACTCTAGTGACACCATCAGAGGCCCCAACTACACCAGCCACACCATCAGAGGCTCATTCACCTGCACATCTACTAATGTGATATATGCCATCGTGTGCCAGCAATGCCCCTCTGCCATGTACATTGGCCAGACCGGACAGTCTCTACGTAAAAGGATAAATGGACACAAATGAGACATCAGGAATGGTAACATACAAAATCCAGTAGGAGAACACTTCAATCTCCCTGGACACTCAATAACAGATTTAAAAGTAGCCATTCTTCAACAAAAAAACCCTTCAAAAACAGACTTAAAAGAGAAACTGCTGAGCTACAATTCATTTGCAAACTTAACAACATCAGTTTTGGCTTGAATAGGGACTGGGAGTGGCTGGCTCACTACAAAAGCAATTTTCTCTCTCTTGGTATTGACACCTCCTCATCAATTTTTGGGTGTGGACTACATCCACCCTGACTAAATTGGCCTTCAACATTGGTTCTCCACTTGTAAGGTAACTCCCTTCCCTTCATGTGCCAATATATATTTATGCCTGTATCTGTAATTTTCACTCCATGCGTCTGAAGAAGTGGGGTTTTTACCCACAAAAGCTTACGCCCAAATAAATCTGTTAGTCTTTAAGGTGCCACCGGACTCCTCATTGTTTTTATGGGCACAGACTAACATGGCTACCCCTCTGATACTTTGTACCATAATAAATGGAGATTCCTTGCCACAGATGCAACACAAAAAGGTAGAAGCTACAGAAAAAATAAAGAGAATGTGAAAGAGTTATAAAAGTTTGACTAAAAAGAAACATACAAGCTAGAAAATTTTCCTCTGACCTTTGTCAGCCATTCTAGTCCAGCATGGAACAGTCAGCAGGGTCACATGCCTTTGGGCTGAAGTGAACCTATCTTTGTGCTGACGTGCATCTCCTTGTGAACGTCAGGACTGGTCTGGTTTGAAGCCCCAAGGGATCTCTGAGGCCATTCGATTTCCTCAAGCTTCTGTGCTAACCTTTGCAACCATGCTGAAAGCATCAGTAATTCAATCCCCCCCCATTCCCGGCTCCTCACCCAATGCATTTTTGCTTCACCAGCTGCTTGCTGCGTGGCACCTTCCGTTACAGATTGAAATAGGAGTGGGAGCACTTGGCAGATCAGCTAAGGGGACTGGGGAGCTGTGGAGAAGCACTGCTCTTTCAAGCCAGGCAGAGGACAGGGAGCTCCCTTTTGACTTTAACAGATGAAGGGGAGCTGTGTTCCTCCCCATGCCCCCCTATTGTAACCCTGCCTCCTGTGAAATATAATTCAAAAATGCTTTAGTTGAGCAATCACATTTAAGTTGCTACAGTATTTTTTCATTACAAACCAGCAGCCCAATTCTGCTCTCAGATATCTCCACGCAATTCTCTTGAAGTCAATGGGCCCAATTCTTCTTACACTGGTGGATCGCCAATGGATTTACTCAAGATTTACACTAATGAGAGCAGAATGGGGCCCAGGAGATTTGCCTGGATGTAAATAAAGCAGGTTTTGGTCCCCTGTGTGTATTTTACTTGGTTTTGCTGACAGCTACAAAAAATGCTTTCAGCTTTGGACCTGTGGGCCTGATTCTGTTCTGACTTCCCCAGTTTTACACTGGTGAACTGCCATTGAAGTTATTCCTGGCTTTCACTGGTGTGAGAGGAGAATCAGACCCACAGCTTTATTTGTGACTTACACCAAAAAGAAGCACCTCACCAAAAATCCCTGTAAACCACATGCATGTGAAGAGATAGCTCTGCTTCAGAGGAACCTCTCAAGGCAAATAGCTTAATAATTTTTAAGAGTTTTGACATTTCTGAGAACAGTGTCTATGGGTACACTTGCTAGGATACAGTTACAAGGGTTTTCAATCCTCATGCTTCAGGGCACAAACTGATCCACAGCTAGGGGTCAGGAAGGAATTTTCTCCCCTGGGATACTTTTGTGCTGTGAGGAGCATTATGGGAGATTTATGCATTCCCCTAAAGGCTTTAGTCACCATCAAAAAAAAATAAAAATAAAAAAAAAAAAAAAAAAAGAAGATGCTGCTCTAGATGGTCTATTGGTCTTCTAGTATGATAAAGCCTGTGTGCCAAATTCTGCCCTTAACCATGCAACCCCATGGATGTAAGTGCAGAATTTAGCCCTGTACTCTTCCTTTACCAATTAAAGGCATGTGGGGAGCATGTTTAAGGTAGAAGAAATACACAGAAGTGCCAGTATGGTATTATTTTTTCTGACTATGATACACCAGGGGCCTGGTTCTGCACTCTTATGTTTTCTGTAGACATTTACACCATGACAAAATGAAAGACAAGGTCATGTGTCCAAACCAGGTTTTTATTATTTGTAGTATAGTAGTGCCAAGAGACCTCCATCCAGATCAGAATCCCATGATGCTTGACACTGAACAAACATATAGTCACAGACATTCAGAAGATGGGAGAAAAAACAGAGTCACAGGGAGGTGAGGTGACTGGCCCAAGATCAGACAGAAGATCAATGGCCAAGAATAGAACTCACATCCCTGGCTTTATGCCCACTAGGCCAGTCTTTCTCCTATATATGCCGCAGTTTTAAGAACTTTCTAACTCAGCATGTTATGTGTATTGATCAAGCTGCCAGTTATGAATGGCATATTCCAGTGTTAAGGCTCATGACGATTCACCTTTTTCCCTTTCTTTGCACTCCATGGCTGAAAGTTCTTTGAAACAACGTTTACTCGGAATTAGCTGGGCACCCCACCCCGCTCCCTGGTGTAATGTACAACAAAAGGGGGCATGCCTGTTAAAACTCTGTCCGATTCTACTCTGAGTTAAAGTCAATAGAGTTATTCTGGGTTTATGTAGGTGTAAATGGGATCAGAGTCTGGCCGCAGAGCTCGGAGTATACATGAACTCAAGCCTGTATAGAAGAGTGCAAATTCTGTATCCATTCAAACTCCGTGTTATTCCACTGACTTTGTTGGGGTTCCACAAAGTGTTGATCAAGGAAGAATTTTTGCCCACCAAGCATTTTATTTCCATTGTTTGCAGAACAGAATGCTGATACAGAGCGATGAGGATTAGTACCCAATACACCAACGCCCTGATCTGGCACCTCCTGGTAGCGAATAGCGATCTAGCTGAGAAACTCCTGGGGGGCAGAGAAAGGTCTCCCTGCAAGAGACCAAGATACCTAGTGCCTTGCATCCAGCAGATGACAATGGACACCACGGAACTATACAGTGCAGAAAAAGGGGGAGTCCCGCACGCCTGGGAAGCTATTGACCCACACTGAGAGCCAAGGGACGGTTTAGAAGAGGAGGCTCCCTAACCCCATCACTGATCCGTGGTCTGGGGAGCAGGATCGAGAAGGCAGGATTTGGTTTTCCACAAACAAAAGCCAGAGGTAAACAATGACTCCCCGCCCCAACCCACGCTTTCCTCTCCCCCTTGCCCATCTTTGGGAAGATGTTGAAAGAGCCCTTGGGAGAACCGGGAAAGGGGATGGGGATTGCTGGGGCGTGGAGGGCTCAGCCGGATAAAGCTGCTGCTCTTGCTGGGAAAGGGCCGTGAGTCACCACCCCCACCGACTCCCCCAGCCCCAGCCCTCTCTAGGGGCAGGTTTCACACCGCGACCTGCATCCCCTCCCGGGGCAGGATTCACCGCCCAACATCAGAGGGGGAAGCCCCTGCTGGCTGCCACCTCCCCACTATGGGCGGGGGCAGAGCCACAACTAACCCCTCTGGGGGCGACAATCACCCCCTCCCGGGGGCACCCCCATGCTGGTTCCCCCTCCCTGCCCTGCGGGAGCCAGCCCGGCCCTGCGCTCAGCTGTCAGAACGCTCCCGCCTTGGCCGGAGCCCTGCCCTCCCCGGCGGCCGCGGGGAATCCACCAATCAGCTTCAGCAATATTTGCATAAAGCAGCTGGCGCGATCTCGGTAGGAAAAGCGTGAGAAAGGGGCACATAGGGCTAGTGTCGCCCCTCGAGGTGAAGGAAGAAGCGCTGAATCCCACTGAGTGAAGCCTCTATATAGGAACTAATAAGTCTAAGATAGAGATAGTACCGGGGGACGGGAAAAGAACGCTGTTCACCCTACCTTAAAAAATAAAATTAGAGCTGTGGTTTATATACCGTTGTAATTGTACTTATGTAATTGCCCGGATGATCCTCAGTGGTCTGGGGTGCAGGCTTCAAACCTGTAGCTGTCTAGCGACAGAGTGGTTCAATTCCACCTTTCGGGCGTTTATGACCCCCAATGTTCACCTTCCTGCGGGGTGTCCAAGTTCTCTCAGCAGGGAGTTTCCCTTGGGTAGTAATATTGGTGGGCTTCCTCCTAATTATATTGCGAGTACTGCTGATTGATCAACTCCACTGTCACTGATGCAGGCCCTAATGCTGACTGATTATTGGGTGTTATTGATTTGTGAATTTCCCCATCAATTATCAATTGATTAGTGATGCTTTGCAGAACATTCACCAGCATTGATTGGTATTGCTGGAGTCCTTTATTATTGATAGTTGATACACTAGTGAGTTTCCATATTATCAACCAATGTGTGCTGTTGATTAAGGAAATTATAGGTTTATTGATTGGAGAGATTTTCTGTTCCTGAAGGGCCCTTAACTATTGTTTGATTAATAGTGCTATTGATGGGTGAGGTTCTTGCTGACTGGTTATTTCATGTTAACTGCTGATGAGTTTCCTGGTTGTTGACTTGTGGGAGTTGTTTAATTAGTAGTATTTCCTTTCATTGATTGATTAGTGAAGGTCCCTATTATTGATTAGATGGATGAAGAGTAATATTGATTAAGGCAAATCCCTATTACTGAGTAATTGTTGGGAGAATTTCCCTCTAAGTGATGAGCTGGTGGCTACAGGCAGATATTTTTAACATGTTCGTTCATCTATATATATATATAAAGAGAGCCACCATTTTCCTGAACTCTTGAATTTACTATGTTTATTACTTTTCCCTGAGTTTGATACCCAGCTGTTGTTGCCTTCCTCCTTTGGCCAAAGCATGCACTGGTACTCAGCACTGCTGGAGTAAGTTGACAGGACTTAGATGGAGTATGCAGAAGGAAAATCCAAGTTTAATTGGATTCTTCTAAGTAGATCTTTATTAGTGTCATTTCACATCCTACAAGAGCGGAAAAAATAAAGGAAACCATGCTCTAGATCTGCTCCATATTGAATATACCCTGTCTCCCACCCACACTATCATGAAGATTCTTCACTCCAGCAATAAACATTGGTGCTAATGATGTCACCCAGCCCCATGAAAAATAAAGGTTAATGTGATGCTGAAAAATATATGGTCCAGGTAGGAAGCATTAATTCTGTGATGTCCAATTGCAGAAGCTCCAGCATTGACCTTAGGATTTGCAGGGCTTCAAGCAAGCAGAAGACTCCAAGCTACCCCAGAGTGGGGCAGAGTGAACTTGGACCATCATTGCCTCTCCTCTGGTTACACTGCCCGGAGTGGGTAATCTGACTGGTGAATTCCACTGCTGGAGGGCAGGAATGGACTAGCCCACGAGATGTTGTGACAACACAAGATCATGAGACCTCAAGTGTTTCTTGTTGCTGGTTGTGCCTATTGCTGACCCTGAGTGACTCTGTTTCCATTACATAAATTGACTCATTTGGTCTGATGGATGTTGGGGCAATAGAGCATCAGGCGCATCCAGTACCATTATTGTTTGGCTGAAACCTAATTGCCTTAAATCTACTGAGTGCTGCCACCAATCAGAAAACCTCCACTTTTGCACTAGCCTGTACTGTCATTTTTATGAATAAACTGGCCTACGGGGCAACAGTTTGCTGATGCTCTGAAGTGCACATGTCACATCAAGGCTTTTTATTTATGTGTAGGATATTTGCGTGAGCTTTCCACAATGCAGCTAGAAGTGACATGAATTCCAGATGGCTGTCCGCTTTGTGCCATTCCATCTGTTTCTGTAAATCAGTCAGTTTGCGGCCTCTGCTCATAATGCACTTTCTGTGTGAAATACCACCATGGCCTCAAAAATTAATTAATGTAATGCAATTTGGCTTTGGGCTTTTGTTTCCATCAAGGCTAGCTCTGGAACGGCCTTTGCCCTACAGTGGGCAGCTGAGAACGGCAAAGCTAGCTGCCAGCTTCATAACAGAACATAATAAGCTCTTTCATGTTTGGTTTATAAGGGAGCATGCTGTTTCTATCTGTTTTGTTTTTTTCCAAGAAGTAATCTGGGATTAAATTATGACAATCAAATTCTTATATTCCACCCCATGCCTCACACACAAGCACACAGATGGGGGTTATGTGCTCTGAGCTAGAATTGAACTGCACAACCAACCAGTTTGCATCTGTTCTTGGCATTGACTTTGCTTGTTTCGGCAAAGCAACAAGAACAAACCGGCTCCTATTCAACCGTCTTGGAAGACAGTAGCAAATTTAAATTGTGTGCAGTAGTCTACCCTTAGGGGGAGCTAGTGGGTTCCTGACTGTCAGACACATCACCCAAAGGACAGTGGATCTCCTGCTCCATGAAGGTTATGGTAAGCAGAGTTGGTCCCAGGATTTGTGGGGTTCTAGGTAAAGTAGTATCTGGAAGCTACCCTCGCACTCGTTGCTTCCCTAGGAGGCATTTCTCCCCACCCCTCTGCACTTACACATTCCACATCCCGCCCATCTGTGATCCCTACTTAACTGGGGCAGACCCCTCACACTTCCTCTGCTCTGCTACCTCTGGTGCACTATGAGCATTGCCTGGGAATCCAGGAGTGGAGCTTTATAAACATCATGACTGGCTCTTACACGGGTGCAGCAGGGCCTCTTTCACCTGCTCCACATAAGGGCTGGGACAATTGCAGTCCCAGCATTCAGGATTCCATGAAGTGGGCGAGGCGGAAGCAGGGACACAGCCCTACACTGATCCATGAGGGCAAACCAACTGTACATTGGGAACTGGGGGGGGGGGGGGGGAGCAGTGCCACCTGCTGGGGCTGGGTGCCACCCCCAGCACGGGATTGTACCTTAAAGGCACAAACTAATCCAGTCAATGTGGAAGGGTAGGTAGTGGATTCATTCTCTGATGCACTGGTACAGGGGACAGAATGGCCCACAGATGGGGGAACTGGAAGCTGGCTTTCCAGTTGATGTAGTGGAGGGGCATGGGTGCCGCGAGGCCCTTGGAAGAGTGGTAACCTCTTTGTGTTGGTACCGTCCGATGACCCCTGTGGCTAGAGTAGAACATGGATGCTGAATCAATTGGTTACATCAGGTTGGACAAGCAGCTAAAAACTTTGTATAAACTATGGCCATTCAGTGATTGGCCTGGTAAAGTGTTCAGTGTCTGAACCAAATGAGTGCTACTCCCGACATGCAAAGGGCTAAGCTAAAAGTAATTGAACAATCTATAACTGAACAATCTAAAAATGGTTAAAATACAAGCAATGGAATCTTTGGACCCACGTTGCACGAGAATTTTGCTTTTGCTGAAATGAAGTCACCTCGCTTTGTTTTCCAAGCGGAATCACAGTGTGGTGTGGAGGAAGTGTTGGTGTTCATGGGTGAATGTGTGTGACATGGCTCCCTGTGCGTATGGCTGAGTGGGATCTGACTCAGTGAACATGTGTTTATGGGTGAGTGTACGACCGCATGCATGCATTTTTTTGTGCAGATAACAATGGCTCTGCCTAGATTACCTGTGAGGGCTGCACCCAGGACTTCTGGATCTAAAAGAATTAGGGTGACCAGATATCCCAATTTTATAGGGACAGTCCCGATTTTGGGGGCTTTTCTTTTATAGGCACCTATTACCTTCCACCCCCCGTCACAATTTTTTACACTTGCTGTCTGGTCACCCTAAAAAAAATAAGCATCTAAGACCCAGTCTGATTCGTTTGGAAGAAGTAGCACTCACAAATCTCTTTTGTGGTCCAGCCACTAGAGGGGAACAAAGACCCATGCTGGTTTAATGTGAGGTACATATGCACAAACAGGCCCAGCTCATCAGCTACAGCTGAAGAGCACAGAGCACAGCTTGGGAAGTGAGGGGTGCAAAGCTGAACACTGCCCAGCTGATTTTCGGCTGCCTGTGTGCTGTGGCCATCTCCCTAGGGACTAATATGGCAGCAGGGAAAAAATCAGCAGGGAAGTCAAAGCCACGCCCTCTACACAGGAGCAGGGGCAAGGGTGGGTTTGAGAGTTGTCATTACGCTGGTTCTGCACCACTGATCCAGCTATGCCAGCTTTAGGGTCCAAGTGCGCTGGTGGTGCAGTGCAAAGCAGGATTTGGGCCACTCTGTGCTTACGTGTGCAACCTTTTTTTATATTTTTTATGAATGGGGAAAGCTGAGTTCTCGAGCCTGGGCAAGTGCCAGGGACTATTGTTGTCTGTGTGAGTCACAGACGTCACGGAAACACTGCAGCCAGGGTTTGATTTTGAACAGCGTGTACCTGTGTGCATCCCACACGCACACATACAGCTACAGAGGCCGGAGCCCAGCAGAGAGGCAAAGAGTGTTTGCTAGTAGCATATTGACCTGAACTCCTTAAATGTCATTAGACACACTCCCTTGTCAAAAGGGTGGCTGGCGTGACTCACACAAATGGGTAGAGCTAGACGGTCCCCCATCCTGTAGGGCTTTATTTGGAACTAGAAAGGTGTCAGTCCCCTCCCCTCCAGTGCACTTCCCAGACCAAATCCAGCAATGATCCCTTTGGTTTTGACAAGAGCTGGTCAGAAAATGGGTGCTTTCCCGCCCCTGGAAAATTTCAGCATTTCATCCAAAACCTGAAACATTAAAAAAAAAAAAAAAAAGGAAACAAACAAAGGGAAAAAAAGTGCCAAAAATCAAAGAGTTTTTGAGTTTCTGCTGTTTCTTCTGCTGAAAAATCAAATTTTCAAGGAAAGCAGACCCGCGCTGCGAAAACGTTCATCGTGTTAAAAATCCAATGTTCCATCAAAAAAATGTAAGCAGAAAATGTTTTGTCCAGCCCTAGTTTGGGAATAAAAACAGGAAAATATAGTCAGGAATATAAATCCTTTATTTCAGTCTAGGGTGCACAGGATACACATTCAGTGGGATTTAGGGACAGTGCCATTCACATAAGTAACACAGAGAGGATTTGAGACCTCATTTTGGGAGATGCTGAGCTCCCACTGCACAATTTGACTTCAATGAGAGCTAAGAGCTCTTAGCAGTCACAGGAGGCACTGCACACTTCATAGGATGTAGCTGATGGCTCTAAGAGAAACAACATATATTTTAAGGTATATAGCCAGATCTTTTATGAGTTTATTGCCAGCATATAGACTCTCAGAAGCATTGTTCTAATGTCTTCAGCTGATTCAGACTCCTTGTAGCCAAACTGTAGTGTAGATCTAACTTCTCTGTCTCTTCTTTTCTTTCCATGTTATCCTGCTTTGCTGAAAGTTACAAATATAACTCATGTATTTGAGTGGAACTAAGTTTATAATATGTTCCAAAGTTTTTACTAAATGTTAAATAACTGGTTAGAGTTTAAAACGGAAAGATTTTAAAACATATGTATTTTTACCACTGATCTTGTTCAATTTCTCTTTGCATTTCACTCCACTCAGACTTGGAAACTATGCTAGTCCTTTCCTTTATAATCTGTATCAAGTCAGTTTCACTTCCTGGTTCTCACACACTAGCACAAGGCAGTTCTGTTGGGTCACAACAAATCAGAGGTTTTGTTTAAATCCATAATGATGCCTTTATTCCCTTCAGTCTATAAAAATCTTTCACTTCCCCTTAAGGTTTGCAAAACAGCCTTTTTTTAAAAAAAAAATCTGAATTTTGGACCTAAAGTTTGCTGGTATCGGCCCTTTAAAATTGAGAAGAGGAAAAGGAGGTGAATATCATTGATAAAATAATAGTCATGAAAGGCGACTATATTGAAGAACTGTATTAACATGGTATATCCTGTGCATGGCAATAATATTTGAAAGGAAATTGCAGGTTTTCTGATACAGAACTCTTCTTCTAAACCAAGACAGTTAAACAGTCTGGAGGTGTATGCCTTGATTCTGTTCGTGAGTAGCACCAATAGAAGCATGTGTCATGGCAGGGATGCAGCGATGTAGGTAGGCATTAGTACTCTGTGCACACACACCTGAGCTGTATCCATAATATCTCCCAATGGTTGACCTGCCATTATATACACTCTGTCTCATCCTTACTAAGAAAATGGCTGCAGTTGCAAAGGGAGTACCAGCAAGGTGTGGATAAAAGGTCTGATGGATCATCTAGACACCACAGAAATGTAGTGATGGGAAATTAAACATGTATAAGCCAGGGTATGTGACTGCTGTCACCCATGCCCCTCAAAGCAAACCTTCCCAGGGAAAACCAGATTCCAGCTTACGCCTGATACTGTAGCTTAAAGGGACATCATGCTGTTTACATCACCTTCAGACTGAAGTGTGATGGGGGCATATCCACAGCCCATGAGCATCTGACAGATAACTAAGGAGTCTGCTGCCTCAGTGGCTCAGAGCACTCAAGCCCATGACACTTCACCACATTTTCCCAAGAGACTGTCATGGATGGTTCCACCTCTGGAGAAGCTGGGGTGCTGCCACAGGCAGAGAGAGGAGAAAATCACATCAAAATAAAACTACTTTGCCTTCATCCCAACTCTGTATGAAGGTGGTTGTTCATTGAACAATGAATGCAGTTGCTTCCGTTTTGTAGTTGAAAGGGCCATTCTGGAGCAGCCCTTCCTGTGCCTTGGCTTCTGTAGCTGGTACAGCAGTAGGGAGCTCCAGAGCAGCAAGAAGGATTTCAGGGAAGGCTGACTAGCAAGCCCAGCGGGGGGAATGAGGGGCACTTTCCAAAGTGACTTTAATTAACGAGCACATGTGCAGCTAAGGAGAGTTACAGCATCCCACTCAGAATACAGACTTGGAGCGGTTTCTGGAGCCAGCCATGTTCTGTTCAGTAGGAAAGCGCTTTTGGACTGCCCATGGATTGGACGGCTCTTGGACAGCGCCGCAAGAGCAAGTCCACGTACGGGCTGCCTGCCTTTCAGCTGCCAGCTCCAAGCGGGTTGTTTTTCTTGTCTTCTCATTTTCAAGGAGTGCGCAGCCAGATGGCCTGTTTTCGAATGCACTGTGCGTTGGTTGGATGTGTGTTTGGAGAAGCTGCCAGCTTCACGAGAAGGAAGAAAGAGCAAAAGAAAGGAAAAAGCGCCATTTGGTATCTCTTGCTGGGATCTAGCCAGAGTTGAGGCTCTGTTCTAAGAAAGGGGGAGTCTTAAAAGAAAAATTGTAGGCAAAATTGAATGCTGGAGAAACTTTCATGCTCGACAAACTTTGAGACTGAAGTTCTCTACAGTACCTAGCCCATCATCTATCCTACTCAAAAGCACAGAGCAAGTACTTCAAGGGCAAGCTTCATGCACACACCCTGCTTGCCTGCCAGTGTGCCTCAATCATGACCTGGAGCGACCATCTTTAAAGTTGAGTTTCCATAGACCATTCAGACCATGGCCTATCTGCTGAGACTGCCAACACTGAGGCCAGCTGGTGCCAACTGTTATGGTGCCTTCTGCGATTTGGCCACTAGGATCTGGAATTAGACCATCCAACTCATGCAGGTCACTCCTAGAAAAAAGGAGCCGTCATGGACGGCTGCCCAACTGTCTACAAAACTTGTTCTGATTTTGAGGAAAGGAGCAGCATTCCCCTCTTGGATCCAAATGACATGTTGAGATTGAGATTCTTGTCTCTCTGTGTGAATGAAAATGTCCCCTGTGTGGATCTGGAATACTAAATTAGCCCTCGCTGAAAAATGTGGGATAATTTATTTAATGCCCTGTAATAGATAATTCTTTTGAATCTGGCCGGGAAAGTCTGTTTGGAGGGAGGGGTAATTCAGACATTTGGGTAGCTTTAGGATTCAATTAGCCTTGTCTCACTCATGCAGGTATCTTTTTTTGGTGATGCCAAGCCACAGTAAGCAGCAGCAGCAGCAGCTATTGGTATTTTGGGCCAGAGGAAGCCATGTCTGCAACCATCCCCTCCGGCTGAGATGCCACTGTGTTTTATAAGCAGATTCATCTGCCTGCTTGCTGAAATCCTGACATGGAGGAGATTGTGTGTGTGTGTGTGTGTGTGTGTATAACCGCAAACCTCATGTCTCTCCTGATTGCATCAAATTATTTTCACTAAAACAATCAGAATTCAAAGGTCATCAGGGCAGACAGTGTCTCCATGGCAACACAGGCTGGGCTTTACAGAGCAGGTATTCTTCAGGTAACAAGGACAAAGATGGATGTTCTGACTCCTTCTCTGGTTCACACACCCCAGGCAGAACCTTCTTATATCTGTAATATTGTAGTACATCTGTGGCTACACACCATGTCCTCTTGTAATTTCACAGCAGCAGCAAGGACAGAACTCACAGGCTCTGATGCCACAAAGCACAGGCACCTGCCACTTGAGCTAAAGGATCATCTCCATCAGCTGCCCACAGTCTAGATACACATATCTGAGCAGTTTAGATGCCACTCACTACAAGGCAAACTAACCAGTTTGCTATAATTCATGCAGAGGGCACCATGCATATACCACTCCTATTATAAATGAGTCTTTGGGCCAGAAAAGTGCAAAGTAGAATTGAATGAGATTTTCTCCAAAAGAAAAAAAAGGCACCTTTAGGACACTGTGCACCTTTCGTCTGAACCACCGGCATAAAGAACAGGATTAAATCACTTTATTTGAAGCGGGAATTAATACAGAATATTTGCTTCCCCCTTAATCAAAGTGCAGCGTGGAAGAATCCAACTATGAACTCCACAGCTGTGTGGCGGCAGCCAGTTTGCATGCGGCTAGGGCTGATTACTTAGTCAAGTGCTCTAATTGCCTGATCTTCACTGAGGTGCAGTGTAATAGGACTGATAAAGAGGATAAGTTTTTCCATAAATTGTATGGAAAATGTAGAGCACGGGGAGCCAGGACTCCTGGGTTCTGTTCCCAGCTTTTCTACTGACTCACTGCTGACCTTATGGAAGTCCCCTCACCTCTCTCTGCCCGTCTGGCTGCTGAGGATCATCATACTTACATCTTGCACTAACGGGGAAAGGCGCAGGGGAACGTATGAGGTTTAAATCTTTACAAAGAGCTTTGAGACCCTTGACTGCAAGGCCTTATGTGCTGTGAGTGCAAGGTATTAGTACCAAAATACACACACTGGCCACCTAGTGCAGCTGTGTCAGTCGGCCATTTCAACCTGTGCATTTGTGGCATGTCTCTTCCTTCCACTTGCTTTATTTTATTGTTTTGGTGCTTCTCCTTTCCCAAGCAAAGGCAGCATCTGCTCTAGTTTAGTTCCCAGCAGCTGTTGCATCATGTCTGGAATGCAAACTTCTGCACAGTGTTTTTAACTCAACAGACCAATCGAAAAAGGGTGAGACAACTCGCTGTAGCTGTTTGGACCGGAGGCTATACTGACTCCCTAACCAATGAGCTACAGGAATTTTGAAAAGTTGTTAAGTATTGTAAAGAGGAGCAACCTGCCTTCCCAGTGCCACTCACGTCTGCTCTGTCCCACCATGGGGTGTGATCTTCCTGGAGTTGGTGACACTGAGCAGGGTCAAGGTTAATCAATATTTGGCTGGGAGAGCGCTGAGAATCGCTCAGCTGCTGCTGGATGTGGGGTTGGCAAATCAGTGGCTGTCCCCCTTCCCTCCAAGTTAAAATTCAACTAATACCCCAGCGTGGCCTTAGGATATGCTGCCTCTTTTGGGCATTGTGGTGGTGCCCATAACTGAATGCAATATTACAGGTGGGGTTGGACCCCAGCTGGATAGCACCTGCTCTATCAGATGGTCCCTTTGCCTGTGCAGACTACATATAACAGAAACTGTCATGTTTCAGAAAACCTCAAAGGCACTACCGAGTGCATAGTGGAAGCTGTTTGCTTCGTGGAAAGGAAAAATCTGGCTTCTTTCATCTAAAGTTAATTAAAGCTGGGATTTTCAAAGGAGTTGGTTCCTATCTCACTGGGGCCCTATGTTGAATGTTTCTTGAGGAGAGAAGCCACCTGGCTGAGTCCAGCTTTGCAACCATCTCTTTTGAAGTCGGTAAGTAGAAAATCATCAAAGAGTGACTTACAGTTGGGAGCAGCTCAGCCAATCAGATTCAGAGATTACCTTTTGGCTCAATCAGCTGAGCTGGTGTCTACAGCCCATGACAGCCCCATGCTGGCTGGCGGTAAAGAGAAAGGCACAAATACACACATACAGCAAGTCTAGCTACCAGATGGGAGATCCCACAAACTGGTTGCACCCAGATGGAGCAAGAGCTGAAGAACATTCGTTCAGATCAAAAACCACAAATTGGCTTCAGCAGTTTTCACAACCCCACTGATTGGCTTCTAAGGAAAACTGGCATGAGCAAAATTATGTTCACAAGTCTGTTCCAAGAAACGGAGTGTATGTGTATTCACATGGCATTAATACTCACACCAAAATTGTCTAGCAGCCATTTTGAAAACTCTTTGTGGACCTGGGAATCATCTAATCCAGGGGTCGGCAACCTTTCAGAAGTGCTGTGCCGAGTCTTCATTTATTCATTCTAATTTAAGATTTTGCGTGCCAGTAATACATTTTAATGTTTTTAGAAGGTCTCTTTCTATAAGTCTATAATATATACCTAAACTATTGTTGTATGTAAAGTAAATAAGGTTTTTAAAATGTTTAAGAAGCTTTATTTAAAATTAAATTAAAAAGCAGAGGCCCCCCAGACCAGGTCAGGACCCAGGCAGCGTGAGTGCCACTGAAAATCAGCTCGCGTGCCGCCTTTGGCACACGTGCCATAGATTGCCTACCCCTGCTCTAATCAGTGAGCAGAAACAATACCATGTGAGTCTAGGGACCAGTCACACAGCACAAATAGGAAATACTCCAAGCAACAGTGATGGTGACTCACGTGTGAGTGACCCATAGGGAGAGATGTGTTTGTCTAAACCAGTAATTCTCTACCCACGGTCCATGGGCCGCTTGCGGCCCAATCAGCACAGAGCTGCGCCCTGTGTGACATCCTCAAGGCCATACGGATAGTATATATATTGTGAGGATGCAGCCCACATAACACACAGAGAGCTGTATATGTGGCCCACAATGGTAAATAGGTTGAGAACCACTGGTGTCATTGCATAATTGTGACTCACAAACAATTGAGCAAAAATCAGTCTATTTGTAGATAATACACAAACAGACAAGGGTAAAAATTGTTCAATAAATTGTTCACTGCAAATAGCTCACCCAGTTCTCTTTAGTGTCAGGTCATCTGTTGGCACACCCAGTGAGTGAGTGTATTTTCTACTCATGAAAAGGAGCACAGCTGCTGGTTCTGTTAGAAATATTTCCTTGTTTATTTCTATAGATTCATCCCTCTGAGATCTCCAGTTGCTTTCCAGGTATTAATTAATTCAGCCTCACAACGACCCTGGGAGGCAGGGCAATATCATCCTCCCTCCCTGCTTTTTACAGATGGGGAAACTGAGGCACGGGAGTGGTTCAAAGTCACTCAAGGAGTCAGTTGCAGAGCCAGAAATAGAACCCAGGAGTCCTGGCTCTCAGTTCCCTGTTGTGATAACTAGGCAATGCTCCCACTCTGTTGAATTCCATCTAAGCTCTTTGTACAATAATTAGAGCAAGTTTATTTCCTCACTCGTTAACAATTAAATCTGACAGGCTTTGTACTAGGAGTGCTGAAGCTCTGGTGAGGGGAAGGGCTCTTCCTTCCCCATGATGGGAAGCCTGGAATGTCAGCTTAGGTGGCTTAAGTAGGGGCCTGGTTCCAGCTGCCAGATATTTGAGTTCATGCCCAGATCTCTGTGGCAGAGTTTTAGGAATGGGCAGGAATGCAAACCACCAAAGGTGGGGGGAGGGGAGTCCCAAAAGGGTGAGGGGAGATTTTAAATAAAATAGTGAATGTGGTTGTCCTTAGCTAGCACCTTCCATCCACTGAACAAACATGAATGGATTTTTACCTGGCTACGTTTCTCCGGCCTCTGAACTAAACAGGTATTATACGAGTTGTACAGGTGACACACCAAGACACAGAGAGGACCAGGCCAGTCTTTTCAAACGTGTCCCCTAACTCTGGGTGCTGCGCTTCTTGGGCAGCCAGTTTGAGGCCTGATTTTCCGCGTGCTGAGCGCTCACAGCTCTCATTGAAAGGAGCAGGAATGGCAGGTGCCCAGCACCACTGAACAGCAGGCCAAAGTGTCTCCGGTTGGACCCCCACGAGCTGAGGCACCCAGGATTTGATGACACGTTTTAAAAATGGTGGCCTTAAGTGACTTGCTCAAGGTCACCCAGGAAGGCTGTGGCAGAGCTGGGAGCAGGATCCAGTTGTCCAGACACAAAGGCCTGGGCTTTAGCCACCAGATCATCCTTTCCTTCTGTTGGAGGAAAATGCAGCAAGAGAGGGGCTGCCCCCGACCCATAAGGCTTTTGGGACAGTCCTGTGTGGTAAAGAAATACAGAGACATGGCCAGCTCCCAACCCCCTTTCATTTGTGGCTAGCTGAAAATGCTCTGTGGGCTGAGATGGTCTGTAAACTCAAGATGGGGATGAGCTATCGCCCCTAAACTCCAGAGGGCAGGGAAAGCTGGAAACCACCTGTAAGAAAAAAACCCTGGGAGATGGAAAAGCTGATGAGAGGCAGGACCTTCTGCTCCTGGTTCTCCCACTGCATCAGTCCCAGCTCCTGAATGGCCCTGAGCTCTGAATGGCCCTAACCTCCAGGGCACCCTGAGCAAGAGCCATTGCTGGGCGATAATGGCAGGAAACCCTATTGTTTAATGTGCCTTAACAAATTACTCTAAGCTCTTTGGAGCCAGGACTGTCTTTCCATTATAGGTGTGTACAGCACCTAGCACCAAGGGCCCATGATCCCTGACTGTATTGGTATTACAGTAGTGCATCTTGGCACTACTGTAATACCAATACTAATGACCCACAGCATCCTTACTCCTCTGGGGCATCCCAACCTCCTAACACCATGTGTCTGATTTTGATCTAATGAAATCAATGGAAAAGTTGGCACTTATGTCGGGGGCCAGTGTATGGCCGCAGACATGCAGCAGAAATATTTGGGTAACAAAGGGCCACCATTCAGCACACTCTTCTTTGTCTATGTCAGGCAGGGCCGCCCGGGGGGGGCAAGTGGGGCAATTTGCCCCAGGCCCCACAGGGGCCCCGCAAGCCCTAGCCCAGCGGTGGTCTGGGTCTTCGGCTGGCATTTCGGCGGCGGGGGGGCCCTTCAGTGCTGCCAAAGACGCAGAGCAACTGAAGGGCCTCCCACCGCCGAAATGCCACCGAAGACCTAGACCACCACCTGGTGAGTACAAGCACCACAGCTCCCCTGCTTTGCCCCAGGCTCCCTGAATCCTCTGGGCGGCCCTGACATCAGGGGTCCCCAATGCAGTGCCCGTGGGCGCCATGGCGCCCGCCGGGATGTCTAAGTGCGCCCACGTTCTGGCCGGCAGACGAGCATCTACTGAAATGCCGCCGACAAGCTGCACCATCCAGAGGCGTCGCTGCTGAAATGCCACCAATTGTCTTCCGTGGCTCCTCATCTGGTGCCCACCAGACGAAAAAGGTTGGGGACCGCTGGTCTACGTCAACATGTGACTGCCCGGTTGAAGCGCCGAGCATGGGGATAGTGTGTGATTGTGCAGTAAGTGTGCAGGGCCTGGGCATTTGGCTCTGCCGCTAACAAGGAGACTCCTGGGCCAGGTCTCCCCTGCTCTTTTAGTGGCCTGTGGAGCCGAAACTCGGCTACCTCTGCTCCCTGGGGAGGACGTGACGATACGGGTGGTGAAGGTGGAGCATGGGGCAGTGGAGGGAGAAGAATGTTCAACTGTCTGGCTTAAAGGGAGAGGTCTGGTGAGCCAAGGCAGTGGTCTTTAGGTCTGGATGCAGATTAGGGCACAGTTTGGGGGTTCATTGGGGCCAGGCTCTTCTCCTGAGAGTTTGACTCAACATAGCAGAAATCTCAGAAATCAGCTCTTTCTGCGTGATTTCTGACCTTGTGGGCTGCTTCCCAAGGACCCATGCTGACAAGAGAGCATGAGATCCAAGGATTCAAATCTGAGCGTCCCCATCAACCTGATCTTTGACGGGGTTTGGATTTGAGCTTCTGGATTGGGCCCATTTCTTAAAGAAAAAAATACAGCAAGTGTAAGAAGCCATGAGTTGGAGCGTTATCCTGTATAGAGAGGGGCTAAGCCAGCCTGGGGGATTTGGGGAAGTGAGTGCTACAAATAGACCTCTCCAGCCAGGGCCAGGTTTAAGGCGATTCCCCAGATTCCCAGGAATTGGGCCCCGCGCCTAAGAGGGCCCCGCAGTGTCCGGAAGAGGGTCCCCACACCCTCTGCCGAAGTGCCACCGGAAACAGCGGCAACCGATTGAGCCGCCGCCGAATTGCTGCTGCTACCTTCGGCGGCAGCTCAATCGCTGCCGCTGTCTTTGGCGGCATTTCAGCGGCAGCTCTTTCGAATTGGGCCCCGCACGTCCTAAAGCCGGCCTTGACTCCAGCCGCTTCCCTCTCAGAGGGGCTTAGGTTTCCAAAGCATGTGGGAAGCCCGGTGCTTGACTGTGTCCAAGCGTCTGGTGACATCTGTGGCATGTAGGTGTGTTCTGTGGCTGGCTAGAGAGTTCATGGCAGCAATACTGCAAGGGCTTGGGAGACCCAGCACAACTGCAACTAGGGTGACCAGACAGCAAGTGTGAAAAATCGGGATGGGGGTGGAGGTAGGGGGTGGGGGTAATAGGAGCCTATATAAGAAAAAGACCCCAAAATTGGGACTGTCCCTATAAAATCAGGACATCTGGTCACCCTAACTGCAACTGACTGTGTGGTTGTGTGGGGTCGGGAGAGTCTGTGAGAAAGGACAAGGGACTTTTATGCAAGCAAGCTCCAGATTCAAGGGAAACTTGCACTTTCAAGAAAGGAGAGTTTAGCCAGAGCCTAGAGTGTGAAGTTGAGCAAGTGGCTTTGTAAAGAAAAGCTAAAGGGAACTTCCACGCCCAGTTGCACTACAGAAAATGACACCGAAAAACCTGCAGCAGACGAGAGGGAATCAGGTTACTTTGCAACTTGACAGATGCTACAAAAATGCCATAGGCCTGAGTGAATAGCCGTGTTTGTTTGCTATATCGATACACATTTCTCCTACTCATTACTACTACTACTATGTTATTATTTGTACTGCAGCAGTGCCCGGCAGCCCCAGCAATGGACCAGACCCCAACACGCCAGGCACTGTACAAACACAAAGGTGGTCCCAGCATCCGGGCCTGTCAGTTGCACAGGGTGAACAGGCTGAACTAAGATCAAAACCTCCTACACCCTGGAATCTTTGCTCTAAAGTCAAAGCACCCCTTCTGCTTAGGTATCAAGGGCCCAGTCCTGCAATCACTTCCAGCCATGGCGGGTACTGCTACGTTTAGCCTCAGAGAAATCAACGGGGTTGATACAGTAGGGAGCACTACCCCTATAAAAAGTGTTTATAGAATCAGCCCTTAGACAGAAAAGGTCCCTGGGACAGGAAACACACCTGGCTTTGAGCAGTTTTCCAATGATGCACCAGGAGCTATACTTATTGCTAATAAATAATCTAATATTGTTATTATTATTTATTATTTGTGTCACCAGAGCATCCTTTCTTATGCACCACTGGATTCTGCTAAACCCTAGAAGAGAAGAACTGAACAATTACAAGGCAGCCTGGTCTTTGTCACGTCCTCCCATGGTGCCAGGACATTTGGCATTGTGAAATGTTGACGTTTCATCATGGTTCAGCTAGAAAAAGTGGCAGGCAGCTTAGTGTCTGGCATGGAAGAAAGACAAAGAATGCATGGAATGTTTCCCAAGGTCCATGTCTTGTAGAAGAAGCAAGGTGTGTTCCCATTCACGAAATCGATTGTTCACAAATAATTTATCCAACAATTGACAGGGGGAGGTTACTAGCAATTTATTTGACAAATAAGATTCGACAATCCAAAGAGCTGAATAATGGCTGAAGGAAAAGTTATTTGTGAATAGATTATTCAACAATTGATGGAGGAAGTGAAATTGTTGAATAAACTATTCACAAATATTACTCAGCAAACTCCAAGAGCTAGTGAGACGTCTCTGATTGTCAAGAGCTGGGGGTTGAGTTCGCTCAGCTGAACCTGGGGCTACCCAGTTCAGATTTCAGGCAGGTTAATGAGCCCAGCTGGGCTGCAACAAAATTGCCCAATTGGCCGGCCTGCCTGAATGGCTGAAGGGAGCCAGTAAGTTTGCATTTACACTCAGCAGCAGGGGCCTGGCTGCTCAGTGCTTCTGCATGCAGCTGTGATTGCTCTGTCCTGTGCCTTTTACCCAGCCCTGCTTCTGCCCTATTCCAGTCCTGCTCCAGTCTGCCCCAGGCCTGCTCCCTTGCCTGGCCTGTGACTCCAGCTCTGATCCCTGGCTCCAGTTATTGGCTGCTGACTCCAGTGCTGACCCCTGGCTCTGGTTATTGACTTCTAGCTCTGACCTTTGGCTTGATTCCTGGCTCCAGCTTTGGCCTATGGCTCTAAGCACTAGGCTGGGTCTTGGCTCTAATCACTAGGTCAGACTGCCCATGTCCCAGTCCTGCCAATAATATTGAAAGCAGGGCAATGAAAGTCAGGACTGCTGGGGTGAAATCCTGGCTCCATTGAAGTCAATGGGAGTTTTGCCATTGACTTCAATGGAGCAAGACATTACCCTGGGCTTCTATTCCTGTCTCTGCCATAGACATGGGGGTCTGACCCAAAGCCCACTGAAGTCAGTGAAAAGTCTCCCATTGGCTATGTTACCTTAGGTAAACCACTAAGGGCCAGATTTAGAGTGGTCTTTAGGTGCCTAAAGATGCAGATGGAATTTCCCAAAATGCCTGAGTAGGTTAGGTGCTTAACTCTCATGGGAGCTTTTGAAAATCCCACTAGGAGCCTATCAGCATATTTAGGGGCCTAAATGCCTTTGTAAATCTGGCCCTTAACTTCTCTGTGCCTTGGTTTTCTATATGTCAAATGAGTTTAATAATACCTGAGAAGGGGCTCAGAAGGCTTAGTTCATTTATGTCTATTAAGTGCTTTGAAACCATGAAGTAGATGGTCCAACCAATGCAAACTGTATTCCAGGTCTGTTTTTCTCTACCTGCTTATTCCTTTAGCCAGAATAAAGCAGAACATTGCCTCCCTTTAGTACCTTGTGGATTCTGCAGTAACAACTTTAAAAATAGGTATTGGCACAGAATTAACAAAAATAACAAGTGTCCCAATGAACCAAGCATCAGACAAGCCTGCTCGGTTTGGTTAAGTCAGAGGGAAATGAAAAGTTCCTGCAGTTATTAGAGCATCTCTTCTCTTTGAATAAATACAGTGACCGTGTAAAACATTCTTGGCTCCACGAAGCTGGAAAAGACATGCAGCTCTTGTTGTGGCCAAGTGCAGGAGCCACTCTCTGGGCCATGAGGGTTTGGTCTAATTCATCAGAAGAGGGGGGATTTCATATTGGTGGGTGAGGCAATTCAGAAAAATCGATACAGCCTTCCTTTCAAAGATCCCCAATCCATTTATAAATGTAGCTCCATGACCCACACAGATATTATTATCTCTCTTTTCCAGCTGGGGAAAACAGAGGCACAGAAACATGAAGCATCTAGCCTGGGGGCACACAGTAAGCAGAGCTGGGACCAGAACCCAGGTCTCCTGCTTCCTATTTACACATCCATCCTTCCGCTTCGCTAATTGCTTACTTGAGCAGCCTAAAACTGACAAAGCCAAGAAGCAATTTTAAACCTCTTCTTCACTGTTTGCAACTGTAAAGTTCAGCCAGTTAGCAGGGCTTTCTCTTCTCCATAGAGCAAGCCCAGAGCAGTTTCCCTGATGATGATGTGTAGCTTGGAAGTTCTTCATTGCGCTCTGGATCCGAAGCCCATTGGAACCTCTGAAAAGATGCCCAATGACTTCAATGGGCTTTGGATCAGGCTAGGAGTTTGATGATCCATCCTTGCCTATTTTCATTTCATTTTGGAAAGTTTAGTTTAATACACTGAAAACATTTCTCCCACAGCAGTTCCTCTAGGAGCCTTTTTACTTCTCAGTTCATCAGTTTAGCTCAGACCATGTCTACACAACCTAACTTTACACCAGCATACAACCACAGTTATTAAATCGCTTGTGTGCAGACTCTCGACTGCTTGTGTCAGCAGTGTGCGTCCTCACCAGGAGTGCTTGTATCAATTGTATTGTCAGTGTGGGGCATTGTGGAACTGCTTCTGAAAACCAGTAACAGGCAACATAAGCAGCACAGTGTCTACACTGACACTGCATCAATCTAATTACATTGACTGTGACACTACGTTGCTCAGGGAGGTGGTATCACTAAATCAGCATAAAGACGTATTTACATTGGCAGGAGCCAAATTTAAGCAAAGAAACTTCCACAGCTAGGTTGATGCAAGGCAGCTTACATTGACATAACCCTATAGTGTAGACCAGGCCTCGGAGATCCCTCTTTCAAGCTGATGTATGAAATCTAATCCCTTGGGATAGCAGTCGTTGGAAAACAAGGCTTCTAACCTCATGCAGGACCGAGAGGTGGTAGGTGGGTTGGTGGAAGAATAATCCTGTTGACCTAGTGGTGTCTATATTGAGGTTTAGATTGGCTCAATTACATCACACAAGGCGTGAAATTCTTCACAGCCCTGAGCAATGTAGTTAAGCCAAACTAACTTTGTAGTGTAGACCAGCCCTTAGCCCTGTCTTCGCTGATCTAATTACACCTGTGCAAATTACTCAGTTGTAGAGGGGGGCCTGGTTCATGTTTTCCTGCATTAACATTCACATTTATCAGATGTCCTTCTAAGGCTAGGTCTGCACATAAAACACAACAGCGATGCAACTGCTGTAGCGCTTCGGTGTAGACCTTTCCTACAGTGACAGGAGGGGTTCTCCCATCATTGTAGGTACTTCACCTCCCCAAGAGGCGGTAGCTAGGTCAAATTCTTCCATCAACCCAAGCGCTGTCTACAGCGGGTGTTAGGTCGGCTCAACTTCATCTCTCAGGAGTGTGGATTTTTCACATCCCTGCGAGATGTAGCTATGCTGATGTAACTTTTCAATGTAGACCAGCCCTAAATCTTGTCTCAAGACAAGTCATACTTGGGGGCCGGAGCATGTGTGTGTGTGGGGAATCTCATATGCTCTGTGTCTTTAAGGATCTATGTACCATAAAAAAATAACCTATGGTTGTGTCAGCAATAGGTCCTGCCCCGAAACTGAGGTTTGAAAATGGTTTAGTTTCTGATGGGGATGGGACAAACCCATCATCAGTATTGTTCCATTCAGCATGAGTGAGACTGTGGGTCACCTTTTCCAGTAGGAGGTGCAGAGGCATGGTGGTGTGGGGAGCAATGGAAACCTCCCTGCCCACAAAAGAAAGAAAGAAACAAATACACGTTTTGACTCAGGAAACTTTTCTGGGGTCTGTTCCATTTGAGATTTAAACATTGAATCAAGTTTAGAGGCAATCCTTATTTTTTCCACACTGATTCACCCGTCCCGCCCTACTTCCTGCCAATCAATTAGTGAGTCACAGGCTCCTCTCTGGACCCAAGACCCCTTCATTGATATTTAGGAAGCAAAGACAGGTGACTGGCTGCTGCAGTCAGCTAATCCATTTATTCTATTAACCTTAAATTGCAACAGGATTATGAGGATTATACACAACACCCAGCTGGGATTTGCATTGCTGATTGCTACTCCTTTCCTGAGTGAAATTTGAGTCTGTGAAATGGTCTTCATGTATTTCATTTCTTTTTTATTATTTGACCTTTACATTTCAGCAGCTTGTTGAATGGTGAAACAAGGGAAAAATTGGTAACTAATATATTTGCTTGGAAAGACTACAAGATAAATTGCACCTGGCTGAATCCGCCTGGAAGCATGGCTTCCCCTCAGTGGTTTGCCCTGCTTCTAATCGTCAGGCTTTATTAAAAAGTTGCAATTAAATGGTATGAGCCCAGGGCTGGGACCAGGAGCTCCTGATTTCTAATCCTGCCTCTGACACTCATGCTATGTATGGCCTTGGGCATATCACTTCATCTCTCTACCTCAATTCCCCCTGTGTATAAGACGGGGCTCACATTCCTGCCTGTCTCGCAGGAGTGTCATGTGAGATATTGTAAAGCATTTTAAGACTTTCAGCTCACACCCTGGATATTTTCAGGACCGAGGTGACCATATGATGGAAGGATAATATCACCATGTTGCAACACAACAGCACTACACCGGTGGACAAAGCTGGATGACAAGTGGCATGCGTAGCACATCTGAGAGCTCTCAGGGCAAATGTAATGGTGCACATGGGGCAGAAAAAACACAGCAGCATTATCACTGATTTATGAAACAGAAGTTTGTGGCCGAGTCTGAAAGTCACCTGAGCTCTGGTGTTCGGGAGGGGCAGCTCTAAAGCTCACTCTGCCGTATCCTCTGCAGTGCATACATAACCCAGACTAGTGGCGTCTGAAAGGAAGAGTGAAACTGACACATAAAGGCATCAGAAGAGCCAATTTACAGTAGGTAAGAATTGTAGTGTATCTGGTACAGAACAGGCTAGGGACTTCCCACCATGCCCTTCTGCCCTTCAGAGCTGTCGCTGTCCAGGCTGGTGCTGCTGTTTATTTTCACTGATAGCTGGACACCCCCGATCAATAGACCAGAAAGTTTCTAACTGATCATAAAGTTTGTTGCACTCCATGCTGCAGCTCCCGAGCATTTCCGTGCAGTGTCCATGGCTTGCGAATTATCAGGAGCTTTGAGGATGGTGTGGTGAGAAAATCAGGGCAGGAATCTGCTTCATAGACGTTTCAGGGGAACATGCTGCAATGGGGCTCATTTAAGTTTTCCAAGAAGAATCTGACTGATCAAGAGCTCAACCCTACCAATGATGTCAAAATTATAGGAGATTTAGTGAGGAGATGGAAATGCTCTGCAGAGAACCAAGAGTGGCCAGAGGGAAACCTTTTAACCATTTCCTATAATAAGCCTGTTTTCACACCATCCATGCAATAGACCATGGGCTTTTCAAGCGCTTATGGAATCTACTTTGGTAACAGTCTGTGTCCAGATGAAGGGCCAGCTCTGTTGTCAAGGGGCCATACTAGATGATCAGATGAGTACCAGGTGCTGCTTCCTGGATGGAATACAGTGCTGTGCCATGAGTAAAGCGGCTTAAAGAATATGGCAAGTCTTTTCTCACAGAGCGTTGTTGATTTTTAAAGGTTGTTCTTTTCAAAAATGTCCATGGAAATTTTCCATTTTTTTTGGATGAAAAATTGAAAACTAGAAATTTTGGTATAGAATTTAAAAAAAAAAGATTTTTTTAAAACTTGCTATAAAAAAATACTTACCATTTCTCCCTTCTCCCCTTTCCTTCCTTTTCACTTTTCCTCCTATTTGCCACTAGAAAAGGGACAGGAGGATCAAGAAACGGGGGAAAAAACCCAAACCCTGAAATAAAACCCCAAATTTCACAAGTGAAATTTTTCATTCAGAAAAAAGGCCACTTTTTTGTTACGAAAAAACCCTCTAACGTACAGTTCAGACCAGCTGTGGGTCCTGATCTTTGTTACTAACCTGCCCAGGCACTTAGTAACTCAGTGGTTACAGAAAATAGTTTTGCCACAGGGAGCAAAGTACTTCCATTAAGAACCGCTGTGAATAATGTCCTCAAAGGGGAGTCAAGCAACACATTCTAGTGCCGGACGACAGGGCTAACTGTGAGACTGCCTTCAGGCCAGATTGGTTGACATGAAGAGGTTCTTTTTCAGTTATGATGATAACATTCTGTGAAACATATCAATTTTAAAACATAAGGAGCAGATCCTAGAATTATGTACAATAGAGGATTCTCTACCAGTAGCGGCTGCTGCCATCACGCGTATATGGCAATTCCTTCCTTAGCTGGTGACTGCTAGTTGGTGAAGGGATCAGGTGAATATGTAGCCATTTTACTAACCCGGAGTCAGATTCTATGACAAAGCAATCATTTGGTGTTTGCAGTTTGTCAGCGTAACTGGCGCTAACATTCCTATATGCTTCCTGACAAGCTGCTGTTTCTACTCAGCGGCTAAATCTTCCGTCCATTTAGCTTGTATTTTGGTTATTCGTTTAGGAAGAATCTTACAGATCCATGACAGTTCATTTGCCTAGAGAGGGCATGAATATCGCTTCAGCTGTAGAGTTATATTTTTCAATGCTATCTTTAAAGGGCAAGGCTTGGAAGCTATGACAGTTGTATGTAGTGGAAGTAATTTAGCCTTCAAGGGGTGGAGTTCTTTTTTTAAGCTCTTCATGTAATCTTCGTTATTGCTAAAGAGATCTCTACCCAGGAGCAACTGGGTCCAAACTGATGCTGAACTATAAATAACTAGAGGACCTGGGGCCGTTCTTTATAGAGCCAGAGTGGTTGCCAGACACAGTTGACTTCAGATGCTTGTCTAAGTGTGAATGCCTTTGCCTGCATTTCACCCGATATCTATGTATCATAGACTGGAGGTCTGATTTAGAGCAGCATTTCTCAAAGGCGGCCACCGCAACCACCAGGGGTTTTTCTTGTAGCCACAGCCCCCTGGACTGTGGGGGGGAGGGGTGCAAAGCAGCGGCCCCTCCCCCGACCTGTTGCTCCTGGATGCACCACCTTAGTGTGGTTGCTGGAGCCACTAGCAGGGGTCGGGCCCTGCCCCTCTCTGGAGACTTCTGGGGCTGGAGAAGCAGGTAGCCAGTGAATTCCCCACCTTCCCAGGGGCAGTGGAGCTCAGGCTTTGGGCTTCAGCCTGGGGTAGCAGGGCAGCAGACTTTGCCCCTGGGGCTTTGGTCTCCAGCACTGGGCTCCAGCTGCATCCCCAGGTCCCATCCCCTGGCCGCGGGGCATCAGGCTCCGGCCCCCCATCCAGGGTTTGTCCCCAGATTTGCCGGGACTGAGTAAGTCTGCTGTGAAAAGTGATATTTGTATGTTTGTTAATATTAATTGTCACAACAGACTTCCTAGCTAGCAATAAGTAAATGGATGTGTATCTGGGCATATTTCTTTGTTTTTCCTAAAGCTAAGTAAGTATTTTAGGAAAGAGTGTGAAAGCGGCCATCAGCAAGAGTTAGTGGCCGTACTCTGAGACCACCAAATAATTTGTCCTGAGAACCCCTGATTTAGAGTGTTGCGCTAAAGGAGCCGAACATAACAACGCTGGCTCCCAGAGATCCCAGCTAAAAATGGGACCCCATTCAGGGGCGCTGCTACAATTTGTACAGTGGGGGTGCTGAGAGCCATTGAACCAAACTATACTTCCTGAAACCACATAAAGCTAGGGGGTGCTGCCGCACCCCCAGCACCCCTAGTTCCACCACTTATGACCCCATTGTGCTAGATACTGTACAAACACATAGTAAAGGACAATACTGCCTTGGAAAGTTTCAATGTAAATAGACAAGACAGGGAAAGGGTGGGAGGGGAATCAGAGAAGTGATTTGCCTAAGGTCACACAACAGGTCAGTAGCAGAGCCAGGGATGGCACCTACGCCTCCAGCGTCTCAGTTTAATACCAAATCCACTAACCTTACTTACTGTCTAATGAGCACTTCTATTTCACTCGTCGGAGTGAAGTGTACAGGGTGATATCGAGGTATCAGATGTTGGAGTCGTGTCACTAAGAAGGAAAGCTGAAAGTTGGTGCCTGTGGCCTGTGGGGCTGTTCAGTGGGTATGGTTTCTAAGCAAGAGTGCTGATTGCCTAGTGGAAAGGATAATAGCTGATTCAAGTCTCTTCAACCACACAACAATACCAGTGAGAGTCCTGAGTGGTGAACATCATTTTTTCTACTAAATGAATAATCTTATCCCAACACTGTGGTTCGAAAGTAGAGTTCAAAGAGTAGATACGATCTTGCATTACCACTTACGCTGAGATAGTTTTCTTGGAAGAAAAAAATAGGTCATTAGAATATAGGGCAAGGAGGGGCTAGGGCTGACCTGTGGGCTGACCGGTTGGCTGGGTTCTGAGAGTCCTCCAAGGGATTTAGGTAGGTTTGATTACTCCACTACTAGATCAGCAACATACAGCAAAGCATGATGGGGTACATTACTGGTATACCTGGGAGGAGGGGCTTTGTTGTATTAGCATAGCTTGGGCCTGTGTTGCTAGAAGGAAAAGAACAAGGGAAAGTGGAAGGCTTCTCTGGTGCCTCTGTGCAGGTGAATTTGGGGGAAAAGATTGTGAGTCATATTGGTTACGCTTTGTGGGTAGTCAGGAAGGATTTTGATTCCTCTAATGATGTAGGGAAAAGGCCTGTTGTTTTGCCAGGCTGGGAATATTTTCAACCAGGTTAAAATACAGGCCATTTACTATAGAGGCCAGGATGCTTTGTGGATCCCAAAAACTCTAGCCACATCCCCAGACTAGTGGTCCCAAACTCTAGCTTACACTGTGTGATCAGTGAACACTATAACAGACCGCACATACTATCCCTGCACCCTTCTTTTGAGTCGAGCTCTGCATTGCTCCACAAGACATTATGTAATCCCGTCCCTCACTTCCAAGGGTGTGACAGGGGAAGGACAGATGGTCAGCGTTTATGCAATAGAAAGAGGAAAGATGATCTTTGGCAGGGACTTTGCAAAGGTCATATTGTACTCAGCGTGCGTCATCAGGGCTGTCAAAGGCTCACATGTTTCTAGGTAAAGTGGGACAACAGTGACTCTGCGGAAGAGAAAAACTAGTTTAGGGAACCAACCCGAGGCAGACTCTTATGCAAGAGTCTGCAGCTTCCAACAGATTGTTACATTTGCACTTGCTTCACCTCTTTGTCCCAAACACTTGCTTCTCTGAATTTTTTTTTTAAATATTGCTCTCTGTAACCAGCTGAAAGATGGGCTAAGCAGCCAGAAATAAAGGGAACACTGCGCTGCTTTGCTTTGTTTTTCTGTTATCCTGTCAGGTGGAAAAGGCCACCTGGCTTCAGAGTCAGAAATGCATAGAGAAAGGAGCGCTGATGCATTAAATACTTGCAGTGAAGCACACCTGGAGGCATATCACCCTGGGGTTCTCAGGGCGAGCAGCCGTCAAGCCACAGGACACTATGTATTTAGTCTCCCCCAGCCCTTCGCCCTCTGCAGAGCCCATCAGTATTCATTCTCCAAATCTCCAGCAAACCCATAGGATTATTAGACAAGGCAGATAGACTGCAGTCAGCTAGACAGGGGGAAATCGCCCTATCTAAAGAGTGCACCAGGATGTAGGAGGGAAGGATTGCAGGTGTATTATGGCAGTCCCATTTCCCAAAACTGTACATGAAATAATACATTTTGGTAACAATTCCTGACATGAAGGCAGCACCCCAGAACAGCCACTAAGAAATATCTTTGCACCCCTTCTCAGTAGACTAAAAGTGAGACTTTAGTCACAAACAGACTGTCTTTCTCTCAGGTTCTCTAGCTTCCACACTTACTAATATGTTCTCTGTTTATCTGAGCTTGGGTAGTCCCAGCTGCCAATTTTTGTCTTCCTTAAGCTAGAGGAACCAGATCTAAGGCTGAAAGGACAGCTCCATCTCCATTCTCACTGCAGAGATTGCTAACTGTGCCATGGTCGCTTGCCCGCTGGGAAGTGACACACCAACTCATTTTACAGTAGTCTCCCAATACCAATCAGCCACCAGATGGCAGCATCATCTAGTCACCATCAACCATGTTATAGGTCAGACCTGAACTGGTAATCTAGAGCAGTGGTTCTATCTCAACCCAGGGTCCAGGGTCCCCTGAGGGCCTGCGAGCAGGTTTCAGAGGGTCTGCCAAGCGGAGTTGGTGTGAGACTTACTAGGGTCCAGGGCAGAAAGCCAAAGCCCCACTGCATGGGGCTGAAGCCTGGGGCCGCGAGCCCTGCTGTCTGGGGGTGAAGGTGAAGCCTGAGCAACGTAGCTTCGTGGGGGCCCCTGTCTCATGGGGCCCTGGGCAGTTGCCCTGCTTGCTACCCACTAACGCTGACCCTTGCTTTTTTATGCAGAAAAACGGTTGTCGTGGCAGAGGTGAACGGTGGAGTTTTTATAGCATATTGGGGTGGTCCTCAGCAAGAAAAAGGTTGAGAACCCCTGATCTGGAGGAGGAAGAAAACCTCTACGAGCCAAAGCTAACTCCTTGAGCCAGTCCATCCCCACACTCCCTAGTCACTACCTCCACCAGCCCTGAGATAATAGATTTTAATAGTATCATTGTCCACTGGTTGGTCTTGTGGTGTTGCAACTCTTTCTGAGGCGCTCTTTCTTCTCCGTGATACTAAAGATGCTACTTCTGAATCCCTTCGTTCTCGTCTGAAACCTCTTACATCTTGGTTTTAAATTGCATTAAGTAAATGTTGCCACCAATACGATTGCCACATGGCTCTGAGCAATGTGTGTTACAAGCCCGTGATGACAAATGATGACTTCTTAGGAAGGAATCAAAAACCCCACAAGCTGGACACACCTGAATCCTTTGAGAGCCAGGCATCTTGTTCCACCTGAGATCAAAAAGCACCTTGCATTTGCTACCTGCACTCTGCCTAGGAAATAACAGATCTTTGGCTTTCTTTTTCTTCTGTTTTCTGACTGGCATTTCCATTTTTATAGTGCCTCTCACAGACAAACTTCAGGTGCTCCAAAAATAATATTGAAAAACACAAAAATAATCCAAACCTACGTAGATGAAAACAAACAGTAACAACAATACACCACCTCCTGTCCAAAACAAACAACTAAAACATGACTTAGAGAAGACCTGCATAAGTGATTAGGCCTTACAATATGTCTATTTAATATAATGTCTCTGTGGGTGCGATCATGCCTCCTTCCACTGGCTGGTCCCTGCAACTACAACAGCTTCTACTTACAGTGAAAGGAGTCACTTCTTTAGCAGGGGAAGGGCTTGTGTTTTGGGGGCTGAAGGTTTTCTCCCTGCTAACGACTTGGTGTCTACACATATGCAGCTACAATTCATTATACCTACACGGCCAACAAACTTCTGTTCTGTTGGACCAAAGAGGGGAGGATGTTCCAGTGGTGGGGGTCTTGCTGAGAACAACCTGCTGCCACTCACAGGTTGTATAGATCTACAGACTGTTGTCTTAGTCATTCACCACTTACGTCCCCCACAAGCCCTATTTTGAAGACTTGAGTGGTGTATAGGTCTTGAGCTGGCCCACTGCACAGGGGTGTATTTCAACTAGAGAAAGGTCCCAAAACATGCAAGCCCTTCCAGGGCAGAACTGGTAGTTTGAATGGATCACTACCTGAGTGTTGTATCACTGATACTGTATCTATGCCATCTTTTTGTCATGAAAACACATAACAACTGGAACAGCAACAGCCTAGGAATTGGCACAAGCCCTGCTACAGGGACTCCAATTTGTATAGCAGGAACTATAATCACAATGAGACATGCCCAGGCCATCGAGCATCCCAGGGGATTTCAGTCACCTGTTTACAAAGTGTTTTGAGTTGCAGCTGTTCCACTACTGTGACATTTCAGGAGGTGGAGGCAGTGTGAAAGGATGTTGTTCCTTGTGCTCGTTGCTGGGCCATCAGAATTGGGAAACGAGTGTTTAAAAATTGCGCAAGGAAACTGGCAATAGCTGCCTTTGTTTTCCCCCCTTAAATCTGAGTGACTTCCTTGTTAGTGAGAGGTAACGGACCCGGAGACTGACATTCCATATTCGAGAAACAGAGAACCAGGCAAAGCATAGGCAGTGCAAATGTAAAGCTGCCCCAGCCTGACCCACCAGTGTGCCCCACGCCTGATTTGGAGGGATCCACTCTAGGGCTGAGAGGGGAAAGTCTCCCAAGTCCATTCAGTCATTGGCTTTGCTATTGATGTTGTCAGCAGGAAATCAAAGATAGTTTTTGTGATGTGAACATCTTTAAGAACTAGATCAAGAATGATCACCAGCTCCTTTCAAACAGGCCATTGAACAGCCAGCAGCTGAAAATGACTTTTGGTTACTATCAACCTGACTCAAATTGATCTAGCAATTTAGAGGGCTCTCTCTATCATTAGCCTTGCCTGTTTTAATAATAGCTATAGTGAGTTCATTCTCACCTTCTTCTCCCAGCCTGGCCGTGCTGGGATACTGGATACAGATATGCAGAAAGAATTCCAAAACCCAGTTAGCATCTGGATCAGCGATTTGTACAATGGTGTCTGTGTGCGCTGAGAAGGATCCTGCTAAGTTGTAACAAGCACAGAGAGGGGAGAACATAGGGGACCTGCCGGAGATGATAATATGTATCACCTGAGCTGCGAGCATTTGGCTGGGTTAGCTGTTTGCTTGTTTTTGTGGGAAACCACATAGGATTGGTGGAGCTTTTGCAAGGGTTTAGGTTAGGACACTGATCTTTTGTTTCCAATATTTATTTAGCAAGGTATTGTAACTGAGTCACTCATGTATAAAATATAATGCCAAACCAATATTTACAATGCAGCCTGCTGACCCTCTCCCTATTGCTTTTTCCAAATGATGATTCACCGCAATCGTCATGTGCAGGTGAAGCGTTGCCTCTGCCAATACAGCAGGTGAGTCCCTTGCCAGGAATCTAGCCACAGTCTCTTGGCAAAGAATGAAGATCCAATCACTTCCTGAAAGCAAAATGGGGTGAAACACAAAAGGCAAAGATCAGTTAGATCACAACAAGACAATTCATTGTAACTCTAGCTAACAAAAAAAGTCGCTTGATTCTGAATAACACTGATTTGTTGGGCACTGGCAGCTTCTCCTCTGTAGCCATGAGTGACTTTTCTTTTAAAGTAGGCCCAGAATTATCTGGGCTGGTGCTACAGCTCATCATGCTTGTTTTCTCTAGGCAACATCGAAGGAGAACTTTGTATTTGCATAGCACATCTCCAAGGATCCCACAGTGCTGTACTACTAGTTCTTATATAGCATTCAATACAACAATTTACTTTGCTTGGGTGCTCAGGTCTATCTGTGCAGTCAGCTGCAGGATCAAGGACTAAGCATCACAGCACACCAGCAAAATAAATATTATCACCCCTGTTTTACAGGTCGGGAGAGAAACTGAGGCAGAGAGCCATTAAGTGACTTGTCCAAGCTCACACAGTGAATCAATGTTAGAGCTGGGAACAGAACCCAAGTTCCTGACTCCCTCACTTTTGCTGTAGCCAATAGAGCACACTTCCTCTCTCTCAGGTTATTGGTGACAGCTGCCATCCTAGATATGTTATGCTCTCACTACCTTGCCATGCAGGAAAGTTTTCAACCCCATGTTTCTCACTGATGCCTCTGGAAAGCTGTCTAAAGAAGAGGCTATAAGAGAGGAAGGTGAGGAATGTTGAATTCTAGTCTAATCCATATTTATCTATACAGTATTTATATGGCCCATGTTGCAAAGCAGAAAATATGTCATTGGAACAATTTTTTTTTTTTTGCCAGCAGACAGGATATTTAAAAGACCCACTAAAAACTCTGTTTGATGGTATCTTTGTACAAATATTTAATTCCCAATTTAATTTTAAAACTGTCTTTTATGTTGCTTTTGTGCCTGGCAGTTAAATTGTGAGGCTGGCAAACTGATCCCTTTTCAGCTGTGTTATTTTGACTGAGGCAGCAAAGGGGATCAAAGATGAGAAATCCAACAATAGGAGCATTTTATCATCCTGAATATTCCCTCTCTCACACTCTGATATTCACAGGCAAACTATTACATGACTAATGGATTTGTATTTCTGAAGTACTAAGAGTACAGAGCAGAACATTTGTAGCATTAAAAAAGCAGAATTTGGTATAAACGAATTGAAACAAGGAACGTGTCAACCGAAATCAAGAGTGCCACCCGACACACATAGCAGTGCTTTCCCAGAGAGGATGTCATGTTACTCCAGTCTTTTTACTGTCAGCCATTTGTTTTCATGCCACATAATATCACATTAACTGGATGTTATTATGCATTCCATCTTAGTCTTGTTAGCTTGCTTTCAGCGTGTCAAGCTGACATATTTTTGTTGCACAGTTAATTGCTGAATACTCAAGGACTTTAATTCCTACATTAACCGTTTATCTGACTAGCAGAGAAAATAAGTGCTGGATCCATTGTCAATTCTTTAAAGTGTAATAGCTTCCTGACTTACAGTTTATTACCCTGGAGGGTAGGAGAACTTGAAATGTCCCTTGTTATTTATTTTAAAACTTTGCTATTGCACAAAGCACCATTGCATCTGAGCACTTCCCAAGTATTAATGGATGTAGCTTCATAACATCTCTGTAACACAAGCATCTATTAGTGTCTCTGTTCTACAGAGAAGGAAACTGAGGCACACAGAGGTGCCTAAGATCACATAAGTCTGAAGCAGAGTAAGGACAAGAACCCAGGTCTCCTGATTTGTGATCCACTGCCTTAAGCACAGGATCATCCTTCCTCTCATGCTCATACATAGGAATTGCTATTGTGTGTGTTACAACCTGACCAGGTGCCCCTCTGTGTAGACATTGTGAGTCTGTTGCGAGTGGACCGAGTCACTGAGTCCCATGTGCTCCTAAGTCAACTGATTCTGAGTAGAGCCTAGTTACTGTTTCTCATTCTGAAATTCCAGGACATACTCACAGGCTCAAATCTTTATTCTGATGCTCTTCTTTGGGACATGATGGCATCTAGTCATCCTACACCCCAAAACCAGTGCCTCAGATCTCCCAACCCCCCTAGTTGCTTACACATGCTCCCCCAGAGTTCTACCTAGATGTGAGCTCTCTGGCTTCTCGTTTAACCCCTTCAGGGACAAAGGGGCCAGAAAGCAAGGAATATACGCTTAGCAAAGGAATTTCTTAATCACAACCACTTTACTCTTTAAATGCACTAGAGCATTACAGACCTTGCAAAATAATAAAAGTCCAGAGATGCACCCTCAGATAGTCAGATCTCCACCATTCTGTGAGTCTTGTCAGTATTTCAGGCTAGGCAGAGTCTCTCCGGCCTTCCATCTCTCTCCAGGCTCTTCTTGCATGTGGCGATGGATGACCCCCACTTTTCAGAGAAGAGAACTCCCTTCTTAAATACAGTCTCTCTCCCTTTGGCCATGTGGCCAGCAGGCCAAGAAGCAGCAGAACCACCGACCATGCTGGCACCCCAATGTAGAAAATCCATTGTTCTATGGGGTTGGGCCAGCAGTTAACAAACAATCCAACTTGATGGTCCTAGATTGCTCTGTGATGGCTTCCGAGTCATAGTCCTTCAATCAGGTGTCAAGCAGCTTTCCTGGGCATGCTAAGTATCTGGAATATCTCATAATAACCTTGCCTTGGGTTCTTCAGCACATATCACAAAATGGCATTCCTACTACAAAATGGAATTTATAATTTGAGCCAGACATATCCCACGCTGTGACTGCGTGTACCTGTTCGAGTTCTTTTGTTTGACATTACTGTTCATAGTTGTATTACTGTTCTTGGTTGTATTGCTGTAGGGCCAAGGGGCCTCAAACAGGGATCTGGGCTCCCCCGTGCTAGATTCTGTACAAACATATGATTCTGACAGTCTCTGTCCTGACAACTCACAATCTCAATCTATAGCAACATGCAACAAGTAGATGAAAGAGCTGAACAATGAATATGCAAAGGACAAGGCAAAATCCAAACATGTTTGTTTTGGATAACATGCAGTACTCTGAGCTTGCCACCCGCCCAACTTCAGGCAAATTCAGCCCTGGTGTAATCATGCACAACTTCCATTGACTTCAGCTGGAATTGCATTTGCTTATGACAAGGCTGAATTTAGTCCTGTATCTTCCATTAGAATTCTAGCAATTGAATGGGGTGCCCAAGCTAGAAAAAGAAATTATTTTAGTCAGATATAGAAAACTGCAAGGTGATGGGGTTTGCAAGGCTTGGAGCCACAGACCTAGACATGGGCAATCAGCCCCTGCTCCTGTGAAGTGCTGAGCACTGAGGGGGTTGAGTGAGCTCAGCACCTCACAGGAAATAACAGGTCTATTCAGTCAGCTGATAGGAGTCCCTCTTACTGAGATTACAAAGCTAGCGTTTTAGAGGATGCAGGTAACAAAAGCACCTTTACACTGCACCTTAAATGGAGCTGAGGTTATTAAAGGCACCTCAAATCATCTTAACCCTGACCTTGATGTCTTTACAGGCCAGAGAGAAGATCAATTTCCACACATAATTCACTCCTTAATTTATTGACTAACAGCCAGCAATGGTACCTTTTATTTATACATTTTAAAATAACACGAAGTGCCTATCTGAACTCCATAGGCCACTCTGAAAAATACTCAAGAAAGGGCAATCCTATAACATATCAGAATACTAAACAACCAGGCAGTACACAAAGCATTGACAATTGTGATGCTGGGGTAACCCACTGGGTGTTACGTGTCCCCTTGTATGCCTGATCAACAGAGGAAATGGGCCTGTTACAATTCTCAGCTCTTTAGCTTCAGCTGTAGGGACTTGGACCCAGGCCCCCAGTTCAATCCCTTGTGTCAGCCACAATGGCAGCTGTCGTGTAAGTTGGAGTTTGTCTTGGATTCAAACTGCTGTGGGCTTCTTTTGCCCAGAGGATGCATGTAGCATGCACTGGCCAGTGTCTTGACAAGGGAGCTTGTTCCACATATCTGAGTCCCAACTCCCACAGCAGTTTGAATTAGGAATGAATCCCCATTTATGTGAGGACTGACACTGGAGACCTCCAGAGCTGAAAGCATGAGCCTGTATAGCTTGAGCTAGGTTCTGTAACAGCCCCATATCCCTGTGGATAAAGGACACGATACACCCGCTGACCAGTGAGTTACAATGCCTGAGATCACTGTGAATCAGATCACACAGGCTCCCAGACTGTCAACTCACAATAACAGCTGTTAGTCACTAGAGACCTGAGATACATTCAGACTAGCAGCCTAGTGCCACTTCTCTGTTATTAGTCCCTTGAGTCATAATGTTCCTCAATTATACAGAAATGTTCATATGTTTTCATATCCTTGCTTGTATTTATTGTGCAAGTCATTTAAAAAAACTGAAGTGCAATAATTAATCTCCCCTTTGGGTCTGTTGTGTCTTCAACTGGCAGCGAATGTAGTGAGCCCAGCCTATGGAACTCTTCAGAACCAGCCATTCTGTGTACCTCCATCTCATCAACTCCATCTCATTTCAAATCTCCTCTGAAAGTATTCCACATCTCCCTTGCCTATGCCTGTTAATTTCACTCTGCAGCTGCTACTGAGTTAGTTATGATCTAGACTGGGATCTTCAAAGGGGCCTAAAGGGCTCTAGCACCCAACTCCCATTGAATTGTAATTAATGCCCTTTGGCTCCTTTGAAAATCCCAATTTAACTCTGCATAGCATTTTGGGTAAGGCTTGCATAATACAGCATAATGTACTATACTGTACTTCTTTTTGGACATGAGGGATTTGTTATGATATCAGTCAAAAGGGTCTATGTTTAAAGCAGTATTGCTAAACACAAGCATTCAAAAATAATGAGTTAGGCCTCAAAAATCACAAGATTGACTTAAACATTGTGAGATTAAAACAAAGCAAAAACTCTAGGTTCTTTTTATTTATTTTTTGAGATTTAGGGGGAGGGTATTGCATTTTTAAACTTTTCACCACTACCATGAGAACCAGAAGTTGCTTCAATTTTTTTAAATGAAAGCTGAGCTTCTCACGTAATCACAGGATTCCAGTAGCTGCAGCTTGTAAAAAAACACCAAGTATTGTGAGGTTTGGCAGCCCTGTATGGGAATCAACAGCAATTTGTGAATGGTGGCTGAAGCAAGTATGAGTAAGCATAGGGGACAGAACACATGGACTATCCCAGCTCAGCAGGTGTGGCACTCCCAGGTCTTATTTCAGTGATGGGCTAGATCAGGGGTGGGGAACCTTTTTTCTGTCACGGGCCATTGCCGGACAGAAAAAAAAAAATCACTCACGGGCCACTCACCTGCCGGGAGGGGAGGCTTGATGCTTCCTCCCCCAGCAGGGGGGAGAGCAGCTAGCGCCCATGGTTCCAGCCCTGCAGAGGGGCACAGAGGCTCAAGGCTTCCCCCACGTCAGGGCAAGCTAGCGCTCACGGCTCCAGCCCGGGGTGCTGTGGGCCACAGGAAATTAACCAAAGGGCCAGATCTGTCCCATGGGCCATAGGTTGCCTACCCCTGGACTCAATACAGGAGTTAGCAAGCCAGCTTCTCTGGCCTGTTATACAGGTGAGCCTCAATTATCTGAATGTCCCCTCCTGGCCTTAAAAAAAACTATTAATATTATACAAAAAATGTATCCCCACCCTCTCCTGCACGGCTTCTCCAGAAGGCTCAGCTACTGCCAGGCCTCCCAAGGCATCGCCCTGCTGCTGCTCTCTTCCCCCGAGCCAGGAGGCAGCTGTAAGGAGACGCTGACTCTCCCCCCCATGGCCAGCGCCTGCCTTGTGTCTGTACAGCACCTAGCACAGCAGCGCCCAGGCCCAGCCCCCAGCTAACTAACAAGGGCCCCATGGTGCAAAGGCCTGAGCACTCCCGCCCTACACATGACGGGAGGGGGGCGGAGCTTTATCGTCCCCAGCCCCGCCCTCCCCGTCTGCCCGGCCGCTCTCGAGTGCCCCGGAAGCGGTTGCGCCCGCGCCCCGGAAGTGGTTGTGGCGGCGCTTCGGGTCCCTGGAGCTGGCCGGAGGGTAGCGGGGTCTCACGGTGGAGTCGGAGCCATGTTCCTGACGGTGGCTGCCTGTGAGTGGGGAAGCGGGTCCGGCTCCGCGCCGGCGCTGCTAGCTGAGGCGGTGGGGGAGGGGCAGCGGGAGGAGACTGGGGCCTAACGGTGTCATGGGCGCACTAGGGCCCAGGCTGGGCCGCTGCTCCTCCCCCACCGGCACTACATCTCCCGGCGGGCACTGCGGCGCCCCCTGGGACTACATCTCCCGGCGGGCACTGCGGCGCCACCCGGGACTACATCTCCCGGCGGGCAGCGCGCCCTGGCACCACGTGGACCCCTCGAGACAGGCCGGACCTGCCTTGGCGCGAGGCTCTGCACCCATATGAGCTGGCGAGCGCCCCTCCCCCGGCTGTAGGGGGCTCTGGGTCGGGCCCCAGGGGGGGTCACGGCAGGGGGTGGCTGCGTTGCGCTGTTCCCTGCAGGCTCCTGGGCGCTCCCCACAGCGACCCTGACAAACTAAAACCCGTGGGGCGAGTGACCGGGGCAGGTGACTGAGGCCGAGCCCAAACACCCCAGAGAGGGGAGAGGAGTGTCACAGGGGGCACCTAGCCCAGCGCCCTGCCTGCTCCAGCAGCACCTAGGCTGCCACTGCAGAGGGGGGCAATTGGAGGCCGCAGTGAATGTAGCACGAAGGGGAGTGGGGGGATGCAGGTGAATTTTAAGAGATCTGCCCCTGTGGCTTGGCTGGTGTTTCTGCTTCTCAGGCACATATCTGTAAACCAGCCATATCACCCTAGGAATTGTTCGAAGCCCCAGCCATGAGCGAGCGATTACAGGGCCGACAGTTTTTAATTACTAGAAATATCACATCTTATTCAAAGCTTACCTGTGAGTTAAGTCATTTTAAAAATGAACAGATGGTTTGGCCATTTGATGATGAGGACTTGGCTAAGTCCCTGGTCATCTGGAAACCCATATGGACATGTCAGAACAGGCCCTAGTGTGGACTGAAAACTTAAAAGGGCAGGGAGGAAAAATATCTGAACTCCGTAAACTACTCTCAGCAGCTGTTAAAGAAATGCCTAGTTAAAAGAATGAAAGAAAAGGAAATGGTTACAAACATTACTTAGATGGTATGATCTTTGAGGCAGGGATCATCTTTTTTGCCTCCTTGTTTGTACACCACCTAGTACATTGAGGTCATGGTCCATGAGTGAGGCCCCCATAGGTGCTATTGCAATACAGATAAATTACAGATGAAACCTGACTGTCCAATATAAGGTAACTTTTGGGAAATTACTTGTGTTGTGGTGATATGTGTGCTGCATTATTACTTGTATTACAGATTCTGTATTGGGCCCCTTTGTGTTGAGGGCTGTATAAACAGACATGAGGAACAGTTCATGCCCCAAAGAGTTTCCAATCTAACTTAAGAAAATATTCTTGTGAGGGTAAAAATCTCAGTGAAGGAAGAGGGTAACATAAGCTCATGTGCTTATAGATCCCTCCCTTGCTCTCTGGAATGGGAGGTCTGCAGTACTGTCCCCATGGAGGGCATTTCCCAGGATTGGATTTTGAGTGGAGGTAATAGTGGGGAGTGGATGACCCCATTTGGGTGGAGGCAGGATCTGACAGAGATCCTGCCCATTCATCAACCCATCATTAGTTGTGTGATTTCTTGTAGGTGTTCCAGCAGAAATGGGCTTTGGAGAGAGATTTGAAGAGGAGGGGTAGCCACCTTATGTTTCAGTTCAGGAAAGGCATTCTTTGTGAAAGGGGCAGAATGCCCATAGTGCTGGGAGAAGTGGATAAATGAGTTTTGCTAGAGTGCTGGAGGGTTTAAGAGATTAAGATAAAGAAATAGACGAGAAAGGCAGAGCTGAGAAGGGCCTTAAATGTGAGTGCAAGATGCTTGAGCTTTTATGCAGTGGAAAGCAGGAAGCCTGGGGAGGGATTCTGCGGGGAGAGAGAGCTCAGTGGTTTGAGCATTGTCCTGCTAAACTCAGGGTTGTGAGTTCAATCCTTGAGGGGGACACTTAGGGATCTGGGGCAAAAATCTGTCTGGGGATTGGTCCTGCTTTGAGCAGGGGGTTGGATTAGATGACCCTGAGGTCCCTTCCAGTCCTGATATTCTGAGAGTGAAGTGATATAGGGACAAGGGATCTGATTTTGCTTAAAATAATCTGAAGTGGGAGTAGTTGGAACTACTCAGGGCTTGAACAAGAGCTTTGATTGTGCAGACAGAACATAGAGTGGATTTTGCTATACTTTTACTTCCATTGCAGTATTGCCTGGAGGGTACAAGCAGGCCAGGACCTACTGGACTAGGCACTGCACAAATGATTTTTAAAATGATATGATGGGGGAAATAAAGCTGGATTTTTGGCATGGCCTACCTATACAAGGAATCTCCTTTACAACTGTGATTGCCTTTGCCTGGCTGCTCTGGGACTGTTCCAAAAGCAGCTTTTGTGCAAAGCTGTAATCATTTGTATATGTTCATAGCTAAAAGAAAACAAGATGGTAACATAACTTTCTTTCTTTTTCTTCCCCTCATCATTGTGCTCCAAAAACAGTGGCCAAGGCCAAATCCAAGTAAGTGACATTTTACTGGTTTGAGCTATTGCAAATGATCTGCTTCCCACAGTTGCATCCTACAATGACACACAAATATGGGGTTCTCGCAGAATCTCTGAATGTACACAAAGTATTTGTGGTTCTTCAACCTAGGAGCCAGACTGCATCCCCTTTGCACATAAAGGGCATTCCCTAGGGTTAGATTCTACATGGAGGTAGCATTGGGGAACAGATGACCCTTTTTGGGTGGAGGCAGGATCTGGCAAGGTGCACATCAGTGAACTAGTCCTGGAAGAATCATTTGAGTACGTTCTAGAACTCTGGGGCTGTGCCGCTTTTCCTATAGGATCATCTCTGTGGTGGGGATCTAATTTTAATGGAATTTCTGAAGGCAGCTGTAGCAGAGGGATCCCTGGCAGTGGAGCTCCAGAAAGCTGGGTGAGACAGTGCAGAAGCACAGGGCCTCCATGCACATGGTCCATTTCCCCTGGGTCACCTGAGAGGGTTGAGTCCAATGCCGTAGTGCACTTTGGGGGGGAGGATTCCATGGCAACCCTCTTCCCTGAACAATACAATTAGAGAGAAACTCTCTGAGGGATCCTCATAGTCACATACTTGCCTCATTCATCAAGAGGGGGCAATCTGGATGCATATGTGGTCAGTTTCGACCTCTATGGGGTCAGGCTAATGCGTGTGGTGTTTTTATCAGCATTACCTTCCTAGTAACGTATAGAGTGGTTCCCTGAACTTCTATAGCTGTTGTGTATAATGATCATAAAACAGTTGCTCGTCTGTTTTGCTGAAGAAGTTTCAAGGTGGATGCCATCACTTTCACTTAATAAAGTAACTGTTCTAGCAGGCAAAGCTCTAACACATTCTCCCTCTGGGCTGGGAGTGCAGCAGAGACAGAGTTCTGAGCATCTGGCCCCTCTTTTTAGCCCTACTCAAGAATGGTGTTAATGGGCTGTGGAGGAAGATAGATCCAGATCCAATGGGCTAAAAAGAAGATTGGCACAATTTGGGGCTGGGAAGAAAATAAAGGACTCTGAAAAATTTGCCTTTACTCCCCCAAAAGTGAGGAGACAAGACTGAATAAAAATATATATATATGAGGGGTGAACAATTATGGCCAAAATTGTATTTGTAAGGTATTCAGACAAGTCCAAGAGGCTAAAGTGGTAGAGAAGCTCTGTCATTGTTAAATAACCGTCATTAAAACATCCTGTCGTTTCCCCTGGTTCTCAGAAGGTGCATTCCTGCATGGATCTGTAATAGTTTGTGCTGCAAAGCTCTGGAAAGAAGACCGCCTGGCATGCTTCTTGTTGAAGATTTAAAAATCATCCCCAAATGAAGCTGGTGCCAGGCACCCGCTGGGTTTGACGTGTCTCTCCTCTCATGGTGTTTCTGCAGAATTGTCAGGGCCTGACATTCAAAGTGCAGTTTTAAAGTACATGCCCAATAGAAGGGATCTCAGTTTGACACCAGCCTTAATAGTAATTATGTTCTGCCATCACGCCCTCCCACCAATGAACAGAGCACGGTGAAGTTTCCTCAAGGAGGAGGTATAAATACAATTAATTTCACTAACCTAAAAGCATTTTGTGGCTTTTTTTCTTGTATTCCTCCCCTTTTTATTCTGTCTTTGTGCTGTTCCTCCTTCATTAAGAAATTAAATTTATTTTCAAAACCAAGTGCTTCTCTTTTTGGTTTTGTGTTCTCTTCCCTTCTTTCTTTGTCATTTTACTGGTCCTCCTCTGGCCCCTTTGCTTTCCCTTCTTGGGTCTCTCCCCTAGATTTTCTCCCTTCTTGTTCTGCCTACAGCTCACTAGACCATCTGGCTTGGGTTACCCAATTAAGTTGGAAATTTTCATAACTAAGTGTTTTACTCAAAAAGAACCTGCCCTCAGACATGTACCAAATAGGAGTTTCAGACTCTGGTTGTATTGATATCACTGGGCTAGAAAGAGGAAACTGACCAGAAGGCGTTTGAGGAAGTGGGAGAGATATGGGGAAGGAGTCCTCTATGTGGCTACAGGTGCTGTGCCTGACACCTATAGTGGGTGTACAGGAGATAACAAAAAACAGGGACATTCACTGGGTCTTTTAGCTCAGGGAAGTCTAGTGGTTATCCTTCATTTTGGGGGTGGGGGGGGGAACAAAAAAACCCTTCATGTAAAACTAGACTTTAAATCAGACCAGGCAAAGCCATATGCACTGTATATGCCGTTGGGAGTGACATTGCATGGGTGAGCAAATAGGGATTTTCTCTGTTTAATTTCAAGGGATCATATTGTATGTAAGCCAGGAAATTGAATGTGGTTTCTACCTGCAGTGTTTCCTTCAGATCATTTCATTGCGATAGAAAAGGAGAGATCACCACTGGAGAAATGGTCAAGGGGCTTGACCCTCCTTCCCTAATTTCCAGATGCCCTGAGATCCTGGGGAGTACCAGAAAGCTGGCAGTACTTATGGATGTGCAGGGAGGCTCAGTTGCCTTCACATTATGCTCCAATTTCTCCTCTTCTCCTCTCTACAGTACGTGGCTGCTGCCCCAACTCCCACTGGGTTAGCATCATCTGGGGGTTTGAGAGGGCATGATGCTGTGGAGAGTTACCATCCCACCAATCTTGCCACCTCTTGACCTATTTCTGTGGCATACCATGCTGAGGAGCTCTGCTTTCCCTTTTTGTATGCCCCTCACTCCATCTGTATACTGCTTTAGGTCCCAGTGCTAGTGCAAGGGGAGGAGACAGTCGGGCTCTGTATTCTGAGATAGTGTATTGGCTATGACCTGGATGCCTTTAAATGTGATCATCCTCCATTTCTTGTCTAAAAAGGAGCCATACTGAGTCAGATGTATGCGGATCTTTTCTTTTTTGTCTTATTTCTGTGTGGAAACTACTTCTCTTGGCCATGATCTATGTTCCATTCGATAGCAATTAACCTGAGGCTGATGTTGAAAAGTACAGTCCTGCTATGGACTCTGCACTCTAAAAGCATCATGATTTTAGTGGGGTGGTTTTCAAACCTTCCAACACTTGGCCCATAGATTCCCCCTCACTCCAAATGCCACCACTTTTCCTCTTAGGCTCCCTGAACCTCTCCCCTCTTTCAGATGAATAGATTCTCTGCCTGTGCCCCTCCCAGTGCCCTTTCCAGGCAGAGTTCCTTGCTGTTCATGGATTTGCTGGTAGGAGGTTTTAATTAGAGCTGATTAAAATTTGAAATTTCTGTTTCATAGGAAAATTCGATATTTTGAAATTTCTTTGTTCTGATTTCGACCATGTCAGCAGAAGTAGCACGTATCGTGACACGGCATGGCAGGATATGACGTGTTGTCTTATGCACTAATGCTATAGACATCATGAAATAACATAAAACTTATAGGTGGGGGAAAAAACAAACTAAATTTAAAAAAAAAAAAGTGGTTGTGTTGAAACACCTTTTTCCAACAGAAAACTGTTCAGACAAAAGATTTCTGAGCAGCTTTAGTGTGAATGTTTCAAGTTGCTTTCATTGCCTCTCTTATACTTGTCCTGTATGATGTTCCTGCTGGCCTGGGGAAAGAGACCAGGGTCTGCTCCCAGAACTTCGTCTCCTGACCTACAGCACTTGTGCATCAGCATTGCTTAGCTGCGCATTGGCAACATCTGTTGAAGTTGCCGTTGCTCATCACCTCTTGCAATCAAACCCATATAACAGCTCAGCTAAATTTAGTATTTAATTGTCCCTTATAGGCACAAATGGTGACATTAAATGTCTCAATTCACTTAACTGCACACGTCAAAGGGGAATTTCTGCAGTGGAGAAACTGACTACCACTATATGCATCTGCCTTTGACCATAATGATGTCTCTTGTCATTTCAGGTACATCCTTGTGAGGATGGTGAGTGCAGCAGGGACGGGCTACTGTTACAACATCAAGAGAGCCCGACTACAGGAGAAATTGGTCCTGCTGAAATATGATCCCATTGGTAAGAACTTAAGACATTAGATGCTGTCTGGAGGATGCACACTTTCTCTTCAGTTGAATGTAACAGAATGTATTGAGTATAAGCAGAGTAATACTTAGCATTTCACATGCTCAAACCACTGTACTATTCCTTAAAATGTCCCAGTGTAGGAGGAGGTAATATTAATCCCATTTTACAGACTGTGGCACTGACCCAATGAGGCAGTGGCTTGCTCAAGACCTCACAGCAAGACAGTGGTAGAGCTGAGATTAGAATTCATACATTCTACTTCTGTGCTCAGTTTACTAGACACGGCTGTCTCGTAAGAAGCAGCAGTGAGCTACGCAGCTGAAGAGGAGTTCTGTTGGGACATTTAAACCAGAAGAGCAGTAAACTCCCATCACAACGTCAAGATGAAATTTATTTAAAATATTTCTACTTAAAAAATGTTGCAGGTTCCCACATGTTTGGAGAAAAGTTGCTCCATTCTTCTGCTCTGTTCCTCTGACCCTCACAACACTCTCCATCATTTAAAATCTGATTCATTGTAAATCATGGGTGTCAATAGCATTTGCCAAGAGTTAAAAACATATTTTAAAAGGTGACTTAGAATCTGAGTTTCTTGGGAAGGGACCAGTTTGTAACTAACATATTAAAGGCTAAGTTGGGGACATGCTAACCTGCTTTAGCTCTTAAAATAGCATGGGAGAGTTAAGTCAGTCCAGATCCCAACTACCTCCTGCAAAACACCTGGTAATCTGATATTTAACTAGGTCATAATTTAAAAAATCATGTTGCTCTGCATGTAATATAACCATTTGGCTGATAGTCATATGGGATATTATCTTCAGTGCAGTCTTGGTGGAAGATTAACACTGATGTTCTCTGTTGATTTAAGAATGCAGGAGTTTGATGCCTGTGGAGAGAGGCTCCTGGAGATACAAGCTGATTTAATCAAAATCTGCTAAAACGATTCATTTTGGCAGAAACTGAATTTCATGTGCAAGGGAAAGCCTTAGGTCAAGCAGTTATAGGATTCATCTCCTGGGTTGGAAAACGAGTGTCTTAATTTCAAATTAACTTCATTGCTTCAGAACATTCCACAAACCCCCACTAGAAACACTATCCAGTTTGTATGCAATGTGCTACAGAGCAGCGCTCCCAGCCTAGCAGGAGTTTGGTGGCAGAACAGCCTGATGCCATAGAATAGAAATGGGAGGTGGCTTGGAATGGCCTGGGGTTCACATTTTGGGGGGGGGGGGGATTCCTATAGCCTATACCAGAGGGAAAGTGAGATGCTGAGGCATGTGTGAAAGGCAGGGAAATGTGAGTCTGGCCATCCATGGATGTCAGATACTGCGTTAGATGCACTTTCTGTCTGTATGCACTTTCACTTCACAGTTTTTTGTGTATTTCATAAACAATGGGACCTGCATATAGGGAACCTTTTATAGTGAGGTAGAAAGTCTCAGATTGTTGCAGTGCATAATTTAAAGGCTTCAGTCACAACTAGGCTGTGATATGTTGGAGAAATGACTTCAATCCACTATCTCTGTGGTGTACAGTGTTACCCCTACATAGTTCTCAGTGTTAAGTTACTAAAATTCATGTAAACTGAAAGGTGATTGCACAAATGGCATTGTAGTTTGCCATGCTCATTCTCTCATAGTAACTTCCATATCACATGTGCGCAGTTTAGAAGTAAAATGATTTTCCTAACTTCAGGTTGAGGACTTACAGTCCAGCTCAGTTTGTAGTTCACTCGTCACTTGTAATAAAGATTCTGCCGTTGGTCCTTGTAGCAGGATTCTGTTGATGATATGCGAGGCAGATTAGAATCCAGTTTACTCTCCCATAGCTGTCTGGACTCAGCAGCGCTAAGAGAAATAGAAAAGCTGTAAAAACCTTTCTTTGTCCCTATGCAGAGCAGACTGACTCCGAATAGACACGGCGAGCAGCTGTTGAGTGAAAAGGTTCCATTTTCACAGTCACTTAAATCCTAATGTTTGTCCTTCGTGGGGTAAAATAGACACCTGTTTACTAAAAGTTACATGTTGTAAAATGAATGCAGTGCTAAAAGTCCTTTTAAAAGCAGGTTGGCCAGCAATGGCACTGTGCCAGTAATCATTCGGTCAGTATTTGTTTAAGCATTGAGGCCAGCAGGAGGTGGGTGTGTGGATTTTTTTTTTTCCTTGTAAATCTTAACACTTGAACTTTCCTACCAAGTTGCTTTCTCTCCACAGTGAACCAACGTGTTCTCTTCACAGAGAAGAGAAAAATACGTTCCATCTGAACAACGCCTTGTAAATGGACTTGTTTTATACGTCAGTTGGACTCTTGTGGGGGTTAGGGGGGGAAATCTGCTTCTGAAATCCTGCAGTATGTGCTAAAAAGAGAGGAAATAGACTCGATCAATGCCTCCTGTGATTTGAAGGCCATTGTGAATGAGAACAATGTAGAGAGAGAAAAGTCTTAGTGTCTGGACATAGATCATCGCATCAACATTTATTTATCCTTTGAGTTATTTTTACAGTCCTCAATAAAAAAAATTAAAATAGCAGATCCCATTGTCTGTGTTTTCCATTGTGAAACTGGCTGTAATTGTCAAATAAACTGACTATTGTTTCACATGGCAATAGAAAATTAACATTTTCTACAAGGGCACTTCAGTGGAAGGGTTGCTAGAGGCATTTTAAACCACAATCCACAGATGAAACCGTAGGATCACCAGTGTTTCAGAGCTTATAGTAGAGGTGGGAAGAAGAAATACAAGTAGTTAAGTGACCTGTAGAGCTAAAGGCTGCTGCCTTTGAAGCCAATGGCAAAACTCCAGTGAGATCAGGATTTGACCCATAAAAAGCTCTATTTTGTATCAAGCCCATGTATGTAGGACTTATTTTTCACATCTGAATTTTTGCCTGAGTAGGCACACAGTAGATGTCTAAGCCAGCTTTTTGACTAGTGCATTGTGGCTGATGATTTTGTTCTTTAAATAATTAGTTTGTGTTTCTGTCCAAATAAGACTGACTAGGCATCTTGGAATGTGTTTCCCTGGAACACTGAACAGCCAATGAACTGATCTGTACGTCTAGCTCACCTGAGGGCTTTATCAGCGGCTTGCCCAGAACCAGAAAACCTCACTTAATGGACACAGTATGGAGCCTACTGCAGCCATCATGCAATAGAGAAACAGAACCAGCAGATGGTGCAGGGCCCAGTATGCCGTGCTTCATTGTGATTGGAATGGACTGTGGACGAGCTGGAACTTCGCATGCTGGTATGTGTAGTCTCCAGACAGTTGACGAGTCTCACTTTGGGCTAAGGCACTTGCCGCAGAGAGCAGGGACAATAGGAATTTGGTTGAAAACTCAAAGCTAACTATAATTCACATTTCACTAGCGATATCCCTGGTTGGCAGCTGTGAAACTTGATCAAAATCAATGAGAGTCTTAATTAGTGGAGAGCACAGCAAAGTCTGTGGAGGCCACTGAATTTCAGAGCTAAGTCATCCCTACTCATATTGTGGAATGTCTCTTTAGTTTATAGACATGAGTTTGTGGAGTGAAATGTTGAACACATTAATGGCAAAACTTCGTAGTCAATGTTTGTCCTGCACAGTGTGTAGGGCAAGGGACAGATCCACGGTATTTCGCTGGAATGAAAGAGTGCAACCCAATTGCTCTACTATAGACCAGAGTCTAGCAGGGAATCAATGATTGAGAAGGGAGTAAAGACTTTCCTGGAATCTCTTATGGGAAAAAAAAGTTTGCCTCTGCACAATCAGAACTCCCTTCCCTGGGATATTGTACAATCAGCACATACAGATGTCTGACACCACAAGTTAGAAAAGATCCTGGGGCAGGTCCTTCCTGTAGGGATAGGAAGACTGCGTCCCTGATGCCTGGACGCTCACTGATGCGATGAAGTTTGACTTCCTGATCACTTCTTCCATGGATAGATTGGGATAGCAAGCCATGAAGAAAGCCAGTGCGCCCACAAAACTGTCGCCAGCCCCCTAAGATGAAAGAAACACACAAAGTTAGGCAGATTCCTACACAAGAACACAGTTCAGCTGCATTTACCTGAAATGCAAAAGGTTGCCCTTTAATGCAACAGGAAATCCTGCAAGGCCAAGAGCTGAACTGGATTTGTCTTTTTTTCCATTTCTAATTCCTATGAAATTCCAAAACACGAGGTTGCTGCCACAATATTAACTCTTGCCCCCTATCCCTCCGACACATTAGGGCACACAGTATATCGCAGCTTACATTTTAGAAGAGAAAACAGGACTACAAACACATCAGTGCAATGGGGCTGAGTTACCAGGCTGGCAGCAACTTTTGCTTTTGAAATTTCCTGTCATTGGAGTGTCTGATTTTGATTTCTCAACCTGAATGTTGCACGTACGCCATTGTCCTCTCTTTATTTAACTTCTGTTTTTCTATAAAAGTGGGCGGGTGGAGGGAGAGTGGGGAGAAGGTGAAGAAATTAAGCTATGTGGCTTGTAAATTCCTACTTGCAGAATGATGCAGCAACCAGCTGTCTTTAACTGTGAAATGCCCATAACTGAAGCTCCACACGCTGCATAAATTGCTTCCCTTGCTTTAATCCCTAGGGTAGAGTTTTTCAAACGGTGGGTCATGACCCAGAACTGAGTCGTGGAATGGAAGGGACTCGGTCGCGGCAGCTCTGGTCAGCACCGCTGGCTGGGCTGTTAAAAGTCCTGTTGGCGGTGCTGCCCAGCTTAGGTAGGCTAGTGCCTACCTTTCCGACACCACACTATGCCCCGGACACAGCCAGCAGCGGGACCACAGGACTCTGCGTGCTGCCCCTGCTCTGAGCACTGGCACGGGCCAATGGGAGCTGGGGGTGGGATGGGTGGGTTGGTGCTTGCTTGCGCGCCTCAACCTAAGAGCCAGACCTGCTGCTGGCCGCTTCTGGGGCGCAGCGCAGTCCGCGGTGCCAGGACAGGTGGGAAGCCTGCCTTTGCACCCCGGCTGCACTGCTTACCAGGAGCCGCTGGAGGTAAGTCCACGCCCCAACCCTGCATCCCAGCCCTGAGCCCTCACAAACCTGGAACCCCTTCCTGCACCCCAGAGCCTGCACTCAGAACCCTGACCCCCTCCTGCACCCCAGGCCAGAGCTCCTCCTATACCCCAAACCGCTCATCCCCAGCTCCGTTGGGTCACGGACATCAACAATTTTCTTCAACTAGGTCCCCAGAAAAGAAGTTTGAAAACCACTGCCCTGGGGACAAATCCTGGCCCAAGCCTGCATAGAGAGGAGTGCAGAGGGGAACGCCACAGTGGCCTGAAAAGGGAGGAGCGGCTTTCTAAGCCAGACTGTGGTAGCCTGTCTCTGCATTTACCACCCTCTACTCCCTCATGGAAGCAAAGAGTGGTGTAGCTGACCCACCCACTCTGTGTCCACATCCCTATGAGCTAGGGTGACCAGATAGCAAGTGTGAAAAATCGGGACAGGGTGTGGGGGGTAATAGGAGCCCATATAAAAAAAGCCCAAAATATCAGGACTGTCCCTATAAAATCGGGACATCTGGTCACTCTACTATGAGTCCCCAGGTAGTTGAGGTGGGGCTTCTGCCATGCCCCAAGTCATCCTCCAGGAAATGGCACTGGTTTTGCTGGGAACAGCAGGGGATGGAATGCCTTTACTCCTCGAGTGCTTTTGGTAACAACTTGTTGGTGGAGATTCAGATCCCCACACTGTCCTAAACCACACGAGTGTTGCATCACCAGTTAACTGAAAGTTTTAACTTATTTAAAACATTGCGCAATATTTTTGTTCCAAACCTGGCTTGATTTCTGAGGCCTCATCTAGCCTTAAAACTTTTGCTGGTATAACAACGTTGGTTTGGGGGGGGGGGGGCATTTTTAATAACTTTTTATACCAGCAAAAGTTCTAGGCAAAATGCAGTTATGTTGGCCAAAAAAAAAAAAGTCCCTTTTTTCCCAAAATAACTTATTTCAGGGAACTGGTATAGATTTCAGGTTCAGGCAAAAGCAGTCTCTTGCCAGTATAAACTGCACTTACACCAGAAGGGTTTACCTACACAGCACTAGTGATAAGCCTTTTCTAGTGTGGCTAGGTGTGAGTGAGACAAGGGTGAAGCTTCTGGCTTCAGCTACTTGAGCTACGTGAACACAATTTCTGAGAGGAAATTTGAGAGAGGAAATGTGGTTTGTTTGTTTTTTCCACACTCTAAAGGTTGAAACTATTTTGCTCCAGATCAGAAGGAAATAAAAAAAAAATCACCTTTGTGTTGAGACTGCCCACGGAAAATACCACCCCAGTAGAAATGTTTGTCAAGTTATCACAGCTGGAAAGGGGGGTGAGACTGGCAGTGGGGTAACCCCTAATGCCAGAGTAACATGTTTTGGGTGGGGGAGTTTCAGCAAAGTGCTACTTGGCAGAGAATGTTTCAGTCAAGCATCTTTTCCTAAGTAAAGCCCCTGGCTTACCCTGCATCTTGGTCAGCTCTGTCCTGCCTTACTCTTAAGTATCTACAGTCGGCACAATGTAGAACTGGAGTCTGGTAATAGCAAAAGTTACACTTTACAATGTAAACAAAGCCCCTGCTTGAGTCAACAATATTTGAACGTACACCTGCCTGATTAAGGTTTTGTCACTTTTTGCTCTGCCTCTTTGTCTCTGCTTTGGTTTCTCTAGTTTGACTGCAATGGCAGGTGGAACAGAAACAGGTGATTATTGTTAATTCTACATCTTGTCTTCATTAATACTACCGTGCTAAGGGGAAATGGTAACATTTAAAGTCATCATTCTTACAAAGTGAACACTTGAGTAATGCAGCTTGCCACCTGTGCATTTTAATGAAGAGCCCTCAGACCATCTAGTGTCAAGTGGCCACCTCACATACAGAACATCAATCCGCTAATTAACTCTACCATACATTAGGGAAGTGATACTCCGCCTGAAGCTTGTGAGCCGCAAGTGGCTCTGTGCAGCACGTGATATTAAAGCACTGTGTGATTTAATTATCAACCAATCAGGATGCTTTTACTATGTTACTAACCAATTGTAGTTGATAAAATAAGACATTTTGCTGTGAGAGTATACAGCAAAATGACTATTATTAGTCATATGGTTTACATATGAATATATGGTACTATAGTAAATGAAACAATTCACAGTACTATGGCTCTTTTGGGTAATGTTGATCCTGAACCACCGGGGTCCAAGTATCACTGTATTAAGGAGTTGTAAGGGAAAGGATCCTTGGATATCAAGGCTGTTACAGGGCTGTCCTAAAAAATCACCTGAAATGATTATTTCACTGCTTGCTCCTGAACTAAGAGGACTAATATGTACTCCAGCATGGAAGGCAGCTGGAAAACTAAAGTGCTTCAAAGGTGTATTTCCAGTAATGGGAAGCTGGCTTATGGTGCCTTGACATTGCAGAAGCCTTTGCAGACACCCACTGTGCCTCAGGGCTGCAGAATGTCCCTTAGTGATGTTGAATAACAAGGAGGTGAAAGAGTGGGCTGTGGTACTGAATGGACACAGACAGGTTTCCTGCTGTTCTTCACAGTTAAACTCTGCTGTTTGGAGAATGCGCTTAGAATCATAGAATCTCAGGGTTGGAAGGGACCTCAGGAGGTCATCTAGCCCCACCCCCTGCTCAAAGCAGGACCAATCCACAGATTTTTACCCTAGTTCCCCAAATGGCTCCCTCAAGGATTGAATTCACAACCCTGGGTTTAGCAGGCCAGTGCTCAAACCACTGAGCTATCCCTTGTATAGGCTTGGATGTTTAGCATCCTTAGGGGATATTCATGCAGTTTCCACAGACACAGCCTTACAATGGTTCTGCGAGTTCCACCTGTAGAAGGCACTGTCTCATCAGTGTGAATCCACAGAGGCAACTCCCAAAGAACATTTTTCTATGTGAGCTGCTTTCAAAGTAAGAGCTACTACACAGGTGTGGGAGATAGAGATATGTGTACAATTCATTTTATAGGCATGCTGCTCAATTCTACCTCTGTGGATGGTGCAGAAGCTAAGGGCATGGCTGCACTTGCAGATGTAGAGCACTGTGAGTTAAACCAGCCCTTGGAGACCGCAGTAGGGAAAACACTGCAGTGCGTTCACACTGTCAGATTCAAGCGCACTAACGTGGCCACATTAGCAGCTATTTCAAGGTCACAGAGAGCAGTGCATTGTGGTACTATCCCAGCATGCAAGTGGCTGCAACATGTTTTTCAAATAGCGGGGTGGGGTGGAGTGTGACAGGGAGTGTGTTGTGTGTATGTGGGGGGAGCAAGAGTGTGTTTATGGGGGGGCTGATAACATATCAGCATGCTGTCTTGTAAGTTCAGACAGCAACAGACCCTCCTCTCCCCTGCCCCCCTCTCTCTCTCTCGCACAGTCACAGCAAGCAGTGGTTGCTTTGTCCCAGAGCAGATAAGCATGCCGGCTGTCAGAAATGGAGCTTTGAAAGGGGAGTTCAAAACAATGACAAGAGTGACCACTTGACTTAAGGGGATTATGGGAAGTTTCCAGAGGCTGATCAAAGCACAGTAATGCAACACCTCATTCACACTAACGCTGTGGCGTTTCAGCCGGGGCGCAGCAAATGTTATGCTTCTCGTGGAGGCGGATTACCAGGAGTGCTCCAGCTGCAGAGTCCAGGCGCTCTAAGTGCCTTGCCAGCGTGGATGGGTCATGAGTTAGGGCGTCTGGAGCCAGAAGCTCTAACTCACAAGTGTAGCCAAGCCCTAAGTATGGCAGTATTGGTACAACTGGTCAAAAGTCATATGGAGAGCAGCAGCAGAACTGATTCAATTAAAGGGTAACTGCAGCAAAAACTATTGTTGGCCTACAGACTCCTCGCTTCAACACTACCCTGAACACAGCAGTGCATTGTGGTTGAAGCATATATTACCAACTTTGGCCTGTTATATCCAGAACAGGGGATTCATAGAGCAGGAGAGAAAGCAGGGCACAAAGGGGCTAAACCGCAATGGCATGTTTTAAAATAAAATTGAGATTATTCAATACAGTAGAACCTCAGATTAAGAAATGACCAGGCAACCACACACTTCATTTGGAACCAGAAGTACACAATCAGGCAGCAGCAGAGGCCAAAAAAAGTCAATACAGTACCATGTTAAACATAAACTACTAAAAAAAATAAAAGGAACGTTTAAAAAAAACCTCACTTGACAAGATTTGGAAACTTTCTGTGCTTGTTTCGCTTAAATTAATATGGATAAAAGCAGGGGCGGCTCTAGGCACCAGCGGGCCAAGCGCCCGCTTGGGGCGGCATCCTGGGGAGGGCGTCATTTGGCTCCGGTTGAGCTCCCGCCGGCATGCCTGCGGCAGGTCCACCGGAGCCCGGGACGAGCGGACCTGCTGCAGTCATGCCTGCGGCGGGTCCCGTCTTCCCGCGGCTCCGGTTGAGCTCCCGCAGGCATGACTGCGGCAGGTCCGCTCGTCCCGGGCTCCGGTGGACCTACCGCAGGCATGCCGGCGGGAGCTCCACCGGAGCCAAATGCCGCCCTCCCCAGGATGCCGGAGCCGCGGGAAGAGGGGACCCGCCGCGGGACTGGGGAAGGGCGGCGCAGCGCTCCGCGCTGCTTGGGGCAGCGTGATTTGTAGAGCCGCCCCTGGATAAAAGCAGCATTTTTCTTCTGTATAGTAAAGTTTCAAAGGTCTGTTAAGTCAATGTTCAGGTGTAAACTTTTGGAAGAACCACCATAATGTTTTGTTCAGAGTTACAAACATTTCAGAGTTACAAACAACCTCTGTTCCTGAGGTGTTCGTAACTCTGAGGTTCTACTGTATCCTGGTTAGCAAATGTTAGTTTATTCATCTTCATATGGTTCAGTCTACTATAGCCAAATATACAATGTACTGTGCATGGACATCTTTGAAGCTGACAAGATATACATAATTTTACCTCCAATTCGCCTCATAAGAAAATTAGATGATGGATTTTATTGTATAGCAATAATACATTGCACTCCTGTAGTGCTCTCCTAAGAATCTCAGCGTGCTTTGCAAACATTAGTAAATTAATCCTCACAACACTTCTCCTATAGCCAAGGAGCATCAGTGCTGGTCACTGGAAGATAAAATACTAGACTCCTATTGGTCTAATCTGTTATGGCAATTGCTAAATAAATGTTATGGTTTTAACTGCTCGGTCTATGGCTTTGACCTTTTTTTATTTGTAATCTATTTCTATAGTCTCTGTTACAATCCTTGCAATCCCTTGTTGCCTTTCTTTTGCATCTGTGAAAGGAGTATTTTGGTTATTATTGCCCAAAACTGCTCAAGATTTTGTATCTTTGGGGGAGGGAAAACCCATGAAACTTTAGTCTGTTTATTTAATATCTTAGCATTTGTAAACCCTGATTAATCAGTGGCAGTTCACACCTCTAGTGTAACTATTTTTATACAATGGCCTGGGAAGTTTTTTTAGGAAAGTGTTTTGGAAGGGGAAACTATATTGTGCCACAGCTGATTTCCCCACAAGTACAGCACTTCGCAATCAGTCATACCTGGAATAATGGGATACATTTCATTTGTATAATAAGATGTTTTTTACTGTTTTACCAAAAATTATTTTATGCCATAAGGGTAGTAGCATAATTCACAGTACTGCACCAATTATACTCACTTCCACCTTTTTTCCAGAGAGTCATTTCCTCTTAGGGAAGAGTCCTTGTAACCGGATAAAAGAAAAAACCTGAATTTGGCAGCATGAAGCTACATTTTAAAACTTTAAAATGTTGCTCTGGCAATGTCGCAGAAGTCACAATTCATGTACTTTTTGGGTTGATCACACTGATTCAATTCAAACCATAGTAAAAGCATGTTCGCAAATCCTGAAAGGAATGGGCCATTTTATAGCACTATGTAGAGGCAGCACAGAGTCAAGTCTGAACCGCATATTACTGAACTGGTGACTAAACCAAGACACCTAATAGAAGAGTCAATGGAAAAATGCATCACAAAATGGATTTAGCACATTTATTGGACAAGTGTAGTTCAGATTATGAATACTGACCAGCCTACAAGGGACTGCACAGAGGTATATTTTGCAAAAACAGTGAAGTCTTACAGTTAGATTGTGCCTTTGCACTGTCTAAAGCAGAGGTCTCCAAACTGGGGGGCACAACCCCCTGGGGGGGTGCAGAGGAATGTTCAAGGGAGAACGCAGTGTGGCCCCAGCCTCCGCCCCAGATCCAGGGGGTAGTGGCATGTGGACAGGAGTAAGATGGGTGCGAGGTAAAAAGTTTGAGGACCACTGGTCTAAAGCATATGGCAGTGCATAGGTGCCCCACTCTAAGGAAGGAATTGTGCCTCAGTACACTGGCAGTGGTATGTAGGGTACACGTAGCTACATGCCACAGTAACATGCAGGCAGCATCCGCACTGCAGTGTACAGGTATGCATGGCAGTCCCTACTGATGGAGCCTTTCCCCGCGGCTGGAGCCTCTCACTGTGGTGGAGAAAGGCTCTGACAGTGGGACCCTACACTGCTAAAAATCACTGTGTAGCTGTGGGAGGCACTGCTAGGGTGAAGAGAGAGCTGTGTAGGTTCAGACATCTGTACGCTACAACCTCACTATCTACATTGCTATTTCTACCTGTGATAGGGAGGCATGCAGCATATGTACACAATGCGCTGCCATTAAGTGTAGTCATAGCCTCAGAGAGGCTCAATTTCCTCCCGACTCCTACTCTGGTAGTAATGTGCTAGTCAGCCATACAAGTAGTAAGCTATCCCTCAAAGCCAGCTCAGTTCTGCTGGCTGACATGTTGAGGGCAGAACCAAGGCCCCATCCACTCCACAACCCTCTGTGTGGGGGAGGGAATAGTGGGTGCACAGTCCTCAGTCCGCTGTCTACACCCACACTATACATGAAGTATAGTGCTCAAAAGTATTTTTGCTCAAAAAAAAATCCATAGACTTTCCCCATTTCCAAGAACAGACTGATCAACAGCACTGCTATAGTATGTCTCATTACTAAGGGCTAGATTGTGGCTCAGGCTCTCTGGATTGGTGCACAGTTAGTGAGGGTCCACTATGGGTATGGTGGAAGAGGCATTTCCACTCTTAGGGCCCAACTGAGCTACCCTCACAGTGAGAGGTACCTCACTTCCTGTGTGGTCCCAGTGATTTTAGTGGGACTGCTCCTAGAACAAGGTCCCACTCAATGAGAGTAAGAGTGGCAGAATCAGCCTCCTTTTTAGGGGCTTATTTTCAAGCCCTTTGGGTTAAAATGGCCCATGCTTGTCCTCAGTATGACGGAGGGCAGTTGATTTGGAAATCTTGCTGATTTGTCCCCCCCCCCATTTATCAGAGGCCTACGGGCACTCAGATAACTGAGAATTGGGGTATTTCCATCTGGAATCTAATCCACGTTTAACGCTCAGTGAGGGCAAGTGCTTCCGCCATCTTAGAACAATGCTTAGGGCCTCAGTCCTGCAGGCAGGACTGCACAGGTGGATCTATGGGCCCACAGTGAGCCAGGGGAGTCAATGGGGCTTAGCCCAGGCCTTTAGTTCTGAACCTTTGAAGTCCTAAGTACTTGAAAATGGCAGAGTGACTTTCCACTAACGTCGTATGTGGTTACTCCTACAGCTCCAAAACAGCGCATGGGGTATTTACAGACATTAGTCTGGAGCAAAACAAGTATTTAATAGAACACCAAAATGTCATCCTAACAGAACTGGGAAGTTTTGTCATTTAAAACTTAACACAGATTCTGAATGTCAGCCCTAAGGCCCCCTTAGAGCTGGAATTGGGGCTTTTACACCACAGGCCACAGCAAAGCCACACAAGCCCAGAAGAAGCACCAGGGAGACTGGGTGGAGTCACAAGGCATTTAGGCACCATACTGAAATCAGTGGGAGTTAGGTACCTAAGCACCATTGTGTAGGCCACCCACTGAGCCTCAGAGACACTTTCTGGTGGCTGCTCATGTTCATGCACAGTGAGCACTTTGTGCCAGCCTCCCCCTGTACTCCATGAGCTGGCAGAGGAGAGAGGGGTAATGGGCAGGCCTTTTTCCTGTCTCCTTTTCAGATAACTGTTCCCCAGAGACAGCAGGAAGGAGCAGTCCCTGCCTTCCCTACACTGCTTTTGTGCATGGTCCTTTTATAGCCTTGCAAAGAGGGATGCTTCTTGTTCCCAACTGCAGCTGAACAAGGGCAGCACATAATTTGGGCCTGAGTGTCTTTCGGTAGCTCAAGTATGTCCACTACAGATCTTCGGTTGGGCAACATCAAAAACAGAACACACCACACAATACTTGGCATCAGCATTCAGGAATTTGTACCCACTTCCTGACAGATTTCCTGAAGGTTCATTAGCAGTGATTAACGGGCTGTGACCATTAACCCCTGCATTCCTGAGAGATGAGTGTCTTAACATAAGGTCTACTGTATACACGGGTTCTTTTCTTCTTGAAACCTCTTACAAGTTATTCACCAATTCTAACAAGATCAAAGACCAGCCTAATAGAGACCTGAATTCCTCTGGAGAGTTATCAGGTTTGTGGTGGATGTTGGGAAGTAATGTAAAAGACATATACATACACAACAATCACAACCTCAGGCATTTTTCTTTTATACATAAATCTAAAAGGCACATTCAAAGAATCTAAGAGGTTTGAGGTCTAATAATACAGTACTTACATCGCACTTTACATTTTCAAAGCCCTTAAACGTCAGCTGCCTGGGAAGTAGGTAACTTATTGTCCCCATTTCACAGGATGGGAAACGGACACAGAAATTAAGGAAGTCTCCACTAATTTTGAGTATGCACCTCAAGATACCTATGCCCTGATTTTCAAAGATATTGAGAATCCACAGCTTCCAGTGACTTCAACAGCGGGTTGTGGGTTCTCAGCACTTCTGAAAATCAGGCCCAAGTTGGGAAACCAAAAACTGAGCTGCACAAAATGACTGCACATTTTTGAAAATTTAGGCTTAAGTGAGTTGTGCAAGGCTCCAGTAGGATTTCAGTCAGAATTGGATCTGAAGAATTCCTGCCTCGCCTCTTAGTTTGCAAGAAAAGCAACCCAAAGCATTTGTGTGGTGGTGACACTGTCTCAGCCCAAACTAATAAAACCAGCAAACGTTCATCAACTACAAAGAAAAGCTCCATTCTATTATGTAGTAATATTCTGAAATGTCATTCAACTCAGGGAAAAAGAGGCCAAAGAGAAATGGGTAGACACTTGACAAGTAATTTAATCTGTGTTTTACAACAGCTCCTGAAAGCTAAGGAGGTGTCGACCTGCAAGGAGTCCTCTATTTTCTGACACTCCAAAACAGTCCCCAGAGTGTTAATGCTCATACAAACTCCCTTCAGCAAAAAATAGCATTAATGTGAGGTGATAAATGTCTTTGTTACTCAGTGCTGTGAATATGCGGAACCACTGAGTCTTAACTCAGTTCTCCGGACACAGATTTAGCCTGCTGAGTCTATGAAATTCTCCTTTCAGCTCAAACAATTTACCACTAATTTGGTTCCAATCCTGGTACACTGGGTATAGGATATTTTGGTGGAGAACATTTCACTTTAGGATATGTCATTGGGTAGGTTTTTAGTTTAACCTACAATTAGCCTTTCCTTTGGTATCTGCCACTTCCGCAAGCTGTGATCTGTACCCTCACTTTCACTTAATCTGGAAGTTCATATACCTAACAGTGAAAAACAAAAACAGAGGGGAAAAAACTTCTTCCGGGTTGAGGTGGACGTACAAAGAAGGTCCAAACACAGTGCAGACTTCAGCCCCACAGGAGTATCCTTCAGCAGAGATCTTGGGAAGAGCAGCACATACAATAAGATTTGAATTATGTACAAAAAGGGCTTGGGATGGTAGCTAGGCATCAGTGACAATGATCATGAAGATGGCCCTGACATGCTAAATTTAAGAACGTTCAGATATTTTGGTTCAAAGTACTATAGGCAAAGAGACTAGTTGTGGCTCTAGATCCCAACTTCACCCAAGTTTGAGGGTATATAGAGCTAGAGTTTTAGTTCAGGCCTGGCTCTAATTATAGCATCTTCTATGCAGAAGGTCCTCCTAGCACTTCACAAGCTTTATTCTTAAAGCTCTATATAGCGGTTCTCAACCAGGGGCCGAGACCCCTACGGGGCCGCCAGCAGGTTTCAGGGCAGCTGCCAAGCAGGGCCAGCATTAGACTTGCTGGGGCCCAGGGCAGAAAGTGGAAACACCAACGCATGGGGCTGACGCCTGGGACCCTGAGCCCCACCACCCAGGAATGAAGCCAAAGCCTAAGCAATGGAGCTTCATGGAGGGGCCCTGTGGAAATTGCCCTGCTTGCTACCCCTTGCTGCCCTGGCTTTTATATGCAGAAAACTAGTTATTGTGGCAGAGGTGGGCTGTGGTGTTTTTATAACATGTTGGGTGGGGGGAAGGGAAAAGAAAGAAAAGGTTGAGAACCCCTGCTCTGTAAGACACAACCAGACTTTCACCTCTACCAACAACTTTACTCATCTCACTGCAAGAAGTATTTCATCTTCAGCACTTATGCCATACACTGTAATTTTTTTCCTAATCATGCTCACTCCTACTTAATTAATTTGTAATTCCCATTTCACAAAATACTTCAAAACAAATGGAGCCAGACTCCAGCCTCTCACCAGGATGTTCTGCACCATTCTGGCAGCACAAAACCACTGGAAACTCTGTAGACCCAGCTATTTGGGGATTCCCCTTGCATAAGGCGAATTCACCAAGCAGGAGAGAGCCAGTGCTGCTACTCTATATGCCACTTCTTCTAGTGACCCTCCTCTGCCGGCTGCTTTAAATTGTGCCGAATTAGCCTTGGGTTGGCTTCAGGATCTGGGATCATAGAATCATAGAATATCAGGGTTGGAAGGGGCCGCAGGAGGTCATCTAGTCCAACCCCCTGCTCAAAGCAGGACCAATCCCCAACTAAATCAAGGTGGTTCCCTCTCTAGTCTTGTGCTAAGTGCAGCTTGGCCAAACCAGAGGATCTGATCTGTGCCCTGAATGCACACAAAGCACCATATATTTACTGCATGGTTCTGGAGTTCAGGTTGTAGGTTTGCTTGCAAGTTTGAGTTTAGGGAGGGAACCTAGGAGAAGGTGTGATTAAAGTGATGAGGTTGGGTCATTGTTTGAAAATCAGAAAATATTGACTTAGGCTGTCTATTTCCTGGATTTTGTTCATTTGCGGTGACATGAAATGCTGTTCAGGATCTTTAAGTTAATGTAGGAGTTTTGGGGTGTGGGGATAAATATAAAAAAAATAGTTCACTTCTACAACCAACTATTTAACAGAACAAAGCAAAGTAGCACAATGGTTTGGGACAGGAAGTGATCTTGTCTATCTTATTTAAAGAAAAGAATCACATTTTAAATGGATGAAAGTCTGGGTCATTTCCGTGGAACTGGGTCCTTCTGTATAGTGATGTTAATACTAATGTTATAACATCAGAACAACAGACAGAAATGCAACACAGTGTGCAGAGAATGGAGCCTATGCCTGCATTTGCAATGAAGTTCTTGTTTAACAAGCTGTTTTTGTGCTTTTTGGTTTCTTTCTTGCCTATCTTTTAGAATAAAAATAGGTTTGTATGGGGGTGAGGAGGAATAATTGAGGTAGGAAGATTGCATGCTTGTAAAATTTCAGTAGCCACATTCGTTTTTTCTCTCTGAAACTGAAAATGCAAAATGCCTCATGGTGACACTACAGTCTGCCAAGAGCTCACCCGATGATACACACAACTGCCGTGTGGCCTGGAATTGATCAAAAGAGCATTTTTTGCAGTAAAACTCCATATGCGTGAATGCCTCTTCTAAAACCACAGTATCTAGTGCCTTTGTTAGATGGCCACGGCTCCCTGCTATCTCTGGAAGATATAGTCTGGAAAAACTTTGGTAGTTTTTGCCTTTGAGTTCTTTGTGGGGGTGTCTCCTCATCGGCTCTCTTTTCATTTTTTTTCCTGCCAAGCTGGTTTAATCATCCTAATGAACATTCTTGTTGAATCTTCTCTCTGCTTAATTCAGCAACATCTGATCCATAGAACATAACTGCTCTTGTACTATATAATATTATTCTTCTGTATCAATCAGTTTTCCAGTTCTCAAGCTGTGGGCTGTCACCAGCACTCATAAAGCTACAGAGGTTTCCATTCCCCCATTTATGGTCTTCCGTTGAAGGAGATCTGGTCAGTCACTTCCAACCAGATCTTCTGCAGATGCCAGGAGTACACCATATACAAGTCACTTGATCCCATAGTAGCTTCTTGGAAGCTCAGTGGGAATGGGCACAAGAGGTTCCAGGGCAGATCTGGAGAGGATCAGCTAAGTGTGAAGTCACAGTACAAAAAAGGTTAAGAGTCCCTGCTGCAGAATTCATGCTTTGGCAGGGCTTCCTTACCATAGTGCCTTGATCTGTCAGTCTTAGGAAAGTTGCTATATTTGTGCTCAGGTTACTTTACCCCACATCATTGTTACTGCACATGGAGATCTGGTAAATTAAAATTGTATTTAAGCAAATCCAACCATGTGTCAGCTGGGCTTGAATGACTGAGATAGTGATTGAGGGCAACAAGTACGAAGGTACTTCCCCTGATCAGAGAGATGCTTGCAGGATACAACTGCCTACACAATGGGCTACTCCATCCAAGGGCAGGGTGTCTAACTAACTGGGTAAGAAAGTCACAGGCTTCGTAGACTTTTTCCATCTTTTCCTTCTACTTCTGTCCAACTCTTTATTTTTAAAGTATAAATAATCTGCCCCCTAAACATTTGGACAGCTGGCAAATATCATGGCTACAAGCTGGAATCTGCTTTTCCACATCCCAGTTGCGCTAGGACTGCTGATTTTTTTTTTATTCTGAACAAATCCCTGAGGAATGTGACCAAATCATGATGTGCAGCCACAAACTGGCCCTAAATCTAAATATCCATTCTCACAGGTTACTGCCATTATTCACCCAGACTGCTTATGTTTTTAGAGTCCTTTCATTTGCCAAAACCCAAACGAGGCTGTAAAATACCTTCTGTCCAGGCTGATGGCTTAACCCTTTCACTCTTGACAAGAAAAAAAACCTAACTCCTGACCTTTTCCTTGTTTTTTAACTGAGAGTTTGCAAAAGCAACAATCCTGATTTCCACATCATTCTCATTTCTCTGTTCTTGTTATTTTAAAACACGTATGAGGCAATATCATAAATCAAATTCAAAGCTTGCTTGGTTTCTGTGGTGACCAGAACTAGCTACCAGTGGAAAATGTGTTTGGTAGGAGGTGGAAGGGAAATTAGATCTCAGTTCAGTTTCAACATTATTGCAACGGCAATCTCAGCAAAGAGGTGAGAGACCCTGGAGCCTGACCTACCCTCTCCTTGCTGGGGCAAGGCTGAGGTATTCAGAAGCAAGGGGATACTCCTCGCCCCAGAGTATGCTGTACCTGGTTCTGTACAGAGAAGACTCCAGTCTCCCAGGAAGTCAAGCCAGCACTTTTAACCAAATTCAATTCACTTTAAAGGAGGAGGAAAGGAGTCTCTTGACATTTCTAGGATAACTACAATATAAAATCCAAAACTCATAGCACATTAGCTTGGCCAAGGATACTTTGCAGCATGACACAGTGGCTCACATTTTTAACTTCCGCCTTTCCTGCTGCTCAGGTCAGAAGAAGGCATTGGGAAGGTGAAGTTCGTGGTTCACAAAGAGTTCCACCTTCTAGTGGCTATTCTTAGCAGCAGGAGCTTACACCGGCTGATGTGGCTGCACACTGCTTTGGCCAGTCTTCCTTCCTCCCAACTCTGTGCAGTAGCACACCACAGAGTGCACTGCTCCATATTGCTATTGATGCTGTGCTGTGTGCCTATCCTGGGGGTGCTGTACCTTCTGCTGACACAGTGTGAGAGAGCTACCCAGGGTGGATTCTCCCCAAGGGAGAATCCTCTTAGGGCAGGCATTGTGTGGACGGCCATTAGCATTGAGGGTGTACTGGGGAAAGGAGTATGTCAAGGATGTATCCATGCCACTGTGGCCATTTTGGCTTGTACTGCAAGTCATATGCAGCCTTGGGGAGGCCATAATTTAGAGCAGATCCCAGGGCTATATAAATTATGCTGGCCTATTTCAGCCTTTCGAGCAGCCTAGAATTGGGAGGGCACAAAGACACCTTTGCCCTCACCTTTCCCTGGGCTGTACCCTCTGCAGTGCACCTTCTGGAGGCCCAGCACGGAATCTCAGCTCAGCCCCTGATTTTATAAGCCGTGTCTAGACTTGAGGATTTTGATGTTACACCTCCCTGCCGTTGTGGGGACACACCTCATGTTCACACACAAAAACGCTTGGAGAGGTGCACAGGTGCTGCCAGCACTGCTACAATTCCATTTGCTCGAAACAAGGCTCACTACCATTGTAACTAGACTAGGGAACTCCGGGAGAGAGAGTAATAGTACTGCAGCTGGTGTTCCCAGCACAGTCCCTATAAAGCCCCCGCAGCCCCTTCTGTGAGCACTCTCTGTGCACTGCATAGCAATTCCTATACTATCACCTGCTTTCTTGTTTTGAACTGCTCCAATTGCTGTAATTTAATGCACATAAGTTCTTTTGTTTTGGAAGGCACAATGCAAATGGATCCATCTTCCCAATCCGGTCTGGCCCTCACAACCATGAAGGGGTCGTCTCTCATATACACACTGTATTTTTTTATTTCTAAAAATGCATTGGGTCATATAATGAAAAATACGTACAGTTCACATTTTAAATATAATTTGGTGCAGCACCTCGCCACCTGTGGATTACTATTCCCGCCACACCCTGCTTTGGGGATCTGTGGGATAGGTGCCCACAGTACACTGGTACTGCAATGGTTGGAGAGAATGCTGTGTATAGACACAGCACAGTTGGGCACCTGGAACAGGAAGGCTGGTGTGGATGCACTGCTCTGTTGGCCCATTACAATAGTTCATTTGAACCATTGTAAGTTGCAATAGTGCCATTCTCTAACATGGACAAGACTATATGAGGTACATCTCATGATAGCCTGAACAATGTGATGGTGAAATCTTTGCACCATTCCTCATACAACCCTATTTGCCTTTGAGCAGAAGCACAGTCCAATACATGGGGCTCTAGCCTGGGACTTGAAAGGCTTAGGTTCAAATTCCTGCTCTGTCATAGACTTTCTGGGCAACCTGGGGCAAGTCACAATCTCTCTGTGCCTTAATTCCCCATCTGTAAAATAGGGATAATGGTACTGCCCTTCCTACCTACCTCACAGGGAGGTTTTGAGAACAGATGTTTTACAAATCATGAAGTGCTCAGTTATTACAGTGATGGAGGCCAAGAAAATACCTAAAATAAAGCCATGAGACGATCAGAAAAGAAACAGGAAGGAGAACATACTCCAGTACTTGGAACTTCTGGGCAAGATAGCCAGTTAATTCCCTGCACACTAACATATCTGAAACAGAAAGTGATGTTTTAGCTATGGGGCATTAGAGGGGAGAGAAGTCTCAATATTGGTTTTAACACTGTTTTCCATTCTACATCTTTATTAAGCACCCTGTGAATTTAGTGCCGTGGATTGCAAATGCAGGCACTGCTTAGAGCCCACTCTCTCTCATCTGTATCTGTTAAATTATGCATTTCCATCTGGAAGGAGACTATACAGGGCTGTAGGCTCTCTTCCACTTCTTCAAGTAAGGAATGGAGAGGGATTTAATTAGGTGGTTGAGAATAAGACTAGAGCAAGGCCTGGGTGGTTTTCACCTGGAAAACAAAGCTGCAAGTTGTATTGTACAAGCCTGCTTCTGTTTGGTCATTCTGTTTACTTTGTTCATGTGCATTGATTAAAATCTGGTTATCAGTCAGATAAAAAACTCTCCTTATAGGACAGTACATCTCGCAACTGGTACCAGGGACTGAGATCCAGTACTCCTGGCTTTATTTCTGAGGTGCTACATACACTGTCTCTGTGACTTTGGCCAAAGCCTATTTGGCCCGATTTTCAAAGATTATCAGCACCTTCGAAAGGCTGGTCACATTACATGTTGTGCCTCATTTTTCCTCTCTGTAAAAAGGGGATAATAAATCTTTCCAATCTGAGAGACTTAAGTACTTCACAAAGTTCTTGGAAATTCCTAGTACTCAGAAAAGTACAGGATATTATCATTCCTCCCTCTCCTGCTCCTCTGGCTCCTGATCCAGAGGGATGCAGTGTATTCCTAACTTGTGTTGAATTCAATCTCTCAAGTTCTTAATGATCATCTACATATGCTGATGTGTATTTAAAGGGTCTGAATCAGGAGCAGAAGCTATGATGAGCAAATAGATTTCCATTTACACTTAACTGTGAGTCAAGTCACATGCAGTGATTTCAGTCATGTGCCCTTTCACAGTTAAGCTGAACTTCAGAAAATAACGGGTGCATCTTTAAATAGATTTACAATGCAGATTGTTGATTGGAGTGTCTTGCAGATTCATTTATTCCTTATGGTTTCTCTGTTCCAAAAGTCAATGGGTTCCATATTAGTAAGAGGGGAAAGGCAGAAGACTAAGTAGAAAGTGGGCTATGACTATAAATAAATTTATTCACTAACTTATTTTGGATGCATGTTAAATAAAAGAAGCTATTATAAACCATTAGCTTGTGGGTCATTAATGGGAGCTCTGTACATAATTTTCTCGTGTGTGTGTGTGTGTGTGAATAAGCCCTACTGATGCCCAAGCTGTTTGCCTGATAGTTACCGGACTTTTTAAACAGACCCCCTCTTTTGTGCTCTTTCCCATCTCATGCTACAGCTATGGGTGGGAAAAGGTTAACCACACAACAACATTTTTCTCCTCTTAACAAGTTACAGAAGTTTCCATCAAACACATTGTCTGCCAAATATTTCATTTACTAGCAGCTGCATTTGTATTTTGTTGAGAGGTAGTTGAAACAAAGTCACTATTCTTTGTGCAAACTGCATGTTAAATAATGTACAGCTATGGGAGATTATTAAATAGTGAAGACATCTGATAATATTAGAGCCAACCACAAGTTCCACTTCTGCTGATCCACAGAATTTTGAGTAATTAGTCATTGCATGGAGTGTTGTATTTATATCCCCTTGAGCCACAGCCGTTAGGCCATAAAGTCAGAAGACAAAGAATTGCTGTTATTAAAAGGCTGCTCTCCGGTTTATTTATATGCTACAGCTTTATTTCAGTGTCCACTTCACTTTTCTGGTTTGGGCATTCTCCAGACCAGCAGATAAGTCTAAATCAGAGAATCTGAGTGTAAACAAAGTTGCTATATACAAGACTTCTCAGCTTCTAAGAGGAAAAAGCTCAGAGTCTCCATAAGGCCACAGGAGTAGAAGAATGGTCTTGAAGTCAAGGGACAACTCTAGCAGTAAGGATTCCTAGTTTCTGTTCTCACCTTTGCCATAGACTTCCTGTATTTATTACACATAAATTAATATCTCCATTTTACAGATGGTGAAAATGGAACTCCAGAGATATTATGTGACTCATCCAAGTTTATACAGCAAGTCAGTGGCAGAATCAGGACTCCTTACTCAGTCCTCTGGCATAATCACTAGACCACACTGCCTTCAATAGATAATAAAAGGAAGGTTTAAAAAGATAAAGTGATGGGGAGAGTGGGAGACTTTTTTGTTGCTGTTGCTATACACTAGCAGATGCCAAACACTCCCCAGTGCAGATGAAGTTGTGGCCCACTTGTGCCACACTAACTTTCCAGCTTGGACGACTTTTTATGTTCCTACCACCAGGACTGGCAGCTGCTACAGACAACTGTAATTATGGGTATTGTGGCCTATCTAATAGGGCAGAACCATCTATTTACATCAGTCTTTTTTTTTTAAAATAGAAAAAAAGAGTGCATGATAACTTCAAAGTTCAGGACAAAGTCACACTTAATGTGCTTTCTATTTCTTTAAATGCAGTCTCTTTACCTCATTTCAATTGGGCAAACAAGGGCAAGATTTAATTCATTGTAATCAGAAACCAGAAGAAAAACTAATATGACTGGAACATAAAACGTCTGGTGAAAAATTCACATTGCAACAATGAGCTTTCCCTTTGCATCTTGTTATAAAAAAAAGTAATATTAACATTTATGGCAAGGAAATTCAGAATGATGACAAACAGCATCCATAATCTTTCCTAGATAACAATGGACTCTCAGAGCAAGGGTGACTATACAGGATACATTATATACCTATTGCAAGTAGTAAGCATAACTGAACAGGGAAAAATGGGAATTTTATCCTAGCTTGTAAGTGAATTCCCTGTTTATGAGCATACGTCACCTCAACCTGTGAGCTCCACAGCTCTTATTTCAAAACAGGGTTGAGTTTGGTCAGTACTTGGAAGGGACATGCGAGATCTCTATGGAAAGCCTTGATAGTGCAGGAAGTGGTACCAGAAATTCAGTAGCAGCACTCAAAGGGCACCGCGATGCTAGAGATGCTGTGTTTTGCATGACATAAAACAGACACCTTTGACTTCTTGTGATTATTATGGGCACATTTATGAAAAATGGCTATAAGTTCGCCACTAAATATTGTATGTGCACAAACCCACCCCATTTGTAAGCACACACAGTATTTGGATGTGTAAGTCAGGGACACAGACATCTAACTACCTGATTCTAGGTGCCTGAATGTGGAGTTTTGTGCACAGAAAATTGCAAAGTGCAAATTTAGAAGTCAAATGGAGGTTACTAAAAATGCAGCCCTAAAAGATACTGTGATGCTTTTCACAAAGAGGAAGGGTGGTAGTCCCAGTTCTGGCCATATTCCAGCTTGGATAATTTTATCCTCCTGACCTATATACCTTGGCGGTCTCAATGGAATATAATGAGGTGATGCAAATGGTTCTGTAAATTATACTTTACTGGATGGGCATCACAGAGGAAAAAGGCAGGATTACTGTGGAGGAGATAATAAAAGGAAGGTTTAAAAAGATAAAGTGATGGGGAGAGTGGGAGACTTTTTTGTTGCTGTTGCTATACACTAGCAGATGCCAAACACTCCCCAGTGCAGATGAAGTTGTGGCCCACTTGTGCCACACTAACTTTCCAGCTTGGACGACTTTTTATGTTCCTACCACCAGGACTGGCAGCTGCTATCATTACAACCACGGTCAGTCTAGCTTTCAGAAAACAAGTTATATTGTTGCTCAGCATAATGAAACATTCCATTTACATCACTTCTAGATTTGGCCTGGTACTTATCAGTTCTTGTTCTACACTGTTACATAGTGCTACTGTGTACTGTTGCATCCCACCTCAGATGAGCTGCATTTCAGTAGTTGGCAGTATGAGACATAATGTAGATATACACACACAATACGCATTATGTGTTATCTATTTCTATGTAAAGGTTTGTACAATTTTAGTAACTCTTACGAAGTGTTCTGGTGCCCATCTGAATAAAAATGCTATATAAATGGAAGATCATTATCTTTTAAAGCTATTTCAATATAGTGCTTTGTATTTAATGTCATTTCAAGTAAGGTGAAAAATAGCTTCCTCTAAAAATAGGTAAGGAGAATCCATAGATGTAGTTTTAAATAGACATAATTGATCCTCTGGAGCATTTATGTTATCCCATAAATTAATCTCACTTGAGAACACCTGAACTAAAATCCCTTAGCATGTGTGCTCAAGTAGCCAATATTAAATGGCTTGGCTGTATATATTTTTATTTAATTTTCAAAACACAAAAACTGGATATTACTTTTGGATGGCCACCTAATACTGTGTTCCTGAAATTCAGCTATATACAAAGTTAGCAAGAACAAGTAAACTGAAAAGAAAGCCAATTCATTCCAATAGAGATTTTTTACAGTATGTCACGGTAGCCGGAGAAACAGACATTTGGGTCTTACAACACCCTGTCTTGCAAAACTTCCTTCTAAATCACTCTTGCTGAACTAGATATATTATACTGTCTATGGAGAGATCTGCTAGCAGTCATGGGATGTATCAGACACATTAGTAAAGCCCTCACTGAAGTAATTAGGGACAAAGAAATTCGAGAGAGTTATTTTTTTCTTTATAAAGTGTGGGTGGAAAATGTTGGATTGTCAGGCCTGAAGGCTGATACGCCTATTTATCCACACTGCTGGTATGGCAGTGGTGCAAGCTCTTCTCATTGTTTTGCAGATGGGCTTCAATCCTGACCTAGAGGGACCATTTCTAGGACTGAGAGGAGAATTCAGATTCTATAGTCTGCTTGGTCCTTAGCGTGTCTGATGAGATTTGCTAATGGGGTGGGGAGACCTGTCCATACCACTGGGAGGATTCTGTTAAGTTACACACATGTTTTGTCTGGGTCTACACAAAGATTGGCAAAAATTTTCACCATTGCTACCACTGGTGGTGCTGAACTGATGGCAGTGTTACTGTAGATACAGCTCCAGGCAGCTGCCCACACCTCCAGGTCACAGCAGGCTTAGAGGACCTGGTTTGGTACCAGTATTGCCAATTCTCAAGATTTTATCAGGAATCTTGCAATATTTGGTGTGCTGTTAAAGCCCCATTTGCTGGAATCAAGACAGTCCATTAGAATGTCAGCTTTCATTTCTTTTTTTTTTTTTCCTAGCTGCAGAGTAAAACTTGCAAATATGTGACTTGAGTGCACCCTACTAAAGGCTCAGAAACCAAAAGGCAAATAAAAAGAAACTAACAGGTGCTTTTTTTTAAAAAAAAATCTCATGATTTTAAGCTTATGTCATTATTTTTGAACACTTAAGGTTGGCAGTATTATGGCATTTAAAACACAGGGCCACCAACACTTTGTCTGCATTAGAGGTTCCACAGTTAATATAGTCAAGTCATGATGTTCTCAACTGCCAAGCAAGATAAAAGGCACTTCTCAGCCACAGTATGTGGTTTCAGTATTGCTATATTATCCCAACAGCAGCAAATCACTTTAGATATCAAACATTAGCTGATCTGGCAGTAATTTTGGGCTTCTTTTGAAGAGGGAATTCACACATTTCTTCTTCACTTTTGTGTGCTGTGTTGCGAAAAGACACTGTTACAACAGGATCTGGGGCACAGAAAAGTTAAATGATTTGCCCAAAATCATACAGAAACTCAATGGCACAGTCAGGAATAGAACATCAGTCTCTTAATTCCTGGTCTATGGCTTATTTGCAACACAAAGGTATCTCCAATAAGAATAATGATTTGAGTCATCATAAAAACCTCAGGATATTCCAATCATTAGTGTTGGCTTCAGGTGACTTCTTAGCTAGGGGAAGAGGGAGAAGAATCTGACATATACAATAGAATCTGCTTATAGTTCGTTTGAATATAATGCAACTTAATGGTGAAGCATAAAGTCCCACATTGTATCAATAAATCACAATGCAAATCTAGTCATAATGATCCTCTGCTTCTAGTGAAGTGGATTTTATCCCCAGCTCTGCCACTGGCCTGCTGAATGACCCTGGCTAAGTCACTTCACCGCTCCATGCCTCAGTTTCCCCATCTAAAATGGGGATAATGATATTTACCTCCTTTGTAAAGCACTTTGAAATCTACTGATAAAACCACTATATAAAAACTAGATATTATTATTAATACAGTTCAGATATGTGAGGCACCAGATGGTCAAATATCCAAATGTTTCTATAATGGATTATTGTGGCAGAACATATGTAATAGTATTCTATTACATCCATCAGTTAAACATATAGTTAGTACATACAGTGAGGCAAATTCCGCTCTCAGTAACGTCAATAGATATAGTTTGGATTTATATCAGATGCAACTGAGCACAAAATGTCCTAGTATACACAATGTGGCAATATAATTTTGCTATGAGAACTTTAACTGTTGCTTTTCATTTGTGGTTCAATTAACAGTCCTAATGTTCTGTTAAGGTAGAGCATTCTACATTTCATTTTGAGTAGAAAGGGGGAGAATACCCTAAAAATTATAAAGGATACCTGGTCACTGACCTTTTAATCCTTACCTATCACAAAATGATTGGTCACAACATATTTGTGCCTTTTCACTGTGTTCTATGGAAGTTGAGCACCTGATGCAACTTATGCTGGACTAACTAAGGGACTTGGTGGGAGCAGTTCAGACTTATGTAGGAAGAGACCCTCATGCATTTCTTGAAAGGCAGAATGCCTGGGTCTCTCCTTTCTCCCATTGCACTAACTGCAGGGTCATTTCAGCTCTGGAGATGATTAATTAGATGACTGTGCAAAGGTGACAACTATAGGGCTGCTGACGCTACGGGCTTCATCCGTAATGGAGAGAGCGAGAGAGAAATGTACCAACTCCAGTGACAAAGGAAAATGAAGATATCATCAGTGTATACAATAACTTTAGCATATCTACAGCACAGCCTATAAAACTTGAGTGAACTGGCATTTGATATATAACAGGCTGGAAGCAACGTATCAGTTTCACATAATAAATTAGCCTTTGTGCTAGTGCCCAGGGATTTGGTTGATTACTCACTGCTATGCTTTAGTGCTTAGTCTTTTCCAAGGCAAGACAGTTAAACCACAAAAACATACCGTAGTGTCCACAGCCCTGACCTTCCCAGCAGGAACATGCTTTGGAATAGGATCATCCACTGATATCATCACACAGCCTTCTGCTCCCAGAGTAACAATTACTAGTTTGCAGCCTCTTTCTAATAGCACGAGTCCCACCTTCCCAGCATCTTCAGGGCTGCCCACTGGGGTGCCTGTTAAAATTTCTGCCTGGAAAATAATCCAAACAAATCAAAATCAGAACCAGAAAGCACTAATTTATCAGAAAATGGTTGAACTTTAAAATAACATTTAATTCTTTTTAATTTAGCTAGGTGAACCAAATATTTTATCTTTCCTAATAATATTCAGAGTTGTGTTTTCTGAGGGATTTTTTTCAAACTGACTGGGTGGAATTACTGAACCTGCGGTGAATTTGTCCTATTATGTGTATATCTGTGGCTTATGACAATGGTATGTGCATTTCAGTGTAATCACGCATGTCATACAGACACAGAAACACACAGGTTTGGATGAAAACTCTTTGGTGTAGAGTTGATATAAAATTGAACTATAAATAAAACACATGCATGTGCACACATACACAATCAAACAAGTAATGTTTTTATTGCAGGACCATCTTGAAATCATTTCCCCCACTCCCATGCAATGCACTGAAACACTCTCAAGCTTTGATTCATATTGGTGTGTGTCTTCTACAATTGAATATGCCTTCATGCACGCTGTATTACATTATCCTCCTTCAAATCCCTCCATAACTCACTTCCGTTGTAATACCCAGCTGACCATGGCTAGGCAAGTGGTGATCTGTGGCTACTGCTTTCCATAAGTAACTTGTTCGTTAACTCCTGCTCATCACTGTTAACTCCTTCCCCCATATGTTGGTTTCATCCATCTGTTGCATCGTCTCATAAATCAAGACCATTTACTTTTTGAGGCAGGGATTGTGTTTGTAAGTCAGGGCTACCCAGCCCTTAGCATAATGGGCTCTGATCCCTGATCAAGGCTATGAGTCATTACCAAAAATACAGTAATAACAGACTTTGAAAACTTTCTATGAATAAAATTAGGATTAATACTAAGGCTGTGGAAGTAGGTCTGAGTGCAATCCCGCTCCCACTGAAGTCAATGGAACACTTCAGCCCTGTCTCTCAGTGTCTGTCACTGTTGTTCCCTGGTTCTCTGTCTGCCCCAGAACTCCTGAGCAGGGTAGCCTGCCACTCAAGACCTCCCCCTCTGGCCTTAATAGGCCTATATACCCTGATATGCTGCCCCAGAGAGTTTACAATATAGTTAATGAGATTCTTAATGGGGTTTATTTTGTACATATGCTTAGGATCAAATTGTGCAGCCCTTACTCAGTGATTTCAACGGGGGGTTGGCCTTATGATAGCTAGCAGGATTTGATTCTGTAGACGTTTTCAGATAAGCGCATTTTATAAGTGGGGGTGGCAAGGTGTGGTAACACATTTTCACAATTCAAAGTGTTTTCTGGCCACAGTTAGAAGCTATCCAGTGGGACAAGAATGTAATAGGTTTTAGATTGAGGAAAAGGTTACATATCTAGCATGGGTTCTGTTTGGTGGATTAATGTCAACACACTGCTCAGAGCCCTCCAGAAATGGAGAATATTTAAGTAAATTAAACCCATACAATTTTTTAAAGCTAAAATTCAAATTATCTGCAAATAAGCTAATTAAAAACCAGCATAAAATGTCACATAGTACTTCACAAAACTTGGCAACTATGCCTCTTCTGTGACACTTGCAAGAAACTAGCCAGCCAATAATAGCTGAGTAGAGGGGGAAGTTAGGGATAGTGGATTATTTTTTATTAAAGTATATTTATTTTACTGTATAGCCCTTTGTATAGTACTTGTGTCGATTGTAAGATCTTTGGAACAGGGACTATGTTTTCCTTTGTGTGCACAGTGCTTTGCACATTGTAGGTGCCACTGCAATAAAAATAAACACAATCATAACAACTACTGTACCAATACAACTGTGCCACTGTAAGCTTGTAAGTGCAGACATGGCCTAAGTGACTTTGGAATTTGCTCCACCACAAAGGCCAGATTTGTTAACTTTCCAGGCATGCTATTTTTTCAGGCCTTTGGGAAAGGAGTGGGTTTGATTTAGGTAGGGAGACAGAAAGCTTGATTTGGGTTTAATTGGGCTGATTTTTATTCATTTTTGCTGTTGTTTGGCCGGTGATGTAACGATGGGAATTTCCTAAGACCATGAACAACATGAATACATTACTTCAGTTTGTATGAATAATGGTTGTTTTACATTTTAAAAAGTGTCCAAAAAATCTTGAGGTTGGCTCTGACAGAAATCAAAGCAAAGAGGAAATTGATGATGTCCTTTCTAAAGCAAAGCTCTCATTCCATCTGTTTAGGTTTTTATGTTGTGACCATCTTCTGGCACCTACGTCAAGCAGACCTTTTGCCTGGGTAAAAAGAGCAGGATTTGCTCCATTGTTTTGTGATTGGTGTTTTTTTGGTTTAAACGGAAATTCATCCACTTTGTTGATTATGTCCATACAAAAAAATATTTCTTAAAAGAGACTCTTAAGCAGATAGCTTTGCTGCTACATATGTATGAACATAGCACTCCAGCTGCTTGTAACTCATCTCCAGCAGGATGGTGAAACTGGAAGACACTGGAACAAGCTAGGAGCCATTTTCCCACAGAAATGGCAGAAACCAGACTGATACTTTGTGCCAATAGTTAGAATTTTTACAGTAAATGTCAACTGATGTTAAATATAAATCTGCTGTGCTGGGTTATAAATTTCCTCCCACCAATAAAATCTCATTTAAAAAAATACTGTGCTACAATTGAAGGAAATAACTAATGGTTGTCTTAAAAAAAAAGACCCCAACACTGTACAATAACAATACCAGACCGCCCAAGATGGACTTTTTAATAGCTTTTGATTGAACTCTATACAGCAGCATATAAAGGAGTGTACTTTTCTCTGATTAAATCTCACAAAACTTTTACTGAGAGACAAAGAGACATATTATATTAGGGTAAGTCCCACAAAACTGTCAATAAAATAAGTTCAAAACAAACATTTAGATCATGAAGCTACTATTTTATTCCAAATATGAGGGTTAACAGAACAATAAGGTTGAAGAGCTGAGAACTCAAACATCAGGAAAAAAGCAGAGTTAAGGTTGGCTGCTCAACCTAAACTCTGCTCCCTTGTTCTTATGCCTTAAAATATGGTCTTTAGATTTGTTAAATAGTGCAATTTAGAATTCCATGAAAAGAATTTAAATTAAAATTAAGGCTACATATAATTTTTATGATAAACACACTTTATTTTGCAGTATTTATTATGTCAACAATATAAAGCACATTATGTATTTCTATCTAATTTGGTTTTCTACTATAGTGCTGAAATATATCATACTTTAAAGAGAAGAATACAAATATAACATCCATAGATAATAAGAATATCATTGTGACATTTGTGAATCTACTGCATCCATTACAAAAAAGTATATACAAGTTGCAACATAGATGCTAACTTGTAGAAAAAAATATAATTCGAGAAACAGTATGTGATCGTATGTTACGAAAGGCTATGTTCAACCTCACTTTTCATTTTCTATCTTCAATGAGTGCTTAACTATATAAACATAAGTTTATGTAATTGTCTGGCATTATATTATATATGGCATTATTTGACAAATATATAATTAAAGACAGACTATATTTTAAGTCATAAACAAAAAGAGGCAAAACTAAGGCTGAGTGTTCAGTTTTACATTTGTTTTTCTTGACACCCAAGTGCTTGGTACCCCAAACATAACATTATATTAAATATAGTGATGGGGCATGGAATTGTCTTGATTTGTTTTGTTTTGAAAGGGGAAGATAAATTTAAACTATTCAAATTGTGGAGCTTGTAATTTAATTGATCAGGAGCTATTTGGCTTGATGCCTCCATAAACCAGTCACGCTTAGCCAAGCCTTCCTAGTCATGCCAGATTATTATTATTTTTTTAATAATGGAGATATCCTATCTCCTAGAACTGGAAGGGACCTTGAAAGGTCATCAAGTCCAGCCCCCTGCCTACACTAGCAGGACCAAGTACTGATTTTGCCCCAAATCCCTAAGTGGCCCCCTCAAGGATTGAACTCTCAACCCTAGGGGTCTCTCTGACTCATCCAGAAATTTCCAGGGCCAGATCATGAGCTGGTGTAAATTGCTATAGTAACAAGGAGTGTAAACTCTTTGGGGAAGGGACCATCTTTTTGTTGTGTTTGTACAGCACCTAGCACAATGGCCTACTGAGTCCATGACTGGGCTTCTGAGGTGCTGTTGCAATAAAATAATGGAACTGTGCTGACTTACACCAGCCGAGGATATGATTGGCAGTTCTTAAGATTGTCCCAGTTCAAGATATGTGTCAATTTTAAATATTCAACGATTGAAACCTGCTGAACCAATTCGTTTCAAACTTGACTTGAACCTTAAGTTGTATTGAGAACTACATCACAAAGTCTCAATTGTGTGAATTCTTACAGATGAGTAATCCGACTGAAGTCACTGAGACTCTACTCGTGAGTGAAGGATTGTAAAAGCCAGGGGCGTTTCTAGACATTTTGCCGCCCCAAGCACGGCGGCATGCCGCGAGGGACGCTCTGCCAGTCGCCGGTCCCATGGCTCCAGTGGACCTCCCACAGGCGTGCCACCGAAGTTGCGGGACCAGCGGACCCTCCGCAGGCATGCCGCCGAAGGCAACCTGCCTGCTGCCCTCCCGGCGACCGGAAGAGCGCCCCCCGCAGCATGCCGCCCCAAGCACGCGCTTGGCGTGCTGGGGCCTGGAGCCACCCCTGGTAAAAGCAGGCCACAAGTCAAGTTAGTTATTTGTAGCTTTTAATTGTTTCAAATTACCAAATTTCTAATCAGAATATATGGGGGGAAAACATTTCTCATGCTAGAATAATTAAAAAAAGGCTGATTTGCTTTAGCTAAAAGCTTTCTCCCTTCTGTACCCGCAACACTGTCCAAAGACTCACATATTTCGTTTAAAGACTAAATATGGAAAAATGTCATTCCAAAAGTTATAAACAACTGATAAAGTGGGTTTAGAATGAGGTTGGAATTCAAACCTAACTATATTGTGAAATGCTCACGCCCTCTATAAATAATGCAACTACAGTAATTTCCCAATATATTAACTCAGCAAATGCCAGATCATGCAAAGCTCAAAAGGGTGTTAAGCACGTGGGATAGATTATTGCTTGATGTGTCTGATATAATATCAGTTATCTATTGCTTAGTAAAACTTCTACCTATTGAATAAATATCTATATTATAAAGCACTATTTTGATTCCCAATCAGTGACAGACATATTGCCATAATCTCAATATACTGCATCGACTCTGATAAATTATCAGTGATAATGAATAAACTCTTGATTCCAGACATTAATTATTCCTTCAGAAACTATTCAGCTTTCACTAACACAATAATATGGAGAAATCAATGTGATAATATCACATGATTTTTTCATGACAGATTGTTTATGGTAGGTCTCTCTCATGTAAACTGTTTTTTATATTTATATAATGCCTTTCACAGTGCTCTGCAAATATTAACTAATTAATCTTTGCTTGACCTTTGATAGCTAGGTCATGATTATTCTTATTTCACAGATGGGGAAAGCAAGGGCCAGAAAGATTAAGAGACTCACCCAAGACTGCACAAGTCGCTATCAGAGCTGGGATTACAACTCATATGAGTCATGAATCACACCTTTTCCCCAACATGTAAGCAACTTTGCTTCTTCTGAAAAACTTTTCAATACCCCTTCTGCAGAATCAGATGACTCTAAGTATAGTTAGGGTCAGACTTGAATCTCAGATGCGGGGCATGTATTGCTATCTATCCTTCAAGGCGAGGCCATAATACATGCAAATACCTCGTGTGATTGTTTTTATTATTTGTATTGTGGTAGCACTTAGAGGCCAGAGCCTCATTGTGCTACGCTTTGTACTAACATATAACAAAGAGATGGTCGTTGCCCTTGAGGAAGTCAACTTGTACATGTCAGTCTTCTCAAAATTTAAAAAGATGAAATGTTAGAAAAGGTCTCTCTTGTTTTCACTAAAATGAAACTTGATACATTTATTCTGAGTTTCTTTCATTAGAAGAATTAGGAGAATGGAGAGCTAGCACATTCCTGCAGAAACCTCAGGGATTAAGCTATGTTACATCTGGTGTACAGAGAATTAACAAACCAGTTTCAACAAGCTTGATCTTTCTGGGAAAAGAAGAGGGGGGCAGGCGGGGGAAACTAAAATACAAGCTAAGCAAAGAAAGAACTGATAACCTTGCAAGATTTATTTTGAGTATTTTGCTCATAAACCACATAGAAAGAACTGTCAGATGTAAAAAAATATTTATTACTGAAGCAAGCAAGAGTAAAAAGAACAGCTTGTGAAAACTCTTCTAGACAAACTAATGGTAGATGTTCCACTGATAGCATAACTTTGTTTGCTTCTTTCCAGTACATCCATCCATAAGGAACAAGATATGCTGTTATACCATATCCTGCATGCAAAAGCATTAATATCTAAAGTGTTTAATGAATGACAGACATTAAGGTGTAAAATTATATTAGATACAGACATGTTTGGGATATGATATCACATGGTAAAGTTTGCAACTACACCTGACACCTCCAAGCCTTTGATCTTTTGTGAGGGAAGAGGCTGAAAGACTTCACCTTCAAGACTGCTGACCTATGAAAAGGTAAACAATAGAACATTCCTGACTCAATCACATGACTGTTTTCAGACAATCCTAACCTGTTTTTTCTTTAGTTATGTAACAATATGAATTATAGTATGGCTCTTGCCACTGAATGCTGGATGCCATAATCTAATTGGCTGTTTCATCATTTCTGCTGATATCGTACTCCTGTGTATACTAACATGAGGTTAATAGCTTCCTATTAATATACCTAGAAAACTTTAATACCTGTGGAGTGTGACAGGGAGTGTGTTGTGTGTATGTGGGGGGAGAGAGAGTGGGTTTTTGGGGTGCTGAGAGTGTCAGCATGCTGTTTTTTAAGTTCAGACTCTCCTTTCCCCCTGCCTCTCTCTCATTCTGAGCTGATAAGCAGCCGGCTTCTCCAAACGAAGCTTTGAAAGGGCATTTCCACATTCCTGCAGCTGATTTCACAACAATAAGAAGAGTGGCCACTTGACTTAAGGGGATTATAGGACATTTCCGGACGCTGATCACAGCGCAGTAACGCAATACCTCGTTCACACTTGTGCCATGGCGCTCCAGCGGGGGTGCAGCAAACGTTATTCCACTCACTGAGGTGGAGTACCAGCAGCGCTGTAGCTATGGAGTCAGTGCGCTCTACGTGCCTTGCCAGTGTGCACGGGGAGTGAGCTAAGGCGCCTGGGGCTGCTTTATTGTGCTGTAACTTGCAAGTATAGCCAAGGCCTTAGTGAAAGTAGTTTCAGTAGAGTGGAGAGGGTGGAAACTGTATTGAATGGGGTCAATAATGTAGCTGGAAGATAGGAACTTAAGGCAGCAACTGTAGATGGCACATCCAATAAGCTTGGTGAGGAAGGGAAGAATAGAGATATGGCAGTAGATGGAGAGGCAGGAGGGGTCAAAATTGGGTTGAATGGAGGACAGGTTGTATGATTTTGAAAGAAAATGGATGGCATACCTAAGATATATAGAACAAACAACAGTAGAGTTGTAGGTTGCTAAAATGTGTACATTCAAAATGAGAAATAAGAAAGAAACATAATAGTTAAAGACCATGGGATAGAGAGTTTGTTTTCTATTCTCTCTTTAGTGGGATTCCTACATATTAAACTGTTATTGCTACATGATAGGTGGAACTTGTAGTGACACTTATACTTAATGTTGCCAGACACTTCCCATTATAAATTACTTATTTAAATTACTGTTTGCCAAACTTTAACCATTTGGGCTGAAGTTTTCCATGCCGGTGTCTACCTCAGGTTGAATTTTGGGGGAAATTTCACCTTAAATGGTTCAGCTGTTTCTGTAAACAAGGGCAGGGGAAAACTGGTTGTTTTGTCATGTTTTTATTTATTTTTTTAACAACAATTTCATTGAGAATCTCTAGCATCTCAATGCTACATATCATATGAGGAGGATAAAAAGAACTGTTGAATAACTTTGTTGTTGTTGTCCTTTATGATCGAAGAGAACATTGATGGTATTATCTCTTGTGAGTACAATTGTGGCTAAAAAGTCTGATGTGTGGGTGGCAGTCCTTTCCACGTTGAGTGCACATGTAGCTCGATACTGAGGACGGGATTACAGTCTATGCCCACGGTATCTTATGCTGTTTACGACTCAGCCTTTGTGCCTCAAGAGCCATATGGTAATTAATCTCGAACTAACTCCATCACTGACTGCTGCTTGCCAGAGTGATCTGTCTGTTGCTGACAACTCCCAGCTGTCAACGTCAATGTTGCATTGCTTCAAGTTATGCTTCAGTGTGTCCTTGAAGTCTTTCTTCTGGTCGCCTTGTGTGCAGTTACCCACTTTCATTTCACCGTACAGCAACTGCTTTGGCATTCTGGTGTCATCCATCCTCAACACACGACCAGCCCAACATAACTGTGATGTGATGAGCAATCCTTGTAGAATGGCTGCATTCCAGAACCTCGTTATTGCTAACTTTATCCTGCCACTTGATGTGGAGTATGGCACACAGATGTTGTAAAAGGAACTTATCTAGAAGGTTGATGCGATGCCTGTAGCAGGTCCAGGTTTCACACTCATACAACAAATTGGACAGCACAACCGCTTTATAAACTTTTAGCTCGATTTGAAGCCTAATACAATGTTGTTGCCAGACTCTGCCTAATAGTCTGCCAAATGATGACGTGACTTTGTTATGATTTGTTCACTGAATGAGGCAGAGGCCCTGTCAAAAAACTAGTACGTAATCATGTCATTAGACTGTATCACAATGCACATGCACATGAGGGCCAAACTAACATTGCACTGGCAACCTTAATTCAGGCATTTTCTAACTTTTGAGTGCTCCATTTTGCAACATGAACATTCTTTTAACCTAGTTCTTTTGGATGTAACACGATATACGTGATACTATATATACTGTACAGAAAGAAAAAGAGACAGATATATACTACGCTGGCATTGGCTGAATTGGGATTTGCACTGAAGCTAAGCATTTCTCATTAGTGTTATCTTCAAACAGAGGTTTCTGAAAGGAACTATTGAGCCACATTTTTTGAATTACATCAGTGAAAATCTGTAGTAACTCCACTGAAGCCAACAGATTTATATTAGTGTAACAGATCATTTGCACCACTGTCTCTCCCAATTACAACACAAAAGCTGTGAAATATGTAATTGGTATACACTACCATTACATGACATATTTTCGTACACAATTGATGGTCTTGGTAGAGATATATGTACATAAATCTACCTACCAAAATCCTCAAATGCATATATTAAAAGTGATTTGAAATTTAAGGAAGTCATAACAGGAAGTTGAAAACATGTGGAACATAGATATATAACAATTGCTAAATAAAAACATACTGATATAAAATACCTTTTACATTTCTGACATAGGAAAAACAAATGCTTCAACTGCTTCTGTTTTCTTAACAAAAGAAGAAAACTCTGACAGAAGCTCACCCCGAAAAGCAATTCTAACAATGACAAATCAGCATGCCTAGATGGGATGAAGGACGATATAGATGATTACTATACTTCTGGTAAGGAAATGGATTTCGCTGTAAAGTGCAAAAGGTTACTGTTATAAATATTAAGTTGCAAAGAAAACTATCTACCTGTAATTCTCAATCTCAGAAAGTGCTTTAACAGGGCATCACTCTTGGGTCTGCACTCCAGAATGTCACAGGCAGGAACTTCCATAAAATGAGTATTTTAAAATGAATAAACCTCCTGACCAGCAGAAGTTGTGTGCCTATACTTGCTGAGAGGATAGTATGATCCCTACTGTCTCCAATGGGTAGTTTCTTTTTTAAGCAAACAGTAGAAAGCATAAAGAATGCAAATTGAACCCCCAACTCTGCAGGCAATGTGTGTGAGAGAGAGTGGGGATCTGTTATAATTATACACCTGTATTTCTTCTTCTCAGAAAGGAAGTAATTTTCTTTTCTCCAAGTGGTGGTAATAATATACCTTTACTCTAGCAGACTAAAAATCTCAAGGGATGTCTCTATGAAAGCTGAAGTTGTAGCAATAAATTGTAACAGAGAGGAAACAGCAACATTCATGTTGGCAGTAGCAGTGAGAAAAAAATATCAGGGATAGAACAGTAATAAAGAAATATGTTTTTGTATTTAACAAGTAGGGGATAAAATCCCACAGCCAAACAAGTAAACAGTGACAACCAGGAAAAAACAACCTGAAGTGAACTAGAGGGGTGGGAGAGTTGGGCTGCTCTCAGCTCCAAAATAGGTTCTGTAGCACTATTAGGCAACTCTTGGATTAACGACCTTATGGAGAGCCAGGCAATAAAGCTTTCAGAGAACTCCAAGTGTCTGCCCTGCAAATTGCCCAGTAAGGAATGATTAGAGGCTGGCTCTGAACATTCTCCATCATGTAGCTGAGTTCTGATGGCTGTTAGATTTGTCTGAGCCACAAGAAATGTCACTGCCAGTTGAGCTGGAAAATCAGCCCCCAGACTCTTGATGAGCCACAATGACTGACCTTGCAGGAAAGGGCTGACTACTTTGCAGATGTCGAAATGCTGTGATGGGGTCTAACTTAACAGACTTGCACCAAAATGGGTACTGCTGACACAATTTTGATGGCCATTTGGGCCATTTAGAACTTGTTCAGTGATGTCTTATGGGCCATCATGTCATTGGTTTTAGCAGAAATTTCAGAATAGGCTAACTGAGTCTTGATGTACAACCTTCAGCCAGGGACGTTGGGATGGTGATCCCACAGCAAGCTGAATCATGGTTTCCCCTAAACCCTATGTCATGTTCACCAGGGATCTCTTACAACCATATTCAAGGCAGGGGCGGCTCTAGGCACCAGCAAAACAAGCTGGTGCCTAGGGCGGCCAAATCTAGGGGGCGTCCCCTGCCACCAAGGGGGGGCGGCAGGCTGGCCCGGCGGACCTGCCGCAGTCATGACTGCGGAGGGGGCGCTCGTCCCGCGGCTCGGCTGGACCTCCCGCAGGCATGACTGCGGCAGCTCAAGCGGAGCCGCGAGCCGTCCGCAGCCGCGGCAGGTCCAGCCGAGCCACGCGGGACCAGCGGTCCCTCTGCAGTCATGCCCGCGGGAGGTCCGCTGCTCCCGCGGCTCCGGGGCGCCTCCCGCGCATGACTGCTTGGGGCGGCCAAAACGCTAGAGCCGCCCCTGATTCAAGGAATGGCTTTTACCTGCTGGTTGCTCCTCACACAGGTCTGATAAATAAGGGAGAAAACCGTAGCAACAGTAACAATAACATACAGCAGCAAATTCAAACAAGGGCCTTGTGGGACACTCACACCAACTTGTTTCCTGTGATACACACAATCATTTGTTTTTGGATAAATATTATCCTGACAATGGCAGAGAAAGGGGATGGGGAGAAGAAAGAAAATCTTGGAAATTGACAAACTGGAAAAACGGAGGGCTCCGCTGTTGTACACTGGCAGCAGCAGCCCATAAAAGTCCCTCTGCTATGTGCACTGAAAAAGTAACTAACAGGTAGGGACATACGGAGCTGCTTGTACCCTCTCAGTGGCAGCATACACACAAACACCTTCTCTGGCAAGGCAAGTTAAGAGTATCACAGTGCTATATCTAATGACATTCCCATTATAGACATAGAGGGAAGACAAGACTGGGAGTGAAGATCTATTTTAATATGTACCATTTAGAGCAAAACACATTTTAAGAGTGTCTCATTTATGGATCTTGTGTTCACTCATCCACTCCCCTCTTGGTAACCCACCTTATGGCCAAGAATGGCTGGTCTCAGTTCTCTCAGAAGCCTGTTAATTCTACTTCAAGTGCTATCTAGAAGGGTTATTCAACAGTGAAGCAAAGTATTCCTCCTTCCTCATTGGCCTCGGGGCCAAGCCTGCTGCTTCCCCAGTGTTTGAGAGAGAAGTCTCAGGAACCTGGCTTGATTCCCCCTATGATGTACTGCTGGGGACAGAGTCCCTTTTAAGTTTCACTGTCCACGTCACTGTTCTCTAACGTGACAGCTGGCCATTACCTCACTTTCGTTGCAACAGAAGATGTCGGAATGGGTGTAAAATTGTGGATCTAGTTCTGCATGAGCTGGAGCAGGATTAAATAAGGTCTTCACTGCAACAGAATGGAAAAAGTTGTCTAAATCAATGGCATTTTTGCACAATACATTTACAAACCACTGCCTGGAAACCCAAACTCCCTATTGGAGCTAATACTTTTCAGCTCCTTATCTTCTCCCCACAGATATGCAAACTACTCACAGACACATAAAACCCAGAAAACCCCTGTTTTTTTATTTTTACAAAGTATTTAACCATTTTCTTTATTGTATTACAGAAAAATATATAAACCACCCAAACTGATATTCATTCATCTGCTTTTAGGGGGAAATGAGAGGAAAGCAACAGGCAATATTCAAACTGTATTCAAAAGATTTTTTTAACTAAAAAAAATTCTAAATTTAGATATCTAATATAAATCATTTCATTTGTGAAGTGTCTTCCCTCTGAGCATTTACTAACATGAGCTTTACTAACATTGATTTAGCCTCAGAACTTCCTGGGAGGAAGGTAAGCATTGTAATCTTCATTTTACACATGAGGAAACTGGGTCACAGAGTGACGAAGGCTTTGTCTAGACTACAATTTTAAAGCGTTAGGAGGTGTTAGCTAACGTTCCAACACTAGGATAGCTGGTGGAGATGATATCTTGGTTAAAACCCGTCAAAGTGTGTTAGCTAATACTTCCTAACAACTTGCCTTTAAACTTACTCTAGACAAAGCCTCAGGCCTCGTCTACACTAGAAAAGGTTTGCCATATCAGTAGAATGTAAGTGACTTACCCAATGTTACACAGAAATCTATGAATGCCTTGCTCTACCAATCTCCTGGTTAGTACATCTGTTCCTTAGCTATAAGATCATCCCTTCTTCCATATGAAACATACCCTCTTAGATTAGAAATTTACTTATATTCAGTGACAAATGTTTTCAAACTTGCAAGTCTGGCTCTTAAATCTATATTTAGGCACCTGCGCATAAGCAGCCTGAATTTCAGACACGCTAGCACTTATGAATCCCATTTATTTGAACGGAAGCCTCAGGTGATCAGAAACTTCAGGGATATGAATGTAGAAGCTGAACTTTAGACACTCAGATTTGAAAATTTAGGCCAGTGACAACTTCACAATTCCTCTCTATCTCCTTATCATTTGAAAACGCTGTTGCAGACAAAACAACTACATTACAAGAACATTACTGAAGTTGCAAAAATCAAGCACTCAGAAGTTAGGAAATGCTAGAAGTAGGCTTGCCTGTGCAGCCTTAATTCAGCCCCCTTGTGCACCTGATTTATGATATAGTCTAATTATATGATTATATCACATTTCTTTCATAGTTTTTCTTAACTTTGAGTGCTTATCTTTGGCACCTTAATAATCTTCTATCAACATAGTGTTTTTGTATGTAATTTCCTAGTATTTTTTTAAAAAGCAAAATGAAAACAGAAATGCCATCATCTGGCATCATATTGATATACTCATGTAGATCATCAGCAGGACTGGAACTTTTAGATCCACTGCACAGACCTCTGCCATCTGAGCTAACAGAGTAACTAACAGCAGTAGTACTTTGTTATCCTTTATGTGGACCAGCACTAAAGGGGGATGGGACACTTTGCCAGTGGGTTTCACAGATATTCGCTGACAGCAGAGCAATGTAAGACTCAGGAATCTGGGGTGCCATTCCAGGCTCTGGAAGGAGTGCATTTAGTGAGCACAGACTCTTCTGCCCATTCAATGCAAGCTTAATCCCTTATCCCCAGTCCTGTCTCTTCTCCACCCCTCACCCTCCATTTCAGTCCTGTTCTCCTTACCTAGCTGGAGTCAGTCTCCATTCCTCAGCCTTTTCATCCCAGTCCTAGACTCTTTGTCCACCCATTTCTAGACTCAAGCCTATGAACTTCCTGCCCTAATCTTTCTCCCAACACTCCCAATCTTCACCACCCTCTGTGTTCTCAGTCCCAGGGTGCTTGCCCAGCCCTGGCCTGGAGCAACCAGGAATAGGAATTATAAGGAAAGTCTTGCAAACCCCCTGCTGGATACATTTCCATCCATAGAGAACTGCATCACAATTCTCCTCCAACACAGCATTCATGGGCCTGATATTATTAACTTCCATTTTATATTGTCCATCATCTCCAAGGCATTTTGGGATCCTCACAAACTTTTCAAGCATGGGAAGAACTGCAAGATGGAGTTTAACTAGGATAGATCAGAGGCTAACACCCTTGCTTTTGTACAAACTGTCATGGAATCTTTCATGACCAGAGACATTGGTTTTCCCAATCTTTTCCATATGTAGTCTGCAAAACCAATACAAGTGAGATTCACTGAATGGAAACGTAGGCTCCTAGGCCTCCATCCATCCTCACCCCCCCCTTTTTTTTATTCCTTTTCATTACAAAACAAAAACAAAAAAGCAACAAACTCAAAACAGAGATTTGAGGCATCTGGATGTGCATCTGTTAAACAAAAATAGTCTACTGTACTTCCTAACATATAGTATTGCATTATACATGAGGGTGCTGCAGGCTAAACCACGGGAAACAACAGACAGCCAGGATGGGTTTAAGATTCCACAGTGTTACAAAGCAAAACATTTACTTAGATTTGACTGTACAGAGCATTTGCCAATGTGCAGCATATTATCTATGGCAGAGTTGGCCCACATATTAGCAAAGGTTTGACTGCACAACGATTCCAGACTGAAGACTCAGAACAGTACCAGTCCTAAGGCTGCTCCTGTCTCTTGCTGACACATTGTACTGCCTAATGTTGCTAAGGCTACGTCTTCGCTGTGTACCTTACAGTGGCACAACAGTGCCACTACAGCCCTGCCACTGTAAGGGTCCATCTACACTACCTGCTGGATTGGCGGGTAGAGATCAATCTATCGGGGATCGATTTATCGCGTGTACTGTAGCATTCTCGTAGCTGATGTTGCATATCTTAGATCGATTTCCCCTCCCCCAGTGTAGACCAGGCCTTAGGTATGCAGTGTAGCCACTCTATCAGCAGGACAGAGCTCTCCTGCTGGAAAAAAAACCAAAACCCACCCCCAATGAGGGGCAGTAGTTTTGTCGGTAGGAGAGTGACTCCTGCTGACAAAGGACTGTCCACGCCAGCGCTTTTCATTGGTAAAACTTTTGTCAGTCTGGGTGTGTGTTTTTTTCACACACCTGAGAGTGCAGAGTACACATAGCCATAGTCTTTGCTGGCCCAGTCAATGTGTTGTTTTTTCAAACTTCCATTTAATAGTGAAACACTCCATTTCTCCTTTGTCAGAGACTCATCTCTTAGTTTAAGGAGGTACAGAAATAAAATGTTTTGATCAACATCACACACTGAGTTAGTGACAGAGTTGACACCATAACCCAGGAGTTCTGACTTCAAGTCCACTGTTTTAACCACCACATTAAATTACGTTGACCATTTAGATATAGTGCAATCAGTAAAGGCCTTAAAAAAATCCCCATCTCTCATGTAATCCAGGTATTCACTAAATAACTGAGGTCTTCCAAGGATAACAGAATTATCTGAAAAATAAAATTTATCTGCAGAAAAAAAAAATGGGAAAAAGCTAAAGTTTACATTAGCCTAAAAGAAACATTCCCCCACCCCCGCATTTATCATTGTTCAAATATTTAAGAGGATAAATTTTGGGGACTGCCAGTTCAGATTGCCCCATGCCTATCCTGTCATGACAATACAGCTGGTGACTGGCATGCTAAAAAGCCACTGCTGTATAATTGATGAAATTATGCATGTTGGTTCTGGTCTGTATATATTTATTTCAAAGCAAAGGAACCTGTTTGACAGAAACATTATAAATAATTACAATTATAAAACTGTCAAGGTTTAAATTCAAGGTCTCAGAGAAAACTTCTTCCCATGCTAGTTATGTCCTTTTGTATTTGGTAAAATAGATTTTTTTTTCTACTCTAAGAGCTTTTGTTTTGTTTTGTTTTTTAATGGAGAACAAGCAGCATGGCTCTGGCTTCTTAACTTGTCATCCATGATGTCAGCACATTACTGGGAATGGTGTTTGGCAGTTAACTTGTACTCAGTTTTCTAGCTGGCTCTACAACACTGAGAGGGTAATGTGTAATTAACAGCCACTATTTAATTTCCCAAATATACTGATTTAAAAACCAGAAAAACATTCCCCATCAGATTTCACAATTTTAAGTTAGGTCAAATTTTGAGAATAAAGTATTTCAGAGGACCCCTTTGAAGATATTTTGCAGTCACACAACGTGAGGTTTTTCTGTTAGGAGAATGTCCTACGCCTGCCCTAGCGGCTTTTAGGCAGTTGCTTGACAGTTGTCTCAGAGCAGCAACCAAAATGGGCTGAGAAGATAGGCTTCCATGGATGGAAATGGATCCAAGTTAAGAAACAGTAGGCGTTCTTGTTTGACTACCAAAACAGAGGTGTTAAACTGCAATTTGGAAAGCACGTGGTCTCACAAAAGTTTTCTGATTGGTAAACCAAATGTAGGGGTGGAAAGGAGTCCCAAACAAACTCATTTAAGTCATATTTGCATCAAAATAATTTTGAATTCATGATACTATTATATGGATTTTTGTTCCAATGTGCACAATCCTATTAATGATATCCATAAACACTTAAAACAACTGAAGTTTCAGGCCCAAATTCTTCCATCTTGCACTTTACACAGTTGTTTAAGCTGTGAAAAGTATATGCAAAATGTGTTTAAAATGCCACTAAATATGATAACATTTTAAACCCACTTTGCACTGGTATAGATGACCTCAAGAGGTACAAGGCAGTGGAGAATCAGATCCTCAAATCCTTCTAAACCAGCGGTTCTCAAACTTCATTGCACCGCGACCACCTTCTGACAACAAAAATTACTACACGACCCCAGGAGGTGGGACCAAAGCCTGAGCCCTGCTGCCCTGTGGAGGGGCCCAAAGGCAAAGCCCAAGCCCCGCCCCCTGGGCAGGGGGGCCAAAGCCAAAGAGCTTCAGCCCCACGCAGGGGGCCTGTAACCTGAGCCCTGCCACCCAGAGCTGAAGCCCTCAGGCTTCAGCTTTGGCCCTGGGCAGTGGGGCTCGGGCTTCAGCTTCCACTCCAAGCCCCAGCAAGTCTAATGCCAGCCCTGGCCGCCCCATTAAAAAGGGCTCGCGACCCACTTTGGGGGCCTGATCCACAGTTTGAGAACCGCTGTTCTAAATGTAAGGTATCATGATTTGGAAGCATGAGGCTGGGGCTAGGAGCAAGGAAATCCTGAATTGTAATCCCAGCTCTGTCACTGACCTGTGCGTGACTTTGGCCAAGTCATTTACTGCAACCTTTCACGCTCAGTTTCCCAGTGGGTAAAATGAGAACAAAATTTTGAATCTCACATGGCCTAATGACCATGGCCATCATTGCTTAATCTTTCACCCAGTATTGTTTAAATGCTGTGGTGGATAAACTTGGGTAGTTTAAAGTGCTACAAACAAAACAAAACATCACACCAATACTGAAATTCCCTTGTCTAGGAAAAGAATAACAGCTTTTATCCATATGCTTCTTCAGTGTAGAAATCCACTGTCACAAAATAATCTATACTGAAAGGCACAGTAACAATTAGATTTAAATTCCTGCCTGTGACATTATCCATTCTATGACAACATTCCAAATACACTGAATGCACATGGAGTTCTTGCTAAATCAGTAAATAATCAAAGAGACTTTATGGCATTTTATTATTTTTAATACTTGTATATAGCACCACAAGTATGAATGGTGCTATACCGGAAGAATAGAGACATGAGCCTAATTCTGAATTTAGTGAATAAATTTTATATAAACATAGCTCCATTTACTTTAACTGAATTACTCCTGTTTTGTACTGATGTGAGATCAGAATCAGGTCCTACTCCCTGCCTTGAGTTTATTACAATCTTGGCATGACATTACACAATCCAGGCAAAGACAGCATCACACAAGGAGGCTAGATAAAAGAGGTTTACACAAAATTAGATTATGTAGATGCTTGTCTGCCATGATATGCATTGCGATATTTTAAAATTTAATTTAGGTTTTATTAGAGTGGCATGAGGTTGTGGTCATTGTTTCATCTGTACTACAGGCAAGTGACAGAAATTAAAATAGTTTGCAGAAACAATGAAGAAAGCTTTTGCAGAGACCGAGACAAAGATGTAAAAGCAGTAACCTAATCGATGAACGCTTAAGGTAAATTACCTCCATTGGCGTATGCCATTTTTAGGGCTTCCAGAGAAATAGCAGGTGTTATTTCTAGCTGGCAGATGATCACTTTGGCCTTGCAAATGGCATTGGCAGCCCTCTTCAGGTCTTCAGAATCCAAAAGCAAATTGGCTCCTGCGACTATGACAATAACATTCTGTCCTAAAGAGAAGATTCCGTGTTTTAAACTATATACTTCACTACAATAAATTAAGGTAAATAAAACAACTCTGCCCTTTTCCAGTGCCTTTCACATGAGGATTTCAAAGCGCTTTTCAAAAAAAACTTGGAAAGCTGCATGCTGGTGCACTTAATCCTCCAAAGATTTCAGTGACAAAAACCTGTGCATAAAAGATGTTATATTGTACTCCAAACACAATGGAGTATAGGCATTTTGTGAGGATTTAACATGCAGAGATTTTTTCCAAGTTTGATTTTCATGTTCTGTTTGGACTAAAAAGAACCACTACACTGTACCAAATTGGAGATACCGGGGTACTGAGTGTCCCCTAAAAACATTTGTGCCTTCCTGTGATGTTACCTTAGCAGAAGTAATCACACTGATATAGTGAGTCACGATGCCCAAATTGCATTCAGAATTTTAACCGTCCCTTTAGCTTAGGATCACTGGATATTGGATTAAATCTGTGAAAATTACGAGCATCCTGTGCATTTCAAGGAGAGGTAGCCCTGCTCCAATTATCAGGGACACTCCACATTGTCAGTGTTTTGAAGCATTGTGAGAACCTGAAACAGGCCCTACCACCAATGGCATGAGTTTTAAAACAGATAGTTAATATTTGACCAGGGCTGGTGCAAGGATGTTTCCTGCCCTAGGCAAAACTTCCACATTGCGCCCTCCCCCGTCCCCGAGCCCCCGCCCTGAGGCGCCCCCCCATGGCAGCTCTCCCCCTCCACCCTGAGGCGCCCCCCATGCGGCAGCTCCCCACCCCCCACCCTCTGCCCTGAGGCACCCCCCCTCGCCCCAGCTCCGCCTCCACCCCGAGCACGCCATCGCTGCTTCACTTCTTTTCTCCCGCTTCCCAGGCTTGCGGCGCCAATCAGCTTAGGCGCTGCAAGCCTGGGAGGTGGGAGAAGTGAAGCAGCCACGGCGTGCTCGGGGAGGAGGCGGGGCAGGGGTGAGCTGGGGCAGGGAGTTCCCCTGTCTGCCGCCCCCTTCCCCCTTACTTGCTGCAGGCGGCCCTCCCCGCGCTTCCCTGCCCCAGCTCCCTCTGCCTAAATGCCGGCGGGAACCGGGACGGCTGAAGATCTGGCCGCCGCGGTCGCTGCCAAAGAAAATGCCGCCCCCCAAATCCTAGCGCCCTAGGTGACTGCCTAGGTCACCTAAATGGTTGCACCGGCCCTGTATTCATAAGAACTCTTTACAGAATATCTGGAGGGAGTAAAGATGGGCAGCCAATCCCTTTGAGGGCTGGCAGATGGAATGCTCTTCCAATGGATATGCTGTAAAGCACAACTAGGGCAACAGTTCAAATCCCTTCTGGTGTCCTTTTTATTCTGGTTGGTTGTTTAACATATACAACTGGATGGGGAGGTTCATTACTCTAGGCTCTTGCTATTGTGTTAAAAACAAAACAAACCCAAGCATATTGCCTTTATTTGATTGCAGTTCTGTTTTTAGTTATTCTGTTAAGATACTGAGAGACCTTCAGGCATGGATGCCTGCTAATTAAAATGTATTATTAATCACTAAGTATTAAATTCAATAAACCAGTTGCTCCTTGATCTACAGCTCCTACTGCCTGCCTCCACTGAAGATTCCTTTAGGGGCTGCCAATCACTAAAGGCCACTGATTCTGTAATGGATTGAGTTACTCGGTGAATAAAAGGCTAGGTTTTAAAAATGCATTTTTTTTCCTTGAACGAGACTTCAAAGTCCCTTGTGTAAGGAACATGCAAAGCATATCTCCATGCTGACATTCTGAAGGGAAAGCAGGACAATGGAACAATGATCCCAAGCTTTCCAAAACAACTCCACTGTCAGTGGCTTGGTTTAGAACAGCTGCATTTGAATAGCAAACCCTCAGCATTTTGGCCGACACCCTGTTTTTCAATAGATAAGCCTGGGCATCTTGGTTGCAGGAAACCTCTCCAACAAATATCTGCCATTCAAAAGTATCTGGATTTTGCTATAGGAATATTCAAAGGCAAACAGCATCCATTTTGCCCAACATACCTTCTGAAAGTTTACATGGTGAGAAGCTAAAAATGGTGAATTGTAGGAGTCAGATGGAATAAAATTGTGGCGGCCCTCCACCTGAACTGTGTGCTACTTACAATCCCAAATTCTACCCACTGAAGTACCTGCACGGTCCTGCTGAAATAATGAGCAGCAAAATAGTTAACTTTAGAGTTAATGTCATAATAAGATAATTGTAGCTGTTTGTTTCAACCTGTTTTTGCAGATTCAAGGTAGACAGTCCTGCAATGGGTCACAGACAGAAGGGTTTTATTTTGCAACTATAAAGGGCTAGAGACTTATATTTTGCTTTAGACCAATAGTCCTACTAAAGAAATACAATATTACTATATTGTACCAGCCAGTACTGGCTCAATCCAACATTTAGTGAAATAATGGATCACATTAGGGTGACCAGATAGCAAGTGTGAAAAATCGGGATGGGGTGGGGGGTCATGTGGGGAAATAGGTGCCTATATAAGAAAAAGCCCCAAATATCAGGACTGTCCTATAAAATCAAGACATCTGGTCATCCTAGAGCACATTCTGCTTTTAGCTACACTGATTTTGTCTGGAGTAACACCACTGAAGACAATGAAGTTATTTCAACTTTATACCAGTATAAATGAGAGCAGAATCTGGCTCAAAATATTCAAAGTTAGCATTTCTGAGTCTACTACTATGGCAACCAATTTGCTTAAACAAGGACATTGGTGACACCAAGCAGGTGGGAACCCAGCACCAGAGACAATAAAACAGTATTAAATAGCAATGGACACTAGCAGCCAGGAAAAAATCATTTCTGTGCAATGTTTATCCTGAAATTCCCTTACTTACACTAGTAGATCTTGATTTCAATTAAATGACTAAGGACTGCTCATGTGAATAAGGGTTTGCTGATTAGGGTTTTAGGCATTTCATTTAAAATAGCAAGGGCTACATTCTCAACCAGTGTAAACTAGCATAGCTCCACTGAAGAGATGGAGCTAAACAAATTTACACCAGATGGGGATTTAGTCCTTATTTAAAAAGTCCTTCTGATACTTAAACCAGTATGAATGCTGAGTACATAGATACTGCTTTCAACGGTGCTTTTAACCCTGCCAGCATCACTTATCAGAAAGATGGAGGCCACTAGCAGTAGGCTGTGGGCTACATGGAGTCACTCAGGAAGGTTAATCTGAATTATCTATTTTTTGTGATGTTTTTAAAATTGATTTTCAGAAAGAACAGAGACAATGAAAAGTACCAAAAGGTTAATTAACTTTTTTAATGGAATGTTTAAACCAGTGGCTCTCAACCTTTCTAGACTACTGTACCCCTTTCAGGAGTCTGATTTGTCTTACGTTCCCCCAAGTTTCACCTCATGATTTGCTTACAAAATCAGACATAAAAATATAAAAGTGTCACAGTGCACTATTACTGAAAAATTGCTTATTTTCTCATTTGTACAGTATAATTATAAAATAAATCAATTGGAATATAAATATTGTGTTTACATTTCAGTATACAGAGCGGTAGAAATAAGTCACTGTCTGTATGAAATTTTAGTTTGTACTGACTTGGCTGGTGCTTTTTATGTAAGCCTGTTGTAAAATTAGGCAAATATCTAGATGAATTTATGTACCCCCTGGAAGACCTCTGCAAACCCACAGGGTACACGTACCTGTGGTGAGAGCCACTGGTTTAAACCACATTCAGTTCCTGTGTGGATACTCCTATATAGAATTAAATTGGCCTTATTCACTTTGGAAGTGAATTAAATTAAACTGAATTAAGATCACTTCATTTCTGAGTAAAAAAATCCAAATTTGGGCTTAATGCAGTTTAATCCAATTTAAATTTACACCTTCAGTTAATACAGATTAATTTTTCTGAGTACCCCTACATAGACAAACCCTGAAAACTGCCAAATGAATTTAAAGTGCTGTTTTTAAATACATTCTACAAATGCCTTATGATAGGAATATCCAAGGCATGTCTACACTTAAAACGCTGCATCGGCACAACTGCACCGATGCAGCTGTGCCACTATGGCTCTTTAATGAAGATGCTCTAAACTGATGGTAGAGAGCATCTCCCATCTGTTTAGCTAATCCACTTCCATGAGAGGCAATAGCTATATCGGCAAGAGAGGTTCTCTCACCAACATAGTCTGTCTACACTGCCGCTTAGGTAGGTATAACTACATTGTTCAGGGGTGTGGATTAGTCACACCCCTGAGTGACATAGTTATAGCAAAGTAATTTTGTAATGTAAACCAGGGCTCAGAACACACTGCCAAATACAACAGGGGCACAGTTTTTCTTTAGAATACATGTGAAAGAGCCCTCAAGCCATCAGTGGTGTTTAAGGACTTGTCTACACAGCCCCGCAGTGCAGGCTATGGGGGCATGAATTGAACTATGCACTAAAGTATTGCCCTGTAACTGCCCTATGTAGACCCTGCTAGTGTGAACTAAAAGGGACTAATGGGACTACCTTAATGTAAACTAGGTTCCTTTTAGTTCACATTAGCAGGGTCTATGCAGGGCAGTTACAGTGCAACGCTTTACCATGTGCTGCAATTCACACTCCCATAGTCTGCACTGCGGCGGACAAACTCTACTACATCTTAGCAGTCTCTCAACCTATCAGTACAACTGCAGTAAAGGCTGCAGAGCTCCTGCACAGTATTTCATAGGAAAAAAATGATAATGTCTGTGACAACGAAATAATATGATGAGAAATAGTTGCTTGACAAATCACAGAGTTCAGGAGCATAAGGACAAATTTTGGGTGTGTCCATGGTAATGTAGTTTCTCTACAGTCACTTGCTGAACACATTAAAAAGCCCCATTTTCCCAATATATTAAAATAAGATGCTACATCCAGGTACCAGTTTCTTCTTAGCCCGCAGGACCAAAACATGTGTTTTACTTTATGCAAAGGATATTTCAGTCACATTGACATTCATGTTCTGCACGTTTTTTGCCTTGTTTTGCTAGTCACTTCTAAATGTGTATTTTGAAAAGCTTTCTGTGGGTACATGTACATGTAGTGCTTTGATATTGAAATGTGCCCACGCTTTATAAAAAGTGTGAGAATTCAGCGTTCATGAAATGACTGAATAGCAGCAATACCTATAGTCAACGTTAATTTAGGCAGGCACTGTGCTTGCTTTTCCACACACTGTTCTGCCAGTGCACCTTGCTTCTAACCTGCAACAGTCTTTACTATTCCAGTCCTGTGCCCTCACTTTGTATTGCTAATGCACTTTGATCATTGCCTGCCACAGTCCTTGCTGTTCCTTCTCTGGGCTTTTTCTATGCATGAAGGAATTGCCAGACTGGATCAGACTAGTGGTTCAGCTACTCCGGTATTGTCTCTAGCAATGGCCAGTGCCAGATATATCATAGGAAGAGGAAGGTGCCAAAACTGTGAAGGGGATAATATGGCATAACCTACCCATAAAGGAAGTTTCTTTCCTATATAGAGATTGCCTTGTAACTGCTTCTTTATTTATATAAAACAAAACAGAAACAATATGCATAATAATTTTACAGAGTTCCTATAAACCAGTAATACATTGTCAGGAGACAGGGTGCTGTAAGAGTGGTAAAAGTGGTGGGGGAAAGGAGGTGAAAAGGGGATGCAGCAGTAAGTGGAAGTGGAAAGTGGGACTACACACCTGAAGAGGGAAAATGTTCAGAAAAACTGTTGGAGGCATGTTACAGTTCTTTGCTTTGTGGGGAGTGGGGAAATACCACCATCTGCAAGGTCTTGGTTGACAAGCCCGCTTGGGAAGCTGGAGTTTATGTTTAGTAAGCACCTATCTGGAAGCAGTGAAAATTTCCAGAAAAACACAGATTTCTAAGGCTGTCACAAAAGCTAAACTTTGCAACGCATCTGAATTGTGGATTTCACAGGACCACATAATGGAAATGTTGGTTGTGACTCCATATACTGAGTTCCATTTTGCTCTTAAAGCAGAGACTCGACCTCTTTGTTTTGTATGAAAAAATACTGTGCTTTCTCCCCAAAACTTACAGCACTCACTCTGCCTATAGAATTTTCTGAGAATTTACAAGTGATTCTGTTAATTAGCTTATGAGTTAAAATTAATTATAGCAGAGTCCTTTACAAAATTTAGCATTTGTCTCTCTTCTTTGTCCTGAATTATCTTAACAAAATAATGCAGACTCTTCAAAGAACTTTAACCCTTCCCTTATAGGAATAAGACAGACTGATATAAGCTCTTTTATACTGACATAACTATATCCACATGGGTGAGTCGTACTGCTTAAACTATACCAGCATTGCTATCGCAGTACAACTTGCATGGGTAGACAAGCCCTTAGATCAGTACTGTACAACTTGATAGGTCAAATCTGCCAGGCTTCTTCAAATAAAATAGTCTCTCTTGTAACAGCACAGAACACAAGTACTGCTATTTTATTGTAATCTAATCAATTTGGGCCCCAGACGGTTTTAAGTAGAAGTAACAACCATTACCGCTACAGTTCCGTATATCTGTTTGCTTTACAGCACAGTCGTGACCCGCTTTGCTCTAGCAGCAGCTTCTATGTGAAATATGAGGCCAGTTTTAGATTTGGTAACTTAATTTAGGAACTGTCCATTTTTGACAGAAATAACCTATGTGCCACAATGCATTGTTCAGTTCATCCTCCACATCACAAAACTTCTAATGAACTTTTGTACCAATATCAGTTTCTAGGAAAATCCACCATAAACTTCAGAGTAGTGGACAATCGTCATGGCTCTGTTTCCTAGTGCTTCAAAAGTTTTTAATCCACAAGTTTTTGTCTGTTATCCCTCAGAACAGATCACAGGGTTCTTGAAAACCCAACAAGTCACTCACTACTGTTTCAAGGTTAAATCATGCTCTTTCTTACTCGGCCCAGCAGAGGACTAAAAGGAGAAGTAAGACTCCGTCCCTTACTCAGCCAACCTGAACCTTGGGTCCAGTGTAGAGCACAGACAATATTTCTTGGATATTCCTCCCATGGGAAGTGGGCAGGGAGGAGAATGAGAGGGGCCTGGAGTGGGCGATGCCATGGCTCTGTCCTCTTCCCCCAGTCACTGACCAAAGTAGCTGGTCAGGTATGTGAGGGATGCAAGCTTCACTCTCAAGAGCTTCAGTAATTGACTTCCCAAACTTACTCCGCCAGAATGGGAGACGGGGAGGGTCATGGAGAAACATCAGGGAAGGAATTGTGACTCTGGTATGTCTATCTTAATTCACTGAACTAAAGGGAACTAAGGCCACTACTTCTGATTGTGAGTATCCAAACTGGGGTTAATGTGCTTTAACTAATGCACTTAATATTTGCACTCAGATTAACCTTTCCAACTTGCCCTAGTCACAATTCCCTTTCCAGGCTGTGATGTGCCCCCCATAAGGCTTTATGGACTATGCTTATGAATGTATACATGACATAACTAGAATATGTTTTATGCTACATATACCATGTAACATATCTATGTAAAGGTTATGATCTACTGAATACATTCCTCCTATTTGTATGCATGTATCATTTTTGTACGTGAAGTTAGGAATATTGGCTGTCTGCTTGCTTGATAGCCTTAGTAAAGCATTTGGCCAGCAGATTAAGTGTCCAATCAGGAACCACTTAAGCCAACAATGAACCTGGGAGATATCAATCCACATCGGGGCTTTCCCAGGAATGTGGTTTCGCTGGTAAGAAACTCAGTCATGCATGGACATGTGACTTGACTATGTGACTCCAAAACTCCATCTTGGAGCTGGACTTTGGATAGGAGAGAGGAGGGGGCCTCCACCCACAAGAGAAAGTCTATTTAAACCCCTGGGAGACCCCTTCATTTTGTCTTCAGCTGGCTCAAGAGATAGCTTCTCCACCCCCAAGGATACCTGAAAGAAACTAGAACAAAGGACAGTAACTACAGGGGGTGTGAGTGATTGCTGGACCCAGACTAGCAGGAAACTAGTCTGTAAAAGGAAGCTTACTGGAACTGGTGAGGTTATTACTGTATTAGGCTTAGATTTGCGTGTTTTATTTTATTTTACTTGGTAATTCACTTTATTCTGTCCACTACTACTTGGAACCACTTAAATCCTACTTTCTGTATTTAATAAAATCACTTTTTACTTGTTAATTAACTCAGAGTATGTATGGGGGGGAGCAAACAGCTGTGAATACTTCTCTATCAGTGTTATAGAGGGCGAACAATTTATGAGTTTACCCTGCATAAGCTTTATACAGGGTAAAACGGATTTATTTGGGGTTTAGACCTCATTGGGAATTGGGCATCTGAGTGTTAAAGACAGGAACACTTCTGTAAGATTCTTTCAGGTTAAGTCTGCAGCTTTGGGGCACGTAATTCAGACCTTGGGTCTGTGTTGAAACAGACGGGCGTATCTGGCTCAACAAGACAGGGTGCTGGATTCCCAGGCTGGCAGGGAAAGCAGGGGCAGAAGTAGTCTTGGCACATCAGCTGGCAGTTCCCAAGGGGGTTTCTCTGATCCAACCTGTCACACAGGCCAGCTCCTGGGATGGAGTTGTCACATCCTGATCCTTATTCTGGGCTGAGTCAAGGTTCAATCTAGACCTTAGTAATTTTTTTCAAAGAGTTCACAGGCTAGTGAGTATGAGGCAAAATTTGTTTGAAAAGGAAAAAAAAAATCAGCAGAAGTTAAATTAGTCACTATGAAAGACAATATAAAAAATGGTTAATTCCCTCTTTTCTACCCTGTCCAAAAATATGAAAGCAAAGGTACATGCTAAATTAAAAGACAATTAATATGTAGGTCAAATGCCACTTTTGGAGCATACGCACTACAGAAGGATCTCCGAGTCAAATATTATGGCAAGATTTTAAAGACAACTGGATAATCTGAGAACCAAAATATCTGTAGCTATGCAGATTAAGATAATAAGGATAATCTTATTTCATAATTCCTGGCATAAATTCATCATGTGCTGGGGTCAGGAAGGAATACCCTTTTCCCATTGTAAATCTGCTAGGTACATTATGGGGGAAGTTTTTTATATTTAGCCCCCCCCCCTTCCTCTGGTGCACCATGTACTGGCCAGTGTCAGATTAGATGAATCAGTGGGCTAGTCTATTTATAGCTATTCATATGTAGATACGATAAGGGTCAGATTCTCCCACCCTTACTCACATTGAGTGGCACTGTGCTCCACTAATAGTCCGTAGGATGAGTAAGTGTGGAAATGTCAGGATGACAGAATTTGTCTGTAAATGAGGGAAAACCCCCATAACTAACAAAGACCAGAGAAAAATTTCTTTTGCAGCTTACTTTGCTTACTAGGGGACCACTCAGAACGTGAAATATGTACCTTCACTGTTAACAATTATTGAAGCAGCTCCAGTAGCAGCATCCTCAGTCTGACCTACAAATTCTAAGAAAGGGAAAAGTTACTGTTTGTATTATTTCAACAATAGCCTGTGATGCAGTTTAATCTTCCATAACCTCCAACACTTAAAAATGCTAATAACTATTTCATGTGTAACAATGCCAAAGAAGCTTAACAACAACAACAACAAAAGAACTGTTAACTTACACCCGCAAAAAAGCAAATGTGAGTCCAATGCTCTTCAATGTAGCTATGTCTCTGCTTCAATGACAGCATACTTTTATCCAGTAAAACAACAGATTCTAGGCTGGAGAAAATTAAAGCATTGAAATACACCTCTACCCCAATATAATGCGGTCCTCGGGAGACAAAAAATCTCACCGCTTTATAGGTGAGACCGCGTTATATCAAACTTGCTTTGGATCCCCCGTTCCTTGTTCCCAGACCACCCCCTCCAGAGACCCTTGTCCATAATCACCCCCAGGAGCTCACCCTGGGGAGGATGGGAGGTGAGGGAAAGGTCCCGCACTCACCAGCGGTGGGAAGCGGAGCACCATAGCTGAGAGCTGGCGGAGTGGAGTGGGCTGGGGTCGGGCTGCTCCGCTTCCCACTGCCGATGAGTGCGGGGAGGTTGGCGAAAGAATGCCCTCCACACTCACCTGTGGTGGGAAGCGGAACAACGCAGCCCCAGCCCGCTCCACTCCACCAGCTCCCAGCCACGGTGCTCCGCTTCCCACCGCTGGCCAAGCCACATTCCTGGGAGCTGGTGGAGTGGAGTGGAGCGGGCTGGGGCCGGGCCACTCTGCTTCCGCTGCTGCTGGTGAGTGTGGAGGGGATCCCTTCCCTCAAGTCCCCTCCCCAAGCAACACAGCTGGGGCAGGGGCGAGGGAAGTGGAGCGGGCTGCTCCCGGCCCCCCGCTAATCCCCCGGGCCACCCTGGGACTGCGGGGCCCCCAAAATTGCACCCCCACAACGCTTGCCTCCTAGACCCTGGGGGGGCGGAGCCTCTGACCGCCCCTGAGGCCCTCTACCCCTTATCGAACCCCTCGGCCCCGGCCCGGCACCCTTAACACGCTGCTCAGAGCAGCGTGTCAGAGCTTTACCGCATTGTATGCGAACCCGCGTTATATCGGGTCGTGTTATATCGGGGTAGAGGTGTAATGCAGCATATTTCCCCCTCTTAATTCTCTGATTTACATTTTTGAAGGAACAGCAGCCTACATTAATGAAGATGGAGGTTGTGGTGAGGCTGTACATTTCCTCTTTGGATTAATCCAGTCCATTAAATTATTACAGGCTGAGCTGGTAGTATGGCCTGTTATTATGGTTGCCCAAGACTTTCTGCTATACAACCCAGTTTTCAGTTACATATAACTTTGCCAAACATTAGCCATTTGGAATGAAATTTTCCATGCCAGGTGATTGCCTCTGGCTGATTATTATTATTTTTGAAAATTTCAGTCAAAATAATGGTTGTTAGCAACTCAGAGCTACATTTGAGGGACGATCCTGCTCAGCTCCTTACAGCCCTGGGCTAGAGTAGACAATGCTCAATACAGATGGAACCTTTGGGGACAATAGCTGCAATGCTTTAGCGAGTTTCTATTGAGCATGTGTGTACTGCAAGGGTTGGACTGTTATTACTTCATTATAATATATGGATTAAATGTACTCAGTTTACAAGCAAAAAGATATTTTCCTTAACTCTAGCCCTGCAAGGTCAGCCTGGGATGTGAGAATCAAGCTGGATTGTTCACTTCTCACACAGCATCATTAGTAACTGAAGTGCTAAAGGCTGGTAAAGACAACAGTGCAACCTCCCTGTCTGTCCAATTATGCCTTCAGTGACACTTGGGCATCCTCACTGCTTTCATTTGGGGCCTGACCCAACATCCACTGAAATCAATGGAAAGACACCCATCGATTTTAAGATGCTTTGCATCAGGCCATTGTTGATACACAAGAAGAAAGCAGCAAAACAAAGCAAATCTCTCACTCTCTCTTAGCCATGTTGGCTTTGCAAGGCTAACAGGAGTCAAAGGCAACAATTTACTTTCATCACTGAAGTGAATAGATATGACTCGAGACACACACACATGCCGAGTAAGAAGGTTCCATTTATATAAATTCACATTACAGAGTAGAACCAAACCACACTTTAAGGAGAAACTAGTGTCTTTGTAGTGACTTTTATGAGAGTAGAACTTTCTCCATCTTTGAAGTCTGCCATCCCCTGACAATGATTTAGATCCTGCTATTTTCTGCTCTAAATCAACATTGAACATTTAGGCTAAAAATTAAGGGCAAAATTTTCAAAAGTGGACACTAATTTTGGATGCTTCAATACTTGGGTGCTCTACCTGAACCTCATTTTTCAGACATGCTAAGCATGTGCAATTCCTATAGACTTCAAATGGAGTTGCAGGTTCCCAGAACCTCTGAATGCAAGTCTCTAGGTGCCTCAAATTGGGCATCCAAAATTAATGGCCACCTTTGAAAATGTTGGCCTAAAGATTTAATGTAGGCCAATTCAAACCAGCCGGACAAAGTAATGGCAAATACACTGCAGAGAACCATTCTGCACCAGAATGGGTGTGTGAATTAGACAACCTAACCAATCTACCCTTTCACCTCCTCCATCTCTAGTTTCAAATTTTATCTAAAAAAGTAAATTTTTTTAAAACTGAAATTTTACCTGTAGAAATCCCATTTCTCTTGAAATTTTCAATATAATCATTGCCAAACGAGTCTTTCCCAACCTGCAAAGAAGTTATGAACATTAAATATTTTACAGTCCGCAAAATGGTGTAATGCAACCATCATACACTAGACTTTATTTTACAGCTCTTTTAGACTCTTTTATCTCAGTTACTTGATTAAATAGCATTTTACAGCTTTCTCCCACCTCTAAAATAAAAAGCACATCAGATACAAACAAAATAATGCACCTTTCACACTCACCTTGCATCACTGGCATTATAATTCATTCATCCTTCTAACACTAAACTGAGTATTCAGTGGCAAAAACCTACATTAAGAAAGAGTTATGGTTGCTTGGTGGCACGTCATACCCTGGTAGACTGCTGAGTTGAGCAAAAAAAGTCTGAAAACCAGGAAATGCACAGTTAAGGTTGTCCATGGAACCTTAGCTCTGCCCTCTTTCAGCAATGCCCCAATATGCCCGATTAACATACAAACATTTATTCTGCTATGTCCACTCTTGCTGAAATGTACAAATACTTCACCCCTTTTTACAACCCATTCAGTCTTACCCACATGATTCCATCTAACATGCCACTGTAATAATAAAGACAGTCCTTGCCCCAAAGAACTCACAGCATAAGTTAATTGGTGGATGTGTGCAGGGTTTATGTATGTGTTGGGGTGCATTGGCAGAGTAGTTGGATGGAGGGGGTTGAAATGCATTGGCACAACTTTGGGCTGCAAGAAGGTCGGGGTCCACTGGCAGAGCTAGGGTTTCAGGGGGATTAGGGTGTATTGGCGGTGCTGGGGGTATAGGAAGGTTAGGGTTGCATTGACAAAGTTGGGGGTGCAAATGGTTTGGAGTGTACCAGCCAAGGGATGGGGTGTAGGAAGGCAACTATAAAAATAATATGTAACAAATGGAAGAAAGGGGAAGTTGACAGTATAAATATAAATCATAAGCTTTAAATCAGAAGGAATTGTAGAAAACTGGTAAGGGAAGCAAAGGGATACAAGGAGAAAATTATGGTCAGCAATGTAAAGGACAACAAGGAGTCATTTAAGTATATTAGGAACAAAAAGAATCCTAACAATGGTATCAATCCATTAATAGATGCAAATGTTACAATTATCACTAATAATGCAGAAGATGTGGAAGTGTTCAATAAATATTTCTGTTCTGTATTTAGAAACAATAAAAATGGTGTAGTAATATATGATAATACACTTTCCAGTCTAGTAGTATCTCAGGAGAATGTCAAATAGCATATGCTAAAGTTCAACATCTTAAAATCAGCAGATCCAGATAACTTGCATCCAAGAGTTTTAAAAGAGCTGGGTGAGGAGCTCACTGGATCGTAATGTTGATTTGTATAAGTCTTGGAACACCAAGGAAGTTCCAGAAGACTGGAAGAAAACTAATGTTGTGCCAATATATAAAAAGGGTGAATGGGATGACCAGGGTAACTATAGGTCCGTCAGTCTGACATTGATTTCGTTGGGGTTGGTCCTGCTTTGAGCAGGGGGGTGGACTAGATGACATCCTGAGGTCTCTTCAAACCCTAATCTTCTATGATTCCATGATCTCAAGGCAAGATAATGAAGATGATGATATAGGACTCAACATAAAGAATTAAAGGAGGCTAATATAATTAATGCCAATCAACATGAGTTTATGGAAAATAGATCCTGTCTGTCACAGAGCGTCCCTTCACCTAGCCGGTGAATACCGCATCCCAGACTGTTCCTGCAGTGTCCTAGCCACCAGGGGCGGCTCTAGAGATCACGCTGCCCCAAGCAGCGCGGAGCGCTGCGCCGCCCTTCCCCGGTCCCGCGGCGGGTCCCCTCTTCCCGCGGCTCCGGTTGAGCTCCTGCCGACGTGCCAGCGGCAGGTCCACCGGAGCCCGGGAGGAGCGGACCTGCCGCAGGCATGACTGCGGAAGCTCAACCGGAGCCGCGGGAAGAGGGGACCCGCCGCAGTCTTGCCTGCGGCAGGTCCGCTAGTCCCGGGCTCCGGTGGACCTGCCGCAGGCATGCCGGCGGGAGCTCCACCGGAGCCAAATGCCGCCCCCCCGGGAAACGGCCGCCCCAAGCGCCTGCTTGGCGCGCTGGGGTCTAGAGCCGCCCCTGCTAGCCACAAACACATGCAGACTGATTCTCTTTCATCATGCCTGCATTTAATCTTCAGTGTCAAAGGATAACAGCATGTACCACAAGTTTACAGCAGGTGGTTTTCCACACAGTTCTCTTTTCTCTCCAAGGTGCACCCACTGAGCTCTCCTGTAATTCCTGTTCCTTCCAAACATACCCTTCCAGTTACTGAACCAATTGCCTCATTAGCCCAGTAACTACCACCCAAGCATCAGTAATCCGCAACAGAAACTAGTTAATTGACTTCAATTAAGCCCGTAATCTTTCCTGTGCTGCAGCAACCTCAGTGACAAGGATGCCAAAGTTAGTGCCCGGTCATGCTGTCAAACTAACTCAATATCTTTTTTTTTTTTTAAATGAAATTGCAGGTTTGGTTGAGAAAATTAATAGTGTTGATGTAATATACTTAGACTTCTGTAAGACATTTAACTTGGTTCCACATGGCATTTTGATTAAAAAACCTACAAAGATAAAATTAACATGGCACACATTAAGTGGATTAAAAGCTTGTTAATGTAATTATAAATAATAATAAAATGTAATTGTAAATGGGGAATTGTCATCAAGAGGGTGTGTTTCTAGTGGGGTCCCACAGGGATTGGTTCTTTACTCTACACTATTTAACATTTTTATCAATGACCTGGAAGAAATCATAAAATCACCACTGATAAAGTTTGCAGATAATATAAAAATTGGGGAGTGAAGAGTAAATAATGAAGATGCAAGGTTGCTGATACAGAGTTATCTGGATTGTTTGGTAAACTGGGTTCAACTTCAAGCAAACAATATGCATTTCCATATGTCTAAATGTAAAATGTATACATCCAGGGAAAAAGAATGCAGGCCATACATACATTATGGGGTCTCTATCCTGGGAAGCAGTGGCTCTGAAAAAGATATGGGAGTTGTGGTGCATAATCAGCTAAACATGAGCTCCCAGTGTGATGCTATGGCCAAAAGGCCTAAATCAATCCTTGGATGTGTAAACAGTGGACTCTTGAGAAGGCGAAGAAAGGTTATTTTACCTCTATATTTGGCCCTGTTGTGACCACTGCTGGAATACTGTGTCCAATGATGGGATCCACAATTCAAGAAGGGTATTGATAAATTGGAGATGGTTCAGAAAAGATTGATTAAAGGATTTAAAAACATAATTTATAGTGATAGACTCAAAGAGCTCAATCTATTTAGCTGAACAAAGAGAAGGTTAAGGGGTGATGAGATTACAATCTGTAAGTACCAACATGGGGAACAAATATTTAATAAGAGTCTCATCAATCTAGCAGAGAAAGTGCTATAACATGATCCAATGGCTAGAGGTTGAAGCTAGACAAATTCAGACTGGAAATGAGGTGTACATTTTAAATGGTGAGAGTAATTAACCACTGGAACAACTAACTAATGGGCATGGTTGATTCCCCATCACTGGGGGTTTTTTAAACCAAGACTGGACATTTTTCTGAAAGACATGCCCTATGAATTATTTTGGGGAAGTTCTGTGGCATGTGTTATACAGGAGGTCAGGCTATATGATCACTATGGTCCCTTCTGGCCTTGGAATCTATTAGTCTATGAAGGAAAGTTGGGGTACAAGGTGGTTGGGTGCACTGGCAGAGCTGGTGGATGCTTCTCACCTGAGCCCTGAAACACTCTCCCCTATCCTCGGACCCCTCACCATTATCCCCCTTCCTGTCATTACAGTCCCAAACCTCTCTCCCTGCTATTCCCTCATTCTTCTGCTTCCAAAACTCTCCCCTTCCCAGGAAGCATTCACAGGTCTACTTTTTCTTCGCTAAATACTTTGACTACATTCCCCACAAACAACACTGCCACCCATGATTCTCAAATTGCAGCAACCCCCCGCCACTCACTCCAAAACTCCTTTGGGCTTAGGAAGAGGTGTCATGGATCCACACAATCTGTGTTATGCCCCAGCTTTTAAACAATCCTTTGGAGGAGCCCCTTCAGTGTGCCAGACCCCCAAGGGGTCCCAGTCTTCTTTAGGGTCAAACCATGTGGCCTCAAGATCTTCATGACTGAGGCCAGGTCTACACTAAAGTTAAGTCGACCCAGCTACGCCCCTGAGTAATGTAGTTAGCCGACCTAACCCCCGACATAGACAGCATTAGGTCAATGGAAGTTAAGATTATCCAGGAAGATGGATTAACTACAGTGACAAGAGAATGTCTCCTGTCGCTGTAGGGAGTGGCTTTGCCGAGACTCAAAGCTCCAGCACTCCTGTTTCACACCATGAGCTCTGCCCAGTGAATTCAACTGAGATAAAGTCCTGTTCTGAGACTTTTTACTCTCTTCAGAGATCAATGCACCTCAGCAAGTATTTGTAATGACACCAGGCAGCCTTTTCAAAACAGAGAAGGGTTTTATTAGTCAACTAGAAAACACCACTGGAAAGTCCTTAGAAGCAAAGGTGAAGACAGAGTTCAGACTGGTCAACCTCAGGCTCTGTCTCAGCTGCTGTACAATCCATTTTGGCTCTCTCTCTTTGTCTGTTAGTTCCAGATGAAAGCTTCGGTCTCTCTGTAAAGGCCAGTCCTTAACATCTGACACCTTTCTGTCCTTTGTCTTCCTCCTGAAGGACCCCCTTTTGAGTTTATGTGTTCACCTGCTGGAGTTTCCTGTTGCTAGATGTCAATTGTTCAGTCCTTGGGGTTCCCATTGTTTTTCTGGATATTTCATTGATATGAATGTTTCACCCAGCCCTTAATGACCCATTCATATCACCCCGGACAATTACTGGACCCAAGCACCACGTCTCCTGCTCTGCCCCAAGACCATCTTAACCCTTCTGCACCCTCTGGGTAACAATCCCTAATCAAGTAAATTATCATGCATAAAATATTACAGAAAATTCCCACTTCATCACAGGGGGATTGTGATTAATTTCTTGTTAGTTATGTTAATTGAAGGTGAGTTCACAGCAATCAGCCTCAGTGAGGTCTGTCGGTGATTCATCCTGTACCTTTCAGTTTCACAGTACAAGGCAGTAGAAGGAAACTGTGTTAGGGAGAGCTGTAACTCAGGAACCCCACAGTTAAATAACCCCAAGTCTGACACACTAACACTACCCTGCACTCCAATGAGGAACATCAAATTTCAAAGCAATCCTTGTAACCATTTGGATTGTAGAGCACTTACAAGAGTTGAGCTTTTAAGCTTATAAAACAGCAGGACTGGAAACCTTCCAGTGGGTTTGAGTGCCATGCATGCATTACCTTGGGTAAAACTCAACAGAGTGAGACCATATTGACCAGCATCAATATTTATTTATTTCTAGCTCTGCGCAACAAAAACCCAACCCAAACATTTCAAAACTTTTCTTTTTAAATGTCTATTTTGGAGCGAATTATATGTCCAGAACCCCTGGATCAAACAACTCCAAATTTGCGTCACTAATTCTACTCTGCACTCTCCTGAGACAGACCATATTTCAAAGGAATCTGGCTAAGCATGTCAATTTTGGAGGACTTAGAAAGGGGATGACCTTTAAACAGAAGTAGTGATGCAACCTTAAATATTGTGACACTGCCACATCACTATAATTCTATCCTGCACTTTTTGCCATTATTCAGTTTCAGACTGAAATATTAATAGTAATTCCATTGTTCGCTTTAACTGCAATCCATATTTTGAGTTTTAAAATACCTTTCTAGCTCTAAGTCTCCCCCACTGCAAAAATATCAGGTGTTATAAGTGAGGCCACTTGTCTGGTATCAAACCAGATGGTCCCCTTTCTGAGAGGTTTGTCTCTCACTGGTAGGGGGACAAAAATGGATATGACTTTGTCCGGTATCTGATGGAGAACACCACCTACCCCCTCCAGCTCTTTAAATGGCACCCCCCTGTATGGCATGACCTTGCAAACACCATGCGTACAAGGTCATGTTGGTAGAGGCGGGGCAGCATGCTCTTAAAGATGGTGCTTCCCGTGTGGCATGACCTCACATGCACCATCAAACTATCAAGGGCAGGGTCACACCTGCAGGGTTGGGCCCATGCTGTTCCTGGAAGTACTGGAATGTCCAGTGTTCTGGGAATGTATGAGTGGCCAGCTTAGGTTTTATACATTTTAAGTGTATAGTCTGGAAAATGAGTCTGTAAACATGTTATCATAGGATTCTATATTTATTTTCCCTCTGGGAGTTCCAGATCAAATGCACTCAGTTTACAAATCAAAACACAAGCATCAGTGCAAAACACTGGGATCCTGTTTTCAATATGCATTACAAATAGGACATGTTATAAAGTTTAGTTAGTAAGAGAAATGTTGAGGGCCTGAAACCCCAGTGTGAATTGTTTTAGTTATAAAATTTAGCAAGGCTTGATTTGCAATGTATTCTGCTGAATATAAAATACTGCTGTCTGCATACCTTTGAAGGTTTCTGTAAGAGATTGTGTGAATAAGGAATGCATGCACCAGGAAAAGATAAGGTGTGAAAGCCATCACAAATGTTCAGATGATCAAGAAAAAGTGAGAGACTTGGAAAGACTAGGAGACAATCAGAAAACATCCAGTGTATTCGATGCCAAACATGTTAGCAGCATTGATGACCTCAGAGGCGAGGCAGGCACCCCCGAAGATGAGACAACAAATAGGAGATAACAATGGGAAGCCCGACAATAACCATCAAATAATAACAGCAGAAAACCCCAAAATTAACACCACTTAAGGACTAATGATTACAGGATGACATTGCAAAATGCATGGACTCAAATGGGAATTTACAACTATAAAGCTGGGGTGTTTTGCCATGGAACTCTGGGTTCAGTCCTACAAAGCCTCGGACCATCGGATCGCGACTGACAAGAGCCCAGCTCCTCACTCGTGCTCAATCTAACTGGCCATTAGATTGACTTGAGCTACAACAGACTGGTAAATATAAACATCAACTGGCAGGAGAGAGAGAGAGAGAGAGAGAGACTGAAAAGCATATGCTAACTGTTGTATTTTCAATAAATGTGGCATTTTTGTCTTCTCTATAAAAGAGCCAGTGTGCTTTGTATGAGCATAACAAAGACCCACACCAGAAACTGGGCAACACTAATAGTGCAATGCAACAGTAAATGTGACTGCTTGAGTCATCCTTCAAATAAGTTGTTAAATAAAGATCTGTTCTTGTCCAGCGGCCAATGAATTGGGCAAAGAATTGGGAGATAAGCCCAGTGTCCTAGCCAATGGTCTTTTTGTCCATGACACAAGTGCTAATATTCAAAACTATGTCTGTGCAAGTGGTTGCCTTGTTGTCTATTGTGAGGTACGTATGTACCTCAGCTCTGCGAGATACCTTGAATACAACAAACACTATACAAAACCTAAATCTAAACACACATTTAAATCATAAGAAGATTCTTTTCTTTTGCTCATCCCATTGCACAGCCATATTTTGAAGGGAACTTCCATTTACAACATCTGCAAGAGATTTATCTTAAAACGTCACTAGGGACAGTCAATGTCTCTAAATAGCAGTTTGTAAGGCAGAAAATTGGTTGAGTACAGTCCAGGTCAGATGAAATTAATGCTAATAAGTGGGATAAGCATCTGCTCTGGTTTGTGAGGGTGCATACACATCGTTTTCAAGGAGATTTGCAATTTGGGGTATTTCTGGATCACTGATTATTCCTGGATAGAGTCTGTGGTCAGGGACCTCATCAAAGTTATCCATGTTTTTGTGACCTAACAATTGTGTTATTACAATGTGCTGTACCTAGGGATAACCATGAAGGCGTCTTTGAAGCTTCAGCTAGTGCACAAGGCAATAGCTACACACTTACTTAGTCACAGAGGCATTTCATAGCTGTTCTCCAAAGGCTGGATTGACTTCATATTTCCTTCAACTTGCTGGTTTCACTCTAGAAAGTCTAGATTCTGGATATTTTAGAGACTTGCATCTCTTGCTACTCAACTGTCACAAAAATTGATTAGGTGGGGAACTTTTGCTTACAGCTCCTAGATTTGCACATCTTGATGCTGAAAGGAAGGTGTTCTTGGTGGAGGACCCTAGACCATCAGCATCCTTGCCTGTTTATCTTCAGCGCACTGTGTAAGGCTCATCTATTCATTCAAGCTCTGCCCTCAGGGAGATGTGAATATGGGGCATCAAGATCATTTTAGAATTGAGTACATTTAATATGACACCATCAATAAATATAATATATTGTTTTTAAATGTTCACTACGTATGCTCAGACCCTGCTAGATGGAATATGTTATAAATAGAAAAACAAACACTTCTTGGTCTATTGACTGCAGAAGATACTGTGTACTGAAATATTGTTTCTTTATTCCAGAATCACTACATTTATATCCCTTTCTACTAGGCTTGTAGCTACACAGTGTTCGATGTAATTCACACTCATTCTTATTCACAATTTTTCAACATGTGCTTTCCCTGGCTTGCTATCAGCATTTTTCCATGTGCCATCAGGAGGGTTGACGACATCACAGATGAAATTCTAGCAGTCTGAGAGTCAAACTCAATCTGTACCTGCAAATTAATTGTATTGAAAAATATCTTTGCTGACACATCTTTTGTTCCATCTGCTCCGTATGCTAAATTCTGTCATTAACTTTTTTTGAAGAGTGTTTACTCTTTTCCTTGCATAGGGAATGCAACCAGTTTTTGCTACTAAAAATAACAGAGCTAGTAATGTGGAGAAAAACATGGTTTAAAAGGTGATTACATATTCTGAGCTGAATTATAGATGCAGCTACACTTTTATAACAAAGTAAAGGTTCAGGATCACTCTATTCTTTCACTCTATTCTTTCTAAGTTGGTTTCACAGAGTAATTTGTATGTTTGAACTGCTAGGAACTATAAAAAGGAAAGACTATATAAATGGCAATACAGTATTTACTCTTTTTGAGAAAAAAATCAAATGCAACTGGGACACACAAGCAGAATTTAACTCATCAGCTGCAGAACAATGACACCAAGATTAGAGGAATCAGCTAGGATCATCCCAGGATAGCTGCTAAAAGCGAAACAGTCAAGACCTATTTAGAATACCCCCACCACACCCCCGAACAGCTTTAATTTAGATTGTTAAGACAGACTTTTTTTGTGATGGCCAATAGAGAAAGGATGAGCTTCAGGGTAAGATAGTGGCCTTGAACTCAAGAGACCTTAGTATATTTTCCAGTTCTGCCACAGGCTTTCTATATGACCTTAGGCAAGCCATTTACTCTCCCTGTCCCTCAGTTCCCTATCTGTAAAATGAAGATAATTATTAATTTCTCCCAGCCTTTGTCTGTCTCATCTTCAGGACTGTGACTGTCAGTATATCCCTCTACAGTGTCTAGCACAATGGATGCTACTGTTATATATATATAAAATATAGCTGCACCCACTGCTAGAGATACGCAGATCAAAAGACAGAAAGCAACATGCCATATGTCATTCTGACTGGGTCAGGGTCAGTGTTTGGTAGTGAAAACAAAATCCATAGCAATTTATGGTGTCCACACTGCTCTTTATGTGGATCCATTATATTCATAATGCATGACCCTTATTTTTCTTCACATCATCATAATTTTACTTGTAAGCTGAGAAAATATGACCTGGAATCTTTAAGATACCATTAAGATGGAAATGCATGATATGATGTGCACAGAGGAGACTAATTAAACTGATACAAGTCAGACATTTTTCCTGCTGGACTGCAACACACTGTCTTCCAACCGTGGCCAATGCCAGGTGCTTCTGAGGGAATGAACAGAACAGGTAACCATCAAGTGATCCATCCCTTGTTGCTCATTCCCAACTTCTGGCAAACAGAACTAGATAAGGGCAAACCCATAAAGTGGGACAATGGCCACTGGACTGCTGTTGGGGAAGGGTGAACCAGCGTGGGTGGGATAAAAACTGACTTCACCATCACCAAAACCAGAAGACAAAGAAAAAGAAGCTTTCATTTATTATTTGAAATCATGATTTTTGAGGGCTGATACATGATCTTTGAATGTTTAGTGAGTGAAATACTGCAAAAATCTCAAACTGACTCCAGACCAAAGCTTGCTTGAGGTTAACATAAGAACAGCCATACTGGCTCAGAACAAAGGTCCATCTAGCCCCGTAACTTGCCGCCCCAAGCACACACTTGGCGTGCTGGGGCCTGGAGCCGCCCCTGATGAACTGAACAGGTAACCATCAAGTGATCCATCCCGTCACCCATTCCCAGCTTCTGGCAAACAGAGGCTAGGCACACCATCCCTGCCCATTCTGGCTAATAGCCACTGATAGACTGTGAATTTATCAAATTCTTTTTTGAACCCTGTTATAGTCTTGGCTTCTTCAAAGAGTTCCACAGGCTGACTGTGCATTGTGTCAAGAAATACTTCCTTGTGTTTGTTTAAAACCTGCTGCCTATTAATTTCATCTAGTGACCCCTAGCTCTTGTGTTGTGAGGAGTAAATAACACTTCCTTATTTACTGTCTTGATTCAGTTCTTTTTTCAGAGCTTTGTTTGTAGAAAACAACAAAGAGTCCTGTGGCACCTTATAGACTAACAGACGTATTGGAGCATACGCTTTTGTGGGTGAATACCCACTTCGCCAGACGCATGTGGTGGAAATTTCCAGAGGCAGGTATAAATATGCAGGCCAGAATCAGTCTAGAGATAACGAGGTGTCATAAACAGTTAGTTAAGGGTTAAGGTCTCTTTTACCTGCAAAGGGTTAAAAAGCAGTACCTGAGGAACACCTGACCAGAGGACCAATCAGGGACAAGATAATTTCAAATCTCTGTGGAGGGAAGTTTTTTTCTGTGTTCTTTGTTTTGAGTTGAGTCTCTCTTGGGAGTTAAGGGAGTCCAGACATCTTAATCAAGTCCTCCCAGGTTTCTGCAATACTTTTCATCTATTCAGTCTAGTGAGTATTAGAAAGGCGTACTAGTATTATAAGTTTATTTCTACATTTGCAGTTGTGTGTTTGCTGAAGGAATCTCTTTATTTCTATTGCTGTTACTTTGCTTTTACTGAGAAAGAAAGGGGGAGGGGGAATTCTCTCCAGGTTTATAGGTTAGACTCTGTGTATTGTTCCATCCTGGTATTACAGAGATAGTGTACTTTCTTTTTGTTCTATTAATAAATTATTTTCTTTTCTTTGGACTTGGTTAATTCCTTCTCTTGTGGAAATTCAGGGGAAGGGGAGGGGGGAAGAGTGAGTTCCTCCTGGGTTTGATTCACGGAGTTGAATTGGTGTGTATCTCTCCGGAGTAGGCTAGGAGAGAGAGGGAGGGGGGACGTGGGCTGCTTCCCTTTGTGTTGAGATTCAGGGAGATTGAATCTGTGTTCCCCAGGGAGAGTTTTGGGGGAACAGGCAGGGTGTTATCCACTTTAAACGTAACTGGTGGCAGCAGGACCAGATCTAGACTAGGATTAGTTTAGAGGAGCTCATGCAGGTCCCCATCTTGGAACCCAAAAGCTCCAAGTGGGGGAATAAACCTATGACATGGTGGCAGAGGTAGGATGGTATTAAGAACCAGAAGCCATTGAGAGCTATTCTTTCCCTCTAGAGCAGGGAGGCAGACTGAGAAGGGGTGGGGGGTGAGAAGTATTCAGCTTCTAACAAGGTATTGTTAGAAGGAGTTTTCCAGCTAGGCTAAGTTGGAGGTAATAGGTTTTCTGACAGGCTTTGTTAGAAAAAGACTTTTTTCTTCTTCTTCCTTTCTTTTTTTTCTTTTTCTTTCTGGCTGCTTGAAAAAACAGCTAGGGAAGAGGTGCAAGTTTTTCTAGGAGGCTTGTTAGAAAGGACCCCCACTGTGAGGTACTTAGCAAGTGCTAGAAACAGGACAAACCAGTTTTTTTTTGTCTTCTCAGTATTTCAGCAACAATCAGCAAAACACCATTTGCAAATGAAAAGTTTTGTTTTCTTTTTATTCAACCGGGAATAGAAAGGGTAGGAATTTGTGAACCAAGCAACACAGTTCACTGACTGCAGAGGGGTGTGGCCAGCACCAGAAAGCACAAAGAACACAGAAAAAAACTTCCCTCCACAGAGATTTGAAATTATCTTGTCCCTGATTGGTCCTCTGGTCAGGTGTTCCTCAGGTACTGCTTTTTAACCCTTTGCAGGTAAAAGAGACCTTAACCCTTAACTAACTGTTTATGACACGAGGTTAGTTCAATCAGGAAGGATGAGGCCCTCTTCTAGCAGTTGAGGTGTGAACAGGAGAAACTGCTTTTGTAGTTGGCTATCCATTCACAGTCTTTGTTTAATCCTGAGCTGATGGTGTCAAATTTGCAAATGAACTGAAGTTCAGCAGTTTCTCTTTGGAGTCTGGTCCTGAAGTTTTTTTGCTGCAGGTTGGCTACCTTTAAATCTGCTATTGTGTGTCCAGGGAGGTTGAAGTGTTCTCCTACAGGTTTTTGTATACTGCCATTCCTAATGTCTGACTTGTGTCCATTAATTATTTTACGTAGGGATTGTCCAGTTTGGCCGATGTACATAGCAGTGGGGCATTGCTGGCACATGAGGGCGTTTGTAGAAAAGTTACTCCAGAGGTAAGAAGCAGGATTGAAGACAAAATGGAGATGATGCAGCTGCCTTTTATATTCTTTTTCTATGCAGCTTGTATTTCCTTTGTTCCAAACACAAGCTGCCCAGCACATGGCCTGGAATCCTTAAGAGTTCTGTCCATAGGCATGTCCCTGCATGCCTTGCTGAGTCATAAGGTATAGCCCTTGACACTTTCAGTGGGTTCATTGTACAGTTGATGTCCCTTGATGGGCCATCAAGCAGGCTAGGCAGTGCTGATGCCAATCTGTCTGGGGGTGTCATCCAGATGCACAGCACAAGTATGAAATACAGATATACCCTACATATCTATAACTTATAATACAAAGGTGATACAAACATATAAACAAAATTATCATACTTGGTGAATTGTAACATTTTCGCAGATACCTTACACAGCATATCTTGTCAGATTCCTTGCAATTGTATAATATTGGTGTCAACAATATCATAGTATCAGAGTGGTAGCTGTGTCAGTCTGGATCTGTAACATGCATCTGACGAAGTGGGTATTCACCCACGAAAGCTTATGCTCCAAAACATCTGTTAGTCTTTAAGGTGCCACAGGACTCTCTGTAACGTAACAAATAACTAAAATAGCAATGACTTATTGCAATGCTATTTTACCTTGAATGTGTAGAATTATATTATGCAGGTCCCATTGACATGTGCAGAGACTGTATAAATGCTGTTTGAGGTAAGATTTATGTAAAGCTATAAAGTGAAATCTAATTTTTAAATAAAATTAAGAAATGTTGGTGAATTCTAGAGAGCTTAGAAAATTTTTTGCTTCTACTTTGTCTTCCTTTCCTCCAACACATAACTAAGACTACGAAAAAATGTTTGTATATCGACTTAAGAAGAGATAGGGTTTTTTTGTAAAGTTAATAGCCATACCACCGGCCTATGGAATTTGACTAATGAAGCAAACATTTCAGGAAACACATATTCTACCTTCGGCAGTAAGCGTAAGCAAATTCTGGACCATTTTCAAATAATTCACGGTACGTATCACCACAAAAAAAATTAGCATTCAGTTAGGAATATTAACAGCAAATTCTTTATAAACTTTTTCATTTCAAGAATCTGACAGCTACTGAAGACAAAGAGACCAAATATCTATGACTTGCAAGATCTGGGACACTGATAACCCTAACATAAGAAAACCCTAGAGACCAGCTAGTGACAGGTGAACCTAAGATGGTTTGCGGGTATGATTTGGATACATATCTATACCTCATTAACCTAAACACTGGGCTGGAAATCTAGTAAGAAAAGGCTCTCTCAGGAGATTAGGAACATTTATCCATGTCTTACCTGAAAATTTCTTTTCTTGGAGTAATGAGGTTGAGGCAGACAAGAACTGTCAGTCGGAGGCACGGGAGATGAGGCTCCATCTCTGTGAAACAGCCAGTTGAGACACTTCCATAGTGTAGGCAAAACTACTCAAATAGTAGTTATTAATGATCTTCTGTCAAACTGGGAAGGCATATCTATAGCGGGGTCCCGCGGGAGCCAGTATTTTAATTAATGCCTTGGATAATGGAATGGAGAGTATGCTTATGAAATCCGCAGATGACACAAAACAGGGAGGGGTTGCAAGCACTTTTGAGGACAGGAATAGAATTCAAAACAAATCTTGACAAATTGAAGAATTGGTCTGAGTTCAGCAAGATGAAATTCAATAAAGACAAGAGCAAAATACTTCACTTAGAAGGAAAAATCAAATGCACAACTACAACATGGGGAAAATTAGCTAGGTGGTAGTACTGCTGAAAAGGATCTGAGGGATACAGTGGATCACAACTTGAATAAAACTTAACAGTGTGATACAGCTGCCAAAAATGCAAATATTATTCTGGGATGTATTAACATGAGTGTCGCATATAAGGCCTCTCAGGTAATTGTTCTGCTCTACCCAGCACTGGTGAGGCCTCAGCTGAAGTAGTGTGTCCAATTTTGGGTGTCACACTTTAGGAAAGACATGGACAAACTGGAGAGAAGAAAGCAACCAAAATGGTAACAGGTTAAGAAGACCTGACCTATGAGGAAAGGCCAAAAATTGGGCATATGTAGTCTTGAGAAAAAAAAGACTGAGCAGGGACCTGAAAACAGTTTTCAAATATGTTAAGGGCTCTTATAAAGAGGATACTAGAAACCCTGCCCCTGCCTGAGCATTTGAGAGAGACCAGGGTCTCCACAAAACAGACACTTGATCTCCATGGTGGCAGGTACTCAGCGAGGGAGATGCAGCAGGTGGCTTTCCCTCTCTTAGCTGTCTCTGCCATGCGGCACTCTGTGTGGGTTAGCAAGGACAGAGTCCTGGTGACCGAGGAGAAAAGGAATCCTCCTTGCCAACAATGGCAGACTCTGACAGCCTGAAGACTTTAAGCCTCCCCTATTCTTCTCCCCCCACCATCTTGTTCATAATTGGTCTGCAGCAGAGAGGAGCTGGAGAGGCAGATGAAATCCGGCAGTTTGTCAGAGGTGGAGCCACACCTCTCCTGCCGCTGACTGACAGGTTTGGTCTGCCTCCAAGGCTGCACAGAGCAGTGTACCCCAATGTCATGGATCTGTGGACCTCATTACAAATAAAAATTCCATTCTTTCCTATAGTATGTGCCCTCTTAGAAGAGACATTGGTCCATCAAACCTGGTTTCCAGTCCCTAGCAATGGCCAATATCTGGTACTCCAGTAGAAAGTGGGGGGGGGGAGGGAAAGAGGTGAGAAGGGGGAGCAGTGCATCCGGTCAAGTGTGGAATGCTCTTTATGGTTACAGCAGGGTGGGTAAAGGCTAAGGCTAGAAGGGGAGGGAGTTCCATCTTAATCCTAGCAGTGATCAGTCCTGAACCATAACATTTAATTATCCTTATCGCTCCCTGTATACCAACAGATGTTATTAACAGTAATAAAATTATCATCCCTTTCCAAAATCAAGATGCAGTAACACAGGAATATAGGAACTGCCTGACTGAACCAGACCCATGATCCATCCAGCTCAGAAGCATGTCTCCAACAGGTGCCAGCACCCAGATGCTTCAGAGGAAGATTCATGAAATTCCACAGTAGGCACATGTAGGATAATCTATGGTTCCCTGCTCCCTGCAAAGATCTCATTCTAATCCCTAGTAAAGGTTGGTTTTAAACCATGAAAAATGAAGTTTTATATCCCTTCCAAAAAATTTTTTAGCCTATCAGTACTTGACTGTTACCACTTATGGCAGTGAATTCCAGGCTGATTGTATGTTATTAAATATATAAATACAGCATGGCTGGTAAATGCAGAACCAAAAAAAATCATCAACTTACCTCTCGTTCTTGCAATACAGGACAAGGTAAAAAGGAGGGGCCGGTCAAGTTTAACTCAGTGTAATTCTGAATATCTCAAGTTCTCTCAGGTGACATTATTCTAGGCTTTGTGATTTCTCATTACATGCAATTCCCACCAGACCACTATCCAACTCTTTGTTCTGGCTGTCTTGTAAATGCCAGAAGAACAGTTTCCCTGGCAGTACTTTGTTAATACATTTCTAACCAAAACCAGACGAGAAGAGATGCATTAAAAAGAGAGTTAACTTTTCTATCAACCACATAAAAGTTCCACTGAAACTTGGATGAACATTTGGCTTGGTTGTTATCCAGTGGCTTCAAGTCAATGCTTACCTTACAAATCATCAAGGTCTTGGCCCCAAGTCGAGCAGCCTGGATGCACTGATTGGCTCCTTTCCCCCCAAAACCAATGAAAAACTTATGTCCATGGATAGTTTCTCCAGCTTTTGGTAGACGAGTGGTAAGGCTATTGCAATTAAAAAAAAAAATTACATATATTAGTAACTGATAGGTCAAGAGTTGTAAAAATAAGAGCTACATTGATACAGTCCTAAGTGGCACCAATGTTCAAGTTGGTGCTACAGCAGGAGGCAGTGATGAGTTAGCCTTTCATTCAATAAATCACAAAAACTGACGATATGAGAGATCTGTTAGATTATCTAGTTCATCCAGTACCCATGTCAGGTTGTTTCCTATCATATTTTATAAATGCTTTGTCCAATCTAGTTTTAGAAGTGCTAAGCAAAGGAGGAACTGTTTTTTTGTCACAAGTTTGTACATCACCTAGGACAATGAGGTCCTGGTCCATGACTGGGATCCCTAGGAGCTACTACCAAATAAATAAATAAATCAACAGCTCTCACTGTTAGGAAGTTTTATCCTGATATTCAGCCTAAGTTTTCATATTGTTAATTTCATCTTATTACAGCTAATTATACCTCATTTGACTACCCTAGAGTAATTTTTCTCTCATATTGGTATTTATACCCTTCAGAGAGTTATAGATCATTACCATGTCTGACCACCTCTTAGCTGCCATTCAGACATGCTGTACATATTTATCTCTTTTAATCTTTCTTTGTAAATTACACCTTCCAGCCCTCTAATCATTTTGTTCTTCTTTGCATTCCCTCCAGTTACATCTACATCTTCATGGGACTGGGTGCCCTGAACTGAGGGTATGGCTACACTTACGAGTTGCAGCGCTGGTAGTTTGCAGCGCTGGTCATCCAGCTGTGTAGGAGCAGTGCTGGTTTGTGGCCACACTCACAGCTACCAGCGCTGGTGTGTGGCCACATTTGCAGCATTTGCAGCGCTGTTGGGAGTGATGCATTATGGGCAGCTATCCCAGTGTTCAAGTGGCAGCAACATGCTTTTCAAAAGAGGGGGGTGGGGTGAGGTGTAGTGTGACAGGGAGCGTGGGGAGAGAGAGAGAGTGGATTTTTGGAGCCAACACTGTGTGTTAGCTTCCTGCCTTGAAAAAATCAGAAAATGTTTCCGACCCCTTAGTCTTAACTCTTAATTGCAAACAGCCTGCATCTTCTCTGTCAAGCAAACACTCACTCCCTGCCTGCCTCATTCACAGGGGTTATCTCATTTGATTGATCACAGCAAACAGGAGCTGTGTTGGTTTTTTAGATAAGCAGCTCCGGGAGCTCTGAGTTCACAACAAAACAAAGAGAGGCTGCATAACAAAACAAAGAGAGTAATTTAGTTAAAAGCATTCTGGGATATCTGCTAATACCCTGAAGGCCAATAACAGCGCTGGTGTGTGTCCACACTTGATGAGCAGCGCTGGATCACCAGCGCTGCAATGCTTATTCCCCATGCAGACCCAGGTGTACGGCCAGCGCTGCAGCCAGGGAGTTGCAGCGCTAGATGTGCCCTGCAGGTGTGGACACTTACTAATTGCAGCGCTGGAAAGCCTCCACCAGCGCTGCAAATCTCAAGTGTAGCCATACCCTGAATGCACTAGTACAGGTGCAGATTCAGCAGAGATGTATTCAAGATAGTCTGGAATCATTCTGTTTTGAAAAGATGTATTTTGTTAACCTTAGCAGATTTTTTGTATACTCCAAGAAAACAAATGAATAAATCACCTCTATTCTTGTGTAAAAAATCCACCTGAATTCATAGGGCTAGTCTCCCTATGTCTGTTGTATTAATAACAAATACAGTCTACAGAGGTTATCCTATACCATGGCAGAGCAGCATTTGGTCATATTATTACCCAAAATTCTGCTTCTTACAGTGAATACCAAACACAAGGTTCAAAAATTAGAATACATTTTACCTCCTAGACTACCACAAATGCAACGAACCCAGCACCTGTTGGGAGAGCATGCCTTTTGTCACTCAACAGCAACTCTTTCAAGTGACTGAACACTTGCACTGACAAGCTCCAAAAGATGGTTTGAAGGCTGGTGGCAAAAAGAGTCTCAGAGGGGAAGCTATGAAGTAGGGAAAGGGGAAGGTTCAGAGCTTTTGCAGGAAGCCTTCCCCAAGGAGGAGCAGAATACCTGTGGCTGTTTGTAATTACAGAGCATTAAAGCATGTTCAGCCAAGTAGATCTGACCACTGGCTGAACATCCTTAACCCTTTCATCTGGAAGAAAGTTGAAATGGGACAGCTCTGTATTAATGGATCACTCCTAACTGCCTGTTGTGAAGGACATGGAAACTGCCTGCAATAGTTTAAATATTGTATTTTTTTTGAGTGTTATTGTCTTGTTTGCTACATGATTCCAAAGGCCTTTAGCTCCTGCAGGAATTAATCATGTGAGCAGGAAAGCAGATAATAGCTTCTGATGGTCCTATTTACCAATACTTAAAAGACAACACAGGGGTCATTCATGTTAAGTATAATCTCTGACCATGCTGAATTCAACCTCTGGCTTGTGACCATATGAATAAATATGAATACCATATGTGGGTAGAGGGGATCCAGGTGAGAAAATGAAACAAAGAACTTTGTGGTGAATAAAAAGTCCCTGAAAGACATGAGAGAGAGAGAGACAGACTGAACCTCCAGTTCCCAAAGGTTGGGATGTCTAGGATATACTAGGCCTACTTAAACTTTTAGGCAAGAATCAGACGTGTGTAGACCTTTTATGATGTCAAACCTTCGTTTCTCTTGCCATGTTGTGCTCCTACTGCTATGATTAAACAATACCCTGTTCTGAAGCGAAGGACCAGCTGCTGAATTGCTGCCGAAGACTGAAGCGGCAGCGGTAGAGCTGCAGATCGCAAGGGCAGCTCTTTTTATTTTTCCCCCTCCCCACTTTTTGCTGCTTGGAGCGGCAAAAACCCAGGAGCCGGCCCTGCAGCTCAAGAAGGGCAGACTTGCAGGCAGCCAATCCCTGTTGGGCATGCTGGGCACCCATGGTTGGTACACAGGGTACTGGAGCCATGGGCCCGGTCTAAGAGTGAGAGAATCATGGGATTCAAAACTGAAAGAGTTGAAGGAACAGGGCTCATCATCTATATGAATGCACTCGGAGAGACCAGAGAGGGATCAAAGGTGTACTGAGTCCTGAACTGTGACACCTGTTTCCAAGGAGATGGGAGTGGAAAGACAGGGTGAAGAAGTGGAAGGGTTCCAGCTATTTTAAACAAAAATACATAGATTTTTTTTTAAAAAAATCAATCAACGGATGGGTTATGAAGTGTTGAAATAAAGTCAGCATTTACAAGTGATTGCCACCCGGAGGCATGTGACATTCTGCAGTGTTTTCCTATACTGCAAAGACGGGATAACTGCAAGATCTCAAATACCGTTGTGTAGTTAATATGGGTGCATGCTGACTTTTAATGGCCACCATTACAATTGACTGCTACTTGCACTAATTCACGTGTCATCAGAACAATGCCTTGTAGGGAACCAAAATATTGATGACTGTGGAGCTGAGCATGTCTGTGTTTTGCAGCTTTCCAAAGACTCCCGTTGTGACATCATAGGTAAGTGCAGGCAACCTTCTAAAGCTATATGTCATTTCATAATGAACAGTCATTTCACTCAACTTTGAAATTAGATTAAGAAAACATGTATCCACTGCTCATTCACTTTCATTCCTGAAGACTTTTCCAGGAAACTGGGATTTATTCTAGATATGATTAGGCTCAACATAAGCTACAATACATTTAAACAAAGGTCTGTAACCACAGCTTCCCAACAGAAGTCAGTTAGTAGCCCTGGTCTCTGAGTTCATGCACACTTTCCAAGAAGCAGACTCCCATATATGTTCTTGATTTAACAGTGAACAGAGCTGTTCTTCTCAGTCACATTGGTGTAAATCAGAAGAAACTCACAATTAAGTCAATAGAACTAAACACGTATGAAACCAGAGTAAGTAAGATGAAGATCCAGGCCTCAGTGTTTAAAGCAGCATAGCATAACTAGTGCCTGTGGGAAGCAACCAGCTTGCTTAATATGGGAAGATGGCCTTTGTTGTTGTTGATGAGAATGTGCAACATCTTGACCAAAGATCAAGCTAGAAAGTGAATTACAATTATGCAATTTTACAAATAGTCCAAGCAAATTAGGCAAAAATATTCAGCTAGTTTTAAGTAATTCGCTATAAAAAATTTATTTGGCTTCAAAGAATTATAGCTGATAATTTAGGACACTTCTCCACTTCAATCCTATTATTAAACACATTCACTGTACTGATCCATATATATAGATCTGGAGGTTTCACTTTTACTGAAACAGGTATTCAATCAAAAGAAACATTGTTCTAATGTAATGCTATTATCTTGTCATTTAATTCTGCAATGATAAGTGAATACTAGATTTTGATTATCATCAGACAATCTTAACATGCAATTCAGGGTTCTGTTATGAACAGGCAATGATGAGTAATCTGTATGATTAAGGAACCATATGAGTTCTTAGGTTATTGATGGTGCCACAAAGAGTACTCATAATACCTTAAAAATGATGAAACAGCTAATGTTACTAAAAAAGTAGGCTAAACAATTTAATTAGAAAAACTGTTACACCAACTTCCAGAATGGTTATATACAATGTTTTGTAATGCAATTTACAACTTTGACGTAACTTGAAAATATTAAACTAGATAGCAAATGGATTTAAGTGGAAAACTGAACAGCCTACATCTTAGTTTATGGAGCAATTTCTGCTCAATTCTGTGAAGAATAAATGCTATATATTGCACAGCAATTACATACTGAAACTTTACATGCTACGGATAACAATGTCCAGTTCTGACATATTTCCCCATTCAACAAATGAAAAATAAAACTGTAAAATATATAACACGTGTTTTGCAAATTGTGTGCTTAATAATTATATTATTTTACATTTATGGAGCACCAAGATCCCGAAATGCTTTACACACAACAAGTAGATGAATCAGTTAACTTACCACTGAAATACAATCTGTTCTTGGACAAGATGCAGCAGGTGTTTAATAGTGTACAAGAACAATTCAGTTTTGGACAGGAAGTGAAGAATACCATATCGAATTGAAACTTCAGAGGATTTAGTTAGGCAGAATGAAAGTACATAAATTAGAATTTCTCTTCTACTATGTAAGGTTCCATGAGGTCTTAAAGGGTATGAATGGTTAGCATTTAAAAAAAAAAAGTCTCAGGAAAGATGGTATTGCAAACAGTACAGAGCCCCTCAATACCTTGCTGGGGGCACTGGTTCAACACTCTCTCATAGGGAAAAGTTCTACCTGTTGAGTCATTAATGCCACTTTCCATGAGATTCTAGATTTTCTTTGAAGAGCTCCCATCCAAATAGTAGTGAGACCATAGCCAAAGATGGAAAGACTAAGGAGTGGGGGATGGAGGGGAAGCCATGCTTGCATAAATCAGTTTTTAAATTAATCAAGCTGTAAGGTTTTACTTCTAAATAAAGCTTGAAAATTAATTTGCTAATGTCTGCTCAGGGCTTTTAATGTGTAAAGGAATACAAGTGCTACATATACATACATTATATATATATATATATATATATATACACACACTTTACTTTTAAAATTACATGTTCTTAATATCAGAGGGGTAGCCGTGTTAGTCTGGATCTGTAAAAAGCGACAAAGAGTCCTGTGGCACCTTATAGACTAACAGATGTATTGGAGCAGAAGCTTTTGTGGGTGAATAACCACTTCGTTAGACGCACGTGATGGAAATTTCCAGAGGCTAGTTCAATCAGGGAGGATGAGGCCCTCTTCTAGCAGTTGAGGTGTGAACACCAAGGGAGGAAAAACTGGTTTTGTAGTTGGCTAGCCATTCACAGTCTTTGTTTAATCCTGAACTGATGGTGTCAAATTTGCAAATGAACTGAAGTTCAGCAGTTTCCTTTTGGAGTCTGGTCCTGAAGTTTTCTTGCTGCAGGATGGCTAACTTTAAATCTGCTATTGTGTGTCCAGAGAGGTTGAAGTGTTCTCCTACAGGTTTTTGTATATTGCCATTCCTAATATCTGACTTGTTCCTAATATCTAACCTCGTTATCTCTAGACTGATTCTTGCCTGCATATTTATACCTACCTCTGGAAATTTCCACCACATGCGTCTGACGAAGTGGGTATTCACCCACGAAAGCTCATGCTCCAATACGTCTGTTAGTCTATAAGGTGCCACAGGACTCTGTCGCTTTTTACATGTTCTTAATAGGCAATTTAGAGGGGAACAAGAGAATTTTCATGTCCACTTAGATACATCATTATTTAAAGTGAACACCAATTACACTATAAGACAAAAAAAATCCAAGCGTTCTTCTTGAACCACAAAGTGAGTAGAATTTGACATAGCTAGTCATCTGGCATGCTGTGATTCTTGCTTATTTTGCCAAATGTTGTTTTCTGATTTCTTCACTCTGCTTCTTTCTGTTTGTTGTAATTACTTACTGTCTGTGATGTTATACTTCATATGTACGTATTTTGGGGCAGGGACTGCCATGCTACTTTATTATACATTTGTACAGTGCCTAGCACAATGGGATCTTGGTCTCTAGGTGCTACCTCAATACAGATAATAACAGAATAATGCAGAAATGCTGCATGCAAAATTACAGTACTAAAACATATGGGCTAGAATCTGGCTCTGTTCCCTCTGAGTCACTCTTTCAGTGCAAAGGGGAAAACAACTGGCTGTTATCTCCCCTGCTTGGAATTCCCCAATATTGCGAAGTCCCATGTGGGTTCAGAGACAGTGTAGCGAGTGCCTATCCAGCTCCCATAACCACTGGACCCCATTAGGCTAAGCACCATACAAACACATAGTTGAAAAGTGGTGAAAAAAATTGAGCTAGTCAAAATGCTAGAGAAAACAATCCTGCATCAGCTGGAATTTAGACAAAAATATAACAATTCTTTTCAATATCTGATTTCAACGATCTACTTATATTCTAATTCATTTTCATGGAGCTGCATCTCCATGATATGTGGAGAGAATGGCTTGTGGGATTAAGAATGGATTAGGGGAAACTTTCACTCGTATATCCCTGGTTTCAAACCAGTCCAGGTCACTAGTGACTAAAAGTTACTATTATAGCCAGTTGCAAAATGCAGAAAAAAAAATCATCAAAAGTCTTGGAATTTTTCCATTAACATTTTTTGTTGAAATTTCAAATTTTCTAAAGATTTTGACCACTCTAAAAACTGGCTAAAATATAGGGGGGGGGGGGAATCCAGATAAATTCCAACCAGTTCTAGATATCTGATGGCTGTTTGCTGACTTCCAGTCAATTTACAGCAGACAGTTATATGCATCTCAAAACCACCACCGAAACTGGAACTTGGCAAAGAAGCCAATGAATAAAGGGACTGTGAAGACTCATTGGATTGCCTTTCCCACCCACATCTCTAGCAGTTTACATTTTTTAAATAGATGGGCACAGCACTGATGATGTCATTTTCTGTGGAATGTGTAACTGCTGTAAATTCTAGGCTGTAAGGAAATTAAAAATATAATATGAATCTATCTTCAAACATTTAAGACTCAGAAAACATTCCATCATTCTTACCGAACATCTGCCCTGTATTTAAAAAGACTATGGAAATTTTCAAAATTACCACTCTTTAACTTGATTTCCCTCCCACGTTGTTCTTCCTTGATGTCTCTCTCGATTACATTATTTTTGGAACTGCAATTGTATATTTTTTTTAGGAGATTTGATTGCAATGTTGGCACAGAACACTTTTTAGATTTCTTCAGTTTGTCCAGTGTTGAAGAAGACTGCTTATACATTTAGAAGAATATTATACTATGATAAAATATCAGTTACTTAAATTAAAAATTCTCATAGCCCACCCCAAAGCTGACTTTTGGGGCCTTGATGATAGATCAGGGTAAGCAAGACATATGTGGACATAAAACCGTTCTATAATATTGTGAGAAGGGATTGAATAATAAAATCATTTAACAAAGTGGAAACAATGTGGTCTAGTGGTTAGGCCAGGGAGGTCTGCAAGTCAGGACTCCTGGGTTCTATTCTTCTCTACTATTGCCACGCTTCATGACTTGCCTAAATCACTGAAATGCTCTGTGCCTCGGTTTCATTATTATAAAACAAGTACAATATTTATCACATAGAAGTGTTGTGAAGCTTCATTTGTTAATACGTTCCATCTGAGGCTCTCAAAAAGGGTTATAGAAATTTCATTTACTGAAGGGGAAACTAATATACTTGTGTGTTCAATTAAATAATTTATGGTAGCAATGGGATGCGAGGTGTATTCTCCCTGCTTCCAACCTCCAACTCTCTAAAATCAGGGCTGGAACTCAGTATATGGTTAAATAGCTACATCTTTGACACACAGTTTGCTTTATTAATGTTACAATCTATACTAACAAAATCTAAATGTTGTTACTATCTAGTCACACTTCAGAAAACTAAAGATTAGGAGAAGGAAACATAGTCATCACAAATATTTCCCCCAATGAGTTGTTCTGAAATTACGCACCCCAAGACAAGAATTCTGATAGGTGTGTAACATTTCATTAGGTTCAGCTGTAAAGTGCTTCTTAAAGAAAGGACGTACAGGCTGCAAATTACTAGTACCACCAGAACAACCTTCAGTCTAGGCTTCACTCAGCCAACATGTCACCAGGATAATGAACATATTCAAGTATAGTGTATCAAAATCCCAATATCTTCACTAGATCAGAGTCATTATTTTGAAACAAGCCCATCTCTGACTCTAATAATAGAATTACAAATCCACTGAGGAAGGCCGTCTCTGGAGAACAGCAATTATTAAAGATGGTCTCTCAAAGTATAGGGCCCTGGAATAATTTCATTCCACACTCCAGAACATACCCAATGGGATATTTTTTGGTGAGAGAATACTATGATAAAAATCTACTCATCCTCTGCAACAAGTAGGAAGCTTTCCTAGGTGAATACCTTTCACTTTTTAATTATCTGAGCTTTTATTATAAACAGACTAAATTTCTAGTCTTTAGAAATTATAGCTCCAAAGATTATCCTCTAAGGAGCACAAATCAATGCAACGCTGCCTTCTGAAATCTACTGACAGACAGCCCCAGTGCCTCAGCTGGTGCCCAGGATTTTTCCAAGCTATAGCAGAAAGAAAACTGACTAGAGTCTTGATCATTTTCACTGCCTCTGTGGCAGTGCAACTGAAAAGAAATAGGTCAGTTTCATTCTACAGCTGCTGCTTGGGAAAGCTTTAAGCAACAGTGAAGGAATGCACTGGTGCTGTTCTGGGAAGGAGGAAGCTGGCTTTCATTTCTCTGTAGCTGCGGGTACAAAAGATTCTTGGTTTCTCACATGGGCATTGTTGGTCAGTGCCACCCCCTCCCTATCTTTCATGTCAGTCTTGGACTAATAGATTCAGTCCTTCACTTAGTAGGTATCTGGTAAAACTATGAAGGACTATGTACATATGCATGGACAGTGGTGGCGGTAGGCAGGAAAATGCAGTACTGAGAGAGTGAAAGATTTTTGGGGAGATCAGAGGTAGGAGAAAAACCCCCAAAATATATAGGAGGAGGTAGAGAATAAAATGCAGAAATAGAGAAAGATAAGAAGTGGAGATAGATAAGAGGCAAGTGACACCAAAGGCAACTCAGGAAATGATACACCATGATCTATTACAGAAAAGATAAGGAAAAAAATGTGGATTGAAGCCAGAAAGGGAAAGAAGGTATAATAGAAGATGTAGTAAGTTACATATACAAATATTAAATAGAAAATTGACTAATGATGTTACAGTTAAAAACATCACATAACTCTTCCTTTTTATTATTGAGGGGGATGTTTGGCCATCAGAGTGTGAGAGTACATGTATGTTTCACCTGCAGCTAGTAGGCTTAAGTCCTTTGGTTCATAAGTGTGAGGTAGTTTTTTCAAACCCTACAGAGACACACCATGGTTCTTATCAAGAAGCAAAAGGGAGACCTTTTGTGTTAAGAGCACAAGCCCCTAATACTTAAGCTACAGAGGAGCTCCTTTTTGCTATGAATAAATAGAAGGCTATTATGGTGCACAGATCTAGTTGCTAGAGCAGTGGTTCTCAACACGCAGGCCGCTTGAGGCCCAATCAGCATGTAGCTGTGGCTCAAGTGACATCATCAAGTAGTATATATATTGTGTGGATGCAGCCCATGCGGGCAGCACGCAGAACCCCCTGACCCCTCTGCCTAGGAGCTGGACACGCTGGCTGCTTCTGGGAGCCACCTGAGGTAAGCACTGCCCAGCTGGAGCCTGCACGCTGAACCCCCTCCTGACCCCAACCCCCTGCCCCAGGTCAGACCCTCCCCCGCACCCAAATTCCCTCCCAGAGCCAACACCCCATGTCCCCTCCTGTACTTCAACCCCCTGCCCCCACCCTGAGCCTGCTCCTGCACCCCAAACCCCCAGCCCCACCCCAGAGTCCACACCCCCTCCTGCACCCCAACCCCCTGTCCCAGCCCAGAGCCCCCTCCTGCAATCTGAACCTCTCATTTCTGGCCCCACCCCGAAGCCTGCACCTACAGCCAGAGTCCTCTCTCCCTCCTGCACCACGAGCCCCTGCCCACAGAAAGTGAGGGAGGGTTGGGGAGAGGGAGCGACGGAGGGAGGGGGGATGGAGTGAGTGAGGGCGGGGCCTCAGATAAGGGGCAGGACAGGGGCGGGACTTTGGGGAAGGGGCAGGGCACAGGTGTTTGGTTTTGTGCGATTCGAAAGTTGGCAACCCTATAAATAAAATTTCAATTATCCCCATATTGACTGGGAACATTTCACTTCAGGACGAAATGCAGAGATAAAATTTCTCGATACTTTAAATGACTGCTTCATGGAGCAGCTGGTACGGGAACCCACAAGGGGAGAGGCGACTCTAGATTTAATCCTGAGTGGAGCGCAGGAGCTGGTCCAAGAGGTAACTATAGCAGGACCGCTTGGAAATAGTGACCATAATACAATAGCATTCAACATCCCTGTGGTGGGAAGAACATCTCAACTGCCCAACACTGTGGCCTTTAATTTCAAAAGGGGGAACTATACAAAAATGAGGGGGTTAGTTAGACAAAAGTTAAAAGGTACAGTGACTAAAGTGAAATCCCTGCAAGTTGCATGGGCCCTTTTTAAAGACACCATAATAGAGGCCCAACTTCAATGTATACCCCAAATTAAGAAAAACAGTAAAAGAACTAAAAAAGAGCCACCGTGGCTTAACAACCATGTAAAAGAAGCAGTGAGAGATAAAAAGACTTCCTTTAAAAAGTGGAAGTCAAATCCCAGTGAGGCAAATAGAAAGGAGCACAAACTGCCAACTTAAGTGCAAGAGTGTAATAAGAAAAGCCAAAGAGGAGTTTGAAGAACGGCTAGCCAAAAACTCCAAAGGTAATAACAAAATGTTTTTTAAGTACATCAGAAGCAGGAAGCCTGCTAAACAACCAGTGGGGCCCCTTGACGATGAAAATACAAAAGGAGCGCTTAAAGATGATAAAGTCATTGCGGAGAAACTAAATGGATTCTTTGCTTCAGTCTTCACGGCTGAGGATGTTAGGGAGATTCCCAAACCTGAGCTGGCTTTTGTAGGTGACAAATCTGAGGAACTGTCACAGATTGAAGTGTCACTAGAGGAGGTTTTGGAATTAATTGATAAACTCAACATTAACAAGTCACGGGACCAGATGGCATTCACCCAAGAGTTCTGAAAGAACTCAAATGTGAAGTTATGGAACTATTAACCAAGGTTTGTAACCTGTCCTTTAAATCGGCTTCGTACCCAATGACTGGAAGTTAGCTAATGTAACGCCAATATTTAAAAAGGGCTCTAGGGGTGATCCTGGCAATTACAGACCGGTAAGTCTAACGTCGGTACCGGGCAAATTAGTTGAAACAATAGTAAAGAATAAAATTGTCAGACACATAGAAAAACAAACTCTTGAGCAATAATCAACATGGTTTCTGTAAAGGGAAATCGTGTCTTACTAATCTATTAGAGTTCTTTGAAGAGGTCAACAAACATGTGGACAAGGGGGATCCGTAGACATAGTGTACTTAGATTTCCAGAAAGCCTTTGACAAGGTCCTCACCAAAGGCTCTTACGTAAATTAAGCTGTCATGGGATAAAAGGGAAGGTCCTTTCATGGATTGAGAACTGGTTAAAGGACAGGGAACAAAGGGTAGGAATTAATGGTAAATTCTCAGAATGGAGAGGGGTAACTAGTGGTGTTCCCCAAGGGTCAGTCCTAGGACCAATCCTATTCAATTTATTCATAAATGATCTGGAGAAAGGGGTAAACAGTGAGGTGGCAAAGTTTGCAGATGACACTAAACTACTCAAGATAGTTAAGACCAAAGCAGACTGTGAAGAACTTCAAAAAGATCTCACAAAACTAAGTGATTGGGCAACAAAATGGCAAATGAAATTTAATGTGGATAAATGTAAAGTAATGCACATTGGAAAAAATAACCCCAACTATACATACAACATGATGGGGGCTAATTTAGCTACAACGAGTCAGGATCTTGGAGTTATCGTGGATAGTTCTCTGAAGATGTCCACGCAGTGTGCAGAGGCGGTCAAAAAGCAAACAGGATGTTAGGAATAATTAAAAGGGGATAGAGAATAAGACTGAGAATATATTATTGCCCTTATATAAATCCATGGTACGCCCACATCTCGAATACTGTGTACAGATGTGGTCTCCTCACCTCAAAAAAGATATTCTAGCACTAGAAAAGGTTCAGAAAAGAGCAACTAAAATGATTAGGGGTTTAGAGAGGGTCCCATATGAGGAAAGATTAAAGAGGCTAGGACTCTTCAGTTTGGAAAAGAGGAGACTAAGGGGGGACATGATAGAGGTATATAAAATCATGAGTGATGTTGAGAAAGTGGATAAGGAAAAGTTATTTACTTATTCCCATAATACAAGAACTAGGGGTCACCAAATGAAATTAATAGGCAGCAGGTTTAAAACAAATAAAAGGAAGTTCTTCTTCACGCAGCGCACAGTCAACTTGTGGAACTCCTTACCTGAGGAGGTTGTGAAGGCTAGGACTATAACAATGTTTAAAAGGGGACTGGATAAATTCATGGTGGCTAAGTCCATAAATGGCTATTAGCCAGGATGGGTAAGAATGGTGTCCCTAGCCTCTGTTCGTCAGAGGATGGAGATGGATGGCAGGAGAGAGATCACTTGATCATTGCCTGTTAGGTTCACTCCCTCAGGGGCACCTGGCATTGGCCACTGTCGGTAGACAGATACTGGGCTAGATGGACCTTTGGTCTGACCCGGTACGGCCTTTCTTATGTTCTTATGTTCTTATAAGTTGAGCACCATTGTGCTAGAGGGAGACATGATAACAAGCATTGAGGGACAGGTCCAGGTTCACAGGTGACAGAAAAAAGGAGGTCTGAAAGCAGAAGGCTGTGTCTGAGGACACAGAACCAACCTACTCTGGGTCAATAATACCTTTTTTCACAATAAGCTTCCACAAGGATCTCTTTATTCTGTAAAATACCCTCACCCCTTTGTTTAGGCAACATATTGGTAAAGAACCCTGTTCTAGTTCTGTCTGTGCACATAATACATCATATATTAGGTTAGGATGGAAACAGTAGATATCAAATTGAAAAAGCTTACTGTGTGTGACAGCGAGGGGGGGCCGGGGCGCTAACAATTAGGACTCTCCTCCCCATTTTTATTTTTAAAAAATTCCTTGTTAGTAAACTTCTTCTATGGAAAGAACAGCTCAGACAATTCCTAAAGGCAATGTCACATATATGCCTGTCCAGAATGTTTTTACACACACATTTGTTACCATCAATTCTATAAGATTTTTTACTGCAGCTTCTGATTTGTGCCAGCAGCAGCTCCTTACCGTCATGACTACTAAAATTCACCAAATGCTAGTAAAGATATTTATGTCCATAGATGGATCTAGGAAGAGAATTATTTCCATTACTGGTAGATGCAGTAAGTAATTTGTAAACAAGACAGAAGGGAACTATTCACCATAATATTCCACATCTCATAAAGAAGAAAAATACAATGTTCTCAGTATTTAGTGTTATATCTCAAATACAATAGATTTTCATTGTGTCAGCAATGTCCTATGGACATTTTAACAAGCGGTTACCATAGAAAATTTCCCCTTTAATCTACAATCAACCTTGTGTGGCAGGAATACAAGTGCTTCTAGAGACAAGGGGTGAAGGACTAGGAAATCTATCCATAAACAAGAATAGCCTAAGAAACAATCATAAAACACTTGCCAAACAATGTTAAGTGTCATATGATGGAAATCTTTATACACTACTTTGTTCCTGGTGAGTATATTGAGAATGCAGCATAGTGTTCATTTTGCATAATTTGGAGTGAAGCAAAAATCATGTAGGGGGTTCAGCATATACATCTGAAGCTGTCAAGGCCCAGTCAAAATCATTTGATGTAAATAACTTAAGAATATAAGAATGTAAGAGCTGCCATACTGGGTCAGAGCATAGTCCATCTTGCCCAATATCCCATATTTCAGAGTGGCCAATATCAGAGCTTCCGGTGTAGTGTATAGAACACAGCAATTATGGAATGATCTAGCCATCTTACACTCCTAGCTTCTGGTGTGTGGTTATCCCCCTGACCATCTTGGCTAACAACCATCAATGGACCTATCCAAGGGCGGCTCTAGACATTTTGCCGCCCCAAGCATGGAGGTCTGCTGAAGCCACGGGACCAGCAGACCCTCCGCAGGCACACCTGCGGGAGGTCCACCGAAGCCGCGGGACCAGTGGACCCTCCGCAGACAAGCCGCCGAAGCCTCCCTGCCTCCCGCCCTAGCGGCGACCGGCAGAGCGCCCCCCCGCGGCTTGCCGCCTCAGGCATGCGCTTGGAGCGCTGGTGCCTGGAGCCGCCCCTGGACCTATCCTTCCATGATTTTATCCAGTTCTTTTTTGAACTAGTTACACTTTTGGCCATCACAATATCCCATACCAATGAGTTCCACAGCTTAATTGCGCATTGTGTGAAAAAGTACTTCCTTTTGTTTGTACTTCCGCTGCCTATTAATTCCATCAGGCGACCTCTGTTTTTTGTGTTGTTGGAAAGGATAAACAGCTGTTTATTCATTTTTTCCACACCATGCATGATTTTATGGACCTCTATCAGCCCCCACCACCAGTCATCTCTTTTCTAAGATGAACAACCCGTATCTTTTTAGTCTCTTCTCATATGGAAGGCGTTCCATGCCCGTGGTCATCTTTGTTGCCCTTCTCTGAAATTTTTGCAGTTCCACTATTATCTTTTTGAGATGGGGCAACCAGAACTGGACACAATATTCAAAGAGTATTCCTAGATTTATATAGTGGCACTATGAGATGATCTGTCTTATATTTTATCACTTTCCTAATAGTTCCTAACATACTCTTAGCCTTTTTGTTCACTGCTGTGCATTGAGTGGAAGTTTTCAGAGAATCATCCACGGTGACTCCAAGATCTCTTTCTCGTAGAATAACAGTTAATTTAGAACCTATAATTGTATATGTATAGTTGGGATTAATTTGTACAATGTGCATTCCTTTGCACTTATCAATGCTGAATTTCATCTGCCATTTTGTCACCTAGTCACTCTCTGTTGTGAGATCTGTAACTCCTCACAGTCTGCTTTGTTCTGCACTACCTTGAATAATTTTGTATCATCTGCAAACTATGCCACTTTACTGTCCACTCTCTTTTCCAGATCATTAATGAATACGTTGACCAGCACAGGTCCTAGTTCAGATCCTTGGTGGACCCCGTTGATCATGTCTCTCCATTGTGAAAACTGAACATTTGTGGATAAGAGTGATCCAGTTGATATAGTGTACTGGGATTTTCAGAAAGGCTTTGACATCATCACAGATAGTGAGATCACCTCAACCCTCCCTTCCATTTGGTGCCTCCTCCCCTAATGCCTTAGGGATAGTCACCTACATATTATTGTTGTGTGTTGCAGGTCCCTGCATCTGCACAGTGATCTAGAATTTCTGTGCAATCAGAAGGAAACAACAGTACTTCTGTAGCAGGTGAGATTATATAAAACACACCAGTGTATGGACCGTTATGTTAGAATGGTATGCTTCAAGCAGCAGAAATGAACAAACACTCTTAACTTGTGATGCTGTTAACCAAGGAAAAGAAACAGTTGTTTGGATGAAAATGTATTTGATGGATCTTGATGTTTTGGTCCCCCCTTACTAACTTCCCATTTTCTTCAATGGAAGACACTGATCTGCGGGCTGTTGTGAACCTTAATAGCTTTATAACGCTAGTCCCCACCTGGAATCAACAACAAGCATTCTCTTCTTTGACTGCCCCATTCCAGTCCTGCATACAGAAGGCCCAATTCTGCTTCCACTGATTTCAGGGGGAGCAGGATTGAGCCCGTAGTCATTAGTCCTAATGGTTCTTTGATAAAAGTTGTAAGCACACCTTTATTTCACTCTAATGAACCCAATCCCCTTCTGTGCAAATGGACAACATTATGTGGTGTGTCTCCCCACCCCCCCCTCTTCAAATTCACCAGTCCAAGTTATTTAGAAAGAGACTGCATGAGAGTTCAGGTTTGTGTGTGTGGAATTAACTATAATCAAAATCCATAAATAATAATAAAAAGGTAAATCTTTATTTTCCATTTCCAGGATCAAAACTCCTTACCTTTCATATAAAACCTTAAACTGAACTCCACAACTTCTGTATTCAAATCTCCTTTACCTATTTGGCTTTAAGACTGCTGCATTATTTCAGGAAAGAAATTAATTACACCTCAAACTCACAATTTCAAGTGTATGTTTTTCATCTACAGTAGTAGCAGTAGCTGTGACATTTAATTGTGGATTTTCAATTAGCTAATTTACTTTCAATATTAGATGGCAGAAAACAGCCTCGGCTGTGACCAAGCTAGCAGAAAATACAGATACCTCACAAGGTTAAAGACATAAAAGAGATTGAGCTCCTGATAGTTGACAAGTAGGGCACCAATGAAATAGAGATGAAAGGAGCAATACGCGTGCTGGAATGTTTTACATTTCTGGGGGTAAAGCAAGATATTTTACAGTATATTTGTTTAGCATTGACTTCCTTAAAAGGAAAAAAACAACAGTGTGACTGGAAAATTGTGATGTTCTAAGCCAAGACATTACAGAAGTGGTTCTGTGTAATATAGAGCATACTGGGATAATGTACTGTATCAGACATAAATGTGCTCTCTCATCACGTGAGGAGCAAGACAGAGTGACTGATGTTCTTTTCCTTTTTTTTTTTTGGAATGCAACTTATCACCTGCTAGAAACAAAAGGCTTCCTAATTCATTTATTCCATTGCCCCATGTGAACTCTCTTGAGAATTAAGCAATAGTTTCCCAACCTCACGTGGACTATGTTTAAAAGCTTGGTAAACACAAATTTTCTCTCACAAACTATAATTTTGAATTGCGAACACACACAGGAAGGGTATAATCCTCCAGTGATGACATCATAGCCTACTGCCATGGAAATGACTATTATCACAAAAATAGGTTTCTAGTGACCTCATTTTACTAGAAAGGAAGGAAATCTGGGTGGAATGGGAAGTCATAGTTAGAGGTGCAGTTGACCCACTAGATGTTCTCCATCTCCAAGGCACAGTGGCATTATGATTTTTAATTATATAGGTCCATGAGTGTCAATGGTTCTATATTAGGGTGGGCAAAGTATGGCCCACTGGTCACATCCAGCCTGTCAGACCATTTAATCTGGCCCTCAGCTCCCACCAGGAAGTGGGGTCTGGGGATTACCCTGCTCCTGTGCTCCCTGGAGCGGGGTCGGGGGCTTGTCCCACTCCGCACAGCTCCCAGGAAACAGGAGCCAGAGAGGGTCATGCTGGCTATGTAGTAAGAGCAGGCGCGGCCAGGTGGCTGTGCATGCTGCCCTGTCTGCCAATGGGAGCTGCAGAGGTGTTGCCTGCAGATGGGGCAGTGTCTCCTGGCCGCACCTCGCAGCCGGAGGGGGGGGGGGGACATGCTTCTGGGAGCTGCTTGCGGTAAGCACTGCCTGGAGCCTGCTCCCGAGCCCCCGCCATGCCCCAATCCCCTGCCACAGCCCTGATCCCCATCCTGCCCTCCAAACCCATTGGTCCCAGCCCAGAGCACCCTCCTACACCCCAAACCCCACATCCCCATCCCCAGCCAGAGCCCGCCCCGGTGCCCCGACAGCCTGCCCCAGCCCTGATCCCTGATCCCCCTCCCACCCTCCGTCTCAGCCCAAAGCACCCTCCTGCACCCCAAACCCTGCATTCCCAGCCCCACCCCAGAGCCCTCACCCCCAGCCAGAGCCCTCACCCCCCCATCCCCCTGCCCCAGCTCTGATCCCCCTCCTGCACCCCAACCCCTTTATTCCCTGCCCCACCCCAGAGCGCTCACCCCTCCCGCACCCTGAACTCATTTCTGGCCCCACCCCAGAACCTGCACCCCCAGCCAGACCCCTCCTGCACTCCTACCCCCAATTTCATGAGCATTCATGATCCGCCATACAATTTCCATACCCTGAAGTGGCCCTCAGGCCAAAAAGTTTGCCCACACGTTCTATATAATAAATTCACTGTGCCAAACAGACATTAGGTCTCTGCCCTGAAGGGCTAAAAGGCTAACTGCATGAGTATTAACAAAGAACTGGGCATGGCTATTATAGCTGGAATCCTTCATGGAACAAGTAAGTTTTTAAGGAATGGGAGGAAGGGAACTGTGTTTCAGGCATATGGCAACACAAAGCAAGGTACAGTATAACTTCAGAAGTTGGAACTCGATCCTGCAGAGTACTGAGCATTCTGGCCCCAATCCAGCCAAACACATAAGCATGTGCTTAACTTTCAGCCCTTGAGTAGTCCCATAGGAGTTGGCGAGATTACTCAAGGGTTGAAAAATTATAAATTGTGTTTAAGTGCTTTGCTGCAGTGCTTGGTACCTTGCAGGATCAAGCCCTAGGTGAAAGAGAGACTTCTGAGCAGAGCATAGGGGGTGGAGGAATGCTGGAGGAGATAATGATCTTACATTTAAGTAGAGCCTTTTATCTTGAAGGATCCCAAAGCTATTTACAAACTAGATATACAAATCTATAAAGGGTGATGATGTAACCCCCCACTAAAATACAGCCACCTCTGGGATGGTAGGCAGCAGTTTGATAATGCACAGGCACACTACACAACAGTTCAAGACAAGAAGTGAAGACACTATACCTAAATGAAAAGGAAGGGGAAATTTTAGTTAAATGAAGTCTGATAAGTGGCGTCCTGTTGGACTTCTGCATTAAAAGATAGTGTACAGATAGTTTCATCTTTACATTTCCTTCAGTCTGTTATAATATGTGACAGATATGGCAATTTCCTGAAACATCTTTAGAAAACCTTATTGAAATAAGTTTAAGTATCTTTGGAGTCCATTGTATTAAACACAAATGCTATGTATTATTATAGGCCTGGGTGATCAAAAGAGTACACTGAATAATGTGGCAGACAAGAATGCTCTTTTGGACAATATGTGTGAAGTGGATTTACTGGAAAATGTGTAGGGGGGAGGTGAATGCAAATTCCTTCCTCCTGGTTATGCAAAAATCCAGCCTTTTGAAGCTATGCCCTGAGGAAGGGACCATTGTCTACTTATTACTGTTTCGGAATCTGAAAATCAAAAACCTAAGCTGTACAAAGAAACAGGCTGATCTGCCCAGTCGGTATGTTTGTTCTGAGTTGAGACTGTTATGAACTTGTAACCACAGGAAGATCTCTGCATGGGGGTTGAAGAACTGACTCCTACCAGAGCCCCTGTTGGAATGGTGGGGGATGATCTCTGCTAAGCTTAGTAACATGCATATACATTTTAAAAATTGTTTTTAATATTTTTTTTCTGTAATGCTTTCACATTACGAATAGAAGTGTTTAAACCCACAGCTGACACGCGGCCCAATTAGCACACAGCTGTGGCTCAGCTGTGTGCTAAAGGCCACCGGGCTGCCTGGGGTCTGGGTTCCCAGCTGCCTGGCTGCCCAGAGTAGCGGGGTCCAAGGCTGCTCCTGCAGAGGGGTCCAGGGCTGCCGCCCGACCCCACAGGACCCAGGGACGATCCCATGGGGTTGGGGTTGGAGCTGCCGCCCGGCTGCCCTACAAGCCAGCTTGGTCCAGGGTGGAGCCTGCCACCCGGCTCCACACAGTGGGGTGCAGGGTTTCTGCTGCCCAGCCCCCCATCCAGGGCTCCACTCCTGGCCCCACTCTGTGGATTGATCTTTGGGCGAGACATGCTGGGTATAAGGGTTTGTAGGGGGCAGTTGCGGTGGGTGGGTGCGTGCGTGCTCTGGTTCTCGTTCTGCAGCCCAGGTAACACATTGTTGGCCGCATATGGGGCCCACAATGATAAATAGGTTGAGTACCACTGGCTTTGACAGAGCTGTGTGGTAACTTATAACTGTGGGCAATTAGCGCTCTCTCGCTCTCTCTCTCTAGACAGTGTAAGTGCAGATGCTGGCCTGTCTAGTTTGCTGGGAATAACACAGTGTAGACCAGGACTATGCCCTCATGCAAAAAACCCAGTCAGGAGGGAGAGAGATACGGGTATCTGCCTAAGAGAGGCGAGGGCTAAAGCCTAAAAGTGGGTGCTCTTGCTGGATCACGGAGGGGGAATATAGGTGCAATTGCCTTGAATTGTGACACAACCTTCAGATACCTATTTTAAAAACAAACAACAAAAGTAAATGTTACTAGTAAGAGCCAGGGACAACGTTTGCAAGTATTGAGCAGGTTTCTTGAATACTATCAATGCTCCTTAGTTAATATCAGTACAATCTCCTGTTTTACCAGACAACAGCTTCTCTTAGACAGTGAGTGTTGATCATGATAAATGGTGCAGAACTTTTCTACTGTGGGTAACAGTAATAGCTTAGGTCACTAATCACATTTAAAGTGTTCAAGAATTGTACGTGCAAGGAACACTGCCTCCCTTCACCCCACCCCCATCCCTACCCCGAGTTCCATTACATAGGATTCCATCTCATTGGTCACCCTTCATTCCTTCAAGAGTCCCAAGTCACATCATTCTTCCTTACAGCCAAGAAAGGACTTCTGCTGGAGCTCATCAGTGCCATTTTGAGATCTGCCATAGGAGTCACTGCAGAACACACAACACAGAGGCTACATGCTGCACTACTGAATACCCAGGCCTTGCTGGGTCAGAGAGAACAAGACATACAAAGAGTCAACAAGGTTCTGAAATCAAGCCCAGGTCTCTCATTACTACATAAATAATAATAATAAAAAAAAACCCTCAGACAACACATTCTCTCATGCCTTACTAACTTCTCTGGATCCAACAGAATAATTCCCGCAGCTGTACTACACTTGTACTCCTTCACAATTGTGCTTTCCTCCTGCTGCAGGCAACAGAAGTTTGAAGCTAACAAGAATTAGGTGCCACTGCTGTGGAGATTGGTTGTGGGGATTGAGGAGGATTTTCCCTTTTTCTGCTAAGGGCATGTGGGTAAAAGCAGAAAAATAATAAAACCAGGAAAGGATGTTATGAACATGCATGTGTGTGAGCTTGTGGAAATGTGCACACATGGAAAAGACATGCATGTAAACTAAGAAGAAGAAGAGAAAAGGAAAAAAAAAGTCCATTTGAAAGAGAAGAGGAAGGAAATATTTTTCTCTGTCCCATAAAGAAAGTGAAATTAAAGAGGTATTACATTATTTACCTTTATTTTTATTTATTTAGTTTACAATTTTTACCAAGAACATAACTTAGGAACAGGAATTTCCATACCAGAACTGGCCGACAAACCATTTACTCAATATCCTGTCTGGCAGTGGCCAATTTTGGAGCTTTAAGAGGAAGGTGTAAAACCCTCCAGGATGCATATCAGTGGCACTCCCTCAATTTACACTGCAGGGAATTTGGCCTTTTATTGGCAATACAAACTATGTAAGTAAGTATTTCCAAAGTTTAGAGGGGACAGAAGACTCATGTGTCTTTCAAAAACAAACAGAATACATCCACCATCTGTCAAATAAAATAAGGCTTCACAGTGTGCTTGGGGGTTAATCCCATATATGCATTTGTCACTACTGTTCATTCTGATCTGGGGACAGGCTGCTCTGTAGCTTGATGCTCTCTCTGCCATCTCTTTACATTTCTTCCAGAGTCAGCCAGCCAGCTTGTTATAATAATTAATAATAATAGTGGTTACAGCAGGGGGCTGGGAGCCAGGACTCCTAGTTTCAGTTCCCAGCTCCAAGTGAGACTGTACAGACTGGAGTGAGGGGGCGGGCAACATCTATAGGATTTTTTTTTCTTCAAATTTTGAACATCTAACAAAAAAACATGGTTCATTTTTGGGCTGTGGTCTCATTCTCTCAAATTAAAATGAAATATTGTTGCCGCAGAGATAATCTAAAGGGATTTCTCTGCATTCTGCATTTGCTGTTTTGGACCATTGTACTAAAGTTTCTTGTATTTACTCTAAGTGTTTTTAGTGTTCTGACTCTCATTGGGCTTATATGTTTACTATCTTGCCCTTATAATATAAATTAAAATGCTTCTGCCATCACCAATCTGGGAATGTGAGCCAGAATAAAAACTTCAAAATTCAAGTAAAATGTCTAATATTTAAATATTATGGATTGTATCTGTTTTGATATCTAGATCTGATCCATACAGAATAATGCTGGTCTTGTTTTCCACTATTAGTCTGCTTTTGCTTATGAAGTGTTGATTGTGATTGTGCCCACAAATATGTTCTGTTCTTGGTCCCACTAGAAGCCGGAAGAGTGTGGTTTACTGCATATATGTATGTGAGTTTCTTTTGATTATCCTAAAGTAATTGTGGAAAACCCATGTTCTGCCATTGCAGGGCTATGTGACAGTGAGAACAGAATTTCTATCAAAAGCAGTCTTGAAAGGCAGGTGGCCTGGTGGTTAAAACCTTTTAAAAATATGCATGTGCACTATCATTTCTAGTGAATTTGATGGTATTTAAATCTAATTTTAGAAGCAATATTTGAAATGGCACTCTTCCTTTTTCTTCTCACTCGCTACTTGCGGAAACTGGTCTAGCAGATTTCAATTTGTACACCGCTGTAAAGGGCCATCTATCTTTCTTTTTTGTTTGTTTGTTTTTAATTGCTAGACCACTGTATGCAGTAAAGTATTGAATGGTTGTTGCTATAGCCTGGTGAATCTGGCATCCATATGTATAATGGCAGCTTCAAGCATATGCATCTGATATTTTTTGTAACTTTGTCTCAGACACAGAATTGTTTATTCCTTCAAGTCTGCCATCCTTAAGGTTAAGTGTTCAGACAAAAGATTGAATTACATTGCTATGAATCATAGAATAGCATTTTATAGCTTAGGCAATTCTCAACAAGATTCTCCTCTAGAAAAGTAAGATAGACTTCAAGTCTCGGTGGTGAATAAGTCTTTAATTAAATGCAACGTCTCAAAAATGTGTCTCTCTTGATCTCCTTAAGAGTGTCCCTAACTTGGGCTATGCTACATCAGCTTCTGATTTAATTTTTTCAACATGTTCCAAATAGGTGGCAGACAAATAACTTTTGATCACTGCCTTCAGTATTCTGTCCTCACTAGTAAACCAGCATACATTGGGAAGACCTCAAAAATAGCTCTCAATAACCAGTGAATGTTTGAAGTTGCCATCATTCTTTGGGACTGTGACCGGGTGCCCAGATAGGCTGCACAGAGAATGCCATACTCAGGGCAGACTGCAAGAAATAGGGCAGACAATCCCCCAAACTGGTTCTTTATTCTATAATTAGATCAATCAAGCCAGTAACAAAAGAAATTCTGCAGTACCACACTAGTTAACCAGAAGCCAAACAGTCCCCTTTAGGCATTCCACCCCTTGGTGCCCATTTGGGCAAACAGGTCAAATAGTGATAGGTTACTAAAAACCCTATTCACCATATTTAGAATTCTACCAATCCCAAAGGATCAGACACTTCCCCTCGGGTCAATATATATTTCAGATATTACTCAAATATCACTCTGTCAGCCAATCCTTAGTAAACTAACTAAAGATTTATTAATAAGAGAAAATAATTATTAAATGGTTAAGGAATCATATACATACAAGTGATTTTCAGTGTTCTTACATCAGGATCATAGCAGTGATGTTATATCTGCTGGCTTGTAAAAGTCTCTCTGGAACCATCTCAAAAGGTCAGAATCCAAATGCTGTTTAGATGTAAAGTCGGATAGAGAGTCTTTCCATACATTTCCCCAGGTATTCCAAATAACTACTTGGAAGATCTCAATCCCATAGGTTAAACTTTCCCTGTTTGAAGTTCAGCAGACTAGAGATGAAAGGATCAGGCCCCAGGTTTCACTTTTATAGCTGAAGCGGGCTAGTCAGTGTTTTGAGAACAGCATGTGACTGAGGATTCTTCTTTGTTGAGCACACACTGTCCCATCACTGTGAAGTTAATATTCTATTTATTAAGTATCAGAGAGGTAGCTGTGTTAGTCTGGATCTGTAAAAGCAGCAAAGAGTCCTTTCGAAAGCTCATGCTCCTGCTCCAATATGTCTGTTAGTCTATAAGGTGCCACAGGATTCTTTGCTGATTCTATTTATTATGCATACACAGGTAATCGAGTTACACTTATTAACATAAGGCAATCATGGATAGATAAACTGAAGACAATATATGCAATATTGTTAATTTCACCCAGCGTCTCACATCTTTGATCTTAAGGTTGACTGAAAACAGTTGCATACATAATATAAAGGCAATTAAGACATGAAAAGGAATTAACATCTACAAGCTAATTTGGTTACATTGTTAAATGTCTAATAGTATACACGTAAACAAAGAATAATACACTTAGTATTTATCCTTGGTTTCTATTGCTACAAATGAATCGGTTAATGATTGCTGGTCTAGTTCATCTATTTGAAATTTACATACCAGTGAATTGTCCTGATACAATTGTAATGCCTCTTGTTAAGTGATTATGGGTCAGACACAGGTCAGCTGGGTTGCCAGAGACACAGAGACTTAAATATCTTTTCAACACAAACTCTAATTTTTCAAGATAGGATTTTTTAATATAGAAGATCTAGAATATAAAGCACAGGTTGCTGCGTTGCATGGCATCAACCACAACACGAGCATCTTGTGTAAGCATGACCAGCACTATGTATTATTTTGCTATCTAAATTCAAACTGAGGGCTTGTCTATGCAGAAAATTATTCTAGAATAAAATAGGTTGTGAATTTAATCAGGAATAATATTCCTGATTCACTCCAGAATAAGAGCATCCAAATGGGGAGTTAATCAGGAATAGTATTCCAGATTAAATATTTCAGAATAGCTATTCCAGTTCATTTCCCTGTTTACACAAAATCTAACAGGTTTTGATTTGATATCCACAACTCTCACAAAGCTATTATTCCCCACATGATAACACCAGCTTTCCCTGATCCTGTTTTTATTTCCAGATGGTACACCAGCAAAGAGAGTACAAGGTTTCCTATCTTCCACAAATCTGATGCACGCTGATTTAGCTCAGATACAAATTCATCACTGGATCCATCAGCAAGCACAGTAATACATCTTGCTTTCTGTATGCATTTTTGAGACACCTCCCTCAGAGACTATGAATTTGCCCATATAAAGTCTTCCTCAGCATGGGTATTAATGTAATTTGATACAAGATTAAAGTAATTTTTGGCCTGCAAATGTAGAGCATTTCAAAATTGCAGAGACTTAGAAAAGGGGTGTTTTTTCAATCAAGTTGGCTTACAAACTCAATTGAAAACCCCACTTGCCCCCAATGTAGACACAGTTCAAGTGGAGTTTCAAACAAGTTAAGCTAGCTCAACTGAGCTACCTTTATTGCAGCCTTCCACATTTTATTTTTTTTTTAAAACACTAGTTTACATATAAGGCCCAAGGCCCGGTGTACCAAAGACCAAAATGGGTAGGTTTTTCCAAATCATATTAGTTAAATCAAGTTAGCTGAACACAAGTGAAAAGCCCTCCAATGCCTATTAATGTGCAGGCTAATATGTTTTAACCCATCAGCTATAAAAGGTCCAGCTAACATGACTTCAAATGTGTTATCCTATGTGTTTTAACAAGGGCCAAGCTTTAATCACATTAAACTAATACAGTTGAAACACACACTCTTTATTCCAATCATGACAGGGCCTAAGACTGTAACTATATTTAACAATTGTGACAGGTGTGTTATATATGTGACAAACTTTTGCATCTCCTGGTATTGCATTTTACAGAACTAACAACAGGAACTTTTTGTGGATAAAGGGCCACATTTTCTATTTTAGTACTTTAAAATCTGTTGGAGAATTCATGTACATGTAGGGATCAATTCTAAAAGGTCTTACCCCTGCTTATAAGAGGACTATCTTTCTCAGAAAGCTTCTTATGCTTTCTACAAATTACACAAAACACTTAATCTTCCTGACACAAAACCCATGGACAGTTTTTCATGAATTCTGGAATGGGTGTCTGTGTCTATGTTTTGCACATTCCATATTCTTCTGAGCCATGTATTTTATACTTTCTTGACCAGCAACTTCAGTATTATCCCATGCTGATAGGTTGGTTTGAGGGGTGTGTGTGTGTGTGTGTGTACGTACCAGAAAACTCAGTAGGGTCAGTTCATGTGTTCCAGACATTTTTCAAGTCTTATTTTAATCAACCAAGTCTGCTTATACATAGTTTTAAAATGTGTGTTTAAAATAGTGCGCAAGTCAACTGATTTGCAAGTTAGCTGCGGCTGACAGGGCCAGGGCACTTTAAATTTGTATTTGCAGTGTTGCCAACTCATGCGATTTTACTGCAAGTCTTGCAATATTTGGTATTTTTCATAAACCCCCCACTGTGGCAATCAAGAGATTTCATGAGAATCTTAGCCTTCATATCTTTTTTAAAAGGAGGTTTTTAACCTTTGTAGAAAAGCTTGAAAACATGACCTAAAGGCTCAAAAACCAGAAGGCAAAAACCAAGAACCAAACTTTTTTAAAAAAGCTCATGTTTCTTCAATACTTGAGGTTGGCAATTCCATATTTGTGAGTATGTAAAAATGCGAGAGGCCATCTCCCACCTTAAAATCAAATCAAATGTGTTTCACAGGAACAACAACTAATCCTACTATAGCTCTTTTTACCATAGAGCTTATTCTGGTTAGCATATTAAACTATGTCTTGCTTATGTGATAGAGAAAATCACCTTTGAACTAGCTACAGATTTGTTTGCACACTTTATTTACTCTCTTCAGATCAAATCAAACTGTCCTTCTGGTAGGCTTGCCTGGATCTAAGAAAGGGGTCACAGACTACTATGGTCTGAGTGAAAAATTTAATTTGCATTTCTGGCAAAGAGAACTTTGAACAGTCTGAGTACAGCTGGAAACCCAAGACTCAATCTTCCCTGTCCTCAAGTTACCACAGGCGCCTGATCAAAGCGCTAGCGGACAATGCATTCAAACAGAGGGTCAGCCGCAGGCATTCCTCTCAGTGCACTTCTCCCTAGGTCTACACTCTTCTCTCAAAGCATTACTTGTATGGCTGACATCAGCTAGAACCAACCCTCTAATTGGCAGCTCGGTTACATTGTGCTGCTCAGCCTTTTCTCCTTTCCCGCTACATCCGAAGCAGGTCTTTGCTTCACTCCCATTCATCCCCTTCAGCCACCCTCCCTTCTGACTGGTAGCTCAGTGCTGCTCTCCTGATGACACTCGGCCTGTTCCTCCCCATTCGTCCACGCACAGTAGGTAGGAAGCCTGACACTGGTTTTACTAGCACAGGCTCGTGGGGCGAGAGGATTTTCCCAGCCCAGTGTGATCTGTGGTTTAGAGCCAGAGCCCCCGGGTTCTCTTGCAGCCTCTGCCCCACTGTGTGACCCTCCCCGTCTCTGTGCCTCAGTCTAGGCCCCCCGGCAATGGGGGCGGGGTGGTGCTGCCCAGGACGGGGGCGGGGCTGGGGCACCGAGTGGCGCTCGCTTGTCACCGCACCAGCGAGTGCCTCCACGTACTAACCTGACCAGGTCGGTCATGCAGGATCCCACCACCACCACCTCAGCCGGGCCAGCAGCTGCCATAGCCCCGAGGCGCAGGGACAGGCCCTGGGACGCTGCGCTAGGCTCACCGGCGGGGCTTCCGGCCTGTGAACTTCGACCCCCTGCAGCCTGGGCTGCCACTTCCGGAGCTCCGCTGGTTGCCATGGGGGGGGGGGGGTCCTTCGGCCAGCCCGGGGTTGCTCCTGTCAAATGCCTGATTGCAGTGCCCCTCCCCCCAATGTCTCTCTCCTTCCTCGCCCTGTGGGTCACCCCCTCCACTCTCTCCTCTCCCTCTTGGCTGCGGCCCCCGCTACTGGGAGACGGGGACATTCTTTCAGGCATGTGTGAGGCCCCCTACAGTTACGTGCCCCCCCCCGTTCTCCCGGTAACTGCGGGCCGGGAGCGCGCACGCCGCAGACAGGGGGCGCGCCCGTTAGATTGTGCAGGGATAAGGCGCGTGCCCGCGGCCGAGGCTAAGGCTTTTTCTACTGCCCCGTAGTGGCTGCAGGTACTTGGAGACAGCGCGGGGGAGGGGCCAGAGGGAGCAGCGCCCCCAGCAGGCTAGGGTGGGGGAGGGGGTAATTGCGGGGGTCTCCTCCCGGGTCTCTCTCGCTCTGGGGGCGTGGCGTAGATATGGAGGGGAGCTAGGGGAGGGGCTTCCCCATGCAGTATGAGGGGCCCTGCTATAGGTTATGCTCCCCCCATCCCCCACCCAACGTGGGTGCAGGAGGGGTCCCAACATACTGGATGCCTCTCCTCACCGTTGGCACGAGGGATCCTGCTAGGAGGCCTCTCCCCACGGCGGTGGTGCGAGGGGTCCCAGTGTGAAATAGGTTTGCTATTGGACTGAAGTGGTTCCTGGCGTGGGGTGCATTGGTCTAATCTCAGGTGTGGCCTGTGATGACAACAGGTCTCAATACGTGACACACCATCCTGATCCCAGCTGCCGGTGGTGATGATGATGAGTCTCCATATTCAACACTTGAGCCTGAAGAGGTGCCTGGTCTTGCTGTTATGTGTATTGTAGTGTCACCTAGGAGACCCAGACATTTACCAGAATCCCACTGTGCTAGGTGCTGTACAAACACTGAGGGCAGCGAGCTTTGCAGCTTGCATCCGCTCCTGCACGCACCACCACCCAAGCAGCACCAACAACCTGCTACCAGCTGCTGCTACACCTGGTCAGGTTCTGGTCAGGTTGGGGTGGCTGATGATCGCTGCGGATTGCAGCTGCGCATGGACACACACAGACACACACCAGCGCTTTATTGGGAATGAGGGAATACCCCATAATTTGGCTAACTAAAAACCCTTTGATATCCTTTTTGTCTTTGTTTTGTTTGTTTTTGTTTTGTTGGAACTGTGAACCTCCAGGCTGATTGGGCTGATAGCTCCTAGCTCCTCCTGTTTGCTGTGATCAATCTGTGAACAATCAAATGAGATCCTCCTCCCTGTTGTGAACAGCTCTGTGGGCTGCCTCGTAAAAAAAAAAAATCTAAAAAAAAAACAAGCTCCTTCCTGTTTGCTGTGATCATCTGTACTGCTGTAAACAATCAAATGAGAGGCAGGCAGAAACAGAGCAGCAGGTTTGGCATTAAGCAATTAAGTTAAGAGAAAAAGAGAAAAAAAAAAAAATGTTTTTTCAAGTCAGGACTAAAAACACACAGTGTTGGCTCCAAAACCCCCTCTCTTTCCCCCTTTCCCCCACACACTACCCCCCCCTCCCCCCCCTCTTCTGAAAAAAGCACGTGTGGGCACTTTGAATGCTGGATTGCCCATGCATAATGCATCCTCCCAACAGCGCAATGCTGCAAAAATGGCCACCAGCGCTGGTAGCTGTGAGTGTGGCCACACACCAGCGCTGCTCCTACACAGCTGGATGACCAGCGCTGCAAACTACCAGCGCTGCAAACCGTAAGTGTAGCCAAGCCCTGAGTGAAAAAAATAATCCCTGCCTCAAAGAGTTTACACTCTAATCTACAGCCTTGCTCAAAGCAATTCTATTAGATTTATGTATTGTCCCCTGTGTAAGTGACAGGTTCCAGCCTCCATCCTGATAAGAAAACAGATTGCTGCTACAGTACTCTGTTAAAATAGGAGTTGTGAAGCAATATCCTGATCCGAGTGGCTTTGTCTCAGATCAGGATGGAGCACTGAATGTGCAAGACTTGTTATCGCTACAGTCCCCCCACATATGTTAAAGTTAAGGGCATCACCAACCTGTCTGTGCCCCATTTTATGTTAATTAGTATAATTCTCAGGCTTTGAACAGATCATCAATGCAACTCTTATTTAGGAAACTCTGGTATAGAATCAGGGATTAGATGGAAAGGATCCTTTAAGTAATTTCAAATCCATTCCCTCTGCCAGTTTAGAATTGTTTCCTCCAGTATATTCTTTACTGCTTTCATATGGATTAATTAACGTAATAGCCATAATGCTGCCATCCAGGTTGAAGGGAAGGGCATAGCCTATATTAGGATCCCTCATGCTGCCTGAAGCAGTTCCCACTCATAATTTCCTCAGATCTAGAGGGTCATTGTTAAGAGTAAAAAGCATATGTTAGTTTTACTTGTGTTATTATTAAAACTGCAAGGACTAAAAGAAGTTAATTTACTTTTTTTATTTGTGCTTTTTGTTTTCTTTTTTCAATTATTTTGTTTTAGGTAGTGAAACTTGACTGGCTACTTTTGCTCTCTGGTCACTTTCATTTCACTTTGGCTAACTCAGTACTGTTGTGTTTTGTTTCCAGTACTGAGAAGAAGGATTAAATTGAGGGAAAACATTTCAGTATGAATTAAAATTTTAAAAAAATTCTGATAGATTGTTAACATATTGTATTTTGTAAAACTTCTGTTTACAAATCTTGAATGTTATTTGTAAATTTAGTTGATAGTATCTCTTTAAGCATTGTGTGATGTTGATAAAGAGAGCAATAACTCACTTGTGTAGTATCAGAGGGGTAGCCGTGTTAGTCTTAAAGGTCCCAGAGGACTCTGTTGCTTTTCACTTGTGTAGTGTGGAAGTAAATATGGGTATAAAATAAATGATGTGCTGTACCTCATAATCAGAGATGGATGAGGAGAATGAATAGGCTCTGTTAACCCTTTATTCTGACAGTATCCTTGTGTTTTGTGAATCAAAGATAAAGGGCCTGATCCTGCAAGGTTCAGCTTCAAGTGACTGAAGATTCTGTCGAATCAGAAAAAAGATAACCATATAATACAAACTCAAAACTGAACTCACTTCCTTTTTTATGCAGAAAGGTGAAAGGGTCACGCCCCTCATATTGTACAGGAAATTGGTGAAAACGACTATCTTTCTCAACACTTACATCCGGGTGTTCCTATGTGTCTTTCAAAGAGGCTATGGGGATGTAGTCCATGACAATCCATCCATGCTGAGCTGAAAACAATCACAGATATTTGTTGCTGTGCCTTCTGGAAATGCCATGAACAATAGCCTACTGGCAACCTTATGATTTTCAGTTGAAATAATTATGCAAGATAGACACTAATGTAATTGTCTCTTGGTTGCCATAAAGTGCTAGGCCTTTGCTTGAATATAATGTTTTAAAAGTGCTAATTTAGGCTGTTTCTTGAAGATTTATATTTTCATGTGAATGACTTTCATAAAAGCTAAATTTTTAAATCAGATACTTCACACTACTACCCATTACAGGGAGTTATCAATTTGTAGGAATTAGCCATTAGTCGCCTACTAATGTTTGTAATTGGGATTTGATTCAAGTTAAAACAAGAGAAAAACATGATATTGTGAAGGTTTTACTGCAGGGAACTAATTATTCTCTTTATGGAACACTTGATAGTAGCCACAGTCCATACACAGCATTATTGTTGTCTTTGTCTTGTTCTCTGGAAGAAAGATATCATAGTAACAGCAGTTACAAGGAGCAGCGTTGATAAGAGAAGGAAAAATAGCATAAATGAAAGTGGAGAGAAGGGTGAAATTTCAAATCCCCCCAGATTTTAGGCTTATTCTGTGTGTATTTGGTTTCTGGAGATGCTTTTGTATATGTGAACTCTACTGCAAATTTTACCCGTATGTCTTTGCACCTCAGTTTCCCCATCTTTAAAATGGGAATAGTGATACCTTTGTAAAAGTGCAATGAGATCTTTGGATGATAAACATTATATTATTTGTTACTAATAAGTAAATATGATATGTTCAGTGAAGTCTTTCCAAATAGGTATTTAGTGAAGAAATAGAATTGCAGAAGTGATGCCAGTCCTGGTTGTACTAGATGTAGTAGTGAAATTAATCTATTTTCTGATGTTTTGTTCTCATTAGAAATTACACGTGAAGATATACCTAGCGGGCCACACCGATCCCATTGAAGTTAATAACAAAATTCCCATTGACTTCAATGGAGCCAGGATTTGTCACTTACGGATTTTTAATTTGCAAGGGCTGTAAGCATTGCTATGTTTTTAGGAGTCAGGCTGGTCCATTTCAGTTGATTTCACGTACTGATAGGGATTGGATCTCTAGTAAAAGCAGAGAGCCAGGAAACGTTCAATTATTTTGTTTAGATTCAATGAGTAGCCTTCCTGATCTGACCACTTGCCCATGATTATTGAGTTAGGAGGAGAGAACTGCCTTATACTCTGCTCATTTCTCTTATAAACCTGTATGTACTTCAGTCTGTTTATAATTACGGAACATTCCTGAATGTTCGAGTTCATCACTGTGTTAGAATAATAGTTACCTAACACACCAAATTTATTGCTTTAAAAAAAACAAAAACAAACCTTTGGTATCCCAGTGCTTCCTTTGAGTTACTTACATGGCATGGGAATTTGCACCAGGTAATTTCTTGATTTTCTCCATGCAGAGCTCAGTACAGCAGAAAAGAAGGACAAGTTAAAATGTCTCCTGAAGTTGCTTTGAACAGAATTTCGCCTGCACTCTCTCCTTTCATTTCCAATGTGGTCAGAAATGGAAAAGTAGGATTGGATGCTACTAACTGTCTAAGAATTACAGACCTGAAATCAGGGTAAGTATTTGAATAATGTATTTGAGAAGAATGCCATATGTTTTTATTTAGAGTGCTGATTTTACTGTATTTTAATTTATATGGGACGGAGAGATTTACTAGATTTCTTTTGTCCTCCACTACCATTCTTTAGTATTTGTGACTTCATCTGTTGTGCCATTGGCAATAGCTTTCTTTCTAAAACATTTTCATCTTGATAATATGATCCTTAAGCAGTAAACCCAGAGCTGTGAAGATTGTGTCATTTGCTTGCTTTCTCACTTTAACCCGGATATTGTCTGCTCTAGGTTAAGATAAACTTGAATAGCCTTTCTTCTGGCCATGAATATGACATCTCTATGCTGTAAAGGAGGAAGAATAGCTCTTCCTTCCTGACTGATCTCTTGAGAGAAATCAGTAAGATATATTCGTAATATGTGCTAGTTATCAGCAGGGCCATCCATTTGTGTAGGGTTTACTAAATTACTAGATTCATATTTGCTTTTAATTTTTATTATTATGTCTACTGGGGAAACTCTAGAGGTTCCATGTACATGACATTTTAGTGAGATAGTAAAGATGCAATCTCTGCCCCGAGGAGTTTACAACCTAGGTTAAATGTGACTTACGCAACAATTGACATTAGGCAAAGGGGAATGAGGGAGAGAAGTACATAAAACCAAAGGATGGTTACTTGACTTTGCAAGGTACATTATATGTGCAGCATGATACTAAGATGTGTTTTTTCTGGCTGATTTTTTTTTTCCTAAAAGAAAAATGATTTTTTAAATTCTTTATTTCTCTAAATGCTCTTTTTGGTGAGTTTCTCCTTTTAGGTAGGATTTTTTATATTGTATAGTTATACACAGTACCTAGTGTATATGCACAGGAATCTAGGGCTTGAAAGAAGTAGCCCCAAAGAGTGGGTCTATGTCCCACTGCATGATGAATGAGTCTAGGTTCTGCCATATACCAGGGCTAGTACTTATGTCCTAATATTTTCTTGTTCCAGGGCCCAGCTATGTCTTGATACTCGCTGGTTGCGCCTCATATTCAAGCTTGTATCTAGGCTCTTGCTGAGACTGAATTGGATTAATTCAAGATTCTGTGTTTTACATGAAAAATCTCTATTAGCCCTACTTTTGGAAAAAACTGGTAGTGTGAAAAAACATCAGGATTTAATAGCTATTGCATTAGCTCTTTAGGGATGTTAATTATCTGTAATAATTCCTCTTGCCCCTCACATATGTTAGCTGCTCATGTTTTTAATATATGTAAAGCTTGTGGGCTTTCAGCAAGGTTGCTGATTTTGTTATAGTTTACTTATGGGGTATAATAATATGTTATCAATAGAGCACTGTGAGAGTTTGCAAGGCGCTTCAGAAATGTAGAACAGACATTCTTTCTTCCCTTATGATCTAACAATAGATATAATGGGATACAATTACAAGTACCGAATGGCGTGGAGGCATCTTGAGTGATGAGATGAAAGTTTGAAGACTTTTGTAAAAGTAGAGAGATTTGGAGGAGGAGAGGGAGAACACATAGCGTCTAGAGGAAATGGAAGGTTGTTCCAAATATAGGTGGTGACATGAACAAAAGGAGCCATTAGGAGGGAGGACTGGGCACAAATAGGAGGAAAAGGAAAGAAGAGCTGTAGGTGGGACAAGGACCCTGCTTTTGCACCCTTTGAAGTCAGTCACAAAACTTCCATTTTGTGATTTCACTGGTGCTGGATCAGGCCTAACATTAAAGTGAGGAAGAGCCATTTGAACCTGATGCTTGAATGTTTGGAAATGACCAACTGAACAGAAATTTTTGAAGTCTCTGTGGAGTAAACATTTCTAGTTTTCCTGTAAATGTAGTAATTTCAAAAATCAAAAGTTAAATTTAAAAAAAGAGAGATCATAACTTTTTGGGAATACGAACAAAGCTGTAGGCACATGATGTCTCTGCCAAGCACTGCTAAGGGTTTGTTTATTACAGGGCATGTAAGAATTTGTAATAATAATTAAAAAAAAAACCCTACCCTCTGCATAGATTGACAATTTTAAAAGAACATCAAAACATGCTACAGAAAATAAAAGTTCTGTGACCCTAAAATTTTGACAAGTGGCCATTTCAGTAACTATGAGCATAGATAATATGCTCCTTTTCCACAGTGTTTCAGGGATCTGCTTGGGTAATCAGATTGTTCATCTAAAATCTGTGGATTGCACATGACCAAAATGTGAATGAATTCTTATCTTTTTACTAGCCATCCAGTTATTATGTTACAAGTTTTTATAAATTAGGGTTAACAATGTTCTGCATTGGATCATAGTGGTAGAGTTTTGAATACTTGTAGCATTTACAAGAGATTGCATATTTTTAGTGCAAGTTATGGCATAGATATAAAACTAACTGAGATTATCATCAGCATTTTGGAACTGTGGGTTCCTCCTTCCATTCAAGTCAGTGGAAGAATTCCCATTGACTTGAAAGGTGCAGGATCAAGCTCTAAGTTTCTATCCTATCGTTTCAATCAGTTTTGAATTATAAATGATCAGCAAGATTAAAAAGTGTTTTTAATCATTGTGCTATTTTGAAATCAAACCATGTGTTAGATGTTTTCAGTAAAGAACATATTTACCATTTACTTTTCCAAATTTACTGTCTAGGTTCATGGTAGAGTTAAGGTTTCTCCATGTTTTGCAAACTTCAGTAAAGAACTGATGTGCAGCTAAGCAATATGATTCAGCAGATAAAATATAATGGTATGTTAATTCGTGCTGCTTGGGAGTGTGGGAGGAGAGTGTCATGGTAAGGAAATCCCTTTTTTTTCTGCAGTCCTTGTGTGTATATGTGTTTTTATTATAATTTCTTATAGTTGCATAATTCAAAGTGTGTTACAAATGAAGAGACATACAATCTTTAGCATGAGCCTAAGACCTTTACTTATGTGAGTAGGGCCTTCAGGATTTGGCCCTATAGGGACTTAGTTGAAATGCAGACATCTTTAGAGTGGATTGTGGCAATTATTTAACAGTGGTCAGAAACACTGCATAACAAGAAGAGAGAAATAATACTGTATTCCAAATGAAATAGCAGGAAGAATTTAGGTAGGAAGTGCATACTTACCCAAATCAGAATTTTGCACTCTCTTCCTTGTCCTTGTGAAAAGTGCTATGGACTTCTCAGTGAACAAAAATAGGTCCTTGATACTATTACACATCTGAAAGATGTCACTTTGAACAGCATCAGTTTTGGTGTTAAAAGACACTATCAGGCATCTCTAGTCTATTAATAAAAGCCCTACTCTTCAAAAAGTGTTTGAATGAATCAACACACTTCACACTTTGATGGGTTATCCGTTCATTACTGACCCAGAGAAGAGTTCCTCCTGGTGCATCAACATCACATCCTGCAGCACTGAATATTTTGGAGGTCTTTCTTCCATGTGCTGACTACTTCCTAACCTTGCTGTGTTTTAAAAATCTAATGATAGAACAATGAGGTGTGGCTGAAGGCATTTTTCATTGAGTTCAATATTTAAGTAGAGCAGAGAATGTGAATGGGGAAAGTCCATCATCAACCAGATTGATGTAGAAATGGAATGGTCTTCCATATGAAAGCCCCTCTTTGAAGCCTTATGTGTTGCTGGGATCCAATTATTTAAGAGGCTGCCATCTTTCCTATCTCATATTACAACAGTTGAGGTCTCTGGCCTCAAGCATTTGTGTTCCTGAGGTGGATGGAAGGACATTCTCAGTAGAGGGTCTTGGCCTGTGGAACTTGTTTTCCTTGACTGTACATCAGAGCCGAAGGTTGGTGAGCTTCAGATCATACTACAAGGCTTTTTATTTAGTCAATATTTGTATTATTTAATTTGTTTTGGTTAGTTAGAGGTCTTGGGCCAGGCAGAGTTTTAAGAGCAGAACTATATGGACTAGGTTTGAGCTCTGTATAATTTTCTTCTAAGTGCTACATAATCATATAAATAAAATATGGATGCTATACATAAACAGTCTATTTTGTGTTTTCTGCAATGAGATTCAATGGAAAATTCTCCCCTTGTAATCCCTTGGTAGTAATCAGTTTTGGTATTTTGATGTTTCTAACTGTCCAAATCTCTCATTGATCCCTGGATCTCTGACATCAGTCTTCCTTTACAGTCATTTAAATTCCTAAATAGGAACGTACATACAGCAGTGGTAAAAAAAAATTATGATGTACTTTCTGGAGCAGATGCTGGCAACATGCAGGTTCTATATAGAGCTTTAGTAGGATGTTCATGAATTTGTTGTCCTGATTCCTGACCAACAATGTTACTTTATTTTCTGTGTTTAGCAAACAGACTGCGATGTGTTTTGATAGTTCCTTTTTCATATGGGTTTTTCCCTTTTTAATGTAAATGCATATTTACATTTTAAAGTTTTTCAGTATATCATTTTGGAATGTATTGTGAAATACTGAAATAATGACTCCCTTATTGCAATGGTGTTTCCCTTAACCCTTTAATCTCCAGGCATTGTATTAGTTGAAGTGAGAGGTTCTGCTTCAGGTACTGGAGAAAAATTGCATTCCATCATTCACATAAATTTTTTTTAATCTGTATTTGATTGGTTTAGGATAAAGTCTGACAGGCCTGATGGCTTTTGTTGATAGACAGATACTATTATGAAAAATTGCTTGCGGCTCCAGCCCCACTGGGGGGCGCTGAGGCTTGGGGTTTCAGGCCCATGGGGGGTGGTGATCTGGCGCTCTCAGCTTCAGCCCCACTGCGGGCGCACAAAGGCTCAGGGTTTCATCATGTAGCAGGGTGAGCCAGAGCTCGAGGCTTCAGCCCCGCAGAGGCAGGGGCGCTGATCCTTGGGGCTTCAGCCCTGCAGGGAACAGCGAGGCAGTGCTCACGGCTTCAGCCCTGCAGGAGGAGGCAAGCTGGTGCTGGGGCTTCAGACCTGCAGATGGCGCCTAGGCTCCGGCTTCAGCTGCACATGCTCATTATAACAGGAAATTGCATCACTGTAGTGCTGTCCAGACTTCCTGTGCTGTGATCTCCCTGCATGCTGCACACTACATAAGTGGTTCTCAAACTTGGGTCGCCATTTGTTCAGGGAAAGCCCCTGGCGGTTTGTTTACCTGCCGTGTCCGTAGATTCGGCCGATCGTGGCTCCCACTGGCTGTGGTCCCCCACTCCGGGTCAATTGGGGCAGCAGGAAGGGCCGCCAGAACGGCCCTCGGCCTGCGCCGCTTCCTGCAGCCCCCATTGGCCTGGAGCAGTGAACCGCGGCCAGTGGGAGCCGCGATCGGCCGAACCTGCAGACGCAGCAGGTAAACACAGCAGCCTGGCCCCCCAGGGGCTTTCCCTGAACAAGTGGCGGCTCAATTTGAGAACCACTGCTCTATAGGCTGTGTACTGTTCATAAGTTGCATTTGAATAGTTTTAGCTTTAAGGGTTGACCCTAAGCTAATTTTGTGGGTGACAATGACATCCTCAAACTGTAAAAAATGCAAGTATGAAGAAGAAAACTGAAGTTTTCAGCCAGAATGGGAGGAAGATTTTACATTCACTAGTAAAAGTGGCAAACCCCTATGCCTAATCTGCAATGCATCACTCTCACTACAAAACGACTCATAATAACTTTTCATCTAAGTACCATCCTGGATCAGAATTAACAAAAAACAAGCTAACCACGTTAAAATTATGCCTCAACAGACACTACTTTCTGCATTCAGTAAGGAAGCTGACATAGTGACTGAAACTAGTTTTGTTATGGCATGGAATATCGCTCGTGCTAAACATCCATATTGTGATGGAGAATTTGTTAAGAAGACTATTGCAGAAGTGGTTGCCATTTTAGATCCAAGCAACACAAAACTTCAATGACTAATACAGCAAATTCCAATTTTGCTCCACACTACAGAGAGGCAGATCTCCCAGATCAATGCTGATATTGCAAGCAACCAGCAAAATGATCTAAAGAATTCTCTAGCATTCAGCCTAGCTGTCGATGAGTCCACAGATATTCAAGATAAACCACAACTAGCGATATTTGTTCGCTATGTTTCCACAGATGTAATTGTGAAAGAATAAATGTTGGACCTAGTGGCGCTAAAAGAAACAATCTGCAGTGTTGATCTAAAGAACACGCTTGACAAAGCATTGATAAATGCGGATGTACCACTGGATAAACTTGTCAGTGTTGCAATGGATGGAGCACCTGCAATGGTGGGGAAAAAAGTAGGCCTTATTGGACTCTTGAAAAGCAATCCCAAATTTCTGGAGTTTCTCCCTGTTCATTGCATCATCCATTGTGAACATGTCATAGGCAGATACTTCAAGTATAAAAATGCTACAAAAATAGTCCTAGAAACTGTCAATTTCATTTGCTTGAATGGGAAGATTCATCAACAGTTCAAAAATTTCTTTGAAGAGCTGAATCTTGAAGACAAACCCAATGATGTCTCTTTCTACTGTATTTTGAGGTGGTTATCAACCAGCAATGTCTTAAATAGGTTTGTGGAACTGTTGGAACTTATCTTACAACTGAAAGATGAGCAATGGATGCAGGATCTGATGTTTTTCACTGATATTATGTAGCATCTGCAAACTCTCAACTTGGCACTTCCAGGGAAGGATAAGATTATTTCTGCATTTACTCAGTCTTCAGATTCCAGAACAAATTAAAGCTTTTGCAAAGTGACATAGTGTCAAGAGACTTCCACCACTTTCCCCATCTCAAGAGTAGGGTAAACACATTCCCTGAAATCAAAGAAGATGATCACAAACTGGAGGAATACAGAGGTAAATTACAAGGACTGCTTGATGACTTTCAGGCCAGGTTTGAAGACTGGTCCTGCTTTACCTTTCTTGTAAACCCTTTCATGGTTGATGTGATCAATGATGGCTGTCCAATTCCCCAAACTGTGGTTTACAGAAACAGCTACTGTAGAAAAGGAACTATTGGAACTCCAGGAAGACCAGTCTCTAAAGACGATGCATAAATCACAGTCTACAATTGAATTCTGGAAGCAAGTTCCAGGAACGAAGTATCCTCAACTCAAAAAGACTAGTGTGCGACTTATTTCAATTATTGGCACAACATACTTTTGTGACTCACTGTACTCTGTGATGAAGTTTGTAAAATCAAAACATTGTGCAGTCCTTACAAATCAACATTTGACAGAGCTCCTCCTTACCACCTTGACAACGTATCAGCCAGTTTTCCAAAGACTTACAACCAGGATGGAGACCCACAAGGCCTTTAGCTCTAGCAGTAATTAACAGTGTTACAGTAAGTAGGATGTTAATATTTAAAAATGTGCATGTATAAAGGTTGCGCATGTCTTGCGGCTCTTGAACTTCTGAAGATTATCGTATGCAGCCCAGAGGGATGGTAAGTTTGGCCACTGCTACAAAATGTATATACGTAATGCAAGTAATAATCTTGAAAGAAAAAAGAGCATTTGTTTGCCTGCCTAAATGGGTGAGTAGGAAAAAAAAATAAGTGTTTATAAGGTTTAAAAAGAAAATTAGAACTTTGAAATGAATTATGGTTAGTAACTGCCATTGCTGTGTTAGCCTGGGGTCTGTGGTTTAACAGCTTCATGAAAGACCTTACTTCTCTCTTTCTCAATTCACCTTAAACTTTGTCTTGCATGTTTTTGTGTTGATATCTTTAGTTTGGTAAAGTGAGAGACCTCCTCCTGTCTGACCTCACAAATGCTGAATATTGTTTCAGCCAGGTGTACACTTCAATAACAATGGGGGGGAAGCTATTTGTGAGGGTGTCAATTGGTCTGATGTTGTCTGGTTGAAGAGATTTTGACATGATATAGCACTAAATCTACCTGCTAAATGCACTTCCAGCTGATTGTTATAGAGAGAAGACTTTTTATTTATTTTAGTTGTCCATACCTGGTTGACCCAGTCAACCTTTTTTAAAAACCAGACTTTTTATTAATATACTAGAGATTTCTGCCAGGAGCTTCTTACTATCAAAACTGCCTTCCTTTTTCTCTGCATAGGGAAGCATTGTGCAAAAAAACCTCTTGTCATAAAAGGCTTCCTTTCTGTGTAAAGGTGGTTGTTAAGGAGGCCATGAAAACCATAATAGTCAAAAGTCTGGTGCAGCTAAATATCTGATATGGGCAAGTGACATTTAATTACTTATTTAAATGCAATTAAATACTTGCTGGATAAGTTCCAGACATGGTAAGTGCACCCAAGATTTTTCACTGATTGGTATATTTGACCAGAGACTGAAAAAGAAAGTTGGTCTTCTGCCCCAATTTCCTTGTAAACAGCACTGAGTGGAGAAGAAATGTATTTACGCAGAAGGACAGCTGTTTTGCTAAATTCCTTGTCTAAAGCTCTTCTCAGCCCATCATATTCCATGATGCACGTGGCTAAATTATGTGTTTTCCTGCAACTCAGATATGGGATTAAATGGCTGTTTTGTGGTGTTTTACAATGAAACTGAGGCAGAGGAGGCTGGCTCTTATTTTCAGTCTCAGGTCAGTCACATTAGTCAATAGCTGCATTTAGAAGTTTTAAGTGCAGGTGAGATGAGATCAGCAGCTTTACCCTGAAGGACTGACTTTCATGTGCATGAACTGGATATAAGCAGGGAAGATCTTAAGTACAATTAGGGAGGTTATTTTATCTCTGTATTTGATGTGTTGGAGGCAGACAACGGAGAAGATTAGGTAGGCGATGATTACAAAAGAAAAACAGCTACAACAAAGAGGTTCAGGAGTGATATTGGGACTGCTGTTAAGGTCAGATATACTAGTTATATTAAGAAGACAAAGGTATCCTAGTGAAATACAGTTGATCAAAACATGGAGGAAGTTGGGGAAATCTGAGTATTGTGAAACTATAAATAGAAACTCTTATAAAAACCTGTTTCTTTAAAATATTATTTTTTCCCAAGATACTGATTTCTGTGGATTCCTAGGCCCTGTTGAAATTAATAACAAAACACCCATTATCTTCAGTGGGGCCAGAATTTTATCCGTACTCTTTCTTGGTTATGTGCATCCTACAGGACAGTGGCTCTCAATCTGTCTAGACTACTGTACCCCTTTCAGGAGTGTGATTTGTCTTGTGTACCCCCAAGTTTTTACTTCACTTAAAAACTACTTGCATTCAAAAGCAGACATAAAAATACAAAAGTGTCGCAGCACACTATTACTGAAAAATTGCTTACTTTCTCATTTATTCCATAAAATTATAAAATAGATCAATTGGAATATAAATATTGTACTTACATTTCAGTGTATAAGTTTATACAGCAGTATAAACAAGTCATTGTCTGATTTTTTTTTTTTTTTGTACTGACTTGCTAGTGCGTTTTATGGAGCCTGATGTAAAACTAGGCAAACATCTAGATGAGCTGCTGTACCCCCTGGACGACCTCTGCATGCCCCCAGGGGCATGCTTATTCCTGTTTGAGAACCACTGCTGCAGGAGACCATATAGGAATTCCCAGAGCACTTACATTTTGAGTCTTTAAGGCAGCTATTGATGTGCCTTGCAGACACTGCAGTCAATTTACCTGTGCTACTCCACTGCACTTCATGGTCAGTGCTTTATGGTTTGGTGGATGAGTTCACTCAGGAACATTCACACTCACCTTTATAATAATAACTCCTAGTAACCCTGGATAACAGTTTCCAGCTTTGATTTCTCCCCCCTCACGCGCACACACACCAGGGGCACCGGAGCCTTTCCAAAAGTGGGGGGGACTGGAGGGCCCTGCCCCCTGAGGCCCCACCCTCCTGTCCCTCAAGGCCCTGCTCCCGGTCAAGCTGGAAGCTGGAGCAGGGCTGGGGAGCCCGCTCCCCCACCGGGGGTGGGGGCAGCGAAAGCAACCCTCTGTCCATGGCCCTGCCCCAGGCTCCCTGCCCAGAGCAGGTGGAGGAACCCAGGGTCCCCACAGCTGTCCTCTTGGTTCTCCCCAACCTGGCTCCAGCTGGCAGGAGGACCTTGGAGCCGCAGCCCAGCCATGGTAAGAGCTGCGCGGGCAGCTGTGTGGAGCCATGGCAGACCCTCCACCTGTCCGCGGTGTAGGGGTCCCAAGCAGCCCCAGGCCCGTGTCCCCACCCCTGGGCTCTCCACCCAGGGTGGGTGGAGGGTCTGCGGCTCCCTGCAGCTGCCTGTGTGGCTCTTACTATGGCTGGGCTGCGGCTCTGAGCCTCCTGCTGGAGCTGGGTCAGGGAGAGCTGCACGGACAGCTGTGGTGAGTCGGTGTGGAGTCATGGATCGTCCACATCCACCTGCTCTGGGCCAGGCGGGAAGCCATGGGGAGCGGGGACCCAGACTGGGAGGTGCTCTCTCAGCCCCCCGCCTCCCTCCCACATCACAGGCAGGTGGAGGGTCTGCACGTGTAGCTCCCACAACTGCCTGGGCTCCATGCTGGTCTGGCTGAGAGGTGGGACTGAGGGGGGCAGAGGAGGGGAAGGGGGCAGGGTCCGCCCTGGCAAAAAGTGGGAGGGCTATGGCCCTTTGTCCCCCCCTTGTTCCAGCACCACTGACACACACTTCTCCTTGTCCTCTTAGGGTACTCCTGTGGCCAACCTCTCAAATAAACCTCAGCATTTAAAATCTGTGAAGCACTGGCATAAACTTTGTTGAGGCGTCCTCTAACAATTAACATCTCCAGGGGCATTGTGCCTTCCATTTGCCTGTGTTGGCAATTTAACTTTGACTATTGCATTGTTAAGTTTCCCATATTCCCTTTCACCCCAAACACATCAAGATTCAAGTATGGTTGCTTTGGAAAGGAACTAGATTTGGGTTAGTCCCATATGAACACGGTGTGCCTGCTAGGGTGAAGACATTGATGGACGGGGATTTTTGAATCCTGTTCCCTACTGAGCCTTTGCTCGAATGTGGCCTTGTTTATGATAAATACACTTTGCTGCCTTCATGGTTGTTTCTTTTTCAGTGTTGTATTGATACAGAAGGAAGGGAAAGGACCATTTCTGGCTGGGGTGCAGTCTGTTCTCAGATGCTGTTTCCCATCATGTCCCGGCAAGAGTGCCTAAAAGCTCTCCTGGCTTGCTCTGGAAATTCACATAACCATGATCTGTGATTAGTCAAAAATGCCTTGAATTTGTGAGGAGTCTGACAATTTTATATATAATTGTCAGTGGCCCATGTACTTCTTGTGGTCGTGAAGTTCACCTTGGAATTCACCCCTTGATACAAAATTGCATTCCAGAATCTAAGGGCTGGTCTGTGTTAAAAAAGTTGTACTGGTTTAAGTAAATCAATTTTATATCAATCCAGTTAAACTGGTGCGAAATCTTAATGTGGGCACTCTCTAGCAGGTTTAGCTCTTGCTGAAATGATTTTAGCTTGCGTTGGTAACTTAAACCAAAAGGCTAAATCAATTTGAGCATGTCTATCTTAGGGGTTGGCAATGGATTAACTAGACTGATTTTAAAAATTACTTTGTTAAACTGGTGCAGTTTTTCTAGTGTAGACAAGGCCTGTGTTTTTTAATTTTTTTTTTTTTAAATAAAGCCTTGTCTACATGCAGAGTTGCACCAGTTTGTCTAAAGGTATGATTTAAAAATCTATTTAGTTAAACCAGTGCAAAAGCGTGCGTGAACACTCTTAAATTGATATAAACCTGGTTTACATTGTTTTAACTTAAGCCAATTAGGAACAGGTTTAAAGTAAACCAGCATTAGCCACTTGTAAACCAACGATATTGATAAAGGGTTTTGAATTGGTTTCACTAAATCCGTTTTAAAACGAATTCAAGTTAAACTGGTGCAACATCTGTTTCTATAAATATCTCTTTTCCTTATGGTTGTAAAGAAACCTTGAAAACCTTAACTGCTAGTGTTGTCTTTAGTTTGCAAACAACCTGAAATCAGAGGTTGTTAAATATCAATCGGTCTCCCCCCTCCCCCGGCCGCCTCCCTGCGCCTGGTGGGCGAATGTCCCCCCCTGTCCTCTCCTCCCTCCCCTCCCGGCGCCCCCTATCCTGCCTCCCCCTCCCCTCTCCCTGCCCACCCTTCTAGTCTCCCTCTCCCCCTCCCCCTCCACTGTCAGTCATCAGCTAGCCCCACCCCCAAGGCCCCGGGGTGCACACTGTCAGTCATGGGGGGCCCCTTTGCCCCTGGCTGCTGCCAGTATCCTGGCCCCCTCCCTCACCCAGGGAGCCTGGATCCTCCCCCTGCCCTCCCCCCAGGCTGGCTGGCCCAGCCCTGGCTCTTCCTCAGCTGCCCCAGCTGCTAAGCCCCTCAGGCCCCCCTCCTCCCCCCTCAGCCTAAGCCCTAAGAAGCCCTTCCCCTCAGAGCCACCTCTCTCCTTCTCTCCAGCCCAGCCTGCTCTGCCCACCCCCAGAGAAAGAACAACCCACCCTGGGGTGGCTCCCTCACTCTAGAACCCAGCTTCTTCTCCTTTTGGGCTCTCAGCAAATCTCTTTCTTCCAGGGTTTTCTTTCGCCAGCTTTCAGCCTGCTCCTCTCCAGTCTGTTTTCAGCCCCCTTCCTTTTCCCTCCCAGGGCCTCCCCCCTCCTCTCAGGCTCTCTCCCCCAGTCCCCCCCTGGGCCCCCTCCTTTGGGGCCCCCCCTCACCTGGCCTGGTCCTGCCCTTCCCCAGTCCCTCCTTGGGGCCTTCCTTACTTGCACTTCTTCCAGGCCCTTGCCCTGGCAGTGGCACCCCATGTGCCAACCACCCACCACATCAGTGCCCACCCCTTGGACCTCAGGCCCCCTGAGGCTTTGAGCCCTCCCCATTTTTTTCCCCCCCTTTCCCACCACAGCCCCAGCCCCCCCTTGGCCCCTGGTGGGGGGTCCGGAGCTGGTCAGGTCTGTCCTTGGCATAGCCCTTCCTTCAGCCTTCTGGTCCTGCGAGGGCCATGGGGGGTTCTCTTTGGGGCCTTCCTTTGGTTCTCCACAGGTCCCTCAGGTCCTTGGCCTTGGCCTCCCCTGCCCCCTGCCCAGCTCCCTGCCCCAGCCCCCCCTCCTGCAGCCCCAGCAGCCCTGCAAGCTGCTCAGCGCTGCTCGGTGAGCTCCACACACAGCTCTCAAATTTCTCTCTTTCTCTTTTCTTTCCAGTCTCTCAGTCTCAAAGTCCAGGCACCAGTCCTCACCGTCCTCTGGGCAACTGTCCCCAGTTCTGCCCTTGCCCTTTGTATCATCAGCGGGCGGTCAGGGGGTCCCTGGTCAGGTGCCAGGTAACCCTCACCCTCCACCCTCCCTGCTGGTCGGTCGGTCGTCCCTCCCGGGTCCCCGGCCTCCCTCGCTCGGCAGGTGACCCGCCCTCCTGTTCTCTGGCCTCTCCCTCCTGGACCCGGTGCCCCCCTATATATGGGTCTCCCCCCCCCCCCTCCCCTCCCCTACTATCCCACCTTGCCCTCAGTAGTGGCCTGTCAGTCATGGTCTGGCCCCCCCCCCACCCTGCAGACACTATCAGCCATCACCCATCATCATCACAGGGGGGTTTGTTTCTGCTGCTGTCCTACTCCCCTCTGCTGCTCCTGCTCTCCCTCCCCCCCCTTTTGCTGGCCCTGGCCTGGGGGGGGCAGGGCAGGCTCTTCCCCCCCCTCTCCCTCCTCCTGCCCAGCCCTACCCCTCCTCACCTACCTTGTGTCTTAAAGCCTAAGCCAGGGCCCATCTCTCTCTAGAACCAGAGAGAGACTCTGCTACAATCAACATTAACCATTTCACTGCTGATTAGCTAGATGTTGCTTCTAAAATAATGTGCTTATCTCCTAACTCTAAGCTTGGGGGAAAATGTGGGTTTCCCCCCCCCTCTGGGTTTGTAATGCCTGGTCTGGAATAATTACAACATTCCTTTAATTTTTTTAATCCTTAAATTATTGTTACATACTCTCTATTATAACTCCATCTTCATGTCCCCACAACCCACGCACTAGGTACTGAACCCATAAATTCTTATTACCACTTCAAAATGCAGTGTCACCAGTTTTTGTGATTTTTATCTCAAGTCTCATGATACTTGGTGTTGTTATTAAAACTGTATTCCTGAAGGCAGGTGATCATGGAGAATCTCAGCTTTCATTAAAAATAAAGTAAGTTTCTATCCCTCACGGTTGCAATGAAAAGCCTGAAAATGTGAACCAAGTACACTTTCAAGGCCCAGAAACCAAAAGGCATATAACACCCCCCCCTCAAAAGTGTTTTTTTTTTAAATCTTGTTATTTTTAAGACAATATCATGATTTTTGAATGCTTAATGTAGACAATGCTGCTGGATACGCTAAACAATGGGTTTTTTAAAAATAATTTTTGAGTCCATTTTTAATGGCAACGGGGAGGCCTATTCATCATGATAGTGATAGTTCAAGAGTTAGGAACTATTAACGTTTTTGTCATTGGCCTCCTGCCTAGCTCTTTTGCCCTCGTTCTTAAAGCAGCTTGTACTTGTAGTGTCCATTTTGGACACACTGTGAAAGTACAGTAAGTAGAGCAGAGGTACACCACTGAAGGTTTTAATGGTGAAAGGCTAGGGCTAAGGCATAGCCTCAGAATTCCAACACATACCTCTAGTGCTTTCCAGTCACTCTAGGTCTCAGATACAAAATATTGGATTCCTAAGCAGTTCTGTATGATGAAAGGTTCATTCTTCTTTTTCTTATGGCAAGAGAGGTGATTAGTAACATTTAATTAACCAAATCTTGATTAGTGATCCAGTGAATAGCTTTGGAAATGGCTTGGTGTAAGTCTGAAATACCACCAGCAAATGATTGAAGCGGGCACTGATTTACAGTATGATCCATAATTTGCAACTGGTGTCCATAGTCACATTGTACATTATCTCGCATCTTCCAGAGGTGTAAGAGATGAGAGTGTGACATTTCACTCCATATGATTTTATGAAAATATGGTAATATGTGTAATATAATGTAACTGGAATATGCTTCATGCAAAAGATCTCTTGTAAGGTATCATCACAAAGCTTATAATCTACTGAGTTATGTTCATCCTATTTGTATGAATGTATTATTCTTGTATCTGAAACTAGAAATATGAAATATACCTCTGAGGTCCTATTGTAATTATGCAAAGTGTGGGCCATTAATGGTGGTTTGGAATCTTGATGGCTCCCATTAACCAGGACAATTGACTGTAGATGGCTACATTTATTTGCAAGCCTTCCTGTGAGTCAGGCTGGGAAGAATGAAGGCTTGGGGTCTCACAGGACATATGATCATGTCACCTGGTACTGGAATCCATCTTATACCTGGGGCTTTTCAATTTAGAAGGAGGGGCGGGGACCCAAAGAGACACAAGATTCCCGCCTTGTGCCAAAGGTATATAAGGGGGTGGAACAGAATAAAGGGGGCTGCAGTCATGAGAAATCCCCTAGCTACCACCTGAGCTGGAACAAGGACTGTACCAGGTGAAAAGATTGGGCCCAGACTAGAAAGGAGTCTAGTCTGTGAAAGAAGCTTATTGGAACATCTCTGAGGGTGAGGTTTACCTGTATTCAGTTGCTTAAATGTATTAGGCTTAAACTTGCGTGTTTGTTTTATTTTGCTTTGTAATTTACTTTGTTCTGTCTCTTATAAATTGGAACCACTTAAATCCTACTTTTATCTTTAATAAAATCACTTTTTGCTTATTATTTAACCCAGAGCAAGTAATTATCACCTGGGGGACCAAACAGCTGTGCATATCTCTCTATCAGTGTTATAGAGGGCAAACAATTTATGAGTTTACCCTGTATAAGTTTTATACAGAGTAAAAGATTTATTTGGGGTTTGGATCCCATTGGGAACTGGGTATCTGGGTGCTAGAGACAGGAGCACTTTCTAAGCCGTTTTCAGTTAAGTCTGCAGCTTGTGGGGGACGTGGTTCAGACCTGGGTCTGTGTTTGCAGCAGACTGGCGTGTCGGACTCAACAAGACAGGGTACTGAAGTCCCAAGCTGGCAGGGAAAACGGGCTCAGAGGTAGTCTCAGCACATCAGGTGGCAGTCCCAAGGGGGGTCTCTCTGACTCAACCCGTCACAGACAGCATCTGCCATGTAATGTTCCGAAACAGTTCAAAGTGGACCATTGTTTCCAGGGTAGATTTCAAGCCTGGAAGTTCTTTTGTGGTGTCAGCAATCAGATGTTTGTTTGAGACATTAGGATTATCCCAGAGTTCATTTCAGTGTGCCCCAAGACTGACTGAGGGCACTTTAAAAGCTTTAGCCCATCCCAAAGGGGCTTGCAAGATTTCAGACATGTCTTTTGAAGCTTCTGGAGGTCCTAATTAATTGGTAAATCAAGCTGGGCATGGTTCGATTTGTGTTCACAAGCTGTTTGTTTGAGTTCCCTTGAGATTAACAAATGGAGCGTATGGGGGTGCAAGACATAAATTAGTTTCACATATGCATCAAAAACAGAATTGGGAAAGTTGGGAACCAGACAGGAAGGGAAAGTATGAGTTTAAAAAACAAAGGCTTTAGTGTTTTGAAGGAACTCCTTTAACAATGAGTTAGTTAAGTAGTTTAAGGAAAATGTTTTACATAAACCTGTATGCAGTCTTAGTTATGTTGTATTTTCTGACATTAACTGCTCTCTTGATTCCAGTGATACATCTTCAGTAAACAAAAAACCTAGTTTGAAATGTAGTCTGTGCTTTTAATAGAGAAGTTGGTGAGATTTTTGACTACTACATGAAATTCTGGAAACAATGCTTACTATCTAATGAAAATTGCATTTATGATAGTGTAGCTTTTGGAATTTTCTGTTTGAATCAGTTCTGTGCATGAACATCATTAAGAGGATCTGAAACTGCAGGTGGTAAACTATAATTTCATACTGAATACTCCTCTTTTTGAGAATAATGTATAAGTGGTAGTATTCATAGTCTGTTGATTTTCTCAGAGTTAGTTCACATTTGTAAAGAGCAGAAATGATTACAGTAGTGCATGTGTGATTATATATTGCCCCATAATGAATAAATATATGGTAAAGAGAATAGTAATTGTGAAAATGTCACAAGAATTTTGAATTTAATTTTGCTTGCAAGCAAAAATCCTTGTGGAAGGATAAAATTGACCGAAGTGGCAATTCTTCAGCTCCTTGATACCCATGGAAGACCCTCCCCATGAGCTCCTTTTTACAACTTTATCCCCATCTGAATTTGCAGAAAATGCACCCTATGTGATGATGCTAAATAAATAAGGTCAAGTCTGGAATTTTCCATCTAACTTCAGCCCCTTGGAGCATATAATTTAGCCATTCCCTTAACATTTCCCTCTTCATCTGTGATTTCAAAAATTTCATTCCTTCGCTTCTTTTCTTCTTAATGAGAGTTAGGAGTTGTTAACAATTAGGAGTTTATTAACCTCTTTGTACATGTGTATTAAATGCAGTTACAGGCACATGGCCAAGTCGTAAATGTCTCTTACAAACTAATGAGCTCAGCTTTTATAAGGTGTTTTAGAAGACAAATTATTACTTGAACAAAATTGTGAAGCTTTTATCTGTTGCTGGACAAGCTATTACTACTATTTATTTGTAATAATAGCTCCTAGAGGCCCCAACTCAGAATGGGGCCCATTGTGTCAAGCACTGTACAGGCACAAAGTATGAGATGGTCTCTGCCCAGAAGAGCTTACATTTTAAGACCACATACAAGCAAAGTGTTAAAAGGTACAAAGCTTGGTAGTTATTAGCTCCCCCAACCTATTCCCCTTTTCCCCTATCCTCTGTACAAGTGCCCCTGCCAACATGCACCACCATTACTGACTCAGAGAGCACTTCCTTCAACCTGTCAACATAAAAAAAGTCCTCAGTCCTAAACAAATTGAGCAGGGAACTGCTGACATTAAAATGTTCAGGGTGTCTCTCTCTCTTTCTCTCAAATATTTAAAATATATTTATTTTGAAAAATATTTTAAGTTCTTTGAAATGGCTCCCAAATATCTGAAGGTGTATGTGCGCTTGTATTCTTTCTCTCTCTCACCTCTTTCCTGCAGCTCCTGCAATAGCAGCTGGGTTCTAATCCCATGCAAGGAAGTGGGGGGGCTCCTGCCCCATTTGGTGTCCCCAGAACGGGAATAGGACTTTGGGCTGTGTTCCAGATCTAGAGATGGGTAGGAGAGGAGGAATGAAAACGATTGACTTAGCACTCTCTCTCCCCACAACAGCTAAAGCTGTTTTAGCAGCAGTCTGGAAGCAAAATGTCACTGATGTTATGTAGTAAACCTGCATTTGCCATTAGTAAATTATAATGCTATTAAATTTGCTATTTTATTAATTACAGGAAATCATGGAGCACTGCCACTTTCAATGACAGATCACTAATAGTATACTTTGTTAGCAGCTGCGTTGACGTAATTTTAAATTTTAGCCTGACTGTCCTCCTAAATAAATGGCATGTGTTCTTTCCAGTATTAGGCAGTATATTTTGCATAGTATTCCATCCTCATTTATACAGTTTCACATGATATAGTGAACTACATGTGTATAGGCATCTCAGAAAATATTTATTACAGCATCTCAGCGTTTGCAGTAGTTGAAGGTTATGTTAAGGATGTATTTGAGGTCTCTCAGACTGGGGTGCCAGTTTTTCAAACATTTATTCCAGTAATTGTGAAGACCAAAGTCGGGGGAAGGGATAGCTCAGTGGTTTGAGCATTGGCCTGCTAAACCCAGGGTTGTGAGTTCAATCCTTGAGGAGGCCACTTAGGAATCTGGGGCAAAAATTGGTCCTGCTGGTGAAGGCAGGGGGCTGGACTCAATGACCTGTCAAGGTCCCTTCCAGTTCTAGGAGATTGGTATATCTCCAATTATTACCTTAAAGTGCTGATGGGATTAGGAAATACCAGCATTGTATGACTATAGAATTCAAAATCTATCATATCAACAAGATATGTAAATTAGTTTTTTATACCCAGAAAGGCACACAGTACCACTCTCCACACAGCCTTCTACAACAGTCATATTTAAAGTTTCTTATTAACAGTTCTAACTGCATTTCCTGTTTTAAGAATAGGGGATAAAGATTTCAAACTGGTAGAATCTTTCAAAACAGGAGAAAGCTTTTAAATGTAACCAATATAACATCACAATATTGAGTCACACCAAAACTACCACAACCCTCTTTAATTCACATACTTTCCGTTCTGCAATAGTATTGTGTTTAATGAACACATCAAAGAACTGAAAATCACACTGCAGTACACAACTTTAACTACAATACTATATTATAATTGTCATTACATTAAAGTAATCACAAAATTGCAGTCTTTTTATCTTTTCATGCTATACAGCAGACCAAGAAAAGAATATAAAGTTATTACATACTCCAATTGATTTCTTATAAAAACATTCTACTATATATTTATATTATAATAATAAAAACAGATAAACTATACAATCCATACACAATATTATTGAAATGTATGCATCCACACTGTTTCATATGTATATTTTAAATACTAATTACTATTTACATTGTGGTAGCACTTAGGAGCCCCAGACATAAACGTGGGTCACATGTTTGTATAACGCATAGCACAATAACAAAAACACAGTCCCTGCTCCAGGACTTGTATAAAATAACATTGTTAGATTGTGTTACATAACAAATTAACATATTGACGTTATGATTGTTCTTTGCAGTATGGTTCACAATTCTTCCGTGTATGTACTGAAGATGATAGTGTTTCTTAATTGAAAGTGAATCTATTACAGAGAGCAATAGCATTTTGGAGTCCTTAAGTGTTGTGAAAGAACTGGGCTAATGCCTGGAGAGGTGTATTGGGATGGGTGTGATGTTACCTTAGTTTAAGATTTCCTTGCTTTTTAGTATTTGTTTTGTTGTAAAGATATACACTTGAGCATACTTAAGTCTAAATTCAGGTGGTGGGGTTTTTTATTTGAAAATTGTAGGTTTTTTTAAAAAAATCTGTTAGCATAGCTGAAAATGGCAGGGTTGAAGAAACAGTTTGAAGGTACTGAAGATGCCAAATTGGTTGAATAATCCTCTCTTCCATTTTAAATTTTGCATGCCTGGCAGAGAAAGTTTTTACTGGATCCACTGTTTTCACCATTAGCTATTCAACACTTTTTATTTGTAGTGGTAGGAGCCTGGCAGCCTGAAAAGCTTTGAATGCTAAGACAAGAAAAGATGACACTATCTAAAGTTTTTGCCATCAAGAATTTCAACCTTTCAAAAGAATAGATATAATCATTTAAACAATTCCCCAGTTTCCCTAAATAGCTGTGCTCTCAAGATCCTCAGTTTAATATCTATCACCTAACCTTCCTCCCCCTTTTTGATGAAGAATGCTTTCTTTGTCTGCTCAGGTGACTTATCTTACAGATACAAGTTTATAATATCTTGCAGATATAAATTAATTCTCAGTCAAAAGTAATTGATGGAAAATAAACTGTGTTGCCATATTCATAGAAAAACATTACAGATTTGATGAAAAATATACAGTAATCAATGCAGCATAAATAGGTATGGTCATGACTAATTGTGTTTTTGTAAATAAAAAATATGCACATTAATAAACTGAAAAAATAGAAAAGGTGTCATTTTAAAATGTTTGTCAAGCTGTCCTGCAGTGGCTCATAAATATGGGTACCAAACTTAGGGCAGATGGGCACAAACCCCAAATTGGTTATGAGTTCTATACTCATGTTTCACCAACCAGTTATCAAGTGTAAACTCCTCAGGCACTGTACCAGCCTTAACACAGAGCCACAGACCGTTCCCTTGGGTATTGTGATTTGTCATGCCACAAAAATAAGCTTACCTTTTTCATAGATAGTCCCCTACACCAAAGATCATAGTAATATTCAGGTTACTCCCAGACCCAAAGGACCATCGCTTACCTCAGGTCAGTTGCACCTTAGATCTCACACCAAAGACAAAGCTTGTAGCGTATCCTGTAATAAATTATCTAAAGATTTATTAAATAAGAAAAGGAAATCAAGAGTTATTTACAAGATTAAATCAGGTAAACATACATACACACATGAGTTACAATCTTAACTTTCAAAAGGTAGTAGAAGATTGTGTAATAAGCAAGCTTTGTATGTCCCTTAGGGGTAAGCAGCTGGGGATCCCTTGCTTATGCCTAGAAATCTTGCTCTCGAGAGTCCAAGTGGCATAGGGATGCAGTTTCTACTTGTTAGGGCTTTTTAGTCTTTCCCCACTTCTGCTTTGAGTTGCAAACTTAGCTGATGGGAGGAATTCACTTACACATCTCTTCTTCATGGTGTGGTGGGGAAACAATCAACAAATCATTTGTCCTCTGCTGTTCCATAATAATTCATCTGGTGTCTAGGGGCCTTCTTTGTTGGGCAGCAAAGAACATATTTTGCTGTTGGAGACTAGTATTTCACACTAGTTAATACTTCTCTCGTCTGGTGATTTACAGGGTTACAGATATTTACAATGCAAATGCTTAAATATTACCTTAAAATATGGAATACAGATGTTATGAGTGAGATTAATTGATGCAGGCAATTTACAAGTGTTCAATAAAGCCTAAACACTAAGCACATTTTTATAACTCTAATGCCTATTTTACCAACACTAGCATTCAGGTGAACCAGACTGATGTTTGTAAGTATCCAAAGGAGACATGGGGACTTTGGCATAAGCTGGCACATGTTTTGCCAGTGTTACAGTTTATATCTCAAAGTAATTTTCAGTGAAAGTCTAATCAACATGGATATAAAAACAATGTTGGCACATATCAGGCCATCTACAGAACACCTCCAAACATCATTGCCACTGGTAGAACTGAACTGGTGTTAACAATAGGGGGAAACTTTTAAAAAATGTCCCTACTGTAGGTTATTCCTGAAGTCTCCTGGCAATTCTGAGAGAGTGTTTGTAAGGCAGAATGACCCAATACATCTGCTGACCAGTAAGTAAAAGAGTAATTGTAACTCCAGGTTGAATGCTTGCTTAGGTATTTCCAGGATTCTTAAATGTTTAATCCTGGCTTTGTTTTCCAGTGTCCCTGCTCTGTCCTGAAGTAACTCTCTCCTAAAGTAAAGTTGTTCATGCTACTTTAATTTGGCACCTTCGTGTGTAGGCATGATGTTAGTCTTTGATTACATGAGAGTACTATTTTTTCCCACAGGACTCTTGCCTCATTCAGTGCACAGAATGGATGGTGCTCACTGAAAGAGTAGCTATTTCTTTTTATCCTCCTCACTGAATGCCTGCCACCAGGCTTTACTTTCTTCACACTATCTAAACTCAGCACTGAATATAGACTTTATTTCCAAGTGGACTTTTCTATGACGCTTATTTGTGTAGTATGTGAGTGCATTAAAAACATTAATGATTTTCTCTTCGCACTCCAGTGAGGGAAGGTGGTATTATTATAAAATAATAGAAATGTAAGGCTGCAAGGAACCTCAGGGGTCATCTAATCCATCCCTCTGGGCTCAGGCAGGACCAAGTATACCTCTAGACTATCCCTGACAGGTGTTAGTCTAAAGTGTTCTTAAAAACCTCCAATGACGGGAATTCCACAACCTCCCTTGGTAACCTAACTAGCCTTATAGTTAGAGTTTTTCCTAATACTGTATCTAACCTAAATCTCCCTTGCTGCAGATTAAGCCTATTACTTCAGAACAATTGATCATCATCCTCTTCATAACAACGCTTAACATGCTTGAAAACTGTTATGAGGTCCCTCCCATAATCTTTTTTTCTCAAACCCAAATTTGCCTAGTATTTTTTAGCCTTTCCTCTCAGATCAGGTTTTCTAACCTGTTTAACATTTTTGTAGCTCTCCTTTGGCCTCTCTCCAGTTTGTCCACATCTTTCTTAAAGACTGATACCCAAAACTGGACATAGTACTCCAGCTGAGGCCTCATCATGGCTGAGTAGAGCGGGATAATTACCTCCTCTGTCTTATGGACAACACTCCTGTTGAAACAATGCGGAGTCCTTGTGGCACCTTAGAGAATAACACATTTATTTGGGCATAAGCTCAAATAAATTTGTTTAGTCTCTAAGGGTATGGCTACACTTGCAGATGTGTAGAGCGCTTTGAGTTAAACCAGCCTTCATAGAGCGCAGTAGAGAAAGCGCTGTAGTCTGTCCACACTGACAGCTGCCAGCACATTGGCATGGCCACATTAGCAGCTCTTGCAATGGCCACAGAGAGCAGTGCATTGTGGTAGCTATCCCAGCATGCAAGTGGCTGCAACATGCTTTTCAAATAGGGGTGGATGGGGTGGACTGTGACAAGGAGTGTGTTGTGTGTATGTGTGTGTGGGGGGGGGAGAGAGTGGGTTTTGGAGGAGCTGAGAGCATGTCAGCATGCTGTCTTGTAAGTTCAGACATTAGTAGACCTCCCCCCACCCCCCACCTCTCTCTCTCTCTCTCTCACACACAGCACTCCACAATAATGATTGCTTTGTCTCGGAGCAAATAAGCATGCTGGCTGTCAGAAACGGAGCTTTCAAAGGGCATATTCGCATTCCTGCAGTGATTACAGAACAATGGCAAGAGTGGCCACTTGACTTAAGGGGATTATGGAACATTTCCGGAGGCTGATCAGAGCGCAGTAATGCAACACCTCGTCCACACTGCTGCCGTGGTGCTCCAGCGGGGATGCAGCAAACGTTATTCCACTTGCCAAGGTGGAGTTCCGGAAGCGCTGTAGCCGCAGAGTCAGAGCGCTCTATGTGCCTTGCCAGTGTGGACGGGTAGTGAGCTAGTGCGCCCGGAGCTCCTTTATTGCGCTGTAACTCGCAAGTGTAGCCAAGCCCTAAGGTGCCACAAGGACTCCTTGTTGTTTTTGCTAATACAGACTAACATGGCTACCACTCTGACTCCTGTTGAAACACCCCAGCATGACATTAGCCTTTTTTCACAGCTGCATCACATTATTGGCTCATATTCAATTTGTGATCCACTATAACCCCCAGATGTTTTTCGGCAGTACTAATGCCTTACAGTCCGAAGCAGAGCAGAGCCTAGTTGTTCAGACAACTTTCTGTTTTTGCTGCTGGCTTAAGTAGGGCCATTGGGCCAATCAGCTGCTCTTGGACTGTGCCAATAGGACCTCAGGGGAGCAGTCTCAAACTGGGACTGTGCTCGTGGTCCTAGGAAAATGGTTGTTAATAGGCTACCAGGTGGAGGACTGGAGTGTGGCTGCTCCCATGAACCCTGTGGTTCTGAGTTCAAAACATCTGGGTCATGACACAGGGTCACTTTGAATTCTAATCCTGTCTTCTAAAGTGCTTGCAACCCCTCCCAGCTTGGTGTCATCATTTTATAAGTATGTTCTCCACTCCATTATCCAAGTTATTAATGAAAATATTAACTAATACTGGACTGAGAACAGAACCCTGCGGGACCCCACTAGATATGTTCCCCCAGTTTGACAACAAACCATTAATTACTCTTTGAAAACACTTTCTTCCAATTGTGCCCCTAAGTTATAGTAATTTAATCTAGACCATATTTATCTAGTTTGCTCATGAGAATGTTAGTTATTTTACACATGGGAATGTCGTCCTTTAATTTTGAGTGCCCAGTTTAAGATGTCTAGGACCTGATTTTTCAGAATACTTAAATATTCTTCTTTGAATGGCCTTTGCATGTTCCCACTTTTGGGATGTGCTAATCATGTAGCCTGGATCAGTCGAAACTTGCAGTGCCAGTGTCCTTTGGAGCTCTCTTGCACTCCCTCTCCTTGCCACTGTGAATCTTTGAGAGGGCCTGGTGCACTGACTGCCTCAGTTCCTTTCCTGCCATGGTAGCAGGTAGACCAGGGGATCCTCAGACTAGGATTCCTCTGAATGGATTGTTCTCAGAACTGTCTTGTTAATCTTGTTAGCTTTGAATTAGTGAGTTATTTTATTTCTTTCATTGTTTTTGTTTTTCATTTTCTCACCTGTCATCTAAGGATTTTCACATTCTAGCATGGGTTCTTAGTTCTGCTAAGTCAGGGGAAAAAAACAAAAAAAGTTAGGGTTCAAGAGGTGAACCTCTTGTCCTGGTGTTTTTCCTGCCTCAGAAACACAGGTGCATTGCTTGGGGTTTCTGGGGGAAGGTCATTCTGTTTCTCATTGCTCTATATGCAATACCTTCACCCTCAAGGCTAGAAAGAACATCAGTATTCCCTCAAACTTATGCTATTTCAAGAATCATTAGCAGCTAAACCTTCCAGTTTTGAAACTCAGGGACCCATACTGCTGGGACACCACCCTCTGCTCCAACTCCCAACCACGTTAAAAAAACCCAGCGAAGTCTTGACTCAGGTTTTGGCCTCCTTGGCTTTGAAGATTGGATCCATATGAGTGCAACTGCTTGGCCTAATAAGTGTCAGCCTCTGCTGAACGAGCCAGTTCTCATTAGCATACCTCTAATGATCTTGTACTTCAGTTCTGTTCACTGAAGTGCAAAAGTGTTTCCACAAGGCTCCATTCTTAGAAGTCAGAGGTACTGCAAAAGGTGATCTTGAGGGCCAAGGCTATATTATGGATCTGCATCCTGTTCCGGATCCAAGGCCATCAGTTCTGTGTTCAAAATCTCATTGCAAGAGTTATTGGTTATTATGGATCTGCATCCTGTTCCGGATCCAAGGCCATCAGTTCTGTGTTCAAAATCTCATTGCAAGAGTTATTGGTTCCTACAGGTTCCATGGTTACCATGATGGCTCAGGTTCATGGTTTTGAGTCCCTGAAACACACACTCACTTGGAGCTGCCTGTAGAACTGAAGGTCCCTCATGCTGCACCAGATAGGTTATCCTTGGTGATTAAAGATAAAGGCAAGTATAAATTATGAACCCAGCAAAATAGACAGAGGGCAATATTTGGTTACAGTGTATTCAATACTCAAAGTACGTTCATCTGCAAAAAAACCCCAGCACACCTGTCTAATTTTTTTTTAATATGAACAGTTGGTAGACATGCCTAGTTTGTTAAATATGTGTAATCAGATTTCACTCAGTTTAATTAAATCACTAGAAACGACATGTCATGGGTAGTATAAAGAAACTCCATCTGCAGTATGGTAACAGCTTGTTAAATAGAGAGATCTAATGATTATATTACACTATAATGTTTCTCTAAACAAAAGTTCACTGCTGTAATGATTATTGTTTTGTCTCCGATATTTACATAGCAAGGATTTTTAAACCTGTTAAAACTTCCTAAACAAATGAATAGTTTAAACGCAAGAAGTCTAAGGCAGTGGTACCTGTTGCTTCTCCTCTGGGAAAGAAAAAGGGAGAAAAACAACAACTAAAGGCTAAATCTATTTCCTTAGCTATGCAGCCTACCCAGAGATATGCAAAGCTCCTCTTTAGGGGTCCTACTGGTTCCCTGGGAAAATTTGGTTAGCCTCTTTTGGCTTTTTAGCCAAGCCTCCATTGTCAGCTTTGGAAACTTCCTTACATCCACATCTTGGATCTGGAGTCAGGCCACAACTGACCTGATTTCTTGCAGATCCCGTGGTGATGGATGTGGTATAAAAACCTCCATAGAACAGAATAAAATAGAATTTCCTTACCATCCCAGGGAATGAATCAGGAAACGTAGACAGTGTTATGGGGACTCTCAGTTCCAACTTCTCCCTCCCTCACCCAGGCATTATGACAGGCATTACCCTAGAGGGTACTAACAGAACTGGGCAGGTGCCACCCTGGGAAATGTGGCCATATGAGTCTTCCACTAAGTATTACTCTGATTCCAAAAGGGATGAAGAAAGGCAGCCACTAAAGCAACTGCCTATGGAGTCTTCTCCCAAAAGGTTTCAAGGGAAATGTCACTCATTGGCAGGGCCATCCCTATGGGGTTGCGGGGCCCGGGACATACGTGCTGAGTTTGGGTGCTCCCCCCCAGCTCCGGCCAGGCCCCACTCCACCCCTTCCCCTCCCCTAAGACTCCACCCCTGCTCTGCCCCTACCCTGCCTCTTCCCTCTCTCTTCCTGCCCGTCCTGCCTCTTCCCCGCCCAGTTCCACCCCCTCCCTGGAGTGCGCTGTACCCTCACTCCTCTCCCCTCCACCCCAGCACCTCCTGATGCCGCAAAACATCTGATCAGCGGCAGGCAGTAGGCCCTGAGAGAGAGGGGGAGGTGCTGGTTGGTGGGGCCCACTAGTGAGCAGGAGGGAGGTTCTGGCAGGGGGCTCCTCCTTGCCCCTATCTGCTGCTAGCTGCTTGCCTCCTCACTCCGCTCGCCCACCCACCTCCGAACTCACCTCCCCAGCTGCCTCCTCACAATTTTATAGACGCACGTGGCCCCCACAAAGCACAGAACTCAGGGAGGTCGCCCCAATTTGCTGTACCCAAGGGATGGTTCTGCTTATTGGAACGTTCTCTCCATCTGTCACTCTCACCGGTACTGTGGGAATCACTGGTATGTGTTCTAGACATGCTGTCTGAAGAACAGCTAGTGGGACCTGTCAAGCCTCTGGATGCATACAGTAGAACCCCAGAGTTCCGAACACCAGAGTTACCAACTGAGTGGTCAGCCACACACCTCATTTGGAAATGGAAGTATGCAATCAGGCAGCAGCAGAGACAAATTTTGAAAAAACCAAACACACTAGTACTGTGTTAAACGTAAACTATTAAACACATAAAGGGAAAGTTTAAAAAAAATTGACAAGGTAAGGAAACTTTCTGTGCTTGTTTCATTTAAATTAAGATTGTTAAAAGCAGCATTTTTCTTCTACCTAGTAAAGTTTCAAAGCTGTATTAAGTCAATGTTCAGTTATAAACTTTTGGAAGAACCACCATAATGTTTTGTTCAGTGTTGCAAACATTTCAGAGTTACTAACAACCTCCATTCCTGCGGTGTTCATAACTCTCAGGTTATACCGTATATGTATCCAGATGTTCAAACCTCTGCTGATGACAATTTGGATGCATCATCATCCTCTTCTTTGTAAGATGTGCTTCAATTTTATGAACTTGTAGACAAAATAGATCTACTTTAGAAGAAACTACATTCCCCCCTCCCTGTGCCGGGTATTTGATATTCTTGGTTTGCCCTCATACAGTAGGATTACTGTACTGGTTATGGGCAGTTTATTGCAACCAGGGTGGATTTGATTTAAATCAAATCACTAGTCAGGAAGACTCAATTTAATCATGGATTTCTATATAAAAGTGCATTCTTGTTGGTTGTTATAACCCTAATACATATTCTTCACAACTCAGAGATAGATGTAGGTTTCATTTTTAGAAGGTACACACTATACATTTTTTAAGTGATTTATTTTGAAAACTTTTCAGATTAGTTTTACAGCTATATCAGAAAATGAATGATTGTTTGGTTATTTCATTTACCAAAGGTAATTGAAGCAGATATTTAGGACGTCGCTGGGAGGTGAACTATCTCCTCCAATTCAACAGGTTAATAATTAATATTTGGAGGATTTTCTTGCCATGCTGTATTAGGAGGAGAACATCACCAGACAGACATTTAAATTGTTTTAGTTAAATAAAACAACAATGTTATGTATTCTGGATTGTTTTCTTCAACACCAAACATATAATATTTTAACCAAACAAGCATATAAATTTTTGAATTTAGTTAAACATTCAAGTTTTTTTAAAATCAGGTTTGTTTTTGTTAAAATTGTTTAACTAAAATAGTTAAATGAAATATTAAAAAAAATATTAAATAGACTAAGTCAGCCAGGTCAACATGAGAAACTTAAAATATTGGCTTCTGCAGCTAACTCAGTCATCTTCACCTTCATTTTCCTGTTTGTTCATACTCTGGAAAAGGAAAAACAAGCTTTCCTGCTTTTTCCGGTCCCAAAACGATTTCTCAATTTGGAATGAATTAGTCCAAAGGAAGAAAATATTCTTTCTACTCCAGCAGAAGAAGCTACTGCTGTTAAAAGTGAGATTATCACTTCAACAGTCTCTGAATCCAAGTGCTTAAGTGACTTCTACTAGTTCACTGGTGTGACTTTCTTTAAAACATCAGCAGCAAACATATATTTCTTGAGTGGTTCACCCTTAGTTCTGAAGTTTATTATAGTTGGCATTATGGAGGGATGATTGCTGGATGTCCATGTCATAGCCAACTCCTCTTCTTCAGCAGTTAAGGTTTGACTCTGGTACTGAGTATTGAGAATATTTGCAAGAAAATGAGCTGGAGGTAGTGCTTGTCCCATTCATTTTTTTAATGTTTGTAATTTAACTCTGTCATTGCATATTTCTCTTTTTAAGATCTCACTCAGTTCCTTCCAAATTTTTAACAGCATCATCAGTAAAACAGCTATTTCTCTTCATTTTGTTCAAGGCTACAGAAATAGGCTTCAGGGTACTTAGCATGTGTTCAACATTTCTCTTAAGCCAGTGCTGAGAACTTTGGCTGAGGCAGTGCCATCTATTTTTTCACGATTTTGTTCACAAACTGTCATCAGATTAGGCCAGTTCTTGATATAGTGCTCAAAACAGTCCACTATGAGTTCCATCACACGTCTTGTGGGAGTTAGCTTGGTTCCTCCCACTTTTTTTTTCAGAGCAGCTGCAGTGGTTGTTACGGAAGTATTTTGCAATTTCAACAGCATTAGCCTTTATTTCTGGAACACTAAAGTCTTTGGCTAGGAGGTGCATCAAATGAGCACTGCAACCGTATGTTATTAGCTTAGGACTTTCTTCACTCTCTTCTAAATTTCTTCTCATCTTGGATACATTTGCAGCATTGTCTGTGACCAAGCTGTGTACTAGACATTTGAATTTTTTTTCAGTTTGTTATAGCTGTTACTGCTACTTCTCGTAAGTATTCTGCTGTGTGTGCATTTCCTGATGTATCAATTGTTTCTGTAAGGAAGACATTCCCTTCTTCTGTTGTCACACAAGCACATACAACAGGATCATTGTGGACATTGCTCCACCCATCAAGACTCAGGTTAACAATTTCACCCTCTAGACCTTTTGCACATTGCTCAATTTCTCTTTCATACACTTTATCCAGCAATTTGCCTGCGACAGCTGCTCTGTTGGATGGACTGTATCCTGGTCTTAATGACTGAACCATGTTAATGAAATGTGGGTTCTCAGTCATATGGAATGGAGAGTTTGTTGCATAAACAAACCAGGCAATTTTTTCATCAATTACCTCTTTTTGTAATCTGCTGGTTCTTATCACAAATTTGTCTATGGCTGTTTCTGGATGATGGAGATTTTTTTTTTCTTTTTGCTACAGGTAATATACTGTGACTATGTGACATACATGATGTGACTGAAACACTATTATTGGCAGATAACTCAGAAACTATAAAATAATGGTGATCTTGAAGCTGGATAGTCTTCAGAATCCTGTATGTTGAGGATGGATTCTCCTAAACAAAATAAGTCAATGCAGTTATTTAATTACTATTACCATACTGCTCATTTAGTATTACTCATTGCATTCACTGACACTACACTCAGTACAACTTTAAAGGTGAAATTGTAAAAGGAAGATCTGCCTATTTCAGCTGTTTATTTTTTTTATCACGACTGCATCTAAAATGATAATACCATGGAGTAACAACTATATTTTTTGCTCAGACATGAGAATTCAAGAATAGTCAGAAGGAAGACAGGCAGTCCTTAAGAGAGAAGTATGAAATAAAAAAGTTTACCAACCTGAAGATCCTGCATGTTCAGACGTTCCTTTCATCATCTTCAGTGTAGCTTCTTCCTGAGAAGGAACAATTCTCGTGATGTTGTTTCATTTGGGTGACCAGGCCTTGCATTTCTTTGTTGCACTGTTTGCATTTTGCTTGAGTGCCTGTCTTACCCAGGTAGAGGTAGAGGATCTTCATTAAAATATTCCCAAACTGGATCTCTTTTACGGCCTGCTGCCATTATAGGTTTTCTCTTCTAGTGAGAGGCTGGTATGGTAGATCTCAAATCAATGAAGGCTATACTCGAGACCTCAAGACTTCTGGACTATGCTGCTCAAACAGTTTCACTTTTGTTTCTACCGCCTGTCCCTCCCTTCTCACACTGATCTCCAGACTTCTTCTCCTTGTCCAGATCTATTCCGCCACCAACAATCTTCTATTCATTGAACTTTTTGAAACTTTGCACTTTTAGAGAGCGGTAAAGGATTGACTCTGTGTACACAAATTTGCAGAGGGACAATAGGATTGAGGTCTGTTATTTCTCACCTCTATATATTATTTAGTGACAAAGAATCCTGTGGCACTTTATAGACTAACAGACATATTGGAGCATAAGCTGCATCACATTGTTGACTCATATAATGGATCACAAATTAAATAACGCCCAGATCCTTTTCAGCAGTATTACCACCAGTGGGGACCATAAAGGCAGAACAATAAGATTTCACAATCACAGCTATTGATAAGTGGTTTCTTCCCAGACAAAATGCTATCAAAGTTTTCTTTAAACATCTTAAGATCTGTTTCTTTATCTGATGATAGTGGGTACTGAAGGACTGAAGTGCCTTCTTATCAGCCCAATATTACATTGTTTGATGCAATTTAGATGGAATGTGAGGATGCAACTCTGCAATTTTGCTCATGGTTGCTTTTTTTTTTTTTTTTTTTTTTACTGCAGAAGACCTCAGATCTTACACTTCCAGGTGCCTACAAATTGATGGTTTAATAATTTGTTTCGCTATCTTTCCAGGTATCTAAGTTAGGCTGACTGATCTATAATTCCCTGTGTCCTCTTTGTACCCTTTTCTAAAAGTAGGTACTATCTTTGCCCTTCACCAGTCTTCTGTGACTTCATTCAGATTCCAGGAGTTCTCAAAGATAATTGCTAACAGTTCTGAAATTGTTTCATTTAGTTCCCGAAGTACCATATTATTAGTTTCATCAGGCTCTGCCAACTTGAATACATCTAGCTCAGTGGTTCTCAACTTTTGTAGTGGTGACCCCTTTCACACAGCAAGCCTCTGAGTGTGACTCCTCTTTATAAATTAAAAACACTTTTAAAAAATATTTAACACTATTATAAATGCTGGAGATGGAGCAGGGTTTGGGGTGGAGGCTGATAGCTCGTGACGCCCCAGGTAATAATCTTGTGACCCCCTGAGGGGTCGTGATCCCCAGTTTGAGAACCCTTGCTCTAACTTGTCTAAATATTCTTTAGCCTGATTTTCCCTAATTTGGCTTGCATTCTTTCCTCCTTGTTTAATATTAATTGTGTTGGGTATCTAGTCACCATTAACCTTTTTAGTGAAGAGTGAAGCAAAATAGGTATAAAATACTTCAGCTTTCTTGATGTCATCAGTTATTAGCTCTCCTTCCCCGCGAAGTAGAGGATTTTCACTTTCCTTCATCTTTCTCTTGCTGCTAATGTATTTCAAGAACCTTTTCTTATTGCCTTTTATGTCCCTTGCTAGGTGTAATGCATTTTGGGCCTTAGGGCTTGGCTACACTTGAGAGTTGCAGCGCTGGGAGTTTACAGCGCTGGCCATCCAGCTGTGAAGGAACCGCGCTGCAGTGTGGCCACATTTGCAGCATTTGCAGCGCTGTTGGGAGTGATGCATTATGGGCAGCTATCCCAGCGTTCAAGTGGCAGCAACGTGCTTTTCAAAAGAGGGGGGTGGGGTGTATTGTGACAGGGAGCGGGGGACAGAGAGAGAGAGTGGATTTTTGGAGCTGACACTGTGTATTAGCTCCCTGCCTTGAAAATCAGAAAATTTTCCCAACCCCTTACTCTTAATTGCAAACAGCCTGCAGACCAGATAAGCAGCACTGACTCCCTCTCTTCCCCCCCCCCCCCCCGTTTCTCTCATCAAACAAACACTCAACCCCTGTGAATGAGGTAGGCAGGGGGTTATCTCATTTGATTGTTCAGTCACTTACAGATTGATCACAGCAAACAGGAGCTGTGTTTGTTTAGATAAGCAGCTCCGGGAGCTCCGGAGCTCTGAGTTCACAACAAAACAAAGAGAGGCTGCATAACAAAACAAAGAGAGTAATTTACTTAAAAGCATTCTGGGATATCTCCTAATACCCTGGAGGCCAATAACAGCGCTGGTGTGTGTCCACGCTTGACGAGCAGCGCTGGATCACCAGCGCTGCACTCACTACACCCCAAGCAGACCAGGTGTTCAGCCAGCGCTGCAGCCAGGGAGTTGCAGTGCTGGATGTGCAGTGTGCAGTTACTGGTGAGAATATGCTTCAGGTTGGCAGGTTGTCTGTGGGCGAGGACTGGCCTGCCACCCAAGGAACCAATCCATGCAACAAACCTCGATGCCAACTCTGCCCACATATCTACACCAGCAACACCATCACAGGACCTAACCAGATCAGCCACACTATCACCGGTTCATTCACCTGCACGTCCACCAATGTAATATATACCATCATATGCCAGCAATGGCCCTCTGCTATGTACATCGGCCAAACTGGACAGTCTCTAAGGAAAAGGATAAATGGACACAAATCAGACATTAGGAATGGCAATATACAAAAGCCTGTAGGAGAACACTTCAACCTCCCTGGCCACACAATAGCAGATCTTAAGGTGGCCATCCTGCAGCAAAAAAACTTTAGGTCCAGACTTCAAAGAGAAACTGCTGAGCTCCAGTTCATCTGCAAATTTGACACCATCAGTTCAGGATTAAACAAAGACTGTGAATGGCTTGCCAATTACAGAACCAGTTTCTCCTCCCTTGGTTTTCACACCTCAACTGCTAGAACAGGAACTCATCCTCCCTGATTGATCTAACCTCGTTATCTCTAGCTTGCTTCTTGCTTGCTTATATATACTTGCCCCTGGAAATTTCCACTACTTGCATCCGAAGAAGTGGGTATTCACCCACGAAAGCTCATGCTGCAAAACGTCTGTTAGTCTATAAGGTGCCACAGGATTCTTTGCTGCTTCTACAGAACCCAGACTAACACGGCTACCCCTCTGATACTTGATATCCAGTTTTGTTATCCATTCCATTCTTTTTGACTTGCGTTAGCATCTCTTGGGACAAACTAGTTGATACATTCAGCATTTTAATTTCAGCTTCAGATGGTATGTAAGCACTTGTCCTATTGAGAAAATTATTTAAAAGTTTTGTTTTTTTCCATTAACTTTCTGTATCAAAATTGTGAATTGTTTTATAGTGTTTTTCTCCCTTTCTGTTAGTGAGAAGTAACTAGTTCCCTTTAGATGCACCTCTGAAAGATTTTTGCTTAGTTACTCAGCCAATCACAGTGTTTGAAATCTCTTGTGTAGCCTAGTCAAAAAGGGGTAATTTGCTAAAAAAATGACTGTGAAAGCTGTCACTTTCCATCACTTCTAAACCTGTAAAATTTAAAAACATGCTAAGTGAGCTATAATAACCTAGGAAAAATACTTAGTGTTGCTTTTAGGGACATTAATATCATCAGATCACTCTTTTATTTTAATGTAATTGTATATTGTACTTTTCCCTCAAGTATTTCCAAATTGTTTAGTGCGCTAAAAGTAAAGGTTGTATTTGCAAAATCAGAAATTTTGATGCATGTTTTAAAAGCTACCAAAATATATTGTCTTAATGGTAAAGGTGACAGGACCCCTATGACCTGTGATATTTCAAAATAAATTGCCATTAAATATTAACTGCTGTTGATGTGCTAGTGCAGAAGCTTCCAAAATAATCTTTTTTTTTTTTCACTCATTTATGAGGGTTTGGTTTAGATGCTATGGTGATGAGTGTCTTAGAAATGCTTTGAAACTATAGGCTAAGATACTCATAATCAGAGGAGAGAACTGTTATGTTTCTAGTCATAGCTGTGTATGCACTGACACTGAGCATTCCTTTCTACCTTGATGTTCTTACCTGCGCAAGTAAGAACAATATATCGTCTTAAAAAACAAACAAGCAAACCCCACAACTATGCTATTTTCTTACTCTGACTACATTGAGACTTTGATCCTGAAAGTCCTCTCTTGGAGCCTGATCCCACACCCATTGAATCAAGCCCTCTGTGCATAGCAGAGAACACAAGGTGGAGGCTACACATGGGCACAAATAAGGTTAAACAATAGATGTAGCATGGTGAGCAAAAGTCAGTCTGAAGCCCCTGCATGTCCTCAACTTAGCTTTCTGAGTGCAAGGTAAAACAGGTGGGGTGCAGGGAGAGAATGGATGTGTTTTAGGACATTGGTTTTCAAACTGCGGGGCATGTCCCCTTGTGCTGGGGGAGGTGCAGTGAGGATACTGGGAAGCATGTGATGGGATGTGGGGCTGTGGCTGGCTGGGTGTCTGGGCCAGAGCAGGGCAGTAGCAGGGAGAACTCATAGGGAGTCTCCAGCAGATGAGGGGAAGCACAGCCACACCCTGCCCTGGCAGCAGCCTGCTCCTCTTCCCCTCCTCCCCACTTGACCACTGGGGATTTCTTGCTTGCTCTCCCTGCTACTGCCCAGACCTGGCCCAGACACCTGGCTGGCTGCAGTCCTTGTGTATTTACTCTCTGGAACCTGTGGGTGTGAGAGGCTCTGGGAATGGGGGAGGGAGGGCAAAGAATCCCGTTCCACTCCATGCTGCCATAGGTTCCTCTGGGGATGGAGTCAGCCGGATCATGCCACTACCCCAGAAGTGAGCCACCTGTTCTCAGTGAGTCACTTTCTGCCCTGGATGGGTAGGCGTCGGGGAAGGAGGGATGGTCCATGGAGAAAGGGGGACACAGCAAAAAAGTTTAGGAATGTCTATTTTAGGAGAAATGAGCTTAAGCACCATTCTCAATATGCCAATGAGGCACTTAGCTATATACAGTACTCACTCTGACCTCTCTTCTGCTGCAAGACCAGTATAATTTTGCATCTACATAGCTCTCGCTATGCAGGGTAAGGTGTCCCTGTCCTATCCTACTTCCCACGTTTTAGTTATGCACATGAGCCAGTGGGTAGTAGGGTGACCACCCATCCCTAATTGGGCAGAACAGTCCCAAAATGTACATTTCAAGCCCTGGTCCCAGGCTGAATGACACCGGGACAGCATTTGTCCCGGATTCCCTGCGGTGCTGCTATACACCTGCCCAAGGCTCAGGGGTGGTGCCAGCCTCTTCCTGGTGTGTGTGTGTGGGGGGGGGGGGGCTGAGTGGGCCTTAGCCCTTGCTCACCATAAGACTCCACGACCTGTTCTTCCTCTTCCCTCCGAGGCCCAGAGCTGGGCAGTGCAAAGTGCTGCCCTGGGAGCCTGGGCAGTTGTGTGGAGCCCTGGACCCTCCACCTGCCCTTGGGGTTGGGACACAGGCCAGGGGCTGCTTTTGGGCTCTTATCACTGCCCAAATCTGGCAGGGGCGGGGTCTTGGGGGAAGAGGAGGAGTAGGGGGCAGGGCCACAGAGCGGGTGGGGCTCCTGCATATGTCCTGTTTTTCCATTTTGAAAAGGTGGTCAGTAGGGTACTGCACTGGGACTCAGGAGACATGGGTTGTATTTGTGACTCTACCACTGATCTCATGTGTGACCTTGGGCAAATCACTTCACTTCTCTAGGCCTCTGTTTCCCTTCTCACCTTTTGTCTGCCTTGTCTGTTTAGACTGCCAGCTCTTTGGAGCAGGGGACTGACTTAGTATGCATCTGTAAAGTGCCTAGCACAATAAGACACAATCTCAGTTGGAGCCTTTAAGTGCTACAATAATAAAAATAATTTTGTACACGCACATTAAAATATTTTTTTCTTAAATGACATAGTGCAATCACTAGTGTTGTTAGACCATGGGAATGGGAACCTGGAACACCTGATTTCTAATCCCAGCTATGTCACTAATTTACTTTGGTTTGGGGCAGATCATTTAATCTCTCTGTTTTTATTTTCCTCAGCTATAAAATGGGTAAAAATGGCGGTGAATTTTTACTTCATTTAAATTCACAGTGCAGCTCAGTTTCTTCAAAGATGGAGACAGGCAGTACAAGTCTGTTGTACTGTTGAGGAAGTCAAGGAGATCTGACTGTTTCTGTACTACATGAGTTAGAGAGTTTGGTGGGTTTTGGAGGCTGATTTAAAGTATGTCATTGTGAGGTGTGTCAAATCAGGGAGCTGTTTTCCTGGGAGATCCTTTGGTGCTTCAGACTGGTAGAGAAACTGTTGTTTATTGGGACAGGTCTAGATGTCTCAAATTTTTGTGTGAATTTATGGATGGACTGAATGGAATGGAATGAACTTTCAGCATTGTGGCTTACTCCTCCCTCCCCACTTAATCTTTCTGTTTTTCCAGAAATGTGAGGAGAGCAGGACACTATCAGCCTTTCCATAAGAATTTCTACTATACCATCTGGGTAGGGCTCACTCACCTCATTTGTATCTTGTTAAGCATTGTTACTGTCTATCACTATTGTTTAGAAATTCCTTTCCTTGTTTTCATTTTTAGCTGTACCTCTTTGACGCCTGGACCCAGCTGTGATCGGTTTAAGTTGCATATCCCATATGCTGGAGAAACACTCAAATGTAAGTTAAAGCCATTTATATCACCCATTCTCTACTTCTCTCACCCGGTTTTATGTCAGTCACAGTGCTCTGTGCTAGCAACTTAATATTTCCCAGTGTTTCAAACTTTGCCATTTTATCATGAATCTTGTGATATTTGGTGTCATCATAAAGCTCCAACTTCTGGAATCATGTGACTATATGAAAATCTTGGCTTTCATTTAAAAAAATAAGTTTCTAGTTTTCATAGATGCAGAGAAAAAGTTGAAAACATAAAAAGACACCAAAATTTATTATTTTTTAAAATGTTGTAATTAAGACAGTCATAATTTTTGGAGGCCAGACTCATGCTCTTGGAATGCTTTGGGTTGACAATACTGATTTCCTCTCTGGTAGTGAGGATTTTCTTACTGCTACAGTATTTGTTATACTGTATAGAGACACAAATAACTAGCACAGATTGTCATGCTGGGTGAAGCAGTGGAATTTGGTTTTAGTGATTTAATACTTTCAGAGCTCATTTGGCTATCAAATCTTCCTTTCTAAATGCCATTTCTAGTGATAGATGTTGGTTTGTTTGACCCTCCCATTGTTGAATGGGTATTTGGGTGTAAAAATTAGATACGAGAATATTTCCTTTCATGTTTTTAGAAGACAGGAAAGAATTTTTTCATCTTCTCCGTTTCCATTCAGCTGCAGGTGAAGAATGGTAGAAGTTGTGAGGAGGGATAACTTCAAAGCAATAATAAAGTGACTAATCTATCTTGGCTATCAAATGCATATAAAAACTTGCATTATTGTTTCATGGTAGTGATTTTGCTTCCATAAATGTATCTGACTTGTGACGATCACACTTCCATGGAATTTCATGTAGTGTTCATTCAGCTGTAATGATCAAGAAGTGTCCATGTGTCTGTCTCAAATCAATTCTTATAGCCTGTCACAGGGTGACTTGTCCTTTAAGCATGATTGGTCATGTCCCACCTGTAACACTTATTTTCTCCACCTGCATGAGCTAAGTCACATGATAGGTTGTGTGGCTAAATCAGGGGTTCTGGGATGGAGATAAGACAGAAGCCTGTGGGGAGCCTGAGGGGGAGAAGGGAGAATGCAGGTTTGAACCCATGGGGAGCTGCTGCTTGGTAGAGACTCAAAGGACCAAGGAGTGCCTGGGCCCAGCTTGAGACTAGGGGGACAGAAGACGCTTTTGTGTTTGTTTTGGACTTGGATATCCTGAGAGAGGCACTTTTTCTTTAATGACTTAGCTAAATAGCCAGGTCTCTGCAGCAAGTTATCATTGCAACCAAAACAAGCTGAGAGGTTGGGAGGTTCAGTCTAAGGGTACGTCTACACTACGGGATTATTCCGATTTTACATAAACCGGTTTAGTAAAATAGATTGTATAAAATTGAGTGATGCGGCCACACTAAGCACATTAATTCGGTGGTGTGCGTCCACGGTCCGAGGCTAGCATCGATTTCTGGAGCGTTGCACTTGGGTAGCTATTCCGTAGCTATCCCATAGTTCCCGCAGTCTCCCCCGCCCCTTGGAATTCTGGGTTGAGATCCCAGTGCCTGATGGGGCAAAAATCATTGTCGCGGGTGGTTCTGGGTAAATGTCATCAGTCATTCCTTCCTCTGGGAAAGCAACGGCAGGCAATCATTTCGCGCCCTTTTTCCCTGGATTGCCCTGGCAGATGCCATAGCATGGCAACCATGGAGCCTGTTTTGCCTTTTGTCACTGTCACCGTATGTGTACTAGATGCTGCTGACAGAGGCGATTCAGCAGCGCTACACAGCAGCATTCATTTGCTTTTGCATGATAGCAGAGATGGTTATCAGCCGTTCTGTACCATCTGCTTCCATTGTAAATTGACAATGAGATGATGGTTACCAGTCCTTCTGTACTGTACTCTCTGCTGCTATCATGGGTGCCCCTGGCTGAGGTCGGCCGGGGGCGCAAAAGACAAAAATGGGAATGACTCCCCAAGTCAATCCCTCCTTTTTGGTATTTAAAAATAGAATCAGTCCTGCCTAGAGTATGGGGCAAGTGTACTAGAGAACCAGTGTATCAGAGAATCAGAAAGCACAGCTGCTCTGTGTCAGATCCCGCAGAAACGATGAGCTGCATGCCATTCACAGGGGGTGACCCTGCAACAACCCCACCTGTTGCTTCCCTCCTCCCCCAGCCTTCCTGGGCTACCATTGCAGTGTCCCCCCATTTGTGTGATGAAGTAATAAAGAATGCAGGAATAAGAAACAGTGAATTGTTAGTGAGATGAAAATGAGGGGAAGGCAGCCTCCAGCTGTTATGATAGTCCAGACAGGACATTAAGCAGTGTGGGGGAGAGGAGCCCAGCATCCCACTGCTATGATAGTCCAGGCAGAACAGAATCTTTTCTTTACACATGAAGGGCGGGGGCTGATGGAGCTCAGCCCCCTGTTGCTATGATGAAGACGGTTACCAGCCATTCTGTACCATCTACTGGGAAGTAGTAGCACTCATGGGCTGATGATGATGACGGATACCAGTCCTTCTGCATTGCACCATCTGCCACAAGGCAGATGATGATGACAGATATCAGTCATACTGCACCATCTGCCACCAGGGAGGGGGAAAGAGGATACTACAATTCACTGCCGCAGCATCGCGTCTACCAGCAGCATTCAGTAGACATAGGGTGACATTTAAAACAGTCAAGAGACAATTTTTTTCCCTTTTACTTCTGGGGGTGGGTGAGGGGGGTAAATTGACGAGCTATGCCCTGAACCACCCCGGACAATGTGTTTGGCCCTACAGGTATTGGGAGCTCAGCCAAGAATGCAAATGCTTTTCGGAGACTGCAGGAACTGTGGGATAGCTTGAGTCCTCAGTCCCCCCTCCCTCCCTCCATGAGCGTCCATTTGATTCTGTGTCTTTCCGTTATGCTTGTCACGCAGCAGTGTGCTGAGTCCCTGCTGTGGCCTCTGTCAGGAGATTTTTTAAAAATGCTTTGGAATTTCGTCTTCTGTAAAGGAGCTCTGATAGAACAGATTTGTCTGCCCATACAGCGATCACATCCGTACGGTCCATACTGGAGCTCTTTTTGGATTTGGGACTATATAATATATAATACAATATATATAATATAATATAATTGGAGATATACCAATCTCCTAGAACTGGAAGGGACCTTGAAAGGTCATTGAGTCCAGCCCCCTGCCTTCACTAGCAGGACCAAAGTACTGATTTTTGCCCCAGATCCCTAAGTGGCCCCCTCAAGGATTGAACTCACAACCCTGGATTTAGCAGGCCAATGCTCAAACCACTGAGCTATCCCTCCCCCATTGCCACCCGTGCTGATCGGAGCTCCACGCTGGGCAAACAGGAAATGATATTCAAAAGTTTGCGGGTCTTTTCCTGTCTACCGGCCACTGCATCCGAGTTCAGATTGCTGTCCAGAGCGGTCACAGTGGTGCACTGTGGGATACCGCCCGGAGGCCAATACCATCGATTTGCGGCCACACTAACCCTAATCCGATATGGTAATACCGATATTAGTGCTACTCCTCTTGTTGGGGAGGAGTACAGAAACCGGTTTAAAGAGCCCTTTATATCGATATAATGGGCCTCTTAGTGTGGACGGGTTCGGCGTTAAATCGGTTTAACGCTCCTAAAATCAGTTTAAACGTGTAGTGTAGACCAGGCCTCAGTGAGAAGAAACCGAGGCAGTGGCTAGCCCAAAGCCGGACTTGGTAGGAGGTGCAGCTATATAACCTAAGGGCTTCTCTACATGGGAAGTTAGTGTGCAGCAAGCTATGGTGTGAATTTACAGTGCACAAGTTACTCTGCACTAACTCCCTATGTGAACATTCTTGTACTAAGCTAAACTGCCTGAGGGCACTTTTGGTACATAGCAAGAATGTTCACTTGGGGAGATAGTGTGGAGTAGCCAGTGTGTTGTCAGTTCACACTCTAGCTTGCTGCACCCTAATTTCCTCAGGTCTTCAAGTTGGAACACTGTATCATTTCAGTGTGGTCTACTGGCTTGGCTTATTGTAGCTTTGCTTTTATCTGTAAAGTTTTCACTTGCCATTTCTGAAATTCATCATTCCCTCTCAAATTTTATTTAGTAATTAGAGGTGGGTCATATTTTTTTATTTAGGTCAGTCAATAAGCAGATGGGTAGTACCTATTTTATTCACAAAACATGTTTGTACTCTGGTAGTCACACTGATCTAGAGAGTATGTGGTACAGTTTAAATGCTGAGGAGAATTTCTTTGTACTTCAGTATGCATTAGGACTTTTTATCTGATTGCACAGTACCTTAGAATTCATACTCCTTTTACAAACAGCAATCAACAGAGTTAACATTCTATATTATTACAAATATTTTAATGGTAGTTTGACATTTACAGCAAAATCTATCATTCCAGGAATTTGCTTTAGGCAGGCCATGAAATTGTTTGTTTTTCTATTTTTGTGATTATAGTCCGCCTAGACTCCAACATGACTGTCAGGATGAAGTGTATATTTAATCTGCTGCTCTAAAAGTACCAAAATGTTGCTCAGGATTCATCACAGAAATATGGGTAGATGTTTTCAGAAAGATGAAAATAGAATCTTGGATGCTAGAGATTACAGAGAACACAGTGGAGCATCATAAATGTGGATATTTCCAACATGAATTTAGCCTAACCCCTTCAGTACATACAACTCTATCTTGATATAATGCTGTCGTCGGGAGCCAAAAAATCTTACCGTGTTATAGGTGAAACCCATATATTGAACTTGCTGGAGTGCCCAGCCCCGCCGCCCCCCCTCCCCCCGCAGAGCACTGCTTTACCGTGTTATATCTGAATTCGTGTTATATCGGTTCACGTTATATCCGGGTAGAGGTGTACTACTTTGGGACATGGTGGTATTTTTTCCTAGTATATGAAGAGGACAACTATGTCGACTAGTGTTCCTTACTTTTGTGTACACTGTAGCCTCTCTGTTTAGAGAGATGTCCATTTTTAGCTAAAAATAATAAAAAAAATTCTTCAATATCCAGGGTGGAAAGTTCAACCCCATTTTAAAGCCTTGAACAACCTACTTCCATATTAAGTGCCGTAAAACAATGTTAAAGGCTTGCTTTGTGGCCACTGCCAGATTGCACTGAAGGATCTTAATAGTGCAACAGCAAGATTGAGAATGTTACCATTGTTTCTGTGGGAATAGAATAGCTCCCTCATGTATCACCTGCAGAGCTCTGTTTTCAAACAGTTCATAGAGAGATTTAAAAAAAGTGAGTGTTTTTGAGTACAGAGAGACCAGAGTTGTTCCTAATGAGGGAAGATTTCGCAAACAAGCAAGCCATGTGCAAGGAAGTAGGCGTACAAAGTCTATAGTGGTAAACACAGGTAGTAAGCCTAGGTTTGGAAGTGTGTGCGTGGAACTGCCCTTCTTACTTATCTTTGTGGCGTGTGCATTGAACTTTGGTATTAAGATGGAAATGCCATCAAATCAGCTTTTCTTCATTCACCATGTTTCCAGTTTCCATGACTTAAAAAACCAAAACAGCCAATACCTGCATATGATCATGTTGTTAACCTATACACTGATTGAATAAGGAACGTGATGCAAATAAGTATTCAGACAAATTGATTTTTCAGATTATTAATAATAATTGATGAACTGAAGTGTTAATTCTTCTTAAGCATTTTTAAACTCATAATGCTATGAATCATTCATAGCATAAAACAATATTATGGCTCACACAATAAAGCTTTGTGCCAATGGGCACAAGAAAGGGTTAATAATTTTAGAGTTCAATAAATAAGTCTGTGACCACTATGGGGGAAGCCTGCCACTGTAGGCAAGCAGAAATCTGTAAAAACTCCCCGAAGTCTGTTGCCAGATCTGTTTGTTATCTTTACAAGGCAGAATAATTCTGCAAAGGAAGATTGCAAAATCTGGCAGTAGAAAAAGGTAGGCCGAAATGATCAGGGTCTCCTGTATCCAGGGTATCGTGCCAAACACAGGCTGAAGTGTCTGGTTTCTTTGTGGTTTGTGCTACATCCTCTTTGCAACAGATCAGGTTTGTGTGGATCATCAATCATAACTGCTGCCACAATGCAAATACCCTGGTACTGTGTCCCAATGTGTTGAAAGCGGTTGGCATACTTATTTAGGGAAGTACAGCTGTACAGTCAGTCTTGTTTTCCATAATATCAGGAAGCTCACAATTGTTACTGTTGTTGCTTTCCTCCTTGAAAAAGGGGGGAAAATGTACTTGTAGCAAATTCAGTAGATGCCGGCCAGCAAATTGAAGTCATGTTTTTGACAGCTTTGGTAACATTAAGCGGTTCAGAATGGCCTTTCCTATCACTTTAATAATTTTCTTCAGTTTCAAATGGGGATTTGTTCTGTCTTTCAAATTTCATATTCAGTTCACTTTTGCTTTTAGTTTTTGCTTGCTGTGGTGTTCTTGGAACATTATCTGACACCAGCTCAAATAAGGCCTTGGGGGTCTCCACTGTTTTTTACTTCATTTAAAAGAGCCTCTTATACTGGAGAACACTTTGTATTATATCAGGCATAAATATAAATCAGTTTGTGTGTATTACATATGTATTTTAATAAGAGATTAGTAATTTGAAAACTATGTTCTTTTGAAGAATCATAGACAGTCCATATTCTGACGGGGAAATAATAATTTTGTTTTGTTGTTTTTATGATCATGACAGGGTGGATGCCTTAATGGTTTAAATGTCAGGCTTAACCTCCTTATAATTGTGTATTAAAGTCATAGCAGGGTCATCCCTGACCTTCGTTCTTCCAGTGTTCTATGGTGTTCCATTAAACTCCACAGTTTGGTATGATAGGGTCTTTCAGCTGTGACCTTAAAATCGTGGTGCTGTCTGCTTTGCATGGCTGTTAAATACCTTGTGTCAGTTTTCACAAATACCATTTTTTCAAATATAGAGGTTTACCTGATTGTCTTTGGTCAAAATTCCAGTATAAAATAAATGTCTTAAATATCAGGTAACATAGAGGCTGCTGTACTGAGTTCCTTAATCAACTTTCATATTTATTTCAATTAAAAGACTAATTTTTTACTCTGAATTCTGTGTGTATAATGCTTGTTTTTAATTAGGTTATCTCCTTTTTCCTTTAAAGAAAGAGAGAATTGTTCTCTTTCAAAATGACTGTCACATCTCATTGTTTCCAGTGAGCATGAGGCTATTGGCTGCCCTCAGTTAAGATGTTTTTTCAAAATAGCCACTGCCTCCCATTGCTCCTGGAGGGAATGAAGTCAAGTTGCTCTCAGGGATGATGATAGGCCTTTTGTCCTATCAGGAGGTGGAGAGGAACACTGTGAGGAGCAGCTAGGGTGACCAGATGTCCCGATTTTATAGGCATAGTCCCAAATGTTGGGCCTTTTTCTTATATAGGCTCCTATTACCCCACCCCCGTCCCGATTTTTCACATTTGCTGTCTGGTCACCCTAGGAGGAGTGAATGGAGGCAGTAGCCATTTTAACTAATGACAGCCTATGACCTTCTTTCCACTGAGAAAAATGGGAGATTGGGAGGGCAATTTAAGAAGGGTAGCTGAACTGAGGGCAGTCTTTTGCCTCAGTTTCATTGACAATAATAGATGACAGCCATTTTGAAAGAGGACAATTCCTCATGGAATACTCTGAACTAGAACATTACTTATTCAGCCTCTTTCATTTATGAAGAATAATGGAGAAATGATGATTAATCTTTTAAAAAAAAATCTTCAAATGTAGCCTATGCACAAGGTTTCAACTATATGGGAAGTTTTGAAGACTCTGTGATATTCCCATTATTAACATAACTAGGTACAAAAATGGTCAGATAACACATAACAGGGAGATTGAATCCTTGCTTCAAGGGCAAAACTCTGTCTTAACTGTGGAGCTGCAACTGAGCTACCACATATGCGAAGTACGGGGCAACTTCTTCTCAAACAATAATTAATTTTTCAGAACAAGTGTTCACTGTGAGCAGGTTTGTTAATATTTTGGTTGGGTTTTACCTTTATGAATGATCACCATAATTCTAGTATGGGGCAGTCTGTATTAGTTCTGACAAAAAGGACAAATCTGCAAAGCAATCCTATTTAACACAGATTGTAGCAGAGCATTGTGGCATGTGTACACTTTTTACTCTTCTGGTCAAAAATTCATGAAGAAGTGGGTATTTCACCCCAAAGCTCTCATGCTGCAGAAACTGTTTCTGTTTTAAGGTGCCACAGGATTCTTTGTTGCTTTCACCATAATTCTAGTATTTCTTAATGCCCTGTTTTAATTATCAGTCCCCGGATCATTGTACTTTTGCCTCATTTAATCCTGTGTTGTCTTGATTCTGATTTATTTATTTTTTTTCACTCAAAAGCTTTCACTACTTTTTACTGCTAAGAAATGTTGATAGAATTTTCTTCTATGCTGTTCACATTTCTTTTTTCAGGCGCTGTGCCTCTCTCTGTCCTTGAGTGCTGTCATCTGGAATTTAACGGTGATTAAACAATGTGTTGCCCTTGTAATGCTACTGTTCTTCTCTGTGGCCTCTTGAACTACAGTATTTTTATCTTATTCTTCCTGATTTTCTCTGTTTTTATGTGAGTGGCTTACAGATCTGAGCTCTACTCTCACCACTTCATTTTTCTTCCTTTATCGTGAAGAGCATTTTTTGTCTCCTCTGAAGACTAATTTTTCTTTTTAAAAAAATTTTCAGTCTGATTTCTGTCTCACCGCTCGTTATTCAGTTGAATCACAGAAACTAGCGATGGAAATACTAGTGGGTCACCCAGTCTATCCTGCTCTTACCAGCCTGTGCAGTAATGTTCCCCTCAGGACATGTTATAGTTCTGTATTCATTCTTTTCCCTAGTGCAATAGGCTCTTCTTCTAGTTCTCTTTGTCCTGTTTCTTCAAGGTGGGATCGTATGTTATTCATTGCTTATTGGTTCTGCAAAACTGTTTGAACCCTCTTGATATGTTTTTGCCTCTTTACTGATTTATTTGCTTATCTGGAGTCATTTTTACTTTAGATCCTTTTGTTTATGTAAAGTCGTAAAAGTAATTTTTCAAATTAAAGTATGATTTGAAAGACTTCCATAATTAGGCTGCAGCATGTTTTTCCAGTATTTTATATAAAGCTTTGAATATTTTGCACCAGAGGTGGTTAATGCCTTGCTTGAGCTTGGAATAGGCATTGAGTTCTTGGTTCCTGTATAGTTAGCTCAGTTGTCAGGCTTCTTCTACTTGGGGATACTCTTTCACTGTCTATTAAATCTCACCACTGGGAATCTTCCAATAATAGCCTCATTTTTCTTTGCTTTATTTCATCTTATTTCTAGTTTATAATCGCTGTTCCATTCTAAACAATCATTTCCCCTCATTTCTATCCCTAGCATGCCCTTGACTTAGATAACATTTTGACTTTTCTCTGTCCACAGTTTCAGTGTGCCTTGAACAAGTAAACATACGACGTTGTCTTTCCTTTTTTAAGCCAAAGGTTTCAGACAGTAGATTTGTTCTTAAACAAGAGAAATATCCTTCAAGACAATTCCACCTCCTTTTTTGCTGTCCTAGACTTGGACCTTCCATTTGCCTCCACGGTATATATCCCCTTTATTCAACATACTTCCTTCAGTGTCTGACTCTACTTATCATTATTCTGCTCCATGTCTGATGAAATCCTCATCTATATCTTCATTTTCTCTTGCTTTAACTATTGATTCTCTTTTTTTATGTTCATACCAATTACCAACATCTTTGGAAAACTGCTGCCCATCTTCTCATCGGCTGTCCTACATCTTGACAGATGAAAGGAGACACGACAAAGTTGGTCCATCAGTGCTGCTTATCAATGGTATGGGGAAAGAGCCCAATGTGTGATCAGCAAACCTTCCCACAGTGGATACAGGTCCACTCGCCAGATGGTGGTTGAAGCATACTCTGCTTCCTGGCTCGCCTGCAAGCCTCAGCCTGGGCTCTCTGATGGCTCTCCACAGTGACTGCACCAGCCTTAACCTGGCTTCTCCAAACTGAGCGATTGTGGGCAGGATTTTCCCAGTTGTCAATGGGAATGCTGGATTTCTTGAGACCTTGCTTGACCTTGTCACTGTATCGGAGCATTGGCCTTCCTATGCATCTGGGTGGTTCTTAAGTTGGTCATAGAGCACAACCTTTGGCAGACGATCTTGAGGCGTGCGTTCCTCGTGCCCCAATCGGCAAAACCTGTGAACATCCAGCATAGTCTGCATAGACTAGTGGTCCCCAAACTGTGGGGCATGGCCCCTTGGGGGCACAGAGGAATGTTCAGTGGGTGAGGTGAGGCTGGACCAGCCCTCATGAGGGCAGGGAGGGAGTGCCACCCAGCCCTGCTCCACCCCCAACTCTGCTGTGGTCCCTACTTCCTCTCCGTTCCTGTCCCCGGCCTTGGCCCCTGGCTGCTGCTTCACTCCTGGCCCTGGCCCCAGTTCTGCCCCTAGCCTTGGCCCCCTTACTCCTGTTCATGTCCGGGGTGGGGAGCAGAGGGGAGCATGGCTGTGAAAAGTTTGGGGACCCTGGCATAGACTGTAGGCCAGTTCTATCAAGGATCTCATTATTGGTGATCTGTTGGTCCCAAGTAACATTTCCCACCTTCTCACATTTCCAAACGAATACAGCCACCTCCACTGGCTCCTCATTCACTTCAGGATCGAGTACAAAATTGCTCTTATTTAAAAACTCTAAAAGTATTTGCTCCAGTCTGTCTCATATCTTATCACTGTCCCCCCCTCTGGTTCTCTGGTATTGGCTCTATTTCTCTTCCTTCACAGAATCTTAGCTATATGTTTTGCAACAGCAGCTCTTGCCATCTAGAACAGTGTTGCTGTATCTTTTTTTTCTCTTCCTCATCAACTCTTCATCTATCTTCATATCTCAGCTGAAAATACATATTTCTTCAATGCAGATACCTTCTTATTTTTTCTCTCTCTCCTCTTTATTTTAACTTTGCAATAGATATATTAATTTAACTCTGCAAAGGGTTTTCAAACACACGTTCGATAAAAGGTGAAGTTGATTTTATATTGTGTTTATATACAATAAAGTGCAGTTACATTCTAATCAGTGACACTGAGGGGCATGCAATGATTTTTTTGTATCACAGTGATGTCCATATCAAATTTACTCCCTTGAAAATTAAAACCATGTTTTCTTCATTGCCAGTCAAGTTGTGTTCTTTTTGTCTTGTTCAGCATTGTTAGTAATAAAGTTTCTGAAATCAAAACTTTAGCTCTGTTGATTCGAATCTGCTTTTAAAGCAAGCTCATTCTCATATACCTGTATTGGCAATATGATTTTTTTTTAACAGTAGTAAAATGTTTTAGTCATTAAAGTAAACACTATAACTCTTAATATAAAAAGAGAGTGGATCTGTTGAGCAATACTGTGCCATTTCACACAATCACTTCTGTAGCCATAACCACAGTTTAAATATTTGTACACAATTATGAGTTATAACTGAGATGCATGGAAGTGAAACAGTTTAAAAAGTATTGCAAACAGTGCTCCTCCTTTTACAGTTTCACTTCAACACCTGAAAGGTGTTGGTTTTAAGTTTTAATTTGAGTGAATTTCATGTGGGGAAAAGGGGGCCTGAGTGACAGCTCTGCAGACTAAAGTCCTCAGTTTCTCCACAGGGCAAGTAAATTATAGGCGGCGGAAATGCAAGCTTCCTCTCCATGCTGATCCTTTCCTTTAAATAAATCCTGATCTGGAGGGGACCCATGTACGAAGGGGTTGGTGGGAATCTGTCTCTTAAGTTCATTCACTGCTTGACCTCTGTGCAGACAGCCAACAATGATGATAGGTATTTTAGTGATGTGTACCCTCATCTGTTAGGAAATGGTGTGAGAGCAACCAGTTCATTTCATGAAGAGTAGCAGACCACTGTCTCATAATAACAAGGTGAACCTTGTTATTACCTATCTGGGCTGAATCCTGCACTGAAGTGTGGGCATAGAGATTCACAAGTGTTTCTTAGTACAGAATTTGGATCCTAGGTATGAAAGGTTCTGTGTCCCACCACCAATCCCCAGAACTACACAGGTTGCAAAAACACAGAGTTTGTATATATGCTCTCTCTTTCTCTTTAGGTTCTCTTGTTTGCTTCTGATTTAGAAATGCTGAAGATTGGTTGTGTAAAACAACGTTTTGCTTACTTGGGCTGGGTGATGTTCTAGCATTCTAATTGAGTATGGAAAAAGCCTACCAATTAGGAAGATGCTTTAACTGCAGATTTATCCTTCTGCTTTACAGATCCCACAAAAAAATAACATGTTTCAAGAATAAAGATTGTACAGATTTCTTACACGTATTATATCAAGTCACTACTGTAATTAGTTGTGGTATCATTTTTCTTAATAGCAAGATTAATAGAGTTTAAGGCCAGAATAGACACTAGATTATCTGGTCTGATCTGCTGTAAATCAGAGGCCATTAAATTTCATCCAGTTATTGTATTGAACCCAATAACTTGTGTTTGATTAAAACCTAATTTGTGTTTAGCTAAAGCATATCTTCCACAACATCAGTAGTATGCAGTATTTTCTGCTCATTAAAGTACTTACACATGATAATCAAGTAACCTCTCAATCTTGTTTTTGATCACCTAGACAGACTGAGCTCTTTAAAAATCTCACTGTAAGGCATTTTCTCCAGCCCTTGAATAACTTTTATGGCTCTTTTTTGCACCCTCTCCAATTTTTCAATGTCCTTTTAAAATGTGGAAACCAGAACTGGATGCGGTATTTGAGTATCACTCTTGCTATTGCTGTATATGGGGCAAAATCATCTCACTCCTCTCCTGTGTATATATATCCAAGGATCCCAGTAGCCATTCTTGCCAGAGCATCGCACTAGAAGCTCATGGAGTTGCTTGTCCACTATGACCGCTAGATCCTCTTCTGAGTCACTGCTTTCCAGGATATAGTCTCCCCAGTCTGAAGTTATAGCCTGCATTACTTGTTCCTAGGTGTATAACTTTCTGGTGTCCTCATTTGGCATGTTTTGTTTGAATGGTCCCAGCTTACAAAGTGGTCCAGAACTCTCCATATGACTGCCTTGTCTTCATCATTATTTACTACTCTGCCAATCTTTGTGATTCACAAATTTTATCAGTGGTGATTCTGTATTTATTTATTTATAGAACATTGATGAAAAATGTGAAGAACATCAAGCCCTGCAGAACTCCATTAGAAACATCTCTCCTCCGTGATGATTTCCCATTGACAACTACTTTTTGACATCTGTCAATTAACCAGTTCTTAATCCATTTAACGTGTGTTTTATTGATAATGTATATTGCTCATTTTTAAATCAGAATATTGTGTGGCACAAAGTGAAATGTCTTACCAGAGTCTAAATATATTGCATCTATGCAGTTACCTTTATCAACCAAACTTGTAATTGTCTTTAAAGAATGAAATCAGGTTTGCATGACAAGACCTGTTTTCTATAAAACCATGTTGATGGCATTAACTGTATTCCTAGACTTTAATTCTTTATCAGTTGAATCTTGTATAGCTTTTCCTATTATTTTACTCAGGATTGATATCTGATTGTTTGGTCCGTAGTTTCCCAAGTCATCCTATGTGCCTTTTTAAAATATTGGCACAATAGTAGCACCCAGTCTTCTGAAATTTCCCAGTATTCCAAGATTTATTAAATATTATCATCAGTGGGCCAGAGATTCTTGGACGCACGTTATCCGGGCCTTTGATTTAAAAATGTATATCCCTAGTAGATGATGTTTAACATCCTCCTCGGTTTCTAATGTCTCAAAATTACTCATCAGCCTGATGTGATACAAGCACATCATCCTGCTTTTTTTCATATATAGAACAGAAATATTTATTGAACACTTCTGCCTTTTCTGCATAATTTTTAATATTTTTACAATCTCCATGTAATAATGGGCCTATGCCATTCTTAGGATTTCTTTTGTTCCTAATATAGCTAACCCCCCGCCCCCAATCCATCTCATTGTCCTTAGTCCTTCAAGCCATGGATTTTTCCCTGATGTCTTTAGCTTACAATATCACTTTTCTACGCTTCATAACTTCTAATTTATATTGATTGCCATCTGTTCCCCCTGTTTCTATTTGTTATATATTGCTTTTTTATTTCTAATTGCTGCCTTCATTTTGCCACTCAATCAGGATGGGCTTTTAGCCAAAGTTGTCCTCTTTCTTGATTGTTGTATTGTAACTTTTTGGCCATCTAATAAACTTTTCTTAAAGAGCTCCAGATTTTCCTCCCAATTAATTTTGCTCATAATTTTCCTCAGCCTTGGAAAATCAGCCTTTTTGAAGTGCCAAGTATACAGGTTGTGATCCTCTGTTTGTCCATATTGAATATAATCAGGTCATAATCACTGGTTCCTAGGCAACCATCAACTTCTTGTCCAGTGATTAATTCATCTTTATCCATCATAATAAGGTCCAAAATAGTCACCTCATGTTGGACACTATACCTTTTGGGCTAAATTATCTATAATTTTTAGAAACTCTAATGATCTAATGATGACTGCATGTGGCTTCTAGCATGTCTTCCAAACTGAAATCCTCCATAACACAATTTTTCTTTTCAGACTTCTTAGACAGGTGCTTAAGGAGTAACTCATCCTGTTATTTGGCTTGATTTGGAAGTCTGTTAAAGACCACACCAGTACCCTCTCTTGGGATTTCTTAGCACATTGATTTGTAAGCTTTCAAATCCTGTTTTTCTGAGTTACCAATAATCTCTTTAGGAAGGATACAGGGGGCAGTGGTGAGAGATGGCACCCTACATTAAAGACACTATAATTTCTTTTAATCCGTGATCTTTAACATTCCAGCCATGCAGATTGTCCCACAAAGTTTCAGTAATGCCAATTTTTTAAATGAGAATTTCCAGTTTCTCTTACTTGTTACTCAGACTTCTACCATGGTATACGAGCAACTGAAAAATGTATTCTCTTCATGGTCTTTGACACGCTGATTCAATCTGTTCTTGGCACACTGAGTTTGAGTTTGTACTGCATCTGCCTCCATAGCATCCATCTCTTGCATTATTCACTTTCCTGGCTCCTTCAGCTAGTCTCCATCTGAGAAGATTAGCACCCATATCTGTGAGATGCAGATTGTCCTGTTTGTACAGCCCTGTCTCCCTCTGAAATGTGGCCCAGTGCCCCACAAAACCAAAACCTTCAACATCACACCAGTGATGCAGGCGGGGGTTTAGCTCCAGTATTTTCTGCCTTCTCTCACTTGTGGGACCAGAAGGTTGTCTGAAAAGATCATTTGGATGTGCTCCCTTCAAAGATCCCTGAAGTCTTCTCTAATCTGCGCTGTTCCACACAATGCTGAATCATTGCTTCCAATATGTATCATCGCTAATGGAGAACAACTTCATAAACCTGTCCAATCTTGCAGTTACATCTCATATTTTCATTCCAGGGAAAAAGCACACCATCCTATTTTCCTTGTGTCCCTTGCTGAATTCTGCAACCACTCTTCTTAATATAGAGTTATTGTTGACTGTGGTTTGACTTCTTAGGATGATTGAAGAATACCTCGTGGTGGCTACTTGCTTCATACTTCAAGGACACCCAGCATGTATATCCCCTGCAGCTTCCTGTTCTGTTCCTCTAGACACAGGTTCCTCGGCAGTTGACTTTGAGTATCTGGTTACGTGAAGTTGAATGCTTTCTGGCTCTCTTTCCTCTCTTAGTCAGAAATTGCCAGTCTGTTTCTTTGGTTTTTACTCTCTCCAGTTCTCTTAACACCAATCCCTCTTCTTGTGGTGTCTGCGGCAACAGTATTGGATTCTTGTTGTCCAAGAAGTCTTCATTTTCTTGGATGCTGGACAGTGTTGAAACTTCCATTTTCAGACCACATATCTTTTCCTTCAGTGTGGCTAATAACTTGCACTTCATGTACCAGGACTCTCTTCTATCTTCCAGCACAAAAGAAAATCTAGCATGTCCAAGGCAGGTCACATGAGATGTTCCATATCTGCCACCTGGTGTAGAGCCATACATAAAATGGAAGAACCAAACTTCCTTCAAAACTTCCCATTCACCTGCTCAGGAGTTCACTTGGTATATGACTTGTATACTGAACCTTGCTGCTCAGCTCCTTCCCTTTGCAACCAGGGAGGCATTAACCACTTGAGACTTCACACCAGGGGGTTGATCATAGACCCAAATGTCCCAGTCCCACAACCCTCACCAAGACACAAACAGCTGTCTCACCTGACCTGTTCAGAGGCCTACAGCCCAGCCTCATAACTCCCATGGAGTACAAATAAACAAACAGATACACTGAACACATTACGCCTCAAGTCCCTTTATCTGCAAGCACAACAGCTATGACCTCCAAAACTTTCATTAATAATTGTTTTGTTGCTGTGTAGTCGTAGTGTCAGTTGGTGTTTATATTATCCAAATTCATTACTGATCCTTAAACTTGCTCTTGATTCTGAAAGTGTTTTAAAACTGATAGTATGAAAATGACAGTTTACTTCTCTCTCTCGCTCTTCCGCTCTCTCTCAAAATCCACTTATAAAATTAAATACATTATTTTGGGATAGATGAGTGTATGATTAGTAGGTAATGCATGAGGTATCACTAGCTACTGAGACATTGAGGGTGGTCTAATGGCAGGTACAGCATGCTGCCACACAGAGATGTTGGTTCAGGTTCCAAGAAACTGAGCTAGGTACAGTTTGGAGGAGTTGGAGGCAGCAAATTCAGCTATTCTGGAGAAAGAATACATTGCAATGCTCTGTTTGAACCCCTCTTCAGGTGACTCAATAGTGGGCCTGACAGACTCCATGGAGGGACCCCTTCAACTGTGTTCTGTGTGGGGCTTTTGAGTGCGGAATTGGATGAATGTTTCTTTAGGAGTATACACAAGGAGAGCTGAATAGCAGAGATTAAATCTGTCATGCAAAGCTGAGAGCAGAATTCAGCTCTCTGTATGTTGTAGTACGAAATAGGATAAAAATGAACATTAGCTTTAGCATTAAACTTTAGTTTTCTTTGTTTTCTGGGTTTAAGTGAGACTTCTAATTATCTGTCTGTAATTTTTCATGGCTTCTTTATAATAACTAATGTCCTTGGTCATAAGAAGTTAATCACTCCTGACTTCATGTAGTCATAAATTGGTTTCAGAGTAGCAGCCGTGTTAGTCTGTATCCGCAAAAAGAACAGGAGTACTTGTGGCACCTTAGAGACTAACAAATTTATTTCAGCATAAGCTTTTGTGGGCTACAGCTCACTTCTTTGGATGCATAGAGTGGAACACACAGACAGAACATATTTATACATACAGAGCACATGAAAAGGTGGATGTACCCATACCAACTGTATAGCTCATCTCAGTTGATTGGACTCTTACAGTTGGTATGGCTACCTGGTATGTGACCTGAAGAAGAGCTCTGTGTAGTTCAAAAGTTGTTTCTTTCTTCAGCACAAGTTGGTTCAATAAAAGATGCTACCTCATCTACCTTGTCTTTCCAATGTATAAATACCTTTGAAAGCATCAAACTATTGACTAAAAGCAAAGAGGAAAATTACTGTATTTTCAGGATTGATTTGGAAAAAAGTGGCTGAAGAAACAGTATGACAAGTTTTATGTGCTACTGTGATTAGGGGTCTAACTTAAGGTGACCTCAGCTGGTGATAATGTATGTCATCTGGTTAGAGAGAGAGCTCAGTCCAATACTCTGAAGGGCTTTCTACGTGAAGAGGGAGGGCATTGATTTTAATGTAGAATTTTACTGTCCTCTAGGAGCCGTGATTCAGACATAGGGTAATTGGCTTATGCTATCTGGTGTTAAGGACAGTCCTAAAAACAGCCTTTTGTTAATTGTAGACACCAGAAAACTGTAGAAAAGAGTATTGCAATAGTCTAAACTGTATTAAATGCACTAATGCTGTCACCAACAAAGACCTCTATGGCCACAAATGATAAGTAAGCACATCAGTGTCTGACCGGGCAACCGGAGCAACAGCGTCAAACTGCAAATTTGCTACCTCTTACCATAGTGTGTGTGTATATTTTAAAACTCCATCTTACTCAAATAGTAATTGGGTAACATCTAAACTCAAAAGGGTTGTGTTTCAGAGGATCCTTATCCAGAAGCTATAGCACAAGACTGAGAGGCAATCGGTGTTCTGTGCTGGCTCTGCCATTGATTTGCTGTGTGACCTTTGGGTGTGGGGATTTCATACAACTTTCTGTGCCTCAGTTTCAGCATCTGTAAAAGAAGGATATTACACAGATATTGGGAGGCTTGCTTGATTTGAACATATGAGCTCTTCCAAGAACCTAAAAGTGCTTTACATATGTTAAAAGTTCAGATTCTGATCCTGCAATGGGCTGTGCATGGACAGATCCTTGCACCTGCATTAAATCCCACTGACTTAAATGGTGCTCCGCGCAGTTGCAGGGATTCACTTGTGGAGCTCATTGCAGGATTAAAGCTTTCGTCTTTAACCTCCCTAGTGAGGTAGGTAAGTATCCCCACTTTATAGATGTGGGGGTGGGAAGGGAAGGCATAACTAAATTAACTTGCATGGAATTATATAGGCAATGAATTGAAGAACTGGGAGTAAAACCCCTGGGTGGTGATTCCTAGGTTTGGTGCTTCTCAACTAAAAAAGATGACATTATAAATGATTTAAACATTTACTGCATATACAGTTAATATTCAGGTTGGATTGTAATATCTGTTATGTTTTCATATTTTTAGAGGTCAGATTTTCAGACTGAACAGATTTCTTTTGGAAAATGCTGCTCTTATGAAATCAAAACTAGGGCTGTCAAGCAATTTTAAAAAAATAATCACATTTAATTGTGCAATTAAAAATTGTGATTATTTGTGCGATTAATCACACTGTTAATAATAGAATACCATTTATTTAAATATTTTTGGATGTTTTCTACATTTTCAAATATATTGATTTCAATTATAACACAGAATACCAAGTGTAAAGTGCTCACTGTATATTTATTTTTTATTACAAATAATTGCACTCTAAAAAACAAAATAAATAGTATTTTTCAATTCACCTAATACAGGTATTGTAGTGCAGTCTCTTTATCATGAAAGTTGAACTTACAAATGTAGAATTTTGTACAAAAAATAACTGCATTGAAAAATAAAACAATGTAAAACTTTAGAGCCTACAAGTCCACTCAGTCCTACTTCTTGTTCAGCCAGTCACTCAGACAAACAAATTTGGTTACAATTTGCCAGAGATAATGCTGTCTGCTTCTTGTTTACAATGTCACCTCAAAGTGAGAACAGGTGTTCACATGACACTGTTGTAGCCAGCATTGCAAGATATTTACGTGCCAGATGCGCTAAAGATTCACATGTCCCTTCATGCTTCAGCCACCATTCCAGAGGAGATGCGTCCATTCTGATGACAGGTTCTGCTCAATAACAATTCAAAGCAGAGTGGACCGACGCATGTTTATTTTCATTTTCTGAGTCAGATGCCACCAGCAGAAGGTTGATTTTTCTTTTTTGGTGGTTCTGGTTCTGTAGTTTCTGCATTAGAGTGTTGCTCCTTTAAGACTTCTGAAAGCATGTCCAGACCTCGTCCCTCTCAGATTTTGGATGGCACTTCAGATTCTTAAACCTTGGGTTGAGTGTTGTGGTTATTTTTAGAAATCTCACATTAGTACCTTCTTTGCATTTCGTGAAATCTTCAGTGAAAGCGTTCTTAAAACAAACAACGTGCTGGGTCATCGTCCGAGACTGCTATAACATGAACTATATGGCAGAATGCGGGTAAAACAGAGCAGGAGACATATGATTCTCCCCCAAGGAGTTCAGTCACACATTAAATTAATGCATTATTTTTTTTAACTAGCGTCATCAGCATGGAAGCATGCCCTCTGGAATGGTGGCCGAGGCATGAAGGGGCATACAAATGTTTAGCATATCTGGCACGTAAATACCTTGCAACGCTGATTACAAAAGTGCCATGCGAATGCCTGTTCTCACTTTCAGGTAACATTGTAAATAAGAAGCAGGCAGCAGTATCTCCCGTAAATGTCAATAAAGTTGTTTGTCTTAGCGATTGGTTGAACAAGAAGTAGGACTGAGTGGACTTGTAGGTGCTAAAGTTTTACATTGTTTTGTTTTTGAGTGCAGTTATGTAACACAAAATATCTACATTTGTAAGTTATACTTTTGCGATAAAGAGATTGCACTACAGTACTTGTATGAGGTAAATTGAAAAATACTATTTATTTTGTTCATTGTTTTTACAAGGCAAATATTTGTAATAAAAATAATATAAAGTGAGCACTGTACACTTTGTATTTCAGGCTGTAATAGAAATCAATATATTTGAAAATGTAGAAAAACATCCAAAAATATTTAATACATTTCAATTGGTATTCTATTGCTTAACAGTGTGATTAATCGTGATTCATTTTTTGAGTTAATTGCTTGAGTTAACTGCGATTAATCGACAGCCCTAATCAAAACATTTTGTAGGATTTTACTGATTTAGTTAAATTTTTGATGAAAAATTATCAGAGCTCTTTGTTTACAAATGGCTACTATATTACAATAGTTGAAACAAAGCACTTCCACCTGCTCAAAACAAAATGTTCTTTAGTGGGAAATTTCAACTTTCTGTTCCAGCTTAATGGGCATAAAGTTATTTCAATCAATGTAGCTGTTTTCAGATATGTTCCCTATCAAATTCCAGTGCAACATAGATTATAGATCGTCATTATGTTTTGAAACAAAATTAAACAGAAAACATTGTATAGAAATTCTTAGTGGATTGATTGGGTGGTTCAGGTGGCTAATCATACACTACAGAAGCTTTCAGCTTTAGGTCACTGTTTCAAATCCCTAGGAACGCTGTGAACAAAATTTGTTTCCATGTGATGGTGGTCTGTTGACTTACATGAAATGCGTTTGATGGTTTCTACTTCAGTTTCCAGTGGGCAAGCATTTGCATTAATAAAAAACATGAGTTGCACACTAGTTGGCAGGGAGACCTAGGACTGAAGCCCATCGTGACTGAGCTGCCTTCATCCCTATAATAAGAATACCTAGCACTTGCATATCATTTTTGTCTGTAGAACTCAAAGTGCTTTACAAAGGAGGTTAGTGTCATTATCCCCATTTTACGAATGAGGGAAAGTGAAGCAGAGAGAATGCAGGTGATTTGACTAAGATCATCCAACAGGCCAGAATCAGAACTAGGAATAGAACCTGGGTCTCTTAATCACCCTATCTACTGGACCACTCTGCTTCTCGAGGTGGTGCCTTTCAATGAACGTTAAGACATATTTGCAGAACTTTAGCAGTTACAGATCCTCCACATTTCCCATCCTCTACCTGTCCCATGAATGAATAGAGGACATCAGGTTGCAAGGCTGTTTATCCAGTATTTTTCATCGGCACTAAATTAATACACACATTTTTGAAAGCTAAAAAACACCTAGAGGTTTTGTCTCTGTGTGAACAGAATTTTATATACTACTTTCCTGTCTTCAGTTTTACTGTGCTGTATAGGTTTTACACAGGCGATAGTACATACTAGGTTTTACCTGTTGGCTTCTTTCTTTTCATGCCTGCTGCCCCAAAAATCTATTTTACATGCAGAGCTCATGGAGTTACTGCCTATTCTATATCTTCAAATGGAGACTGGAGTAGTTCAGAAGCAAGGAAGAAGTACTGAATGCAGTTTCTTTCGAAGCCAGTTCCTCCTGTTTAGCTGAGTGTAATTCTCTGCAAGTTTACATGATAACAATCACATCTTGATCTGTGTAAACTCTGAATTTCATTTGACATATAAGTTTACAGTACAAACTAGAATTTTTTATCTACTGCAAGCATTCATAATCTTGCAAGTAGTTTTGTTACATATTTTGTGATATTTAAGATGGGAACTCCATGTCACAGATTGTGACCTAATTAATATTCTTATTTAATGTCAGATGGCATTAATACACATTAAAAATAACATATAGTCCAGATCTTTAATGTTTCCATTATATTCTGTTCCACTCAGTCAGGATGTGGTTAGTTGGGATGACTCCAGCTGATATATTACATCCTCTCCCAAATATTGTTTGCTGGTAAAAAACGCTGCATGATAGGATGATAGGACCATTCCAAATCCATGACGCTATCTGTTTAATACCCAGATTTGATGACAGTCTGTGTCTCGGTCAATACAGATAGTAAGGTCCACAGAGATTTATACAGAGCTTAGAAGCTCCGTACCTCCCTTAATCCCCACAGAGTTTACTAACTCACCTTAATCAAGAAGGCTGCTTAAATGAAGCTTGAGAGTCCTGTGTCTATTAAGCGACTTCTACTGTATACATTTTTTTCTTATCAAAACCAGCATTAAAGCCTAATGCATGGGGCTGTTGGTGTCATTTAACAAGATGCCTAAAACATGTCAGTAAACTCAGGAATATTTAATGCATTTTAAAATGTTTATTTTGTAGTTCTCTGTTCAGGTAAACAAAATGAAAAGCTTTCTTTTGAAATATGGCTATTAAATGTAGAAAGTGCTATAAAAAGGATACCAAGGAGTTCATATTTTATTTCCCTGATATTTGAATCATATGTAGTCAGTTTACAGCTCCAGTGACGATTTTTTTTCTCCACAGCTGTCAGGACTGAAAACCTAGGTCCAACGCTTAAACTGTGTTCTGTCTCTTATGTCATCTTCAGTAATAGAGATTCTGCAAATGGTACTTACCTAACAGTTTTGTGATAATTCTTGAGGCAATGTTGTTTCCTGTTTCCTCTCCCAATATTCACTGCATTGAAAATTTGGCTGTCTGTATGTCTACCTTAGGGTTTTATACTGCCATCCATCACCATAGTACCTGAGTGCCTTCCTTATAAAATCAATAGCAAATTAACAGGTTTTCCTTAGATATGACTCACAAAAATACGTAAAACAAATATGCTGGGTATTAAATTTTAATTACTTAATATCCCACATGTGCTGCTTTGAAGAAGGTGCTATTTTATATGGTTGCTTTTCTAACTATATCAGTGCTTCAAGGTGTCCCCTTGTGGGATAAGCAGTGAGAAAGGAAGCAATAATTTGTTACATGTTTTCTGTACTTGCACAGGAAGATGCAGTATCTTCAAGAATTAACTTTATCATCCAGTACATCTGATAGTTGTGTTTTGCATATGACTTCTGTTAATTGAAAATGGACTTACTGAATTTTTCCTCTGCAGTACTTAGGATTTTGGGGATATGAAGTGGAAATAAACAGTGTTATTTGCTTATTTTTATTTCAGGGGATATAATTTTCAATGCCCACTACCCAGAGCTGCCACCAGATTTTATCTTTGGAGAGGATGCTGAATTCCTGCCAGATCCCTCTGCCTTGCATGTGAGTACAGCTTCAATGTTTTTGTGATCATTATGTGCTGGAGAGAGACTTGGCTTTTGAGAATGGCTCAACAATAGGAATTTGCTAACAATGCAGATTTTAAAAAAATCTTTTATTTCACTGTCCTGTGGGTATGTAAACACTTTCTCCACTTTAAAACCATAATTATGGAGTCAACTAAAACATTTTTAAATTAATGATTTAATCAAGATAAGACATCACATTCCTCGTATATAATCATTTAAAATATTCTACAGAACATACCTGTTTAAAACAAAAAAAAAGTTTCTTTAAAAAAAATCAGTTGCTTCTATTTAGCACCTGATAATTTTCAAAGATTTGCTTCTTTCAGCAGAGGGGTAAACCTTTGCCTTGCCTTTAAAACATTATTTGGACTTTGGCAGAGTTTATTTCATGGCAGAGAATGAAGTATAACTGGGTTGGGCTTTGGCATTAGTCTATATTAACACCAGAAAGGGTGGAAACCAGGTGGGAGTGTATTGTGGGCACCATTGTGTCAGGCAAGACTCTGAAAACTTTATACTTATAATGAAATGGTGCTGCAGTAAAGACAGAAGCATGCTTTGGGGAGGGGAGATAATAAAATCGGCACATTAGATGGATAATACTTTTGTTGCACAGTGTTGCTAGTGTGGAAGAAAAAATACATACCATATCCAAGTACCATAAACGTGAAATATTACTGAATATTTAAGATTAGTGTTTAATAATAAAGCCTTGTACCTAGAAGTGAACTTTGGTTGCGTACTTGTGATACTTCTAACTCTGATATAGTAGTCACGTTAGTGTGCCTCCCTTGTCAGACAAATATGAGCATAGAGTTCCAGTCTTATTCCTGCTCAGTGGCTAACATAAGCAGTTCTTCTTACTCCTGTTGTAGTGTTTTAAAGCCCAAATTAAATTTTCAGTTTTTGCTAAATATTTTTTAGCTTGCTGACTTCTGTTTTGTTTCTAGTTCTATTCTCTTGTGAATGATACATAATACTAAGGAATCCATTAGTCATAGATACATTCCATATTGATCCATTAGTCATCAGTGTGTTAACAAAAATTCTGCTGGAAATGCTAAGATGGTTTTGTTCTTGGTCCTCATTTTGTTCCCTGTGGGTCACTGATCTTTTCAGTTAACCAAGTGCTTTGGAAGTTCTGTACCTAATTCTGTATGTCTGAAACTTGCAGGATGTGATTTGGATACTGGACATGTTTTGTCTCTTTGTCTGAGGCTGCAGAGTGGCTAAAAGGTTATTTTAATTCATCTGAATAGCTCATTTGCTAGCAGGGAGTATCTATTTGTTATATTTTGTGATGTCTAACTTAGATTTCTTGATAGTTGGAATGTTTCTGTGACTTGGCAAATGGACTGTTAATTTAAAACTGTCATTCATAAAACTGAAAGCACCAATTTCTTTATTACTGTTGCTTTTTAAAACACTGAAAAATAAAAGGTAAAACATGATTTAAAAGGGACGGCATTTTTCGTACAGGGGCAAAAACGTCTGTCTACCAGATAACAAAGCACTCAGCTTTTCTTAAATGGATCTAAGTTGTTTTGTACCATTACATCTCTTCAGGAATTTTATTTTATTATGGCCTTTATATGTGCTTGGGCTTTTGAAGGCTGTCGTCTTAATATTCACATTATGTCTGTTCTCAAGCAGGATGCAGTAATCCAGTACTAACCGGATTTTATTAATTGTGGGCTACAGGGAAGTTATTTCAAATATAAAGAAGAATATGCATTGTAATAAGTAGAGGCTAAAATGTATTTTCATAATCTTTAATTCATTTCTGAAATTCTAGTAATTTTTACCCCTTTCTTGGGGGGAGGGGTAGCTCAGTGGTTTGAGCATTGGCCTGCTAAACCCAGGGTTTTGAGTTCAATCCTTGAGGGGGCCACTTAGGGATCTGGGGCAAAATCAGTACTTGGTCCTGCTAGTGAAGACAGGGGGCTGGACTTAATGACCTTTCAAGGTCCCTTCCAGTTCTAGGAGATAGGTATATCTCCATTAATTTTTTTTTTTAGTTCTTGTTTCACTCTATTCCAAGCTTCTCAGTGGTCCTTATAGCAACATCACTTAAAGGTTTGTATCTCCATCAGATACATACTCTTTACTATGTATGTCATGTAACACACTTTTTTAACACAGCAAAGAGATATTTGCAGCAAATGAAGGGTGAAACACTTCAAGGGATTTCTGGGCATCTTGCAGAAGAAATATTTATATAAAATTAATTGCTAAATAAGTTGTGTGATACATTTTGACCAAGTATGGTGTATCACCTTATCTTTAATGTAAAAATGAGTGCCCAATCATGTCAACCTAGTCATTTAATCTGTCCAAAGCCCCCTCTTCCTTAACTCGTCCATTGTTTACTTATCCACCTTTTATCATGTAGCTCATCATCCCCTTTTCTCCCTAGAGATGCCTGCCTCAATGGCTGTTTATCCCCTTCTCCCACAACCACTGCTTTTCTTTCTTCCATGTCACTTCCTACACATGGAACCTCCTTTCTGAGCTGACCACAAAGCTTCTGCACTGTGGAAGCTGGCTAGTCTGGACTGCTACCATTCAGTCGCTAACCAGTTCGGAGTGGGAAAGTTGACCGTTGGACTCGTGTTGGTGGAAGTGTGCAGAGCCTTTCATCACATCCTGCTCTGAAAGACCATGACGATGGGCAATGTGCGTGACATTGTAGATGGCTTTGCACAAATGGGCTTCCCTAACTGTGGAGGGGTGCTAGATGGCATGCATATTACAATTCTGGCACCAGACTGCCTAAGTACTGAGCACTTTAATCAGAAGGGGTATTTCTCTATGGTTCTCCGGCTCTTGTGGATCACGGTGGGCACTTCACAGACATTAATGCAGGCTGGTCCGGAAAGGTGCATGACAGAGGCATCTTTCGGAACACTGGCCTGTTCAGGAAGCTGCAAGCAGGGACTTTCTTCCTGGACCAGAGGATCACTGTAGGGGAAGTAGAAATTCCCGCAGTGATCCTGGGAGACCCCGCCTACCCCTTAATGCCGTGGCTTATGAAGCCATACACGGGGCACCTTGACAACATCAAGGAGCAGTTCAACATCAGACTGAGCAAGTGCAGAATGACTGTGTGTGCTTTTGGCCATTTAAAGGCCCACTGGTGCTGCCTATATCGGAGGCTGGACCTGGCCGATGACAATATTCCTATGCTTATAGTCATGTGCTGTACTCTCCATAATATTTGTGAAGGGAAGGGTGAAAGCTTCACTCAGAGATGGACTGCTGAGGCTCAGTGGCTGGAGGCTGAATTTGAACAGCCAGAGACCAGGGCTATTAGAGTGGAGCAGCACAGGTCCATAAGGATCAGGGATGCCTTGAGGCAGTAATTTGAAGCTGAAAGCCACTAATATTTGTTGCTATGCTCGAGAGTGCAGTGCATGTAATGCTAGGAGGTGATTGTGAATGGTGCAGACAATGCACTATGAAGGTTTAAGAAAATTGCCAGTTGCTTTGCAGGGCTCTGTTTGCTTTCAATTAATAGAATAAAGATTGCTTTCAAACCAACACAATTCTTTTATTAAAAAACAACAACCGGAGGAGAGAAACAAACAAAAAACCACATCAGCACTGACGGGGATGGGGGAAGGGAAGATCCCAGGAGGTGTGGAGTCCCGGGACAGTTAAAGATTTGTGTATGTCCAGGGATCCTATCCAACCTTCTCCTTTGGAGTACAGTGCAGTGGGTACTGTACTTCAGCGGGCTAAACAGCAGAGGGATGGGTATTGAGTGCAGTGGGTACTGGGAGTCCGCAGTTCTGGACTGTGATGGGGGAGGAGTGGAATGCCATGGATACAGACTGGAGCCAGGAGGCTGATAAGAGTGTGCTGGCGGTGTCTGGGGGTGTGCATGGGAAAGAGTTTTGCGACAGCAGCTGCAAGGGAGGGCGGGCATGGAGCTGCTCAGTTTGCAGTGCTAGTATTGCCTGGAGCATGTCCACTTGGCACTCCATAACGTTTCAGAGCTGCTCTATGGCTTCATTCTGGTGTGCCACGTTTTCCTTTCGGTCCCTCTTCTCGCAGTCCTTCAATTCCTGTTTTTCGGTTGCAGAGTGTACCATGACCTCACGCAGAAAGTTCTCCTTAGTTCTTCGTGGCTGCTTTCTAATTCTGCGCAGCCATTCAGCCAGCTGTAACAAAGAGGGAGGCTGGGCTCCCAAGGTCATATCTGTGAAGCCAAAATGAAAACTTTTACAGAAGCAGTATTGTTTGGAACACACAGACCACTGATTCAATGATTTAAAACACAACCAGCATTCACATACCTGTCACTAACTGGCTGACCCCAGGCAAGTACACATGAGCCACAAGACCCCCAAAATGGTGAGTAGCCACAGGGTAAATCAGTGTTCCCGGACCCTACTGTACACTGAGCATGTGGCTGTTGGGGAGAGCCAGCACTGTGGGGGGGGGAGGTTGGGGAGGCTTATAATTATTTCTGTCCCCATATTTTTCCACAAGCTGTGTTCATTATGGAAGATATCTCGCCGATGAGGGTGAGCGGGGAAATAAAGGGAGGGTCTTCTCCAAGGCTGTGGCTTCTTCCCTGGCCCTTATGTGGCCTGCCTGTGTGGAGCAATGGTCCCCCCCCCCCCTCTTTCCACCTCTCCCCCCCAGCTCTCCCTGTGATGGCAGAGTGGCACGGGAAAGTTGCCGTTAATGGGGCAAGAAACAAAGCAGCTCTGCCAAAGAACCTGCAACAGCAGATTGCCCAGTATGTCCATGAGAGTTTTCTGGAGATCTGAGGTGGATTCCTGTGAAGTGAGGGAGTCAATCAACACCCTGTTCCACCACTCAGACTAGGCATGTGGCGGTACATGCATCATACAGACACAAGCCTGCTTTCTGCAACCCTCCTGCCCCAAATGACTCACTTCAGCGGTTCCCAAAATCAAATCCACTTACCAGGGGCCTCGTCTCCTGTTTGTGCTTAGCCAACATCCAATGGCTGTGACTGGCTAGCCTCCTCCGTGGTAGAGAAGAGCTCCTGGCTGCATGCATCTCTGACCTCCGAGTCATCTTCTGCCTCTGAGTCCCCCTCCCCCTCCACATCCTCGTCCAAGATTTCCTCCTCCTGGCTCAGTCTATCTACTGGCATGCGATCCACCAAAGTATCCACAGTGGCCTATGCAGTGGAGGTGGGGTCGCCACCAAGTATCGCGTCTAGCTCTTTGTAGAACCGGCAGCTCATGGGCGCAGCACCAGAGCGGTGGTTTGCCTCCTGTGCCTTGTCGTAGGCGTTCCGCAGCTCCTTCACTTTGACCCTGCACTGCAGTGTGTCCCAGTCATGACCCCTTTCTGTCATACATTGTGAAATCTGTCTGTAGGTAATTCCTACGGCTGGAGTGCAGCTGGGACTGGACAGCCTCCTCTCCCCAAAGCCTTTATTTTAGATTGTTTTGTAACTACTGTATATTAATGAAAATTTATAAAAATCCTTTAAAATTATTGTTTGGAAGGTGGTTTATAAGGTCAAAGTATTATTAGAAATGAACATTCATATGGTTTCATTTTCATTTCTAAAATATACCTTTCTTAACTTATAGACTTACATCTCATATTTGTATTTATATATTTATAATATAAAAAACCAGCGTCCTAGGATGTAAATAATAAAGTTCTTTCCCTCTTTGGTGTTTATTTTGAATGAGAAGTACTGGACATGTATTTAACAAACAATAAAAAACCTTCCCCCGCCCCCCGCCGCCATGTTTCACTGTATTCAGATAAAAAATCAATCGGCACAAAAACAGATTAGATTAATTTGGAGCTCAGTACTTTGATGCCGGTTTGAGTAACAAGAATTGTTTGTTATGTTAGCCTTGTTATTTGTTAGTGTGAGCCAGTCAATAATTGAAGTGCATACGTGAAATTTTAACCCTAGTTTTCCAATATTTTTGAAGTATCCTTTGCTTGGTGGGACGTAGACAACAGCATTATGGCAAAAGTTACCTTTTGAATTGGACTAGGATTGATTTTTGATATCTTAACTGCCACTATTTGGTAGAGATTTGAATCCCAGTAGACTCTATTCAGCCATTTAGTCTACTGACACACACTGAGCGATGTGTTGTTTACTTTATGAAGATCTTTCATTGAACCTTGACTTTTTAAGCTTTGTATCTTCTCTTTGTGGACATTAAAGATTCCACAATCCTTATTGTAATATCAGATTTTGTCTCTATGTATTTGGGCAGAATTTTCCTCTCCTTTCTGTAATGCGTTGTTCTATACCTTTAAAGGTGGCTGCATTTCAATGGTTGGAGAAATTATACCTGTATATATTTCCAGACCAAAAGGAAGAACTTTATTAGAATCTTAATGTCTGCATGTTTGATGGAGCTTTTGCAATGAGGCTGTGTTAAATCTGCTAAATCAGCTTTACTTGACTAAATCCATTTTATTTTTCTAGTTTCTGGAGTTGAGGAACTCTGGCTTTGGTTTAGCATTTTTGTGTCTATGTAAATATGATTCCTATGGTGCACTACATCTTTGTATGTAAATTACCTAATTTTTGCTCTGACCATTTAAGAATTTAGTATCTTCAGATATAGTATCTGGATATCTTTTTTTTGCTAAGTTTCAGAACGCTTTTATATTTTAAACCTATATTCTTTGGTGTGATTGTCTCAATACAAACACTTTTTCTTAAAGGAAAAAATGAAAGCCCGCCTTTTTCCAATGGCAGCATATGGGTTTAAAGGTGTCGGGAGTGCATTCATTTTTTGTAGGCATTTAAAGACAGGAGCACTTTGATTTAAATGCTAATCTAGTGAGTTTACAGTTAGGTTATCAGAAAGGATAGGGTTAGTCCAGTTAGGACACTTCTGTTTTTTGAGTCACTGGTGCCTTGTTTGAGAATAGCATTGTCTTCTGTTTTTCATATGTTCTGTACGTGATGATATATGGACAGATTCATGGTTGTTTGGGTGATGGTAACTGTAATTTCCATACTTTCTAAATTTTTGTGTTTTATTTTTAGCGTCCTGCAAATCTGCGGTTATCCACTTTCTATTCGCAGGTATCTGTGGACCATGTTTGCAGGTTGCAGATCAGATGTGGATGCAAATTTTGTATCTGTACACGGCTCTATTTATTTTCATGTTTAATCTTAACTTTGCTTGCAACATCTCTTAATGATTTTTCCCCTTTATGTTGTTTATATATATATTTACAAACCAAGTTGCAGGTTAGCTAATTTTGTTTGTTTTTGACTGAGCATTTCTTAAAGGCTTTTAAAAATATTTCAGAATGTTTCAGTGACAGGAGTCCCTCTTAAACTTTCAAACTGTGAAGAGACTCTCACAGACCCTGCTACTTCCCTTTTTCCGTTCAGGATAATTTTCTTGAAAGATAAAACCATACAGGGTCACCCTATAATATAAATTGCACTCTTCTGGGTGGCCTTTTGGAATGAGTTACTCTATGGGTCCTCACACAAAAAAACTTCGGACATGACTCAAATTGAATGTTTTCTAAAACATTAATGGATTCTTCCTAAATTTCAAAAAGTCACTGTGCCCTCGACTCAAGATTTTTGTCCGAGTCAGACTCGGAATGGAGTTGAGCAAGGATGTGTTTTTTGTAAAGAAAATTCACAGGCTCTAGTTCTTGCAGCACTACATCCATTTTATTCCGGCAAAAATTTGCAAGCATACCTATCCTTGATATCTTTACAGGAGGGGAGGGATAGCTCAGTGGTTTGAGCATTGGCCTGCTAAACCCAGGGTTGTGAGTTCAATCCTCAAGGGGGCCACTTAGGGATTTGGGGCAAAAATCAGTACTTGGTCCTGCTAGCAGGGGCGGCTCTAGACCCCAGCGCACCAAGCAGGCGCTTGGGGCGGCCGTTTCCCGGGGGGGCGGCATTTGGCTCCGGTTGAGCTCCCGCCGTCATGCCTGCGGCAGGTCCACCGGAGCCCAGAACGAGCGGACCTGCCGCAGGCATGACTGCGGCGGGTCCCGTCTTCCCGCGGCTCCGGTTGAGCTCCCGCAGGCATGACTGCGGCAGGTCCACTGGTCCCGGGCTCCGGTGGACCTGCCGCAGGCATGCCGGCAGGAGCTCAACCGGAGCCACGGGAAGAGGGGACCCGCCTCGGGACCGGGGAAGGGCGGCGCAGCGCTCCGCGCTGCTTGGGGCAGCGTGATTTGTAGAGCCGCCCCTGCCTGCTAGTGAAGGCTGGACTTGATGACCTTTCAAGGTCCCTTCCAGTTCTAGGAGATTGGTATATCTCCAATTATTACATTACATTACGTATTGATGCTTTCTACATTTGGGGATGTCCAGACATCTTGGAGAAGATTAGTGTCCAAACACCTTCACTATGAGCTAACTGGGAGTAAGTTAATGTACAAAATATATCCCTGACCATCTCAATATGGGGTAGAGTTTGGACAGTTAAGTCAATACACCTGAATGATATTGGTGAAATATGATCACATAATTGTATTAGAATGTGCTTTGCTTTTTATAGAAATGGACTCCATTGGGTCTAAATAAGAGCTCTGAACAAGATTGCTACCAGTACATGAACTAAACTAGTGAGGGAGGATACACTTACAATCTCTGTTCTCTATCATTACTGCTCCTGCCTAAAACCATTTATCTAGCCAGAGCTTGGTTTCCTTTTAGTTGGTGTTTATTGGGCTTATGTGTTGTTTTTGAGTTAATATATTGTTTTTTTCTTAAGCATTTTTATGCTAGATTTGCAATTTTACTTTTCACTGAGGATTCTGTTGCCTTTGAAAAATTTTTTTTTGTTTTTTGTGCTGTGCTTGGATGTCTTTGGGGTTGAGCACTTTAAAAATAAAACTTATTTTTACTCTTTACTGATTCTGAAACCTATTCCAAATTTGTTTGTGGGGGGGGAGTGGAGGTGGGAAGGTGGTTAATTATTTTTTAGAATGTGAAAAGCGCTTCTACTAAAAACATTTGAAATCTACATCTGGTCAGCAACTGTATGCCAAACTTCACCCACGGAAGCTTAAAAGAGCCAAGATATCTAAACCTGAAAATCTGGATTTATAATGGAGGTGCCAGCTGAATCCTGTTTATATTTTGAATAACGATTTGTCCAAAATAGTGCATGTAATTTGTGTGTGTATATAGCACAGAGACACTTCAAAATCTAATTTTCTAATTTTACAAAACATTGTTTGCTTGCTCATTGAAAAGATATCAATAAATTAATTGTTAGAATATGTCTGTTTTCTTGTAAATACAATATTTGTTGATGAAAGAGGATAAATCAGAAGATTGTCAGTGGGGTAATAAACCTTTCACCTTTAGGTTGTTGACTCAAACCAACCCAGATGATGATTGTTGCCTTCTCTCAGTTGCTTGGTTGTCTGTGTGCAGTGAGGTTATGAGCACTTATATTGTTCTCTAAACTGCAGAAGTGCTCTGCTTGGGTCAGTCTTGAGACACAATCATAGAGCAGTATGACATCTTTATCTAACATTAAATGGAGTGAAAAATGTAAAATACAAATTGTCCCTGCCCGCAGGTATATGGGATCTTGGGGAGCAATTACCACACAGGTGGGGTGCCAATTAATTTCTTTATTAAAGGAAAAAGGAAGTGGTGGGAATTTAACAATGAAATACGATGGGATGGGGTGTATAGGGTGTTTACAATAGACAATGATGGGGGGGTTCTTATTGAACAGTGTAGGGAGTTCTAACAGTGGGGTACAGTAAGTGGGGTTCACAATGGGATACAGTACAGTCAATAAGCAACTCAACTTTATATAGGAACAACTTTAGATACAGTGTGGAATGCAAAATGTACCCAAAAGAAATGCAAAGTAAAATGGTAGCTTCAATGCAAATACAAAGTATATCAGAAAAGTGGAGGCAACCAATGGGGTGTTATAACCACAAGTAAAATGTGAATCACAGTGCAATGATACAATATGGGTGATAAGTGAAATTATGCAATGTAACAGTATAAAAGAAAATTAATGACTTAATTTTTGAGGCTGTGATAGCAGATAATCTGCAAGAGTGTACCTAAAGGCTGGGTCGAGAAACAGGAGTGGGGAGGGAAGTGAATGATCAGTGGCAACTGATGAGAGGAGAGTACAGCTGCAAGCAGCGAGAGACTCCGAAGCCCTGTGGGGTGAAGCTCAGAGCAGTCTTCAGGAGCCTGCGGGCTGAGCGCACTTAAGGGGAGTCTGGGAGCAGCAAGAGGTGAGGGCGCTGAATGTGCAAGCGATGGGAAGGTACGTGGAGAATGGGGGAGGCGGCTGAGGGAAGAAACAGGTTGCAGCAGCGGAGAGCACTTCAGGGAAGCTGCGGAGCAGCGGGGTGAAGACAAACGGAGCAGTGTGATGGTGATCTTCGGTAGGGGAGGGGCAGCGGAGAAGCGGGAGCATGAACACAGGGGATACAGGGAGAGGCAGCAGAGAAGTGTAAAGAAGGGCTAGAGGGAGGTTTAAGCAACAAGCGGACACCCCCCAAAAAAGGGAAAGAAGTGGCAAAGGGTTTGGGAAGTTACACGGGGGAGAAGCAGCAAGGGGTTTGGGAAGTTCGGAGGGTGATGCAGACGCGGGGGAAAAAGCAGCAAAGGGTTACAACAGGGAGACATGGAGAAGTACGCAGAGGGGGAGATTGGAGCGGGGGAAAAACAGACACGGGAAAGTTCAGGGAGAGATCGGGACAGCGGGAAGACTAATTCAAACAGCAAAAACCTTATCTATCGTCTAACTTAATCAAACTTATATAAAATGACAAGCAGCTTATACAAAGTAACAAAACAGGTACAGAATACAACCAGGCAATGGCTTCTTTGAATCTATCTTAACCAACAACTAGGCAAAACAACAAATATCACAATTCTAAGCAAAACTATAACAAGCAACTATACGGAGCAACAAAACAGCAAACTATAGCAAGGCAGGTGAAACTTACAAGTGCTACAGTCTTAGCAAACTATGACTTATTAGACTAAAAAGCAAAACCTATGGTGCACCTTATGCTATGGGGAAGTTACAGAGGGCAGAGTGGTATGTGCCCAGGATACAGCTCCCAAGGCAGCCCCCAAGGAAGCCAAGGGATGGTGACTGCAGCAGTGGATACGGCTGAAAGCAGTGAGCCCCGAAGCAAAGCCCACTGGAGCAGAGCTTAGCAGCGGCACAAACTTATTTTTAGCGGCAAAGCGCCGCGGAGTTTGAGAGGTTTTAAGACATAGACCAAGGTTTAGCTTGAGTCTGTGTGCTGGGGAAACAGAGCCAGCAGCTAAAATAATAAAATAAAAGTATAGAAAGTTTCACAGAGGGATTCTTACCAGTCCCCAAGGCGGCAGCAGCAACAACATCAGAAGAAGCAAGGAGGGCTCGGTACGGTCTCGATAATCAGGAGGTCTCTCAGGCAGCAATTCGTTCTTCGTGGGGGGGTGTTTAAAAATGGGGGTACGCTCAAAAATAAAACAAGAGCGGAGAAAGGACCCCCCAGAACCCCTGGCTGATCAGACCAGGCAGCAATGCAGGAACCTTTCTGATGTTTGTTTCAAAATGCCTGTTTTTAAAGACAAACTCAGGCAGTTTCCCGCCAGTAATCCTGATAGGCTCCCTCTGTCACAGGGGAGGAGACACAGGGAAAAACTGCAGGTGAGCACAGAGACGTGCCTGGGCAGAGTCCTGGACAATAGGTGTGAGTTCACACCTCAGGACTCAAAAGCACATGAGGCCTATGACTCATGCCCAGGATCTCAAAAACACATTAGGTCTTGCAGCTCTGGACATTGCCTACCCTACATAAAGCCCAGGTTTAACAAGGTGATAACAGGACCAACCCTTTGAACAGGGCAGTGGTCCCACTTAGCACGCAGCACAAGTGGCCATTCCTTTGAGAAGGGCAGTGGCCCTGGTAAACAACTTAACAGCCAGGGAGGGGCGGCCACAGGAGGAGAACAAAAACAAAATGGAGTAAGGGGACAGCTATAAGAAACAAAATGGAATAGGGGGATAGCTGTAACAGACACAAATAAAAAACAATATAGAGAGAAGGAGAGTATAATTCTACGTTCCTTGTGTGCCCATAAATCCCACTGAACTCAGTTTGGGTGCAAAACTGTATTTTATCAAAAGTTTACTTGCTATATTTAAAAAAAATCCTACACAAATGTACATTTCCTCTCTAGTTTTATTATCTTGAAATCACACACACAATGTTTTTGTAATTTATAATGCAATAATATTTCATTGCATTTTCTAAAAGAAATTAGTAACTTCTGGGTCCTGGTTCCCCCAGCACAGAGTAAATGGGCAGATGGTATGCGGTGAGGCAAGATAGTCAGTGAGCCTTGTGTATACTATAAAATGGTTTGCTGGTATAGATATACCTGTATAACTATCCTGGATAACCCTCTAGTGGAAACACAGCTTATACTGTCAAGAGTTACTTTCCTTAAACCAGTTTCCCGAATCGATTAAGCTGTGCTGACAATAGGACTTTTTTGCTAGTAGAATTACATCTATACTAAGGCTTTTGTCACCATGGCTATTTTGATTAGGGTGAATGATTGATTATTTTTGTTTCTTCACACTCCTAACCAACATAGCTGTGGTGGTAAAATTTACCAGGCCTGAGAAGTTCTCATTTTGGTGCTTTTTGACTTGCCAAGCTCTTCCCATTTCTAGGAGATTCCAGAATTCAATCCCTTCTAAAAGAAAACTCTCCTGCTTTTCATCTTTGGAAAAAAACCTAAAATCTATCAGGGTTCTGCATGTGCTAGGAAAAGGGAACATACAATACAAGTGGACTAGCTACAACAGTAAAAGATTCACTAAGGAGAATGGAACCTCAAGGAAAATGTATATCACGATATGGTGGCTTGATTGGACTTTCAACAGATAGGTTTATTCACCATAAGACACAACTGGATGATGTGGAAGTTTTGCAGCAGGTACTCAGACCTCTGGGTAATGGTTCCATCCCTAGGAAATTCAATCTGGCATCTGCCTTCCATTTTTCCCTGTCATTGTGAGGGTTCTAATAAAAATAGACTTGGGCACCTGTAATCTTCATGGCCCTGGATATTCTTTAAAGGGCTGGGATATGCTATGCTGATCTTCTAAGAATGTCCAAAAATCACATTTCTCCTTCCTCATCAGAAGGATCTGCTATCCTAAGGTCCCTTTGTACAGATACATCTCAACCCAAATCCATTTTTACTGTTGTCCTGGCACACGAAAGGAATATGCTGAAAGAGCTAGACTTTATCAAGAGACTCAGAAGATCCTATTAGCATCCAGAAAGAAATCTTCCTCGATAGCATACTGGTGTGTGTGGGAGTGCTTTTCTCAATGGTGTACTGTGAGGAAGCTCTCTCCTAAGATATCTGGCATCCTTTTTGTTCTGTGTGTGTTTCTTGGGGGGTTCTTTTCATTTCCCTTAAGGTTCAGGCCTCCATTCTCTATAGGAGGGTGGACAGGATGCTTTTCTATGGGCTCCCATCTCCTTGCCCTCCTGTTCTACTCTTCTTCTGGATGATTGAGATGCTAAAGGAGCACTCAAAGATAAGGCCATTACAGAGAAACTAAATGAATTCTTTGCATTGGTCTTCACTATTGAGGATATGAGGGAGATTCCCAAACCTGAGCCATTCTTTTTGGGTGACAGATCTGAGGAACTGTCCCAAATTGAGGTGTCATTAGAGGAAGTTTTGGAACAAACTGATAAACTAAACAGTAATAAGTCTCCAGGACCTGATGGTACTCACCCAAGAGTTCTGAAAAAACTCAAATGTGAAATTGCATGACTACTAACTGTCATCTGTAACCTATCAGCTTCTGTACCAAATGACTGGAGGATAGCTAATGTGTTGCCAATTTTTAAAAAGGGCTCGAGAGGTGACCCTGGCAACTACAGGCCAGTAAGCCTCACTTCAGTACCAGGCAAATTGGTTGAAACTATCATAAAGAACAAAATTGTCAGACACATAGATGAACATAATTTGTTGGGAAATAGTCAACATGGTTTTTGTAAAGGGAAATCATGCCTCGCCAATCTACTAGAATTCTTTGAGGGGGTCAACAAGCATGTGGACAAAGGAGATCCCGTGGAGATAGTGTATTTAGATTTTCAGAAAGCCTTTGACAAGGTGCCTCACCAAAGGCTCTTAAGCAAAATAAGCAACCATGGGATAAGAGGGAAGGTCCTCTCATGGATTGGTAATTGGTTAAAAGATAGGAAACAAAGGGTAGGAATGAATAGTCAGTTTTCAGAATGGGGAGAGGTAAATATTGGTGTCCCCCAGGGATCTGTACTGGCCCCAGTCCTATTTAACATATTCATAAACGATCTGGAAAAAGGGGTAAACAGTGAGGTGGCAAAATTTGCAGGTGATACAAAACTACTCAAGATAGTTAAGTCCCAGGCAGACTATGAAGAGCTAGAAAAGGATCTCTCAAAACTGGGTGACTGGGCAACAAAATGGCAGATGAAATTTAATGTTGATAAATGCAAAGTAATGCACATTGGAAAACATAATCCTAACTATACATATACAATGATGGGGTCTAAATTAGCTGTTACTACTCAAGAAGAGATCTTGGAGTCATTGTGGATAGTTCTCTGAAATCATCCACTCAATGTGCAGTGGCAGTCAAAAAAACCGAACAGAATATTGGGAATCATCAAGAAAAGGATAGATAATAAGACAGAAAATATCCTATTGCCTCTATATAAATCCCATGGTATGCCCACACCTTGAATACTGCATGCAGATGTGGTCGCCCCATCTCAAAAAAGATATATTGAAATTGGAAAAGGTTCAGAAAAGGGCAACAAAAATGATTAGCGGTATAGAACGGCTTCTGTATGAGGAGAGTTTAATAAGACTGGGACTTTTCAGCTTGGGAAAGAGGCGACTAAGGGGGGGATATGATAAAGGTCTATAAAATCATGAGTGGTATAGAGAAAGTAGATAAGGAAGTGTTATTTACTCCTCCTCATAATACAAGAACAAGGGGCCACCAAATAGAATTAATAGGCAGCAGGTTTAAAACAAACACAAGAAAGTATTTTTTCATGCAGCGCACTGTCAACCTCTGGAACTCCTTGCCAGAGGGTGTTGTGAAGGCCAATACTATAACGGGGCTCAAAAGGGAGCTAGATAGATTAATGGAAGATAGGTCTATCAATGGCTATTAGCCAGGATGGGGCAGGAATGGTGTCCCTAGCCTCTGTTTTCCAGAAGCTGGGATTGGGTGACAGGTCATGGATCACTTGTTGATAACCTGTCTGTTCATTCCCTTTGGGGCACCTGCCATTGGCCACTGTCAGAGGACAGGATATTGGGCTTGATGGACCTTTGGTCTGACCAAGTATGGCCATTCTTACGTTCTCCTTGGAGATATTGCCTGTACCTCCCTGGAACTTGAATTTAGTCCTTCAGTTCCTGTGTCTTTTTCTCTTTTAGCCCCTTTCATATATTTCCCCCTACCTTCCTGGAAGGTGGCTTCTTAGAGGGTTTAGCCACTCTTACTTGTGTATCTCTCTTTATGGTTTCTCATGGAAATAAAATGGTCCTATGTGTGTGCCTCACTTTTCTTCCCAAAGTTTTGGCCTCATTTCATCTTAATTAGGACGTAGTTTTGCCAAACATTGGCCCTAATCTCTCACAAAGAAAGGAAAGGATATAGTACAATCTGCATGTTTATGGTTCTAAAGTTCAGTTTTGGATAGAATATAAGATTTTAGTCTTCCTTCTCTTTGAAGGGCAAAGGAAGGCTGACTTGCTTCCAGATATGAGCAAGCCAGATGAAACACTCTTTAAAGGCCTATAAAATTACTAATTTATCCTCTTTTTAGTCTTCACTGAGGCTCACTTTACAAAGGTAACATTGGTCTTTTCATCTGAGATGGGTGAGTCTACTGTAGAACTGTGCAGCACAGATATCTTCTTGCACGTGACTTGTAACTATTACAGACTGGATGGCTTTGCTTCAGTAAATGTGACCTTTTGAAAGCTGCATTCTCTGTGTAACAATTCAGTAGGCCATTCCCAAGCCAACTATCCCTACTATAGTTGTTTGGGAGTCCCACAGTTCCTCATAACTGGCTTCTTTATTGTTTAAAAAAATATATTGGGAAAGTATCTGTTGTGGGATCTGGATAGCTACAGCAGCTTTGCCTATCCCACTCTGAAAATTTGTTAATGGGGAGTGCCAAACTGATCCCATTTGTTCTTGCTTGTGGAGTTGGGAGACAGACGTGTCTTACCTCATTTCTTTCTGGCATAGATTACATCCTGTTGGCTACTTAAAATACCCTTTATTATAGGAAGTTTAAAACTTTAATTCTAATAAAAACCTAGTTTTTCAGAACAGGAAGTACATAGAAGGGGGTGGGGAGAGCGTTTTGGTCCATGACTGGGACTCCCTGATAATACAAATAAATAAGCATCAGAGTTTAGTTAATTGAAGGAGGCCAAAAGGAGAGAAACTCCTTGCTGCTTTTCTGCCTAATCTGAATATGAGAAAGTAATATTCTTTCTGAACTGGTGGAATATGGGACCTAGAAAGCCATTTGCTATGAGAAAATACTTCTGTTTTTGAAACTGCTGCTTTCTGCCATTACATTACATTAATGCCACTACCCTTTCCATAGCAATACAGCTAGGTGGGTTAGAAATTGAGACTAAAAGAATAAGATGTTAAGACTTAATGTACAGACTGAAAAAGATGCTTAGCCCCATATGGCTGTTTATAAGAAGGTTTAGGAAAAAAAAAGTTGGAAATATCAGCATCTTTAGGGGAAGTAATATATTATCAGTTAGTCACGAATAAGAAGGAAAAAAATTAATTATAAGATTAGTAAAGCTGTGAATCTTCATTTCAGCAAAATATAATATTGTGCAAGCAGCATTTTAGTAGAATCTGAATAAAATGTACTGTAAAGAAAACTGGCTTAAAATAAAATGATTCTGGCCCTAAAGTGTAATGATATTGGCACAGCACGCCCCTTTTCCTTGCAAGAACTCCAAAACAGTAAGGAGCGGGTTGGCTTGGAGGCAGCAGCTTGTTAGCTTTCTGGAAGCACATTTGCAAAGTTAAAAAAAATCAGGAAAATCAAATCTAGCACAAGCCTTTTTGAACTGAGAACTCATTTAAATTCATTGTTTTGTGTCCTTTAGACTCAAGTTGTTGAACCGTGATAATTCATTTTTCTGCAGAGAAAGTCACTAACTGCTTATGAATATGCAAGCAGAACAGCCTTTTAATTTAACTGATTACAAAAGGTCAGTTATGAAATAAATATTCAGTCTGATAATGCTGTTTTGGATGTAGATTAATTTTTATGTTTGTGAATTCTGCTCCCTTTTGTAACATATAATTTTCAGAAGGGAACATTATAATTTGTTTTATTGTGTCCAATATGGTCTAGAAATTATTTTGATTTCCAACATTTTATTATGTAGGCAAGAGTATTATGCAAAAAAAATTCTATTTGGGGCTATCCTGTCAAGCAGTGTACAGGTTCGGGGCTATTGCTGCACATGGAAATGGAGCTGCTCTTTAATAGTTTAAGAATACTGTATGTTGACCTGGGTATTGGGATGCTCACTGTATGAATATATTGGTTTAGTTCAATAGCAAGCTATAAGGAAAAGCTGGCAGGAAGAAAACAGTGGCTCAAGATAAGTCACCATTAGGTAAACATTTAAGGGTTGTTAAGAGACAATGCCCAAATTGTTAACTGTAAAGATTCTACCTCCTGGCTCCAGCTAGTTTACAGAACTTGTTTTGACAAGCATGAAAAGCCCAGGTATGTCAAAAGCAAAGGACTATGGCAGTTTAAAAGGAACTCCCTGTCATGAGGGTGGGGTTGCTATTCAGAGAGTTGTTCAGGAAAAGCAGACTGGGAAAGGCAGCAACTGGGTGTTTGAGGAAGCCAGGCATGCCCAGGCCTACAATCAGGGGATGGTATGCCTTCTGGCAAGATGTATGTAGACTGTTATCTTAAAGTTCTTGTTCTCTAAATATTTTGTTCTAGTGTTAAAATAAACAATACTTGGGTTTTGAGAAGCCTGTCTGATTTCTATATACACCACTGGTCATAGACTCTCCCCAAAGAAGAACTGCAGGTGCTGAATCCAGTTAGGTATACATAGTTGGTAGACTGTGTCCTGGGTTGTAATACCCTGTGTAAGTGTGGGAGAATTGTGAAATTCCACCCCAAGAGAGGTAAAGAGACAAGGCCAGACATCTGAGGGTGTGTACTTAGCAAGACCAGGAAGTGGACAGAGGTGCCTTGACACCTTCAAGCGTGACAGCTGTTCAGGAGTCATTAGTAAGAGTTTTATGATGTCCACAAACTGCACTTGTTTCTTGTTGTTTAGTGTGCGCATATCAAGATTTCACTATTAACATTTAAAGCTTTAAATAATGTATTATCATTCTGCCTGAAGAACTCTCTACTGTCCTCTGTCTCTTGTGGCAGTGTACATTAGCAGGTTTAGGGCTTCTGATCATTTTATGATTATAATCTTGAAGGAAAAGGAGGTGGGTCTGCCTTCAGAGAGAATCTGCAATTTGGGGATGCTCTTCTGGGGGCCATTCTGGTATTCCTTGCTCATCCAAAATTCTTATTAAGCTCAGTATGTGTTTCAAATGTTCAAGGAATTCAGGATCAGGCTCTCCTGGCCATACAGGACAAGTCTATAGTATCTTTCTAGTGAAGACGCTTTGTATCATTATCAGATTAATTATTTGAAGGGGTGGGGCATATTTTCTCTAGTACAGAGTTTTGTGTGCAATTTTTCCCCCCCACTTTTGCATTTGCATTATTTGTTCATTTCTCAGGACTCAGTGTGGCCAAGGATAGGATGACCTTTGTCTTATATAGGCACCTATTACCCCTTCCCCATCCCAATTTTTCACACTTGCTATCTGGTCTCCCTAGCCAGGGAGAGGAGGCAGAAAGCATGATGGAAGATAGTACAAAAGGAAATGTGTGCTAAAAACAATTGAATAACATCTAGAATTATGAAAAACTGATATGGAGCATGACCCCTGTATTAGTATAATCATATTGTTTCTCCTGAGAAACCCAGCTGATAGTTCATTGTAGGTCAGTGAAAAGTGTGAGTTTGTGCATCAGACTTCTAAAGCTTCTGATAGTAAAACAAAAGTTAAACCTGTTCTTGTGAGCATCTGTGGTTTTGCTTTATGCTGTATAAAAGAAATTAAGCCTCAATAAAAATGTTGGTATGTGTGATGCAAAGTAGAATAGCCCATAACAAAATGTCACTGCTTAGGGATACCAGATATGTTGGCTGTAGTTGCTAAGACCCATGGGTGCTGCTGAGCATTACTTGTCCATTTTCATAGATCATTCAATTTTTGTTGGTACTCCATTCTGCCAGAGAGGGTAATTTGGAAAGATGGATCATATCATGAAAATTATTGTGGGAAGTTGTTCCAGTGATGGCTCAGAAAGGGAAAACAGCAAATGTGAAAATATGATAAGTTGATGGTGTGTCGGTTTATACTGATTGATTTGAATGTGGAGGGTGTTCTGAAGTGCTGGTTGCTGAGTGTCTAAAGCCTTCAAAGTTGTTGATACATTTAGGCCTTGTCAACATGAAAAGTATCTTTGTTGACAATGGGTGTGAATGATGGATGTAGCTGAACAGCTGTACTGAATGTGGTTTAACTAGAAATGTAGCCAAGGACAAACTGTGTTCAGCATCATTCCTTCAGTTACTCTTTTGCAGTCAAATAGTGTATAGCACTAATTCAGACATACCCATTGTCAGCAACAGATATCTTCTCGTACAGACGAGGCTATAGGAACCAACCAACTATCCATCAGTGAAAGATAAAATTTATAAGGTGTTTTAAAGAAAACTTGAAAATTCAACTAGACTTGCCTCAAGCTGGCAAGGTCAACACAAACTCCCTTCAGGCATCTTATTTAGGATCTCTGTGAAGTGTACAACAGTGTGAGCAAAAAATGTTACTCCTCCACAGGAGACATAGTTTCAGGCAGCTATCAAACTGAAAAAAACTGCTTTGGTCAGATAACACTGTTTGTGCTGCATTAGTAATGTGGCTGAGGAGGTCCAAGAAAACTGCTTTCAAAACTTTTGAGAAGTAACTGTTTATCAATACAACTTGATGAGTTCCTCATTGTCTGTTGTTGTACAACTCTGTCATTTGCCGGGTATGTTTCTGATATTTTTATTGAGGACTTGCTCTTTTATAAAGGATGCACAATGGAAGACAGCTTATTCATGATGTGTCCAGAAGCAGTCAAAGATTTCCATGTTTACTAGATTTGTCATGTTGCACTCAGCATTGTTGATGATAAGTCAGAGACGGGTAAGAATAGTGATCTGGTCACATGATCTAAAACATTGCATATAGTGCCTCATGACCAAACTCTTGCTGCAGAGGAAAAAGCATAAAAAACAATGCCAAATCCTTTAAAGATGTTGCCAAAGTAGGGAACTTCAATAAAGGTTCATTGAATTTTGACTTTTTGCATTGCTCTGTGATGACATGAGCTCCCTTCACCAGCAACTCCTCTTTCACCATGGAGTGAAGTGACTTTCAGGCAATAAAATGCTAACTCAGGGCTTTGAATAAACAGCAGAAATTAGTTATTTCACATATGGTAATGAACACCCAATTTAACTTGCTGATAGTTAGAATTATATGTCTTAGGGGATGGGATCACACAACATCGTTAGTCTAACAAGAGGGCAGAAGCTTTGAACAGTCTTGGAAGAATTCCTGGCCCCACCCCACCCCCATGTAGCTTTGCACTATGACTTGCCTCCATTTAAAGCTTCAAAATTAGACTACTGCTAATGTCAAGCCACTAAGCTTGGTGTTTTGGTAGTCCAGCCACATAAACATATACAAATATGAGTTGAGGGATATGTGGAAGGACTTAAGTATATTCCACTGTTAAAATACCTTTTTTTTCCCCGCCCCCCCATGTAGTGCTGTAAAGATATGTTTAATACCCAGGCAGTGGGTGGTAGTGACAGCTGAAAAATGTGATGTCACCCAATGTAAATAACATCTAGTGTATAATTTGGTTAACTAATAAAGTAAATGCTACAAGTACTTCATGTGAATTCAGACAACAGCTAATATGTAAATGGGAGTCTGATATCATCTGTGATATAGATATATAATTAATCTACATACCAAATGTATCTGGAGTATCCTAAAAAGTCAACTTAAAAGTCAGTCTGGAAATGATAATTTAGGGAGAGTTTCAACATATCTTCCCTCTAATCTTTATGGGAATGATGATAAACCAGACTTATTCTCTCATCATATTTCTGCACATAGTGCTGAATTTACTAATCAAATCATTTGATACAATTGGCTGGATTTAAATTGAGAAAACAATAAAGAAAAAATATCTCAAGAGCAGTAGTATGAGTTTATTTCCAGCCATGTTACTCCACGCTGAAATTTGTCAGATTTTGTAAGCAGCAGGTCAAGCCAGGTCAGAGCTTGGACACAAAGCCTCTGAGGAAAATCCAGATGCTTTGGGAAGTAGGATTTATGATTTCGGTGGGTAACCCTTCAAACCATTACCCAGGCATGGTACAAGGGTAGGATTTTTTTCATGTGAGGTTTTAAAAACAAGGTCTTGACCATTTGTGGTAATTGAAAATCCCAAGGTAATTTTTGCAATTGCAAGGGTAGTATTTCTAGGGCCTGGCCTGGTTTCAAGTTGAGTATTTACATTGTGCCTCCCTAAATTCCTGCTGCTTTTTTAACATAAATGGTATATATGGTAGCTTTATACAGCTAAACCACTTCTCCGTTTTAATTCCAGAAGTGACTGTATTACACTGATGAGCAAAATTATTATTAACCGTGTGTGTGTGTGTGTGTGTGTGTGTGTGTGTGTGTTATGTAGGAAAAAGATTTCTCTCAAATACTTATACATCAGTCTTCATCAGAAAGGATGTTGGGAAGATACTTACCGTGGGTCTGATCTAATGAAGATGAGGTACTATCAAAGATTGATGTCGTTAAAGAAGAGATATTGGAATAAACTGAAGACAAGAAGCAAGATACCTGGACCAGATGGTATACATCGGAAGGAACTTAAGAATGAAATACACAAGCTGCTAAAAATAATACACAGTTTCTCATTAAAATTAGCTGTCTCAGTAGAGGATTGGAGGTAGCAAATGTTGTTGTACCAATATTTAAAACAAAAACAAAATGAAACTCGGGGTGATCTGGTCTATAATTTTCCAGGAGTTATCTCTACACCTGGTAAATTGGTTGAAATAATAACAAAAAATAGAATTATACAACACTGAGATCATCATAGTATATAAAATGTAACTAGTATACTTCTTCAAAGGAAAATTGTGCCTCTATTTTGTTAGAATTCTTTGAACATGTCAATAAACAGTGGATAAAAGAAAACTAGGTGACATAATTTATTTGGGTTTATAAAACAGCTATGACAAAATCTCTCACAAGAGGCAAAAAAGTAACCTAAATAGTCATTGAGTGAGAGGCAGAGTACTGTCATGGATCAGAAACTGGCTAAGAAACGTAAAACAAAGTAGGAATAAATAGTTGTCATCATGACAAAAGGTTAACATTAGGGAGCCACCAGGTTGCTTACTGGGGCTGGTGTTTAATATCTTTATTAATGAATTAGTAAAGGGAGGGAGCTGAGTAGTGAGTGGCAAAGTTTGCAAATAATACAAAATTATTTAGGTTAGTCAATACTGGATATGACTGAGGAATTTCACAAAGATCTAATCGTGCTAGGCGAATTTCATCTGCCATTGTCTTGCCCATTCAGTGTCAGCAAATGCAAACTAATGAATGTGGGAACGAATTATATGAACTACTCAGACATACACCTTAGGATGCTCTAAATTAGCAGTAACATTTCAGGAGATACTGATGGAAGCACCTGCTTCATTAGCAGCAGTGGTTAAAAAGTGTGTGTGTGTGTGTGTGTGTGTTGAGCGGCAAAATAAATAAATAGGAAGTAAAAGGAATGTGATAGATAATAAAATGGGAAATATGACAATGCTATTATATAAATAAATGGGTTACCTTCACTTGGGTTACTTTGTTCATTTCTGATCAGAATAATGTATATAGTACTCAGGGCCGGCCTTAGGCGTGGGCCACCCAGGGGCACCATGGTCAAGGGGGTGCCCTGAAGCAGCACAGAGGTGTGCGCTGGTGGTGTAGAGTCAGAAATTGCTCCCGGCTGGCAGGGTGTTGTGTGTGTGGGGTGCACCCAGATTTCTCCCTGCTTCCTCCTGGTGGAGGAAGGGGGAGGCAACGATGACACACAGACACTGCTCTTCCCCCCCCCCGCCATTCCTCTGCGCACCCCTATTGGGCTGGGAAAGGGAGAACGAGGATCGACACCAAGTGTTCCATCCATCCAGGTCAGTTTCCCCACTGGGCTGGGCTGTGAGGCGAGCATCAGGAGCTGCTGCTCTCTGTGCAGCCCAGGTGTGGAAAGTGACCTGGATGCACGGAGTGCTTGGTGTTGGTCCTCGCTCCCCCACATCACAGCTCCCTAGGAGAGCACGGAGGAGCAGTGTTCAAGGGCAGGAGTGAGCAGCAATGTCGGGTGCTCTGTGCATCCAGGTCAGTTTCCCCAGATGGGCACAGGAGGTGGGAGCAGGGGTTAGGGGCAAAGGGAGGCATAGGGAGCTGGAGGAGCCCATGGGGGGCCAGGGACAATGGAGGGGGGTGCTGTGGCCTGGGGACCAAGGGTGCCACAATATGAGTTCGTCCAGGGTGCCATTTTCCCTAAGGCTGACCGTGATAATACAGTATACAGAATAATGAATGATCTTGAGAAGGTAGTTCAGTTACTTCTCTTCATCCTTTTTCATAATGAAGGTACAAGAGGACTATCAATTAAACTGAAAGGTGAGAAATTTAAAACTGTTAAAAGGAAAATACTTTTCCACACAACGCATAATTAGTTTATGGAACACATTGCCCCAAGATGTTGTGACCAAAAGCGTACCAGGATTAGTAAAATGTTTGTATATATTTATGAATAAGACTATGCAGAATTGCAATATCAAGCCTTTAAAAAAATAACTAAGTCTTAGAAGGGCTATAAAACTTTGTGCTTCGAGACATAAGACTTTGCTTTGGGCAAGTTATTCCATGACTGCGTTCTTTTGGAGACAAAACGCTCTCTGAATGACCTGATACTAGCCAGTGTTGGAGAAAAGACACTGGACTAGTTGGATCAGTGGGCTGATCCAATGTGACATCTCCTATTATATACTCCATGTATATATGTTAAAAATATTTATATATGTAGACCCACTGAGATAAAACATCTCTCTCTCTTTGGTACTTGCATGTCTTCCATTACCATAGTATCTCAGCACCTCACAATCTTTAATGCATTTATTTCCACAACAGCTCTGTGAGGCAGAGAAAGTAGTGTTATCCCCATTTTACAGATGGGGAGCTGAGGCACAAAGAGACTAAAAGTCTTGCCCATGGTCACACAGGATGTTTGTAGCACAGGAAGAGGTTGAACTAAGTTCCAGATTAGTGCCTTAATCACTGGGCCAGCCTTCCTCTTTTTATATATGTGTGTGTGTGTGTGTGTAATAATAATAATAATAATTTTTAAAAAGTGTGATAGAATATGGATTTTTAACACTAAGTTTAGGATGACCACATTACTTTCTTGTGGCAAAACCTAAATGATTACTAATTAAACCTTTATACTACACCTATTTGTGTGGGGGGAAGGTATATAATACAAATAAAATGCAGTATGTGCTTGTATAATCTGTATGTCTCATGCACTGTGATCAGTTTGGTTAAAAGATATTATAGAAATGCAAGCACATGACAATAATGGTAATCAAGGGCTTCAGAGGTTTTGTGTTTACTGACATTTTCTCACGAAATTGATTGGAGTTAGTTTTTTGCTTAGAAATACAGAAGAACACTGACTTAAATAAGATCTTATGGTTTGTTTCCTGTAGTGTAGCCAGGAAAAACAGTAACAAGCTGTCTTCTTAAAAATCACATTCCTGGAAGATATTCTGGCAACCTGGATATTTAAACACATTCTTAAGAAAAACAACTTGTATTCAGTTAGAAATTATGTTCACTTATTTTCTTTCTGATATTGTGAGGTTACAGTTTATTGTGAACATTGCCTGAAACTCTGAAATAGATGCCACAACAGGATATTGACTATGAATTAGCTCCTAATGGACACAAGGTTCTTAATAAGCTAAAAATGGGGAAAAGAGAATTCTCACCCATTATGAAGTTTTGATATAGGGGCTGAGGAGGTTTGTGTAAAGATAAAGAAAAGAGCATGAAACACTGTGTTCCAGACTAAAGGCTGAATATTATTTCTTAGCCCGAAGTCAGATCTCATGACTAGTCTAAAAAGGTAAATTTTATACACTGGTGAGAGGGACCTCTATCTTTCCTGTTAATGCTGAGATGCTCCTTCATGTTATTCTTCGTACTCAACCACCCTTTAAAAACTCACATTCAGACTTATCCTCTGGCTGCGGATCATCTGGACAGGTCTCTCCCTTCAGAATCTAATCAGTATATAACCTTATTGAGCTAGAAGACTTGATATTTAAGTGTTCCAATTTGTTCTCTCCTTGCATCTTTCTCTGCGGATGCAAACTACAACCTAAACTCTTTTATAGACAATATCATCTTGTCTTCAGTCGGCCAAAGGCATATTCCACCACTAGTCTGCACCTGGTCTGTGTGCAATTAAACCTTTCTATGGCAGGTTATTTTACATCAGGGGAGTAGAGATCACTGCCTGTCATGCTGACCAATATTGTCACATTGTTGTCTGTCTATATCCATTTGTTGTCTTTTGTCTTATAAATAGAATGTAAGCCCCTTTGGGTGTGGCCTGACCATCGTTTTGTTCTGTGTTTGTACACTGCCTAATACAGTGGGGTCCCTGGTCTGTGACTGGGGCTCCTAGGTGCTGTGGTAACAATAATAATAATAATAATATAATATGAATAAAGGATAGGCTGGGTCTCCCAAAACAACATTGGAGACAGACATACTGTTGAAATCCACAGTATTGGTTGGGAGCAAAGTCCTAACTTGGCCAAATTCAGATACGCCAGATCTCCTGAATTCAGTTGTACAATTCAGTGCCCCCCATGTGGGAGTCCAGGAACTTCCTTCTATGAACCACCGAGGCTCTCATATCGAATGAGTAGTGTCTTTTCCAATTGATAGGATTATGTGCTCTTTAGGAGGTAGGGCAGTTAATGAGCACATATCATAGAATCATAGAATATTAGGATTGGAAGAGACCTCAGGAGGTCATCTAGTCCAGTCCCCTGCTCAAAGCAGGACCAACACAAACTAAATCATGCCAGCCAGGGCTTTGCCAAGATGGGACTTAAAAATCTCTAAGGATGGAGATTCCATCACCTCCCTAGGTAACCCCTTCCAGTGCTTCACCACCTTCTTAGTGGAATAGTGTTTCCTAATATCCAACCAAGACCTCCCCCACTGCAACTTGAGACCATTGCTTCTTGTTCTGTCATCTTTCACAACTGAGAACAGCCTAGCTCCATCCTCTTTGGAACCTCCCTTCAGGTAGTTGAAGGCTGCTATCAAATCCCCCCTCACTCTTCTCTTCTGCAGACTAAATAACCCCAGTTCCCTCAGCCTCTCCTTGTAAGTCATGTGCCCTAGCCCCCATAATAATTTTTGTTGCCCTTTGCTGGACTCTCTCCAATTTGTCCACATTCCTTTTGTAGCGGGGGGGCCAAAACTGGATGCAGTACTCCAGATGTGGCCTCACCAGTGCCAAATAGAGGGGAATAATCACTTCCCTCGATCTGCTGGCAGTGCTCCTACTAATACAGCCCAATATGCCGTTGGCCTTCTTGGCAACAAGGGTACACTGCTGACTCATATCCAGCTTCTCGTCCACCATAATCCCCAGGTCCTTTTCTGCAGAACTGCTGTTTAGCCAGTCAGTCTCCAGTGTGTAGCGGTGCATGGGATTTTTCCTTCCTAAGTGCAGGACTCTGCACTTGTCCTTGTTGAACTTCATCGGATTTCTTTTGGCCCAATCCTCCAATTTGTCTAGGTCACTCTGGACCCTATCCCTACCCTCCAGTGTATCTACCTCTCCCCCCAGCTTAGTGTCATCTGTGAAGTTGCTGAGGGTGCAATTAATCCCATCATCCAGATGTTGAACAAAACTGGCCCCAGGACCGATCCCTGGGGCACTCCGCTTGATACCAGGTGCCAACTAGACATTGAGCCATTGAACACTACCCATAGAGCCCAACAATCTAGCCAGCTTTCTATCCACCTTATAGTCCATTCATCTAATCCATACTACTTTAATTTGCTGGCAAGAATACTGTGGGAGCCATCAGCAGCCCCACCACAATTTGGGAAGCCCATTGTTCAAAGTATTCAAAGCCCACTGTTACTCTGGGGACATTTTCAGACATTACCATACATGAATGGATCAAAGCAATAATTGCATGGGAAACCTCTACCACAATGGAAGAGTTGTCTTTCCAATGCTGAACTGATTAACCTCAGATTTATGAATATTTGGGGTAGCCAGCTTCCATTTGACAATAGCAACCCTCTTCTGGACTGAGTTTGGCTCCTCTCAACTGCATATCCTTGTGCTGAATAGTCAGAGCAAGCTCCTCACACAGCTACAGGAATTTGGTCTTCCTCATGTGGAAGTTCTGTGTCCACAGCTTGTTGTCTCAGGTCTGCGTGATGATGTAGTCCCACCACTGTGCTCCTGGCCCAGAACCCCCAGTCATCGTAGGGGGATTTGTCAGCCATTACAAACTGCATTGGCTGTCTCCATTCCTCCAACTCTGAATGCAGCTCTTCTTAGCAAAGCATGCTGCCTCTTTCCCATGGCACTAAGCCAATGCTGAAATGCCCGCCACTGCATCTCTTGCCCTATATCAGTCACCGTCACCCCCTTTTCTCCCCGCAAAATGAAACTCACATGGGTTGCATTAATGCCAGCATTAAGCACTGTTTATTGCTCAGAGTAGGATCAATGCTTTGCCACCAGTTGTAGTGGAGACCGTGGACAGAAAAGTGGAGTGGAAGTGGTTTATTTGAATGAGTTGTTGAGTTAGCACCACTTCTTGGAAAAGATAAGAGTTCTCTCATTGTATACTGAAAAAGAATTCATAGAGTGGTTTAGCTAAGTGCAGTACTAAGAACAATGAGTTATGCCTCCAGAGTGAGAACAGAATCAGTGTGGACGCAATAACTTGAGCTATGTTTGTGGTAACTTTTACGTGTTGTTTCACAGTGAGGTCTCTCAAGTTCATCTAACTTGAGAGGAGTAACTTGAGTACAGATAACTCAAGTTAACTGCAGTGAAGACATACTACTTGTCATGTGGAACAAGAGATAAGGAATTAGAATCAAGCCTGGATTTCCTGTATTGCAGAGAGGTGTTAATAGATCACTGGTGTCTGTGAAATTGCATTAGTCCATTGGAAATTTTACAGCAACTTCAATTACACTAAAAAATTTAGACTCTTACTGACTTAAATACGAAAGTTAATAATACTGTGTGTACATAAGTCCATTATTTTTTGTTAAATTCAATTTTAAGAAAATACTCTCCTCTCATTTTCAGTTTTCATTATTGCAGTGACAATGTGTAACTGCATCATAAATGTTGTTGGGTAAAGTTGGAGGCTATAACAATTGAATAGGGGCAGTTGAGCTTTTAACACCTGGAGAGGCATGGGAAACAGTTTGTCATTTTGCCATAGCTGAATGTTTCTGCTAAAATGATCATCAGTGAAATAGTTAACTATTTAAATAACAACACAGTTATCTTTAAGTTTCAGGCTTAATAACCCATTGAGATGAATGGCATAGTTCATACCTTTTGGGTTGCATGAAGCCTGTCCGCAGGCTCTGGAAGACAACACTCCATCTGTTTATGCTCTGTTCACATTTTCAAGGTCTTCTTTGCAGCCACAATGACTAAATGCATAATTTTAAGAAAGATTAAATGACAGTCTGGAGTGTATGTTGCTTAGACAGGGATTGAATTCTGTGCCAAATCTTGTAGCCGCAGAGTACAGAGGGCTTGTTTTCAGCATAGTTGACTCTGATGCTATTTGAAACTGACTGATTTTTTTTTAATACTATTTCTTGCATCCAGACACTGCAGTGAACTGTGCTGTTAGAGCACCAGGGGTTTTGCCTTGAAACACCTGCTAACAATTAACAGAAAATAAGTGGGTATACAGAAAAGCTACTGCCATCTCCTTTCACACATTTGTTTTTCATCACCATGTTTCACCCTGGTTAAGTTAATGACTATATTTTTCTCTTGGGCCTTGCCTTTACTAGAAGAAAAAAAGATGTGTTCTTAACTTGAGTTAACTTAGGATATGTCTACAGGTATAGTGGCATAGCTGCAGCTACGCTGCTAAAGTGCTGGAATGTAGACTCTTGCTACAGTGATGGAAGGGGTCTTTCTGTTTGCTGTAGCAAATCCACCTCCTCAAGGGACAGTAGCTATGTCGATGGAAGAATTCTTCTGTGAACCTAGCTGCATCTACAGTGGGGGTTAGGTTGACCTAACTACGTTGCACAGCGATGTGATGATGTTGCTAGGTTGACCTAAGTTTTAGGTCAGGGGTGGGCAAACTTTTTGGCTTGTAACTTAATTTATTACTCTTCTTCGCGATTTAGTTGTAGTGATTATCATATGTTTTATAATCGCTAACTAAAATAGAACTTGATGACTCTTAACATTTTTAAATGGTTTCTTTTAACTTTTTCTCTACCCAAAGCTGAAAATTGCAGCAGAGTGCTTACATTGCCTTTGGATTATTGTAAAATAAAAGAAGGAATATTTTAAAGAAGGTATTATTTGAAACACTTAAGGAACAGCTAAACATGTATTTTCACATATTATTGAGATTGGATGAGGAGAAGATGATTGAAAAGTTAAGTGTCCTCAGATCAGCAAATACTACAGCAACTGAGTAGTACTTAGGAAAAAATCCCACGGAGAAAAATCTCAATTTATTCATGCAGTTGTGTTAAAACAATTTTTAAGGTTTTTCTTTTTATCTTTAGTTGGTGCAACCTCATGTAAAAAAGACCTTTTAATAAAAATGATATAACTGAAAAGGTAATAGAATGGTTGGCAACATCATGTCCACTTGCCACTTCTAATTTTTATCCAGAGAAACATATATTTTTGGTGGTGTTTGTCTTAAAAGTATGTGTAATAAATAGCTTGCGCTATAGAAAAGGAATTTAGCCATTATACATATTTCTTACTTTACTTTGTGTGTGACTGTATTGAAATAAATACATACATCTGCACTGGGAAATCTTCACAGCATTTGCTAGGTTTGCTAAGTTCTGGTTTTTTTTTCCAAACAAGTTATCTGCCATGTTACTGGTTTTAATATCTAGCTAGTTTCTGAATGAAAGACACATTAACCTAGAAGTGCTGCAATGACATAATTTCTTTTGAATTCCTGTAATTGATATGTTGTGGGTGGCAAAATAGTATAAAAACTTTGTTCTGATGCAATATTGTTGAGTTCCTTGTTGACAAGGGCAATTGGCATTCCATAGTTCTTTACAGAACAGATGACAATGAGCTTCCTCTTGCTGCCTTCTTTTCTGGTACAATGTTATTTTTTAAAAAAATGCTCAGTTACAGTTAGGCCAGTTATTAAAATATCATCGGTCATTTCCTTTGACAACATGTTGGCATTGATGTAACACAATAGAATTTGGTGGAAAGGTTATTCCTATTTCTCTGGCTGCTGTCAGTACATACGAGCATATTACATTCTTCAGCTTTCTGGAAATGCTCTGTTTGACGAGGTGCTGGGAACAGGAAGTCTGAGGTTATTGTATGTTTGCTTGGTTTCAGACTGTATGATGCAAGCTCTGTTTCCTAGAAGACACTGTGTACTGAATAGTATTTTGTAGACTGTTTTTATTAAATCGACTAAACTTAAATGAACTCAGGTTGATAAGAAATGATTGTCAGTTCTGAGAGTTTTCATAATCACTTCTGTGGTATCTATCTTAAGTACTTGTATGGCGGTCATGACTATAGTATCTGTGCACCTCACAAACTTGAATGTATTTATCTTCACAACAGTCTGTGAGATAGGGCACTACTATTATCCCCATTTTACAGATAGTGAGTCTTTGTCTCAGTGTCCAAAGTGGTTTTCCCAAGGTCACACAGGAAGTTCGTGGCAAAGCAGGAAATTGTATCCCAGTCTTTGGAGTCACAGTCTAGCAACTAGTAACTGGACCATTCTTCGTCCCAGGATCATAAGTCAGCACTCAGCTGTAACAGTTTTCTAGGCAATTGCCGTGTGTGTGTGTGTGTGTGTGTGTGTGTGTGTGTGTGTGTGATAGAGAGAGAGAGAGATAAAAATAGAGGTATCATAGGTCATTTGGCTCTTTAGCATAGTCATAGTTCTGAAGTCAAGGCATCTTTTTCAGACGAGAGGTATTACAAATCTATCAGTCCCTAGTCTGTTTCAAATACACACTTTGGATTTAACTATTCCCTTAAGCACTCTGGTTGCGTGACTTGTCTGTTCAGGCAAGAATGGGGTCTATATTTTTGAAGAATGAGGCTAGCCTTCCAAAATTCAGTTCACCCACTCTATTTTTAAATGGGTGACTGTTACATCATCATTATTTTATTTTTATTTTTCTGATAATGAGCGGTGAGTAGATATTGCAGCATTGCCAACCCCAGGCATTCAAAAATCATGAGTCAGGCCCCAAACGGTCAAGAGAGTGGCTTAAAAGTAATGAGACTTTTTTTTAAAATGCATTCTTTTAATTGTCTTGTGGATTTTGAGCTGTTAGGATATGCATGTGTAACCCCTCTGCCAGGCTGAATTGATAGCAACAAGGGCCGGGTTCAATACATAGGGGTCCCTTCCCCACAACGTAATGCAAACCAGCTCGAGCCCCCACCCAGTGACCTGGGAAAATCTTACACACACACCCCTGGGCGCCTCAAGGAGGCAATACTTCCCCTCTCGCAAGCACAGACTCTTGGTGTAACAGAAAGGGTTTAATTACATGAGATAAACGACAAGCATTAAATTGGGAAAATACCTGAACTAGACTTCACAGGTCAAACTGTGAGCAAAGACCCACCCCAGCAAATTGGGCTGTGCCCTTCTCTCTGGGCCCCTTGAGTCCAGCAACCCCCAAATCACCCACAGTCCCAAAAGTCCCATAATCCAAAAGTCTCTGTCCCGGGTCAGTGCAGCCCCAGAGTTCAAGAGTTTCTCCGCAGAGGTCCCCCTCCCCGGCCTGGGTAGAAAGGGGCACCTTACGTGGTTTCGGGGCCAACTGCCCTGCCTCTTCGTGGGGTTCTGCTTCCACCAGCCGTCCCCGCAAACAGCTCAGCTCCGCTGGCTCTGTGGGCTGCTCCGCTCTGCCGGCTGCTCTGGTCCACCTGCTGTCCTGTGATCTGCTCCGGCCGTCCTCGCAAGTTGCTCGGCTCCACTCACCCAGTGGCTGCACAAACTGCTCCACTCCGCTCTGCCAGCTGCTCTGCTCCACGGTATTGCTTCAGGCTCCCCCACTCATTAGCCCAGTACTCAGTGCTCTCAGCTCAGCAAGTCCAGCTCTTCAGTGATTTCAGCTCTCAGTGATTCCAGCTCATAGTAGGGGAGCCCCAGTGCCAGTGAATTCAGCTCAGTAACCTGTATCTAGATTCTTAAGGGAATCAAAAATGAACTCTGACATTCCACAGTGGAGAGAGACATAGGTGGAACTGGTGCTTCTCGCTCACACAAGGAGCTTATAGCACCAAGTACAGATCTGTCCCCAGCCTCTCTCCTTTCAATGGGTTATGGAACCCATGTCCCTTGTCTAGCAAGTGCTATTTAGTTGATAATGAAACCCTCTATCATAAGACAGTTTTGTAGTTCCTCATTTACTTAATCAGGGTGACAACATTTCGTTCCTCCTGCCCCAATAACAACGAAATTGGGGGTCCCACAGCTGTGAAAATAACCATCCCATGCTGCTTTGCAGTATGCTAAGTGGGGTGGGGGTGCCAGTGCAAATAACTGAAATGCCAATGCAAACACTTGAAACTTCTTTCCGCACTCCCCATAATTTACCACCAGATGTCAGGGTGGGGCTCATCCTGACTCTGCTTACACATGATTCATATTTTCAGGCTGTTCTCCCAGCCATGATTTCTAGAAAAGTTGTAGTAAAAGCTGAGATTCTCACAAAAATCCTCCAGGATCTGGGGTTTGAAGAAAATGCCAAATATCATTAAACTTGAAATAAAATCATAAGAGTTGATAACATTGATTTTATGCCTATGTTGGTAAACTTCATGACAATTTTGCAAAGAAAGGATCTTGATGTTTTACACATACACAATATCTCTCCCACTGACAGATTGTAGTTGTGTTTTTACTTTGGATCATAACATTTAAAACTGGGGACTATCTTTTTAGTAATTTAATATTTAAATCTTTTCCCGGATAAATGATGAAGCAGTCCAAAGAGAGTAATACTTGCAGAGAGAAAAAGAAAAGTGAAGTTGACATAAACACTGATACATTCAATTCCTATAAAAGCAGTCTGAGGATGTGTAATATAAACTTAAAATTTTCAGTTACAAGAAATATGAAAAGTCCTATTTTTAATAACCCGAAACAAATGGTCACATCCTTCTGCAAGATATGTATCGTTAGTACATTTTGCTTGAAATAGTGTTCATATAGGACTGTGAGCTCATGCCTGGATATCTATACAAGTAGGGTGACCAGATGTCCTGATTTTATAGGGACAGTCTGATTTTGGGGTCTTTTTCTTATATAGGCTCCTATTACCTCCCACCCCCTGTCCCAATTTTTCACACTTGCTGTCTGGTCACCCTACATACAAGCGTCTCATCTCCATTCCCAGAATGGCTGAATAGATATTTGACATAGCTGTTTTTTATTTTACAAGTCAGAACTCTGGATCCTTTCCCTTGTTTAGCCTCTCCATATTTTTTTATTCTGATTTAATTCATTTTATGAAAATCTGGGTTAAAAAATACATTTTGGCATATATCTGAATACAAAACAGTCACTTGCTCTTAATTTTTTTTTAGAAAACAAAGCCTTTTCTTTTTCTATCTTTTGAAATGTTACATACTAAAAAAAATTTGTTCAACTTTAGAATATTAAGAAATGTCAATGTGTTTTTATTCACACATGCAGATTGTATACAATTAAAATATCCATTATAAGTAGTTTATATTTCCATGTCAAAAGTAATTGTAGGTTCTTTAGATGGTTTGAGTAGAGATGCCTAAATTGAAGGGGCAGAAAGGGGGCTGATATTTTTTATTATTTTATTATTTAGATTTAAAAGTAGACACCTGTTCCAGGCTCTAGGCACCGTAACATAATTAATGATACAATGAATACAGTTAAATTAAATCTAACACGTATTAGGTATCTCATTGTAAAATCTTAATAGACACAAGTCCTTAGTAGACACAAGTAGACTTATCTTAGTAGACACAAGGTAAATTAAGTGAAGTCATCTGCAGCTGAGTGTATAGTGTTGACCTCTCTTAGCTACTTTGTGATAAAAACTACACTAGGATTTTTCAGGGGGATACTTAATGTACATTAGCTATCCTGCTGGGGAACCCCTCCACCCCACACACGTATTTTGCTTTGAGGGACATAGCCTTAGCCTAACTTGAGTGAGAACAGCCATGCTCTGAAATAATACTTGAGCTGCACAGAGTGATTGGATTAGTTATCACAGAGTGGTCATGTCAGCAGCTGATGTTTTGTGTTAACTTGAGCTGTAGCCTATGCCCCCTGACAGGCCAGCCAGCTCAAGTTTAAAAACAGCAACACACTGAAGTTAAGGGATTTCGTGTGCGGATGGGACTCGAGTCAAGGGCAACACTCAGTTTATAACTCTAATTAACACTGCAGTGACAACAAGCCCATAGGCATGTGTTTGAGGCAGCTGGGTAGAAGCTTGTTCTGCTCCAGCCCATGCTGTACCTGTTCTGTGGATAAGCAGAGTAATATGATTTCCAAGGCTATTCTCAGTTTGGCATATTCACTGGTGCTAGCTTGACTTAGTACTTATTGATTCAGATTCAATACAGGACTGCATTTGTCTGAACCAATTCTCAAACTGTTCAGATCAATTTTTGTTTTGTGAATGGAAAGGTCTCAGGTCCTCAGATGTAACAAGACACTATGTTGATGAGGACTTTATAAGTACTAATTAGTATGTAGGAAAGACTGCTCATCTCTTTCTACTGCTGTAAACTAGTCTGTGCTTTTGTTCTTCCTTATTCAACAGAATTTAGCCTCCTGGAATCCCTCAAATCCTGAATGTCTCCTGCTTGTTGTGAAAGAGCTCGTCCAGCAGTATCATCAATTCCAATGCAGCCGATTACGGGAGAGCTCTCGCCTCATGTTTGAATACCAGACTTTACTTGAAGAACCCCAGTATGGAGAGAACATGGAAATTTATGCTGGCAAAAAAAACAACTGGGTAAGCTATTAAGAGCACTTCTGATAAGAGCACAATAAATTAATGCTTTTAGAGTTCCTTTCACTATAGTAATTCTAGACATTATCTTGTAAAATAGAGCTATTTGTGTGATGTGTGCACACGTACTGTGTGTTTAGAGTGGTGAAAAAAACCTGTTTGTCCCCAGCTCACGTTTGCACTCTCCACTCCCTCTTTTGTTCACTGCTTCTGTTCCATTGCCTCACTTGAATCTGATTTCCAGGTGAGCAACAGTCTTCAGAGCTGATGGCAGTGCATCTGGTTTACTGATGAACTGGTAATTTTTTTGTGAGAATCACATGTTCTGTCCCACTGAGGCTATGTCTGCACTAGAAGGCTTTTGCTGACGTAGTTATTTCAGTTAGGGTATGATGGAATGTGATTTTAGTGACATAGCTGGGCCGTCAAAAGCCCCTACCATAGACACAGTTACACTGGCAACAGTGCAATTTTGTCAATATAGCTCTGGCCCCACTAGCAGCACTTTGCCACTATAGCTGTACCAGCAAAGCCTACTAGTGTAGACATAGCCTGAATCTCATTGAAGTTTTCTAATTCCACACCTCCAGGGCCTGGATTTTAGTTTAATTATCTGAACTGCACTATCTGATGGCTGTAGATAGCACAGGGGTATTTGATTATATTATAGTTATAGGGCACTGTCAACCCCTTAACCCCTTTTTTTTACATGTTGTCTGACCACCCTCTTAACATTTACATGGTCTCATACCTCCACTGTGCTTTTGTAAGTCTCAGTACTGTATCTGGTCAAACCGCTCATTCAGGAAAAAAAATGCTGAAATTAAATGTAGGGAAATCCTTTCACAATTGTTGTTTGGAAAGCATGCTCTAGAAAATTAGCTCTCTGTACCTACAAACACTGCCTAAATATTTTATGTTGAAATGTGAAAAGCTTCTTCATATTTTTAGTTTGCAGACTTGCATTCAAACTTTAAAATAGGTTTTGGTAGTACCAAAAGCTGTAGTTTTCATTGTAAAATACTTCCTATTATGAACCCCCTTTTTTTCTAGTATTTCTAACTTTTGGGCTCAGTCCAACACCCATTGACTTCATGAGAGTCTTCCCTCTGATTTCAGTGTCTGATGGTTTTTGAAGGATTTGTCTTTTGAGTTGAAACTGTCTTAGGGGAGGATCTATTAATGGAGATTCTCTATGTCCTAGTAAGGAGGAGAGGAGGGAAGATGATAAAATGCAGGTAGGATCTGATGAGGAACAGTCAAATGAAAAAAAGTCCCATTCAATTACATCATGTAATGGCAGACAGCTAAAAAATGACAAGTTTTAAAAGTGCTTATATACCAATGCTAGAAGTCTAAGTAATAAGATGGGTGAACTAGAGCGTCTCGTATTAAATGAGGATATTGATATAATAGGCATCACAGATACTTGGTGGAATGAGGTTAATCAATGGAACACAGTAATACCAGGGTACAAAATATATCGGAAGGACAGAACAGGTTGTGCTGGCGGGGGCGTGGCACTATATGTGAAGGAAAGCGTAGAAGCAAATGAAGTAAAAATCTTAAATGAACCAAACTGTACCATAGAATTCTATGGCTAGTAATTCCATGCTCTAGTAATAAGAATATAGCAGTAGGGATATATTACCAACCACCTAGATGGTGATAGTGACTGTGAAATGCTCAGGGAGATAAGAGAGGCTATAACAATAAAAAACTCAATAATAATGGGGGATTTCAACTATATTGACTGGGTACATGTCACCTTAGGATGGGATGCAGAGATAAGTTTCTTGACACCTTAAATGACTGCTTCTTGAGCAGTTAGTCCTGGAACCCACAAGAGGAAAGGTGTGACGGGTTAGATCACAGAACCCCCCTTGGGAGCTGCCACCCGATGTGCCAAGACTACTTCTGCCCCTGCTTTCCCTGACAGCTCAGGGCTCCAGCACCCTGTCTTGCTGAGCCAGACACTCCCATCTGCTCCAGCAAAGATCCAGGATCTGAATTACTTTCCCCAAAGCTGCAGGTTTACCTGAAAGCAGCTAACAGAAGTGTTCCTGTCTTTAACACTCAGATGCCCAACTCTCAATGGGGTCTAAACCCAAATAAATCCGTTTTACCCTTATAACGCTTATACAGGGTAAACTCATAATTTGTTCATTCTCTGTAACACTGATAGAGAGATATGCACAGCTGTTTGCCTCCCCAGGTATTAATACATATTCTGAGTTAAATCACTTTTTACTCATTAATTTATTAAATACAGAAAGTAGGATTTAAGTGGTTCCAAGTAGTAATAGACAGAACAAAGTAAGTCACCAAGTAAAATAAAATGCGCAAATCTGTGTGTAATCAAACCGAATACAGATAATCTCACCCTCAGAGATGTTTCAGTAAGTTTTTTTTCCCTCAGACTGGGCACAATTCTTTCCTCTGGTACAGCTCTTGTTCCAGCTCAGGTGGTAGCTAGGGGATTCTTCATGATGGCTCTTCCCGCTTTGTTCTGTTCCACCCCTCTATATATCTTTTGCATAAGGTGGGAATCTTTTGTCTCTCTCTGGGTTCCCACCCCCTCCTTCTCAATGGAAAGATACCAGGTTAAAGATGGATTCCAGTTCAGGTGACATGATCACATGTCACTGCAAGACTTCATTGCCCACTTGCTAGCACACATGTATACAGGAAGACTTTCAGGTAAAACACAGCCATCTGCAGTCAATTGTCCTGGTTAATGGGAGTCATCAACATTCCAAACCACCATTAATGGCTGACACTTTGCATAATTACAATAGGCCCTCAGAGTTATATTTCATATTTCTAGTTTCAGGTACAAGAGTGGTACATTTATACAAATAGGATGATAAAACTCAGTAGATTATAAGCTTTGTAGTGATATCTTACAAGAGACCTTTTGCATGAAGCATATTCCATTACATTATATTTACTCATTAGCATATTTTTATAAAATCATATAGACTGCAACGTCACAAGAGGCAATTCTTGATTTAGTCCTAAGTGGAGCACAGGATCTGGTCCAAGAGGTGCATATAGCTGGAGCACTTGGTAATAGTGACCATAATACAATTAAATTTAGCATCCCTGTGGCGGGGGAAACACCACAGCAGTCCAACACTGTAGCATTTAATTTCAGAAAGGTGAACTACACAAAAACGAGACGGTTAGTTAAACAGAAATTAAAAGGTACAAAAGTGAATCCCTGCAAACTGCATGGAAACTTTTTAAAGACACCATAATAGAGGCTCAACTTAAATGTATACCCCAAATTAGAAAACATAGTAAGAGAACCAAAAAGTGCCACCGTGGCTAAACAACAAAGTAAAGGAAGCAGAGAGAGGCAAAAAGGCATTCTTTAAAAATTGGAAGTTATATCCTATTGAGGAAAATAGAAAAGAGCATAAACTCTGGCAAATGAAATGTAAAAATATAAGTAGGAAGGCCAAAAAAGAATTTGAAGAACAGCTAGCCAAAGACTCAAAAAGTAACAGCAATTTTTTTCAAGTACATCAGAAGCAGGAAGCCTGCTAAACAACCAGTGGGGCCACTGGACAATTGAGATGCTAAAGGAGCACTCAAGGATGATAAGGCCATTGCAGAGAAACTAAGTGAATTCTTTGCATTGGTCTTCACAGCTGAGGATGTTAGGGAGATTCCCACAATTGAGCCATTATTTTTAGGTAACAAATCTGAGGCACTGTCCCAGATTAAGGTGTCATTAGAGGAGGTTTTGGAACAAATTGATGAGCTAAACTGTAATAAGTCACCAGGACCAGATGGTATTCACCAGAGTTCTGTAGGAACTCAAATGTTAAATTGAAGAACTACTAACTGTCATCTGTAACGTATCATGTAAATCAACTTCTGTAACAGATGACTAGAGGATAGCTAATGTGACGCCAATTTTTAAAAAGGGCTCCAGAGGTGATCCCGGCAATTACAGGCTGGTAAACTTGACTTCAGCACCGGGCAAACTAGTTGAAACTATAGTAAATAACAAAATTGTCAGACACATAGATGAACATAATTTGTTGGGGGAAGAGTCAACATGGTTTTTGTAAAGAGAAATCATGCCTCACCAATCTACTAGAATTCTTTGAGGGGGTCAACAAGCATGTGGACAAGGGGGATCCAATGAATATAGTGTGTTTAGATTTTCAGAAAGCCTTTGACAAGGATCCTCACCAAAGGCTCTTATCCAATGACAGCGTATTTTGCTTAAGAGGGAAGGTCCTCTCATGGATTGGTAACTGGTTAAAAAAAAGGGTAGGAATAAATGGTCAGTTTTCAGAATGGAGATCGGTAAACAGTGCTGGGCCCAGCCCTATTCAGTATATTCGTAAATGATCTGGAAAAAGGGGTAAACAGTGAGGTGGCAAAATTTGCAGGCGATACAAAATTGCTCAAGATAGTTAAGTCGCAGGCAGACTGTGAAGAGCTACAAAAGGCTCTCTTAAAACTGGGTGACTGGGCAACAAAATGGCAGATGAAATTCAATGTTGATAAATGAAAAGTAATGCATATTGGAAAACATAATCCTAACTATACATATAAAACAATGGGGTCTAAATTGGCTGTTACCGCTCAAGAAAGAGATTTTGGAGTTATTTGGATAGTTTTCTGAAAACATTCAATCAATGTGCAGTGCCAGTCAAAAAAGCAAACAGAATGTTGGGAATCATTAAGAAAGGGATAGATAATAAGACAGAAAATATCATATTGCTTCTATATAAATTCATGGTATGCCCACATCTTGAATACTGCATGCAGATGTGGTCGCCCCATCTCAAAAAAGATATATTGAAATTGGAAAAGGTTCAGAAAAGGGCAACAAAAATGATTAGCGGTATGGAACGACTGCCATATGAGGAGATATTAATAAGACTGGGACTTTTCAGCTTGGAAAAGAGATGACTAAGGGGAGTTATGATAGAAGTCTATAAAATCATGAGGGGTATAGAGAAAGTAAATAAGGAAGTGTTATTTACTCCTTCTCATAACACAAGAACTAGGGGTCACCAAACGAAATTATTAGGCAGCAGGTTTAAAACAAACAAAAGGAAGTATTTTTTTCACACAACGTACAGTCAACCTGTGAAACTCATTGCCTGAGGATGTTGTGAAGGCCAAGACTATAACAGGGTTCAAAAAAGACCTAGATACGTTCATGGAGGATATGTCCATCAATGGCTATTAGCCAGGATGGACAGGGATGGTGGCCCTAGCCTCTGTTTGCCAGAAGCTGGGAATGGGTGACAGGAGATGGATCACTTTGGTGATTATCTGTTCTATTCATTCCCTCTGGGGCACCTGGTATTGGCCACTGTCAGAAGACAGGATACTGGGCTAGGTGACTGACCCAGTATGACCGTTCTTACGTTCTAACTTTTTTTGGTCTCACTTTAAAACAAACAAACAAAAACTTGTTTAAATATATTTTGAAGCAAATCCCTTGAGCATTTTAAGATTTATGTGAGGGGGAAACATTAAATTTGTTAAACATTAAATAAATTATGGACACATTTATTATAACTCAGGTAAAGATATCTGAATTTTAAAATGTATTTGCTGCTAAAGAGAACATGTAGGAAAATGAAGACCTTACCTCAAGTAGCTTGCAGTGTAGATAGAAACCGTGTATATTTCAAACATAATGTGGGTCATACAGATAAGAAATACATAGAACACAGATGAGTTTTGAAAAACTCTCTTACAATGTTGTTAACTATGCACAAATCCCAGCACAAGCAGGTAGGCTTAAGTTGTCAGGCCCTTATACATTTATTGTGGAAAGGCCTTTTGGAAGAAATTACCAGTAGTTTTAAGGAGTGCTTTGAGTGTGGCAAAGGTCACTAGGAGACTTGGGATGGGAAAAGTGTTTCTCAGTAAGAAGTGCCTGCTATGCTAAATTTGGAGGGAAACTTTGAAGTTGAATTATAAAAATGCCCTATGGAATTATTTCGATAGAAATTTTACCAAGTGCATACTTTAATATGTTCTACAGAGAGAGCCTCAGTTCACCTCACACTCAGAGAGAGAGAGAGAGAGAGACACTCTCTCTCGCTCTCTCTCTCTCTCTGCGTGTATGGATACCCCTCCCTACATGGTGTTAAGATTGCTTGTAATTGTGTACATGGCTTTATCTGCACCTACCTGCAAAGACAAACACCACACACCCTTTCATTGAGTACATAATGTATACCTAGCCCCTGCATATACATGCACATTCTCATTTACACACATATATATTGTACTTGCATTCTGTAGTTTCGCATCTTTATTTTTTTTTCTTCTTCCTTTCTTTTTTCTGTTTCTGTCCACTTAAAATTTTTCAAACCCTATGGAAATCATATGCAAAGAACTCTGGTAGTGCAACATGAAAGTGGCACATAAATGTCAGGAAATGCTGAATTATCACCGAACATTCACTCAACCTTAAATTTGCCCCCATTGGTTATAGAAAAAGTATATGAGTAATTAGATACCAGATCTGTAATGCATATGCAGAAATAAGGCAGAGTTAAAATTGAACAAGCATTCACCTGCCTTTCCTTGGTATATCCTGATTTTTGTGTGCTTAATGTTAGATTAATTAAAGTATTTCTCCCCCCCCCCGGGTTATACAAAAAAAGACAAACCATCACTTTTTTGACATAATGCATGAAATATCCTTACTTTATGTCTCAGCGGGGTTAAAATCTTTAGGAAATCAGACCAATGTTTATTTCTTTCTAGAAGAATGAGCTTAGTCTTCTCATAGCCAGGTGGATAAGGCCTTATTTTAAGGAAGCGTATGAAACAGAAAGGAAATCCTTCCCATTTCCTTTGCATACACTTGATGCATAAAAAACAGCAGTGTTAGGGAGAGTTTGGCGACTTCTCAGTAGACAACAGTTGCAAAGCAGCCCTCTAGGTTTTACAATTTACATAATCCTGAAGATAAATCCTGAAGATTTATTATGGAAAACCCTCTTACCAGTTCTTTCTTCCACACTGATTTAAATGCTACTTCTGAACCAGCTACACTATTTTCAGCTCAAGTTCTCACATCTTAAGATCTCTCCAAGTTTGCTAAGAGTAGAACAAACCAGAAGATGTTGAGAATGAAAGAATCTCTTTCCCCTCCTGATTATGTACAACTCATTTGGCACATTCCAGTTACTGTCACAAACAAAGGCTTTATTTACAGAAATCAGTCTCAAAGTTCTCAGTACATTTGTTTACCTTTGGACAAATCCTGCACCATTGACGCCAATGGGAGTAAAATTGAGCCCTTTACAGGTAGGATCATTTCATTGCTGAGAAGGAAGGATGGTCATTTTCTGTCAACAGAAAAGGGCTGCTACCCAGATGTGTGCAGAGGTGGACTGCCCTAATGAGAGGAAATAGGAATCCCTCCTCAACTGTGAGAGAACCTCATTTTGCAGTTTGTTATCAAACAGCTCATGAGTTTTATGGCATCCTCCAAACTCAAACTATAGCTCTGGTACTTCTAGTTTGTCCTGGAACCCATATCATAGTCCAGTGTGAATTCTGATTTGAACAAAACTTCCTTTGCTCATTTCTAATTATTATTAGTTGACAGAGTGAAATTTTCAATATGGATGAATTATGGCAAAACTAATTTGTGGTCTAAAATGGTGGAAAGCTAAAATTTGGTTTCTAGACTACAATAACACCCAGTTTCCATAAATGTCTATTTAAAAGAAGTAATTTACATTGCCATACAGGTCCTGTAGCTCTCTTTATAAAATAAAACATTTATTAGTCTTTTTTTCCTCTCTTCCCTCCCCCCATTCAGAGAGACTATCCCACTTTGGAAATTAATGGCATGAAAAATTTTATTTAACAAGCAAGCACATACCTAAATGATGGGGCAAGAGGAAGACTCTATCCATGCTTTTCTCTTTTCCTCCACTAGTATAACTTAAAAATGTTCTAATATAGTTTTGTCAGAGAAAGATCTTGTACAGTTGGACGGGTAAATGCTCAAAGGATTTTTAGCCATATTTTAAATCCCTGGAAATAGAGTTGTATACAGTAGACACCTATTGAAAGAATAACCTTGTTACATCCCCTTTTTCTCTCAACAAGTCTCTTCAGTTGTAAAAAAGGACGTTTCATCTTATATGTGATTATTCAGTTGCAAGGAAAAAATATTCTTTTTATCTGATACCATAGTACTTTCACTGTATTTTGGGGGCTTTATTTTCACTGTAGCAGAAAGTGTTGATGAGATTGGCACGGCTGCAGTCCCTTTAGTTATTAGTGGTAATTATGCCAGGTTCTTCCCAGTAACATTCAGGCAGTCACTATATTAAATAAGTGTACCATCAAAATACATATAATGAATTTCCCATTTTTTAAAAATTAGAGATGTGTGCAATGCCAATTTCCGATGCATCTAAATGCTGTACTGGAACACACAAATAGCCAGATTTGCAAAAGTGGGGCCTGATTTTCAAAAAACATGCTCAGTTTCCACTATGGCACCTAAATAAAGGGGCAAAATTTTCTCATCATTCTCAGTGGGAGCTACTGAGTGCTGAGCATGTTTGAAAATCTGAGCAATATATTTAGGTTCCTAAGTGAGAACTGTTGGGTTCTAAACTCTTCAGAAAATCTAGCCCTAAAATTAGATTGTAAACTCTTCAGGATATTGACTGTCTACCTCTGTATTTGTACAGTATTAAGTACAGTAGGGCCCTCGTCTTGATTGGGATGTTTAAGTGACACCCGTATAGAGAGATTGTGTATTACATTGTATTCTGGATGCAATACAGATTAGTAATTCTTTTGCCTGTAATTTTTAAAGTAGAGTTCTTTAAAGATGTACCTATTTAGCAGTCAGGATGTAGTTTGTTGCAACATGTCATTGGTGACCTTTACATTCCCCCCTTATTATTGTAATTTGAGTTTTCATGAGGTGTTTACATTCATGGGAATAATTTATGCTACTAGATGTAATCCATTTGTTAAAACACTTAGGATGCGAGTTAACTTGTGGCTGCAGAAGCAATGACTTCAACAGTGATGAGTAAAGAGAAGACGTAGGGCCTGGTTTAATCTAATGTAGGTTCTTATATGGTGCCAGCCATTATGCTCTCTAAGGACCTTTTTACCATTGACTCAGTGGGAGCAATGCCCCTAGAGTCTTGGGGTACATTGTGAAAATTATTGTGAAAGCTGTAAATAAATGTTTTTTTCATTTTCAGCAATTACTATTGAAAGCTGTTGCACTCTTCCTCCCCCAGTTGCTAGAAGGTACTGCCTTGCTAAATATTTCAGTCTGAATAGGTTCAGCTTGTGACTCTGTCTGCTGTAGATAATAGACAGTGAGATCACTTTAGCTGTAGGTCTCATTATTTTTGTTCCTTTCTCCTCAGACTGGTGAATTCTCAGCTCGCTTCCTTTTGAAGTTACCTGTGGATTTCAGCAATATTCCCACATACCTTCTCAAGGTAAAATAAGTGACTGTATTGACGGTGCTCATTTTGTGTGAAAGTTTGGACTAGTGAGATGTTCCCAGTAATAATTCTATTTTGAATTTCAGAAATTTAGCTAAGAAGCTGAAAATCAGACCTTTCAAAATTTTTGGTTGGTGGGCTGGAAAAGTGTCAGTAGAGTTATTTTGTATTCCTGACTAAATTGTCCTTGCAAATGTGTAACAATGAAAGGAGTTTTCTTCCAAATGAAAAAAAAATCAGTTTTTTCACCCCAAAGTTTTACCCATCATGATGGGGAGGGAGGGGAGAATCCACCTGGATTAATTGACTAAGAAAACTAACACACTGATTTGATTAGATTCCATCTTAAAGACTATGCAGGAGCCTACGATTCACTAAGTCCATTTTATTATTGTGCTTATTCTGACTCTGCATCCTTTCTTCCTACTCACATAAAACTGCAGATAATTGTGGTATAATGATAATGTGGTATTATCACCAACATCAGAAAAGCAATGCAAGAATGAATTCAAATATAACCTTTAAATGTTACAGGTATCAGGATGGAATGGATGGTGATTTTTGCTTAATAAGCAAAGGTTTGCTGTAGATGTTTTTCGTCATCCCTGTTCTTTGTGGTTTAGGTGCCAACAAGCGGTGTGCTGTGTGCACATGTACTACATGCAAAAAATGAGCTTTCTCTGTAGAGTATTTAAATAAGAGCTTGAGGCATTGAAAATACAGGCACTACACCTCTACCCCGATATAACGTGGTCCTTGGGAGACAAAAAATCTCACCGTGTTATAGGTGAGACCGCGTTATATCAAACTTGCTTTGCCCTCCCCCTCCCTGTTCCTTGTTCCCTGACTGTCCCCTCCAGAGACCCCCATCCCTAATCACCCCCAGGATCCTGCCCCCTGCCAAACCCCCCATCCCCTGACTGCTCTGACCCCTATCCACCCCTCCCGGCTCCCTGACAGGCACTCACCAGCAGCGGCGGGAAGCGGAGCAGCCCGACCCCCAGTCTGTTCCACCCTGCCAGCTCCCAGCCACGGCGCTCCACTTCCCGCTGTCGGTGAGTGCGGAGAGGTTGGGGAAAGGACAACCCCCGTACTCACCTGTGGCAGGAAGCGGAGCGCTGCAGCTGGGAGCTGGCGGAGTGGAGCGGGCTGGGACCAGGTTGCTCCGCTTCTGCTGCTGCTGGTGAGTGCGGGGGGATCCCTTCCCCCAAGCGCCCCCTCCCCCAAGCGACACGGCTGGGGCCGGGGCGAGGGAAGTGGAGCGGGTTGCTCCCGGCCCCCCGCTAATCCTCTGGGCCACTCTGGGACTGCGGGCCCCCAAAAGAGCCCTCCTACAGCTCCTGCCCCCCACACCCTGAGGGGGGAGCCGCTGACCTCCCCTGAGATCCTCTGCCCCTTATCAAACCCCTCAGCCCCAGCCTGGCCCGACACCCTTAACACGCTGCTCAGAACAGCGTGTCAGAGCTTTACCCTGTTGTATGCGAACTCGCATTCTATCGGGTCGCATTATATCGGGGTAGAGGTGTATTTATGAGAGATTTTTATGTGATTAACTCAAGAAAATACATGCACTGTACTTTTCCTGAGTCAAGTGTGTGCTTCGTTAAACCTTTATCCTCAATTTACAGTCGACTAACTCTTTGTTATGCACCCTGGGTTATACAACCCAATCAGGGATGGTGTCTGGCACAATACAGCAGATCCCCTGGATCTAGCCTTATTACAAAAAATACATATAGTAAAACAAAATGAAGAACTCAGAAAATGAGCATGAAGTAGAGTTAATTTAGGTCTACAAATTACTTTTCTTTCCAGGACAGCAATATGTTTACCTCGGCACCCCTGTGGATACATGCATGCTTGTATCACTCAGTTGTCTCAGTTAGGTATCTATTTAAGATCATGTGAATATGTATCTAAGAATATTTATAAGCAGTTTATTAAAGCAGTTTGTTAAATACTGTTTTGGCATAAATATTATCTTTATTTTGGTAAGAGGATATTTTTCCCCTTTTGTGTTTTTTCTCCTTTTTCTCCAAAGTGTATATGATAAATATAACTTCATTGTATATGACACTTTCTATAAAGGAGAGAATTCAAAGAATTTTACAGAGTTTTATATATTATTGGTCTGAGAGGTCCCCTCCACTTCCAGAAATGAAGGGGACCCAGATCTGAAACTTCTGCTTTGGGTTGGGGACAGAACAGAAGGCCTTTGGACAGATGGATATGATTTCTGCAGATTTCTAGTGATCCATGGGATTGGGGGAACAAAATGCTGGCCAGTTCTGTGAGGTAGAAGGAGGGAGAAAACCTACAAACTCTGAGACTTTCCCAAGTAGAGGTCAATTTATGTAATTAGAATTAAATAGTAGCAGAAGAGGACAGAGAAATTAAGAGGTATAGTGAAGGTCCCCCAAAATGTAGTTTTCCTATAGTAAATTTACACTAGAACTGTGAAATATGCTGTTCCGTAAATAGTTCTGTGGTGCTTCAGTAAATTTACTGTGTGGCAGGATTGCACTTCTTGGTGACCTTATAAGCAACATTAGCAGTTGCTTTCAAATTTCATTTGAAAACAAGAGAGTGGAGTGCACATAAAGTAGAGTAATAGAAGAATGCTATTTCAGATATAAGAATTTGCAGAAAAGAAGGCTCTTACACTTACAGTAGTATGTTATACAGTTTGAGAGAAGACTAATTATTAGATAAGTGGAGTAGAGACAGACAGGATCCATAAAAGTAGAGTTGAACAAGCCCAGAGAGGGTGTTAGAACGAGGAGAGAAGTTTTCCACTTGATCCTGAAATGAATGAGGAGCTTATGGAGATATTGGAGGAAAGGATGTTTTGGTGCTAGTACTAAGGAAATGCTTATTATTCACTTGAAAAACAACAAAAATGTAGGACTAGAAGGGACCTTGATAGGGCATCTAGTCCAGTCCCCTGCACTGAGGCAGGACTAAGTATTTTCTAGACCATCCCTGACAGCTGTTTGTCCAACCTGTTCTTAAAAACCTCCAATAGTGGAGATTCCACCACTTCCCTAGGTAATTTGTTCCAGTTCTTAACTACCATTACAATTAGGAAGTTTTTTCCTAGTATCTAACTTAAATCTCTCTTGCTGCAATTTAAACCCATTACTTCTTGTCCTGTCTTCAGTGGATAAGGAGAACAATTTATCACCCTCCTCTTTATAACAGTCTTTTACGTGCTTGACTGTTATCATGTCCCCCCTCAGTGTTCTCGTCTCCAGACTAAACAAACCCAATTTTTTCAATCTTTCCTCCTAGGTCATGTTTTCTAGACCTTTAATCCTCTGGAATTTCTGCAATGTTTTCCACATCTTTCCTGGAGTGTGGAGCCCATCATTGATGCTTTGCAAGAACAATGTGTTTTACATTCAGTACCACATTCATCATTACTTTGGCAGTTTTTAGAAAGTGCATTGTTAATTCAATTAGCCCAGTCATCTCCAAAGGGTTGTGAGTTCATTTATGTTCATTGTGTCCACATACTCTAGACTTCCTCTGTTGGGGTATGTCTACATTACGGGATTATTCCGATTTTACAGAAACCGATTTTAGGAAACATTATATAAAGTCGAATGCACGTGGCCACACTAAGCACATTAATTCGGCGGTGTGCGTCCATGTACTGAGGGTAGCGTCGATTTCTGGAGCGTTGCAATGTGGATAGCTATCTCATAGCTATCCCATAGTTCCCAGTCTTCCCCACCCATTGGAATTCTGGGTTGAGATCCCAGTGCCTGATGGGGCAAAAAAGCATTGTTGCTGGTGGTTCTGGGTACATCCTCCCCCTCCCTCCGTGAAAGCAACGGCAGACAACTGTTTTGCGCCTTTTTTTCTGGGTAAACTGTGCAGACGCCATACCACAGCAAGCATGGAGCCCGCTCAGCTCAAGACAGAAGTCATGGACATTGTAAACACCTCGCACATTCTTGTGCAGTTTATGCTGAACCAGGACCTGAAAAACCAGGCGAGGAGGAGGCGGCTACGGCAGTGCGGCAACGAGAGTGACATTGACATGGACACAGAATTCTCTCAAACTGTGGGCTCCAGCGCTTTGGAGATCATGCTGTTAATGGGGCAGGTTCTAGCCATGGAACACCGATTTGGGGCCCAGAAAACAAGCACAGACTGGTGGGATGATTCCCAGTGGCTGTGAAACTTTTGCATGCGTAAGGGCACTTTCATGGAACTTTGTGACTTGCTTTCCCCAGCCCTGAAGTGCCAGAATACCAAGATGAGAGCAGCCCTCACAGTTCACAAGTGAGTGGCGATAGCCCTGTGGAAGCTTGCAACGCCAGACAGCTACTGGTCAGTTGGGAATCAATTTGGAGTGGGCAAATCTACTGTGGGGGCTGCTGTGATGCAAGTAGCCAAAGCAATCACTGACCTGCTGCTACCAAAGGTAGTGACTAGGAAATGTGCAGGTCATAGTGGATGGCTTTGCTGCAATGGGATTCCCTAACTGTGGTGGGGCGATAGATGGAACCCATATCCCTATCTTGGCACCGGAGCACTAGGGCAGCCAGTACATAAACTGCAAAGGGTACCTTTCAATGGTGCTGCAAGCACTGGTGGATCACAAGGGATGTTTCACCAACCTCAACGTGAGATGGCCGGGAAGGGTTCATGATGCTCGCGTCTTCAGGAACACTACTCTGTTTAGACGGCTGTAGCAAGGGATTTACTTCCCAGACCAGAAACTAACAGTTGGGGATGTTGAAATGCCTATTGTTATCCTTGGGGACCCAGCCTACCCCTTAATGCCACGGCTCATGAAGCCATACACAGGCAGCCTGGACAGTAGTCAGGAGCTGTTCAACTACAGGTTGAGCAAGTGCAGAATGGTGGTAGAATGTGCATTTGAATGTTTAAAGGGACGCTGGCGCACGTTACTGACTCACTCAGACCTCAGCCAAACCAATATACCCATTATTATTGCTGCTTGCTGTGTTCTCCACAATCTCTGTGAGAGTAACGGGGAGACCTTTATGGCGGGGTGGGAGGCTGAGGCAAATCGCCTGGCCGCTGATTACGCGCAGCCAGACACCAGGGCGATTAGAAGAGCACACCAGGAAGCGCTGTGCATCAGAGAAGCTTTGAAAACCAGTTTCATGACTGGCCAGGCTATGGTGTGAAAGTTCTGTTTGTTTCTCCTTGAGGAAAACCTGCCCCCTTGATTGACTCATTCCCTTTAAGTAACCCACCCTCCCCCTTCAATCACAGCTTGCTTTTTAAGGAAATAAAGTCACTATCGTTTAAAAATCATGTATTCTTTATTAATTGATTATAAAAAGAGAGAGAGAACTGACAAGGTAGCCCGGGTTGGGTTTGGGAGGAGGATGGGGGGAAGGAAAAGGCCACTAAAAAAGTTCAAAGTAATGACAGCCTTTTGCTTGGGCTGTCCACTGGGGTGGAGTGGGCGGGTGCACGGAGCCTCTCTCTCTCCCCCTCCCCGCGTTCTTACACGTCTGGGTGAGGAGGCTATGGAACATGGTGAGGGGGGAGGGTGATTATACAGGGGCTGCAGCGGCACTCTGTGATCCTGCTGCCGTTCCTGAAGCTCCACCAGACGCTGGAGCATGTCAGTTTGATCATGCAGCAGCCCCAGCTTTGCATCCCGCCACCGCTGATCTTCCTGCTGCCACCTCTCATCTCGAGTGTCCCTCCTGTCCTCACGGTCACTGGCATCTGTCCTGTACTTTGATACCACGTCCTTCCACTCATTCAGATGAGCTCTTTCATTGCGGGTCAAATCCATGATTTCAGTGAACATTTGGTCTCACGTCCTTTTTTTCCGCCGCCTTATCTGAGATAGCCTTTGGGACGGAGGAGGGAGGCTTGAAAAATTTGCAGCTGCGGGAGGGAGGGCGGAAAAAAAAGGGAGAGAAGTATTTAAAAAAATACATTTTACAGAACACTAGTTTTACTTTTTCATGGTGAACAACACTATTCACATTACATAGTACATGTGATTTCAGTACAAGGTCGCATTTTGTATCTTAATATTGAGTGCCCGTGGCTTTGGTATTAGAGATCACAGACGCAGGTCCGGGCAACAGAGTTCGGCTTGCATGTGGCCATGGTAAGCCATTGTCTTTCGGCTTTTGCAGCCTTCATATATACAGCGCCCTCCTTTCCCACATACCAAGCAAAGCCCGTTGAGTGCTGCGGTTTTCCTGTTAACATGCAGCAGCAGAAAAGAAACTAACCTCCCCCCGCATCCAGTTCTCTGGGATGATCACTTTACCCCTCCCCCTACTGCATGGCTGCTATCAGGGAAGATCCCTGCTAGCCAAATGTGAAAAGCTCAGCGCCAATCCTCCCCCTCCCCCCCACACACTTGGCTAACTGCAGGGAAGGATTTCTTTTCAGCCACAGGCAAACAGCCCCGTAGGAATGGCCACCTCTGTCCCCTTAATTAAATTCCAGTATTTCAACCAGGTTGCCATGAACGTTATCACTCTCCTGAGGATAACACAGCGAGATAAAGAACGGATGTTGCTTGAATGCCAGCAAACACCAGGACCATACCCTGCCAGGCTTTGTCATGCAATGATACCAGATTACTTGCTACATGCATGGCGTGGTCAAGTGTCCTACCATGGAGGATGGAATAAGGCTGCACTGCCCAGAAACCTTCTGGAAAGGCTTTTGGAGTACCACCAGGAGAGCTTCATGGAGATGTCCCTGGAGGTTTACCGTTCCATCCCCAGACACGTAAACAGACTTTTCCAGTAGCTGTACTGGCCATGAATGCATCCCAAGTCCTCAGGACAAATTAATCATTAAAAAACACTTTCGTTTAAACCATGTTTTATATTTGCAAAGGTACACACACCAGATGTCCCTTCCATGGCTTCATGGTCTGGGATACTGCTTTGGGAGGGTTGGGAGGTTACTTCAGTCAGGCTGAGAAAAAGATCCTGGCTATTGGGGAGAACGGAGTGCTGTGTGCTCTCCGCAAGCTCATTGTCCTCCTCATCATCATCTTCCCTGTCCGCAGAATCTTCAGGCATGGCTGAGATTACCCCCTCCTTGTAATTCATGGTCAGAGGTGGGGTAGTGACGGTGGCCCCCCCCCAGAATTGCATGCAGCTCAGTGTAGAAGCAGCATGTCTGCGGCTCTGCCCCAGACCTTCCATTTGCTTCTTTGATTTTCTGATAGGCTTGTCTGAGCTCCGTAACTTTCACGCGGCACTGTAGTGAGTCCCTATTGTGGCCTCTCTCCATCATGCCCTTTGAGATTTTTTCAAATGTTTTGGCATTTCGTCTTTTGGAACGTAGTTCTGCTAGCACGGAATCCTCTCCCAATATAGCGATCAGATCAAGTACCTCCCGTACAGTCCATACTGGTGCTCTTTTTCGATTCTCAGACTGCATGGATACCTGTGCTGATGAGCTCTGCGTGGTCACCTGTGCTGATCAGCTCTCCACGCTGGGCAAACAGGAAATGAAATTCAAAAGTTCATGGGTCTTTTCCTGTATACCTGGCCAGTGCATCTGAGTTCAGATCGCTGTCCAGAGTGGTCACAATGGTGCACTGTGGGATAGGTCCCGGAGGCCAATACCATCGATTTGCGGCCACACTAACCCTAATTCGAAACCACCAAAAATGAAAACCAACCTTGTGCTGGTGGCATCTGACTCAGATAATGAAAATAAACATGCGTCAGTCCTCACTGCTTTGGATTATCGAGCAGAACCTGTCATCAGCATGGATGCATATCCCCTGGAATGGTGGCTGAAGCATGAAGGCACATATGAATCTTTAGTGCATCTGGCACGTAAATATCTTGCAACACCAGCTACAACAGTGCCATGAGAACGCCTTTTCTCACTTTCAGGTGACATTGTAAACAAGAAGCAGACAGCACTAGCGCCTGCAAATTGTAGGACTGAGTGGATTTGCGGGCTCTAAAATTTTACATTTTTTTTATGCAGTTTTTTTTTGTACACACGTCTGCATTTGTAAATTCAACTTTAATGGTAAAGAGATGACACTATGGTACTTGTATTAGGTGAATTGAAAAAATACTATTTTTTTTTACAGTCCAAATACTTGTAATCAAAAATAAATATAAAGAGAGCACTGTACATTTTGTATTCTGTTATAATTGAAATCAATATATTTGAAAATGTAGAAAACATACAAAAATATTTAAATAAATGGTATTCTATTATTGTTTAACAGTGCGATTAATCGCACAATTAATCATGATTCATTTTTTAATTGCTTGATAGCCCTATTTTCCAAACTATGACACTGTTGCAACAGAAGAAGGTTCAGGACCCCTTCCTAACAGCAGTACACAAAGCACATTAGGGAACGTCTAGTGTGCATCAGCCGGGGCCACATGGATTGTTAGTAGGTGACATGCTCAAGGCTGGATTAAAGAGTATTGTGGCCATGTACACTATGGACATCGCCTCCATCTTCCTTAAACTAGACAGAGCGTATAATATATAAGAGCGTGTAAATATGAGAACATCTCAATTTATTATTTTCATAGGTGCATAATATGTAATCAGTTAGCTGAGCATTGTGCAAAGACTTCAGTAATTATAAATGCAAATGTGTATATATATATAGAGAGAGAGAGAGAGACATCTGAGAATTGGGGAGAGAGCATCCTGTATCATAGTGATTTCCTTCTTGCCCCTATTGATTTTAGTGTAGGACCATGGTTTTGGTTCCTAGGCTGGGAGTAGAAGTTTGCAACTCACTGTACATGCACACAAGATTGAGCTCAAATGAATGCCTGTGCCAGCCAAGCCCAAATAACATGGTAGATTTGCAATGAGATTTGGTTGCTTTCTTTTACTGTTGACAGTAACCTAGCCTTCAGAACTTCAGGTCTCCATAGGATTAGCTTCCCCTCACCCCACACTTAAATGGACATCAGGAATAATAACTTATCCATCTTTCACTGAGAGATCAGATCAGTTCACCAGGACTTTCCCAAAATATCCAGATGAGATAGTTATTCAGAACTGGCGGGGAAATATTGGAGGAAACTTTTCAAAAATCTAATATAGAAATATATTATTAATATTAATAGATCTAGAATATTTAATGTAAATATACATGGCAATTTGATTTTTTAAAAATCTAATACCCATTCTCTCTCTTCTTTTGCTCTGGGAAACATTTGCTAAGTAGGCTAATCGCTGGGGTGTATTTAAAAAAATGAGACTTAGACATGAACTCAGTGCATAGTTGATTCCCCAGCTATAGGGGAAAGGGTTCCTAATGAAAGTGGAACTTGCTCTTTTCTGATTTGCATGGTCTCCAGCAAGTACTTTAGTGCATTGGATAGCTGAGCCAGATAGTCATGGTCTCCTGAGTCAGAGACTCTTTTCTGCCTTTTGAAAAACAGGCAGGGTGTAAGAGAGGGACTTTACCAACTCCTAAGGGGAAGGGGCACTGAGTGTCAGCTGGCCCTGGACACGTGTTTGATCTGAATCAATACAAATAAGGGACTGATTGTGGGATTGGGCTTCTGCAATCCAGCAAACAGGAAAGTGTTGTGCACTATTCGTCTAGACAAGTCCTGACTCTAAATTCTGTTGACTTTCAATGAGACTTAGGCTGCTAAGTCCCATTTTCAAAACTGATTTATGCACTTGGGTACCAAATTCATGTAGGTGCTTTGGAAAATTTTAGCCAGAGCCACTCTCTAATCTCCTCACAAAAAGGAAAATGAAATGTAAAGACTCATTTTTCTTAAGATTACAGAGCCACATCCAGCCATCAATCTACACCAAAACCTTCTTTGACATCTCTGGGTGATCTCATATACAGGATGGTGGCCTGAAGTGTCTCATTACAGGGTGAGGAAAGATATGGGCCAAATATCACATGCCACATGGCAGCAAAAGTGCAAAATATGTTATAGTTCTAATTCTAATCCTCAGGGACCTGTGACATTCACTGGATTAACGCAAAGGGAAAGTTTGACATTTGTTCTACTTCTATTTCTTGGATTACATTATAGCATTACATACAAAAATTTACATTAAAAGAGTGTTAAGGTTGCAATGTCAAGCAGAATTAAAGTTGTCTGTGCAACTTTACTACTCTCTGTTCAAACCCTGCTTTGAATACAGAATTATTGCTTTCTTCAAGGGCTTCCTGAAAGTGCTCATCACTATAATAATCTGAATTCTTCATAAATACGAATTAATTTATCTTCAGAACAGCCCTCTGAGGTGAAGTGGTTGTATTATCCCTGTTTTATAGATGGAGAATTGAGGCATTGAAAGATTCAGGCCAAAAATATCCACTAATTTTGGTACCTATTTGAGATGCTTAGGGCTTTATTTTTTAGAATCCTTACCATTATATAGCACAGCTCCCACTGACTTCAGTTGCAACTAAGCAGGTTTGGCAGTTCTGCAAATCAGAATCCAGTGTCTTGAGTTAGGCTTCCAGAAAATAAGGAGCATAATAAGCGACCCCCTGTGAAAGATCTGGTTTATGTGTCTTACCTGTCATCACAGGAACTCTGTGCTAGAGGCAGTGAGTGGTAGAATCTGTTTCTTCAAGGCCGCATTCAGGTGCCTTAACCGTGATACCATTTTTTCTTCTTCTTGCAGTTCCTAGAGTCATTCACTACACACATTTCAACCCCTGCAACAAATGAACCAGGGATCCTGCAGACAACAGTCTCCTTCACTACATAACCCTGGTTCATCTCCAGAGCACAATCTATTCTGTGCATTGAATGAGGCAGTGGTCCTGTGGAAAAAATAGTATATGATAATGTAAATAAAGAACATATCATAATGCATACACTTGAGAGGGCTGAATAAGGTTACACAGGCCAACCTTACTTCTAGCATTCCTAACTTGTGAGTGCTTGGCTTTGCAACTTTACAGTAATCTTTTAACATTGTTTTTTTATATATAAAATTTCCACTGTTTTTTTTTAAAAAGCAAACTGAAAAAACATATGTCACTTGAGCCAACAGAATAACTGATAGCAGTAGTAAGTTGCCACTGTCTGTGTGGACCAGTCACTAGAGCAGATGAGATACACATTTTACCAATCGTTTTCACAGATTCTTGCTAGCAGGAGAGGAATAATGCGACTCAAAAATCTTGAGTTCCATTCCAGGTTCTAGTGGGATGTGTGCTCTGGCGGCCAGCTGGGTTGAGACCCTTCTGCCCCTATTCTCCTGCCACCACTCTGCGGCTCCACCTATAATTATAAGATGTATCTGAAGGTAGTGTTGGATCAGCACTCTTGTAGTTTATGAATCCTGACGGTGCCTGAAACATTTTTGTGAATTAGAGTAGCCAGGGCACATTCAGTTATTCAGAAATAATTTGCAGGGTAAGGCATGTTTTTGTGAATAAGACCCTTGAGACATAATAAATAGGCCTTGGGGCTTTGTAATAAAAGATCATTTTACAGTCAATGCTCTCTTGTTATTATGTTGGTTTATGCACAGTCCGCTGAATGTTGATAGACACTGTAGAATTCATTTAAAGTTTCAATGTAGGAAGAAAAGATGTGAATAAATTACATGAAGAGGTGAGAGGACAGACAGAATTTGACATATAAATGGGTTACAAGCATAATGACAGTTTAATGTGTGAACTACAGAAGTGAATGCAGGATTGCATGTTTGTATTGTTGTGTTGTAGCCTGCAGCCATGCTCTACAATGTTTCGTAGTGCTGTGTCTTTTAAATGATTGCAAAATGATTTAATAAGCTGTGTGTTGCAGTGCCTCCTTGTTCATGGAATCTAACTGACTTTTTATTCTGATAATGACAGAAAAAAGAGTGATAGGCATCTATCTTGTCACAGGGAAATAGATTAGGTTAAAAATAACAAAACAGAATGGAAATTTCAAACTGATTTTCACTCTTTGGGTGTGTCTTCACTGCAGAGTTAACTTGGGTTGTTACTTGGGTGTTTCTTCTAAGCCCCCTCTCATCCACATGCAAAATCTTCTCACCTGTGTTTGGTGCTTCAACTAGTCTGAGTTTAATCTATCTGGGGACATGATTTAGAGCTCAGTCCTGTTTTCACTCAGGCTGGTAACCTGCTCACTTTGCAATGAGGATGCAGGCTAATCATTTGAGTGTTGATGGTCCTCCATTGCCTTTCTGTAGTTCCTCCCATATGTGCAGAAGGAAAGAAGCGTAGAGTGGCTCAGCTTACTGCAGGACAAAGAAACATGGCTAAGCTCTCAGAAGTCCTGGAGAGACACATGGATGCGTAGAAAACCAGTGAGGGCACAGTAACTTGGGCCTGGTTTTGCAATGTAGCCACAACCAGGCTAGGTTAACCCAGGCAGTCAGTTCCAGTTGCCTATCACCCAAGTTAACAACAGTGAAGGAATACTCTTAGTAGACTGACTCTCAAGTCTGCATTTTTCAAGGATCTGTACTTCTTTTTAAAGTTTATGGGTATGTTTTTATCAAACAAGTCACTAATCAAACTAGAAGCTAAGGGTTTGTCTACACTAAAAAGAAAAGCCCATGGCATTGAATCTCAGAGCCTGGGTCAAATGACTTGGGCTCTTAGGGGTTGGGATAAGGGCCTAAAAATAGTAGTGTAGAAGTTCCTGTTCAGGCTGGAGCCCAGATTCTGATCTCTGATGAGAGAGAAGGGTTTCAGATCCGAGGCTCCAGCCAGATTGGGAACATTTACATTGTTACATTTAGCCCTACAGCCCGAGTCTCACGAGTCTGAGTCAATTGACCAAGGCTCTAAGATTCTGCACCTCAGCGCTTTCTTTGCAGTGTAGACATACCCTAAGAGTTAACTGTAGTTAAATGGTTGAGCAGTTGAATATAAGTTATAGCTTTATGGGGTTTTGCTAATGAAAATTCTGTCTCCAAGCCTGCAAGATAGCTAAAAGTACCTTTTTCTTCGTCCTCTCCCAACAGGTATGTTCATGCCTGAACCCTGATTATTTGTCCCGTCACTTCAGTCATCTCCATTCTCCCAACACCCCCACACTTACTCTCTGTTTCTGGCACCATATCACACCCACCTTCCTTCTGGCCATGGGAAATGGGATTGTGATCCTGCATAATTAATTTCCACAACTCCTTTTTTAGTGTCAAAATAATTAATGAGCAATGTGTGGTACTCCTTTTTTCCCAAGGATCCAACGTGCTGCCCTCACAATACTCATTGTCCCGATTAGCTTTATTAAATAGAAGGCTGGATCTAGGAATCAAACTCATTGCTCACATGACTGTGCAGCGAACTCTGCAGCTGAAGGTGAAATTTCCAGCTCCGGCAGACATACATGCGCTAGCTGTCATTAAGCTATGCGCTAAAAGTAGCAGTGTGGCCATGGCAGCAATGACAGCACCACAGGCTAGCTGCTTGGAGTACAGTCCCAACCAAGAACCTATGTATGTACTTGGACAACTAGCCTGTGCCACCACCTGTGCCCGCGTGGCTATACTGCTATTTTTAGCATACTAGCTTGATGAAAGCCAGTGTGTGCATGTCTGTCTGAGTTGGAAATAACACCCCAGCTGCAGTGTAAACATGTCCTATGTCTCTTCTTTCCTGTCCCTTCGCTTCCACTCCTCCACACAAACACACACTGTCCCCTAAACAAGCTGTAGTTATTTAATCTTTTGTCATATATCAGTCCTTCTAGACTTCTGATTTTTTTTGGTGCTCTTCTCTGAATTCTCACCAGTTTCTCAGTAGCTAATCATGTACAGTACACATCTCTTCAAAGCTCTGCATTGAAAGGTTATACTCTTGTTTGAAGAGGTGCATTGTTGAGAAGACTCTTAGTAGTGCTACTAAATCTTTGGGCTACAGTCTCCTCTTGATTCATGGGGATGTATGCTATCTATTTTCTATCAATTGTGATGAGAGCATTTTCCTTCTTCAAAGAATAGCAATTTGAAATCATGGTCAAATATAAATGGAGTTTTAAGTATCAGGGAGACTGAAGGAACAGGTCATGTTTAAAGTAGTTACTGTATTAATTTTGAATTGAGTTCAGTTGGCTTCCTGAATTCTAAGAACAGTAGTGGGTATAAAAATAAAAGTATGAATGCCAATAAGATCCACATGAAACTCTAACTACTAGAGGTGCTGTCTTAGACAATTTTCTCTTCCTTAAAAGCCCTTCAGATGTAAAAACTGATCCAATTCTTGCAGACTGAAAGTATAACAGCCATCATTGGGATCATTAATAGATATTAACATACTACGATTGTTGGATTTTTTTAGGCATATTGCTTCATATTAGAAGCAAATAAAAAGTATCTGATCTTGTATATTACAAACAAAAGAATGGTTCAGAAAGAAAGGTTTGAATATAATGAAAACGCACTTGCAGCAAAGACACATTTCCATATTTTTTCTTTGCAAAGCTCTACTTTTTACTTAATGAATTGAACACGAGAGCTTTGTACCCGATCGTCCGTTCTTTTCTTATGCAAAATCCTTACTGACTGCAAGATGTGAATATTACACATATTGAAACAACTTCAGGATCAAGCCCAAGGTTCAATATATGCTGCCTAACCTACTACTGGTGACTCTTGAAAGACAGAGAGGTCAGAGACACTTTGAAAACAGTAACTGTTGTGAGGTTTTAAAGAGAGAATTAGTGTTTTGCAAGGGAATCAAACATTGTAACCATGGAGAAGGAGCTCTAAGGAAATAGTTTGAGATTATGGAATTATCGCTGGATAAGATGTAGGTATTTACATATAGGATATTTTTCTGATGATCTCTGAAAAGAAGACTTTTGAAAAAAATCTTATTTAAGTGGCATGCTAATTTCTCCTCTACTCTTAGGAAAGGTGGCTAGCTATGTATTTTGAAAATGTAGGTATATCTGTAGATATAGATTTCCCCCTGTAAAGTTAGGGTTTGAAATATTTTGTTAGCTCTTTTTTTGCTAGCTCTTTTGCTAGCATCTTTTAGGCGTATATTTTGCAATGTGAATTGCATTTGGAAACATTTTAAAATTCTGTTTACTGAGGTAGAAATTGGAAAATTTTGACATTTATTTTTAATTTGTTTTCTGGCCATGCTGAGTTATGACGCAACACTGTTAGACTGATATTGATCAATAACATCCTATTTCAGCAAGTACAAAGTACTGTAGCAGTTATTAATTCACCCTACATTCTTTCAAAATTAATATATATATATATATATACGGAGGCTGACTCCAGGATAAGGATTCTGTGCAGAATTCTGGTTCAGAATTGTGTACCTTTTTTATTGATTTTTAGTTTTCCAGAAATCACATATTATTAGCAGCTTTTAGAAATAAAATCTTTTGCTTAAACTTGTGATCTCTGGCTGTAAAGTTATAAATAATTGTACTGTAATTGAAAGGCTGTAAAGTATTCATGGGAACCCTGCTGTCCTATTCTAATCCAAAAGGAAATATTTGCAGTTTTTTTCAAATAACTTAAGCCATGCTTTTATGACTGTTGAAATGAATACCCAGAAATCCCATAAAATTTGAATTTTTTGACTGAAATAAATCTTTGATTTACTGTTGCTAATAAATAACTTGGACTTTTCAAAAATGTGAATTTAAGACAAATCACATGAATGCCTTGCAACATTTTCCCCATAATGCTGTACAATAACAACTTCCTTCTTAAGGACTTGATCCAGACCCCATTGAAGTCAATGGCAGTCTTTCCGTTGGCTTCATGGGCTTTGGATCATGTCCATAAACAATTGAGGCTTGATTCTCCATTGCACCTGATTTGAAAGGGAACGCCCTGCTGTCAGGGAGCTAGACACGACTTTCTGATTCTCATTCACCCAGTCTCGGTGCCAGTTATAGCTGCAGTGGGTCAGCTTTCGCAGAGCTGCCTCTACCTACTTGATGCTGATGGAGATTTCCTCTACCCAGGGAGAGTTCGCCAGTGGCAATCACACTCCATTATAAATTCATTTTGTGCTAAGAAAGTGGTGCAAAGTAAACTTGGTGGATTGGTGAATCCAGCCCTTTGTCTTTGGTAATTATTTTGTAGTGGTACATAAAGTTCCAGTTCTGAGAGGTGCTGATTGTCCTCATCTCCCATCAGCTTGAGGTAGGTTAACACATCACAAGTGGGGCTCACCACCTTTCAGCATTGTGCCCTAATGCAGTTAATACTAGGACAAATCCTGAAGGCCTGTCTCAAGTTTTACTCAGGCAAAATTCTTTTTTAATGGGAGTTTGGCCTGACTAAGGTCTCAGTAGAAGTTGTAGTAGTAGTGTTTCAGGTTAGCTGAAAGGATCTGAATGTGATATTCATTATCTTGTTTAAATAATGCAGTTTTACTATTTGGCCTGAACTGGATAGAAGAAGAATGAAAGGAGGGGTGCTTATTATCCACAGAGATTTGTGGAATTTTCCATTTTCAGTAAAGGAAATAGTTAGATCACGTGAGAGGGTAGTCTGACTTTATAATCACACATTCTACATCATAGGACAGTAGAACCTCAGAGTTATGAACTGACCAGTCAACCACACACCACATTTGGAACCGGAAGTACATAATGAGGCAGCAGCAGAGACCAACAACAAAAAAGTAAATACAGTACAGTACTGTGTTAAATGTAAACAACTTTAAAAAAAAAGAAAGAAAAAGGGAAAGCAGCATTTTTCTCCTGCATAGTAAAGTTTCAAATCTGTATTAAGTCAATGTTCAGTTATAAATTTTTGAACAAACAACCATAACATTTTGTTCAGAGCTACGAACATTTCAGAGTTACGAACAACCTCCGTTCTTAAGGTGTTTGTAACTCTGAGGTTCTGCTGTACTGCTAATTAGTGAGTTTTGTGGATGTAATTTTGTTTATAACTAATCAGTCAGTTCCATTTGGGAGGAGCAATGTGGTCTTAAACTTATGCTGGTATTAGTAACACAAAAGCTTTGTTTAGTGATAGTAAAGCTTGTATCAGGACATACCACACCAACCAAAAGTCTTGAAACCATGGAAATAAGATAAGGGAGAAGTCTCTTGTGTTTCTTGCCACTCACTTTCACAATAATATGCTCCTACACTCTGTAAGGGATTCCAGCTCCAGTAGATACCGAAAAGCAATATATACCCCATCTTCATCAAACTTGCACTCTAACACAAAACCGTAATGATGATACTCTCCTGTATCAACAGACCAGCACATATGACTATCATCCAGTCTATTCATTTAGGAATTTAATCTGCTTTAAAATACTAAGGTTGCCATTAAGGTTTTATGTTGAGTGTAAGCATGATAAAGTTAGGGAATGTATAGCTTTTTGGTGTCTATGGAGATCTAAGTGAATGCCTTATGGAATGATAGTTTGTTATCAACAGTGTTGTAGGCAACAAGGAACCAGCAAGGTACACAGGAGACTTCCATTAACTTCTTACATATGTGTTTTCAAGGTTTGGAGTGGATGAGTGTGTCCTAATGTAGGCTTAATTGGGTCACTAAATGCAGTTGTTGTTTGTGCTAATTTCCTAGTTTTTTATGCAAGGTTGGTGTGCTTCAGTGGGTAGCCAGGGCATGCCCCAACTGTAGCTATGCAGTTCTGACCAGTTCTGGTATAATTTTTCAGATGCTTTTATATCTCCAACTAATCAGATATGAATGAAATATGTAAAGGGTCCGTATTTTTAATTTTGCACAAATGTGTTTTTCATTTTTCTTTTATGAATTTAGTAATGGTATTCAATGCATATCTTTAAGAAGTGGAACGAATAACTGACATTGGCTAGACCAGGGGTCTCAAACTCAAATGACCCCGAGGGCCGCATGAGGACTAGTGCATTGGCCCGAGGGCCGCATCACTGACACCCCCCCTTGCTGCCCCTGGCCCCACCCCCAATCCACCCCTTCCATGAGGCCCCGCCCCTGCCCTGTCTCTTCTCCACCTCCTCCCCTAAGCGCGCGGCTCCCCGCTCCTCCCCCCTCCCTCCTGGAAAGTGCTAAGCGCCACCAACAGCTGTTTGGTGGCTTGGCGGTAGGGCACTTAGGCGGCGGGTCCCGGAACAGAAGGGGCCCCCCACCGCCGAAGACCGGGCTGCGCTTCGGCGGCGGCGGGTCCCTGTTTTCCCCACCCCGGCCGGTCCCGCTTCCCACCCCGGCCGGTCCCGCTTCCCTCCCCCCCCCCTCGGCCCGGCCCGGCCCTGGCGGGTCTCGCTTCCTTCCCCACCCGGGCCGGCCCGGCGGGTCTCGCTCCTTCCCCGGCCCGGCCCGGCCCGCCCCGCGGGTCTCGCTTCCCTCCCCACCCCGGCCCGGCCCAGCCCGCCCGGCGGGTCTCGCTTCCCTTCCCCACTGCCTGGCCCCGGCGGGTCCCGCTTCCCACCCAGGCCCGGCCCGGCCCCGGCGGCTCCCGCTTCCCCCTTACCCGAGCGCATCTCCGGCGAGGCTTGAGCTTCGTCCCGCTCAGAGCCGCGTGGTGAGGGGCGGGCTGGGAGCTCCACGCCGAGCGCAGCGCTCAGCCCAGAGCTCCCAGCCCCGCCCCCTCCCCACGCGGCTCGGATCGGGGCGGGGCTCAGGCGCTCGGACGGAGACTTGGCGCTCTATGCGCCGAGGCTCCAGGAGAGGGGCGGAGGCGGGAGCCTCCGCTTTTCTCTTGGGGGCCCCTGCGGAGCCTGGGGCCCAGGGCAAATTGCCCCCTTTGCCCCCCCCTCTGGGCGGCCCTGGGGAGCTCCGCGGGCCGCAGGGAAGAGCTCCGCGGGCCACATGTTTGAGACCCCTGGGCTAGACACACTGCCAGGGGCCAAGCACAGCATTCTGTGCTGTCAGTGCAGAAGGCTTATCATCAAAGATAAGAACATATTTTCTGTTTTTTCCCTACGGTGATTTCATCATTTAGAAATCTGTGTTAAAGACTGTGATAGAACTTTGTTTATGAGACAGACCAAATTCCATTAAAAGAAGATGATAGTGCTTGTGTACATTTACTCATGAGTATTCAAATGAAACAAACAAAAGGAATCTGTGGGAACGCTGAGTATAATACATGGGTTCTAAGGAACTTTTGCTAGTGCAGTTTCTTTACTTTTGTGATTTAATAGTTTTATTCACTTACCAGTGTTGTAGTTTGTGTTAATTATGTTTGTAAAAATGCCACACTATGTAAACCACAAAACTGGTGTAAGAGGGTGTTTAATTCCCTCTTTGTATTAGAGCAGAGAGGACTGAAACCATCACACTGTAATACAGGGTCCTATGCTGTGCATCTGTCACTGGAAAAAGAGGAAGAATAATCCCTGTAATGTGCAGTTACTTGAAAAGATGTAAGGATGCATGCCACAATTCACTGAAAAACTTGTTTTAGCATGTTTTCAAATAGCATTTTGAATAAAAGATCCAGAAGCATGTACAGAAGCTGCAGTCTTCTTTCGTATGGCATTTGAAAAGCAATTGTCTGATATAATTGAATCATGAGATTTGAAAGACATTAATGCTTCTGGGGTAGCTAGGTGGAACCCCCTTATGCCATCACTGTAAGTGTGAATGGGGCAGTTTTCTGTGGTGTGTTGCTTAGTATTTACTCCACCACAGTCACAATTTCGTCATTCTTTGATTTTCCATTTGCGGAGGAGATATCCCCACTGTCTGTGCGTTAGGTCTGAATGCGATTAATGTGCAGTCCACTATCTATGGCACAGGTAGAATCCCAGGACTTCTTTCATTGGGTCTTCAATCAGGTCTTTGTTTGGGATGTCACAAGTGGCCCACGATTCGAGCCAGCAAGAGCTGGCATCCTTTCCATTGGCTTGTAGTGCTGATGCATGGATCCAGAAAGGCTTCCTGGCCACTCTGGACCTGCCAATACATCAAGACCTCAGTTCACTGCCACACTCCCAACACAGAAGCTATAGTGGAACTAGACAACATTTTAGTCTATTTATCCAACTGTTTGTAGTTCCCATTTCAAGACAAAGAGAAACAATAATAAATATTGAGCTAAAGGTGCTCAACACAGAACATTTTTATTACATTTTGTGTTTAAAAAAAAATCTGCGCTATTTCCTTGGTGCTTGCCAAATCTTATTAGCTCCAGCTTTTTCACATCAACCTAATTGTTTTTAGTAGTCAGCAGCTAAAAACATGCAAAATATGTGAGTGTCAGGAGCACCTGAACTCCATATGCTGAAAGTCAACATGAATTTTTTTTAACCAGCTTTGTCTGTATTTTATTGGCAGATTTTCTTGATGAGATCTGTCACTGGAAGAGCTCATCCGGCACAGTTGATGATTTTTATAGGTTATGATTTTCATATGAATCATAATCCTTCATAGTCATAATCAACTAAATTCCTAATGACATCTATTTAGTGTTTAAGCATTTTATTTTTGTTTTTCTAATTGTAGCACTGGAAAAAGAACTCTCAAGTTATGCAGCTATATGATATCAAAAATCTAATTGTATCCAAATAATTTTAGTTTGGATTTTCCCACTGTCTGATAGAAATACTATGTTGGTATTCTGACATGAGCTGAGATAAGAATTGTTTTTGTTGTTGTTTTTGTTTTTTTTAAAACTTAAAAACTAAGCAGAATAGCTTTTGTATTTTAATAAGCTTTGTCATATCAGGTAGGGGAGTGCACAAACACATTACATTGTGTGACTTGTTTCAATTTTATTACTCTGTTAGAATGTGTAATTGTGTCATTGCTGTACATTAGCACTGTGTATATTGGGTAATAAGATTGGAATGCAGTTGCCATAAAAATAATTGCAGGTTATTGCATAATGATAGCACCTCCCGCCTCATCCCTTCTTGTCCAATCATATTGCACAAGACAAGCAGTATACAATGGTCTGAAAATAGAATTAACTTCTTGAATTTTTTTATTGCACATTTGCTTTATATTCCAAACGAGTTAATTTTCCTGTTTTAGATAATATAGCCTTTCAAAAATTGCAGAAAAGACATTGTAAATGTGGCAATAATCCACTAAGCCCATCAGCAGGGCTTCTTTTACTAGCCATCATACCCTGTCACTAAACAGTGAGGGTCTGATCCAGAGCCCCTTAAAGTTAGTATCAGAGGGGTAGCCATGTTAGTCTGATTCTGTAAAAGCAGCAAAGAATCCTGTGGCACCTTATAGACGAACAGATGTTTTGCAGCATGAGCTTTCGTGGGTGAATACCCACTTCTTCGGATGCAAAGTTAGTAGATGTCTTTCCATTGCCTATAGTGGGGATTGGAGTGGGGCCTGAACGAGTACTGCAACATCACAGCTTTTATGGCACTGAAGTACTTCCACGTATGAAAATGGCATTATACATCATAAGGTCTATACATGTATTAGTGGTACAGTACTTATTATAACTTAAGACTGATGTATATTGTCTCTAGTTAAGGAGATGATGTACATTTTCCCTTATAAATGGCAGTCTAGTGCTTTTTTTGTTTCTTAATTGTTATTCAAAAAGTAGCTGGTCAATATTTTACCCTACTTAGATTTGGTTTCATAGGCGTAAAGCTTTAAGACTAAAACTTGTTTTAAGAGCTTTGTTGTCTAATCAGTCACCATCAAATGTTTTTATGTAATTGATCTAGAAAATGTGTAACTTATGATACTACACAATAAAATACAAAGATAACTAACTCAGTATGTTATGCTGTTTGGTTCCATAGAATCATAGAATATTAGGGTTGGGAGAGACCTCAGGAGGTCATTTAGTCCACTCCCCTGCTCAAAGCAGGATCATCACCAACTAAATCATCCCAGCCAGGGCTTTGTCAAGCCAGGCCTTAAAAACTTTTGAGGATGGAGATTCCACCACTTCCCTAGGTAACCCATTCCAGTGCTTCACCACCCTCCTAGTGTAATAGTGTTTCCTAATACCCAAGCTAGACCTCCTCCACTGCAACTTGAGACCATCTCTCCTTGTTCTATCTGCCACAACTGAGAACAGCCAAGCTCCATCCTCTTTGCAACCCCCCTTCAGGTAGTTGAAGGCTGCTATCAAATCCCCCCTCACTCTTCTCTTCTGCAGACTACATAACCCCAGTTCTCTCAGCCTCTCCTTGTAAGTCATGTGCCCTAGCTCCTTGATCATTTTCGTTGCCCTCCGCTGAACTCTCTCCAATTTGTCCACATCCCTTCTATAGTGGAGGGACCAAAACTGGACACGATACTCTAGATGTGGTCTCACCAGTGCCAAATAGAGGGGAATAATCACTTCCCTCAACCTGCAGGCAGTGCTCCTACTAATACATCCCAATATGCCGTTGGCCTTTGTGGAAACAAGGGCACACTGCTGACTCATATCCAGCTTCTCGTCCACTGTACTCCCCAGGTCCTTTTCTGCAGAACTATGCTTAGCCAGTCGGTCCCCAACCTGTAGCGGTGCATGGGATTTTTCCTTTCTAAGTGCAGGACTCTGCACTTGTCCTTGTTGAACCTCATCAGATTTCTTTTGGCCCAATCCTCCAATTTGTCTAGGTCACTCTGGACCCTATCCCTATCCTCCAGCATATTTACCTCCCCCCCTCAGCTTAGTGTCATCTGCGAAGTTGCTGAGGTGCAATTAATACCATCATCCAGATCATTCAAGATGCTGAACAAAACTGGCCCCAGGACCAACCCCTGGGGCACTTCACTTGATACCAGCTGCCAACTAGACATCGAGCCATTGATCACTACCCGTTGAGCCCGACAATCTAGCCAGCTTTCTATCCACCTTATATCCATTCATCCAATCCATACTTCTTTAACTTGCTGGCAAGAATACTGTGGAAGACCGTATCAAAAGCGTTGCTAAAGTCAAGATATATCACATCCACCGCTTTCCCCATATCCACAGAGCCAGTTGTCTCATCATAGAAGGCAATCAGGTTGGTCAGGCATGACTTGCCCTTGGTGAACCCATGTTGACTGTTCCTGATCACTTGCCTCTCCTCCAAGTGCTTCAAAATGGATTCCTTGAGGACCTGCTCCATGATTTTTCTGGGGACAGAAGTGAGGCTGACCGGTTTGTAGTTCCCCAGGTTCTCTTTCTTCCCTTTTTTAAATATGGGCACTATATTTGCCTTTTTCCAATCATCCAGGACCTCCCCCAATCACCATGAATTTTCAAAGATAATGGCTAATGGGTCTGCAATCACATCAGCAACTCCCTCAGCACCCTTGGATGCATTAGATCTGGACCCATGGACTTGTGCATGTCCAGCTTTTCTAAATAGTCCTTAACCTGTTCTTTCACCACTGAGAGCTGCTCACCTTCTCCCCATACTGTGTTGGCCAGTGCAGCAGTCTGGGAGCTGACCTTGTCTGTGAAGACCGAGGCAAAAAAAGCATTGAGTACTTCAGCTTTTTCCACATTGTCTGTCACTATGTTGTCTCCCCCATTCAGTAAGGGTCCCACACTTTCACTGTCCACCTTCTTGTAGCTAACATACCTGTAGAAACCCTTCTTCTTACCCTTCACATCCCTTGCTAGCTGCAACTCCAGTTTTGCCTTGGCCTTCCTGATTATACCCCTGCATGCTCTAGCAATATTTTTATACTCCTCCCTAGTCATCTGTTCAAATTTCCATTCTTGTAAGCTTCCTTTTTGAGTTTAAGCTCACTGAAGATTTCACTGTTAAGCCAAGCTGGTCACCTGCCAAATTTACTATTCTTTCTGTACATCGGGATGGTTTGTTCCTGCGTTCTCAATAAGGCTTCTTTAAAATACAGCCAACTCTCCTGGACTCCTTTCCCCCTCATATTAGCCTCCCAGGGGATCCTGCCCATCAATTCCCTAAGGGAGTTTGTCTGCTTTTCTGAAGTCCAGGGTCCGTATTTTGCTACTCTCCTTTCTTCCTTTTGTCAGGATCCTGAACTCAACTATCTTGTCATCACTGCTGTCTAGGCTGCCACCCACTTCTACTTCTCCTACCAATTCTTCCCTGTTTGTAAGCAGTAGGTCAAGAGGAGCACGGCCCCTAGTTGGTTTCTCCAGCACTTGTACCAGGAAGTTGTCCTCAACCCTCTCCACAAACTTCCTGGATTGTCCGTGCATTGCTGTATTGCTGTATCCCATGTCCACAAAAGGATACAAAGCAATGATGTCTCTACTAATTCCTGCCAAAGAGATATGGTGTTCCTTCCCTATAAAGCTACATAAAGCTTTGCACTTCTATAGCATCTTCCATTTGAGGATATGAAAGTATTGCAGCCATGAATTGTTTCACAGTATCCCTCTGAGGAAGGGGTTTACAGATGGGGTAAATAAGGTAAAGAAAGAACTAACCGGTCCAGCATGTCCTAGCAAGTCTGTGGAAGAGACAGAAATGGAATCAGATCTCTTGATTCTTACTCTTTTACTTTAACCACTAAACATTTTTATGCTGAAACCTGTGCTACTGTCGTATGCTGGAACCCGTAACCTCTACAAGATGCATGTCCAGGTGAAAGATGGGTATGGCGTCAGTCTGTTTCATTTTGTGCAATTTGGTGCACACACCCCTCCCCCCGACTCTTGACAGTTTGCCAGTGCAGCTCTCATTTGGGCAAAATTTGGATGCTCCTGAAGTAAACGTTGGTTCCCAGTTTCATAATGAACTTTCCAATGCATAAATCCTTATGTTTTTAAATATAGCTGTGTACTGCAGACAGGAAGCACTGTACCTGAAGGAAGAAGAGGATGGAATAAAGTTAAACCAATAAAACTGTTGTACCTACCACCATTCTTACTGATTTCCGGGTTGATACTCATCACAGCAAGAATTTCTAAAAATAGTATGTCCCCTCTCCCCCACCTCTATTTCTGTATTTCAAAACCAGTTTGTATTTTTTGAGGCAGATTTCCTCTATTGTATTGAAAAATGTTTTAGGGTCTTGAAAAATGCTAAACAGATGTGAAGAATCATCTTAGCTGACTGATGTCTTTCTGATCTTATATAAATCATTAGCTACTCGTTTGCAAGAGCCCTGAGGACAGTAGGTTGGTTAACAAAGAATAGAGAAATTAGTTCCAAATGAGTATTTTCACTGCTTTAGCATTTATAATGTGTGTGCCCTAGATAAAATCATTAATTCCATCTCATTTCAACCAGACTAAGGGTTTTTTTAAATCATAAAGCTTGTTTAATTTTCATCTGTCTACTCTGTTATAAAATTATCAAGCATTGGACAATTTATACGGAAGTTCCCCTGTGCATTCCACTTTGACGTGTCTGTCTCTCTACCTACTTCATAGATCTCCATATTGAGCATCTCACAAGTATTAATTAAATTATCGCTCACAACACCTCTGTAAGGTAGAGAAATATTATGTCCAATTTACAGAAGGGGAACTAAGGCACAGAGAGATTGCAACTTGCATAAAATCGCACAGGAATTCTGTAGCAGAGCTGGGAATTGAATTCAGGTCTTCTGAGTTCATCCAGTGGTTTAATCAGAAGGTCATAAAGTACTTCCTCTCCCATCTCTTTCTAAATAATTGCAATCACACTGATAATACAGCAGCTGCAATGAATTTGACTACTAATTAGTACTTTTTAGCCTGTTTTTTTTTTCAAGGGAAAATTTGTACAGCTTTAGTCCATGAGAGAAGTGTCTGGTTTCAGAATGTTGTTTCTACTTAGGGCTTCTCTACGTGGATAATAGCCAGGAATAGCTATTTTGCAATAGTTCTTGCACACTAGCTCCCCATGTGGACACTCATGTTCCACGCAAAGAGTGCCTGTATAAGGTTTAGCTTAATCCACATGCGGAGCTAGTTGAAAAGAGATCATAGAATATCAGGGTTGGAAGGGACCTCAGGATATCATTTTGTCCAACCCCCTGCTCAAAGCAGGACCAATCCCCAGACAGATTTTTGCCCCAGATGCCTAAATGGCTCCCTCAAGGATTGAACTCACAACCCTGGGTTTATCAGGCCAGTGCTCAAACAACTGAACTATCCTGCCCTTGCTTGAAGGTTGTGGAATCTCCATCACTGAAGATTTTTAAGAGCAGGTTAGACAAACACCTGTCAGGGATCGTCTAGATAATAATTGGTCCTGCCATGAGCGCAGGGGACTGGACTAGATGAGCTCCTGAGGTCCCTTCCCATCCTTCAATTCTATGATTTCAGAATAGTTTCCCTCTGTAGACAAGCCCTTCACTGTTTTTTTTTTGTGGACCACTTCTTCCACTGATTTTGGTGCTTTAAACTGGGTGTTTTGTGATCTTGAGTGTCCTTAATTACCACTGTTTTGCATGAGTACTGAGGTCTCTTAGCGTAGGTGCTGACTTCATGGGTGCTCCGGAGCTGGAGCACCCATGGGGAAAAAATGGTGGGTGCTGAGTACCTACCGGCAGCCCTCCCATCAGCACCTCCCTTTCTCCCAAGCACCTCCTGCCTGCCGGTGGGCCTCATGGATCAGATTTTTTGTGACGTGCAGGAGGCTGGGGCGGGGGAGGAGCGAGGATGCAGCGCTCGGAGAAGGGGGTGGAACTAGGCAAGAAGAGGTGGGGTGGGATGGAGCATTGGGGGAAGGGGTGGAGTGGAGGTGGGGCCTAGGGCAGAGCCGGGGGTTGAGCACCCCCCAGCACTTTGGAAAGCTGGCGCCTGTGTCTCTTAGTATCTCACAGGACTTGGCCCAATAATTTAGAAAAAAGTGGATGTATCAGCTGACGCATACATCAACTTTCCTGCTCCAGACTTTCTGGTGGGATATGCCTATTCTGTTATCCAAATACGTTATTATGCAAACAATGAAAATTAGCGTTTAAAAAAAATACGGTCCAAAAGTCTACCCTTTATTTTTTAAAATATTCAGGACTAGAACTGGCCAGAAAATAGAAATCCCTTCTTGTAAAAAAAATTTATATTTTTGAAAAATATTTTGTCCTGAACTAGGGAAAAATGTCAAAACTGCAAAAATTTTCCCAGAAGGAGATTTCAAGAAAAAGTCTGTTTCAGAAGACCCTAAATGGAATTTTTCAGCTGTCTGCCTGGAAGGCTCTTGTCAGTTTTACTTTCTGCCTGACTGGGTGCTCAACTTGTCTGGCCCCAGAGCTGGGGAAAGGCATGGAGACCAGGCACACTCTGGCTTTGTGCTTCTGTGGACCCAGAGCTGGTCGGGAGGCTGAGCTTTCTAGCTGTCTGCTTTTCTGGCTGCTGGAGCTGGCAGTGAGGCTGAGCCACCCAAGCTCTCTGCCTCTTTGGGTCCCAGGGCTGGGTGGCGGGGGGGGGGGGGGGGGCGGGAGGGGAGGCAGCAAGTTAGGCAGGCAGCTGTTTAGCAATCATTTTGCTTTTCCAGATGGAAAATTTATGACCAGCTCTATTCAGGATAATTTTGGGTCCTGATTTCAAGAAACATAAAGTTACCCCAGCTTCCATTGACTCCAGCGATAGTTGCAAGTACTCATTAGTGCTCAGGATAAGGTTTTTAATGGGGCATGATAAGACTTGCTGAAATAGAGGATATTCAATGCCACTTAACATTTCAAAAATAATACTTAGCAGTTTTATAGCGTCTTCCATCCAAATATCTCAAAGCACAGTAAAGATTAATCATGCTTCACAGTACTCCTGTGAGTTACAAAAATAATATCCCTATTTCACTGATGGAGAAACCGAGGCATGAGAAAAATTTAGTGACTTTCTCAGTCACATAGACAATCAATAGCAGAGTAAGGAAGAGAACCCAGATCTGACTGTCAGTGCTCTCTGAGTTAAAAAGAGCTAAACTCAAGCTAAAATATTTATTTGAATATCTTCTTTTACACCACAGTTTTGAGTTTAGTGTTTAAATAGAAGACTTTTGATACACTGAGGTAGAACTGTAGTTCTTTGTTTATTCAGATATGTTATATGAATGTTATATTTTTACAGTATGTGTAAAATCCTATTAAAATTTCAGTAGACTTTGGCTTTTGTTCCATGTTGTAATTATCTTTGACAACAGACTTCAGAAGAGGTACTGATCTGAAGAGTTGTTTATCTTACATAAAGAATGCACTTAAGACATCACAATTTAAAACTTGGAGTAGGCACTGAACTTTCGACATGTTTAAAACCTAAACCCATTGTTGACTTGCTGTTTCAAAATAGGGGGATTAAAGGAGGGTCTCCTTAAAAAAACAGTGCAAGTTGTTGGACCGTACACAACCATGACTCACACTGGAGAATTCACGAATCTGGAGGAGTTTGAAACTAGTAGTGTGAACATTTAAAGCTGTATGTTTTATCAGCTCCCCTAAAAAATAAAATGAAGTAAATGTTTGTTTAAAATTACCACTTCTTTTGATCATAATAATAAATGTTTCAGGAGGAGCAAATATCATTAAGTTTAAGTTTAGTCACAAACTATACGGGTATTTTTGTACATAAAGCTAACACAACATCAAATGTGGTAGTGTTAGAATGCAGCAACTACTTAATAAACATTGGAAGCATTTAATTATTCTTTTTTGATTTATAATAAATGCCTAATTAATTCCTGGAAACCTTGCGATTAAGTTTCAGACCAGCGTATTGACCTCAATAATGATGATAGATCAGGTTTAGAAGGGTCTGCCCATGTAGAATGAAGTTCTCAAGCAATTAGGCTTTATATATTAACCACCTACGTGGTCCATCACAGGCAGTGCTATCTTTATTATTTGTAACATTCCTGTAGTTATTTTGGTGCAGTTATCATCAATTCAGGGAAATGGTCTTTAAAAAACCCATATGTGAGGAAAGTGAAATAGTAGGAACCTAGATAAATTAGAACCCTAATAAGAAAAAAAATCTATATGAGATTCAGCTTGGAAAAATGAAAACCAGAAAACAATCTAAAATATGGAAAGTGGTAGAGATGAAAGAGCCCCAGGGATGAGGATGGACAGGAAATTAAACATGAGTTTCCCTGGTGAATAAAAATTAATGATTAAAATATCTTTTTATTTAAATTAAATACAGGTTTATTTTTTAAAAACAAATCTATTTAAAATTAAATTTAGAATTGACAACCTGTGTTAAGGCCTAAACTTATTATCACCTATTAAAATCATTGAAATTAAATACAAAAAAAAATATTAAGCAGTATATATTTGCTGCCAAGTTTTAAAGTCACTGGCTAAGCACCTGGAACCAGAGTTTGTTGAAGTGTCAACCCAGATTTTGACAGTACTAGCCTCTTCTGCAGTGCAGAAACCATATTTTTCATTTTCAATTTATTCAACTAGTTCAGTTCAATTACCAGTTAATTCAAAGTTTACAAACCAACTGAGAGGTGAAAAAAACAGGAAAGCTTGTTAATCTCTTCAAATTTTTGAATAAAAACTGTGTGTGAGAGGATGAAATCTATTAATTCTAAAATCTTGAAGGATATGGTGATCAGAAACAATCAGTTCAGTTCATTAACTACAGATATTTCTTTTGTTTAACAAATCAATTAGTTTTAAATTTAATATATTTTGGTAACTTTATGTTAAACTTTTTCCCCCCCTTATCTATCCAAGGTAGTTTTTATTTATTTATTTATTTTTTTAAAAGTGTTTTTGTGCATTTTTAATTGAATTTGAATTTTCATCCAAATATTGCTTGGCATAGATCACAAGTAAAAAATTAATCGTCGTCTAGTAAAAAGTTAAGAATTTGAATATATATGTTAAACTATAATTGCTTAAATAAATGTGTATCGATTTAGTATATCCTCCAGATTAGTAAAAACAAATCACCAAATCTAGTTTAAAGGCTCTTTTTGATTGCAGTTCAACTGTTTTAATGGTTGCCAACCAGTGAGAATCTGTCTTTCTTTAGGAAAACAACTAGAAAGTACAAATGGAAAACACCATTAAAATTGATTATTTAAGTCAAGACTTCCTGCTTGCTGATTTAAACCATGATTAAAATCAGTGATTTAAATTGCTTTATTGAAATCAATCCATGGTGTAAGTTTCCACTATGCCATAGAAAGGCTGTGTGATTTTGGGCTATATTTTGAGAGGAGTCATGTCATGGAACAAGGAGTACAATCTTCTGCCAAACACAGATTTATGTTTTTATTTATATCAATATTTATATCTCTATATCTCTAGAGAGATATAGATAGAGATTAGAGGTAGAGATTAGAGGTAGAGAGAGAGAGATTCTTTCAAAATATATTTAAATGAACTTTAATTTAAAAATTTGAAGGGCGTAAACACCAAGAACAGAGCCCTTTTTTACACACAGAAGCTGTTCTGGTTTAACTAAAACAGGTATAAATCTATCTAGTTAAACTGGTGTAAATGTCTGAGCGCAACACTTACATTGCTTTAAAACTGGTTATATTGCTTTAGCTTTCCTGTAAACTTACTGATGCAAGCTAAATTTATATTAATATAATCAATATAATCAGTATAAATCTAATCAGGTGTGTTTACATGGAAAATTAGGCCGAACACTGTGGAAAAACTTTGACCAGAGTTCTGTTGTATTGTGGAATGGTCTCACAAGGGAAGTATTGGGAAGCACCATCCCTGGGGATATTTATAATAGACAGGACAAAATGTTAGAAAATGTGCTGTGTGGAATTGAGTCATCAAGAAAATGGATTGTCTGACCTAATGATATAAGTCTTTTCATCTTTAACATCTGTGATTCTTTCAGAATTTTATTTTGTCAGAAAAGTCTTTTCTCATTGTTCAATTGAACTTTTGTAAATTTGGTGCATGTGGACTTTGAGATATAGTAGTGTTCAAAGCTCTAAAGGTACAGGTCCCAATATTTACTTGTCAGTCTCTTACATGCTTAGATATGTTTGCACTGTTGTATGTAATTATTCTTCTTCGAGTGATTGCTCCTATGCATTCCAGTTAGGTGTGCGCGCGCCGCGTGCACGGCTCGTCGGAAGCTTTTTACCCTAGCAACACTCGGCGGGTCGGCTGGGCGCCCCCTGGAGTGGCGCCGCTATAGCGCCGAATATATACCCCTGCCGACCCGTCCGCTCCTCAGTTCCTTCTTACCGCCCGTGATGGTTGTTGGAACAGTGGAGTGCTACTTTGACCTCCACAGCCCTAGCGTTTCTCGGATTTGTTTGTTGTAAATTTTGTATATAGTTCTTAAATTAGTTAGATTAGTTCATTAGTTGGTTAGTTAGGGGAAATTGGGGGACCTAGCCCTTCTTTTCCCGCTCCGGTGCGGGCTAATGCCCAAGGCACCGGGATTCAAGCCCTGCTCGGACTGTCAGCGGCCCATGCCGATAGGAGACCCTCACACCTCCTGCCTGCGGTGTTTGGGAGAGTCCCATCGTGCAGATAAGTGCCCTATTTGCAAGTCGTTTAAGCCGAGGACAAAGAAAGAGCGAGACTTTCGATTAAAGCAGCTCTTGATGGAGTCGGCACTTAGCCCTGTGGTGCCGACCTCGGCCGCTCCGCAGTCCTCCTCCGTACGGAGCGCACCAGCGATTCCTGGCCGGTCCGGTACCGAGACTGTGAGAACCCAGCAACCAGCACCGACATCCCGGCACCGCTCCCTCTCTCCTACGAGGAAGCGTAAGCTGGCGCAGACAGCCACCAAGACTTCTGCACCAGGTCCGCTGGCGCAACCTTCGGCACCGCCTCCGCCGGCACCCAAAACAGGCGCTGTACTGTCGACTCCGACACCGCAAGAGCCATTGAGTCCGGTACCGCCTGGCTCCCCGGTTCAAACTGTGGTTGAGCTGCCTCTCCCGTCGACTCCCAAAACTTTCTCAACGGCGAGAGAGCTCATAGCGCTCACCGAGCCGCAGCGCGTCCAGCCCCCGGCTCCGCCGGTGCGGGCTGTGAAGTCAGTGGGTAAGCCGGCTATCCTGCTGCCTCCTTCCCCTGACGGAAGAGAGAGACGGTACTCCAGGTTCCAGTCCCGGTCCCGGAGACGCTCTCCTTCACGCCGGTCCAGATCCCAGTGCCGGTCGCAATCCCGGTACCGCTCGCCATCGCGGTACCGGTCGCACTCCCGGAGACGATCCCGGTCCCGCTCGCATGACCATCGGTATCGGCGAAGATCAGGATCTCGGTACTGCCGGTACCGTTCTTCTCGCAGCCGCTCCCACCGCCGGGATTCAAGGTCCAGGTCGACCTCCCGGCACTGGCACGGTCGATGGTCCCGATCTCGCTCCCGGCACCGTGGCGCCTGGTACCGTTCCCCGGTACCGTCCAAGGACAGACCGGCAGCGTCGGCGGCGCAATCCCACAGCGTCTCCGCCCCACCGTGGTCGTCCCGTCAGCCGTCTGTCTACTCACAAGCGGGCAGTGTGGCCGATCCGTGTGCTGATCCTCAAGGCCAGGACCAGGGCGCCCCACAGTGGGGCTTCTGGACCCCATGGGCCTATCACGAGGCGCAAGGGGTACCCCCCTCTCAAGGGCCCAGAACCTCCGTCCACACGGCACCCGAGGCTACAGTCAGTAGGCCGCCTCCCTCGCCTTTGGTAGAGGACCCTCAGCCGCCTGTGGTTGCTGAACATCCCCCGACCACGGAGGCTGTGCAGGACATGGACGAGCCGCCACCTGACACCCTGGTCCTGGAGCTGTCGTCGTCTTCCTCACCAGATGACGCAGTGGCGGGCGCGTCGTCATTGGGCCCTCCCCCGATTGACCTCCGTGCCCACCAGGACTTGCTTCGACGGGTGGCACAGAACATTAACCTGCCCGTTGAGGAGGTGGCGGAGGATGATGACCCGGTGGTGAGCATAATTGGCGCAGAGGCACCTCTTCGGGTGGCTTTGCCTTTCATTCGTACCATCCAAAGGAACGCAACTACCATTTGGCAGTCACCGGCTTCCACCCCGCCTACGGCGCGGGGGGTGGAACGGAAGTACTCGGTCCCCTCCACTGGGTATGAATATCTGTACACACACCCAGCTCCGGACTCGCTGGTCGTGCAGTCCGTTAATGACCGTGAGCGCCATGGACAGCCGGCCCCGGCGCCAAAGTGTAAAGAGGCCCGCCGCATGGACCTTTTAGGACGAAAAATCTATTTGGCCGGTGCTCTCCAACTGAGGATTGCCAACCAACAGGCTCTCCTCAGTAGATACACCCATGACACCTTGCTCTCTCTTTCAAAGTTCACAGAGCTGGTGCCATCAGACTCCCGCCCTGAATTCAAGGCCCTTATTGAGGAGGGTAAAAAAGCCTCCCGGTCGGCACTCCAGGCCTCTCTGGACTCCGCGGATTCAGGAGCCAGGACCTTGGCCTCTGGGGTGACCATGAGGAGGATTTCATGGCTGCAGGCCTCCACGTTACCACCGGAAGTCCAACATACAATCCAGGACTTACCGTTTGACACCAAGGGCCTGTTTTCCGAGAAAACAGACTCAAGGCTGCAGACCCTCAAAGATGGCCGGGTCACTATCCGCTCCCTGGGAATGCATACGCCAGTGACGCAGCAGAGAGCCTTCCGGTCTCAAGCATACCGCCCGTTCAACCAGACCAGGCCGCGCCCCGATAATAGGCGCAGGGGCCGGGTAAATCGGCATAGACTGTCGGGCAACCGGGGGAACCAGCCCCAAGCCCCCCCCCCCCCCCCCCGGGTCCTAAACAGAACTTTTGAAGGGACGCCCGGGGGCGGCCCACCAGTTTATTTACCGGATCCTTCCCCGTTATTTTCCAACCACCTTTCCCACTTCCTGCCGGCGTGGTCCCACATAACAACGGACAGCTGGGTGCTCCGCACGGTGCAGTTTAGTTACCGACTCCAGTTTGTTTCGCCCCCTCCCTCCCACCCACCCTCCCTGTCCCTCTTCAGGGACCCCTCTCACGAGCAGTACCTCTTACAAGAGGTCGAGACTCTGTTGAGTTTGGGTGCCATCGAGGAGGTGCCGGAAGGCATGCGGGGCAGGGGATTTTATTCCCGATATTTCCTAATCCCCAAGGCGAAGGGAGGTCTGCGGCCCATACTAGACCTCCGAGAGCTAAACAGATATCTGCTCAAGCTCAAGTTCCGCATGGTAACCTTGGGGACCATTATTCCCTCCCTGGATCCGGGAGACTGGTTTGCTGCCCTCGACATGAGGGGCACATACTTTCATATAGCAATTTACCCCCCTTATCGACGCTACCTGTGCTTCGTCATCAACAGTATACACTACCAGTTTGCTGTGCTCCCCTTCGGCCTCTCCACGGCCCCATGAGCCTTGGCCACATGTTCCCTTCTTTATTTGTCATGGAAAACGGCCTTTCTCGTCGCTATAACATCAGCAAGACGAGTTTCCGAGCTGCACGCCCTAACGGCTGGTCTGCCGTATACCATCTTCCATGCGGACAAGGTACAGCTTCGGCCACACCCAGCCTTCCTCCCTAAGGTGGTGTCGGCCTTCCATGTCAACCAGGACATTTTCCTCACGGTATTTTTCCCGAAGCCACACGCCTCTCATCGTGAACAACAGCTTCACAGCCTCGACGTCCGCAGAGCCCTCACGTTTTACATAGAGCGGACGAAACCCTTCCGGCGTTCGCCCCAGCTGTTCGTAGCGGTTGCCGATCGCATGAAGGGCAAGCCGGTCTCCTCGCAGAGGATCTCCTCCTGGGTGACATCATGTATCCGGGCATGCTACGAGCTTGCTCGTGTGCCAACTAGCCGTCTCATTGCTCACTCTACGAGAGCGCAAGCCTCTTCTGCCGCCTTCCTAGCCCATGTCCCCATCCAGAACATCTGTCGGGCGGCCACCTGGTCTTCGGTCCACACCTTTGCTGTCCACTACGCGTTGGTGCAACAGTCTAGAGATGATGCAGTCTTCGGCTCAGCAGTCTTACACTCTGCCATGTTTCACTCCGACCCCACCGCCTAGGTAAGGCTTGGGAATCACCTAACTGGAATGCATAGGAGCAATCACTCGAAGAAGAAAAGACGGTTACTCACCATTGTAACTGTTGTTCTTCGAGATGTGTTGCTCCTATCCATTCCAGACCCGCCCTCCTTCCCCACTGTCGGAGTAGCTGGCAAGAAGGAACTGAGGAGCGGACGGGTCGGCTGGGGTATATATTCGGCGCTATAGCGGCACCACTCCAGGGGGCGCCCAGCTGACCCGCCGAGTGTTGCTAGGGTAAAAAGCTTCTGACGAGCCGTGCATGCGGCGCGCGCACACCTAACTGGAATGGATAGGAGCAACACATCTCAAAGAACAACAGTTACAACGGTGAGTAACCGTCTTTTACATAGAAGAAAGAGAATTCTCAAAATGCATCAGTGTTCTTTTTGTTTATTTAAAAATAATAATCAAAGTGAACAGCCCTGTGCAATTTATGAGCAACTCTGCAATTACAAACCAGCTTGCTGATATAATGGAGGCTAAAGAATTGTGCAGTAAGAAAGTTATCAAGAGAAAAATATTTTTAATAAATCGTAAAAATACCTTGACAATGTCCTTTTAATTAAGCATCTTCAGATACATTAATTCCATGAGTTTAATGGACTCCCTGCCTGATTAATCAATGACCTTATTCTGGTAAGCAAGTCTGTCAGAATATATCTTCCTAACAAATCTATTAGGCCTAGAGCATACAAAGCATCATCTTTCTCTTCAAACAGTGTTAAGTCAAGAAAGTGTTGTGGTAATAATATGGACATCACTTGTCCAAGAACATTAAGAACCTTGGTCTGATCTTTTTTAACCATAAAAGGAAATGTGTTATGCCTTCCTGTTTTGCATTAGCTGGAAGGGAGTAAAAAATACAGAAAGAATTTTTATTGCAGAGAAATATTTCCTTTCAGGCAGCGTGTGAAGGAATAATGTGACTGAAAACAACCTTGTTGACGGGTGAAGCACCAGCACAAGACACACAAAATAATAAAACATACTTTCTAGCTAATAACCAACTGGTGTTTTATTAACAACCCGTGGTTATATATAAAACTGAAAATTTAAAAAGTAACTGCAAGAACTTCATCAACATAGAAAGTGCATTTTTAGTGACATGCTGAAATATTTAAAAGTATCTTCCTCTGTTGTGTCAGTGTGAAGTCCTGGAAACAGCTACAAGCATGGTGGAAGGCTGTTTTTGTTCGGAATATCAACAGGTTCAGTCATCACTGGAATTCACAGTCTGTTACCATCCAATTTTTAAGTTCTCATTCATTTTGATTGTACAAATTGCACTCATGCAATAGAAAGGAATCTATGCCAGGCTAAGAGTCCTAGACGATTGAGATATCAGAGTTAATTCAACTAGTCACCACCCTTCCTCTGCAGCTAATTTTCATGCAGCAGTTACCAGCAGATACCAGAGGTATCTCAACCAGTCAGTCTAGCTATAAAGCTAAGTTGTATGCAACAGTTTCATTGGTTGTAATGAATCAGTGATATGAGGGAGATTGCACAGACGGTGGATTACTTGTCCCAAATGCCACAGTTCTTCAAAGGTCGATTCTCCACCTTTACAACTCAGCACAACCCCTACACACAAACAGACCAATACAAAATCAGCAAAAATCTCCCAGCACTATCCAGACCCAAATCAACACAAAATCCTCCTGCACTACCCCAGACACAAATTAACATAACCAGCACACGCACAGCCCTTTTGTGCAGTACAAACCCCTCATTTGTCAACACAAGTCTTGCAGCACAATCCACATAAAAGTCAGTACAACCACCCACAATCAGCACACACAATAACCCCAAACACACACAGACCCTCATTGCAGTACACACCCTTCATTTGCCACCCACACAAATCAGCACACATTTCCCAGTATAATAATTGAACAATCCCTGTCTCCCGCAGCACCCAGGTTTGGGTACTGGATTATGCCGAAGAGGCTGAGATTCTAAGTCTGCGCTTCCTGTCCTCATCGGTTTTCCCTCAGTGATGAGCACCAACATTGTCTGTACTGTTTGGGGGAAACCCAGGCTATGTCCAGGTGCAGTATCTGCCTCTCGTTTCCTGCTTGTACTTGGGAGGCAGAGCCTTCCGTCTTAAGAAGCTTCTCATGGAGGTTGCCAGGGCATCACATTTGGATCCTGGCTGGGGAACACCCTCCTCCCCAATACATTGGTCTGAACAGTCCAAGAATGTGCCTGCTACTGAGGAGCCTCAGTCCAGTACCAGTGCTACGGACCCGGGGCCTAGCCACAAGTCATGGAAGCATGCGCATAAGCATGGCAGTAAGTCTTCCTCCAGGTTTAAGGAAGACTCCGGGTCAGGCACGAATTCTGGCCATGGAGCAGTGCTACATTCCAATGCCCCCAAGAGAGACAAGAAGTCGCATTGCTCATTGGATCTGTCGGTCCCAGTTCTGGACCCACATGGATTTGTTCGTACATAGACTGGGTACTGAAGACTCTGGGGATACTCGGAAGTGCTCCTGGGCCTCATGAGCAGTTCACCCTGGAAAGGAGGTCTCTGTGTGTTTCAGTTTTCTCCACTTTCTGGTCATGTTCCTACAACACACCCTGCTCCGTCAGCACCAGCATTTGTACAGGACTCTGGTTCCTCTGAGTCTGAGGAGCCAGATGTTACGATGGTCCACTGGTTCCTTTCCTAAGACATGACTATTAGAGGGTCTTGACGGCACCGTCGCAGTACCCTCCCTTACCTCAACTCAGTAGTCACTGATACTCGACTCCTTGGCACCACCACTGCAACAGTAGGATCAATTGGGTTCACACATGGGAGCTCATGGCCCCAATATTCACCTTTTGGAACTGTCTCGTTCAACACGGGAGGACTCACTTGTTTCACCTCCCCATCCTTTGTGGCATAGATGTTCACAACTGGGACTAGACGATGCACTGATCAGCCCAACCCCAACCATACCGATGGATCCAGAGACATTTTCCTTGTTGTCCCCCGATGCAGCTGTCATCAGCTCCCTCCTCTCCTACAGACAACTATTGTCAGTTTCAAGAGCTGCTACGGAGGATAGCTAATGCCCTTCAGATCCTGTTAGAAGAGGTGCAGGACGGTCAGCACCAACTATTAGATAATTTGCATACATCAATACCAGCCAGTGTGGCCCTACTGATCATTGATGCCATTCTACATCCAGCAAGCAACGTTTGGCATATCCTGGCCACATGTACCCCCACCCTGAAAAGGGCGGAAAAGAGATACTGTGGTGTCCCCCTCTGCCCCCAAGGGATCTGAGTTTCTTTTCTCACATCTTCCACCTAATTCCCTGGTGATTCAGGCTGCTATGGAGCTGGCTAGCCAACAGCATCCATGCTCCACTCCTGCTGATAAGGAGGGCAAGAGATTCAACCTTATGGGTTGAAAAGTCTTCTCCTCGGCTAGCCTCCAGTTCCAGATCTCAAACTAGCTGACACTGATGGCCAAATATGACTTCTATGGATAGATGGTTGATTGTGCAGATAATTCACAACAGGATCGTGCCTGATTCCAAGCTATTTTAGAGGAATGCAAGTTGGTCGCTATGTCCATACATCAGGCTGCGGTTGATTCAGCGGGCGCGTCCTTGCGCACATTGGTGACTGGAATTGTCATGAGGAGGGAATCCTGGTGATATTCTTCAGGTTTCCCTAGGGAGGTACAGAACAGAATCAAGGACCTCCCTTTTGACAAATCACACCTCTTCAATCAGAAGACGGATGAATCCTTGCACTCACTGAAAGACTCCTGAGCCACCTTGTGCTCCTTAGGAATATATACTTCAGCACCAAAACAAAAATTTTATCATCTGCTGTCTAAGCAATGCTACAGGTCTCCCTAGTTCTACCACCAGTAAGCCTCCACAGAAATGCCCCAAGGTTCACAGATCCCATCCACCTGTTCCAGTGGTGCAGTTTTCCATGCAACACATTCAATCTTCAGATAAATGATCTTTCTGATTGCAACTAGAGAGCTGTCAGCCGCTTTGGACCCCAACACTTTTGCCAGCCATCCTTTCTGGGGGCTGTCTCAAACTATTTCTGCCAGCATGGAGAGCGATAACAACGGACAAGTGGGTCTTGGATGTCATTCGACATAACTATACCATTGAGTTTGTGGTGCTACTACCAACTCCTCATCCAGTGCCCCAATCCCAGCCCAAGGATCACTCTCATGCCAGTACACTTACTTTAGAAGTGGACTCTCTCCTGTAGAGAGGAGCAGTGAAACCTCCCCACAGCCTCTCAGGGCACAAGGTTTTTTTCCAACTATTTTATGGTACTCAAGAAGAAGTGGGGATAGAGACCAATCTTGGATCTCCAACACCTCAAATGTTCCATTCACAAGCCAGAGTTCCGCATGGTCATACTTGCAGCCACCATTCCTTCACTAAAAAAAGGCATGTGGTTCACAGCTCTCGATATACAAGACGCCTACTTCCATATTGACATTCACAGGACCCAGAGATGGTTCCTGAGATTTATGATCGCTCCTTGGCACTTCCCCTACCAGGTTCTCCCTTTCAGACTTAACACTGCTCCATGGTCTTCAAGGTTTTCTCCATGGTAGCAGCTCACCTCCAACATCAAGGAGTCCTTGTGTTCTCTTATCTAGATAACTGGCTACTGGTGGCATGATCCAGAAAGGAAGATTGAGAGTTGATGTCCCAGCTCCTTCTACTCCTCTCCTCCCTAGGAATGAGCATCAACATAGAAAAATTGACTTTGCACCTTACATGGTCCCTGTAATTCATAGGAGCATGCATTGACACAGAGTCGGCACGTTCTTATATGCCAAAAGGCAGGTTCCAGAGCTTACTGGACCTGATCGACTTGATGACTTCCAGTCCCTTGGTCTCAGACAGAACTTGCTTTTCCCTCCTTGGTCACATGGCAGCATGTACATATGCCACAGCCTTCACTCGCCTGCACTTCCACAGTCTATAGCTATGTCTGCAGGGAATCTATTCTCCCATGCACCAACCCATGGACAGCATTCTTACCTTTCCACCAAAAGTCATCTCTTTCCTTTGATGTACAGACCCGCTCCAAGTTTGCTTCAGAATGCCCTTCCTTCCACCCTCCAAGTGTGACAGTCATAACGGATGCATCGCTCAATGGCTGGGGTGCCCACATGGGAGATTGCATGACACAAGTCACTTGGACCGCTCGGGAAGCCAGATGCACATTAACGTCTTGGAACTTTGGGTGGTGCACAAGGCATGCCATGCATTTTTATCAGCTATCTGTTCTCATCTTTTCCTCGTTGTCGGACAACATCACTACAGGTTACTACATAAACAAGCAAGGGAGTGCAATGTCCCCAACCCTGTATGCAGAAGCGGTATGCCTCTATATGTCTCTGGAAATAATGCATTGCACATAATATCATTCTGTTGGCAGTCCACCTGCCAGGAACCCAGAATGTGATTGCCGATGTCCTCAGCTGAAACTTTGCAACTGACCATAATGGAAGTTGCACAACATGATGATCGCAGACATTTTTGGTCACTGGGGAACTCCAATCAGGGACCTCTTTGCATCTCACGCCAACACCAAGTACATCTAGTACTGTTCAAGGGGAGGACTTGATGCCCATTCACAAGGCGACTCCCTTGTCATCGACTGATCTGACCGAATAAACTATGCCTTCCCTCCCCTACCAATCTTGCCATGTGTTCTTCACAAATTTCGATGGGAGAAGGTGATGGTCATCCTGTTTGTGCCTTTCTGGCCTCACCAGTTATGATTTCCCCTTCTTCTCTGCATGTCAAAGCATCCTCCCCTCCCGTTATCAGTGTTTCTGCTCACAAAACACAAAAGCAGACTCCAGCACCCCAGTCCACGGATGCTTCACCTGACAGCTTAGTTTTTGGATGGACACCTCTGCTAGCACAGGAGTGTGTGTTAGCAATACGAGAGGTCCTCTCCGATATCAGGAAAGATTCCATGAGATGATCCTACCAAGTCAAATGAAGATGTTTTACTTCTTGGGCCCAACTGGGAGGTCTTGCCCCTGAGGCTGTGGGCATCCTGATACTCTTAGGCTATTTTCTCCATCTGAAATCCTCAAGGCTCGCTCTCAGCTCCATCAGAGTACACGCAGTGGCTATTGCTGCTTTCCACCCTCTGGTGAAGGGACATTTGGTCTTTACCCATCCTTTGACTGCCTGATTCTGGAAGGGCCTTGTACATGAACACCGTCCCATTCAGCCTGTTGCTCCCCAGTGGGACTTCAGCCTAGTCCTTATGAATTAATGAACTATTCCTTTGAAGCTCTAGCTTCCTTCTCTCTGTCCCTACTTTCCATGAAGGTTGTTTTCCTGGTTACTGTTACCTCTGCAAGGAGAATTGGCAAACTGGGAGCCATGATGGCAAACCCTCCTTTCACCATGTTTCATAAGAACAGAGTTTCACTGTGCCTGCATCCCAAATTTCTACCAAAAATGGTTTCCCACTGCCACCTCAACCAACTCACACATCTACCCACTTTCTTTCCTAAACCACACACTTTCAGTGAGTATCGGCAGTTCCACTCCCTCAATGTACGTAGAACTCTAGCCTTTTACTGACAAAGGATGAAGCCATTCCGGAAATCTCCCAGACCGCTTGTCGCCATAGCAGAGAGAATTAAGGGACAGGCCATCTCCACCCAGAGAATCTCAAAGTGGGTCTCAGGGTGCGTTGCGCTCTGCTGTCAGTTATCAGGATGGTCCCCACTAGGTGGGATATGGGCCCATTCCACGAGAGCACAAGCATCAACTACCACTGTGCTCCATGATGTGCCCCTTGCAGACATTTGTAAGGCAGCCACATAGAATTCGATGCACACCATTTCTTCTCATTGTGCTTTCGTGCATGATTCTGTGATGGATGCCTCGTTTGGCTCAGTGGTCCTCCATTCCACGGTTCCATCATCTTCCTTGCACTCTCTACCTATCTAGGTACTGCTTGTTAATCACGCTCAGTGGAATACAATAGGAACCATTGCTAGAAGAAGAAGAGGTTACTTACCTGTAGCTGGAAGTTCTTAATGGTCCCTGTCTGTATTCCAATCCCACCCTCCTTCCTCACTTTTGTGGATCTGGTAGATCTGCGGTGGAGAAGGAACTGAAGATGTAGTCGGCCCACCCCAGCCTTTATCGCCTCAGGTCAAACCATGTGTGGACTATGAACATTACTATGTTGAAAAAGCTCTGGCTCAAGCACATGATGCATGCAAATAACCCGCAATGGAATACACATAGGGAGCACATATCTTTAAGAACTTTCAGTTACAGGTAAGTAACCTCCTGATCTATCCTTTCCTCAAAACTGTGTGTAAGTAAGTGTAACACATATGAAATAATTAACTTAAATGTTGTAATAAGGTCCTAATGAGTGCTAGTTGGCTTTATTTTAATTTTTCTGAAAAGAACTGGAGGAATATAATAAGTAATGCTAGCAAGTTCAGGTGTGCATATCCTATTGCACATTGCTTTGTTGAAGATCAGATAATTTCTTCCAAATGTAATATTTAAAATGAGAACTTATAAAGATTCCTCTTTATAAGAGGGTGTAATATAGCATTTATCTATGCCAAATAGTTTTGTTGTGATAATGGTTATTCCAGCCTTTCAAACGTCTTCTGACTTATTTGCTTGGGCAACTAGGTTGTTTTTTTTAATTGACATGTAAAATTTTGTTCCCCCATTATTATCAACATCATGGAAAACAATAACCAATTATTTGGTGCCTTGGACTGCTAAATTTTCATGACAGTATAGCAAGACTGTGGTGCTGGCAGTGTTGTTCTCTGTATCCTCAAAATAGAAATGGAGAAACAAAATGAAGCCCCCCTTCCTAGTGTTAATTCAGAAATTTGTTGGTGGTTTTTAAATGATAAATTGTGCAGTATCTGTAGCGATGTAACTTTTGTTACTTTATTTTCTCTTAAATGTATTTTTAAACTTCCAACAAATCTGCCTGTCAGTGGGGCAGCTGCAATTTTATGAGTGGTAGTAGCATGTTACAAGGCGAAAATGTGCTGCTTCCTTCTGGGGGCTTTACTTTGGTTATTTTTGTTGCTTATTGTAATCTAAAGGAAGACATTCAGACTGGAAATGTAAGGTTGCTTTCTATGTATAAAATTATAACAGAAGCAGACTACCTTATGTGGCCCTTTTTAAGATGTTATCTTTTCTCCATAGGTTTGTTTAAAATTATCCTAATCCACAGTTAATATTCTCCAAACAAAAAACTTAATGTAGTTAATTTAGAGTTAGAGTTGAAGTTGTTCAAGTGTACACTCCATCATTGCAATCACTAAAAATCAAGGACATCACAAGTAAAGGCAATCTTCATTCATTTGCTGTCATACCCACATACCATATTATTCAAAACACTGAGACTCCTCACTTCCACCAGAAAATTGTTTGGACTTCAGTATAATCAATGATAATATACACTATGAATGTCGTGATCTAAAGAAGAGATTACATTAAACTAGAAACAAACTACTGTTCATCACAGATAAGCATGTCAGAATGTGCTCATTTCCAAACACAGTTGAACTGGTTAATGTTGCACCAGTTCCTGAGAACCACTGACGTCTGATGAGGCAAATTATACAAATTTACTGATTCATTTTATTGCTGTTTTCAGATGCTCATGAGCCACCATTTTTTTCCTTGTGAGTAATAATACAAACAAAGGTCCTAGTCCTGCAGAGCAACTGATGCAGGCAACAATTACTAATCTTGTTAGAAGGATATGAACATAGTCCCTATTCCGCTTTGTTTGTGTATTGGTTATGATTTAAGATAATCACATATTTGTCAAATTGTATATGATATGTCTTATTAGTAAGATAGTTTCAGTACGTTGGCCAATTTGTGAGTTTTGTCCCTCAAAGCTTATTATGCTTTTTATTCTGTGAGGGGTCAGTTCTGTTCCCACTGAAGTCAATCAGAAGAGAATCAGACCATAAATAAAGATGTTCATCTACATAGTTTTTCTAAATCATCTGCAACATAAAGGGTAATTATTACGGTTGTATAAAGGAATGCATGTCCTGTGCTTCAGAGGGATAAATATATACAAAAATTGTGTATGTTAACACAACAGAACCGGTTCAGACAAGTAGAAGAGTTTTAGCGATGCATATGCACCACTATTGTGTGTGTGTGTGTGTGTGTGTGTGTGTGTGTGTGTGTGTGTTTTTAAGTGTTTTCATTAATAACATGAAGTCCTGTTTTCAGAGATTTATAACTCTGCTATAAAAATTAGCTTTGGACAGAACTTTGGCACAAGGATTTGACCCAGGAATTATTTTTTTATGTTGTTGTTCTAATAACTATTATTTTATGCTATATATATTTAATGTTTTTATGTGATACTGGAAATACTCCTACAGCTATGAAAGTCTACAACTTAGACTTCTATATGGCATGACATTTGATTAGGAAACTAGAACAATACAAAATCAACATGGCACACATGAAATGGAATAAAAAGTGGCTAAGTGATAAGTCTCAAAATGTGGTTGTAAACAAGAAATTATTGTCAAGAGGAGGTGTTTCTAGTGGGGTCCTATGAGGGGATCAGTTTTTGGCACTGTGCTATTCAATTACCTGGAAGAATACATAAAATCATCACTGATGAAGTTTGCAGAAGAGAACAGGTTATTGATGCAGAACAATCTGATTTACTCTGTAAATCGGGCACAAACAAAATATATGTGTATTGATAAGGCCAAATATAATGTCATGCATCTAGGAAAAAAATTGTGTAGACCATATTTATAGAACAGTGAACTCCTTCCTGGGAAGAAGTGACTCTGAAAAGGATTTGTGGGCCATGGTGGATAATCAGCTGAACATGAGTTCCCAAATGTGGCCAAAAGGGCTAATGCAGTCTTTGGATGTATAAACAGGATAGGAGTAGGAGATTGTTACCTCTGTATTTGGCACTAGTGCAACTGCTACTAGAATACAGTGTCCAGTTCTGGTGTCCTCAATTAAAGAAGGGTGTTGAAAAGTGGAGAAGGTTCAGAGAAGAGGTATGATAATGATTTAAAGGATTGGAAAACATGCTTTATTATAATGATAGACTCAAGGATCTCAATCTGTTTAGTTTAACAAAGAGAAGGTTCTATTCTGTTCTATATAGGTTTTTATACTGCACGAATCATCCTAGTATCTGAGTAGAGTGTTAAGCAATATGACTACACATTTGTCACTCCATCAGAATCTCTAAAAACCTACATGGGAAACAGAAATCTGATGATAGAGGGCTTTTCAATCCAGCAGACAAAGGTGTAACAAGATCCAGTGCTTGGAAGTTGAAGTTAGATAAGTTCAGACTAGTAATAAAGTGCAGTTTTTAACAATGAAGGTATATCTATTGGAACAACTTACCAAGGGCTGTGGTGTATTCTCCATCACTGGCAATTTGTAAATTAAGTTTGGATATTTTACTAAAAGATATATACAGGAATTACAGTGTAATTAGCTCGTTCGTTTATAAGCCAACCCCCCAAAATGGTTAGGTAAAAATAGCAAAAACTTTGACCCTTTCATAAGCAAACCCTGTATTTCAGGGATTGGCAAACTTTGGCTCCTGGCCCAATAGGGTAAGCCTCTAGCAGGCCTGGACGTTTTGTTTACCTGGAGCATTCACAAGCATGGAGCCTCTCAGCTCCCAGTGGACATGGTTTGCCGTTCCCAGCCAATGGGAGCTGCAGGAAGTGGCTGGGAATGGCAAACCGCAGCCACAGGGAGCTGAGGGGCTCCATGCCTGCAGATGCTCCAGGTAAACAAAACAATGTATTAGATATTCAATTCAATAATTCCATAGAGTTTAAAATCATCAAATTTTGGTGTAGACCCGTTTATAAGCCGACCCCTGCTCTTTGATGGGTCACTTTTTTACCAAAAATATTTGGCTTATGAATGAATATATACAGTAAATTCAGGGGTGTCCTAGGACCTGTGTTATAGATGATTACAAGGATCTCTTCTGGCCTTATAACCTACGAATCTGTTGAATGTCTCTTGCCATTTCTGAAGCAGTAGTCCTAGCAGTTGGAGCTCAAAGCACTTGACAAACTTTGATTAAACCTCATAACACTCCCCTACCATAGGAAAGTGATGTATCCTTATCCTCATTTTTTAGATTGGATAACTGAGTCACCAGTAGGTTAAGTAGTTTTTTCAGGATGATGAAAGTCAATGACAAAATAGAAATAGATCTTAGTAGTTTTCACTTCCAGTCCCTGAACTAACTACTGTAGTATATTATTTTCCCTACTAATTTAGTTGTGGTTATCACCCTGTACATAGTATTTTATTCATTAATAGGCAAGTAGAAGCCTATTACTCTGTGCTATTTTGTTTTGTTTTGTTTAGTTGAGTCTTTGTTTATTATGGCTCAACTTTACAAAACTTGGAGATCTCACATTCAACAAATACTTTAAATGTTTGAGTAACATCCTTTTAATTTCATGGTTTTTGGAGAATCTGATCGTTTCTATTCAGACCAAAGTTAATAAGTCCCCAACTAGCTTATTTTAAACATTAATTCATGCTGGTTTTAATTGTAGGATTCCCATGATGTACTTTTTCAAACTGATTAAATATATCAATTAAGCATGACTTGCTGTGCTAGGAGTGTTTTTTGGGGGGTGAGTTTAGGCTTATTACTGTGTTGTATGCTATGTTTTAACACAAGTCTACTGTGGGTTTTTTTTTTTAATTTCTCCCACAGTAGTCTATAAAAGAATATCAGAAAGAACCTGAAGTTAAATTAAAGAATAATTAATATTAGTTAATGCAGCAAACAAACTTGATCTGGGTACATAAGATCAGTAATTGTATTGATCGTACCAAACTATAATTAAACTCAGGTAAATGATTTAAAATAATTGTAAACTAATTTTAATTCAAGGAACAATGTACAAAAGGGCTTTCAGTGAGACTTAGTTTATGACTGCACTACAGACAGTACTATGTCTATAGTGCCATAGTGTAGACACTTGCTATAGCGGCAAATGGGGGGTTTCCATTGCTGAAGTTAATCCACCCCATCTAGAGGTGGTAACTAGATCGATAGAAGAATTCTTCTATCGACCTAATGGTGTCTATACTGGGACTTAGGTTGACTTAACTGTATCTTAGGGGTGTGATTTTTTTTTTTTGAAGTTTTAGGTGTAGACCAGTCCTCAGGCTCCTAATTGCCTAAGTCCCCTTTGAAAAGGGGACTTAAGCTCCTAACTCTCGTACAGAAATTTTACCCTAAATCTTTTGTTGCAGCTAATTGTATTCAACCAAAAAGTAAAGTAAAAGCACGGGGGGAAATCCAAGCCTTTCCCTCTATCCCAACAACAAAAACTCACGTCCAAGCTCTTATAATATCACATCTTGATTACTGCAATATACTGTAAATCACATTGAACTTCATGAGATCTGGTTAGTCTGCTGATAAATAACCTCATGCGACCCTCCTCATTTGGGAAAAAAATGTGAGCTTTGTATTATGTCCAGCAGATTAAAAAATCTGGGCTGTCACTGAACAAGGAGTGTGAAAATGTGTTCCAGAGTCAAGCAGACCCTATGGAAAATGTTCTGCTGGCAGCTTCTTCTCTGGTAAAATTCCATGTTTGTTTTGAGGCCCACCAGAAGAAAAATTTTAAAGACAAAGAAAACAGAAAGAAACACCATCCCTTCCCCCCCCCCCCCGTCAAAAAAGCACTTCTGGATTTCCCAGGCATATTTTATGTATCTGTCTTTTTAGACAGTAAACTTTTAGGAAAGGGTTTGTCTTCATTTTTGTATACAGTACAGCACCAAATATATTGTTGCCACTAAACCAATTATTATAGCTGTCAAGGTTCCTCCCCCACTCTGAACTTTAGGGTACAGATGTGGGGACCTGCATGGACACTTCTAAGCTTAATTACTAGTTTAGCTCTGGTAACACTACCACCATCCAGAAATTTTAGTGTCTGGATCACTTTTTGTCCCCCCAAAACCTTCCCCTCCCTGGGCAGTCTTGAGAGGCTTTTTCACCAAGTTCCTGGTGAACACCGATCCAACCCCTTGGATCTTAACACAAGGAGAATTTAACCATCCCCCCCTCCCTTCCCCCACCAATTCCTGGTGAGTCCAGTTCCAATCCCCTTGGATCTTAACACAAGGAAAAAATCAATCAGGTTCTTAAAAAGGGGAGGAACCCCCTCTAGCCTTAGGTTCAAAGTACAGCAAACAGAGGTAAAATCCTCTCAGCAAAGAAGGAACATTTACAAGTTGAGAAAACAAAAATAAGACTAATACGCCTTGCCAGCTATTACTTACAAGTCTGAAACATGAGAGACTGATTCAGAAAGATTTGGAGAGCCTGGATTGATGTCTGGTCCCTCTTAGTCCCAAGAGCGAACAACCCCCAAAACAAAGAGCACAAACAAAAAACTTCACTCCACCAAGATCTGAAAGTATCTTGTCCCCTTATTAGTCCTCTGGTCAGGTGTCAGCCAGGTTTACTGAGCTTCTTAACCCTTTACAGGTAAAAGAGACATTAACCCTTAACTATCTGTTTATGACAATAGCTCTATTAATAATAATGATATTGACTTTGTTAGGGTTAAAGTGATACCGATGGGAACCCAGGTACTCAGATTCTACAATACCTTCAGAGAAAAAATTCTTTATGTGGGTAGAATATTTACTCTTAATTAATGCTGAGGTGTTTCAAACTGTTCTCTGAATAGACCACAGCAAACACCTTGAGGAGAAAAATATAGTGAAGTGTCTAGACATTGGCAAGTTCCAGCAAGAGAAGATGCATATATAGAAGTAAGCATGTACGTGGATATAGGATGGCTCTAAGGCATTCTGATGTCAAATATGTGCACTATTTCTTAATGAAAACTAGTATGGATAGGTGTGTGTGAATTACAGATGGATTTCCTTTCTGGATGGACTCAAACAGCTGAAGGTGCTGGCAGAAGGAAGCCAAATGAACATCATGACTGGAGTAACCATTTGGAAGAGGCATGGCCGATTTTGAGACCAGTATTCAGTTGGAGGAGGATAAAAAGGGACAGAAGAGTTTCAGCAGAGGTGTGAAGAAGGAAAATAAGTAGGGCTGTTTATTAATCTCAGTTAACTCACATGATTAACTCAAAAAAAATTAATTGCAATTAGTCGCTGTTTTAATCGCACTGTTAAACAATAGAATACCAATTGAAATTTATTAAGCATTTTGGATGTTTTTCTACATTTTCATGTATATATTGTATTCTGTGTTGTAATTTAAATCAAAATGTGTATTATTTTTTATTACAAATATTTGCACTGTAAAAATGATAAACCAAAGAAATAATATTTTTCAATTCACCTCAGACAAGTACTGTAGTGCAATCTCTTTATCATGAAAGTGTAATTTACAAATGTAGATTTTTTTTGTTACATAACTGCACTCAAAACCAAAACAATTTAAAACTTCAGAGCCTACAAGTCCACTCATTCCTACTTCTTGTTCAGCTAATCGCTAAGACAAACAGGTTTGTTTACATTTACAAGAGATAATGCTGCCCTCTTCTTATTTACAGTGTCACCAGAAAGTGAAAACAGGCATTTGCCTGGCACTTTTGTAGCCGGCATTGCAAGGTATTTATGTGCCAGATATGCAACTGCTACTAGAATACTGTGTCCAGTTCTGATGTCCTCAATTTAAGAAGGGTGTTGAAAAATTGGAGAGGGTTCAGAGAAGAGGCATGAGAATGATTTAATCAACTTGTTTGTTTGAATGTTTGGCTGAACAAGAAGTAGGGCTGAGTGGACTTGCAGGCTCTAAAATTTTACATTGTTTTATTTTTGAATGCAGTTTTTTGTACATAATTCTACATTTGTAAGTTCAGCTTTCATGACAAAGAGATTGTACTACAGTACTTGTATTAGGTGAATTGAAAAATACTATTTCTTTTTTTTCTTTTACACTTCAAATACTTGTAATAAAAAATAAATATAAAGTGAGCACTGTACACTTTGTATTCTGTGTTGTAATTGAAATAAATATATTTGAAAATGTAGAAAGCATCCAAAACTATTTAAATAAATGGTATTCTATTATTGTTTAACAGTGCGATTAGTCAGCGATTAATTGTGATGAATTTTTTTAATCGCTTGACAGGCCTAAAAATAAGTATAGAGCCTTTCACTTTAGATACAAACAGAAATTATACCCGTGACAAAATAGGAGATGATAAAACAAAGAGGTTAAAGGTCATCTCTGTGATGCTCTGTTCTCACTGGAAACATTGACTGGTGGTTAGGGGGGTCGGGCCTTAATGCAGAAGGAGTTTGGTAGGGAAGCCTGGGCCCTCCAACTCGATAGGGCTCAGGCCTAGGGCCCTATAAGGGTTACCCAAGGGTATGGCCTTAAGGCTGCCCTCCCTGTGCCAATTCCTATCACCCGCTCTGTTGTCCAAGTTTTGCAGTCTGTTGTGAAAAAGTAATAGAAAAAGATACTAACTGCACCTTCAGTCTGTCTGGGCCCAGCAGGTATGTGTCTCTTGTCCAACAGAAGGCTTCTGCAGCACTCCTCCTCACGAGTGTCCAGGGAAAGTCCTTCTCCCAGCCTTGTCAGCCTCCTTCTGAGCTGTCTGTGTTCCTTTTGCACTCCATCTCCATCTGGAGCATGCTCTGCAGGTGCAGCTGGGTGGGGTCATCTGTGCCCAGAATTGCTCTTTAACAACTTCAGTTCTAGTGCGGGGCTTGTACACCCTGTCACAATCCCTAAAAGGGAGCCACCAGAAAGGCAAGAAGAGGCAAGATTAGTGACTTGATACTGACAGACATGCTCTGGTCCATCTTTGACCTATGTATAAAGAACAGGATAAAAAAATGTTTCCCAGGTAGCAGAGAGATTATTTCCTGAAGATTGTTTGAGAATTTCCACTTAATATTGGTTATGATATAGACCACAATATGATTAAAGGCAAAGTCAGTTTTTAAAAGGATGGATTTAAGTATTTGGCAAGAGAACTGAAGACTGGGTCAAGACCTGTGATTTTGTCAGATGTCCTTCTGATGCCAAATGTGAGTGAAAAGGCAGGAGCAGCTACTACTGGAGACCAGTCAATAAACACACTATAGTGTAGAGAGAACGTGTATAGATTTCAAAACCAGTGGGAATTGCCTGTTATGATAGAAGGCAATTCTGTGGTGTAAACAGTTTACACTTTATCTCCTATGGATGCTTTGCCATGTGGATTAAAGCCTGGCAATACTTGTTAAGTGGGCTTTAAATGAGACAGGAATAGAATAAACAGGTTGTTCCACTTGGTTCAGTAACCTGACATGTGAATAAAATAGACATTAGTCATTTGTTAACTAAAGATCAATTATATTTGTAAAAGAATATGATATATGTATCTACCCATAAATATATATATTCCTAAGGCTAAAAGTCCCAAAATGACCATCTGCAAATATCTGAAGAGCATACAATGGTATAAGATTGTGCAAAGGAAGATGTAGATTAATGTGATGAAATATCTTCTAACTCTGAAATGTATACAGCTGTGGAACTGATTCCCAAGGGAAGTGGTAGAAGCTATAATAATAATAATAATATTGCATCTATTGAATCATTTAAAAGTAGTCTAGACAAAGCATTCAAGAATGCACTGTTGCAAATAACAATGCATTGGCAAGGGAAGGTACCCAGGAGTTTTATTTCCAATTTCTGTAGCTTTATGGAGCTCCTCTTAACTTATGAATTAAGGCTATGGATATTTTGCTGAAGATTTTTATAGTTTATTTCCCTGTTATGTTTTTATATAGGTAAAAAAGCACCATGTTAGAGTTATGCGAACATTCTCAATGAAACTGGAACCACGGTGACTCTTACCTGATTTGGGGGTTTCATTTAAAATTTCATTAAATATTGAGCAATTCCATGCGGATTGCAGGTTTTGAATCATAATCACATAAAATTAGCAAAGAGTCCTGTGGCACCTTATAGGCTAACAGACATATTGGAGCATGAGCTTTCGTGGGCGAATACCCACTTCGTCGGATGCATGCACATAAAATTGAGCATTTATTCATATCATAAATGTGAAAACAGTGACAATTTAGTCAATTTGCAACTTTAAAGGCAGCCTAGTTAAAGAACACAGATCAGGTACACTATAACCCTGGTCACTTAAACAAGAACTGTTGCCTTGTGAATGAACTGCAAGCAACAAATCTGTACTGCAAGAAGCCCTACTACAGAAATTAGAGTATTCAAACCCCATGATCATATGGGTCTGTCATGTTTTTGTGAAGTCATTACAGAAGAAATAGCGGCATCAGCTTGTGCAGCTGAAAAGGAAAAGTAATGTATTGGATGTAGTATGTTCGTTTGAATGAGTGTCACTTCCTTGCAGTAAGTGTGCCTTTATGATGACATAAAGATCAGTGTGTTATTTATAGCTCCTAAAAATCTTGTAATTCAAATAGTGTATATGGAGTAAGTACAGAAACTATTTCCTCCCTTAGCTATTGAGTTTTATTTATTAAGTCTCCATATTCATTGCTAGTACTTTGTAAGATTGGGCCCTATGGTAGGACATTCTCTGGGTTTCTCATCATGTTGTGTCTGGTCTATTTCAATTTCAATTATAAGCTCCTCAGGAAAAGGATCATTTCTTCCTTAAGTCTCAAACAATGCCAACACGCTGTCAGTACTTAACAAATCATGCTGATAAATGTATTAATTGTTATTTAATTGCGGGGAGGGTTAGTTTTAACTTGTGTCTAAAACACACAGTACACTTCACAGCTATTGGCTAACCAGTGTATCTCAACCTTGTCAGCTTGGTGATTCCTTATTTGAAGTAATAATAACTTTTCACAACCCCCCCCATACTATACATTTACTATAACAATAAGAGTAAAAATGTATTAATGATAAGACTTTATAAATTTGTGTGTGTATTTCAAGATGTTGACAGAGAATCCTTTACCTTGAAAGGTAAGAATACACACGGAGTTGGGGAGTGAAGTTTTCTTTGCTTTAGAGTTTAATAAATTTTTCACCGATTAAGGGCCCACTCACTGCGAAAATATACGATACATCTCTGTCAGTTGTATGAATTATATCTATTCCATTATCACTGATATGTCTGTTTTCTGATACCTAGCTATTACTCTGTTTCGTAATGTACATAAAACAGCAGAAAAGTCAGGCTGGACTCGAGGCTTTCGTACATTATTTTTTGGCTTCAGATGTTGCATATGTGTATTTTATCTCCAGTTAAAAGCCCTTGAAATTAAAAAGTGGAAAGCCTTTGTACATGAGACCTCCAAGGCATGGGAAGTGATTTTTAATGGGCATGCAGGAGAGACAAGTTGCTAGTGACAAAGTGAGCAGAAAATATGTGTTAAGAGTCAAGTTGGATAAAATCAGTTATGACAGCTTTTTAAAAAGTCTGGAAAGTGCATGCGGAGAAAGGATGAGAAAAAGAAGAAACTGAGAAGTCTGTTATCAGCTATTATGGTACTGATAGACATGGAGCTGTTCTTCAACTAAATTCCAATCAAGTAAGGCTTTATGCTATTATACCAGTGTTTCCCAAACTTGGGACACCACTTGTGTAGGGAAAGCCCCTGGCAGGCCGGGCCGATTTGTTTACCTGCCGTGTCCACAGGTCCGGCCGATCGCGGCTCTCACTGGCCGCAGTTCACTGCTCCAGGCCAATGGGAGCTGCTGGAAGTGGCATCCAGCACATCCCTTGGCCCACGCTGCTTCCCACAGCCCCCTTTGGCCTGGAGCAGCGAACCGCGGCCAGTGGGAGCCGCAATCGGCCGGACCTGCGGACATGGCAGGTAAACAAACAGGCCAGGGCCTTTCCCCACGCAAGCGGCGTCCCAGATTTGGGAAACACAGTATTAGACTGACAACATGTCAGTGGTCACACTAATTAACAGCAATGAATTAAGCTTTTTTAAATTTATTATTTTAATTTTTAACAGGACCTTTGGTTGGACCTTTCTTTCTTTCTTTGCCCTCGAAGTTTTTTTGGAAGCTATTACAGCTTTCTACTATAGATTACTAATAAGGTGGTTTTCAAATCTCCATTTGAATTAACTAAGTTCAAAGAACTACTTTTTGTGTGTGTGTGGTGTGGTGTGGATCCTACTGTAGGTGTTCATGCACCTGATGTGCGCAAGACTGGAGTCTTTTGAATAACAATGTCCACCAGGTTGCTCATGGGCCCTGTGTGTCTTTCTGCTCCCATGCAAGGGAATAAAGTGCTGAGTGGCTATAACTTTCCCTCAGTTACCTCTTATCACCTGTGTCAGCAAGACATAACCCAACAGGTTTCTGACCAGCTATTCTTGAGAGCTTCAAAACTTATATTTCATAGAGAATTTCTGAAGAACTTAATCTTCTCCCCTTCTTCGAATTGAATATCTTCCCTCCTACCAGAAAAAAAAGTTTTCTTCTTTCTTCTACTCTCTGGTAACCTTCCCATACAACTCCTTGTACAGCAAGATGAACTCATTGCGGATTCTAAGCTGCTATGGTTCAAATTCTATCGATCCTATTACTGCATCATCCCCCTCACAGATCGACATATAGTCAATGTCTGTTCTGCTTGGGAAAAAGCCAGATCCAAGACAGGTTCTTAGCAAGCTGGCCCTTTTTCCTAATCTTCATTATTTTGTTATACCTTCACCCTTTTTGAGGGACCAGAAGATTTACACTGAAGATCACTTGAGCCTCCACACCTTTGTATACCTTCTCCACCCTGGCGTGGCCATCCTTGATCTGTTCCAGCAGGAATATGGCAGAATCCTTTGTCCTGACATGAAGGACAATCAGTGGATTTTTCCCCACTCCCATCAGGATCTTTTTGAGCCTCAAGTCCATATCTCATATCCTTGTTCTAGGTGGCCAACACATCCTTCTGGATCTGCTCTGGGGACTGGCCTCTTGATCCTGTTTAATAAGTAATCCCCAGTCCGATAACCTGTCTCTTTCTGGAGAATAGAGAGGAAATTAAAGAAATTCTATAAAAGGGTCAGATGCTGAGCAGAGCAATGTTTCAAGTGGTTATGGATGCATTTAGATGACTACAAGGTCAATAGTCACAGCAGTCACCATGAGGAAGGTCTCACAACTGTTAATGTCCAGCATCCCAAAGGATGTACAATCCACCATATAGGACCTTCTCTTTGAAGGGATGAGGTTTTTTAACAGCAAAATGGATGAAGTGCCCCATTCCCTTAAAGACTCATAGGTCACAGTATGGCCCTGAGGAATCTGTGCACCAGCTCCCTGCTGAAATCCATACAAATGCCAATTCCAGCAGAAGCAGAGACTGCTGGCCTACTCCCAAGGTTGGAAGTGTAAGTACCCCCTGAGGGAAATGATCCTGATATTCCAAAAGTCACTCATCCTCCTCCTTGGTACCTCTCAGAATCAGCAGGTATGATGGGAGTGTTGGGAGCCACATCACAGCCAATTTAGTACCTGTTTACCAATTTAGTGCCTTCTGAAGTCTCCTTTCCACTGGGGTCTACTATCACAACCAACAAGTAGGTGTTGGACATTGTTTCCCAAGGCTATTCCATTCATTGCCACTGCTTACCGCTTACACTTCCTTGTCTCTTCTCATGAGGTCATGTTGCAAAAAGAAGGTACCGGCCTTGTTGCTTCATCTAGGAGCCATAGAGGAAGTACTTCTGAAGTATGGGGAAGAGGCTTCAACTCCTAATATTTCCTTATCCCCAAAGAGAAAGGGAATCTTTGTCTTATCCTAGAGCTGAAGAGACTGAACAAATGGGTTCTGTCTCAACTTCAAGATGGTAATGCTTGCCTCCATTCCATCTCTACAAGTTCAAGAATTGTTCTTGGCTCTATCGAGGTCCACCTCCCAGCAGTCTCAACCTGCCATGCTCCTGTAGAGTCATGTTATGTCGTCTTTCCCCCAACAGTATCAAAGTTCCTCAAGAGCCTGTCAGAGAACCTTCTCTTTCCTGGGACCTCAGTATCATCCTTTTGAGATTTGGCGGGGGGGTCCCTTTAACCCTCTTTCAGAATGCTTCTTTCTTATCTCACTCTGAAGATGGTCTTCCTAGTTGGTATCAGTTCACACAGGAGAATGAGTGAGCTCCAAGCACTTGTGGCAGACCCTCCTTACACTACATTTCATTGGGACAAGGTTGGTCAGAATTCTATCTGAATCTGTTATAGTACCTGTCTTCTCAAGGCCCCACTTTACATCAGGAGAGAAGAAGTTACCATGCTGGATGTTTCCAGAGCCATACTCTACTATATTCACAGAACCAAACCATTCACTCTGTCTTCTTGTTTATTTCTGTCTATAGCTATCCATTCTTAGGGTATGTCTACACTACGAAATTATGTCGATTTTATAGAAGTCAATCTTTAGAAATCGATTTTACACAGTCAATTGTGTACGTCCCCACTAAGCGCATTAAGTCGGCGGAGTGCGTCCTCAGTACCGTGGCTAGCATCAACTCACGGAGCAGTGCACTATGAGTAGCTATCCCACAGTTCTCACAGTCTCTGCTGCCCATTGGAATTCTGGGTTAAGCTCCTAATGCCTGATGGGGCAAAAACATTGTTGCGGGTGGTTTTGGGTACATGTTGTCAGTCTCCCCTCCCTCCATGAAAGCAACGGCAGACAATCATTTCGCACATTTATCCTGGGTTACCTGTGCAGACGCCATAGCATGGCAAGCATGGAGCCCACTCAGCTCACCGCTGGTGTTGTGAGCATTGTAAACACCTTGTGCATTATCCTGCAGTATGTGCAGAACCAGGCTAAGAGACACCAGCACGAGGACAATTGTGAGGAGGACATGGACTCAGATGTTCCTGAAAGCCTGGGCTGTGGCAATTGGGACATCATGGCGGCAGCGGAGCTGGTTAATACAGTGGAACGCCGATTCTGTACCCGGCAAACAATCACAGACTGGTGGGACCGCATAGTTTTGCAGGTATGGGATTATTCACAGTGGCTGTGAAACTTTCATATGCGTATGGCCACTTTCCTTGAACATTGTGAGTTGATTTTCCCCCATCCTGAAGTGCAGGAATACAAATATGAGAGTTGCCCTGACAATTGAGAAGCGAGTGGCGATAGCCCTGTGGAAGCTTGCAATGCCTGACTGCTACCAGTCAGTCGGGAATCAGTTTGGAGTGGGAAAATCTACTGTGGGGACTGCTGTGATCCAAGTAGCCAATGCAATCACTGACATTCTGTTATGAAGGGTAATGAAGGCCTTCTTTTGCTTGGGCCATCCTCTGGAGTGGAGTGGCTGGGTGCCCAGAGCTCCCCCCCCCACACACACACGTTCATTGGCGTCTGTGTGAGGAGGATAGTGAACTTGGGGAGGAGGGCAGGTGGTTATACAGTGGATGCGGGGGGTGGGGGGTCTGTGCTCTTGTTGGCTTTCCTGCAGCTCCACCAGACGCCTCATCATGTCCATTTGCTCCCCCATTAGCCTCAGTATCGCCTCCTGCCTCTGCTCATCGTGCTCACTTAATGCTTTCCTGGCCTCTGCCACTGAATGCCTCCATGCATTCAGCTGTGCCCTATCAGTGCGGGAGGACTGCATGAGCTCGGAAACATGTCATCGCGAGTGCGTTTTTTTCGCCTTCTAATCTGTGATAACCTCAGGGACAGAGATGATAGGGGGAGCATAGAAATATTTGCACCTGCGGGGGGATAAAGGAGAGTAAAATTTAAGATGATACATTTCTGAAAACAAAAGGGAGACTCTTTCACAGTGAAGCAAGCAATTCACAGCAGATAGCATGTGCTTTAGGTACAAGGTCACATTTTGCCTTTTTTATTGAGCGCCTTTCGGTATGATGACACATCACACACGGCTGGGCAACAGAATTCGGTTTCCAGGCAGCCATGGTAAGCCAAAGGGTACGTGGGGTTGGCTTCTTCCGTCTTCATAACATGTGGGAATGGTTTCAGACTGCAGCGCCCTCCTTTCCCATAGCAAGCAATGCTGGTTGGGTTTCACATTTAAAAGGAGGGGCTGCGGTTTTCAGGTGGATGTGCAGCACACACCTCCGCCCCCTCCTCCCCCCACGTGGCTATTCTCCAGGATGATCCCTTTTAGCCAAGCGCAAACAGCCCAGTATGAATAGGGTCCTTTTACTATTCCCTTACAAAAATTCCCCTATTTCAACCAGGTCACCATGAATGATATCATTCTCCTGAGGCTAACACAGAAATATATAGACCGAATGTTGCTTGAATGCGACCAAAACCCAGGACCATTCACTGCCATGCTTTGTGCTTCAACGATTCCAGACTACTTGCTTGACATCGTAAAGTGTCCTACCATGGAGGATGAAATAAGACAGCCCTCCCCAGAAACCTTCTGCGAAGGCTTTCAGAGTACCTCCAGGAGAGCTTCATGAAGATGTCCCTGGAGGATCCCCGCTCCATCCCGAGACACGTTAACAGACTTTTCCAGTAGCTGTACTGTCCGCAAATGCATCCCAATTTTTCAGGGCAAATCAAACATTAAACACTATTGCTTTTAAACCCTGTACTGTAGTTACAACTGTGCACTCACCAGAGGTGCCTTCTCCGGCTTCAGGTTCAGGGATCCCGCCTTGGGAGGGAATTGCCTCCAAGGTGATGAAAAGGTCCTGGCTGCCAGGGAGAACGGATTCACCGCTTGCCTGCTGTGAATTCTCCTCCTCCTCTTCCTCATCCATAAAATCCTCCTCCTCCCTGTTGCATGAGACTCCCCCCTTGCAGGTGTCCATGGACAGTGGTGGGGTAGTGGTAGGGTCCGTGCCCTAGAATGCCATGCAGCTGATCATACAAGCGGCACGTATGGGGCTCTGACCCGGAGCAACCATTTGCCTCCTTTGTCTTTTGGTAGGCTTGCCTGAGCTCTTTAACTTTCATGCGGCACTGCTGTGTGTCCCTGTTGTAGCCTCTTTCCACCACGCCCTGTGCGATTTTGGCATATATATTAGCGTTTCTTCTTTTTGATCGGAGTTCGGCCTACACAGATTCTTCTCCCCATACAGCAATCAGATCCAGTGTTTCCCTTTTGGTCCATGCTGGAGCTCATTTGCGATTCTAGGGGGACTGCATGGTCACCTGTGCTGCTCAGCTTGCCATGCTGACCAAACAGGAAATGAAAGTGCTGCCCAGAGCAGTCACATTGGAGCACTCTGGGATAGCTCCTGGAGGCCGATACCATCGAATTGCGTCTGCACTACCCCAAATTTGACCCAGCAAGGTTGATTTTAGCGCTACTCCCCTCACCGGGGAGGAGTACAGAAGTCAATTTTAAGAGTCTTTTAGGTCAGCGGAACGGGGTTGGTTGTGTAGACACATTCATTTTAAAATCAACCTAACGCGGCTAAATTCGACCTTACCCCATAGTGTAGACCAGAGCTAAGGGTTAGGACATTTAATCACAGAGGATATCTAAGTGGATAACACAGTGTATCTTGACGTGTTATCAGTTGGCTAGTGTACCTCTCTCCTGCCAGATCTCAAAGCTCAAATGGCATCCTTTGCCTGCCTTAGAAATGTGTCAATATCCAAAATCTGCAAGGCATCTGTATAGAGTAAACCACTGACCACTTTCAAATATTATACATTGGATTTAGCCACCTGGGGAGATTCTAAATTTAAGAGAACAGTATTACAATCACTGTTCAACGGATGCAGCTGACACTCCTCATCCCACCATCCAGAGGAGTAATACTTGCCAGTCACCTTGGTGGGATCCATGCTGACATGTACTTAAAGAAGAAAACATGGTTACTTACTCTACAGTCACTGTGGGTCTTCAAGTTGTTGTCAATGTGGATCTAGGACCAACCCTCCATCCTCACTTTTGGAGTCCTCAGCTAACGTGGGTTTTGAAATGCAAGGGAACTAAGGGAGAGTTGTGGCTGCTCCTCCCTTTATGCCCTCACACTGGTCCGTAAAGAGGCACAGCAAGGTAAATGCATGGCCCCAACAGACACAACTATTCAAAATATTCCAGTCTTGCATGCATGAAGTGCATGTGCACATAAAATGGGCTCCTCGCTGACTACACCACCTTGAACAATTTCAGTTACTGAAGAGTAAGTAACTGTTCTTATTTTTGTGTAAGAAGGGGGAAAAACAGACTGTTTCAACAGCTTCATTTGGTGCAACTTAGTTCATAGCAGTTTCATAGCTTGTGTTCTTTCAGGGTTAGAAAATTGCAACCATACTGGCTCTCCAGGAGTTTCCCACTCTTCCAGAGCTGAGTACAAATATTGGCAAGGAATTAAAAAAAATATTGCCCCTCTTGAGACAACAATCAGCATTGAAGAATGATGTATTCCCACCAGTATCTGAAGAGACAAATTCCGTCTGGGGTTTCTGGTTATGACATGATTTCGTGGCATCGCTGTGTCACCAGATGGGATCATAATCTGTTACAATATAATTTAGTTTTTTGCTAACATATGTTTGTTAAAAAAAAAAAAAACAAATTCCAGGCCTCTTCCTGCTCCACTGCCCTCTATCTTGCATTGCTTAAAAAATGAAAATTCAAGATGCTGGCCATTGCAAAGGCATTTTACTAAATTCCTTTTACAGTAGGATATGTCTCCAATAGCCAGTGTAAGGTGATAAATTCAGAATGTTACCCAAAAATTCACTTTACTGGATGGCATACACTGACCATCACTTCTGCTTCATATGAAGATACAATATGCACTATGCTGGTGGTGTGACTTCTTCCACAGACCTTTAGTAGAGTAGAGAGCCAATGCTTGGGACAGGTTGAAGGTGTAAGATTAGTACCCTTTGTTTACCACACTGTACGTTTAACACAATTCAATTTTGTTTTATATACCCAAAGGTATAACATAATAGTTAAACACCAGGTATTAATGTGAAAAATAAAACCTGTGGAATTTCTATTGGACATTTTAAAATGTCCTTTCTTTACTGTCTTGAGAAAAAAAAAATTTCTTACAGTGAAGTCCTGTTCCATTTGTCATACACTGATGTATTTCTTTTCCACAAACCATCTAGTCAGAGTTTTGTTTGTTTCCTTGTTTATCAAAATCATCACTGAATAATGATGTAAATCATAGTTATGGGATTTGTTAGCTTGAACTCACTCCTGATAGATCAGTTTTCCTTCTGCAGTAGTAGAGAGTAAAATACCACAAGATATGCTTTTGTTCTTTTTTCTTTTTTTATTTCCTGGCAACAGAGTGATGAATTAAGAAAATGGAAAGATAGATCAGGTAGATAATCCAGGGAACCTTCACCACTATAATAGGGCTTTCTTAATGTAGGAGAACTGTGGACCTAAACTATTGAAGTGTGAACTGCAAAGGGAGAAAATAAATTTTTCCTTTTTTAAGGCTTCTTTATTATATACAAACAAGTCCTAAAAGCCAGGTCTAAATGAGAAATTCTGCTAGGGTTTTACATTAGAAATTTAGGTCTTATCTGCCCTGGAACTCTGTGAACAACTGGAGAACTAACAGATGTATTTCACAAAAGACCAAAGATGAACACTTGAGAGGGGAAGGAATTTTTAGACTTTTTAAAACTCAGTTTTTGTTGTTATTTGTGTTAATGTTTGTGTGAAAGGGTATCTTTGTTAAAGATTCAATATCTCCCTTTCAATGAAGGGGTGAAAAAGCAAAGGTCTCAGTTACATCCAACAAGTATTTCACTAAAACCAAAAAAAGTCCATACTTGATTTTCTTGATATTCTTTGAGAGAGAAAAAAAGTGGTGGTGGGAGGGGGGAACCTGGTTATCTTTCTTTCAATGGGAGGGATCTTTAGCACTTACCTTAATGCGTCATTAATAAGCAAATAAGGGCACAAGCCCATTAAAAAAAATATATCTTGCTGGTTACTTTTTCCAATATCCTTTTCTCTGTTCTCACAGTTTGAGGTTACAGTCAATGTTAATGTCTTGTGTGTTCAAGCTTATTTGTTAAAATATGTATTAAGTCTGGTACAGCAGTTCTGTCAATAGAAAAGTAGATCTCCCTAGATAATTATATTTTCCATGCATCTTAATACATATATTGATATATAGTGTTATCAGATAGACTAAATATTACAGTAATCAAGTGATAGCAGTTGTGTGGGACTTGAGCATGGGACACTGTCAGAAACTGACAAACAACCAGACACAGCTTGTTGGTTTAATTGCCATTGAGATATTTGTGCCAAGTTCAGGATTACCCACCCAGTTATTAAGAGTGTTGTGCTCTCATTTGTCTTTTATCACATAGGGTTTTTTTAATGAAACATTTTTGATTTAAATGAACCATGGCAGGACTTTTTTTTTTTTTTTTTTGCATTCTGCAAACAAATAACAGACTCACATAATGGAGTTACCATCACAGGGTGACGCAGCCCCTTTAATAGAGAGGAATCTCATTTTTCCTATGAATGAACAGGTGCATCCTGGCTAAACCTGATTTGGTAGTGGGGTGGCACCTGGGGAAGGAGATATAGAATGTGGCTTGGGAGACAAGGAGGAAAGACAGGCCAGAAGCAGGGAGGTCTGGGTGACAGGAGGTGGAGACCCCAGAACCAGAGGAAGGCCCTGTAGTGCCCCTGTGGTCACTGTCCTGTATAAGGGGCAGAGAACTGGGAGAGGACCACGGCTGAAGGAAGCAAGGGCCTGTAGAGTGATAAAGTGGATGTTTCCTGCCAATCTTAGTGGGTGCTGGGGTGAAGGAAGGTCAGGCGAGCAGCCTTATGTCTCCCTTCCCATACAAGGGTTGGGGAGCTCGGATGTGAAGGACGCAAGGCAGACAGACGTTTGCATTATTGTGTCATTTGAGCCTTTGAACTCTATTACAGGATGGCGGGTATAAGCCAGTGTCCTCTCAATTTGAAGGAAGATTAGGAACTGAAGAGTTGAAAGTGACAAAAGGCAAGAGAGATATGTTGAGTTACAATATGGGACTTTAGTTTATGCCGTTGAGATGTGTATAATAGTAAATTACCCCATGACCAAGGTATTTTCAGCCCAAGAAAATGCTGATGAAGTGTTTGGAGGGACCCTGAAAGGTGGGGAACTGAGGCCAGCCACCAGCAGAGCACATTCTTGCATGAGCGAGCACCTGAGGGTGGCTTGGCATGGTATAGTTGCATTTGAGTTGTCTCAATATTATTTTAAGTGTAGGGACAGTAGGCCAGAGAATTATAGATGAAGATATGTGTTGTAGATGATTTCGTCCAGCTAGTGTGAGGTTTCTTCTCTGTCTTACCTTTTCTAGTCCTCAATCAAACTATCATTAAAAATTCACCATCAGGCAAAGTTCAAGCATGGACAATTTCAACCCAAAGATGAATGTTTCTTAAAGTTATGAGCAATTAACTGGAGCTGTTAAAAATCTGCAAAAAAAAGTTGGCAAACATTTGTTCAAATGCAAATTGGCTGTCTGGTGCAACCATATTTGTGCCTCTTTATATTCATTATTTGGAAATATCTGCATGAAAGGGTTTTTGTTCACATGGAAGTTTGATGAATGCCTGTTGTTTGTACAAACAGTCCTATTTGCATACCCAAGGTATTTGGACATGAAGCAATATATTTCCTAAGTCATTAATCACATGCCACAAATAGCGAATCAGTAAAATGATCAGTTACTGAATGACCAATAGGCTAACCATTGTTTGTGTAAACTAGTTAGGGAAGACACAACTCAGGATTGGTTTGTTAACCATTTATAAAAAGGAAAATTAATTTGATATGTTTTCAATGAGTAACTGCAATTCTTGAGAAATATGGGGGTGCATAGCTTTTGGGCATATTCTTCATGCTACCAAATCTCAGAGCTTGTCTACCCGGGGATATTTACTGGCATAATTATATTGGTATAAGTATATCTTGTAATTATACCAGTATAGCGCCCCATGTGGACGCTCATATTTCTGTATAAGAGTGTCGTCACAGGGAGTTATACCGGTATAATTATGCCAATAAATGTCCGCATGTAGACAAGTCCTCAGAGTCAGGACGTTCGTTTTGACATTATAGTTTATTGGAGTACATTTTCAACCTATCATTACTGGGCGTTGTGCACATAATTCCTCCACACCCTGGTCTGATGTGTGTATAAGTACAAAGGGTAAATTTACTCTGAGATGGGCAAGTGGCAGAACAGAGCAAGCACGTATCTCAGATACCAAGGAATAGCTTGCAGAATACTGTGAAAAGGGAGTGTCCATCTGCAGTAGTATCCATGCCTCTGTCTCAGTATCCAAATGGTTTAACACGTAGGTATTTTGTAGCAATTATGTGCACAACTTAGCATTTGTCATTGTGAGTGTGGAACTGGAGCAGGCACGTCTTCTGACTCTATCCAGATATGAAAATTACTTAGGGTCTGTTAAAAGAGAGCAGGATGGGTTCAGTAAGATAAGTATATACACATGCTTGTATGATGTGCTTTGGCTGCTGGAATAGATGGGCAGAAGGATGGGAGGGCAATTTGATATAATTTTAAGCAAACTTCAGGCGGCTCTAATTTACTCCAGGAACCAATCTGGTTTCTGGCCAGCCCCAGGATCCTAATGCCACAAAGGCATTTCATTTCCACCTTTGCCTCCCTTACCTTAGGACTATGTCTAACCTAAGAGTCCAGAGTCTCTGTACCAATATCCTTACCTTTGACCTAAAATAAGTATTATTTTGTCATTAGTAATCTCAAAATGTAAATATAACACACATTATTTTCTTACATTATAAATTCTTTGGGGCAGAGATAGTTTCTGCTTTTTTGTGTTTGTACAGAGTCTAGAACAATGGGGCCGCAAACTTATTTATGCCTTTGGGCACTGCCATAATAGAAGGACAAAAGAATAATAATAATAGAGCCCTTCTTTAAAACTGTTATAAAAATATGTAGGTACATGTTAATCTGCTTCAAATACAGCATATCATACATAATCAACTGTGTGATGGACTTTTCCTATTATTTTACATTATTTTCAAAAAAGAGCTTTTATGAGTACTTTAACAAAAGCGATTAGTTCAGTTGGTAAATATATTACCGGATAATATTTCCATTTTAACAATATCCTTTAAAATATTTTAGATACTGCAATCAAGATAACAACAATAACTAAACAGGCTGAAGGAGAGAGCCTTGAACACAAATACATTTGTTTGCTTGTTTTTATCTGACATTTTTATTATTCATTTTTTCCATCTGTAAAAACTTGGTACTTCCTGGTTCACTGAAGGTATCCGAGACTATAACTTCATACTAGAGTTCTTGGTGTGATCCATGTAATATATGATATTTATGATTCCACAGAATAATCTTCACTGAACCAGGAAGTAATAAAAGAAGTTTGCAGACAGGCATAAGAATGGTTTTAAAAGTTAGTCTGATTTAAAAATGTTTTCCTGTGCTGAAGCTCCTTCACAGCATAGATGTAGGAATAAGCGCAGAAACCTGGGCTTCACCCCATTTTAGTTTTTGCTTTGTACGTTTTCTCTAATGTTTAATAATCGTATAGCTGAACCATTCCAGGAGGGGTACTAGGCAACACTCTTATCAGGGAAATATACATGGAATCCTCTTTGTTATTATTTTATCAATCAATTTATGTTTGTTTTATTAAAAAATTACCCAAAAAGCTGTAAAAAAGGTGACAGAAAAATTTGTTTTCATGCAACAAGGAAACATACATGAACATATGTACATGAGAACAAATTAAATGTGTGCCTGTCTCAACAAGTGTTTCATTAATATACTTAGAACAGGGCATGAATTGGGCCTATACAAGTGGCAGAGTTCCACTCCCTCGCTCTCTCATTTGATCTCGGATTGAGGACATTGGCAGCATCAGTCTGAATATCCAATTTTACAGATCTTCAATCTGGAGTCCCATTGCATCTGCAGACATGTATACTTTTCATTTACTCAAGTTGCTTACCCTTATATTTAAACCAAGAAGCAATTAACTCAAAGAATCATATTTCGCTACTATGGAGCAATATTTTAAAGGCCATTTGATCTAGATATGTGCTTATGAAGCAGCATTAAAGTTTTCAGTCTTGTGCTCTCAACACGAGATTCTGATGCTGTTGTTCACACTGAGTAATTCCTTACGCAGCTGGTAGCACTGTTGATTTCAATGTGAGTAAAGGTGGCAGAATCTGTCCGTCATTGTTAATAAAGTGACACATTCAGGCTCCCAAGAATGTTTGTTTTTAATTATCATTAAATGTAAATCCTTTACATCTCTTTCCCAGTCTCAAACCAAGATCATGATGAAAGCAGATTAGCTGTACGTTGAGCTGGAGAAGTATGGAGTGCTGATTGTTGATACACAGAAATGTGGAGATGAAGGGGGCAGTATCAGCTGAGGGAGTTTGTCTGACTTCCACCAACATGGTTCACAATTTATTAGGTTACATGATGCATCTTACAGAAAGGCGACAGTTCCTGTGCTGCCCATTATGGATATCATTAGTGTTATTTTGTAGCTCAGTGTTTGGATTACAACGCAATAATTGGCATAAAAGTTAACAGAAATAAAATAAGAGTTATTTTATACAGTTATATATCAGCACATACAAATACTTACCTTTTGTCCTTCAGTGTCAAGAAATCAATGTAACTTGTTTGTCATCTTGACTATCCCAGACCAATACGTCTTGTGATTTAACTTGTGATCAAACTGTCACGCTTCAAAAAAATTGCTTAATTTTTTTTAAAATGTATTAGTGTTTTTAGTTTCAAGAGAGAAAATTGATTTTAGGTAGGCACACAAAGCAATGTGGCTTGGTCAGAGTGAATGGAATGATTCATGGTTATAAGCGCAGACATGCTGGAGGAAGAATATTTTCAGAAAAATTATTAAACTTTGGAGTCTCCAGGTCTTTCATGTGCCCCATTATTTGCCAGTGATGGCTGAGGGACCTGTGTTTGTCTTGTTTGAAGCCTTATGAGAGATGAAATGCTGTTGGCATCTGTTCCCAAACCATAGAACTTCATGTTTTCCCAACTAGGAAAGCAAAAGACATTCTTCATATAGAGATACTATATAATGCTCTGCTGTTTTGGATATGATGATAAAACACCTGAAAAAGAGGTAGAAATAGAACAACTTTGTAATGTTTTCAAAAAGTTTTCCACTTATATAATCAGCTTGCAGATACTGATTAGTTAAGCCTCTTAATATCTCTTTGAGAAAGATAGGTATCCCTATTTTACAGTGGGGCAAACTGAGGCACAGAGAAATTAAAATACTTTATACAAGGTCATACAGAAAATCAATGGGAAAACCAGGAACAGAACCCAGCGGTTTTTACTTCTATTGTTGTGCTCTAATTGGTCACATTTCCTCCCTATTGTGAATTCTTGATGATTGTAATTAGTAATCCATTCTACAAATATTCTCCACCATGTAAATGTTATGTTGAAGTCTTAATGTGGAGCCTGATGATATGAGATGCTCGGTGGTTTCTGCAATATGCTGAAGTGCTTGACTTTCATTGACTCAATTGAAGTTGATGATGCTGAGCAACTTGCAGAATCAGGTCCTTAGTATTAAAACCAAACAAAAAAAAACCCACCTTGGCCCAATATCATTAAAGTACATCCAAAGGTAGCAGGCTTTGTGAAGACATAAAAATTCCAAATTCCAGTTTTAGAGTAGAATATAATGAATCTCCTTTGTAACCGTTGCACTGTTGCATTTACAGATTGTACACATTTTAGAGCAAAACCAGCTAAACTTTTTATCTGTTCTTAAGTCATCCATATTTATCCATTAGAGCAGAGGTGGGCAAACTACAGCCCGCGGGTCACATCCGGCCTGTGGGACCCTCCTGCCCAGCCCCTGAGCTCCTGGCTCAGGAGGCTAGTCCCCGGCCCCTCCCCTGCTGTTCCCCCCCCCACCCCCACAGCCTCAGCTCACCCCACCACCGGCGCAATGCTCTGGGCGGTGGGGCTGCAGAGCTGCGGCCTGACCCGGTGCTCTGTGCTGTGCGGTGGCATGGCTGGCTCCAGCTGGGCGGCATGGCTGCCTGCCCTGATGCTCTGGGCGGTGCAGCTGTAGCGCTGCCAGCCACCGGTGCTCCAGGCAGCGCTGTAAGGGGGCAGGGAGCAGGGGGGGTTGGATAGAGGGCAGGGGAGTTCAGGGTGATTGTCAGGGTGGAGGTGTGGATGGGGGTCGGGGTGGTCAGAGGGCGGGGAACAGGGTGGTTTAATGGGGGCAGGGGTCCTGGGGTGGGGGAGTTGGAAAAGAGAGGGGATTGGATGGGGCGGTAGGGGCATTCAGGGGCAGAGGTTCCGGGGGCGGTCAGGGGACAGGGAGAAGGGGTGGTTGGATGAGGTAGGGGTCCCAGGGTGGGGGGGAAGTCAGCAATGAGAGGAGGAGTTGGATGGGGCGGTGGGGGGCAGTCAGAGATGAGAGATCTGGGGGCGGTCAGGGAACAGGGAATGGGGGGGGTGTAGGGGTCCAGGGTCCCGGAGGGGCTGTCAGGGGACAGGGAACGGGAAGGTTGGGTGGGGCAGGAGTCCCAGGGGGACCGTCAGAGGGCAAGAAGCAGGGTGGGTCAGATAGGGGGCAGGGGCCGGGCCATGCCTGGCTGTTTGGGGAGGCACAGCCCCCCTAATCAGCCCTCCATACAATTTCGGAAACCTGATATGGCCCTCAAGACAAAAAGCTTGCCCACCCCTGCATTAGAGAGACTGTCCTAGCATTTTTCTCATACAGGCTTTGGTCTGTCATGTCCATAATCCTGCTCTTGCTTCCTAGTGTTCAGTTAACTCTTTATAAGAAACTGCTCCATATTTTGAGGTTGCTTGTGTTCTTTATGACATAGGTGCAAAGTAAATGCCACATATGTGGACAAAACCATCTTGGAAGTTGATGTCTAATCTGAATTCCCATAGACAAGAATATTATCTTATGTATTTATTCTTTAATGTGCAGGTTTTTCTATGCTCTTCAAAACAGAGTTGTTTGTCTAATTCTATGCCGTTTTCCTCTTGTACAGGGAATGTAGTGGTGAGTTACCATGTATGCACTAAAAGAAAACTGCTTGAATAGACACCAGACCCATAATGTTGCTCATGGTAGGCAGGCACCATATATGTATATGTAAAATTCTCAGAAAACTCATACAACTGGTGCCTTGCTTATGCATGAGTAATGTCCTGTGTGTCTTTATAGCTGATTGTGGATGCCTAGAGGGATCCTCCTTAGTGCTGCTAATGATTATCTGTTGCTCACCAAATATTCAATTTGTAAGTTTATTAACAGTTCTGTATTCATTTTAATGAAGAAGACTGGGTATATTCTACAACAGATGAACTATTCAAGTTGTGCAAATATTCTTCAGACACTACAATTTAGATCTGTATAACTTTTGATGAAGATCAGAAACAGCTTTCAGCTAACCAAAGTGTTTGCCGCCTAAAGCAGTATGTAGGCATTTTTTGTAGCTTCAGAACTTTATCCTGATTAGTATTTTGGTAAAGATTTCATAATATATTAGCTTGATATATGAGCTGTTTTTTTGTAACATTTCAGTACTATGGTGTAGTGCAAGCCTCTCTTTTCATAAATTATGCTATTTAAAGAATGGGCACTCCTTGATCAATCCTGATGGATTTCCTGGAAGACACAAGAAAGCACTTTCTGGAATAAATAAGTCTTCTCCCCAGAGTGAAGCAGGGGAGACTGAGAGTGAGCATTTGCATCTCCTGATTTCTTACTACTTTTCCCTACTATGTGTTTTGTTATTGTTTTTAACCTACTAAACGTAAGGCTTGTCTACATGAACATTTAGTTTATGGCAAGTTGATGTGTGAATCTAACTCAGTAGCCTGCTGTAATCTTACTGTTCATGTGAACCCTGCTGACATACTAACAATTTGTTAATTCGCTTTAATTTTACTCCCCTTTCACAGAATCATAGAGGTTAAAAATGGAAAAGAACTCCAGTCTCTGGCCAACACAGGTTTGTCCCCTACAGTATATTTGCCAGTACTTTGTCAAGTATAGTGTTAAAATGTTTAAGTGACAGGAGAGCTTATTCCACAATATGATAGAACACCAGTTAAGAAGTATTTCCTGGTAACAGCCTATTTACTTTTTCTCAATTTCATGGCATTGTTCTTAGTTGTGTTCTCATTCCTTCCGTGACACATCACTTGCTTACCCTACCAGGGGACCATAATAGTTGTTACTGGGAAATGTGTTAAAGAAGCAAAAATATTATGTGCATATAAATATATTAAAATTGTGTCTGTTCGAAAATGTCCCTCTCCCCACATCCTCACCATGATGCGTGTGTTCTTAGACTGTAAGCTGTTCAAAGCAGGGTCCAAGATGTGTCTTAATATATGTTTCTACAACACCTAGCACAGTGGAGCTCCCATCCTGAATAGGACCTCTGGACACTGTTGCAGTACAAACATTAATAATGACGATAGGTTACACAAAAAAGGAGGCAGCTGATTAAGTAGCCTCTTGACATAATTGAAGTGTAAGTGCCATAAAGAAATACAACTGCTTTGAAGAAAACAGGTTGAATATTTTGGAAATCAAATTATAGAAATGTCTCTTCTTGAAAGTATATTACAAACTAAGCTAGCATTACCTTTTCTAGATTACCTTTTCTGAGTTATGCCCGATTTTCCAGAATCTGTATTTTTAAGGAAAAAGAGCCCTAATCTACAACTTGGTTATGCTCCAGACCCAAGAGGAAATGGATTATAGCAGTTGTGACTGTGACGAGCAGATGTTTTGGTTGGACTAGCTATCAACCATCTGACTCATCATAAATCCTCAGTTCCCGTAAATTCCCAGTTTTCATTTACAATAGGTAGGATGCGGGAAAACAATGCTTTTAAATTAAAAATATAAAATGTGGTTTTGGTATTAACAGTTAACCACAATCCATATTAATTTGCAAAAGGATAAATTTTTGTGAAAGAGATGCAACTGTTCCAGTAAAATGTCAAACTGAAGGGTATTTGTGAATGGCAGCTTCATTAGCTGTGAATGAAAGCCAGCACATGATCATTTAGATAGTGCTAATTAATATAAATTGAAATACAGTTCAATTATATGTTCCTTTTTGGTTCCTGTGTTATTTGGTGTCCCTTATTTAAGCTTCCAAGGAAAGACCATTCTTTTTCTTTGAATGGCTCAGAACCACACTTTTCATAACTTTTGTGTTGGTTTTGTATTTTCACAAAACCTGGAGACTTTTAGTAGTTTTCAGGATTTACCGGTAGATAATCATCGTGATTCTTATTTACTAAAGTTCTGACATGGGTGTACAATATAAATGACAACTGAGAGTTGTGACTTCTCTTCCAGTTTGTCAAAAACTTAAAAATTGCACTTACGTCTGAAATGTTTTACCTGCTGTTGTCTTAAGTAGCACTGGAGGTGACTAACTGAAAGAGACTAGAGGAAAATCCGTCTTTTTCTTTTAGTTTCTTTACATTGTGCATTGACAGCACTTTTATAGTCATTTTCACTGACTTCCTGTGCAGTCCATTTTCTCTGTTGTGTGAGTTTTTCACAGTGAAACGGGAGAGAGAGCATTTTTTAAAGTAGGAATGTATAATTCTAAAAAAAGCCACTAAAACTGTTGGAGGGACATCCTGGAACTAGTTTTAATTCTGTGTATTTTTTTAAGTGGGCTAGATTTCAAGTTGCTTAAAATGTCCCTTTAAGATACTTTGTATTACTGAGAACTTGATATTTTTACTTATTACCATGTGCTTTATCCAAGAATCTCAAAAACATTGTCATTATGTCACACAATACTTTTGTGATGTAGAGAAGGATTATTATCTCCATTTTACAGATGGGGAACTGAATATAAATAATACCCACCTTTTATAAAGTTTCTAATGAAAGAAGCTATAAAAATGCTAAGTATTATTATTTTTAGCCTAACTAGTGTAACTACAGATGCTATTATTCATTATAAAAATTCCATTCTTAATTCATACAAGTGTCTAATTCTGTTCTGAAATGTATGAGCTACTTGCTTTAACAACATCCTGTGGCAGCAAGTTCCATGGTTAATTATATGTTGTGCAAAAGATTGTTTCATTTTAAATATTCAGAATGTGTTGCCATTTAAGTTCAAGTACCTTTTTCTTTTTGTATTCTGGAAATGGGAAAAACACTGAAGAAACAAAATTTGCCTATGATACTGAGGAAGATACAGTAATAAGAAAGTATATTCTCTAAATAGATCATTCTTTCTGAAACTAAATTAAAAATAATAATAATGGTGTTTTTGCTTTGTTATTTTACTTAGTCTGTTGTATTAGTCCTGTTTTGCCTGTTCTTTGAGACTAAAACACATGTACAAAATGTAGACAGACGGGGAAATAATGTCTGGTTATACTTGGTACAAAACATAAAAACATCCTTGGCCTTTTGACTCTGGTGATCCCTGCGAGGGAGCTGCCTTTGTCCTGTGAAAAGATAATTGTTTCCCAACACAAACACTGAATATCAAGTCATCCAATCATTAACAGCTCTGTAGAGATGCAGCTCTGAGGGGTTAAATCTTGACTGGCACAGACACATCAAAAAGGTCCATTAATTTAAAAGCCAGATTTTTTTCCCCATAGTTTATCTGTACAACATGTGTTTTCAATTTAGTTTTATAAACAGCAATTGTAACTGATATACTAAGGTTGAATGCAGTTCCACCAAGCGGATTGTTGCATAAATAAAAGTAAAGTACAGTATGAAAGAAATAAACAGTGTGTTGTTATGTACAAAAGGACTTAATTATAATAATGTTTGATAGTCTGACAAAGTAAATGTGCACTTAGGTCCAGCCAATCTATACAAAAATGACCTTTTTGCGACTTTGTATTGTGATAGCTCTGGGACCATCCTATGTTGGCCAGGGTGAACCTCAGGGCAGCCAGTTTCACAACAGCTCTGCGACACTTACTGTATTATGGTACTTTTTAAACCTTTTTTGGAGAGTTAAGCATATTGTGTCTGTAACTGATTGACCTTTTTTATACCGTATATTTGAAAAAATGACAGTCTGAAATGTAGTAGACAAATGTCGATTTCTTTCCACAAACTTGTACTGAATTTAGCTATTTTAATATTCAGTGCAATGCCATGTTGGCAGAAGTAGTTGCACCATTAACTTGTTACTATTGTATATTATTTTTTGTAGAGGGAGAAAAATTAGACATCTGGGTTTACCACCTGTATTGCAAACTTCAACTTGTTGCAACTTAAAATGTCAAAGGCATTGTGTTCATGTAAGATTATATATTTTAAAATTTCATCCACCATGAAAGTCCCTATTAAATCCTGTTATTAGTAGTCATAATAATTCTTGGTAATTTTCATTTAGTTTCCTGATAGATGTTCTTTTATATCTCAGTCTTTTTGGAGTCCTTTTGATCACTGAGCTCTTGAAGGAAGGAAGGAAGAGCTAGATGGTATATTCTAGAAACTGTACATGTACTGTCACATTGTATTGAGTGTGTGGGTGGAGAGGTGAACTTTTGATCTATTTGAGCATTAACAATACTCATGTGGGATTTTAACTGTTCAATTTTGCCTTGCCGTTGTGCAGCCAATAAAAAGCATGTGTTCACTGCTAATGTGAGCATGGTGTTTGAAAAGGGTTTCCAGCATAAAAGAATTTGTGGTCCTGGCGATACTCTGGATATGAAAATGGTAAACGTACTCTATACCTTGCATCATGTGACAAATGCTTGTCAATTAAAACAAAGTCCTTTTGATCCTTAGACTCTACTGTTTAATCAGTTTTAACACTTCTGTTTGTCTGATTAGTGTGACTTAGCAAGTTAATAGGGACAACACAGTTAATATTGCACTTAGACTTCAGGAGTGAAAGATGTTAATTGTCTCAAATTTTCCCTAGCTATGAAAATATATGCAGTGCTGGGGGGAGGTTTTGTGGACTGTGATCACTATTGTTGTGTTGTAGATCAGAACTATGCCACAGAGTGGAGAAATATCTGAAAAAACTGTGTCAGCTCTTTCTTATTGTTTTGTGTAATATGGCCAGCCTGTTCTAAGGCCCTGCCACACTACAGTTTTTAACTGTGTTTGTAACAAGTCACTGGTATGATTTGGGTCTGCGCACACCACATGGTTTATATACTGCTAGAAATCATGGCAGCCAGTAGTATTTCACTCCTGCCAGAAGCCTGGGCTGGCATGTGATTTTCTTCCTGTAACCAGTCAACATGCTCTGTGTTTGGTAGGTTGAGCTGGATCACCTGACATTGTTTAATAGGTTTAATTGTTTAATTGTTATTAGCATTGTTTATTAGGTTTAATAGATGTTACTTCTTCCTCACAACTATGTGTGATAGAGCATCCCAGAGCATATTGCTGTGTATATTGTTGATGCTACTTTGTGTTTATGTCTGCAGGGCTATTTTGTGTCACTATGGAAGAATAACTCATATTTTTCCTAAATGGATGGAAGCAAATACAGTTGATCAGAGAGCTAGGGTCAGACACAAATATGTTGAAAGACTACTTTATGGACAATGAATTGCCCTATGTTACTTGATGTCATTTAAGGTCACTACCACTTACGAGTTACAAAATCACAGTTGGAAGTTATGTGCAGATAGGGCCTAAATTAGAGAGGGACACCTCAGAGATTGGTTATGAAAGGGCAGCCTTAAATGCACACTCTAACTTGCGCTGGGGCAGAGAATCAGGGAGCCATAGTCTACACCTTAATGTCACACGCGCACACACACACCCCACTCCCAAATCTCTGTCACCCTCAGCTCTAACAGAAGCTGAACACAACAGAGAGTCAGGTCTATATACTTCAACAAGTTTATAAATGTAACATCTGGGTGTATAACTCAATGACTCAACAATATTATATGAAGATTCTTTGGTATTTTCATCAGTTGTTTATAACAATCCCTGGAATCTTAGAAATGAAATCTGTTTTTTACTGAAATGTTTATGTTCCAACACACTGAAAAGATGGTATGTTACTGTAAGGGGTTGCTTGTGAATACTGGGCTAGCATCATTGATTTTCTTTTGATCCATTGAAGAAAAATGAGCACTGTGGAATTTGTTGTCAAAATATTTTAAAAAATTAAGTGAAATTTACAAACAGATTTTTTTAAATTGTCAAATTGAGGCCCTTCAACCTTTATAATGTCTCTCTTACCTACTCTGGGTATTTGACCCTCTTTGACCCCTTACTAGTAAGGTTCTGATTACTTTGTTTGATGCTACCTGCTTTTTCTTTGTATTCAGGATGTGAATGAAGATCCAGGAGAGGATGTTGCTCTTCTTTCAGTCAGTTTTGAGGATACAGAAGCTGCTCAGGTTTTCCCCAAGCTATATCTGTCCCCACGTATAGAACAGTAAGTAGAATAATTGCTGAGTATTCCAGTTCTTCTCAGAACTTTTAATTTTTACTCTGATTGTTTATGTAGGAAGTCTTTGGTAGGCCATAAAACCACTTTGGCTTTTAATTGACAAAAGCCATGACAGTGATTACTGTAATTGGCTTTGACTGGAAGGGAGCAATTCAGTTAGTCTTGCCAGTCCCATTTTGATGTGCCTACCACTTATAGAGCTGAGCCACCATTGGCTAGACTGTTGTTGGGTCCACTGATCCCTGAAAATCAACCTACATTTTCCTGGAATGACTCGTACTGGAAGCGGCATCAGTTTCAGCTTAGCAGGCAGATTTCCCCCAGGGATGGGAGAGCTTTGTTTTTTAAGATTGTGTTTATATATTTATGTATGTGTAAGTGTGCACAGTGCCTGTGTGTGATTGATAAATATTCCCTGAAGAGAGGCAGTTTGTACAATAGAAAGGGATACAGTTAAACAGTTTCGAATCAATGTTTATTACAAGAGCTGTAAGGCTATATTTGTTAACTGTGTTCAGGAATTTGCAGTCTCAGTAAGATGTTTTTCCGGGGGTGTGTCAGAATATTTCATTTTAAGGTTGTTGGACAACACAGTTGGCACACAGACTTGCTAATAAACTAATTTTTACTCCTAAAATGGAAGGGTCAGAGGGAAAAATCTATCTGCTTCCTAAATTAGATTTCGCTGCTTCCATTTTTGGAATTAACAATGTCCCAATGTTCCCCCTCCCCTTCAGTGCTTCAGTCTTGAAATATCTGCTTGAAAGTTTCATGAAAAGCACTTCAGGCTTACAAGTGACTTTCACTTAGAGATAAGTTGGAAATTTTTATTTTGCACAGCACCTGACAAATTAAAGTTTCCCAAAAGAAAAGCTTCGTAGTTTGTTACCTTGAAGAAAGCCTCAAAGATTCATAATGCCCTTACAGAGGAATATTGAAAAGGCTTCTTAGTATGGGGAGGAGGTCTGGTTGCCTAACTGTAACTCTAGATTGCAGAATAAGGAACCAATGGTAGTGGGGGAAGTGTTTGATATTAATAAATACACTTTAAAAGGAGAGCTCGTTTTTCACCTTCTTTTGTTTTGCCTTGTTAAGCATTTTACTTGGTTTATCTACATTACTACACAGAAGTAACTATATTAGACTTTGCAGTTACACAGAGGTCAAGTTAAAGCTAACATTGATTCAGTGCTTTTGTTTTTCTGGTCAATACTGAAATGACATTCCTTTCAACTGCTGAAAACACCTTGGGTGGAGTAGAAGAGATGGAAAAGTACTGACTACCATAGTTTTAGAATAGCTCACTAATAATGCATTGGGTTTGCGAAAGGGCATGACGTTCTGATATTTAAACCAAAAAGGCATTGATATGGATAAGATGGATGACCAAGTAGATGGGTTAAAAAAATCCAAGATTAGTTCTGAGATAAAATCATAAGGTTTACAAGGTATCTGGGAAGAAAAATCTGTAGAAAATGTATATATTGCTTCTTTTGAGTTTTCAAGTCTTTTTAGCATCTAACTTTATTTTAGAAAAGGTTTTTGTTCTCTCCTGCATTTAACATTATTTATGGCTGTGTTGATTTCATTAGTGGCTCATTTTAAATGCAAGTCATTTTCTCTGATGAGCTTTGTGATAGTGAAAAGGTTAGCTCAGGTACCCTTGATTAGGGTAACAAGTTACATGCAGTTAGATTAAAGTAATTGATTATATGAACTGATTTCTTTTTTAATAAATGCTGAATTAACCTGATTGTATCATTAAATGCATTTAATGTAATGAATTTAGGCAAGTTACATAATTTCTCTGGGCCTATTTATTTTTCTATAAACTGTTGTACTTAGTTACAGTGCTCCACAAGTGTGTTGAGAGGCTTAACTAATGTATTCATTGAAGTTGTTTGTTGCCCTTAGATGGGAGATTCAAATTAGTAGTAGTAATAATAGTATTGCTGGTACTTTTTTGGCCAGAATAATGCAGATAATGGTCAGTTACTTTACTTGGTAATTTCACTGTTCCTATCTCAAGTACAAGTGATGATATATTGGTCTACCATAAATTTCCTTTCTTCAGTGTGTAGGGAAGTAATAATACAGAAAATCTGCAGGTTGAAGGTGCATTAGTATCTTATCTCCTCCTCCCTCTTGCCTCCCCCCCCACCCCTCCCCTGCTGCCTAGCTCTTACTATTCTTCTCTAGCAACTATGCAGGAGTTTTAGGTGATCATATTTCCAAAAGGGAAAACAGGACACCATGTGGGGCTGGCCCAAGCCTCCCCCACCCTGAGGGCTGGTGCTGGCATCACTGCTCTTCCCCTCCCTCCCGGCATGTTCCTCCGCACCTTACTTTTTTGACAAAAATGGGCATTAGTCCCATTTCCCAAAGAAGTCAGGTTGGCCAGCACAGGGCTTAAAAAAGGGACTGTCCCAGCCAAAACGGGACGTATGGTCAACCTAGTTTTGGAGACAGAAGGTGTGTTGATGGAAAGGGAAAAGAGTTGGGGGAACAGCCTCTCAGTTCAGCATGTTTCCCATTCAGAGTAATTGTTCCTGATTAACTCCATGTGTGGACACTCTTGTTCGGGAGTGGAGTTATTCAGGAACAGGTGTTGCACTTTAAAATCACACTATGCCGTAATCCCACTTCTTCGAGTGCTTGCTCATATTGATTCCAATTAGGTGTGCGCGTGTTACCCTAGCAACACTCGGTGGGTTGGCTGAGGCGCCCCCTGGAGTGGCGCCCTTATGGTACCAGATATATGCCCCTGCCGACCCAGCTCCCCCTCAGTTCCTTCTTACTGCCTGTGACGGTTGTTGGAACTGTGGAGCGCTGCATAACTGATCTCCACTTCCCTAGCTCTTTGCTCATTTATACCTGTAGATAGTTGTTATAGTGTAGTTGTAGTTAATAGTAGCTTTTGTAGTTAGCGTATATAGTAATTGGAGGTAAGAGGCTTCTCCCCTTCCCAGTACCGGGCCCATGCCTAGGTCTCTGGGTTTCAAACCCTGCTCGGCCTGCCTCAAGCCAATGCCTACAGGAGACCCCCACAACTCCTGTCTGAAGTGCCTGGGGGAATCCCATCAATCAGATAAGTGCTGTATTTGTAAGGCATTCAAGCCTCAGACAAAAAAGGAGTGGGACTTTCATTTGAAGCAGCTCCTCATGGAAGCGGCACTTAGCCCAACGCCCTTCTGCCCCGTGCCGAGACCCGGCACCATCGGTCCAAAGCGCACCTCCAGCACCGGATCGACCTGGCACCAGGAAAGACTCCTGGCACCGGACGTCTCCGGCACCTGTCTCCAAGAAGCAGCACAAGCAACCTGCTGCTTCTGTACAGTTGCCGGCACCGTCTGTGCCCCCCTTGGAGCAGCGTCCCATGCCTGACTGCCCTGCGAAGGCTCCAACACCGGCACCGTCAATTCTGGTGCCGCAAGTGCCGTTGAGTCCAGTGCACATAAGCTCCCCGGTGCGCACTGTGGTCGAGCTCAGCCTACCTTCTACCCTGGTGACTTTCTCCACTGCTCGCGACCTGATTGCGCTCACCGAGCCGGGACCGTCACAAACTTTGGTACCGCCGGTGCGGGCTGTTCCATCGATAGGGAAGCCCTCGATGATGTGCCCTCCATTGCAGAGCGAGAAGGGTTGGCACCAATCTCAGTCCCGGTCACGGTCCCAATCCAAGCACTGGTCTCCTGCACAGCACCGCTCGCAGTCCCGGCACCGATCACCGTCTTGGCACCGGACATATTTGCGGCGCTGCTCCACCTCAAGAAGATCTCTTTCCCGGTACAGTCGGTACCAGTCCAGCTCCCAGCGCCAGTCTCCTCGGAGTCATTCCTGGCACCGCTCCACCTGTAGATCTTCATTGAGGTCCAGATCTACCTCCCGGCACCGATACAACCGTCAGTCCCAGTCCAGATCGTGGTACTGCTCGAGACCGCGGCACCGATCTCCATCCCCGGGGCGTGGGCCAACAACACATGACAGTGCGACCCAGCATGAGCGATCGGCTCCACCTTGGCCTTCCCGCCCCAACTCGAGGTCGTCCCAAGTGGAGAGTGGCTACCGTGTCCATGACCAAGATGCGGACAGAGCTAGCCAATGGCATGACAAGAGGCAGGATCCTGCTCAGGGACCCCTCACAATGGTCCTTTTGGACCCCTTGGGCATACCATCAGGCCCAAGGTGTCCCATCGGTAGCTTCTCGTTCTGCCCACTCAGAACCTCGGGTCCCGGAAGCCCCAGGGGGCTTGGAGGCGACAGCCCTACCCTCAGCTCAGGCCCATGCCCCTAGCATGGAGGACCTAGGGCAGCCGGACCCCCCCACAGCAGGACTTGCCCCAGGACCCATTAGTCCCGGGCATATCCTCCTCGTCCTCCCCATACAAGGTGGTGGCAGGCACATCCTCCTCTGGCCCACCACCTATAGACCTCCGTGTGCACCAAGACTTGCTTCGTAGGGTGGCACAAAACATGAACCTCCTGGTGGAGGAGGTGGTGGAGGTCGAGGATCCAGTGGTGGACATTTTATCTGCTGAGACCCCCACACGTATAGCCTTGCCGTTTATTAGGACCATCCAGGATAATGCCACTACAATCTGGCAATCTCCGGCGTCTATTCCTCTCACTGCCAAGAGGGTGGAGAGGAAGTACTTGGTCCCCTCCAAAGACTATGAGTACTTGTACATTCACCCCAACCATGCTCCCTTGTTGTACAGTCCGTTAATGAGAGGGAAAGACACGGTCAACAATCACCTGCTCCCAAATCCAAGGACGCTAGATGCCTGGATTTATTTGGGCGCAAGATCTATTCGACTGGCAGCCTACAATTTAGGGTGGCTAACCAGCAGGCCCTATTGAGCCATTATAATTATAATACCTGGAACTCGATGGGGAAGTTCAAAGAGCTGGTTCTTCAGGAGTCCAGGAAGGAGTTCGGGGCCTTGCTAGAGGAGGACAAGAAAGTAGCCAGGACATCCTTGCAGGCTTCAATAGATGCGGCAGACTCGGCGGCTAGGACTTACGCTCATTGTAATTTTTATTATCTTCCCTTGTTTCTTGAGGTAGATCTCTTCTCAGCATGTTTCGCTGCTTTTTAATTTAGGCTGCTGAATCTGCCTTCATTTTAAAAGCATCTTTTCTTGTAATTTAGAAGTTTCGTGACCAGGTTTTCGGTACTGTCTGTTGAACTGGGATTTCTTGCAAAGTTACATTGGAGTTCTCTGAACTCCCAAAAAATTGTCCTGACAGAGGTTCTGACACAGTCAAGATGTCATATGGGCTAAATGTCCATTGTTTGAAAACTGAAGCTTTTAACCAACAATATTTACTTCTTTGTATTTTTTGTTTTTCAAAACTACAAAATGACTTCAAGAAGCCCTGAGGATTATCTTAATGACTTGAGGCCATGACATGTTACATTGCATTGTGCACTGCCACAAAAGTCTCCCGCTGCTACTAAAGATTATAATTGAATATACCAAAATGGTTTAAGCAAATTAGCAAAACAGTTTGTGTGCGGCAGGTTTTAAGGAGAGGTAATAACAATTTTGGGAAGCATTTTGGGGAAATTATCAACATTTGCGGAAACAGAACAATGTTACAAAATGCCCCATTTCCACATAATTACAATGTAACTTTATTAATGCTGCCAACAGTAGCCCTGTTAGGGAGGAATATTAAATGAGCTGTACATTCACACTTTATGAAAAAGGCTCATTCTGCTATGAATGTTTCCACTTTGGGAGCAAGTAAGCCAGAGCTGTGTTATGAAACATGAAAGTTGGCCATATTTTCTGAGAGATTTTGTCACTATTAGGTCCTATCCTGTAATTACACATGACAATACTTTCTAACATGTATATTTACCCACAGATCATATCAGCAACTTGAGGCATGACACAATATCCTGTAAATACACTGTTTTTACTTTGCACAGATATTAAAATGCACATTGGTGTGTTTTATACGTGCATGGTAAACAAAATAGTACTTACATTACACGTATCATCATAAGCTCTCAACCCCACTTAGAGCTGTTGGGTTCCAATATGGGGACCTGCACTGGTTTCCCTCTAAACTAAAACCCTAGTTTAGATCTAGTAAAAGCTGCCACCACCCAATCAGGTACGTGTATTGGGACACAGTCCTTCCCCAAAATCCTTGGGGATCCCAAGAGCCCCAAATCCATGGAGTTCTTACACCCAGGAGAAATAAACCATTCCCCCCTGCTTCCTCCCCCCTCCCTTTTCCTAGGAGAGCTACCGGGATCTAACTACAGAGGAATGCCTCCCCTTCCCCTTTCCTAGGAGAGATACCGGGATTCACTACAGAGGGATCCTTCCCTTCTCCCCTTCCCCTGAGAATCCACCCAAGGAAAGATTAACCAAGTTCTTAACAGGAAAGATTTATTAAAGAATAAAAAGAAAGTAACTTGTTTCTGTAATCCAAGATGGAACAATACACAGGGTCTAAACTTATTAATCTCTGGAGAGAATCCCCCCCCCCTTTCTTTCTCAGTGAAAGCAAAGTAACAGCAAACAGGAATAAAGAATTTCCTTCAGCCAACACACAATTGCAAATGTAGAAATCAAATTATAAGACTAATCCACCTTTCTAATTAATACTCACTATTGAATAGTAGGAACTACTCCAGGAGAACTTGGAGACATGTCTGGCCTCTCTTAGATCCAAAAAGAGAACTCTCTAACAAAGAACACAGACAAAGGCTTCCCTCCACAGAGATTTGAAATTATCTTGTCTCTGATTGGTCCTCTGGTCAGGTGGTCATCAGGTACTGCATGTTAACCCTTTACAGGTAAAAGAGACCTTAACCCTTAACTATCTGTTTTTGACACGCCCCCCAAATCGCAGACAATGGGGGACCCACACTGGCGGTGATTTCCTTCTAGAACTTTAAAATAAACAGATTTACAAAACACATGCACTATTACATATACTACTAAGTATGTAAACAACAAGGTATTTGACATTGAAGAACACTTTTTATGCATTTGACTGGACATACTTGGCAACGTCCTTGCCCATCCCCTCCCAGTGGAAGGACTTTTTTAACCTGTTTTTGCTTTGTTGACCCCAGAATGCCCACTGGAATGTCAGGAGCCAAGCTTAAGAGCTTGTTCCGGTACTTAGTTGGAACTACCAACTGTTTTTGAGGATGCTGGCCTTTCTGGTGTCCACCAGAAAGAATTTTCTTATATAAAAATCCTTGTTCTACAACAAACTGGGATCGATTAGAAGAGCTAAGAGGCGGTGGGTTGCTCCATGCTGCCGCCCAAGCTTTCTTAAGGCTGTCATCGGCTTCCTGCTCAGTCTGGAACTGTTCCCTTGAGGCTGGAGACACCAGTTCCTCCGTAGACTGTGGACTTGGGCTGGGTCCCTCTGGAAGCGATGTAGGTGATGAGGTTGTTTCCGTTGACTGTGAACCGCTCTCCGCTGGTGCACAAGGTGATATTTCAGGCTCTGGCTGAGCCTCTTGGGTAGAGTTGTCTGCTGCTTCTGCCAGTTCAGGCCCGTTGGCGCCCCCTGGCGGTGGAGTTGCAAGCGCTGGCGTCAGTGCTGGCGCTGGTTCTGCCGCTGGTTGCTCTTCCAGTTCCGGTCCTGGGACTGGATGTACTATGGCTGCTGTAGTTGTTGGCATGGGATTCGGTTCCACCACCTCTGTCGGGTCTCTGGTAACACAGACGGGGTCCTGGTGGATGGCTTAGGAACAGGGATGGGAGTGCCTGCTTGTCTGGCCTGGCTGCGGGTGACCACTCCCCCCCTCTTGGCCAGCTGCACATGGTTGGCCAAGTTTTCCCCCAGTAGCATGGGGATGGAATAATTGTCATAGACAGCAAAAGTCCACTTTCCTGACCAGTCCTTGTACTGGTCTTCAGGGATGCTGTACCCATGGCAGGTCCTTTTAAAAAATTTTAAGAAGGCCTCAGTGTCCTCACCTGCCATGTAGGTGGGAAATTTCTTGGGATGGGGAACTGTGCCTGGTGAAGGATTGTTAGGGTTGGCTGGAACATGTGGGTTAGCTCTTGCTAATCCCAGGCCCTGCTGGTGGGCCTCCCTCTGGAGCTCCAACGCCCTCCTGTGGTCAGCCTCTCTGACTTGTTGCTTCTCCATGTCTTTCTTGTGGTCAGCTGTTTGACTGGTACTCATGTCTTTGTGCTTTCTGGTGCTGGCCACACCCCTCTGCAGTCAGTGAACTGGTTTTCCCAATTCCTACCCCTTTCTATTCCCAGAGAGACTGAATAGAAAAGAAACAAAAACTCTGTATTTGCATTTGGTGTTATGCTGATGTAGCTGGTTCACAGCTACCAACTGTGCTTTAGACTGAGAAAGAGAAAAAAAATGTCCCCCTCCTCCTCACAGCACTAAACAAACCGGTTTTGCAACTGTCTCTTGCAAATTGCTAAGTACCTTCTCAGTAGGTGTCCCTACTAACAAAAGCCTTGTCAGAAAACCTAATTCCCTCCAGCCAACCTTGCTGAAGATTCCTTCTAACCCTGAAAAACTGCTTCAAAACTGCCTTTTCCTCAAGCTGCCTGTCCAAGCAACCAGAAAGAAAAACTGCTTCCAACAAAGCCTGCTGGAAAACTTAATTCCCTCCAGCCAACCTTGCTGAAGATTCCTTCTTACAATACCAATTAGAAACTGAATACTTGTAACCCCCCCTCTTCTCTCAGGTTGCTTTCCTGCTCTAGAAGAAGAGAATAGCTCCCTTCAGCTTAGCCCAGCTGAAAAAAAACTCCTTCTAACAAAGCCAGTTAGAAAACCTTGTCTGTTTGCCTTCGGGGTATCTCTCCCTCCTAACCTGCAGTCCTGCTTTAGGAGAAGCGAATAGCAATGGCTCTCTGGTTCAGAAAAATCCATCACCGCTGCCCACCATGTCATAGGTCTCACCCCCACTTAGAGCTGTTGGGTTCCAATATGGGGACCTGCACTGGTTTTCCTCTAAACTAAAACCCTAGTTTAGATCTAGTAAAAGCTGCCATCACCCAATCAGGTACGTGGATTGGGACACAGTTCTTCCCCAAAATCCTTGGGGATCCCAAGAGCCCCAAATCCATGGAGTTCTTACACCCAGGAGAAATAAACCATTCCCCCCTGCTTCCTCCCCCCTCCCTTTTCCTAGGAGAGCTACCAGGATCTAACTACAGAGGAATGCCTCCCCTTCCTCTTTCCTAGGAGAGATACCGGGATCCACTACAGAGGGATGCTTCCCTCCTCCCCTTCCCCTGAGAATCCACCCAAGGAAAGATTAACCAAGTTCTTAACAGAAAAGATTTATTAAAGAATAAAAAGAAAGTAACTTGTTTCTGTAATCCAAGATGGAACAATACACAGGGTCTAAATTTATTAATCTCTGGAGAGAATCCCCCCCCCTTTCTTTCTCAGTGAAAGCAAAGTAACAGCAAACAGGAATAAAGAATTTCCTTCAGCCAACACACAATTGCAAATGTAGAAATCAAATTATAAGACTAATCCGCCTTTCTAATTAATACTCACTATTGAATAGTAGGAACTACTCCAGGAGAACTTGGAGACATGTCTGGCCTCTCTTAGATCCAAAAGAGAACTCTCTAACAAAGAACACAGACAAAGACTTCCCTCCACAGAGATTTGAAATTATCTTGTCTCTGATTGGTCCTCTGGTCAGGTGGTCATCAGGTACTCCATGTTAACCCTTTACAGGTAAAAGAGACCTTAACCCTTAACTATCTGTTTATGACAGTGTGTTTTATACGTGCATGGTAAACAAAATAGTACTTACATTACACGTATCATCATAAGCTCTCAAAAGGATTAGCAAAACTGGGAAAGTGTCCTCATTTACAGAGTGGAAAGTAAGGCACAAAGAGATTGGGTAACTTGCCATAAGGTCACACAGCAAGTCAGTAGCTGAGTAAAGAATACAACCCAGGGGCCTGATCCAGCTTGCATTCAAGGGGTGCAGGGTCAGGCCCAAGGAGTTTGACGCCCATTCCTGTGCTGCTTACCACAGTAAGAAATCCTTGGAAGAAAAGATCTTGCCTGACATAAAATGCTGAAAACTGGTTATTAGTTTTTCAAAATACCAACAGTCACTGACTGTATTAAAAGTAATTTGCTTAATTTATTTTATATAAGTTTGAGTTTTGAAAAGCACTCTCTGCTTTACCTTAAACTTTTAAAGAAAATATTTTCAAAATTTAAACAAATTGAATCCAGGTTCAGACACTTGAATGAATTTTCTGCTTGAAGAGATTTTGTATGTTGTAAATGGGCATCATCGCAATGATCTTTTAGTTGGCCTCAGTTAGCAGTCTCAGCAGACTGAGAATCTCTGTGGCCTGGTCTACACTACAAAGTTATGCCGGCATAGCTATGTTGGCTAGAAGTGTGAAAAAATCATGCCCCAGGCTGACATAGCTTTTCCAGCAAAACTTCCAGTGCAGACACAGTTGTGCTGACAGAAAAAGGGGCTTCTCTGGGCATAGCTAGTGGTGAACTTCTGTCAAACTGCAGAACTCCTCCTTCTGTTGGCATATGCTGTGCCTATTGTAGGGAGCTATGCCAGCATAGCTATTCCAGCATAGGCTCTGTAGTATAAACATGGCCTTTGTATCCGCACGAATCTTATCTACGCTAGCATTTTGGGGAAATCTTTCACTGTTGCAGTAGTACCTATGCTGTTCTGCTGGTGGTGGCAATAGTAGGAGTGCTCATGTAAACAGGGCTCAGGTGTGTTGTCTAACCATGCTTTAAGTAGGTCTAGATAACATTGTAGTAAGAATTTATGAGCCTTGTCTACACCGGCATGCCCACTGTTGCTAGCACCACCATAGCTGCACGGGTGCTAGTGCGACAGTGCGAGATTTCCTCGAAAATGTAAGTGACGCAACTATAAAGAATGACTAGACTTTCCATTCCTCAAAGTGGACTTTCCAGGCCAGGTTTGAAGCCTGTTGGTGGTATGGTGTCTGAGAAGCTTGTAAAGCTGCTGCCTGTACTGTACCTGTTCTGTGTATAAATAGAGAATCTGTAGTACAGTCTCCAGGACTATCAGTCCAACACCTATTACTAGCACTGAATTTACTTATTTTCTCTCTAAGAATCTCTATGAAAAAAGGGTTTATAATAGAAAACCTATCACATCATTACGTTTCCTGCTACTATCAAAGTCACTAGAATCTAAGGGCTTGTGTACACTACAAAATTAAGTTGACTTAAGTCGATATACAGCCACCACAGTAATTAAAGCGATGGTTCACGTCCACATTTGCTCCTTCTGTCGGTGGTGCGGGTCCTCACCAGGTACGCTATCCACCGACTGAAGTGGGGCATTGAAGGACACTGACAGCTTGGGATTGACAACCTCAGCTGTCAGCCCCGCGTGGGGCTCACAGATGGCCCTCCCCCCCCCCGACAGCTTCCCCAGTGCTGATAGTCCGAGTTGTCAGCACCAGGACAGGGTGCCCAGCAGTGAGCCCTGCACCCAGCTGACAGCTCGGGCTGTCAGTGCCAGGGCGGCGGGGGACAGCTCCATCTCTCAGCCCCACTCAGGGCTGACGGCCAGCAGGTGATGTAAGTAAATGCAGTGTCTACCTGGGCACTACGTTCGCCCTAACTACATTGACATAAGCGCTATACCTCTCATGGGGGTGCAGTTATTATGTTAGTGTAGTGGGGGACCTGACTCTGTTGTGTAGACCAGGGCACAGTCAAAGAAAGTAGTGAGAGGTTGAAGAGCTGCATTCTACAGGAGTGGATGCAAGAGCTCCACAAGTTCATTGCAAGGTGACAGATATTTTGTAGTTTTAATTTATTTTTATTTTTTTCCCTTGTTAAAAGAAAATTAAAATGACTTGGCTAGCCTTTTTCAGCATTTAAATAATAGGATATAATGGTGAAAATAATGTTGTTTCGCTAGTGCTTGTGTTCCCTGGATTCACAGAAATAATCTTATAATAAATACTGTTGTCCTGAAGGGCTTTTCTTTGATAAATACACAAACCTGAGTATGCTAAGAAAACCAGCTGTCAGTAGAAGTTGTGTTTTGCTTTAATGGAGCAGGATCCATGCTTTATCCTTTAGAGGCTGAAATGTTCCTTTTACTAGTCTGGGAGCAGGGCCAGAAGAGTTCTTCACGATTGAGGATGGAACTCTATATTCAGCAAGTTTTCAACACCACTGAACTTTTTTTAATATTCCCCTGCCCATTAAGAAAAGAGGAGGAGCATGGTCTCAGTTTTAGATTTCTAACAGCCCCATGTATTTTTTCAACAAAACAGCTTGGGAAGAAAATTAAACTCGTGTGTGTATTTGCCCTAGAATAGAGTAATTATGGAAACATAATGTTATGTAAATGGAAACAACCCCTGAGCAATTAGTAATATTTAGATGTTTCCATCTATCTGTTTTTATACAAGTATGTTGAGAAGAGAGGGGTGCTTGAGTGGATTAGATTTGACAGCATCTAATTTAGAACCATCACTAATCTGGTTGCTTATTAAAATAAGTTGATGATCACTGTCTGGTTCCTTGTGGACAGGTAAGCAAGTCACTAAAACACCACCCTAGTTTTTACTGATTGGCTGCCTTATTGGCGGTCTCAGTAGAGAGACAGGAACTGAATGGGTCATAGAGATTGACTTGCCTTCTTGTCCCCTGTAACTGATCTCTCCAGGTCAAGGCGAAGGCATTTTGGTATGGTGTGAAATGGCAAAAGCTTGCATTGCCAGTGCCTGTGTAGCAGCTGTTCTGAGGGGGAACCTATGTACTCAAGAACTGTAAAACTGCCACCTTTTCATCATTTCTAAATGTGCTTTCAAAAAGGAAAGAGAATCCAACCAGCATGAAAATAATAAATATTCAGTTTAATGATTGTGATTACCCCCTTCGGCTCATTGTATTTTTTTTTAAGTTTAATCCTATTGTGTTAAATAAGAGCTCTTCTCCCCTTATAAAACTTTCTTCATACAGTACTTCTCTGAATTTACTATACATATCTGCCCATGAGACTTTATCTAATGTTTGTGTACTGGGTACAGCATTAGTTGTTGGTGTGCACTGGAAATGAGAGTACAGAGTAGTGTACTAGAAATGTAAAGAACAGAGCTTACCAGAAGTCCAGTTGCCCAAGGACATAAATTTATTTGATAGTTTTACTGTCCCAGCACGAACAGATGAACTAAACTGCTACCTGTCCTTGACAGCTATTGTGAGGCAGGAAACAGAACTGGATAGTAGGTGCTAAAGGTCTAATCTTCTCAAGATGCAGACCTGCAACTCCCATCAGTGCTAATAGGGAGGCAGTATGATTTCAGACAAGTGACTAGAAAAGGAGAGTTAGAGTCTGGTCTCCTTGATTCTGATGCCAGCTCTGTCATTGACTTGCTGTGTGTGCTCATGGACAAGTAGCTTAATTTTCTCTTTCTCAGTTAATTAATCCATACAGGGTGTATAACAACACCTGTCTCACAGGGATGTTGTGAAAATTATTGTTTGTATAGTTAGGTGCTGAGAGATCCTTAGATGAAAGGCACCGTAAAATGCTTATTATGATTTATTAGAACTATGGACATATTTCAAAGGTGAATAAACTATAACTTTAGATCTCAAATTCATAATCTTAGGAAGATTAATGTATAGGCAAAATTTCATTTACTTGTAACATAAGTTTTTAATTTAAAGTAATGATGGAATAACATTATCTCAGATGCTTATATTCTGTATAATTTCTTCATGTTTATTGTGGCAATTAATTTACATGCCTATCCTATTTTTCTTTAACACCCATCACCGTAGTCTCTAAGTCAGAGGTGGGCAAACAATGGCCCCTGGGCCACATCCAGCCCATGGGACCGTCCTGCCTGGCCCTTGAGCTCCTGGCCGGGGAGGCTAGACCCTGGCCCCTCTCCTGCTGTCCCCAATTCCCTGCAGCCACATTGCTGCGCAGGGAGCGCGGCTGGCTCCGACCGGGCGGTGCAGCTGCCAGACATGCTGCTCTGAGTGACATGGTATGGGGGCTGGGGCAAGGGGGTTGGATAAGGGGTGGGGGGCTCTGCAAAGGGGGGAATCAGGGGACAGGGAGCAGGGTGGGGTTGTATAGAGGGTGGGGTCCTGGGGGCAGTTAGGGGCGGGGGGTCCTGGGAGGGGGTGGTCAGGGGATAAGGAGCAAGGGGATTAGATGGGTCGGGTGTTCTGAGTGGGGCAGTCGGGGTGGGAAGTGGGAGAGGGCAGATAGGGGGCAGGAGCCAGGCTGTTTAGGGAGGCACAGCCTTCCCTACCCGGCCCTCCATACTGTTTTGCAACCCCAATGTGGCCCTCGGGCCAAAAAGTTTGCCCACCCCTGTTCTAAGTGCTGCTAGATGCCTACCCTATTTCCTTCAGTCTTCACCACTGAAACTGACACAGGACAATTAGTAAAATAGAATATGAAGGACATAAAACTTCATTGCTAACAAATTTAATGTCCAAGGCAATTTATTGAGGGACTGAAGAGAGATAAATTATGACTATGTGCTGAAACTGAAGTTAACGAGGCAAGTGGTAAATAATTAAGTGACAAGTGAGAGACATAAAGAAATCCTTGCATTTGACAGTAAACTGTAATGGTAAGAATTAATGCTACATTTTTACCCTAAACATTGTTTAACAAAAGTGCAGTAGGTAATAAAAACATTCTACTACCTTGCATTAGAGCACTTTCCTTATATGAGTCTCATACCAATAGTGGCTGTTCATTGTAAGTTTTAAATTAATTTGAGAGTGTGTACTAATGGAATTGACACGCAACATCTATTCAGAAGCCCATTATCACAAGTTCTTCCTACCATTTCAAAAGCCCTGCTCTGCATGACTTTTTGGTAACAGGGTTACATCTAAGGACTTCTTAGCTGCATCATAGATTCCTAGAAGGCAGAGATGGAAATAATGCATTAGATTTTTCAGATCATCACCTGGAGGCCAGTGCAGGATTGTTTCCCGTAGTGCATATTCTGCTGTTTTGTCCAGTCTAGTTTTAAAATATATCTTACGGTAGTTTCCACCACTGCCTTGGAGAGACTTTTCTGCAGCCAGTTATCTCTGGATATAATAGAGGCAGCCTTGACTGAGCTCAGCACTTTTGAGGTTCATGTAGAGTTACTTGAGTTGAAACTGAGTGGATAATATGGAGTCTACAACCTCTTTTGTAGAGAGTAAACTAAAGCAACAACAAAAGCTAGTGAAAATGCTACCTAAATCTGGTAGCTGATAGGAAAATCAAGTTCTTAGAAAAGAAGATTCTGAACAGACATGTGAAAGGTTGGGGAATTCCCCTTTCCTAGCCTTAGGACGTTTCTATTTGATTTCATTTATAGAGGATCCCAGCCCAGAATCTTTTTACTGAAAGTTAAACAGTAAACATTAAATGGAGCCAGTTCTAATGGCAAAGGGCCTGGAGAGTCTCTTCTGAGCAGGTAAGGATGGAGTTGAGTTCCTTAATAGTGCTTTAATATTGCACACTTATTGTCAGATATTTTTGATTGTGAGAATTTTTAAGTTGATCTTTGTTAAGAAATAGAGCTCCTTCGAGACTAGACTACACAGGCCCACTGGTAGGAAATTTGAAATGTTTATAAGACAGAGCTGTGAAGAAGAGGCTGATGATTAAATTATATTTTTATGAGGCATGAGGTTTTATTGTAGTTTCAAATCTGTGGTTCTTGTGGACCATCAGTAGTACAGAGAATACTTCTTGGTAGTCCACAGAATCAACATTTTGAAACCAGAGCTGATTGCGTGTTGGGGAGAATGTCCATGAAATGACCTCTCTCTTATGAAGAGGTCTGCAGAAAGGAAACATTTGAGAGCCATTTCTTTTCTCAAGTTACAGTGATGTTACTTTATCAGCAATAAACATCTTTCTTTCTTTCTTTCTTTCTTTCTTTCTTTCTTTCTTTCTTTCTTTCTTTCTTTCTTTCAAGTGACTGTCAGCTTCCAAAATATGGGCATATCATACCGATTGGCATTATATGTGACTCTTATTGCTACTGAGTATTTATACCAAGGTATTAAAATAAATTATCTTAATGTGTGTTGCTGGATGTTGGAAGTCTTGTAATTTGTGCTCTCTCATGGGATTTTACAAGAGTTTATTAGATTTTATTCTTTTATTCACATGTGTAGATGTGCGGACTCACCCCTGCGGCGCCTCCTGCTGGTTGTCCTCGGGAATTAGCTTACTTCCAGACAGGAGCGCCCTCTGCAGGCCAGTGATCCGCCTGTCCTCTGGTCGTGTGCCCCTCCCTGGACCCCGGTGCCCCTTTAGCTCAGGTGCTGCCCCCTGGCAGTACCCCACCAATCTGGGTCTCCCCTTCCTAGGGAACCCCCAACCCACTATCTCCACTTTGCCTCAGTTTTGGCTACTGCCCAGTCTCCATCTAGCCCCCGTTCACTGGGGCAGACTGCAGTATCAGCCACTCATCACTGGCAGGGAGGGTTTGGACCTGCTGCCTTGGCCTACTTCTGGGCTGCCCTCTGCAACCCCCAATACCCCTTGGCCTTCTGCTAGGCTGCAGCCTGGGGCTTTCCAGGCTGGAGCTCCCCAGCTCCTCTGCCTTTCCCCAGCCCTGCTTCACTCAGGTACCCTGTCTCTAGCTCCCTGCAGCCAGGCCCATCTCCCTCTACAGGCAGAGGAAGGCTGACTGGGCTTCTGACTCACTGCCTCTTATAGGGGCCAGCTGGGCCTGTCTGGGACCTGGGCACAGCTGAGCCTGCTTTCCCCCAATCAGCCCAGGCTTCTTGCCCCAGCCACAGCCCTCTCCTGGGCTGTTTTAAGCCCCGAAGGGCAGGAGCGGGTAACCACCCTGCTACAACATGGTTTAACTATGTATATGACAACAATGGTGTCTGAACTGACTGGGTTTCTAGTGTATGATCTTTCCCAACCTGTGCCTTCGTTGATATGTTAATATATTATTTCTCTTAGAATGTTAATGTTGTGCCTCAAGCTTTTGCAGGGGATTGTGAAAGCTGGCAGGTTATTATATAGATTGTTTGCAGGTAAAATGTATGTATGCGTGTCTGTTTAGGTATTACTGCTTGTGTTGTTGGGCTTTCACCATAGAGCTGCAACACTGGAGATGTGATGTAAAATTTCATAAGTAAGAAGTTAGAAATGAAATGTGAAAGAAACATGATTTTAAAATACATCATATTTCCCTCATCCTTTTGACTATTGTGGAATGATCTATCTAAATTCAAGAAGCTTAAGCAAATTTTGTGTCTGATCTAGATAAAACTCTTTCCATCTAGATATTAACTTTTTCATACAGATTCATTTTTCCTGCAGGAATAGCCTAATAAAATATAATTAGGGCATTAGTTTCCTTATATATTGGTTGTATTATCATGAGTGTTTACTTTGTTATACTATACTATATTTAGTATAGTATAACAGTATACTATATTTAGTATAGTATAACAGTATATTTAGTGTAGCACATCCTTATAGAACTTTTCCTATTATGTATGGATGGATGGATAGATTGTACTGCCTCCAGGCATGACTTTTCTAGATCAGTTGTCCATCCAAACACCACTGTTAGATGGAAGGATGCTGCTTTGGGGTGTTCAGACTTGCCTCTGACCTGAGTCAACAGATTTGGAAATTGCTGAATATGGATGCGTGAGCATGCAGACATCTGAAGACTGCCAGGGAACCAGAACTGCCTGGGCCATCTGGGAGCAAACAGGATCACAGATGCTCCTTCTTGTTGTATCTTCCTCAGAACTTGATGTAAGAGAGAGATGGGCAGAATCATTGTACTCCTGTATCATGTATTCATGTACATCAGTGGTCCCAACCATTTAACTAGGAATGTACCCTTCTGGAGCTGCTCTGGAGGAGTATGTTGGGTATTTCTTGTTCTCTTGACGTGCAAAGAGATCCCAAGATGGGAATCACCACTGCAGAAAGATGTTCCATTCCACCAAAACATATAATTACCATTCGTGGTCCGTGGAGAAGTACCTTCTAAGGCTGCCTGATAATGTGCTGTGTACCCCCGGGAAGCATAACACCAAGAGGGTGATCTGGTGATGAATACACAACTTCCAGAAACTGACTGCTTCTATGCAAAGTGGGGTGGACCTTGCTTCCCTGTTTGTTGATGTAGTAAACTGCTGTTGATCAATGTGACTTGGGCATACAAGGTCTGAATAAATGGTAGGAATTTGCAGGCTTCATGTACTGTATGCAGCTCCATAAAGTGGCTGGCATTGGTAATCGGTCTTTGTGTCAAGGATTGACGAGAGTGGGACAAAGGAAATCCTCATCCATACCATTTCCTTGTTCTCCCACCAGAAGTGAGAAGTTGAAACTCTGTGGGGGAGTGAGATAAGTTTGTACAGACTGTGCTTGCCTGGTGCATAAACTGTCAGTAACCAAGCCCATGGACATCGAATGCAAAGTCTTGCGAATGGTGTCACATAGGTACAAGAGGCCTTGTGACCCAGGAGGATGAGACAAGTTTGGACTATCATCTGGGGGCTCAGCCAAAGCTGGGTGATGAGATCCTTTGTAGGTAGGAATCTGTCTTGAGGAAAGTATGCCTTGCCACTGACTGAGTCTAAGGTTGCTCCAATAAAGTCTATAGTCTGTGTGGGAACTAAAGTGAACTTTTCCATATTGATTTGCAGCCCTAAAGAGTGTAGGAGACTGAGTTGGAACAGGGTTGTTGCCCATACTTCCTGATGAGATTTTTCCTTTAAATAACCAGTTGTCAAGGTAAGGGGAACACTGAAGACACCTAATGGCAGAGGTTGGCTGTGACTATTGATAGCACCTTTTTGAATATCTTGGTGCTATCAAAAGGCCAAAGCGGAGCACTCTGAATTGGTAGTGGTCTAGGCCAACGGTGAATCTCAGGCATCTCCTATGTGCAGGGTGGACGTCTATGTGGAAGTGAGTGCCCTTTAAATTGAGAGCTGTGAACCAATCACCCTTATTCAGAGAGGTGATTATAGAGGCCAGGGTGAGCATTCTCAATCTCAAGCAAATGTCTGAGATCTAGTATGGGCTTTCAGTATCCTTTCTCTTTTGGGGATAAGGAAATATCTTGAATAAAAACCTCTTCTCCTATGCTAAAGAGGTACCAGTTCTTGGTACCAAGGACAGTCCTTCTCCTTTGGTTAGGGCTGTTTTTGGGGTATTCTTGCCATTGAGTGCCAGAAAATGGTACTGTGCTCTTTGTGAGCTCCTGATATTCCTGTACCAGGGAGCAGAGCTTCACCTGATTTAGAGGGTGTCGGAGGGGAGGCCGTCTTTTTGGACAAGGCCTTGGAGGGAGATTTCTTCTGAGAATGTTGTTCTTACCCTCCTTGTGCCTTTGGAGGAATGCTTTGCTGAATGACCCTGGAGCCTGACCACCACCGTATCAGAGAGGTACTTCTTGGATCTCTGCCCAGTGAATATGACAGTTTGATGGGCCAGGAACAGACTGGGACCTCACAGCACTATCCATTAGGTATCTTCAAAGCCTCTACTCACAGGTTTGATGGGTTCAGCTTGGAAAGGACTGGCAGATGCTGCGCTAAGTGGGAATATGAGCTTCCCTGAGGCAGTAGAGGCATTTGTTGTGGTCATCAATGACTGGAAAGGCCCTGGGGACAGGGGACACAATTTTTGAATCCTGGAATGCTAAGCATACTAGGTAAACCTATTGGTCAGGATGGGCGGACACCCGCAGACTCTTAACTACTAAGAATACCTGAACTCTAACAACTATATAAACAGGTTTAAAAAGCTATTTACAGATGACTACAGGTTTAAAGAAGAACACTAGCTAACACTGTGGGTAATGAAGGGGTTCCATCTCAGACCATGGGCGGTAGAAGGGAACTGGAGAGGCAGTTGGTCTGAACTGCCCCTTATGCCCTTGGTTTGGAGCACGAGCATGGACCAACAACACTGCTAGCAAAAATCTTCCAACCTCAGGTGCATGGAGCACATTCACACTAGACTGGAATACACATAGGGACCCTCACTTGAAGAAGAAAAATATCCTTGTGCTGTGTAAGAGGCCAATGGGATCACAATTTATCTACCATCAAATAGGAATGATAGAAAAATAGAAAGTACACGAAAGGCCAACCAAAAAGACAACATGACCTAAAGAAATTACTAATTCAAAATGTTAGAGAAACCATTAGTTTTTTTAAAAGAAGAGAGGATGGGGCACATCAATGAGGCATACAAACTTCTGAAGGGAATGGTGATGATAAATGCTACAAGGCTGTTTGAGCTATTATCAAATGAAAGAACAAAGCGGGATGGGCTTAAGCTAAGGACGGGGCAGCTACGGGAAGAAGTTAAGCAGAATTTCTTTGCATGCAGTACTTAACATATGGAATAAACTGTACCATAGCAGCACAAGGGAACAATTAGTGTAAACTGTTCTGGAAATAACTTGGACAAATATCAAGAAGGAAAAAATATTGTGGGATACATCTGCTAATTCAGAGGAGGGTAGGGGCCTTGATGGGTTTCCTGCCTCCTTGTGTCCTTACATGCCCCACATTTCTACTTGTATGCTTCTAATGCCCAGCATATAGGCTATTTAAGGTCAGGAAAACACTTCAGCTGCCTCCAGCAAGACAGTGCTTGACATCAGTAAGCCGCACAGAAGAGCAAAGCCCTTTTATTGGCTTAAACAGAAAATATCTGCAAGCACAATTGTTTCGCTCTATTTGTACAGATTTTTCCACTGTAAAGTTTGTGTTACTCTGGTGCTAACACTACTTTACTCACTGAAAATTGTTGTAAAAGTGTGTGTTTCCTGCTGGTGCATTACCAGTTTAGTTCTGGAACCTGAAATAAGCTTTGTGTTTAGCTAAAAAAGGCAACAAATATGAATCCATGCTTTCTTATTCTGGAAATCACGATTATCCTCCAGATGAATTTATTTCTGTTTGGATGAAAAGCATAGACACATTTTGAATGCACATGTTAAATGTCATGTTCACACGAGGCCTGTGATATTAATTTCATGACATTCTATGCTGGCACATATGTATTTTTTCCAAAATACTAGTATGCCAGTTACATGGTTTTTGAGAATATGGAACCACTGAAATAAAAGACTTTAAAATATCACTACTTTGGTGTCACTGTTTAGGTAAATGCCTTAAATAAGAGTTTACCAAACTTTCCTCAACTGGGGGCTCTACTGACCTCTTGTTGCTAATCTAAGGATCATACCTAATTTGCACAAATGGAGCAGACAGCAGCAACCCTCATCTCCCATACAGAACTGTGGTGAGAGAGAACTACAGACCCAAGCATGTTATACTTCATCTTTACTGAGCAGAATGCTGCTCAGATCTTACTTGCTTAAGTAATCTTTGTGATCACAGTCGAATAATGATAGGGCAGTTGCAAGCAACATTGTAAAAAAATCAGTGAAATAGTTCTAGCCCACAGAACACCTTACACTATCAATTTCTTTGGTATTACTCAGAAAAGTCTCTGTTTTTTACCTACCTGGAAATAAATTATAATAAGAAAAAAGTCAGAGTTCATAGACATGCTCACTAGAAAGTAAAGTTGATATTCTGATCGTGGAGTTTAAATTTTGAACTAGTACTCAAAATACAACCAGTGTTCTATACTCAATATTCAAAATACACTATCCAAAACATTGCCAAATATATTCCAAATGGCACATTTATGTATACAGTAGGCCCTCTTTACTGTAAACTCTATTAGAGAGAAAGTCCATGTGTAATGAATTAGAATGAGAGTCGAAAATTAGTTTCATCGCATTGAATGTGAAGATTGCAATTCTGGTACAAGTGGAGCTTCCAATTACAGTGATGTTGTTCTGTGAACAAAATGACTTTACTATAAGAACTTCACTGTATTCAGAAAACAAGCCACATACTCTGAGAATGCAAAACCAGTGAGAGTAAAGTGCATTCTGTAAGGGAAGATGATATCTGCAATACTGGGTTTGGAGTTATACCAAGAATAGAAAAACATGAGGAGTGAATTAGAAATCTTGTGTTCCATACATTTTAAATACATTTCCATATCTATATTCATTACAGTCACTGTGAAGACATACTTTTAATTAGTTAATTTTTAACCATTGTTATTCATTTCAGTAATTAATGCCTGGTTAGAAAAGATATACAGTAAAGGCTCAAGTTTTAACAAGAACAAAAAAATTGATGCATCCTATGAAGTTGGCTGTAGCCCACGAAAGCTTATGCTCAGATAAATTTATTAGTCTCTAAGGTGCCACAAGTACTCCTGTTCTTTTTACGGATACAGACTAACACGGCTGCTGCTCTGAAAAAAAATTGATGTTCCAGTCAGACTATAGTTGCAGTAATGCGCTTACATTTAAGGGATTTAAATTAGTAAATCTCAGGGAGACTCATTTTAAAATTGGTTATAGTCAGCAATTTTGACACACTTTTCTTCCAGCAGCAGGGATGTTTAGTTCCCACAGACAGATAGTTTTTGGCGGTTTGGCATGCTTTATTGCTGCTTCATTGTGATTTCCCAGCTACTCCTTTTCTTTTTTTTTTAGAAATGTTATACATGTTATACAAATACATGTAATGCACTAAATTGAAATAAATGAACTTTGATAGCTAGTTTCAAGCTAAATTCTTCTTTATATGCCGTATTTGAATCAGAAACTTATCCTTAAGTTATAAGCAAATTTCAGCAAACTCAGGTAGGAATGATGCAATGGGAAGGAAATTTAAAAAGCGAAAAAGGAGTTAAGGAGAGCTGGCAGTTTCTAAAAGAGACTATTAAGTGCACAACAACAAACTATTCTGACGCTGAGGAAAGACAGGAAGAAAAGTGAAAGACCAATAAGGCTGCATCAATCAGGAGCTGTTTAATGACCTGAAAATCAAAAAAGGAATTGAACAAAAAGTGGAAACAAGGAAAAATTGCTAAGGAGGGGTATAAAAGAATAGCACAAGCATATAGGGACAAAATCAGAAAGGCTAAGGTACAAAATAAGTTTCAATTAGCAAAGGACATAAAAGGAAATAAGAGGTTCTATAAATAAATCAGAAGTAAGAGCAAAATGAAGGAAAGTGTAGGTCCATTACTTGATGGGGAAGGAAAGCAAATCATTGATGATAGACAGATGGCCGAAGCATTTGATGTCTATATTGCTACAGTCTTCACTAAAAAGGAAAATCGTGAAAAACTGCTTAACAAAATTTGTATTAGCAACAAATGGGAAGAAACTCAGGCCAAAATAGGGAAAGAATTGGGTTAAAGAGTATTTAGATATTTAGATGTACTGAAGTCAGCAAGGCCTGATGAAATTCACCCGAGACTACATAAGGAACTAGCTGAAGTATTATTTTTGAGAACTCATGGAGGAAGGGTAAGGTCCCAGAGGCCTGGAGAAGAGGGGCAAACATAGTACCTAACTTTAAAAAGTGGAACAAAGAGCAGTTACCTGGAAAGATACTGGAGCGAATTATTAAACAATCAATTTGTAAGCACCTACAGGAATATCAAGTGATAAGTAATAGCACACATGGATTTGTCAAGAACAAGTCATGCCAACCAATTTAATTTCCTTGACAGGGTGACAGGCTTGAGGAAAGGGGTGAAGCAGTAGACATGATATATCTTGATTTTAGTAAGGCTTTTGACATAGTCCCAAATGACATTCTCCCATAAACACACTAGGGGAATATGGTCTATATGAAACTACTATAAGGTAGGTGTATGACTGTTTGGAAAACCACAATCAAAGAGTAGCTATCAATAGTTGGCTGTCAAACTGGGAGGACATACCGTTCCCTGAGTCCTCTTTGTTCCCCATGGGTATGGGGTATGTCCCACGACTGGTACAATTCAATATTTACATTTATAAAATTTGTGGATGACATCAAGCTTGTAAGGGTTGCAAGCACTTTGGAGGACAGAATTAGAATTCAAGAGGATCTTGATAAACTAGAGAATTGGTCTGAAATCAACAAGATTAAACTCAGTAAAGACAACTGCAAAGTACTACACTTAGGAAGGAAAAATCAAATGCACAAATACAAGATGGGGAATAACTGGCTAGGTAGCAGTACTGTACAAAAAGGATATGGGATTATAATGGATTATAGATCATAAATTGAATATGAGTCAACAAGGTGATCCTGTTGCAAAAAAAAGCAAATGTCATTCAGGGATGTATTAGCAGGAATATCAAATGTAAGACATGGGATGTAATTGTTCAGCTCTACTCGGTAATGGTGAGACCTCAGCTGGAGTACTATGTGCAGTTTTGGGCACCACGCTGTAAGAACAATTTGGACAAAATAGAGAGGGGCCAGAGGAGAACAACAAAAATGATATAGGGATTAGAAAACATCATGTATGTGGAAAGGTTAAAAAAACTGGGCATGTTTAGTCCTGAGAAAAGAAGACTGAGCGGGGACATAGTCTTCAAATATTTAAAAGTTTGTTATAAAGAGGGCTGTGATTGTTTTCCTTGTCTACTGAGAATAGGACAAGAAGTAATCAGCTTAGTTTACAGTAAAGGATATTTATGATAGATATTAGAAAAACTTTATAACTACAAGGATAATTAAGCAGTGCTTTTCTAAAGAGGTCGTGGAATCCTCGTCATTGCAGGTTTTTAAAAACAGATTAGACAAAGACCTGCAAGGGATGGTTAAGGTTTATTTGGTCCTGCTTTGGCCTAAGTGGGGGCTGGACTAGATGACCTTTTGAGATCCCTTCCAGACCTACATTTTGATGATTCTATATGGCCGTCATCTCATCCCTTCCCCTTCAGACATCTTAATTTGTTTTTGTGAATGCCCTAACAGAATTCTTGTATAATTCAGTACCCTGCATGTGCTCATGAGAATGGAGCCAAACTGGCAGAGCAAAGGGGATGGCATGATGACATGTATACGTCCACCTGGTCTAGGTATACTTAATCCTGCCTCAGTAAAGGTCCCTTCCAGCCCTACACTTGATGATTCTATGATTTACAAGAAATGCCTAATTGCGTATGCATGTAGGGTAATATTCAACACCAGGGCAGAGGCTCCTAAGGTGGCCTCACCACCACCACTACTACTATATTATTTATATTGGGATAACAACCAACATGCATTAGCTGCTGAGCAAACCTACCATATTTTCTAGATTCCTCACCCCCACCCCACCCCCTCTGTTGTGGAGCCACATCATAGGACTTTTTGTGGTAGAAAAATAAGTGGAGAGAGATGGTCAGTCCACTTTTCCCTTTATGCCCTTGATTCAGAGCAGTAGGAGAAGAAGGGCTCAGGTGTGGACCAATAGACTGGTAGCAAAAATCTTCTGGTCTCAAGCTTATGGAGCTTATGCATCCTTAGATTGGAATACAGATAGTGACCACATATCTCAAAGGAGTACAGTTACTGTACAGGGTAAGAAACCTTTCTTCATTTTTCTTTTCTTTTCATCTTGTAAGCACGGCAGAGAAAGTTTTGTAGTTTACCCAAGGATCCTTCTGCTTGCTGTTTTGCAGTATATAAACTTTATATACTTTTCATTATTTGGCCAAAAATAATATGGCTTCTTTTTGATTGCCAGTTTGCTTAAAAGAGGAAATTCCCCCCACCAAAATTACAGGAAAAATAAATATTCAGGGTTGTGTCACATGACAGTGAAGGCAAGGAATTTCCCAGTTAGTTACGTATCATGATTTGTCAGAGACTTACAGTACAGTAGAACCTCAGAGTTACGAACACCTTGGGAATGGAGGTTGTTTGTAACTCTGAACAAAATTTTGATCTTTCAAAAGTTTACAACTGAACATTGGCTTAATACAGCTTGGAAACTTTACTATGCAGAAGAAAAATGGTGCTTTTAACCATCTTAATTTAAATGAAAAATTTCCTTACCTGGTCAGATCTTTTTGTTTTTTTATTTTTTTAAACTTTGCCTTTATTTTTTTTAGTAGGTCACATTTAACACAGTACTGTACTATATTTGCCCTTTTCTTTTCTTTTTTTTTTGGGGGGGGGGAGGTTTGTGCTGCTGCCTGATTGTGTACTTCCAGTTCCAAATGAGGTGTGTGGTTGACTGGTCAGTTAGTAGCTCTGGTGCTCATAACTCTGAGGTTCTACTGTATGCACAAATTAATACCTTTTTTCTTCCTTCCATAATATTCCATTTAGTGCCTGTGTGTTGATGGGTACCATGTTTCCCTCAACTGTGAATATCTTTGGGGGGTATTTCAGTTTACAGCAAGCATCACATTCTGAAGTAGCTGATAATTGTAGTCTTACAGAGAACCTGTTGGCACTTTTTTAACAACAACAACATGAGATGACAAATTTTTAGAGCATTAAAATGTTCTCCGTCTTTCTCAGTTGTGGGACATTAACTTAGTTTATACCAGTGCAATTCGTCAATTATTCCCCCACTGTAAATTATGGACAGGATTCTTTCCCTCAGTCCAGTCTCTCAGTCAGTACAAAGGGGCTAGATATTGGCTGTATGTTGCCAACTAAGAATTCCTCTAGCCTCAGGTCACTATGAGCTGGCATAGAGTTGGCATAATGGGCTCCGACACCACTTCCTGACCAGATATAGAACATAAACATAAGAATGGCTATACTTGGTCAGACTAATGGTGCATCTAGCCCAGTATCCTGTCTTCCAACAACGAAGAGTTCATACTGGGATGGGCGGGAGAATGCACTTGATGTGCTCTGGCAGTGCTTAGCTGGTGGATGGTCCCTTAGGGACAGCTGCAAGCAAGACAGATTACAACAGCGTAGGGGCTGTGCAGGGCAGAAAACCAGGAAATGTTATGTCTTTATGGTTGAACCCCATTCCCACCACCACTACTACACCAACACCCCATACTGCATAGGCAGTATGGGGTGCTGTTCTTTCTTTAAAACATAAATAGACTGTTAGTGCGCTAAGATTATTTCTGTCTTAAATTATGTATGTTTCAAACATAACAGTCTGAATAGCACTGATATTCAAAAATATGGAGAATAACCTCGGCAGTTTGCCTGATTTTACTTTATCTTTTCTGCCTACAGTTAACTCAGTCTACTTCCAAAGCAGGCAAGAGAAGAGGAAGGCCTATTCTCTTCTGTTCAAATTGTGTATTGGGCAAGTCCAGTGTCCTGTCACTCATTCCCCTCCCAATCTGTTGAGAGTATTTGGAATTAGTAGTTTAATAATCGAGTCTGTCTGCAACCACCCATGTTGCATCAGACTGTGTGCAATGTTTACCTTTCACCTAGACAACTCCCAGTTCCTTTGTTAATTAATACCTAACTACATCCTGCAGTTGATGCTATTTAGAATTTAAAGTATCTTAAAGTTCATAGATATACATTTATTAATCTGAAGCATAGTAGGAGCAGTACATATTATACAATTGAAACACTACAGTTTTTTTAATTAGTATAAGTTAATTATATATATCTGTGTTTTCTTTTACTCATCTCCAGCTAACTGGGATGTATGGCTGTTCAGTTCAAGTTATGGAGGAAAGTCCTTAAAGTATATTGCTGTGAGACATTGTAGTTAAGCAGCATAATTTAAACAAGAGTTTGTGGGGGAGTTCCTGGATGGGCGTCCTTCTGTAGAAACTAACATTTGTGGCTTTTTTTTGGTTGTTGTTCCGCTCTTTGTGTACTCACATATGCTTTAAGCTCTTAAATTGAGAGCTATGGATAGTATTTAAAATGGAAATGAAAGTACATTTATTTTAGTTTGATTTATTTTCTTATTTTCCTCAATGGTACAGTGCCACCAATATGTCTTAATGGTAGAATTGCCACTGGGGATTGCTAACTACAGCACAACTTATCTTTTGCTGCTTTACCTAGTCTTGATTTTAAACAATTCAAATAGTGGAGCTTTCGCCACTGCCCTCTGTATTATTTAACAGTCTGATAACACTTCTCACTGTTCCTTCCATCTGAGGATCTTAAAACTCTTTACAGATATTAATGAATTTGACCTCTCAGTACCCTGCACGATAGGTAGGTATTATTATATCCATGTCAGAGAACTTTCACTGTTAGAAAACTAGACCCAAATGAGATTAAAGCCCACATCTGTACCAAATGAGCTAGCTGGGTTTGGAAGACTTTGGACCTTGTCACTAAGAAAGCAGTCAAATTTTGTCCCATGACCACCCAGTTGCACTTTTGTCATCAATTCTGCCCACAGCTTGGCTTTGGTGTCCTTCTTCAACTCTACCCTGTCCTATCTACAGATGCTATCTTTATGCTGTATTTACTTAAGTACATATTAATATGGTATGCATGTTCCCGAAGTATCTGCAGCCATTATTTTTTTTAATTCCATTAAAACAATATGATCTGCATAGGATGATCAGTTCTTACAGTTTTGGTGTGCAAAAACTACATTATTCACACTGCTCGCTGCCATATAAAAGATTTATTTAATAGCCCGACAAGCCTTTGGGCCTTGACATCTGCCAGAATTTGGTTCTGAAGAAGTTATAGCACAAGGTCTTCAGCAGACAGTAGTTTGTCATGACAGAATCTGGGGGATTTCATGTAATAGTAGACATATATTGTAATCTACAAACTGCATGCATTTGTATGGCTAGACTCTAATCAGCAGAGAGCATATTATTTTACTTCAGTGTGAAAAATGCTGTAAAATGAGCTGGATGCTATTTCTGAGGACATATTAAATAAATAGTGTTCTGTCCAAAATGTGTCAGTTACTGATGACTAGGTTTATCCATGTTCCGTAAATTAAAAAAAAAAATTATTTTGTTGAAGGAGGGCATCTTGGCAGAGTTTTGCATATGTGGTTAACTGCTTGCTGAGCCAACGCAAAATAATGTTGTACAGTTAAGCATTTCTTCCTGCATCACCAGTTCCTATTCTGTTGGGCAACAGAAATTCAGATCTGGGCAAGGAAGATAGGCATAGACCTGCATGATTGTATTTTAACACAGAAACTGTTGCTAGCCTTCCTCTTACCCTTTTTACGCTAGTTTGATGGTAAGTTCCTTAATACAAATTCTGGTTTTTTATTATACCAGCAAATAGATATTATATTATGATTAATAAATCATTTGAGTTCTATAAGGAGAAGAGCAGAATCCACCATTGTTTTCAGGCCTTTCAGACAGGAATTGTGTTGGTGAGAGCTTAAAAGATGTCTCGCTAATGCTGATGGAAAATGACACTTCAGCAGTGGCTTCTAAGGTTCTGAGGTTAGTCTTTTTTGACGTTGTTCATTTCAGTTTTGTACGTCTGGTATTTTGAATCTCCCAAATTGACCATTTTGGAAAGAAAAAATAATTTAAGGCCAAGCGAACAACATGGTTTCAACAAAGGAGTACCTACCCGGGTTAGAGCTGTAATCATGAAGTAGAAACACTTTCCTTATCAGATTGGTTTTATATCAGAAGAAAATTCCAAATGATAAATTCCCGTAATCATACAGTCAATGTAGCGCATGTAAATTCATAGTTGATGTTTGGTTTTGTGTCTGTTCCTAGGAGGAATGATCTCAGACTGTGCCTTTATCATAACATTGGGAAAAACTAGGCAGCACATTGGTGTTTTGATCTCTACAATGAAGCAAAATCTGTGAAATCCATAATGCAAATTTGCCTTTACATGTTGCTAATAGTAGCAACAGAAGTTGTTCCCACCTGAGTTAGCAAAGTCAAATTCCAAGACCCCAAACAGGCAAAAGCTGAATTTTGAGAAACAACAGTGCTGAGATGGGGATCTAGGCTTTGCTTACAATCATTTTTAAAACATTTGTTAATGTACAAGGGATACCATTCCGCTAGGGTCAGAGGCCTGCAGCTAGCTGATTAGCCCCCTCCATCTGCACCTGTGAAAGAGCTGGCTACGGAACTTCTGAACGAGGTAGACTTTTCTGGACTTCTACTGGCTAGGCAAAATGCATGCCATGAGAATTTTTTTTTTAAAACTCTAGACTTTTCAACAGGAGACAGAGGGGCATGGCTCCTCTCATTTCATAACAGTGTTATTAATAGGATCTCCATCCCAAACATGATTTTCATTGTCCCTACTTACCCATTGCTTCTTTGGGTTACAAAGCCATGCTCAAACTATCCAAATCCCGAAAGGCAGTGAATCAACAACAGACTCAGCATGTGTAGAATATGGTTAGGTGCACTTTAAGGTGACTTAAAACAAGGTGGACATGACTACTGAGATGCAATGATAGTGCAATCATTAATGTGGGTATCATGTCTGCCCATTGTTTTCTGCACAACATTTATGAAAGCAAGGGTGAGGCATTTAAAAGACTTTGGACTGAGAAGGTTACATGCTTTACAGAAAACTATGTTGTATCTGTTGCAAATTTTTCTGCTTAAAATGGTCAGCAATCGATGCTATAAAGGATTGGAGCCTATCTTATAGAGCCCTCCTCCTACTGTACCATGTTTTGCTTTCGTTGAGCCAGCAGGGTTAGTTGTTTTATTTTAAGGCTTCTTAACAAAACAAAAACTCTTCCCATAGAAGTCTGTAGGCTGAGTAGGCCCTTCCCCAAGTCTGTCCCTCACACCCCTAACATCAGCAACCTCAGAGCGTTAGAAATAAAGGACTTCACACAGTCTCCCTTCTGTCTTTAGTTTCTGCAGCAGTTATTCTCTGCAGTAGCTCCAGTAGCAATCCATTCACTGGGTTGAGGGGCTTCGGCCCCTCAACATTCTGGAGGGTGTTGCAGTTCTCCTCTCTGTTCCCTGCTGCCCTCTTTTATAGAGGTCAGCTAATTAAATTCCAGCTCTTTCTCAGGCACAGCAGGTAGGGCTAACCAACCAGCCAGCTAGCTACAGGCCTCTATCCCCAGAGGAATGGTATCCCTTATATCTTCACATAGCTGGCCCCCACTCGAGTGGTCCTTTTGAGGCACTCACTGCAGGGCCCCTGTCTTCTTTGGTTCTTGAAAGGAAGTTTGCAATCTGATGGTCCTTCCTGGGCTGATGACCTATTTGAAACTGAAAGGGCTGTAAAGCTAAGTACCAACATATCACAAGGGCATTTGAGTCCTTCATGGTTTAGAACCACTTTATTGCTGCATAGTCAGTGACCAAGACACTGGGTGTTCCAGACAGGTAGTATTTCGGTGCCTTTACAGCCCAGTGTATGGCCAGGCATTCCTTCTTGAGGACAGAGTACCGGGTTTCCCAGTCTAAGAGTTTTGTACTTATGTAAAGGATAGGGTGCTCTTGTCCATGGAGGGTTTGGGACAGCACTGTACCCACGGTGTGGTGCAAGGCATTTGTTTGTAGAATGAATTCTCAAGAGACATTGGAGCTGTCCAATACCAACTTAATTTTCTGAAGTGTTTGATCACACTGGGGGAACCATGTGACTTGTCCAGGGGCTGATTTTTAAATATGGTCAGTAAGAGGTGAGGTAATAAGGCAAAGTCAGGCACAAATCTTCTATAGTACACTGCTAGGCCTAGGAAAGCCCAGACCTTCTTTTTAGTTCTTGGTATTGCGTGTTTGCCAGGCCTCAACACTGTCCACTAAGGATTGTACCTTTCTGTTCCCTACTAGATACCCAACATATTCTGTTTCCAGTTTTCCTACCTTGCATGACTTTGGGTTTACTATTAAATGGGCCTCCCAGAGGGCTTGAAGGATAGCTGCTAGCTTCTGGAGGTGTGTGGCCCAGTCCCAACCGTAGACTACCACATCATCTAGATAGGCTGCACCGTAGTGATGGTGGGGCTATAACAATTGCTCCATCAGCCTTTGAAAGGTGGCCAGGGCCCCATGCAACCCAGAGGGCATGGTAACAAATTGGAATAGGCTCACAAGCATAGAAAAGGCATTTTTTTCCTCAGAAGTAAGGAAAATTTGGCAATAGCCCTTAGTTAGTGATAAAGCAGGCTTGACTGAGGCAATCCAGCCGATCATCAACTCAGGGCATAGGATCTGCATCAAAGTCAGAAATGGCATTTATATGACAGAAATCTACACAAAATCAAATGGTCCCTTCTGCTTTGGTACCAAAACTACCAAACTACCTCTAGGTCTATGGTACTCCTCGATTACCCCCAACCTTAACATTTCCTGTACTTCCTGAACTCACAGGGGTTTTACACCTTCTGGGATTTTATGAGATTTCTGAATGGGCTTCACCTCCAGCCCTATTGCTGATGTGGTGAGTCACCCAGGAGGTTCGTCCCAGTAGTGGTTAGGAGGTTTTTTTATTTGCCTTCTCTGCCTGTTAGACAGCCCCTCCCCAAGTGGCACCTGCTCTATCCCAATTTCAGCTGTCTTAGTGAGCTGAGACTTCAGATTCTCTTCTCCCTTCTTTGGGAGGATGAACAGGCTTTAAAAGATTAATATGATAAATCTGCTTTTGTTTTTGCTGGTTACATTTCGTAATCTACAGGTCCCACCCAATGGAGTACTTTATATGGGCCCTACCATTTGGCCAGAAGATTGTTCTCTCAGCTGGGAAGGAGCAGAAGTACTCGGTCTCCTGGCTGGAATTCCCTGTCTCTAGCCACTTTATTATATTGCTGCTTCTGTGTTTGTTTAATCTTAGAGAGGTCAGTTTGGGCGAAGTGGCCCAAGCATTCTAACCTTTACCTCTTCTGAATGACATATTGGATATAGGCTATTCTGATGTGGCACTCTGTCAGTCTGTCCTGTTGAAGCTGTTCCACTGTGGATAAATAATTAAATTAACTGCAGCAGGGGAGCTGGATCCTGGGTTTTGCACCTCCCAGATGACTGCTATAACCACCAGGCTACAGATAAGAACATAAGAACGGCCGTACCGGGTCAGACCAAAGGTCCATCTAGCCCAGTATCTGTCTACTGACAGTGGCCAATGCCAGGTGCCCCAGAGGGAGTGAACCTAACAGGCAATGATCAAGTGATCTCTCTCCTGCCATCCATCTCCATCCTCTGACGAACAGAGGCTAGGGACACCATTCTTACCCATCCTGGCTAATAGCCATTTATGGACTTAACCACCATGAATTTATCCAGTTCTCTTTTAAACACTCTTATAGTCCTAGCCTTCACAACCTCCTCAGGTAAGGAGTTCCACAAGTTGACTGTGCGCTGCATGAAGAAGAACTTCCTTTTATTTGTTTTAAACCTGCTGCCTATTAATTTCATTTGGTGACAGATCATTCTCATGGTTGCGCACCTTCTCTCTGGCTCAGTGATTCTTTCATTATTAATCCACAGTGGAACAGCTTCAACAAGAGAGAATGAGGGAGCCCCACATCACAATATCCTATAGCCCAGTGGCTAGGACGCTCAACTGAAAGGTGGCAGATCCCCTCAGGTGGAAGGGGGACTTAAACTGGGTCTCTCCCACATACCTAAACATTGGTCTAAAGTTATGAGGGAGGGTATCCTCCTCTTTCTCTCCTGCCCCACCTGGCGTTTTATGTGAACTTCTCTATAGGGACTCGATGCAGCAGGTGAGCTCTGATCATGCCTACTGGATTGGGCCCCACAGGCGAATTAGCTAGAGAAATGCCTGTCTTTTTTCATTTCGTTCATCGCTCTGGGGCTTAGGTGTCTGGATGCCTGGGGTGGGTCTGCAATGTGCATGCTCTCAAACAGAAAGATGGGCACCTAGGGAACTTTTCCTGCAAAAATATAGGCACTTACAGGGTTCAGGGGCAGCTGGGAGGGGGCTTTGTTAAGCCAGGTGGGGCCTGACTCTGGGAGTTAGGTGCCTAAATCTTTTTGTGAATCTGTCCCTTAGTGGACAAATGTTTGTTTCACTGTTAGCTCTAATTGTTTGAAGTCTCAGTGGAATGGCCAAAGACTGAATGGGACATGGAGATTGAACTCCTCTGTTTCCATTAGAGTTGGGTCCTCCAAGTCTAGATTCAGACTTAGTGGCGGTACAGTATAGGGAAGCTTACATTGTTGCTGTCCATGCTTAAACTGCTCTGTGTGTAATGCACATCAGTCTCTGGAAGTGTCCATGCAACACACTCATCAGCACTGAAAATAAAGAACAAACAAACATTACAATTTCCCAGTTGCACTGTCCACTATTTCTTTTCTTCCAGTTTTTATACCTTTGAAAGTAACTTGAGTGACTATCCCTCCCTTGTTCACGTCAAAGTTGTCTCCTAGAACAATTGAAAAAGAAAAACATTGCAGCAAATTAAATGTTTATATTTTTTATTTTTCAACAATTTTAAATTTGTCTCACAATACTCCAAGCTCTATTGACAGGTTGAAAACATGCAGCATGTAAACAGAATGCAGCAGTGACACTGGCTGTTTATCAAAATCCTTCTATATGTTAGAGGCATGAACAAATATTAGTCACAGATAGAAGAGTTTGTGACTAGTAATAGAACTTTAATCATACAACACTTTTATTGCCTGTAAATTCACATTGTTTATTAAATATGCTGGATTTGATTCATCCGTGCAGCACATAGGACAAGTAATTTGCTCCATCCTCCTGTCCCATGCTCACAGCTGTGCCCAAGTTGAAATACAACATTATGCAGAAGACTGGTGGTGGTACCATTGCTGCCCTCCACCAACAGGAAATACTTTTAAACTCTAGCCAAGGCTCTGTAGGAGTTTTGCTGGTGGACTCTATGTTGGGCCTGCTTTGTCCTCAGTTGACTCTCACCTGCTTTGTGAACTTTGCTTGCATGCGCTGTGTCCCCTAGCAGAACATAGATTTTTCTGCAAGTTTGCACTGCTGTACCCCCACAGAGGAGTGAATCACACCCATTTTATAAACTTGATTCTCAGTTTACATCTTTTGTTCTCATTAAACAATTCATTCTCTCAGCATACTATCCCTGTTAGGGTTTCAAATCCTCTTTCAAACCAGCATTAGAATCATAGATCATTAGGGTTGGAAGGGACCTTAAGAGATCATCTAGTCCAACCCCCTGCTCAAAGCAGGACCAATCCCCAAATGGCCCCCTCAAGGATTGAACTCACAACCCTGGGTTTAGCAAGCCAGTGCTCAAACCACTGAGCTATCCCTTCCCCCGGAGCATTGAGCATTTGTATCACCTAAATCAAGATGGTATGTAAAATGTAACGTTAGGCAATTGTTGACATTGTTAACCCAGAGTGGGGAAGCTAACAGTCTATTTTGCAGAGCTGTGCACTAATAAAAATGTGGCCATGATCTTCGGCACAGCATTTGCATTTACAGAGAAGGCAAGGCCCTACACCTTCAAATGGGATTCTGTTCCAGAAACTCCACCCAGTCCTAAGGTAACATGAGGTATGCCCAGTCAGAGTTTCAAAACTCCAGTTTTGCTTTGAAAGATGGATATGAGTGGGTGTTTTCTACACAGCTAAATGTTTGCAGTAAAGCATGCAAGTCAAAGGATGTTTTTATTGCAATGTGTATTCAGTGGTTTCATCAAACTTAAGGCAGCCACTTCTAGCAAAAATATGTTTCAGGATACAGTCCATATCCATTGGCTGGTCATAACTAGTCAATTTACAACTTTCCCCAGAAAGAAAGAGAAACCATTCTGAAACTCTATTACTTTTTTACTTCACCTCACTAAGGGAAACTTTTTCTTTTTAGTGTTCACCTTGCACTCATAGGAATTCATATAAAAACTGCATTGAAAATATGTAAAGTAAAAATCGTATACTAGAGGTAATTATATTATGACCATTATAGAGGCTTGGGAAATGTCTGTTTGGAGTTATGTACAGTTCTAATGTCCTGTAGCTCCATTTATTTCAGAGATTTTCTTTTTCCTAGGAAGTAAACATGAATAGTTCTTGTTGCTGTTCCATATACTCACACATGTTATGTAAATAATGAAATTTTACTTACATAAATAACCCCCTCACTTTCAGTTTCAGATATTCTTCATTTCCTGTTATATAGTGTTGTCTATTAAATAGCTGCCTCACCCCATCCCAGAGACTCGCTCTATTTTAGTGGTGAGAGAGGCGATTCCTATGTAGAACTACAAATTATCTAGTTGTCCTCCATGTACTGAGGCACCAGAAACTGCTGAAATGCCAACCATCATCAGCCAGTGTTGTCCTAATAGGAGGAATGCTCTGAAATGATGACATCCTCCCTTCTCTCTCCCCTCCTCCCTGCAGGTTTGAGGCTCTTGTGAGAAGTGAATGTTGGCAGGAGAAAGGAAGGCTGAACATGGTCACTGTCCATGGCATCCTCCTTCCCAGAACCTGAGGAAATTTGCTGCTGTCAGCATTATTTTAGGCAAAAGCCACCCTCCACTCTGTGAATCCCTCACTGGTGGATGTTGGTAGAGTGGTCATGACAGTAAGTTCCAAAGGGAGTTGTTCTGGCAGAACAATAGAACTGTATTCTAGGGAAGTATTTCTTCGTTTCTACCTCTCAAGGCCATGTGGTGGGAGCTCAGGGAGCTCAGAATATTCTTACTATCTCTGCAATTGGTTTTTTGAAACTAAGGCCACTGATTGTTTAGCAAAGGCATCTCATCTTTCAATTAGATGATTTATTTAGCAGCTCTCATTCAAGTAATGTGCTGGCTCATGGGCTTCTTAGTGGCATTAACCTACTCATTTACAAATCACCTGTCCTTAATCCAGTTCCCTTTCTGTGGGGGAAAAAAATCTGTTAGCTTTGGAAAGCTTTACAGGAGCCTTCCAAGTAAAAGGGTCTGTACAAATATACAGTGCTATTTGTTAGCTGTTAAGCTTTTTCTTATACTGGTGCATGGCTTCAATGACCCTTGCAAAACATATTTGCTTGGCACATCACTGTTGATTCTGTTGATAGGTGTCCATTATCACTGGAAGTTTGTCCATCCTTTTGGGAGGAACTTGAGAAAAACCAGAAGCATAATATCCTATTTAGCAGGTGAATTCTCTTGTATACATCATCAACATGGGAGCAGATTTATAGGCACATATCAACAATTCAAGTAAATGTAAGAGACAGAATTTCTGAATTGAGCTGGAGGGTATTTCTCCTGGACAATCTAACAATCCTTGCATAACAGACTGCTATTTTACAGTACATGAATGATGAATTCAAACATTGTTGAACTGTCATTAGAAACTTTTGCTAGGCATGGAAGTAATGTCTTAGGGAAGACTTTCCCTATTATTATTATTTTTTAACACAGGTGGACAGAACAATCATATCAGTATCAACTGGAAATGTATGTGTAGTGGAAGAGTTTTTAGCTGCGAGGCGATGCGTCAACAATATTTCATCTTTTACCATATCAGGCTTTAACATCGATAGTCCATGAAGAAGCTTACAGTCAGAGACTGCTATCTGCATTTCAAAATAACTGTTTCATCCAAACTGATGAAACAAAGAGAGCACAACAGCCTTGTCTAAATCAGGAAATGGCACAGAAATACCATCGATTCAGCTGCACCAGTAGGAGTCCTGATGTATACAAGACTCCGACAGCTTCTGCTGATTTTAGCCATTGTGTTAATTAAATCTTGTCAGTAGGTTTAATCTTTAGCCTTCTCTTCCCACCAGGCAAGATTTAACTAACTATCATGGGCTTCCCTTAGCTAGTGAGGCATCTCGCAAAGAAAGTTCTCCTTAACTTTATATCAGTATATTAATATTTTACTCAAGATGGCAATAACATAAACCAGTCTTTCTCTGGTTCAACCAAAAAGATGTAGTCAGAGTTAGGCCTCTGACTAGGGTGACCAGACAGCAAATGTGAAAAATCGGGATGGGGGTGGGAGGTAATAGGAGCCTATATAAGAAAAAGACCCCCAAATCGGGATTGTCCCTATAAAATTGAGACATCTGGTCACTCTACCTCTGACCAAGTTGAGCTCTGTGAGTTAAGACAGGGAAGATGATTCCTTCCTTGACTCAGCTTCACATAAAACTGTTCCCTGGAAGGAATAGCCACCCTGTTTTATCTTACCTGCTAGGCCCTGGTTGACTTCTGCTTGGTCCTGGCCCTTCTAGCCACTGGAGGACTAATGCTTGTTGGTTCCACCAGCAAGAAATCCTGGGTGGCCTCTCCAGGCAGTTCTTGGAGGTCTGAACTCTGTTTTCCCTCAAAAGAATACTTTATTTGGGTGGGTTGTGCCAAGATGGTTGTGCCTCCAGCAGGGGGCACCAAAGGCCTGGTACATCCCGTCACACAAACAAAGTCGTAAAAGTGCCAGAAGCCACCAGAGCCTTATCTATACTAGGTCTCCCACCTACACACAGGTGTAGATGAAGCAAAGTTAGCACTGGTGAGATTTATTTTTTTGTGTGTAAAATTTCATAATGTAGACACTGCCCAAGAGATATATAGACATCAAAATACACAGCAGGGTCCAAAAGTAGCCTAAATATTTAAATGTAAAATTAAGCTCTTTTGACCAAATTTAGAGTATATAGAAATTGCCCGATTTTCCAGAATTGCTGAACAACCCCAGTTTCCACTGAAGCCAATGGGAGCAATGAGTGCTCAGAACTCTGAAAAGTGCTGTGTTTCATTAAGGTTGCATATTTTTCGTTATAAACTCTTTTTTCATTTGTTCATTATTTTCTGAAACTTTCACTTTTTCAGGCTGAAATTTCCATGCTTGGTCTGTGCCTGAAAATGAGTAGTTTTGGAAGTTTCCACAATAATGGTGTAGGCTCTTTTTGATGAGAGGTGATTGGAGGGAAAAAATCACTACTTCAAGGGCCTCCGTACATTCTTAATCATTGCAAGGTGCCCTGGCTCCTCAAGTTTGTGGGAACCCTCTTTTAAACCGTATCCTTTGGGCCTGCACATGTGTTCCCTGTAGTTATAAAGAGAAAGGTGATAAATTAGACTGAGATATTTTAATGTAGTGTTGTACTAACAGTGCTATAGCTGTGGTTGATAATGCACTTTCAGTCTAAGCTTCTACGTTCAATGCTTTTGACAGTTACCTAATAGAATGCTTGTTCTTACCTAGGGAGCAAGTGTTTGAAGAAAATATGTTCCTCTAGTCTGAGTTATTTAAACGTGTTGATTTGTGAACTTTGCCAGTTAATATTTTTTAAATGCTTCTGTTTGTTCAGATAACTACCATATATACTCATTCATTTGCCCATTCGTTTATAAGCTGACCCCCCAAGATGGATAAGTAAAAATAGCAAAAAGTGTACGACCCTTTCATAAGCTGACCCTATATTTCGGGGGTTGGCAAACTTTGGCTCCCGGCCGTCAGGGTAAGCTGCCGGTGGGTTGGGACGTTTTGTTTACTTGGAGCGTCTGCAGGCATGGAGCCCTTCTGCTCCCTGTGGCCTGGTTCGCCATTCCCAGCCAATGGGAGCTGAAGGGCTCCGTGCCTGCAAATGCTCCAGGTAAACAAAATGACAATGTATTAGATATTCAATTCAATGATTCAATAGGGTTTAAAATCATCAAATTTTGGCGGAGACCCATTTATAAGCCGACCCCTGCTCTTTGATGCATCACTTTTTTACCAAAAATATTCGGCTTATAAATGAGTATATATGGTAATAAATGATGTGGATTTAAAGCTTCAGATTTAGCATTCATTTACTGCCTTCAGTAAAGAATAAGGTCAATGGGAGTTTTGTCATTGACTTCAATGGAGTCAGGATTTCACCCTGAATATTTACCTACATTTGGGGAAACAATGGGGAAAGTTTAAAAAGTTCTTATTTTATACATTTAAAAAAATAAAGCAAGGAAATGAAATGCAAAATCGACATTGGTGAAACATTATAGCTGCTTTTTTAATATGTGTAGAAGACACACCATTTAAAGCTTTGATTCCCAGATCACATTACTAAACCATGTTGTGCCCATATATTGTATTAAGGCATTAAAGTTAACAGCATTCACTGCATTACAGAAGTTACGGTTGCTGTGGGAATTATAACTTTTAATTTCCTAACTCTTGTGTTTGTAAAATCTTAACTACAATGTTTGACATAAATGTATGCATTTGATATAAGTGAGTGTATCACCTTCTTATAGATGCATATAGTCATGTGGGTAAAAGTAAAATGAATGGTACCTGACACCGAATTCAAATACTTATACCTGCTTATGGATTTCTACATTCCATATTGTACAGATCTAGGTTTGTATGTAATTGTTCCAATGTGAATAATACATTATGCTATATAACATATAAATCACATTTTTAGATTAGCATTTGGTCAGGAAAATTTCACAATCGGCATAGCATGTGACATACAGCAGGGACAAGTTTGGTGCATCTTAGAATGTCATAGAAATATAATCTAAACTCTGAGGTCCTTATTCAGTTTTTCGTACTTGGGCATACTCCTGTTGAAATCAATAGGAATTTCCTGAGAAAAAACTGAAGAACCTCAAGATTTGGCTCTAGTCCCTCCATTTCCTGTATTCATTTTACAGAACAAATTGTTTCCTTGAATCCTATTGCCTGCCCTAAACCCAAAGTGAAATTGATTATATACTATATACTGTAGCAGCTTCTTTTTCCCAAAATCTTAGTAAGGGATGCCAAACCTGAGAGGGAGATCATTAAGAAAGACTTCTTCAATAAGGGCATAACCTCTGCTGTTTTTAAGAAAAATGGAAACTGACCAATAGCCAAAGACTGACTATAGTAGTAACAGCTGAAGCCAAGGCTTCCAAAGCATTTATAAAAGGAGCCAAGTGGGCAGAGGCTCTAGACTGCAGAAAGATTTAGATTCAAATGCAGAACAACTTCTTTTAAATCTAACACTAAAATCTAGAAGGCCTAAAATCTTCAAAAACTGATACATTCATTGTAATTAACTTAGGCTATCTTTGATGTTTCTGTGTATTGGCAACAGAGGAAAAAGCAAGGGAGCATGTGATTTTTGGGAACTTCAGAATTCTGAGCAAAATAATTATCTACACATGTAGAAGCCCAAGTGAGCTATTTAATGCCATGGAGCCAACAGACACTGGAATTTAAAAATACTATTTATAGTATGAAATATTGCTGAATGTTTTCCTTTAGCTGTTGTTTATGCTGTTCAAAACATACTTGAGTGCCAAAACTTGAGCTTTAAAGTAACTGTTTATATGCATAAAAAGTATTTAACCATCATAAGCAGAAGGCAAGAACTTTGATCTAGTTTAGGTCCCTCAATTTTTTTTGTGCACAATATATCTTATTTAAATTTTGAATAGTATAGTTAGAAACAGCATTCCCTGTAAGCTGCAGGCACGTGTGGCCACACAGCTATCCTGTATCCACCATGCACATCTGGGAGCATAGTCAGTGTAGTGGCACACACTGCTTCATGACACAATTTTCTACTTTACTATTACTGAGCATGCTCAGTAAAATCTGCTGAAGTTTCTACCCTTACTCTGCCCTTACTTAGAATCACAATATGCCTGCTGCTATTAACAGGGGCTTATGGGTGAAGAGGGGGAAAATTGGAAGGGAGGGATGGGACAATTTGTGCAGAGGGTCAAACAGATGGAGGCAGGGGAAGGAGAGAGGCAAACAGGAGGTAGGATATGAAGTTAAGAAAGGGGCTAGAGGTGCTGCCAGAGAATAGTAAAGGGGGAAAAGTGTAGGATAGGGAGGATAAAAGTTACCTAAAATGGGATGAGCAATCTGCATTGTTTGCAGAAATATAACATAGGTGGCAAGGAGGCTCCTCTCCCCGCAGCACCCGCTTCTCAAGGCCAGCAGGGAAGGGGTAAAGAATGGGGTGGGGGAGGCAGGGACTACTGGAAGGGGGATCATAGTGGGAGCTCCCTCGAGGGCTGAGACACCTGACTGTGACATAGAAGTTCCTAAAATACATGGAGTAACAATAACAGTAGCCAATTTTTAATATCAGTAATACGACATTCTTCAAGTGCTGATCCCTATGTGTATTCCACTGTGGATACACATGAGGTCCTTGTACTGGAGACCAGATAATTCTTGCAAGTAGTGTCTGTTGGTCTGTGCCTGTGCCCCTGCTCTCCTCATGCTCCACACCACGGGTATAAAAGGCGGGGCAGACCGTTTGCCTTTCCAGTTGCTTCTTATCACCAAATGGCCTGAGTCAGAATCCTCTGGTGTCCGGAGCTGATCCTTTCTCTTCTCCCTGTAAATATTCATAGTTTTATATTATTTTTAGTTTTGTTGTTAGTGTTTTGATAGTTCTAGTTTGCTAGTGTTAGAATCCCCACTGTGGGGAACCTTCCCAGTCTCCCGGGCTTCAGAAATATATTTCCTGCTCCCACTCTTTTTTGGTCAGGGACAACTATCAGTACTGCCTCTGCTGCCTTGGGGAGGCAGATATCTCTTTCAAGTGCAGTATCTGCCGTTCCTTCCATGGCCGAGCATGGCAGGCATGAGAGCTCATGGAGCACAAGATGAAGCATCAGTCAGACCCACGCTGGAGAGATACCCGTCACCCTACATATATCAGCCAGAGTCGATCAGGCATGTGCCCCCTACTTATGTCTGACTCCAGAATGGAGAAGGGCAGAGAAAAGGACCCTTTGTCTGCCCCCCCCCATGAGAGTAAGAGGCACTCTTACAAATACCAAAGTGGATTCCCTCCTAGACTCTGTAAGAGGAGGGATCCCTTCCTGACCCTGTTCAAGATGGGTGAGGAAGGTCTTTACATCTACCAGCCTGCAATTTAGGATCTCAAATTATCAGGCCCTTCTCTCCAAAAATGATTTCCTGAACTATTCTAAATTCCTGGACTTTAAGGATAAGTTGCCTCAGGAAGACTGGACTCAATTTCAAGCCCTTATTGACAAGGGCAAACTAGGGATCAGAACCTCATTACAAGCCCCAGTCGATGCAGCTTATATGGCATCGAGATCCATGACAATTACTGTTGTGATGCAACTGGAATTGTGATTACACTCTTCCTGGTTCCCCAGGGAGGTTAAAAACATGGTTGAAGACTTACCTTTTCATGAGACCTAATCTTTTCAACAAAAAAATAGCTGAGTCTCTGCACTTGTAGAGCAACCCTCCACATTCTGGGTATATATACACCTTCCTCAAAGGGAAAATGTCTTCGACAGCCCTACAAATCAAGCCCTTTACTTCAGCCATTTTATGACCTGCTCCCCTATGAGTCACAAACAGAAAATGCAGAGACCAAGATACCCAGTGTCTTCCACTTCAGCCGCAGCTACCCAACCTCATCTTCCAAAAGATATTTTTGAAATGACACCAGAGAGCTGTGAGCCAATATCAATGCCAGCTCCACCCAATTCCAAGATCGATTTTGGGGGATGTCAAGCAAAATTTTCCAAAAACTGGGTGGTAAGAACAACATACAAGAGGATGCTGGACATCATCCATTCTGGCTATACCATCAAGTTTTTCTGCCTACCTGTCCCAAAACTGCATTCACCAAACTTTTTCACGGACCACTCTCACAAGGGAATTATCCCTCAGGAGGCACACTCTTTTGTCCAACAAGGAGCAATACAGCTGGTACCCTCTCAACATCAAGGGAAAGGGTTCTATTAAAAGTATTTCTTAGTCACCAAGAAGGAAGGAGGCAAGAGAACCATTCTCAACCTGTGTCAATGGAACATTTTTATTAGAAATTTATTCAAAAACATCCATATGATTACATTAACATCAATAATACCATCCCTACAAAAAGGCACATAATTCACAGCTCTCAATATGAAAGATACATGTGGCTATTCATCCGCTCACAGATGATTACTCAGGTTTGTGGTGAGCCCTCACCAATATCAATGCAGGATATTTCCATTTGGGTTCGATAAAGTTCTGAGTCTTCACAAGTGTTCTCAGTAGTAGCAGTTTAGCTCAGACAAGGTGGCTCTAATATCTTCCCATACTTGGATGACTGGCTTCTAACCAGCTGTTCTCACCAGCATGTTTTAATGTCAACTTCATTGCAGCTCCACATTCTAGCATCCCTGGGAATTTGTGTAAACATGAAAATGTCTACCTGGATTCTGACACAGACCATTCAATTTGTAGGAGCAGCCTTGGGTTCAGTCAAGGTGAGAGCCTACCTGCCCATAGACAGATTTAATGCCATGGGCAATCTCATAGACCTGATTAAACACAATCTTCAAATAGTCAGCAACCCTCGTCAATCCTCCAGGGATGATGCTCTCCTCCTACCTTGGAAAAATCTCTTCAGTTATGCCTTCCTTCCCATCCTGCTACTACCATACGTTCAACTGAAAATTTGACAAGACAGGGCACAAGTCATCCTCAAAGCCCCCAGATGACAGACAGTTTTGGTTTCCAATCCTCCTATAAATGTCATTCCATCCACCTGTCAGCATTCAAACCTTTCCAAATCTCATGACCCAGAAAAATGGCAGGATCAGGCAACCCAACACCAGTGCTCTTCATTTTACAACGTGGTATTTGGATGGATGTCGAACCTAGAATGTTCCAAGAAGGTGGACTTGTAGCCTTAATGGCAGATCCACCATACATAATATTTCATAAAAATACAGTCTTCCTATGACTCACTTGAAATTCATTCCTTAGATCATTTCGGAATTTCATATAAACCAGTCAGTTCATCTACCTGTGGTTTTTCCAAAGCCCCTGCCTTTAGCAAGGAGCACAGACTTTGTTCCCTCAGTGTGCGATGACCATTGGCATTCTACCTGCAGAGAACAAAGCAGATCAGGAAGTCCCCTAGGGCAGGGGTTCAAAAACTTTTTTTTCGCGGACCACTTGAAAATTGAGGGTCTCAGTGGACCACTTAATGATCTTTCCAAATGTTGTTTGTACCATTAGCTAACTATTATAAAACACTTTTGTGGCAAACCCAGGACAAATGGCTACAAAGGGAGGGGTAGTAATTAGTCACAGGGGGTTAAAAGTCCTCTCCCTATCCACTGAGGGGAGATAGCCATGGGGAAATAAGGTTCAGCTGGAAAAGGAGTTACCAGGGAACTAATTAGGTTCAGCTGGCCCCAACTGCTGGAGACCTTTTTAAACCCTCCCTGGCATGGAAGCGGCGGGGGGAGAGTGAGAGAAGCAGAGAAGCTGCCAGCAAGTTAGGGGCAGCAAGGCTCTGATCTCTTCCAGCAAGGAAGGCTGCCCTCTGTCCCCAGAAGGGGAGAAAGCCAGCACAAGGGACTGACTGAGGGAAGGATCAGCCAGACCCTGTGCTACCTGGAAGGATTTGCCTTTGCCCAAGCCTGTGTCTCCAAGGCTAAAAAGGACTGAGCCTGCTGAGGAGAAGCAGGTACTTTGCCACACTTTGGATAAAAGTGCTATATAAAAAAACATAATCAACGTTTTTTTGTTCTACAAATAAAAGCACGCAACTCATATTTTAATATCAGTAGTCTAATGTGATGAAATTTGCCCTCTCTCCCCCACCACAGCTGGAAAGGAGGGCTGTCTCTCCCTGGCAGCCACAGCCCTGGAGATGGGGAAAGTCACCTCTTTCTCTGGCCTCTGTAGCCCTGCACATCCCATATTCCTCCCATCCTCTCTTCTCACCCCACTGCCCCCTCCCACCTACCTCTGTTCCCCCCAAGGCCACCACCTCACCTTACATGTGCATCTTCTCCAGGGTCCAGGACCTGATTAGTGGAGCCATGCCATTCGTGCACCTTAGAGGGAACAATCCACAGGCCACCTGAATGGAACTCATGGACCACTGGTGGTCCACAGATCACAGTTTGAGAACCTCTGGCCTAGGGTGTTTGTTGACATAATAGAATGAGTATGAGATATCTTCTCAGAGGAGCCCTAAGTGGATCTCTAATTGTACCTTACTCTATCAGTTGACATAGGCTTACTCTGTGATAGCTCAGGCAGCCTCTGTAGCATCGGTTCAAGAAGTACTCTTGCTTGATATTTGCAGGATAGTTACACTCCAGCCACACATTTACAATACATTACAACTTGGTCCAAGACTCCACTGCTGATGTATCCTTAGGGACAGCGGTCCTACAAGCAGGGTACCACCTTCATCCTCACACCTCTTCTCTCTGAGCACTGCTGGTCAGTCATTGACACACAGTGGAGTACAGATAGGGACCAGCACTCAAAGAAGAAAAGGAAGTTACTTACCTTATTATAACTGGAGTTCTTTGAGATGTGTGGTCCCTATCTGTATTCCACTACCCACCCTCTTCCCTCTCTTCTGCGGATCATGACTAGATTCATAGTAAAGAAGGAACTGCTCCTTATACTCTTGCTAAGGAGCATGAGGAAAACAGGGACATTGTTACATACAAGTGGATACTACTTGCAAGAATTCTCCTGTTTCAGACACATGGAGTGCGTGTGTACCCACAATAGAATGCAGATAGGGACCACACATCTCAAAGAACTCCACTTACAATAAGGTAATTAAACCCCCCCCCTTTTTTAATTATCAAAAGCCATAAATCTAAAAGTAAATAAACACCTGCACCATCTGTTTTTACAAATATAAAGTTGGCTGATAGTTCCTTACATTGAGAAGCTTAGAGTGATGATACAATTAAAGTTGCGTGAACATGGCAAAAATCTGTTTTGTTTGTGGGTACTGTTATGCAGAGTCCCAACAAATGCCAAATATGGTAATTTTCGTTTCATCCATGGTCCTGAGTTTAATTACTAAATTTTGAAACCTGAACAAAATTATTAACAACACCTCATAATGTAATTAATTAGGCGCAATCATCTCTGCTAGAAGTGGAAGCAGGTCTCAAGCTTTCCAAGTGCACGTTCAACTATTGTCACAATACAGCACAATACTGCATATCTTGAAAACTCCCGGAATACATGATAATTTACATGATAATCCATTGTAGTAGGCCTGTCAATACTATGTATTTTTAAAGTCCTTAAATACATATTTACATAATCCATACTTTATAAGTCCGTAAATACTAATTCACACAATGGACTGTAGTCTCTTAGAAAATCAGTTGTAGTCCATTGTGTCTACTCTGCCACAGTTCTGTGAAGGATTTCTCTTTATTTATTTTTAAATAGTGTAATCTTGCCCAAGGACAAAAATATGTAGTGCTCAGTTCAATTTGCATCAGTTGTTTAGGAAGTTAGTGTGATGTTGTTATAAGTGAGATGGCAAATAATGGCGGACACAAAACTATTATTATTATTTATTATTTGTATTACAGTGGCGTCTAGAAGCCCGAGCTGAGATTATGTAGGTTATTATTTAAGACTAGAGAGGATTGTGGGGAACTTGGAAGGAACTGACAAAGAGCCTGATCCTGCAAATTGCTAAGGACCTCCTGGAGAGTCTGATCACCCTCAACTTCCATGATAGTCATTGCCAGTTGTGGATGCAGAATAACTCACAGAACCAGTCCCAAAGCTAGATTGGGGTAACATGATGGTAGATAAAATATTCATAGTAGTACACATTGACAGGTTCTAAACTAACGGTGGTGACTTTGATAAAAGCCTCAGCATAGTTGTAAACAGCTCAATGAAAATACGTACTCAATACACACTTGTGGTCACATAAGCATGCAAGATGTTAGGCTATAGTCAGAAAGGGAGAGAAAATAATATGGAAAATATTTAAATACTTGGGGTTTTAAGCCTCTGGAATCTAAACAAAGTCCACACCCTGTCCCAGTTTTGGGGTCCTTATGCATATGCTCAGGGTGCAGACCCTCTGTTTAGCACCCTTCCTGAGAGCTGTGACCATGTAGCCAAGCTGCTTAGCCCCTGCACTCACTGGTGGCCCCTTAGACTTCCCCTATGGCTTAGGCACACCTTCTCCCAGGACTCCACCCAAAGGTGTGAGCCTTCTGGTTTACTTCTTCAAGGGGGCACATGGTAGGTTTAGCTTATAACACACAGACACTTTGCACAGAGTTCTAGTTCATCATTCTATTTGCCAGTGAGGCAAATAGAAAGGAGCACAAACACTGCCAACTTAAGTGCAAGAGTGTAATAAGAAAAGCCAAAGAGGAGTTTGAAGAACGGCTAGCCAAAAACTCCAAAGGTAATAACAAAATGTTTTTTAAGTACATCAGAAGCAGGAAGCCTGCTAAACAACCAGTGGGGCCCCTTGACGATGAAAATACAAAAGGAGCGCTTAAAGATGATAAAGTCATTGCGGAGAAACTAAATGGATTCTTTGCTTCAGTCTTCACGGCTGAGGATGTTAGGGAGATTCCCAAACCTGAGCTGGCTTTTGTAGGTGACAAATCTGAGGAACTGTCACAGATTGAAGTGTCACTAGAGGAGGTTTTGGAATTAATTGATAAACTCAACATTAACAAGTCACCGGGACCAGATGGCATTCACCCAAGAGTTCTGAAAGAACTCAAATGTGAAGTTGCGGAACTATTAACCAAGGTTTGTAACCAGTCATTTAAATCGGCATCGGAAACCAAAGACTGGAAGTTAGCTAATGTAACGCCAATATTTAAAAAGGGCTCTAGGGGTGATCCTGGCAATTACAGACCGGTAAGTCTAACGTCGGTACCGGGCAAATTAGTTGAAACAATAGTAAAGAATAAAATTGTCAGACACATAGAAAAACATAAACTCTTGAGCAATAGTCAACATGGTTTCTGTAAAGGGAAATCGTGTCTTACTAATCTATTAGAGTTCTTTGAAGAGGTCAACAAACATGTGGACAAGGGGGATCCGGTAGACATAGTGTACTTAGATTTCCAGAAAGCCTTTGACAAGGTCCCTCACCAAAGGCTATTACGTAAATTAAGTTGTCATGGGATAAAAGGGAAGGTCCTTTCATGGATTGAGAACTGGTTAAAGGACAGGGAACAAAGGGTAGGAATTAATGGTAAATTCTCAGAATGGAGAGGGGTAACTAGTGGTGTTCCTCAAGGGTCAGTCCTAGGACCAATCCTATTCAATTTATTCATAAATGATCTGGAGAAAGGGGTAAACAGTGAGGTGGCAAAGTTTGCAGATGACACTAAACTACTCAAGATAGTTAAGACCAAAGCAGATTGTGAAGAACTTCAAAAAGATCTCACAAAACTAAGTGATTGGGCAACAAAATGGCAAATGAAATTTAATGTGGATAAATGTAAAGTAATGCACATTGGAAAAAATAACCCCAACTATACATACAACATGATGGGGGCTAATTTAGCTACAACGAGTCAGGAAAAAGATCTTGGCGTTATCGTGGATAGTTCTCTGAAGATGTACACGCAGTGAGCAGAGGCTGTCAAAAAAGCAAACAGGATGTTAGGAATAATTAATAAGGGGATAGAGAATAAGACTGAGAATATATTATTGCCCTTATATAAATCCATGGTACGCCCACATCTCGAATACTGTGTACAGATGTGGTCTCCTCACCTCAAAAAAGATATTCTAGCACTAGAAAAGGTTCAGAAAAGAGCAACTAAAATGATTAGGGGTTTAGAGAGGGTCCCATATGAGGAAAGATTAAAGAGGCTAGGACTCTTCAGTTTGGAAAAGAGGAGACTAAGGGGACATGATAGAGGTATATAAAATCATGAGTGATGTTGAGAAAGTGGATAAGGAAAAGTTATTTACTTATTCCCATAATACAAGAACTAGGGGTCACCAAATGAAATTAATAGGCAGCAGGTTTAAAACAAATAAAAGGAAGTTCTTCTTCACGCAGCGCACAGTCAACTTGTGGAACTCCTTACCTGAGGAGGTTGTGAAGGCTAGGACTATAACAATGTTTAAAAGGGGACTGGATAAATTCATGGTGGCTAAGTCCATAAATGGCTATTAGCCAGGATGGGTAAGAATGGTGTCCCTAGCCTCTGTTCGTCAGAGGATGGAGATGGATGGCAGGAGAGAGATCACTTGATCATTGCCTGTTAGGTTCACTCCCTCAGGGGCACCTGGCATTGGCCACTGTCGGTAGACAGATACTGGGCTAGATGGACCTTTGGTCTGACCCGGTACGGCCTTTCTTATGTTCTTATGTTCTTATTGCACTTAATCACATGAAAAATACAAAGATCTATAAAAAAAATAAAATAAACCCTACACTCATTTCCCTGCTTCAGTTTCCTCATCACAGCAGAGCATTCTTTGGGCTGGGGTCACAGTCCTTCTGACCCATCCAGAGTCTTCCTGCTCCACTGCATGGCTTGTCTTCTGAAATATGGAGCCTTATCCCTAGGTCAGCTTGCTTCTTTTGACCTTGGCTAGTCTGTGCCCTTTCTTGCTCCTGCTCAAACTTCCTTTGTGTCCTCTATTGGCTGTCACTTGGTCACCTGGCTTTTGTCCTATGTTTGAGAATTTTCCACATTCCTACTTCCCCTCTCTTTTCAGGCAGGAGGAGGGAAGTACCTTCTCCCAGCTCAAGCAAACTCCTTTTGCATACCTATTATCAAAGCACAGTCATTAAACTTAAGTACTTCCTTTTATCCTCAGTCTGGTGTGCCTCTGATCCTGGCAGTGATGGTAGATACTCATGTACAGAGGCTTTTGATGATACAGTAATTTCATAATAACTTTAATACTATCAACCAGAATCCATAGGTTGCACAAACATATCCCTAAATCATGTTAAATGCCTTTTATTTAAAACAGTGATTCACACTTGCCTTGAATACTGTTGTTCTGTTTTGGCTTCTAAAAGTGCCAGAGAAAGGCGATGAAAATGACAGAAGACATGGAAAGACTTCTTTGAGGGGAGATTAAAAATATTCAGACTTAGTTTATGGAGGAGAGGCATAAGACAGGACACGATAGAGGTTTGTAAAATAATGAGTGATTATAGCAGTGGCTCTCAACCTTTCCAGACTACTCTACCCCTTTCAGGAGTCTGATTTGTCTTGCGTATCCCCAAGTTTCACCTCACTTAAAAACTACTTGCTTATATAATCAGACATAAGAATACAAAGTGTCACAGTACACTATTACTGAAACATTGCTTACTTTCTCATTTTTACCATATAATTTATCAAATAAATCAACTAGAATATAAATATTGTACTTGCATTTCAGTGTATAATATATAGAGCAGTATAAACAAGTCATTATCTGTATGAAATTTTAGTTTGTACTGACTTCACTACTGCTTTTCATGTAGCCTGTTGTAAAAGGTGAGTTGATGTACCCTCTGCGTATCCCCATGGATACATGTGCCCCTAGTTGAGAACCACTGAAAATCCCTGTTTGCCCTTCTCAGAATGTAAGAATGAGGGTATTCCACGATTGTCATTATGAACTATGAATAGTTATAGTCATGTCAGCTATGATCTGTGGTGATGGTGAAGGAGGCAGTAACGACCAATATTCACGTGAATCTCTAGGCTCCTGAATAACCACCAGAAACTGAGAGATGAAATAAAAGTTTGATATTTCCTATGGCACGTAGTGTTTCTTGGCATTGAGTGCCTACCTTCTAGCATTAAACAGTCATAATGGTCTAGAGCCAGACCATTTTTGCTGTGATTGAGTCCGATCTCATAGACAATGTAGGGTTGGGTTAGGTCACAACTTTGATAAGGAGACCTATCCTAGATGCTTCAGAAAATGGTGTTTTGGAATTCAGTAAATAATAATAATTCCCAGCTCCTTTCATCAGCAGATCTCAAAGCGCTTTCCAAGGAGGTCATTATCCCCATTTTACAGGTGGGGAATCTGAGGTACTGAGTGGGGAAGTGACTTATTCAAGATCACCCAGCAGGCCACTAGCAGAGCTGGGACTAGAACCCAGTCTCCTGAGTCCCAGTCCAGTTCCCTATCACTAGGCAACACTGTTTAGTGCCTAAATAATACTCTTCATTTTGAGGCAGTACTGAACTAATTCACTAACAAGGTAATAAGTGTATTAAGTGTGCAACTGAAAGTGGCGCCATTTGTATGAATTGTAGAAACAAAGTCCTGATCACTTATGTTTGCGAAAGATCCCAGGTCCCTTTTTGTAAGACTAGGATTATTAACACAGATGTCCTGGCCATATTGCATCACAGTAATTAATTGTCTACCTAGGTTCCTCCTGCAGTTTTAGTTTAGACATTATTTAAAACCCAGCTCTAAACCATTGTGTAGTACTGCTATGCAATGTTAAACAATAAACTGCATGTGACTGGGGGATGATGAGATCCCTGTACTATACAGAGGTTGGGTAACAGCAGCTCAGTGGTTTGAGTGTTGGCCTGCTAAATCCAGGGTTGTGAATTCAATGCTTGAGGGGGCCATTTAGGGATTTGGGGCAAAAATCTGTGTGGGGATTGGTCCTGCTTTGAGCAGGGGATGGGACTAGATGACCTCCTGAGGTCCCTTCCAACCCTGATATTCTATTCTATGAGTTTAGGCAGTTTGTTAAAGCACTTCAGAACCGTACAGGATGAAAGGTGTTCTGTGAAGGATGTTTATTACTCATTGATTTTATTTTAAAATGCTAAAGGATTTTGATCTTTTGATCTTCCATGTTGATTCAGTCACCCTCAGGTATGGCCATTCAGTGGTTGGTAGGAGAACTTCCCAGTTTTGCTGGATTCTCCTAGTGACGCTGATTTAACTGTAGAATTAAGAGAGTAATTGCTGCAGTACTTAGGTCTTAAGGACATTGAAAAGGTATGAAATGGTTTCTGCTGTGTTTCTCTCTGCAGCATACTTTTAAAATGAATAAAATTGTATTGAAGTTTTAATAAAACCTATACCAACAGAACCAATATTAAATGTCCTATTAGCATATGGTGAGGATCTTAATATTTGCTACTTATAGAGCACATTTCATCTTCAAAGTACTTTATAGAGGTAAATTATTTAATATTTGCACAAGCCCTGTCAGGTAGGTAAATTTCAATTTTAACATACTAGAGACTGGGAAAGAGAGGTTGTGAGAACCAGTAGCAGAGGTGGGATTAAAACAAAAAAATTATTTGCTCCCAGTAGTATGCATAAATTAGCTTGATATGGAAATATCTCTGATAACAGAATACAAATTACTCGGTTTCTTAAGGGAGAAAAGTAGAGCACAGAAAGAAAGAAAATAGAAGATGCATAGAGTATCACAACATATAATTCAATTTTAGTCCATGGTAGGCTTTGGAATATATTATTGTAGCTAGTCTTGTGTTATATTTCAGCGATTCATCAAATAGCATTAACATTATTTTGAAAAAATGCCCTATCCCACCTGGCAGAATGGAGTTTGAATGACACAGTGGTTGGTTATGAAAGGGAGAAGAAAAATGAGACTATCTGGAAACATTTAAAGAAATTCTGTTTTTTTCCTAGATCTCTGTAGACATATGTTTTTCTTATTTCTCATACTTCATGTACCAGAATCCACATAAAAATTTGAAAACACACACAGTGTATTGTGTACTTCAAGAACAGCCAAAAGCAATACAAAACAGAAATTTTTCACGTTATGTATTCTCTCTCTCTCGCGCGCGCGCGCATACAAAATTAGATTGAGTTAAAGTACTTTTAAATGCACATTTGTTACCTTGTAGCAATTAGTCATTTATTCATCGATACAGAACAGTTATAACTGCCTCCTCTTACTCATTTGATTCAGTCAAACATACGTAGTATATTATCATCAGCTATTTCAAAAACAGTGTAACTAAAATATTTGTTATTTTTTAGTAAGTATACCTGTATATTATTAGTATATTAGTAAGTGCATATATATACTGCAGATTTTCTTAATAGCTTAGTCAAATTATTAGGGAGATCCACGTGACTTTGGGGAAAGAAGAAATTATCTGTCTGTGGTAGTTTAACTCTCAAGTCACTTCACTGTAGTAGATAATATTCTTTAGTTTCAAGGGCTTTATTAATCATTGCATAAAGATAATAAAAATAATACAGTCCCTTTACAGAGGATGTCTCAATTTGATATCACAAAAAAGCTAAGAAATTCAGATTGCTTCTATCATCAGATTTCTGGGATGGTTTTCAATTAATAAAGCTAAATTCTTAATATAACTGATGACAATGTCCAACAGCAGCATTATTGTCAAGTATAACATGAGAATGTGTAACAAATATCCCATTGTCCTCTTTTGTTTGATGCCTTATGCACACACATTCTCACTTTGGATATTAAATCTTTGACATGGAAGTATAAGTGCAACATCAGCAAAGAGATTTGTTTTAGAAAGGCTCTCATCCATTCTGGATATTAGTGTTAGCTGTTAAAAGTAAATGGTGTGAATGGCCCATGGTTGTGCTACTGGTCCTTTTAGCCAATATCTGTAGCAAACATGTTCTTTTAGGGGATATTCAGCATATGTATTCCCTATTATGAAACATTATACACAGACCTTGAATGGTTTAAAAAAAAAATCCCCTTCCTTATATTTGAATTCATTATGTCAGATGCACGTGTCTTAATCCCACCCATTGCCTATGTACACCTATGCAAAACACATATTTGCTAATGAGTCATTGCTGAGTGCACATCCTGTTTTGTACACTGTACAGGTATGACAGCAGTATATGGCAAGCAAAATAGAAACATCAAGAGCAACTAAAGAAATAAATTACACCCAAATTGTGTTTATTGGTGACATGACTTATTTTACTCCAGTTACTCGTTATGTTTAATGAATGCTTTCCCCATGAGAGCAACAGCAATATAACAGTATATTCGAGTTTGGGTAAAAATCTCAAAAGTGCCTATGTGATTTAGGATCCTAAATCTCAATTTCAAGAATGATTCAGGTACTTAGGAACAAAAGTCCCATTGATTTTTTGAATGAAGCTTACGTTCCTGAGTACCTAAGTCTCTTTTGAAAGTGAGATTTAGGCTCTTAAGTCATTTATGTGCTTTTGGCAATTTTATGCTTCATCTACAAGGGCTAGTGCTCAGTTGTACTTGTGCATGCACAAAAGCCATGCTCTGGTTTTATGTGTGATTTATACATGACAAATAATAACACCAATCTCTGCTTTCTTTTCTTTTTAAACTCGGTCTCTATCCTTTTAATCGCAGAAATAGCCTTGAAAGTGTAGCCAGCGTAAATCAGTCTCTGTGGTTGAAAGTTTATTACTGTGATTGTTATTCACAATCTTCCTTACAGTTGCCAAAGGTTGACCTTTGTGGTTTGTAACACAGCCATGGTTCCCTCTGTTTTCAGGGGGTCACATATTCACATGGGTATTTGTGCTGCTTGCTTTTTGCAAACATTCTTAAGAACAAAATGTGCTTGTTTAAAACTCATGTCATGGAAAAAACAATGGAAAGGGTTGTGAAAACCATCCCTGCAAATTATTTTTATTCCAATGAATGTTCATTAATATTTTTTGCAGAAGAACTTATCTCAAGTAGATGGTGTCAGTCTTAGGCAGACATTCATTTACATTGAACATTCTCTGTAGAGAGAGGTAGAAGATACACGTGTACATTGAGATAAATCTTCTGTACAGTGGAGTTCCAGGAGAAATTCCCAGTGCTGCAACAGGAGTGGGCTGCAATACAGAAATCAGGATCACAAATCAAAAGGCAAGTGGTGTCATATACCACACATGGACGCAAATGCAGAAGAATTCCCAGTGATCTTCACCATACATAAATCTCAGATGTTTATCAAGAATTATTCAACACAACTCTTCCAGAAGAGTGCTCACAATGTGCATATTTTCTAGTCCTGTTTCTGTTTGGATTGCTTAATTTCATGATCTTTAACTCCTTTATATATGCTTAAAGTTTCTTGACATCTGTAGGGAAAAGAACTATAGTAAAACATACACAGACCCTAAATCTAGCCAGATTTTTTCTCAACATCTTAATTCCCATCTCCATTCTACATGTAATCCATTTTTCTTTTTTTTTTCGTAGTTCTTACTGTGAGGTGGTAGTTTTGAATTGAAAGGCTTATACTTTTGAGCATGAGAAATGATTCTGAGTAGAAAAACCAGATTTACTTAGCAGATTTCCTGTATGTCAAAACTTCATTACCTTAAAGATTGTTATAAAGTTACCTACTAAACAGCAGGGACTATTTAAAGTAGATGTCTGAAGGACAAGAAATTCACAGTTAAATTTCAGAAGCCAATTTCAGTGCTGCCCCCATCATCATCACTTCTCTAATGCTGATCGGGGTGCAGAACAAATATTTAAACAACTTTGAAACATTTTCACATTTTTAACTTTAAATGCTAATACAAATATTTCCTATAGGTACTACAGCTTCCCTTTCTCTATTGTTGTCAAATAATTAAATTTATGGTGTATTTCAGTGATAGGGATATGCTGTTAACAGGACTAAATTCTCCAGATATGATAAATACAGTTTTTACTCATCTGATTTTACACAGTCTACGCTTAGTTGTGGAATTGATTTATAACTTAGTTGTGTAATACTTTTTCATCTAATTCTTTTTAAACCCAGTTTGGCCAATTACTTCAAGCAGTGCCAAACTTTGTTAAAACTAAGTGTAGACCCTATCTTCTAGTCTAGAAAAAGGGATCCACTTATCTAATGGAGAAAAGAGCCAGGAGGAAGGGCAATCAAAACCCAATTCATTGCCAAATACTCTGTTGTATGCTTTAATGTAAATAGTTTTTCGGTCTTTGAATGATTTATGTTCTATCATGCGGATGTATTACATTAATTAGCCATCCACTGTCATAGTAAAATATCTGTCAGATCCCTCTCATATAGAATTTTTTGGGGCAGAAATGTAGAAATCTCTTTATGCTATAACAGCCTGTCACTACCTTGTAGAAAACTTTAACTGATTACTTTTCATTTATTTTCTCTCTGTTGATATCATCATCCCTGCCATTATGCCCCATAACTTGGGGTCATCGTCAGTTCTTTCCTGTTTTTCACCCGGCATATTCAAGCTGTGGACAGATACTACTGCTTCTGTTTCCACTACGTTTCTGAGATCTCAATATTTTATTCAGACATCAAAAACTATCATCATCTCAGTCATTATTATTATTATAACTGCCACATGTCCAACTTCCCAACATTCATATCACCCTCCTCAGATCCATACAGAACACAACCACTAAGCTAATGTTCCTGTCTTATGGACCTGACCATGTAATTTTCCATTTTGAACCCCTTTTCTGCTTCACCTTCCTCACCACTTCATGTTTTAAATTCTTGATCCAACAAAATGTCCATATCTACTTAACTGAGCTTGTCTCTTGTCTTTATTCAGCTTCAATGCTCCATCTGTCTGCTTCCCGCACAACCATTTCCTATTTTTTCCACACTATCCCCTATGCATGGAATTCCCTACCTGAGGGATCCTGCCTGGCCACTACCCTCTCCTCATTCAAATCCCTCCTTAAGACTTCTACCAATCTTCTTATTACAAATTAGTACAAAGCACTTTAAAAATGTGTTTTTGTTTTGTCGTGTTTTGTTTTTGCTCCAAACCTTTGCTGAGTAACTATATAATCTCATTGCTACAATCCCTGCCCTTCCTCCCCTGCCAATCCATCCTTACTGTGCATGCCCGTGTTGTTTCGCAGTGTCTGATTATATGTACTCTTTGGCCCAAGAACCATGTTTTCCTATGTGTACTGTGAGGTATCTAACAAACTTTCAGGTGCTCTAATAAATAGCAATAATTATTTCCTGTGTCTAAATTAATTCTACATTGACATTTCCAGCAGAGAACCAGGTCGAAAAAGAAGTTGTTGGAAAGGGGAGAAAACAGTATCAAACTTAGATTGAATGTTTCTTAATAACAGGGCCAATGTTTTGTTGTCTCATTGTATTGTTAAGCTCTTTGTTGCTGACTGCAGCAGAATGCCAACGTTTTTGCACAACACCACATTATTAATATGGTAGAGAGGATTTGATTATGGGTGAGTGAGTCTGAAAATGGTAAATTTACAACAAATCTGGGATCATGGTTCTCAAGGCAGCCTTTGTGGTCACATTCTTTTATTTGATGTGGTTCCTTCTGTCTCCTGTTCCAAACGGTGTAATGTACTAAAAGTGATGAAGCTGCAAAAAAAAAAAAAAAAAGAGAGAGAGAGAACTGTTTAGTAACAAAGGAGAAAGAAAGAAAACAGAGCAGGAGATCAAAGACCATAATACCTGTCTTCAATCAGAAAGAAAAGAGAAAAGATGGGAGTTCCTTTTCACATGCTTCAGGCTGCTCTTCCTTATAGCCATCCTGAATGACAGATCTCTTTAAACACTTGCCTATGTCTGAAAAGAACGTGCAATTTCAAAATAAGGCAGGACAAAGTGTACATTGAGAGCATTAACAAGGGTGTATCCAGGTAAAAGAAAGGGCTGTAGTCTATAAAGCCTGCCTTCCATCACCAGTAAATGGGATTTAACATGTTTTAACATTGGCCAATCCAAGAGACAAGCTCTTAGCTTAAAAAAAAGTTGATACAAAACCAGGTTTCCCATGTCCGGGCATGTTTTTGTTTATTTACATTTTCAAGGCTGGGTAATTTCCAACCATATTATTCATAACCGCTCAAAAATGTCATTTTCTGATACTTTAATGTGTTTTTTGCAGCGAGAATACAGCTTATTAGAAAGATTTCTGAATACAAATCACTAATATATAGCACTTGGTGATGGATGTATTGCTGTTGCATAGTATATTGACACTGGTACAGGTATAAATATGAGTGTGTGCACATCTTTCATTGTGCCAGACCTTGTTCACAAATGTAAAAGTCTTTCCACTTCTTTTCCTCTCACAGAGCAAAAATAAAATACTATTGTGCAAGAGAACTCCCACTCAAGTATACAGGGTTACCTCACATGCATGCTCCTTCCTTTGTTGATGCTGTTGAAAGGGAAGCTGATGCATGGGTTTTCTTTGCTGACAGTAAGATAATTCAAGACTCAGGTCAAAAATGTCTGGGGCTCCTAGTCTACGTAATGATGCAAAAAACCAAGTACTGTATATTACTATCTATCTACAGCAGTGGTTCTCAAACTTTTTTTTTACTCGTGACCCCTTTCACATAGCAAGCCTTTGAGTGCAACCCCCCCCTTATAAATTAAACACACTTTTTATATATTTAATACCATTATAAATGCTGAAGGCAAAACGGGGTTGGTGTGGAGGTTGACAGCTTGTGACGCCCCATGTAATAACCTCACGACCCTCTGAGGGGTCCTGAACCCCAGTTTGAGAACCCCTGATCTACAGTAATATGGACCTCATCACTGTAGTATCCGAGTGCCTCACACTCTTTTTAATAGTGTTTATTCTCCCAAAATTCCTGCGAATACAGGGAAGTACCATTATCTCTGTTTTACAGATGGGGAGCTGAGGCACAGAAACATTAAGCCCTGGATCCACACAAAGAAAGTTTAGGTGCTTAGAAAATCAGTGGAACAACATTGGGATTCAGAACACCTGAGTTAGGCACCTAGCCTCCCTTAACCATGCCTAGGGATGGGATCCACAAAAACCAGCATGCTAGGTGTGGAGTCATCTAAGCTAGCCAGTGGGAGATGCCAACTTTCTCTCTTTGGAATTGATTTAATGAAATAACTATGATGATACAAATTTTTTGATCTCGTCCCAGAAATAGGCATCCATTTTATTTGTGAAGAGTGCTTAATATGCAATGAACACACACAAATTAACCACAAATGTAAGTATATCTTAAATAGTCAGCAGACAAACCATTCAAAAATGATTTATGTAAAAATGTCAGTGTATGCTGGTGTGGGGTCTGTCACCAGCCCTGGAAGAATTCAGGGCCATGCCCATACCGCATTCAGGCCTTTCCTTCAGTGCACTATTATTAATTCATAACACAAAAACTCACTAAATAATAAAGCAAAGCTATTCCCCAGAGCAAAACATGCTTCATGGTCCAGAGCGCTTATGCTATATACCGCGCTCTGCTCTTCTCTTCTCTCCCCTCGGCCCCCCAAGGGATACACCCTTTCCTTTAAATCCCGCTGAATCATATGATAGCCAGACAGCCCCTTACCCTTTTGTAGCTGGCTCACCCTGTCATAAATAGTTCTTCTTTTCTTGAGAATTAATCTCTGGCTGACAGAACAGCTCAGCTTTGCTTTGCAATTTCTGCTCCATCAGAACAATTCATTTGACGCTCTTGAACAGTCAGGTAACATAGAACTGTGGCCCTGAGTATATTTTGTATTCTATCATCCTGGAAACATTTGTATTATCACTTGGCAGTTTGCAGCTACAAAAATGTCTGTCCTTCACAGGATGCATTCCGATGTCACTACCTCCTTCTTTCTAAGAAAAATTACAAGCTGGCCCACTTTGTAAGAACTCATACCTCAGGCATTTCCACCTGACCTGACTGACAGACTGGGATACAAAAGTCTGAATTCCTCCAGACCTCTTGCCTGCAAGATAAAGACAAAAAATCTCCTGCAAGCTGCTATTGCCCTTGATAGACCTATAAGATATGACCCTGAAAGAAAACAGCATTCATTTGACTAGACATTTGTATTTTCCAGTCAGGATCAGTACTGTGCATGATCCATTCACCATAAATTCTGAAATGAGTACGTCACAAGCAGACTACCACGTGACTTTCAATCTAGTTCTTGCTTTGCAGATGTTGCCTGGTGTGAACCTTGATTTCCTGCAACCTAAGTTTTGATTAAGCTTCCCTCCATTCTCACAGCAGATGCATTTTGTTGCAGCAGTCTCCAGATAAATAAAAAAAGAAGGAAATCACAATAGGTGAAGAGCCTTTACTAGAAACTTTAAAAAGCACGCACAGCATAAAAACATCTATTTAAAACTCTTGTAAAATGTATTGACCTATTTATGCAATGTATGTACACTTCCTCACTTGTTATTTTTAACTGTAGCTATTGGAGTAGGAATTCATGGGTTCATTTTCCAACTCAGCCAGACACTTCCTGTGTAACATTGAACAAGTCATTTCACCTCTGTGCCACAGCTTCCCCAACTGTAAAATAGAGATAATACCTCACAGGGCCGTTGTAAGGGTTAGTTAGTTAATATTTGTAAAATGCTTTGAGGTTGTTGGGTGGAAGGCATTATCAAAATGCAAAATATTATTTTATTCAAGTGCTTGGCAAACAGATTTCCAGCCCAGCACAAGGAACAAACATGCATGTCTGCTCAGAGTTTCACCTGGTCCTGTTTATCTTTATTTTCTTTAAATAAATTCTGTGCAGCCACTTTCTCTTTTCAGAGAAGGGAGTTTGCACCAGGATTCCCTCCTTTCTATGGAAGGACCCCCATTCTTAAAGACCCTACCTTGTATTAACCTACTTTGCAGCTGAGCAGGGTTAAGCTCGGTTTCTCTCAAAATGTTTTATAGATCTGCCAAAGGAGATGGCTTGAGAGTAATGTGATGCATCTTGCTCCTCTCAAGGGGCAAGCATACTAATTCTACAGCAATTCCAGCCTCCATTGAGCTCCAAACCTGGGACCACCCACAGCAGCTTGCCACTCTAATCCATTAGATCAAACTTCTTAGAAATTTAGATAATCACCAGGTTTGTTATCTGGGAACTGGCTTATTTACAGGCTATTCCAGGCACACTGTGCCAGGAAGGAGGGAGAGTTTCTGGTTGCTGGGAAACTGGACCAAACCAGAATTCTTGGAAGGACTAAATCACAAATAGCTGCCCTTTGTCTTGAACAATGTCCTCTCTTGACCTACACTTCTGAGAAAGACCGTCCTTTTCTTGTTGGTGTTTCTCAACCTCCCCTTCAAGCCCATTAGAGGACAGTTTCTAGACCTTCACAGAGGAAAGGCATAGGGAACTGCTAGCATTCTCATGGTGTTCAAAAGCAGGAGAAAGAGGCATGCACAATCCAGATGAGAATGACTGAGAGGACTGATAAGGTATGAGAGACATGTCCTTCAGAGCAGAATACAAAGACTGCGTTGATGTCTTTGTTCATATGGTTAATAATAATAATTACAGTAAATTCTAAAATTACATTTACATAGCTTCCTTTTTTCAATTGTTTCTTTTGAAACTACTTACAATGTTTATTTTCTTAGAGTAATGAGATCACTTGAGATCATTCAGTAAAAGCAGTGCAATGTCAGGCACTAGTATGTCTATTAAATATTTACCCTTTGAGGCAGATATTTATATCAGTCAGCAGAGCTTATCAGTATGACGTTGGATAGTTTCTGTTGAAATTAGGCTCAGTCCCCTGATTTCGTAATTACTGAAATATGTAACGATTGGAGTAAAATAAACTTTAAAATAAACTTTCAGTAAAAGACTCTTAACAGCTGAAATATCTCACAGTCTAATTCTCTCATAATTTAAAGACTCTCTGTGAGAGACTGATCTAAATCATAGAAGTTAGAAATGAGAAAGTCATCTTGTCCATCCTTAGGCTAATGTAGGACTGTTCCTTTCGGTGCTTTGTCCAGGGTTCTTTTAAGTGTCTCCAGTGACAGAATTATCACCATGGTCCATCAGAGGCTACTGTATAGTTCAGCAGATCGTTCTTGTTGAGATTTTTTCTGAGATTTTCTTTTCACTCCATTTTCCTTTGCTCAATTTCTCCCTATTGCTCTCAGTTTTAACTACTGGCTCACCTTAACCAGTTCTTCTCTTTGAGGTTTAAAACCATCATACGCTTGTAGGCCTTTATCATATGTCCCTTCAGTTGACATTTAACCAAGGCAAACATATTTAAATTTGTTTTTCCTCCAACAGCACACTGTGCAACCTCATAATCATTAAGACACTTTCCTCTGAATTTCTTCCAGTTTATCTACATCTTTCAGGTATTGAGAGGCTCAGAACTGTGTACAACATTGTAGGTACATTCTCACCAGTTTTTTCATAGATACATAGATTCCAAGGCCAGAAGGAACCATTGTGATCGTCTGAGCTCCTGTATAATACAGGCCATAGAACTTCCCCAGAATGATTTCCAGAGTATGTGTTTTAGAAAAACATCCAGTCTTGATTTTAAAATTGTCAGTGATGGCGAACCCACCACAACCCTTGATAAGTCGTTCCTATGATTAATTACCCTGACTGTTTAAATTTTACACCTTATTTCCAGTCTGAATTTGCCTAATTTCAATTTCCAGACATTGGATCGTGTTCTACTTTACTCGGCTAGATTGAAGACGCCATTATTAAATATTTGTTCCCCATTTAGGCTGAGATAAAGTCACCTCTTAACCTTCTCTTTGTTCAGTTAAATAGATTGAGCTCCTTGAGTCTATCACTGTAAGGCATATTTTCTAATTCTTTAATCATTCTGGTAGCTCTTCTTTGACCCCTCTCCAATTTATCAACATGCTTTTTCTTGAATTGTGAACACCAGAACAGGACAAAGCATTGCAGCAGTAGTCTCACCAGTGCCAAATACAGAGGTGCAATAAAAATGTTATAGTGTAAGGCCAAGAAGTGATCCCTGCAGTACCTCATTAGAAACACACCTGTTTGATGATTCCCCATGTACAGTTACATTTTGTAACCTATTAATTAGCCAGCTTTTAATCCACTTTAATATATGCCATGTTAATTTTGTATCTTTCTAGTTTTTTACTCAAAAGGTTATGCGGTATCAAGTCAAATGCCTTTCAGATATCTAGAGTGACAAGGTGGGTGAGGTAGTATCTTTTATTGGCCAACATCTGTTGGTGAGAGTGCCAAGCTTTCAAGCCACACAGAACTATTCCTGGGACCAATACGGCTACAACTACACTGCTTACAGAAATCTAAGTGCATTACATCAATACTACTACGTTTTTCAACCAAATTTGTAATCTCAAACTTCCCAGGCTTTTTACATGTTCTCTATGCTCACTGATATTTGCAACACCTAAAAGTTAGCTCAGTTTACAAATATATTATGATTAAAGGAAGTAAATAAATTTCCTTATTTTCAGTAAGATTAAACATGTGCATGCTTGTGAGCACACACCTGCTTTGTTTGCACACACATTCCTGATTTGCATACACACTTGATTACATAGGTCCCAAATGCTAGACCCATCTTTCATCTATTTTAGAGTTTCATCTATTTTCTTTTTCTCTTGATAGAATTTAGAAATAGTTCTCACATTTTGCTACACTCTTCATTTTCATTCTCCACATATGTATTATTTTTTAAAATGCATTTCCAACATTTGTTCTTTTTCTGTTGATACCGTTATATCTTTCCAATATTTAAGGATAATCTTCATGCCTTTAGTTAATTCGGTGAAATTTATCTGGCCTTTTTGTACTGATATTTTGATTCTACTAAGTAGTGTACCTGGATACATTAAGTTGAAGAAGCTTGATTCTTTTTTATGATTGTCTTAAAATTGTTTGTTTCTTGGACAACTGCAGATTTCATGTTTGTAGGCTCCTGTTTCCTTTAAGCACTTCCAGGAGAGAGAGCTTCATCATTTTCTATTCATTTGTACTAAAGACCTGTAAAAAAAATTATAAAATACATTAAAATATATCCATTTGTGATTTGCAGGCTCAGTAATACTATAGCTTCTCTATATTGTGTTCATTAATAAGTGCTTGTTTGGGAAACATGAACCCATTCCTCAAGACTTTTTACATACATTGACACATTTGTAGTGCTGCCAAAATTAATATGTTCTACCCTAATTTTTTTTATGGTTATAAAAAGCTCCAAAAGTGTTTCTTTCTCAAAAAAAAGTCTGACATCATTAAGGGGTTTTTTATCCGGTGGTCCCAAAACATTATCTTCCCTTTTATCTTTGTTAATAGATTACCACATAATTGTATGTGCCTGAATATTTTGATGAGTCTTTATTTCTTGTACAGGACATGTCACTTTTTTTCCCCAATAATGGATTTAAGGGGATTAGTGGCATGCAGATTTTTATGCAGTTTAAATGCATAGATATTTTATTATTGAACATGCATTCTTACTTGAGTTCATATTGGATGGATTTATTTCTTCGACCCATTATTTCTATCTACATTTTAATTTCCAGGTAGTTGGCAAAAATTGGTTCTTAAAATGTGTCACGCATGCTTAATGGGGATTTCATTTGCTAAAAGAGTTTTTAAAATATTTTTTCACTAGTTCAAATAAAAAATATACCCAGACTGGAAAACTCCTCTTGTATGAAATCAGCGAATAGTAATTAAGGAGAACATTTTAAAGATATTTTTATGGTGAAAGGGCAACATATTTTTCCCCTTAGAAACGGTAAGGCAAAGATGTTTCTCAGGCAGACTGAGATTCTTTATGGTACCAGCAAAACAACTACCCCACCTTCTGCCTTCCATCTCTGTCTTCGTGGTTTGGTGAGCTAGCTCCATCTCTGCTGTTTTAAGCAGATTTTGATTTTCCTAGACACTTTTTTAGGCCTGCTCTACACTAGAAAATTTATACTGATATAACTACATCAGTTTGAGGTGTTATATTTTACCAATATATCTATACTGGTATTAGCCCTAATGTCGATGCAGTTATATCAGTATATAAAGGTGTCTTAGAATGGTATTGCTTATTTCAGTACCTGAACCAGAATAATCTATACTGGTATAGGCACTTTTATACTGGTATAACTGCATTCATAGTAGAGAATTATATTGCCACTTTATCTGTTTCAGTTAAAGTGGCAAAACTCTCTAGTGTAGACAAGCCATTGGTCACAAATTTAAAATAATCATTCAGAGCCTGGAAAATGGATTGCAACAGAGCAATATAAGAAAAGAAGCAACATTTGAAAACTGTTAGAGATTCTCTTATGTCTTTGAGAAGATAACAGATTTTTTTAGACAAAGGAAACGCAGTGGATCTAATTTACCTTGATTTCAGTAAGGCATTTGATACGGTTCCACATGGGGAATTATTAGCTAAATTGGAAAAGATGGGGATCAATATGAAAATTTAAAGGTGGATAAGGAACTGGTTAAAGGGGAGACTACAACGGGTCATACTGAAAGGTGAACTGTCAGGCTGGAGGGAGGTTACTAGTGGAGTTCCTCAGGGATCGGTTTTGGGACCAATCTTATTTAATCTTTTTATTACTGACCTTGGCACAAAAAGTGGGAGTGTGCTAATAAAGTTTGCAGATGACAGAAAGCTGGGAGGTATTGCAAATACAGAGAAGGACCGGGATATCTGGATATCCAGGAAGATTTGGATGACCTTGTAAACTGGAGTAATAGTAATAGGATGAAATTTAATAGTGAAAAGTGCAAGGTCATGCATTTAGGGATTAATAACAAGAATTTTTGTTATAAGCTGGGGACGCATCAGTTGGAAGTAACAGAGGAGGAGAAGGACCTTGGAGTATTAATTGATCACAGGATGACTATGAGCTGCCAATATGATATGGCTGTGAAAAAAGCTAATGCGGTCTTGGGATGCATCAGGCGAGGTATTTCCAGTAGAGATAAGGAGGTGTTAGTACTGTTATACAAGGCACTGGTGAGACCTCATCTGGAATACTGTGTGCAGTTCTGGTCTCCCATGTTTAAAAAGGATGAATTCAAACTGGAACAGGTACAGAGAAGGGCTACTAGGATGATCCAAGAAATGGAAAACCTGTCTTATGAAAGGAGACTCAAAGAGCTTGGCTTGTTTAGTCTAACCAAAAGAAGGCTGAGGGGAGCTATGATTGCTCTCTATAAATGTATCAGAGGGATAAATACTAGGGAGGGAGAGGAATTATTTAAGCTCAGTACCAATGTGTCAATGTGGACACAAGAACAAATGGATATAAACTGGTCATCAGGTAGTTTAGACTTGAAATTAGACAAAGGTTTCTAACCATCAGAGGAGTGAAGTTCTGGAACCGCCTTCCAAGGGAAGTAGTGGGGGCAAAAGACATATCTGGCTTCAAGACTAAGCTTGATAAGTTTATGGAGGGGATAGTATGATGGGATAGCCTAATTTTGGCAATTAATTGATCTTTGACTATTAGTGGTAAATATGCCCAATGGCTTGTGATGGAATGTTAGATGGGGTGGGATCTGAGTTACTGCAGAGAATTCTTTCCTGGGTGTCTGGCTCGTGAGTCTTGCCTCCATGCTTAGGGTTTAACTGATTGCCGTATTTGGGGTCAGGAAGGAATTTTCCTCCAGAGCAGATTGGCAGAGGCCCTGGGGGGTTTTCACCTTCCTCTGCAGTGTGGGACACGGGTCACTTGCTGGAGGATTCTCTGTATCTTGAAGTCTTTAAACCATGATTTGAGGACTTCAGTAGCTGAGACACTGGTTAGGGGTTTATTACAGGAGTGGGTGGGTGAGATTCTGTGGCCTGCGTTGTGCAAGAGGTCAGACTAGACAATCATAATTGTCTCTTCTGACCTTTAAGTCTATGAGTCTGTTGGAACCAAAAGAGGAATCTGTGATTTTCTTTGTACTATTTTGAGCATCTCCAGTGGTATCTCACTGCTGAAAGGAGCCTTAGATTTGGGTGCAACTGAGGCAAGAGAGACTGTGGGATGGGCAGCAGCACTTTCTTTGTTTAAGGGTAGGAGTGTTCAGGAGATGTATTTGTATGAGATAGGGAGTGGAGATTCCAAACTTGACATGGCCCGATCATTATCATCTTCAGAGTAGGATCAGAGACAACTCTTAACTTGTCAAGATGAGGATCCTGCTTCGTTCCTCCAATCTTAATAGAATTTCAGAATTTTCTGAGGGGAAATTATAGTTTGGCTATCGGACCACACTTTTGATGACCGGCTAATAATACATTATGATCCGCTTGTCTCTGACCCGTCCTTAATAGCATTCTCATACTTCTCAACACATCACCTTGATAAGTAGATGACCTGCAGCAAACAAAGCAACCAAGAAGGAGACTAAAGTTGGTGACAAAAAACAGCTTTATATTTGACTAATGGCAGCATAAAGAGTTTTGTTCCTGTGTGGCTTTGCTGTACACTGAAGTATTTTTATTTTCTTATTCAGTCTTGCATCTGCAAAGTCCAGACCTACAGAACTATTCCATGTGGTGAACAGTCTGCTGATTCCAGATGGTTTCAGTAACAGATTTCAGTGCATCTCATTATGATAAATTTTTGATTTAGGCTTCTATCATTCAAAGGATTTTGCCAGTATAGACTCTTATACCTAGACAAAGAAAGAGTCTGTCAAGGCATAAGAATCCATGCCAGAGGATCCATTTGTAGGATAAGGACCTTGCTTTGCGGAGACGATCTATTGGATCCTAATGTTTTTGTGGGAGCAATACATAAATAGCATGATACAAAGTAACATCTTAACTTTTGGAGTATAGCTTAGTTTAATTTATAGAGAAGTACTGTATGTTCAAAGAGAGATACAAGCCATGACCTGTAAGATAGGTTCGTGTCCCTTATGATTGGTAAAAGACAATGGAAAGGATTTAGGTCTGTTGTTGAAAAAACTGGTATTGCCTTTATCTGGGTATACAATCAACTTTTAAGAAAAAGTGGTTATGGCCTTGCTTGCAGAGGAAGCTGTCAGATGAAGTTTCTGGCCTTGACAATTACAGCCCTCCCTCAAATCTTCCTTTTATGGGAAAGGATATTGAAAAGGTTGTGCCAATGCAGCTTTGGGTTCCTTTCATTGTTCTTGGTCTCTCTCATTCTGGTTTCTGGTCTGTGTATGGTACAGGGACAGAATTTGTATCTTTATTCAGATGATCTTTTTCTAGTGATGGACAAAGTTCAGGTATAGAGCTAGTCAAGAAAAGGGGAGGGAACATAATGTAATTTTAAAACAGTGCAACCAGTTCCAGTCAGATGTTCATGTTGATTTTATGGGATATGCCTTTGATATGCTTGACCATGAGGTGTTGATCTCATACTTACAGGATTTGGTAGGGGTTAATGGATAAGTTATTTAGTGGCTCTCGAGGGTGTTGAGAAACTACTCTTTTTGAATTACTGTGGACATAAGTGGGTTATTTATGGATGCTTGGGTGTTACATGGAAGGCTGTTTATACTGTCTGTTGTATACAGTTAGATGCAATGTCTGGTTGCATTTAAGCTGCTATGAACCTAGATGCAATGGTGATAAAAATAATACAAATCATTAAATAAATAAAATTAAAACTATTCTTTGAGAGGATGCTTGGTATGTCTGCCGCTCCTAGTACGAGCACTTAACTCTTCCAGTTCGAGGGGTTTGATACTCTTGGTTAAAGATGTCTGCTGTCAGTAAGGTGTCAGCAGTAGTATATGGTAAAGTTACGGTTTGTATCTCTAATATTTATTACATAGTCCAGGGCTAATATAAATCAGTTTGTAATCTTTTCTTAGTGTGGTGCTGGGCTTTTTACATTGGGAATCACTAACATGTACCATAGGAGCAGCATCTGATATATTGTGAAATAAAATTATTTTATTTTTAGTGCTCTTGGAGGCTCCTCTGCCCTTCACATCCCAGCCTTTCCAGGTGGAGGCTGTCTCATTGACTATGTACCGCAGGTGTGCCAGCTGCTGACTAACAAGGTGAGTTAATACACAGAACTTTAATTTCTCCTTCCTTCTTGTGTTATACTGTACTTTACAAGCAATTTTATGAAAACACTGTGGAAGCAAAGGATTCTACGTATTCGACTGATGATTTAAACAAAGCAAACTCAAGCAAGTTAAACTATTCCAGTAACACCATCTTATACCTGATCTTGTGAGAGATTGAACACTTTCATGACCCATTTAAGTCCATGGGAGTTGTAGGTATACAGCATTTCTTGGGTTTTAAAGGAGTTTTCTTATTGTTTTAAGGTACATTAGGATAAAAATGTCACCCCAACATATTACTGTTCTGTTGCTAGATAAATAGCAATATATAGCCAATGAATTTATCTTTCAGTGGAAAGAAATCTAACTATCCCTAGATTACTGTCGATTGTGAGCACTCGACAAAAGGTCCTATTACAGTGATATTATCTCAGCTAATTCATCCAAATGGACTGATTCATCTTCTCTGATGAATGTTGATATAGTAAAGTAATAGCCACTTACCTTTTCCATTAATAGAAGGCTATATTCTGTTTGGCTTAGAGTCTAAGCGAAAGAGAAGGTTTATTCATTAGGTATAGTATTTTGTTAAGTTTCTCAGATGATTTAAATGTAGTTTTTAACTTAGAACAGTAACTTAGGGCCAGGCATTCAGCAATCCGGTTACTGTAGATTCCCTATTTGTCTTTTTTATTTCATATTTTTTTGTTTTTCTTGTTTAAATGAGGAAATTAAATGATGTCTTTTAGAAAAGGTTCCTTCAAAATGCATTTCCATAATTATACAGAAACCTATCTTTAGAGCTGTTTTGTTGTGGTTTTCTGTTAAAACTACTTTCTGTTTTTAAAACCTACAAGTACACAGGACTGTTTTTATCCTTTTTTTAAACAAAGTTACTTAAGCAAACTTATCATCTGTTTTCCTTTTTCCAAAATAATGTTTTAGATCCCACACAAAGCCTTCAAACTTAGCACTTTTTTATAAACTGAAATAAGTCCTATTTTATACATAGAATTATTTTACTTTGAGAGGGTATAACATAGCTCTGAGCACTGATTGTATCAAGGTTATTTCAAATAACTTAACACAAGCATTTGCCAACCAAGGAAATCCAATGTTACCATAGCCAACACAAATAAAGTATATATCTCCCCCCTCCTCCCCCCCAGCATTAAGAGGCTATAACAGAGTTAGTTTCCATTATGAAAAGCAAAGTAGGATTTGTATAAGTGACTATGAATGGAAGTATCCTATAGCTATAACATAATGAGTTAGGAACTAGATACACTTTCAGCCTAGTATCTTCGGTGTTGGTTTCATCATGAGTCTAACCTTGCTTTTCTTGCAAGTAATCCATTCACGTCAACAGGACTATTCATGTAAAGCAAGGACTATTCAATGGGCTCAGATCTTCCCACCTAAGCATAGTGGTCTGGATCAGTGCTGGGATGGAAGACTTTCAAGGGAAACTCAGGATACTTCAGAATTTGGTGTTGGTGATTCAGTAGGTGGCTCTCTTCTATCTGAGTCAGCCTGAAGCCAATAATATAGCTTACTGTTAGGAAGTACTCTGCTGCTAGAGATGCTGTTTTTCAAATGATACGCACAATTATGGTCCTAAGCAATTTTCTTAACAGGATGTTTCTCTAGCATCCTGGCCAAATGCTAGCTCAGCCCATTACACATTGCCTATCTAAGGTTTTTTCTATTGCTTCAATTGGATATGACATTCTTCTTCACTTCTTATTGCACAGTAGTGCTACTGGGTGCTGATTCACCTACAGGTGAATCAAGAGAGCCCTGTGTATAGTTTGTTTGAAAGGCATTTTAGGATCCTTTAGGATGAAATATGCCATCTAAAAGTAGGATGCAACATTATTGATATTCTGTAAATAGATTTCTCCAATAAAGCTAGAAAAATATGAAAAGTTGGGGGCCTTTTCTTTCTGTAAAATGTCTTCATAGCTTTGGGTTGGCTTTTTTTTTTTCCAGGTACAATATGTTATTCAGGGATACCATAAGAGAAGGGAGTATATTGCCGCTTTCCTGAGTCACTTTGGAACGTAAGTCTTCTTTTAATGCATCTTCTCATGTAATAGCAGCAAAAGCAAAATTATTTTACCTTTCTGATTCATGGTTAGATGTCCTGGTTTCTAGTTGAAGCAATGACAATCTACCTCTCATTATAAGGTTCTGCTGAAACATTATATATAATCCTACTATAGCAGCTACAGTCAACAGGATGACTTGAAGCTAGAGGTAAAACTTGCTGTAGGGCAGGAGAGCATGCTCATTACATGACCCTTGGCTATATAATTAACTTCCACTGGATGAGTCCACATCTAGCCATCTTCAGAAAATGATGCACATAGGCCTTCTCATAGTAGTGATTGTAGCAAGCAATCCAGCATTATTCCTCCTGGAAGCCAGCCACCACATTAATTCAACTCAGGAAGTAACCTAAAATGAGGAGGAGATAGTAGTTTTCATCCCTTTGTGAAGAAACTGAAGTTTTCTTATTTCTGTATAGCGTGACTACAGAGATATTATGGCAATAGGCACATCAAAAAATGAATGGTTGGATGGTTATAAAGAGACTATAAGGAGAAGCACCCCAGATGCTCTCAGGTGGCACAGTGACACCTAAGGAGAGAGGCAGTCTCTTATGGATCCAAACCATATAAGATCGATATCAATGGTGCAAATCAGACATTAGTACAGACCTTGGAGAACTGGTCTGACTAAAAACATGATTTCTTTTTTGAGAATTATTCAATCCAATCTGTGCTACAGAAAACCCGCCATCTGTACAATGGATTTATAACACAGTTCTTAAGACAAAAAGTATCCATCTCCATAATGACCAAGTAAACTGTCCTGACATCCTGTTGTGGTTTAAACATGACAGTAGACACCATCTGATCCCAGGGTCGATAAGATAAATTTGATGATAGAAGTATGAAAAGCACATGTTACATAACAAATTAGTATACTGAAACATTGCAGTTTACAGACTCTGATGCTATCATAGTCTTTAAAAGGCAGACCACCCCTAATGGTTTGGGTATTTAATCCATTTCAGGGGTGGGCGGAATTGTATGAGCAACTTAATCAGAATTTAGGTCCTTGTGTATTATTTATGGCAATATGATAAATTTTACAATATACAAAAACTAAATTAAAAAAACAGCAGCAGCAACAATAACAATAACAACAACAACAAACAGCACCACAGTAATTTGACAAGCCTGAGTGTTTAACAATATAAGATAATCAGGAATCGAGGATGAAGATATTAATTCAGCTGTCATGGATTTTTTTCTCTACGTAAGTAAAAAAAAAAAGTCCTTATGAAAGCTTTTCTTTAAATTTAAAATGCAATTTGTGGATTTTGAATATGTATTTGTATATTTTAGATGTATAAATTGTCAGATTTAGACTCCACTTAGATTACTGGAAGTCAGTGTTCTGACATGGGTCCCTAGGTTTTCAGTAAGGTCTCTGCTTTTTACATATAACTTCAATGTCATAGTGTATTAATGAGCTCCATCTGAGTAACATACATGCAGTTTTTGGTAGATATGTTCAATTATTACTGAATTGCCATTGCAAGTGCCATTAGCAGAGCTCATTGCCTTTTAAAAAGTATCTTGTTTACACTGACAATAGCCATTCCTCAGATGGAAGCTCCATTATTGTAATGTAAGTTAGAAAATTATTCCATTTGAGAGGAGCCACATGCAGCCTGCATTTGGATGGAACATAATAGCTGATAGTAAATAAAGTAAAATCTTGGGTATTTTCCTTTGCCTTAACCCAATATTTATTTGCTTATCATTTATTATTGTAAGGAATAGCAGCAAAGAAGAAGTGGGTATTCACCCACGAAAGCTCATGCTGCAAAACGTCTGTTAGTCTATAAGGTGCCACAAGACTCTTTGCTGCTTTTACAGATCCAGACTAACACGGCTACGTAGTATTGTAAGGAATATTATGTAAAAATGTGTTCTTGTTTTATATTTCTGTTTTTATAGTGGTGTGGTGGAATATGATGCAGAGGGCTTCACAAAGCTCACACTGTTGCTGATGTGGAAAGATTTTTGCTTCCTTGTTCACAGTGAGTAGCTGTTTGCCTTTTTTCCTTTTACAGGAAACAATTTAACAGCTTTGGCTATTTTTATTTAATGACTACGTATTTTTGATGTGGCCATCACGCTTTTGAAAACACAAAATCTTGACTGCAATTTGAGAATGAGGGATGATTTATGCAGATAGATCTGATTTATAAAATTACCAAATGTGTTCTTGGAAAGTGCTCCAGTAACTTGCCTCAAGGTTCTAGCAGCTGCACATTTTGGCAACCAGGCCATTAGTGTGCATAACCCAGGGGTACCCAAATTCATTCATCACTTGCCACAAACCAGTAAATTTGTGGGCCCTTTTAGATCAAAATAATGTACACATCCATAATGTTTCTTGTACTTATATTTTCTGAGATAGATGAATAGAAATTGTTGCTTTTTTCAATTCACCCTCTAGAAAAACCTGCAGCTGATCACCTTTGTTGTCCTCCTGTAGTTAGAGAGAGGACAGCCACAAGCAAGATTTTAGGACTAGTGGGCCAACGTTGACCCTCCAGCTATGTTTTGGGCATCCTTGATGCAAACACTTTGAATTAAATTTGGAAATCAAGACAGCACTAGAACACGTTATGAGTTTAAGGTGACTTGATCATGGTCTACAAGTACATACATGAGGAAGAGATTTCTGATAGTAGGTGGCTCTTTAATCTTTTTATATATAGATTATATATAGAGAGAGAGAGACACACACACACACCTGTCTCCTAGAACTAGAAGGGACCCTGAAGGGTCACCGAGTCCAGCCCGCTGCCTTCACTAGCAGGACTAAGTACTGATTTTCCCCAGATCCCTAAGTGGCCCCCTCAAGGATTGAACTCACAACCCTGGGTTTAGCAGGCCAATGCTCAAACCACTGAGCTATCCTTCCCACCAATCTAGCAGACAAAAATATAATCAGTACCTTTGGGGTTGGGAACTAAAGTTTAGACTAAGCCAGACTAGAAGTAAGGTGCATGGTTTTCGCAATTTGGGTAATTAACCATTGGAACAACTTACCTAGGGATGTGGTGGATTCTCGATCACTGGAAGTCTTTAAATCAAGACTGGATATATTTCTGAAAGATATGCTATAGCTTAAACAAAAACTATGGGCTTTATGAAAAAATTACTAGGTAAGGTTCTGTGGCCTGCATTGTGCAGGAGATCAGACTAGATGATACCAATAATTCCTTCTGGCCTTTAAATGCATGAATTTTAGAAACACAGAAATATAGAGAGTATTTGGTTTGGGCAAGAGTATCTGTGCTCTGCCCTCAGACTGTCAATTAGCTTACCCTTTATTTATTTTTGACCAATACTCTTCTCTTCTCTGTGGTGCCATTTAGTGTAAAACAATGATAAATGCCACACTGTGATTACAAGTATTGTATTATGTTAGCCCTTTAGTGCTGAAATAGTCTTAGTTGTATTCTTTCTTTTTTCTTTAATTTGGGCCAGTTTCTCCTACAAGAACACTGGTGGTGGTGTCTAAATACAAGCTTGCTAAATGCAAGAGACTATAATCATTTTAGATTCTAAAGAAAACATCTGAACCTATTATTTATGAACTCTAGACAATTTGAAACTGGATGTAATTTCCACGATAACTGTAGGATTTACAGCGTAAGCCAGTAAAGAAGGTCCAGTTGGACAAGTCAACCTTTCTTTATACATTCACTCACAATCCTTTCCCACTCCATGCTCTCAGAGACCAGGGGTGTCCTATTGAATGTTCCTTCACTTTCTGCATCATTCTCCCCATCTCTTCCCCCAACCCTCCCCAGGTTTTTTCATCCCTATTGTCTTTAGTTTTGTTTTAAGTTGTATTAAATTTAAGTTTTCCATGGAGCTGGTTTTTGCCTTGAGAGAAGAAAGCCTGGTATTAGCCCTAATAAACATTGAAGTAGCTAGGTTTCACAAGAGTCAAAATTCAAACTTCTGCTGAACGGTAGAGGAGTTTTTAATTGTTAAGTAATATTCAGAGCTCTCTACTTGTGACTGTAGAGCCCTTGAGAGGTATGATTATAACGGAACAGCTTGTCACTATGAATTAGCTCCATGACCTTGTAAATTCTGCAGTAACTTATCTGTGCAAGTCATTGCATCACTTGCTTGTTGAATAAGCCACTGCATAACTTAAATAAGTCACATATACTAAAGGATATTGCAATGAAATCACCGAAACCTGCATTTCATTTCCTGATTGAAATAATGCAGACTTTCATCTCTTCACCGCTGAAATGACTGTGTATATTATGGTTGAATATTTATCAGCCTGTTGTTAAAATGTCTAGCACAGATAGATTTAAGTTGAAAAAATGTACTTTATATATTTACTATATGGAAAACATTCTTCAAAGAATAAATGAAGTATAAGTGAGAAAAAGAGGAACTGTGCAAATGTGCAGAAGGCATGGTGGCAAACCAAGTAAAAGGAATAAGATTCTTTATTAAAATAGATTTGCAGCTCATGTAGACATACCCATGCAGGCTTTCATCTAGCTAGCTCACTAAAACTAGCACTGAGGTTTTGGTGGCACAGACTTTAGTGTGGGTTGCACAAATGACTATGTACCCAGGGTTCATAGAGGAAGGTAGCCTGAGTTAAGTGGAAAAGTAAAGGACCGAAACTGTAAAAGGTAAATTGGATTTTAAAATAATATTACACTGGTACAGAATACTGTACTTTACATACACTATTATAATATTTTATTAGTCTTTTTTCTGTTGACTCAACTCAGGATTTATGTCTACTGGAACCCCCGCCTTCACTCCAGAACAGTCTCACATGATAAAAAGTACAGTATTGTGTAGTACTTGTGGAATAAAGGGCACAGTAAGGGAAGTCTGTACAGCTTATCTTGCAATATAGGAGAGCTATCTAATTGCAGACTTTAGCAACTATTTTAATCTAATCATTAAGTGAATCTATCAAAGTCAGGTCAAATTGAGGTCACAGGAACTGTTGTTTTAGTGGTTTAGTTCTAAGAGTTAATCAAGTGTTTTCAAATACATATTATAAGAGAAGAAATGAACATTAAGAGAAGTTCATGTTCATTCACTTGGGAGAGGAAGTCATTAACCAAGTTTAATGTTAATGGTGGTGTAGTTGAAGAGTAACTCTATTCCCTTTGCTACTGTTTTATAAGACTGATGTTTTTTCTTTAGTTTTGTAAATAAGATGATTCATTTTCAGAGACTTAAAGGGTCTTTCTTTCCTTGGCTATGTACCCATGCCTCACATTAATGTTAATGCAGATTTCATGGGTGTATGTCCAAGGTTGAATAGACCTCTGGATATGGACACAAGAGTGAGAATGTGTTACGTAATTTTTTTTGGAAACTTGATCTTTACTGTAGATGTGTGTTTAGCATTTCAACACAAATGAGATTGGTAGAAGATGGAAGGATTGGAAATAGTAATAAAAGTATCAGGGATGAATTAGTGGTTGTTGGCTTCTTATAATGGAGGATTTGGAAGGATACATGCTTAAATGGAAAGGTCTTGCTTTCTTGCTCCATATATGATCTTATACCAGTGAGCATGGTAGCTTCCTCCAAGTATATTGGTAGCTTCCAGCAAGTGTGTACTTTGTGGGCAATCACAGACCTTTTTGAAGTTGTTGGACACACTTCACTTAGGCAAAATGGAAAAAACAATTAAGCTCCATTATGTAGTAAAATAGCTGGAGCACTAGAAGTCACCACCCAAAGCACTAGCCAAATGAAAGGCCTGAGCAAAGAATTAACTTGGTGAGAATTAGAGGGTTTCACTGGGAACTGATTGCAAAAGCAGGGGCTGGGGTATTAATTTGATTTTAGCTGTCCGTGTTAGAAGAAGAAAGCAGCCAGAAAAATAAGGACAAAGCCAGAGAAGCACTGATAGCATGACCATGAGAGGAAGCTAAGAGAGAGATTATATTGGACAGAGCTGTGTTTGGAAGGGAGGCTAATAGCCAGCAAGGACACTGCCTGCTCTGTTTGTGCATACTGTGTTCAGAGAAACAGGTGTTTGTGTCCATGTTTTGTAAATAAACAGGATTGCATGAAATAAATACCTGACTCTACCATCAATTTTACCTCCTAATGGAAACATCCTGCAAGGCCTCAAATGTTGCCCAATCATTCAGACCAAAAAGGCAACCTATTGTACTGTTTATTGTCTGGTCATATTTGGGTCTAGCTGGCTTACTTAACAAAGAATTGTTGCTTTACCTTGGCATGTATTACTGTTGTCCTTTGTGAAGTTGTTTTGCAGATTTAGTCCAGGAGTTACATGCCCTGCCACGCAAATCACAGAACCATGTAAAGCAGTAAAGTCTCTAGGGATAGGCAAATGGAGATGGTAATTTGGAACCAAGAACATAAAAGAGAGTGCTCCCTCTCACAGTTATTCTCTGTCTGTCAGCAGATTTGGTCATGAAGCTAATCCCTCTCTCTTCTTGTGTGGAGTTAAATGTTAGAAGTAGAGAGTGGCTAGCACAGTAGGGTCCTGGTCCATGACTGGAGCTCCTAGGTGCTACCACAATTCAAATAATAATAAAAATAATAATGTTAATGAGTTTGATAGTTTGGGGATCTTGTCAGTTTTTCCTCCCATGTGGGACTTGTTCCCATAACATTGGGTGCTGAAAAGAAAATAGTCTTCAAGAATTGTTCCACTGAGTCAATCAAAATATCTGCCAGCAGTCGTAACTAATGCCTAAAATTCCAGGCAGATCATCTGATGGTTCCTGCTCTCCTTGGTGTTTTGAACTTGATTGGCTCTGCCTTCTCCATGGGATGTTGTGTGAGAAAAGCACCTTCAGCTAAACACCTGGGAAAACAGGCAGTCCTGTGGCCCAGGTCATCTTGCAAATAGAGGACAGGAGTTACAGCAGTTAGATTCTGTAGTTACTTGAGATAGTTGGCACACATCTTGATGGTTCTGTGTTTTTAATTAAATATTTTAATTTTTTGTTTTATAAATTAAATCTTTCCTGATTATTGTATGGTTCTTTTTATTTTATTGTTTGTGGCGGTGTGGCTTCAAGAAGAGAGGTGAAAGGTTGCAGAAGGGCGAATTTGTGGAAATGAAAGGGATGAGACAAAGAAAGCAAGTGCACTATAATGTAGGGAGCAAGGCAGAGGAGGAGGGTGTGATGCACATTGGTTAAGAGAAGGGAAGGTAGGGCAGCAGAAGGTAGGTGAAGTATAATAACAAAAACAATGGTTCAAAAGTCAGAAGCTCAATATTGAGGTAGAGTGAAGTCAAAAGTCTGCTACGGTTGTGACAGGATAGCTTTCTGCTGTTAGTGATAGATAGTCATGAAAAGCTGGAGCTTTTCCAGGACCAATCCTGGAAAGCTGAGGCTAGCAATGGTTCCAGGAGGCCACTAGGACCAGTTCTTGGGAGTGATTCCTTGACAGTGGAGTCAGCAAGGAAGGGTAAGCTGGCAAACCCAATTCCCTTCTCTGGCTCCCTGCCATTTGCTCCCAGTAATGTTTATTCTTTGGTGTCTGATCCTAAAATTCACTCTTGTGTAGAGAGCATCTGCACAAAGCTTATGCACCATCTAAGTCCCACATAAGTGCTCACAATAAGGTTTGAAGTGGAATTTACTTGCTACGTAGGTCTTGAGCATAGGGGTGAATGTCACCTGTTGAGTTCAGTGGGAATTGCAAGTACTTACCACCTCTGAGGATCAGGCACCGTGGTGAGAAATTGGTTTTAGTCACAGACAAGCTGCTCTGTTCATCACTTAACTGGGTGCAGTCCGAGGCTAATCACAGAACTGAACTGCAGTATTGTGTGTGGAAACTGAATTGGCCTTTTGCTACCAAGTTTCCATCATTGCCAGGTCTTTAAAGGGGCACTGTCACCTAGCTGTAGTTTCAAATTTGTATTGAATCATAAATAATTATATAACCTCATCATTATCCATTGAGAATATTTCAACATCATGTTCCTATGATTCCTTGCTGGATGTTAATATTCTATGAGCTGAATGACATTTTGTAGACCTTAGTGCTTTGTGTTTGAGGCTGGTAAAGTTGAAGGCAGAGGTGGTTTGTCTCCTTTTATTCTGTTCGCCTGTGTTCATGTTAGACTGATATAAATCTATGTCAATATTTGTAAGTAGATTTTAATAACAGAGGGTTGAGATATGGAAACCATACAAGGTGAAAAGTAAATTAGATTTTAAAATTCTTTGGTTTTATGGCAGTGATAGTAGAAGCAAGCATTTTTTGGTAAAATGTCAGTTTCCATTGTCAGTGTCATTTCAAGGAAACATATGTATGGTTTGTATTTTTTAAGTTTTTCCTTTTTTTATTATATTGCCCTGGATATTTTAAAGCTCATTATTTAGTATTGCTTCATCTGCTTTGAAATGGGAACTACAAGCTCTTTAACAAGTGGATAGAAAAGTCATCAACTTTCACAGTAGCTTCTTTTACTCTGAAAAGTGACAACGTAGAAATGTCACTACTTAACAGTCTGTCTATCTAGACCACTATTACCATAATGAACAATTACCTCACAAACATTAATGAACTTATCCTCAAAGATCACCTGTGAGGTAGGGAAGATGTATTATCCCTACTTTACAGGTGTGGAACTCAGAGACAGAGAGATTAAGTGAAAACAGCAAGGAGTCCCTGTGGCACTTTAGAGACTAACAAATTGATTTGGGCATAAGCTTTCGTGAGCTATAATCCACTTCATCAGATGCATGGAGTGGAAAATACAGTAAGCAGGTATAAATATACAGCACATGAAAAGATGGGAGCTACCTTACCAAGTGGGGGGTCAGTGCTAACTCGGCCAATTCAATTAAGTGGTTTCCCTTAGGTCACGTAGGAAATATGTGATAGAACTGGGAATTAAATACTGATTTCCAGAGTCCCAGTTCAGTGCCTAAACAGCAAGACTAGTTTTCCTCTCCAACCTTGCTTCCTATGTGTATTCAGAATTATATCTATTCACTTTCTAAGACAGTAAGCTTTTAGCACTTTACCATGTTATCACTACAAAGCCAATATACTTCTTGCATCAGCAACAGAATTGTGAAGTAAATTCCAATTGCAGAGCTAAATTCTCACCTGTTACACATGTGCCACAACTAAAGGAAGTGAGGTGGCACAGATGCAACTCAAGATGTAATCTGCAGGCACCAGGGTGTGTGGAAGTAACTGGAGTGGAATTCGAAGACAATTGGATTGTGCAGGTGTAATTTAGAGTATAATTTGAAAACAATGAGATTGCATGGGAGTGAAATTGGAAGAGGGTGAGGTCACACAATTGTCATTGAGAGCAAAGTGTGGATTTTAGGAACTTTATTTCTGGTGGCGAAACATGAGCAGAAAACAACTCATTTTGATTTTCAACTCCAAGGCTGAGTTTGAAACACTATCAGAAAAAAAATCATTACTTGTAAACTGAGTAGAATTAATAAGGAACCATTAAGAGAGACTGCCATTTTTACACAGACACTTGTCAGAGGAGAAACACACTTTAAATGCCTCTGTATTCTACTGAAATGCTATTTAGAACTTCTCAACAAATTGCAAAGGCTTTCTCTCTCCTCTGACAGTGTTAGTGCCAAAAGAAGGATAAATGCCTCTTTTCTCCAGCAGTGGGACACCATAGTCCCAAATCTATGCTAAGTTTGAGCACAGATTTTTCTATACTGATAGAAACTACTGCTGTACTTACAGTGCAGACTTCAAATGGGCAAGATTCAGCTTTATAGAGCAGCAGTGTCTCATCACTGCTAGGAGGAGTTGCTATAGAAACTGGTGCACCAGAAACAATAAAAAGAAGTGGAAGCCAGAGGAGGAAAGCCTTGGGAATTTAAAAAAGAGAGAGAGAGAGAGAGATGGAAAAAAAGTCATTAAGACATGGCATGCACATGACAGACAGCAACCCCCCCCCCTCGCCCGCCCCCCACCACCACCCAAACCCACTGGAGAGATTTATATAAGAGTTAGAGACAGAAATACCTATTAGGTTATTCATTCCATTTCCCTGGGGCCAATGCAGCATAGTTCCCTATGATACATTTACTGGTATTTTGTCCAGTGTAGTTTTTAAAAGTCCAAAGCAGTAAGGTTTAATGGGGATGGGGGATAATGTCACTCAAAAGATAGAAGTGATTATAAAGCATTTGCCAGGTTTGTTTTACAACATCCTATCATATGCTTTTCTGTTATTACTGGAGACTGAACAGACTCTTAATTTGTGCTGTGAACTATTTCCCCTATATGACTAAACAAAGAATACAGAAACTCTGAAGCACATATTTTAAATTTCTGATTTTCACAAGCTAGAAGGCACAGTCTTTCTAAAAAGTCATCCCAAATTGCACTGCGATTATTTTGTATTATAAGAATGGGGTAGTAAAAAAACCCAAAGTTCAGCAGATCTACCACTAACAATAAATAAGGTAAAATCTATTCAGGAACTGAGTTTGTGTCTTAAAAAGTCCCTTTGAAGTATATAACCTCTTCTGGTGTGTGTAGCCCATAAAGCTAGCTTTAGCATTTATTTTATTCAGCAGTAATACAAGGAACCTACAGGCCTATATCCTGTAAGACATTGGCTTCAGCAGTTAGCATGAGACTTGAGGCCTTTGAACTTTGGCACAGATAAATAGTCCAGTGATCACCCCTAAGTTTTGGGAAACAGGAAATGGAGTGTGGAAAGGAAAATTTTGTTCATAATGACATTAGCAAACCACAGGAACATGAGTTAACACCAGCTTCTGGATAGAATATCCACAGTTATCTGATCACAAGAGTGCCATGGCAACAAATTGACGTATATGATAGTAAGTCGAGATAATTAATATACTATCTATAGGAGAACGACACCCTAACATTTGTAAGATGAGGACATACAAATAAGGAAGAGGGGAGAAACCCCTACTGAATATACATTAGAGGTAGTGGCGTTGGCAAAACTTTTTATAAAATTGTATCACAGGCTGGGTGCAGTAGGACAGAGAGAGAGATGTAGCCCTTGTGAGGTGCCAGGATAATGGCCACTGGTGATGATGGGGAAGGTGATGGTGACAAGGAAGATCATGGCTAACATTTCAGGATTTTCTGCAAGGGATGGTGTTGAGTATATGGATGTTCAGATGTACATTCTGTATTATCTCTCTCTGCCTTACTGGGTTAGAGTGTTTGTGACTTTGCTAAATGTATTAATAAACAATTGTAAATATCGAAGGGTTCCTATAGTGTGAGTATTGTAACTGTGCACATCAGGGTTCCCCACTGTACTGTAATTTTAATAATACTGGGCCTGATCTTGGGACAAGAACCTGTTAAACCTCAGAGTGATAACTGGGAATTCTTAAGTAATCAATATAATTAATACATATTCGTTAGATGAGGCTAAATTTGACAAGGGCTGAATAGTGTTTTGGCATTGTGGCCTTGTCCAATCTGATGCTTTCCGTAAAGTTTTGCACCACTGCACTATTACTAGTGCTGCTCTCCTGGTGATGGTAACAGTGGGAGCTCTAGTGTAGACAAAGCACTAGTATTTTTACCACCATGTCATCTATCTCTGGTAGGTGGCCAAATAGCAAGTGTGAAAAATCAGGATGGGGTGGGAGTAATAGGCACCTATATATGACAAAGCCCCAAATATCGGGACTGTCCCTATAAAATCGGGACATCTGGTCAGCTTAATCTCTGTTCAGATCAAATCTAGATGACACAATAGTAAAAATACCAGTGGTCACCAACACTTGGTCTACACTATAGCTTCCATTGTTACTACGACTGGTAGGAATTGTAAGAAAAATCTCAGTATAGACATGGCAGTGGCAAAATGCTGTTCAGTCATTCTCAAACCAGAAAGAGTTACACACCTCTAAAGAACAGTTTTTATAGGAGATGCATAAATTCCAGGCTCAGTGTAATCCACAAGATAAACAAGTTCAAACTCCATGCTATGCAGAAATAGTTTATTCCAACATAAGTCATTGTTTCCATTATTCAGAAAGACACATGGGCTATGGAAAAACATTATAATCAAAAATAACCACTTCTGTATTTTAGACGTCGAGTTGGCCTTCTGCAAAGATGCTATAGGCAATCATAAGAGATGTTTGGGGAGGGACAAGTTGGATGGCTCAAAGTCTTAAAAATGGGATGTATAGCCTTGCTCTTCTCGGTCACCAGTTCAAATCAACTGAGGCTTATAGTGACTGAAAGCCATTCCTGTCCAATATGAAAAGAGTTGGAGGCCTTTGTCCGTTTCAAAAGGAGCATGTTCCCATCACAATACCCACCACCAAAGTTGTCATTAGTTGATCCTTTGCTGACAGTTTCCACAGAGAGGCCAAGAACTGAATGAGCATATAGCGCTAACCTTCTGCCCCAGAGGTACCTGGCTGGATTGAAGGTGACTGAGGCAAAGATCGACCAACATTCCTCTCCCACCCCCTTCCCATTCCATTAGATTGTCCATAACCCCTCTAGCAAACTCACCTTCTGAGCCTTTCAATGGACTCCTGGCTTACTTCCTAATCCTGAATACTTGATCTTCCTATCAACTGAGGCGGGAAAATTTCACATGGTTGTAAGGGTCCACCATTCCACAGATCTTGTTTCAGGACTGGGTCCTCAATGAGTAGTAGTCTTCCTTCTATGTCATTATTAAATTAATGCTCCAGCATGATGCTAGGGGGTGTGAATTTCAGACACAATGTAAATCCTGGATATTGCCAACATAGAATTATTAAAGGTCTCCACTTAAAAAGACACACTTCTGGTTTTTTTAATCTTCTACTGTTATTATTACACCCAAGATTAATCTATAACTCAAAGACTTAAAGAGAAAACATACATTTTTCTCTATTTTTCAGTTGTATGTTGTACATTTGACAGCACTTTGTGCATAATCAATTTCATTCAGCTGGAAAGGCAATCAGTTCCCCATGCTGTCTGTGTGCATCTTTCACACAGCAACAAGAGAAAGAAAATCATTTTTCAAAATAATAAAATGTGATTACAAAAGCACAAAACTGGCGGGGGCCTCAGGGGCATGTGGAGCACTATGAACTGCTTCTAATTCACTTTTTAAATCTACTGGGTTGCAGATTTCCGGTTGACAATGTTCCTCTGAAGATCCTATGAACCTTCTGCAGCAGAAGGGATGTTAGTCCCAATATATTTACCAAATTCTAGCTCAGGTGACTCTACAGACCTACTTTGCCCCAGTAGTTTCAGCTGAATGTTATTCTTCATTCTTTCGCCTTCTCCCTTAAAAATATTGCCACTGTAGTGTCGCTGACATAGAATGCTGCTGCATTTCCAACCAATTGATAAGTTCACTTCATTGGTTGGCAGTGACTCCTGTACATATGGACCAGATTTACCCCTTCAGTCTGCACTTTGAACCAGTAGAACTTAGGCTACCGGTTTTCAGTAGCAGAAAGTCAAGGGAGGAGTGGTGGGCTACAGTAGCCAAGCCATTTATAAACCCTGTTCCACTGAGGGATCTTGACCCAGCCACCGCAAAGCCAAACATGCTGGTGACTAGGCCAAGTCAGGGCCATTCAGGAGGTGCACTGAATCAGCACATCTCTTAAGGAGCCTTCACCAGTGGAGCTCCCACAAGAACTTCATGGAAGCTGCTTTCTTTAGAAAAACCCAATTGGAGGAAGAGCAATGGTACCATCACCTGCCTTCTCCCAGTGGTGAAAGCCTCCCGTGGTGTAACTGCCCTAACTTATGCAGAGGATACAACGTTCATGTCCCTGCACCCATGGTCTGAATCTGGTCCATGGTCTGTAAAGCATGTACGCCTCTTTCATGAGGAAAGGTATTATATACAATTCATGGTCTTATTGGATTGTGTTACATATTTTGTCCTTTAAATGTTATCTTATTCTTACAAGGAAATATACATATATAACATATCAGAACGGAAGCAGGAGTAAATACAAAACATTATCACTACAAGAGTCTAGCCCAGTGTTCAGGTCAGCTCGCCAGGTGTGTCTCTTATACACCTCAAATAAAGTGTGTGTGTTTATACCTCTAAAAAAAAATTCAAACCCTTAGTCAGTCATTAATCTCATGTGGGTGGTAGGCTGCCTACATAATCCCCAGTGCTTCTGTGTGTTACTGTTCTCTCTACCAGAACAGAAGTGCATTTGTATTTCTGATCTCCACCCGCTGCAGGAGGTTTCATTCCCTCATTACATACTGTATGAAAGTACGGAGGTGGAACAATCCTTTCAATGAAATGTGATAGAATGAAGTCATTCCACCTCAATGTCCAAAACATAAACAAATGCTTAGCACTTTTCATTGAGCCTCCCAGCACCCTTTTGTGATATATATGTTGGCACTACTAGCTCCATTTTACAGCTTTGGAAACATATTGCTCTAACAAACACTAAGGCCTTGGCTAAACTGGAGAGTTGCAGCGCTGGTAGTGGCTTTACAGCGCTGCAGCTCACTCACCGTCCACACTTGCAAGGCACATACAGCGCTGTATCTCCCTGGCTACAGCGTTGGCTGTACTCCACCTCGGCCTGGGGAATAACGACTACAGCGCTGGTGATGCAGGGCTGCTCCGCCAGTGTGGCCACCAAAAGCTCTGTTATTGGCCTCCAGAGGTATTCGGAGGTATCCCAGAATGCCTGTTCAGCCACTCTGCTCATCAGTTTGAACTCTACTGCCCTGGCCTCAGGTGACCCGCCCTTTAACTGCCCCAGGAATTTTAAAAATCCCCTTCCTGTTTGCTCAGCCAGGTGTGGAGTGCAATCAGTGAATCTTTCCAGGTGACCATGGCTCCACCCGCCAAATGAGCCCCAGCATGGAGCAATGGCGAGTTGCTGGACCTCATCAGTGTTTGGGGGGAGGAAGCTGTGCAGTCCCAGCTGCGCTCCAGCCGTAGGAATTACGATACCTTTGGGCAGGTATCATGGCCCCTTCTGCTGGAAAGGGGCCATGACCAGGACGTGCTGCAGTGCAGGGTTAAAGAGAAGGGGCTGTGGAGTGCCTATTGCAAAGCCCACGAGGGAAACCGCTGCTCTGGTGCTGCCCCCACAACCTGCCGTTTCTACAAAGAGCTGGATGCGATACTTGGGGGTGACCCCACCACCACTCCGACGACCACGATGGACACTTCAGAGCGGGTAGAGGAGGAGGAGGAAGAGAAGGAGGAAAGCGAGAGTGAGGGTACTGGGATGGGGGGAGACACCCCGGAGTCCCTGGAGGCATGCAGCCAGGAGCTCTTCTCAAGCCAGGAGGAAGGTAGCCAGTCGCAGCAGCTAGTACTTGGTGGAGGACAAACAGAGGAGCGGGTTTCCAGTAAGCGGCTTTTATTTTCACGATGGAAATGTTTCGGGAGAGGAGGGAGGGTTAGGGCTGCATGCATGCATGCCTAGTTGCAGAATAGCGCATTGATGTGGTCTATCACGTCGCGGTAATCGGCCTTGGTAATCTCTTCAAAAGTTTCAGCCAGAGCGTGGGCAATGCGCTTGCGCAAGTTTATTGGGAGAGCCACTGTGGTCCTTGTCCCAGTCAGGCTAACGCGTCTGCGCCACTGTGCCGCGAGGGTTGGGAGGACCATTGCTGCACACAGGCAAGCTGCATAGGGGCCAGGGCGGAATCCACATTGCTGTAAAAACCCTCCCGCTCTTCCCAGGTGACCCGCAGCAGCGAGATATCTTCCAGGATCAACTCCTGTGGAAAATGTTGGGAGAGTGTTCAGTGTAGGTGCCCCCTGCAGCTGTTTGCTTTCCCCAATGCACAGAAACCCCGAGGACAGTACAGCCCTGAAGCAATCAGTCCCCTTTACTCACCATTTCGGGGCTCCTGTGGGTTATGTGCTCTCTCTTTGGGATGGGAAAATTATGGTATTGTGAAGACTGTAAACTCCTTCACTGTGTGGGAATAACTGTCTGATATAAACAATGCTGCCTCTGTTAAGTGTTGCATTTTTTGCCTTTCCACAAGCAACCTTGAGGTCTCAGCTGCCCGTGTTATCAACAGCTCAAAGACTACAAAACCTCCAGAAGAAGCCACGAAAAAGCAAAGAAGACATGCTGCAAGCAGTTATGGATCACTCTGCCACAGAGAATCAAAAAGTGCAGGACTGGAGGGAAAGGGAAAGCAGGATCCACCAGAAAAACGCAGCGGCCAGGAAGAAAAGCACAAAGCAGTTGATAAGCATCCTGGCGCGCCAAGCGGACTCTATCCAGGCGCTCGTAGCCATTCAGGCAGAGCACTACCGCCCCGCCCCGCCCCCGTCCCAAAGCTCTTTCCCTTGTGCCCCAATGTCAGCTCAAAACCCCCTTCCCCAGCATCCAGGTTCTTACCACCACCAGCTGCCTCCAACACCTGTACGTTCACCAACCAGCCCTGAGAACTACGACCCTTACCCTCTGCACTCAACCCCCATCACCATGCAGTATAGGCATTCTGAACTGCAGCAGTCATTGCACAGCACTCCAGACAGGACATATTCAAACCTTTGACTATACAGTTCCCCACCCCACCCCCCTGCCCTTTTAGGTTCCCAAAATGTTGTTTGTCTGTCAATAAAGTTATTTTCTTTTCAATAAATGAATTCTTGGCTTTGAAAACAGTCTTTATTATTGTAGAAAGTCAAAGATACCTTAGTCCAGGAAAGAAACAGGCACTGCAAATCAGCTTAGGAAACACAGATTCCTACTAACATTGTAACCACTGCACTTCACTCCCGTGCAAGGCACCAAACATTACTGTTGGTTTTCAACCTCAAATTCCTCCCTCAAGGCATCCCTAATCCTTGCAGCTCTGTGCTGGGCCTCTCTAGTAGCCCTGCTCTCTGTCTGCGCAAATTCAGCCTCCAGGCATTGAACCTCGGAGGTCCATGCCTGACTGAATCTTTCAGCCTTCCCTTCACAAATATTATGGAGGGTACAGCACGCGGATATAACCGCGGGGATGCTGCTTTCCCCCAAGTCTAGCTTCCCATACAGAGATCACCAGCGCCCCTTTAAACGGCCAAAAGCACACTCCACAGTCATTCGGCACCGGTTCAGCCTGTAGTTAAACCGGTCCTTGCTCCTGTCAAGCTTCTCTGTATACGGTTTCATGAGCCAAGGCATTAACGGGTAAGCGGGGTCTCCAAGGATCACAATGGGCATTTCGACGTCCCCTACTGTGATCTTCCGGTCTGGGAAAAAAGTCCCTGTCTGCAACTTCCTGAACAGGCCAGTGTTCCAAAAGATGCGTGCATCATTCACCTTTCCAGGCCAGCCTGTGTTAATGTCAATGAAACACCCACGGTGATCCACAAGCGCTTGGAGAACCATAGAGAAATACCCCTTCCGATTAACGTACTCGGATGCTAGTTAGGGTGGTGCCAGAATAGGAATATGCGTCCCATCTATCACCCCTCCACAGTTAGGGATACCCATTTGTGCAAAGCCATCCACAATGTCCTGCACGTTTCCCAGAGTCACGGTTCTTCTTAGCAGGATGCGATTAATGTCCCTGCAAACCTGCATCAACACGATTCCAACAGTCGACTTTCCCACTCCAAACTGGTTCCCAACCGATCGGTAGCTGTCTGGAGTTGCCAGCTTCCAGATTGCAACAGCCACCCGCTTCTCCACCGGCAGGGCAGCTCTCAGTCTCGTGTCCTTGCGCTGTAGGGTGAGGGCGAGCTCCTCACACAGTCCCATGAAAGTGGATTTTCTCATCCGAAAGTTCTGCAGCCACTGCTCGTCATCCCAGACTTCCATGATGATGTGATCCCACCACTCAGTGCTTGTTTCCAGAGCCCAAAAGCGGCGTTTCACGGTGCTGAGCATTTCCGTGAATGCCACAAGCAATTTAGTGTCATACGCGTCATGCGACTCGCTATCATTGTCGGACTCCTCATCACTTTGGATCTTAAGGAATAGCTCAACTGCCAAACGTGATGTGCTGGTGAGACTCGTCAGCATATTCCTCAGCAGTTCGGGCTCCATTTCCCACAGAAATCGCGCTGCACAGAAACCGTTGAAGGAGGCAAGATGGCGCCAAACGTGGACGGAAAAACAGGGATTGCTGGGATGTGAAGTGATGCATCATGGGGCGTTGGGACAAGAAGCATAATGACCCGCACCGTCCGCCCACAACCCACAGCGCCAAAATGGGATGAGGTGCTCTGTGGGATAGCTGCCCATAATGCACCACTCCCAACACCGCTGCAAATGCTGCAAATGTGGCCACACTGCAGCGCTGGTAGCTGTCAGTGTGGCCACACTCCAGCGCTTTCCCTACACAGCTGTACGAAGACAGCTTTAACTCCCAGCGCTGTACACCTGCAAGTGTAGCCAAACCCTAAGTGCTTTTGTCTGGATGAATAGTTAGACCTAGGCAAGTTGGCATCTGAATCAACCTCACACTAACCTGCCGCGGACTGACTGGCACTTGTTAACAGCTCATTAATGCGCTTTGAGCTCATCCCAATTTAAAGAGGACTAGATAAAAACGCTTTAACAAACTGTTATCGTGTATCAGCAGGGTCCACATGGACCGCTCGGCAGGATAGTACAGGGTGGATTCACACTCCAGCTTGCAGTGCTGTAATGGTTCATGTAGACAAGCTCTAAGACTAAGGCCTGGTCTACACCACAGAGTTAAGTCAACGTAAGGCAGGTCACATTGACCTAACTCTGTAGCCGTCTACACTAGAATATAGCTCCCACTGATGTAACTTGCTCACTACGCTGACTTAATAACTCCACCTTCGTAAGAGGCATAGTAGTTAGGTCAACACGTCAGTGTAGACAATGCGTTGCTCACATCGACTGTTGCTGCCTTTCAGAAACAGTCCCACAATGCCCCCACACTTGCAGTTAAATTGGTGCAAGTGCTTCTGGTGAGGGAGTGCACCGCCGACACACACGCATAGTGTGGACATGTAAACCCGATTCCATTACTGCAGTGCCTGTATGTCAGCATGACTTAAGTCAGCTTAATTTAGCAGTGTACATTTGCCCCAAGAATTTGAGTCTTGCCCGCTATGTAGGAGGTCGCTGTTAAGGGATATTCAACCCCATGCTCTAACCACTAAACCACACTACTGTCTCTTTAAAAAGTTAGATAAATATCAAGAATTGATTTATTTGGTAGCCATGCTGTCAGATATTCAGTATATCTTCCATTTCTTCTCATAGCATTTAGCACAGAAGTAATTTTTTCTTTTGTCCTCGGCTATGGTATTGCTGAGGCAGTCATGTTCATGTGTTGTACTGCAGATTCTTTACAAATAGATAATGGGAAGGTTCCAGTCAAATATATGGTGGAGATAGGAATGGTTTCACCCTATCTTTTATTTCTTTTTGTATGATCTGAGTACCTTATCTTCTCTTTGAGATTTATAAACATGGGAGACAAGTGCAGCCTGGAAGAGGGGGCTGGAAATGTGAATCGGGGGTATTGTAATATAAAACAAATTCTGGGTTGCTTATAGATAGCAAATTATTAACACACTGGACCTCTTCTTTAAAAGAGAAAACGTGTTTCCTCTCCTTTTTCTCTTTGGTTTATTTACCTTGCGTGCAAGATAGCAATGAAATGAAAAGATCTACATAGGACCCTATTGTTACAACTTTAGATGTACATAGTTTATAGAAAAATAACCTTCAACTGCACTGCCCATGGGGGCACATTTTACAGTTCTGTAAGTCAGTAATGAATCACTGTGTTTCACTGGCTGACTTTCATAGTCTATTTCATGTTTCACAATCCAAGGTTTGTTTTATAAGGTTTCTTATTTTGCAGGTAAAATGTACAAATACTCAGGCTCAATCTTTATTTTAAAATCTAAATGTAAGCCCTAGGGAGAGAGGGCAGTTAATTAAAGAAGTGCATAGAGGGATAACAGTGGGTAAGGAGATGAAATAAGGGGAAAATGTAGAATGGATATAAGGAAATTGATACAGATTAAGCAGGGCTGCACAGAGGTTTTTGGAGGCCTGGGACAAAATCTGAAATGGAGGCCTCCTCACCCTTCCAAAAAAAATTACCACTGAAGGGAGGCCCAGGAGGCAGGGGGTTGGTTTGGAGAGTGAGCCAGCCTACGCTCATGCTGCAGCAGTGTCTCAGCTCCTGTCCCATGGGGCTGGGCTTCGCTCCCCACTCCAGGTATTGCAACCTGTGTGTGAGGTCACAGCACCACCCAGGTTTGGCCTGGTGGGCCAAATCTGAGTAGTGTTGCGACCCCACACCTCAGGTCACAATGTCGCTTGGTTTGGGGGCCTTCTCAAATGAGGGAGCCTGGAGCAAAATGCCCTTTTTGCCTCACACCCCACCCTAGGCAACTCTGTGATTAGGCCTTGAATTACCCTTTGCTTGTAGTAAGACTAAAGCCTGGTCTACATTAGAAAGTCATACCGACAAAACTCTCCATTCTTCAGTAAAGCTTGGTGTGCATCTATACTTAATTGTGTCTCCTACAAACAAACCTTCCACTTTCTCCAGCAGTTATACCGTTTCCAAAGCAACATAGGCTCCTTGCAGTTCAGTTCTATTGGCATAGTGGCACTCTGGATTCACATGTACCTACATCCCTATAAGCAGTCCTTCAGCTGCAGCCTCACAAAGCAACATTCCCTTTAAGAATTCCCTCTCCAACAGTACATTTGATTGAGTTCTACTTCCCAGGAGGTCACAGTGGCCAGAAGTCCACCTCACTTTTAACTGCCCAGTGCAGTCTTCTTCACAGCCACATCTGTTCCTCTGACCAGCCACCTTTTTGCTGAAAACATGGTTTCTTCCACTCAGTCTGATGCTGTTGCTTTGTCCAGGAAGGAGGTGCACTGTGGGGAGAGGAGCCCTGTGCAAGCACAGCTACCGCTCTCTCTCAGAAACAAGAATATTTACAGTGACTTGGAAAGGAGATGGTGAAACTCTAAATTCACTCTAGAGTCAGCTTCAGTTGAATGTCTCTAAGCACTAAAAGGATTGTATGTGCTGCCCTGACAGTGGAAAAGAGAGCTACTTTTCTCTTTGCTGCATCTGAGTTTGAAGTGGCAAGTTTGTAAATGTCATATTAAAGTGTTTGATTATGGGATAAATCAGAGGGAATTGTGGGCATATGACCCCAGCCTTCAGAATACCCTTAGAGGTGTGTGAGTATTCCACAATGTACAACAACAAGAAGGTCAGATCATATATGTGTGTGCGTGTGTGTGTTCATTAACCTGTGTACATGAGACAGGATATCTGGGTGCAGAGGTATCAATATGTTGAGGACACTTAGCTCTGTACCTCAGTCATGCTTGATCTGAAAAGAGCAGTTAAACAACCAGCCTCACGTAGGAGACCGTTTTTATTATAGGTGGAGCTGGTAGCACCGCTTATTATTAAGGTTGCCCAACACTTCCCATAACAAGATCTTGTTTTCAGTTGCTTAGAAAAACAGGACTGGGACAGGGAAAAGGCTGAAGAGGACATGGGCAGAAGTGATCAGGTTTGAGGAAACAAGATACAGACGGATCTGTGACCACTAGAGAACATTCCTTTCCAGAACCTGGAATGGAACTCCAGACTCCTATCAGTTACTCTGTTAGCTCAAGTGGTAGAGGTCTGTGTGGTGGAGCTAAAAGATCCAACCCTGCTGATGACCCATGTGGGGGCTGATAAGGTTTCAACCTGAGTGTTGTGTCCAGTTCTTGATGCCACATTTCAGGAGGGATGTGGACAATTGGAGAAAGTGCAGAGAAGAGCAACAAAAATGATTAACGGTCTAGAAAACATGACCTATGGGGAAAGATTGAGAAAACTGAGTTTTAGTCTGCAGAAGAGAAGACTGAGGGGGAGACATTATAACAGTTTTCTAGTACATAAAAGGTTGTTCTCATTAACCTTTGAGGATAGGACAAGAAGTAATGGGTTTCAGTTGCAGCAAGGGAGGTTTATGTTGGACATTAGGAAAAACTTCCTGTCAGGGTAGTTAAGCACTGGAATAAATTGCCTAGAGAGGTTGTGGAACTTCGGTCATTGGAGGTTTTTAAGAGCAGGTTAGACAAACGCCTATCAGGAATGGTCCAGTTATTCCTTAATCCTGTCTTGAATGCAGGGGACTGGACTAGATCACCTATTGAGATCCCTTCCAGTACTTCACATCTGTGGTTCTATAATTATGTCATATGATGAAATTTGTTTTTTCAGTTTGTTTTTATAACATGTAGGAAATTACACACAAAATAACTGTGTTAAAACAACCATAATTAAGCTTGAAAAGTCAAGCACTAAAAGTTAGGGAATTAAGATTTCCTAATTCAGCCCTGCTTTATGATACAGTCTTTAGTTACATGTTCATGTACTGTTTTTTCCACAGGACCCCTGCATTTTTCAGTGTACAGAAGGGACTTCCTCTGGGGATACAGTAGAACCTAAGACCTTGTCTACACTACAGGGAAAAGTCAGTCTAAGCTTCGCAATTTTAGTTATGTGAATAGTGTAACTCAAGTTGACATAGCTTAGATCTACTTACCATGGGGTCTACGCTATGCGATGTTGATGGGAGACATTCTCCCATCGACTCCCCTTACTCTTCTCCATCCAGTGGAGTACAGGAGTCGACGGGGAGTGGGGGGAAGCAATTTGTGGTCGATTTAGCAGGTCTTCACTAGTCACACTAAATTGACTGCTAATGCATCAATCCCTGATAACTGTAGACAAGCCCTCAGAGTTACAAACGCCTCAGGAATGGAGGAGGTTTGTAACTATGAAATGTTCATAATGCTGAACAAAGTGCTGTGGTTGTTGTTTCAAAAGTTTACAACTGAACATTTACTTAATAGAGCTTTGAAACTTTACAATGCAGAAGAAAAATTCTGCTTTTAGCCATCTTAATTTAAATGAAACAAGCACAGAAACAGTTTCCTTGCCCTATCAAATCTTTCTTTTTAAACTTTTCCTTTATTCTTTTGGTAGTTTACGTTTAACACAGTACTGTACTATATTTGCCTTTCTTTTTTTTTTTTTTCCCTGTGCTGCTGCCTGATTGTGTACTTCCGGTTCTAAATGAGCCTTGTGGTTGACTGGTCTGTTCGTAACTCTGGTGTTCATAACTCTGAGGTTTTATTGTATATGAAATGGAGCATAATTCTTGATTATGACATACTTTCCCTGCACACTGCTGCCAGTTTTGTTTAGCGTTGGAAATTTTGAAATAATAACCCTAATGTTTTGTTCAGAGTTACAATCTCCATTCCTGAGGTGCTCATAACTCTGAGGTTCTACTGTACTGCTAAAAGGAATATAAAATCAAATGTATTTACCACTGATCTAATCAGGAATCAAAGATTTGCATATTATATTAACTTGTTAGATTAGCTCCAAGGTAAATAATACTTTCTTATTAACTCTGGAGTTGTTTGCATGTGAGATCTGAGTGGTTAACATTGTTCTGTTCCAGACCTCAGTGTTACTGATCTTGGAAAAGGTAAACAAAATAATTTTACTAACTCCTGTCATAATTTTTCAGGCAACTGTTAGCCAAGGTTTGTCATTTAGATAACAATATTGAAAATATACTGAGCGTATACATTAAATTACATGACAGCACAAAAGCAAGAACAACTCAAATGTGTATGTTTTGGTTTTTGTAGCTTCTTTTATATTTAGAAAACATCAAACTACTGTAGCTATTTATAAGCAGTAATTAAATCTCTGTGATTCATTCTTGATGTGCAAATCACTTTTTCTTTTTCATTTTGGAATAAACACAGCATAAAAAGTTAGGGGCAATCTTGAAGTCCTTTGCTTCGGTTTACTCAGCACTACCATAAAAGTTTTACCTGAGTAAGGATAGGAACTTTGCCAGATTAGGGAGTTCACTCTATTGGTAATTAGTCTGTAAATGTTAGTATAGTCTGAGTGTGTGTGTTTGTCTGTCTTTCTGTCAGAGGATGGATTTGGATGGCAGGAGAGAGATCACTCACTTGATCATTACCTGTTAGGTTCACTCCCTCTGGGGCACTTGGCATTGGCCACTGTTGGTAGACAGGATACTGGGCTAGATGGACCTTTGGTCTGACCCAGTACGTCTGTTCTTATGAGTGAAACAAGTGTCTTTATGGTTTTAACCCTAGTAGTGTGCTCCTCTGGCCAATTATTGTGTTATTTAAAATTATTATTTTAAAAAAATAAGCCAAAGTAAAAAATCAAAATAATTAAATTATGCTGAATCTGGAACTGAATCAGAAAGTTTTACTTTCCTGGGCTAGTTAATAGTTTACATTTTCCAGTGGAAGAGCTTCTATTTCTGGGAGAGAAGGGGTAAATGGGACTTCCTTTGACAACCTTTTCATTTTAAAACCAAGACTAGTTTGACAGCAAGATTTGTACCTTCCTAAGTAAATATTACTATTTAACCGTATGACTTGTGGAAGCTTGTTAAGTGACGTGACTCACCTAGATAAAGTTATTTTTAGAGATGTAATTTGTACGGTTTAGAAGGGGGGAAAAAAAGGCTGGTAAAGAGCTAAATCTCTCATTATGGTTTACAGAGCTCATGAAACAGCATCCATGCAAAAGATGACTAAGCAAGGGTCTATTGCCACTTTCAGGAATTTACAGACATGAGTCATCCACTTATTGTCTGCAGATACACCACCAAGGTACTTGTGAGTCAGCTTTGATTTGGAAATAGTACTTGCATTCACCATGAATACTTCTTTTGTGTTTCTTAAGTATCTAAATACTGTGGCTAAATAATATGCCAAACCAAAGCTTGCTGTTGTAATCTTCACAATTCAGATGCTCACTTAAGAAAGTGTGATTTATTTTGCATTGTGATGCATTCTACATAGTAAAATATAAATGTGGTCTGCGATAAATATAATTTTGCCAACACTTAACTCTGTCCCCTTGTATACTATACAGAAGCAGATTTTATCTGTGTTCTATAATACATCGTTACATATGTATGTATGTATAACCAGTAAAGGGCAAAATCTTCTCCATCACACCTTTGCCACCTCCACAAAAACACAGGTGTGACCAAGAGCAAAATCTTACCTTTTATCTTCAAAACCCTTTGTAAATATTAACTGATAACGTTTGCTTATTTTACATGCTCTGAAAACTTTGGGGCCGAATTCAAACTTGACATAAGAAACTACTAATTTATTAACTCCAGTGGACTTACGTCCACTGTGCCAGCAATGAATTTGGCCCTTAATGTCTACTTCTGAAATAATAGCTGGCTATTTGAGATGTGTAGAGCAGGTTAAAGTTCAGGGCCATTTCCTGTTTACTTGAACTATAGGTGTAGTTGTGCTCCATAATTAGGGTCACATTTTTGTTGATGAGGCTCAGCTCACATCCTTAATTAGAGAAACACTTGGTTTAGAAAATGGGAGCTTTGGTTATGCTTTGTGTTCTCAGGTGGACAATAGCTTTGGAAATCAAAGGCAGCCATCATTACTTTTCAAGATTTGGCTTGAAGTTCAAGGTGGTACTGCTCTTGGCCAGGAGTGGACAGTTCAAATGTAAACCAATCTATTTTGATTGTCTGGTTCCCCAGTTTACATTATATTTGACTCCCGAAAACCTCTATAAATGTTTTGGTTAAGAAAAGGAGGAAGCATTTTTTTTCTTTCTTCTCTTGCTGTACCTCTGTTGAAAAAATACTCTGAAAGATGAAAGGCTAATCACAGAAAATGAGAGCTTCTCTGAAGTGACAGCAATGTCTCTATAGTGCTTTTAGACAGTAGCTCTACTGCTAGATACATTTTCTTAAAAACAAAGCTTTTGGTTTAGTTAATGGGAGGAAAAATGCTATTACTGCCTCTTTCACGTAGAGAGGTTTTCAAAATCAAGCTAATGGAGACCTGAAATTCTCTAGTAAAAAGATAAATGAAATAAATGGAGATAATATGATTTAATTTCTTTACTGGAGTTTGCTATCCTTTATTCATACTTATAAGCAAACAAGTGTTTCATACCATTTACAAAGTTCTTAGAGGGAGGGTGTTCCTCCAGAAATTGATTCTGCAGAGAGCAGATAAAGACTGTACTAAGTTTAAATACACAGCACCAAACAAAGTAAACTTCCAGCTTCAAAACTGAGAACCAGACTCCTGGGGTTTACGTTGCTCTCGACAGAGCAGCTCTTTTGATTCTTTGGCATAAGAGTAATGTCTGTGAGAGGGAGGAACAAGTAGTTTGCTTACTGATAAGTGGCTCATTGTGTGGCAATTCTCTTTCAGGGATATCATGCATTAACCATGCTACCAAGAAGACTTTGACAAAGTATTTTGTTTTTTAATCTAACTTTTATTTTTCTTAAACATAGTAATGTTCTTCCCCAAAATTGATCAAACTAACTCAGTCCATCATGTTACCTCTTAAATCAATCAAGCAAGCGTTGGTGTGGGCTGAGTCCCCCAGTTAATCAGAGCCTTATCCAGGGCTGCCCGGGGGGCGGGCAAGTGGAGCAATAGGCCCCAGGCCCCGCAGGGGCCCCCCACGAGAATATAGTATTCTATAGTATTGCAACTTTTTTTATGGAAGCAGCCCCTGAAATTGCTTTGCCCCAGGCCCCCTGAATCCTTTGGGCAGCCCTGGCCTTATCACAACATAAAACTCAGACACTGGGTCACTGAACTGGCCAGACATCAGTACTTTAACTGATCTGCTTTAGCCTGAGACCACAGCTGGAATACCTCATTACGTTTTGTGTACCTCATTACCATAAGCATATGAAGGGAGTGACTGGGGGGTTGGCAGGCTTGATTTGGAGCATAGGGGAAATAAGGCTTGTCCTGTTCAAAGAGTAGGAAAATTTAGGCTAACTAGCAGAAAATCTCTCTGAGATTGCTATATCGTAGTCTGTGGAATAGGCTTTCAAAGGAAATGGTGGAAGCATCGTATCTTGAAATATTTAAAAATAGAATACCCAAAGCACTAGCAAATATATTGGAGGAAACAATCCTGCTCTGGCATAGAAATGGGATAATTGATTTACCAGGCCTTTTCCATTTTTAGTTGCTGCTATTCTCAGCAATTTTACAGTCGGTGGCTGGCTTCTCTTTTGGTACTACATCTGACATTATTCAGTCAGGATCCTTGACGTCTCATTAGGTAGAATTGTGATGTCACACATGAAGATTTCTGAGGTCCCAAGTTCCCATGAATGAACTGCGGTCTTACAAAACTCAATTGGTGAGAATTTGTTCTGTTGTCTCTTAGGTTTAGTGGAATGCATCGTTTTGGGGTATTAAATGGAATAGTGTGGGATGCTTTGAGGGCCAAATCCTGGACCACTAAAGCCAATGCAGGTTTTGCCATTGACTTCAGTGGATGCAGGATCAGGCCCTAAAAGTAAATACTGAGATTGATGTATGAGTAAAAGTCTTAAAACCAAGTAGGGAGATTTTTTAAGTCCACCGAATAGAAAAGAAGACTCAAGAGAATGTTATATTCTAAGAATACGTTTGGCAATTAAAAGGTTAAGTTTTACAAATTGAAAAGCCTTTGGAATACTCTCTGTTGTAGACTGGTTTGTTGATCTAACAGACCTGACTAATCTTTGAGATGGCCTCCTTCCTTTTGGGTGATAAGGGAGGGGAGTTAAGAGATAGGATCTAATTCTGGGGACACTTAAGAGTAAAACATTTCTGATATCAATGACTTTGTAGTTTAGGTTGTTTGTTTGCTTAATACTGATGACTGCGACTTTGGATTCCTTTGTTCTGTTCTAGATTCTGCAAGTGACTCACAATGTGACCTTGATTAGTCACTTAAGCTAACTGGGCATCAGTTTATCAATCTGTAAAATGGGTTAATAATATTTGCATCTCCCAGGCAAGGTGTAAGGATTAATTATGGCTGATAAAGCACTTTGAGCTCATCAGATGAAAGATTCTATAAAAGTACAATGTTGCTCTATTTCGCAAAACAGAATGTGTATTAACATTCCTGAAAGTAGAAACTAAGCTGGAAAAACACAGACTTTAATGGATTAAGCGTTAGAAAGAGAGAGAAAAAGAAAGTGAGAGATTGAACTGGTGGAAATACTGTGATTAACCTGTAAATGCACAATAAAACCATGTGTCATTTGCTTTGTAAAATAAAATACTTTAGTAAACATAAATCGAGTCAGACATCGACATAATATAATCCATGTTTATTGAAAGTACAAGAAGAGATATTAGAATTCCCCATCATTTTTACTTTTTTCATTTAAGATCTGGTTAGGTACATTTCTTAACCTGAGTTTAGAGTTAATAGGTAGGAATGATACATTTCACAATAAAGATGAAAGCAAGAAAAGATGTCTCTTTCATGTCATCTTTTTCTTTTGCTGTGTTTGCAGTTGACCTACCTCTGTACTTTCCTCGAGACCAGCCAACTCTAACATTTCAATCAGTCTATCACTTCACTAACAGTGGACAGCTGTATTCCCAGGCCCAGAAAAACTACCCTTACAGCCCACGCTGGGATGGCAATGAGATGGCCAAGAGAGCAAAGTAAGTCAGACTATCATTTAATATCAAAAGTTTCATTTCTTAGAGGGTCAAGTGTTGTTAAGTATTAGAGTATAGATTTATCTGAATACATTGGACATTCTGATATGTGACACTGTTTCTGTCTAGTGTTTTCCTTGGCTATTTTTGTGTTGGAACCTAATGCAGTCTTAATATTGACACATTTGAACGTAACTTACATGTTTATATTGTATTATTAATAATCTATTATTATTATATTGCCAAAAGACCAACCAGTGGGGCCCCATTGTGCTAGGCACCATGCAAACAGTGTAGCAGCTAGTCCTGCCCCAAAGATCTTACAATCTGAATAGATAAGACAGACACAGGGTTGGAGGGAAGGGTGTCACACACAAGCAGAGTCTACAGTTTGAAGACAGAAAATGTCATATTCATTCCACATTTTTTTTAGGTGGGTTTCGTTAGCAGGGGGTACGCTAAACAGAAATAAAAGTGAAGGGGAAGAAGCATTGAACAGAAGGGGGTAAGGGAGACAGGGCTGGGGAAAAGAGGCTAAGGGGCAGGTGTGGACTGCAGCTGAAATGAAGAGATACTGAAAGATGGGAAAGGGAATGGGTGGAGCAAACAGCCAATCAACACAGAGCAGAGAAAATCCAGTTCAACCATGGAAAGTTCTCTGAATCTCCTTGCTTTGACTGCTTCTACCAGCTGGAGACTCTGCACTCCTTCCCCAAGGCCACATGGCAGATTGGCTGAGAGGCACTACCTGGATCCCTGTTTCCTCAGAGTATGGGAGGGTCTCCCCTGCACAGTTCTGGGTCTGGGGGATACTGAGGGGAGCAGTGGCCTCATTTTACCCTCTCCCCCCAGTGTAGCAATGGGTTGCTTTGCACCTGCTCCTACTGGCTGGAGTTTCTGATTATAGTCATTGTATTTACAAATTCAAGCATAACTAAGTATAATTTAGACATTTATATCTTGGTACATAGTACAGTGTTCATGTTAATTAACTACTGCTTTACTTTACTGCAAGTGCCAAAGTGCTATAACTAAAACAACATAGAATTAACACAAAGGTGTAGAAGGGATATAAACCAGAATATAATGTTTAAAATAAGACTTAAAAGTGAGGCAATGAATAAGCAACACAAATTTCACCTAAATGGAACTATATGGGGAAAGGCCCTATACTTAGATTTTACAAATTGTAGAAATGCTGAAACAGCAATAACTTAGAGTACAAGTTGGGCTACATATAGACATCAAATATATAAATAAAATAGCCTATCAGAATGAAGAGCTTTGAACATCAGAATCAAAAGATTAAAATGAATTAGCAAAGGGCACTTAAACAAGGAAAAGGAAAATAGCTGAGCTGCAAAAATCAGGTGAATGATGCACATGGCTGTATAGACTATAACTTGGGAAGGGTAGAAGTAAATAGTGAATATCTGAAACGTGCAAGTTTTATAATGCCCTAAATAATATGGAGAATATCAAATAGTAGCATTTGGGATTCTGGATGACATATTGCACTAGGTATGTGTTTTGGTTTGTTTATAATAATTGACTTTTTAGGAGCACTGTCTCCTGTTAAATATATTTTATTTTGTTGAGTTAGTTTGTTAGGACTGATGAGGGGGGCTATGCAAATGCCAGAATATTGTAGATGTTTTGTTGAAAAGAATGAAAAATATAACTCGGAAGCATCATTGTGAGTTATTTCATGCCTGTACTGGACAATACATTAGTTTTATGGGGGGAGTTGTACACAAACACACACTCTGTCTGCTCTATACTTACGTATAAATCAGCACGTGCAAGTTGAACCTCCCTGCCCAATCCCCATTCCTGAAATGTAGTGGTGCTCTAACAGTCCTTTAGAAAAGCACTGACTGCATAATTTTCCTTTAGTATCACCTATAGACGTTTCTATGAGGTTTGTCACCTCTGAGTCTTTGCATATAAGCAGAGTTAGATTAAACATAAATACATACAGTAGAGGGAACAGAGTGTGAGCAGGTGGGGGAAGAGAGAAAATTGGGGTTTCCATCCTGTAAGCACAAAGGGAGAGAGAAGCTGCTGTTTATAGCTCTGTTTGTGAGAGTGAATGCTGGCTTTACTGCCTCCTGCAGGGTGGACAGACCAGATTTAAAAAAGTACACTGTGTTGGAAAGAAATGTCCCAAGAGCAGCAGTTTCTCTCTTTGGGTTTGTCTACACTGGGAAAATGAATAATGTTTTAATTAATACGTTTTAAGCACCATGTAACATCTAGTGTAGACAAAGACAACCAGGTTAAGATGTGTTAGCCAAGGTTACTTAGGTCACACCTACACTAGAAAGTTTTATTTGTAGTATTTATGCCAGCATATAGCTGCCGATTTTGCAATTCCAGTAGAGCATGTGCATATTCGACTGCCTTTGCCAGTGCAGCACACCTTCACGTCGAGAGGTTGTATTGGAGAAAAAGTGCTCTGCACTACAAGAAGGCATCCCAGTGTGCCCCACACCACAGTCCAGCTTTCTGCGACGTTTGGAAGTGTACTGTGAGAAACCAGCACTCCTCTCAGTGAACTGTGGGACCTTGGGGTTAAATTCCCTCTGTTCCTGCCATAATCTTCTCTTTCGCACCATTTTCTAAAATTCCCATCGTTCCTTGTGCCGGTTTTCAATCTATCTGCCACCTCACTGGCAAAAACATGGATGCCAAGCAGATCAGTGGAATTCTCATATCAATTTTATAGACAGGGCACCTGCTTCTTCTGTATTTGTGGACCATCAGCAACTATCACGGAGGCTAGGCATGCAGCAGTGAAAATGAGAAAACTGAGAAGGAGTGGATGATGCAGACAGTGAATGAAAGTCACCTGATGTTGCAGGCATTCACTGACCAGCTACACATGGTGGAACAGCACTTCTGGGCCCATGAAATAAGCACTGATTGTTGGGAATGGATCATGATGCAAATCTGGGATGCTCAGCAGTGGCTTCAGAACTTTCAGATGCAGAATGTCACATTTCTGGAGTTGTGTGCTGAGCTTGCCCCAGCCTTTCAGTGCAGAGACATGGAAATGAGAGCTGTTTTAACAGTGGGAAATGGGTAGCAATCATGCTGTGGAAGCTTGCGACCCTAGATTGCTATTGGTTCGTGTTGGAAAGTCTTCAGTGGGGACAGTCATCATCCAGGTGTGCAAGCCCATTAATTGTCATCTGCTGCACAGGACTGTGACTCTGGGCAATGTGCAGGAAATAATAGATTGATTCAGTGCAGTGGATTTCCCAAACTGAGGTGGAGTGATAGAGGAAATGCATGTCTTGATCCTGGCCTGCCGACCTCCACCCCTCTGGCTGAGTTCTTAAACAGAAAGTGGTACTTTTCATGGTTGTGCAGGCATTAGTGGATCACCAGGAAGGTTTCACTGACATTAACAAAGGGTGGTCAGAAAAAGTGCATAATGGGTTCCTCCTCAGGACTCAACTGAGTCAAGTTCAGCTGACTGGCTCTCCACTGGGTCAGTAGCCTCTGCATCCATGTCCTTGACAAGCTCTTTGTTGCTGTGCACTGCTGGGCTTCCCTCCTCAGGATCTCACATAGTGTCCACTGTCACTTTTGGGGTGATGGTAGGATCCCCACCAAATATGGCATCCAACTCTGCATAGAAGCGGCAGGTATGTGGGGCAGCCCCAGATTTTCTGTTAGCCTCCCTTGCCTTTTGTCCTGCTGCTGCAGTTCCTTCTCCTTCACCCAGCATTGATGCCGCTTTCTGTTGTGCCCCAGCTGCATATCCTCTGCCGTGTCCAAATAGACATCTTTACTTCCACAGTTGTTCTGCATCTGGGCTTGCACTACTCCTCCCCACAGGCTGAGGAAATCCAAGACATCTTTCCTGACCACGCAGGATATCCATATCTGTGTGCTCTGAGGTGGGCTTGCAGAAGAGACGCATTTCCAAAATGGTGTTTTAAAGTGTTGTTTGGGGGAGGGGGTCTGGTCACAGTGACCCCTTGGCAACAGAGTTCAGAATGGTGATCATGAGGGTCATTGTCAAAGGGACAGGGACGGGGCATTGTAGGACTGTTGCCAGAGGACTGTTTTTACTGGCATAGGTAATACATGATCCACACAGATATTGTAGCAGTGGAATAGTGCAGACAGAGGGCTTATGTCTTTCAGGGAGATGGTTTAATGAGACCAACAGAAAGTTAGAGTTTTACTACCAGGACTCAAAAGTAAATGTGGGCACAAAGAAACGTGCCAAACTAAGGCATGTTTTATGGTAACATTTTGTAATGTGCCCCAACCCTTACAACCAGCTAACACATTTTTATCACAACCAGCTAATTCATTTTTAACATGACTCTCTACACTAGGGGCTAAGGTGTATTGGAGCGTTTGAATTCAAACATGTATGTTAGCATATTTGAAAACAACACACATTTCCCCAGAATAGACAAACCTTTAAACTCGTGTGAGACATCTGTCTGAAAGTGTGCCAAAGACTTTGTCCTAAAATATGTGGCTAGCATAAGAACGTATAGTGCATTATGGAAAGCTAGCATCCATGTTTGTGCAGTACACGTGAAACAAAATATCTCTGTGGTTTCCATGGGAAAGCTCTTGATTTTTTTCTTAAGTAGGCATTCAAGTGTGCATGAACTGTGTCTTTAAAGAACATGCAGACTCTGAGCCTGGGATTTCATGAAGGAATATTGTAAATAATGCTTGTTTGTTTATACAGATTATGTTCAGTTGTTACACACATTCTGGCTGAGTTTCTGCCCTGACTTGCACCCTGTGCAGCCCATGGCTTTCAGTGGTGTTGCAAGGAGTGCGGGTTAGGGCTGAATTTAGTCCTTTATCCTAGTATTAGCCTAACTAAGTATTTTACTTGTCAAAAATTGCAGAAGAGTGGAAAACTCGTATCCCAATAAATACTCATACTTCAGGGTTTATGTGCTCTTTCCAACTTGGCTAAAACAATGTGTTCCTTAAAATTTGTTTCTGAATAATACTGTTGCCATCCACCCACTCACTGGTGTGTTTGCTTAATGTTGCATTACAGATTTACGTGCCCCTGCATGCTCTGTATGGGTCCAGGCTTGAGTGGGGCTTACTTGCTCAACCAGTGGTTTCCAGCTTTTTGTAATACATTTTGGTATGACTCTCCTTGCATTTGTTTTAGCAACCATTCTTCATATAGTGACATCAGCCAGTGTCTCAACTCATCTGCCTTCATACTTTTATAAGAGGAGACTAAGAAAACTTGGCTTGTTTAGCCTAGCAAAATAAAGGTTGAAAGGGGTTGTGATTGCTTGCTAAAAATACATGAGGAGAATAAACACCAGGAATGACAAGAGCTATATAAGCTAAAGAGCAATGTTGGCGCAAGAACAAATGGGTATAAACTGGAAATTAGAAGCAGTGAGGTTGTGGAACAGCATTCCACTAGGAGGAGTTGGGGCAAATGACCTAACTAGTTTTAAGATGGGGCTTGATAAATTTATGATTGGGATTATATGGTGGCAGTAGCAGGGCACTGGACTTAGTGACCCAGGAGGTCCTTTCCAGTCCTGTGTCCCGTGTTTCTATATTAAGTCAATTATATGGCTGACCACATCTTAGACAAAATAGCTATTGATATTCTTTACACTGTTTTTAAAAAAGTCTTCACTAGTACTCTGAAACTCTTGGTTTCCGTCTATGATACTTTGGATCACCTTAAAAAGTTTAATATTTACAATTCATGAATAACTTTCTTCAATTTTTATTTCCTACCCTTACGTGGGCACAAGTAAACATCACAGTACAAGATTATAGGGAAGAATTAAATCTGTAATATAGTCTTCTCTCAACTTGCTAATAAAAGGGGTTCCATGAAAAAAATTACCTTCTGAACACAAACATTCAAATGATTGTTTCAGGTCCACTCAGGATCTTTTAACAGTAGATTTTTTAAAAATCAGCTTTTCTGCATCCACACGTCAGCTATCCATTTGTAATCTTGTGTGTGTGTCTGTATTATATTAAACTATAGTTATAATAAAGTTTAAAAATGTAAAATGGCGGGGAGGGAGGAAGGAAGGTAATAATGAATGAAGATAATGGAAAAGAGATGTACTCTAGCTACACGCCCATGGCACTGCATAAATAATAATAATGGAATATTATACATCTGAGCTTTACAACTCCAGGATGTACCACAACATATTAAGTAAGTTTTCTGTACCGTGGAAGAGAACCCCAAGAATTGAGAAAATTCCAAATAATCCTGACATCCAATCATCCTTTCTAAAATCATATGTCAGAACTTTTTATTTATTAGAACTTACGATTTTCAGCAACAAATGGTAAGTTACATTTAGAAACCTGGTCATCCATTATTATTTAATATGTCCTTCACAAAGCAGTGCACGCATTGGAATCCTGTGTCTTGCAATAAATGACTCTCTACCAGGCATGCCAATTAAAGAGAAAATGGTTAAAAAATATTCACAATCCCCAAAGAAAAACAGTTAGAGCCATGAAGGCACACACCTTTCCCCACCAGTCTTCATCATCCTTCAAGAGCATATTAGCATTATATACCCTTTGCTATTGTTCTCTGCTTGTAAAGATTGCCCTGTATGAAGGCTCTCACTGCGTGAAAGGCATTCCAAGGTATATCTGCTATTGAATACCAAATATATATATTACATCCTACAGCTTGAAGTTTCTGTATGATACCTCATGCTTCTTTGGTTTTACTTCCAAAGCTTGCTAAATCTGGATGTGTACTAAATGTGTACTTTGTGCTTAAAGTGGGTTTAGCTGGGTCTGGTCAAGTCAATCACAACTATGGTGTTTTACCTGCTCACTATCCAAAGCATTATCTTCATGTGCATTAATGGCAATCCAGTTGGTCGTGATCATGATTTGCAGTCACACTTAAGAGAACTAAACAACACAAAAAAACATAAAATCCACCAAAAATCACTCTCAACGTTGGGTCCCAGGAGCCATCTTTGACAGCAGCAATTATGAAAAAAAAACAAAAAACCAAAACTCTTGCTGGTCTTGGCTAAAGCCTTGCAATAGAAACAGAAGTAGTGGGTTTTCTTTCCAAGGATCAGCTGAGGGCAGATTTTATTTTCCCCATAAGGGCTTTTCCCCTGAGCCTCAAAGAGCCAGTAAATTCTAACATAGCCATAGAAAATGACCCAGTTGTGTAAGGTTCGTGATGGAGTTAATTCAGTTTTATGATTCTTCAAATCAAAACTCATATTCACTGACAGGGCAGCATCCTGATATGAATAAAAAGAAGGCAGGTAAATGGGGAGGGAGGGAGTAATATTTTGCTAAAGCATCAATGATGATATTCTTCTTTGTAATACATTATATTATGTTTTTGTATAGGGCAACCTTAATGCCAAAACCATTTTTAATTGTAAGATACAGTATTATAGGCAAAAATAGCAAATTAGTAAACTAAGCATTAATGAGGAAGATGTTTTTAACAGAATAGCATTTCAAATCAAGATAATACACTCTGGGTGTATATACTACATTGTACAATACATATAACAAAGTCATTCTAGTTTAATCACATTTTTCATGTACAGCTTTGAAAGTGACTTCTTGGCTAATTAAGTCTGACACTTAAGATATGGTATGTTAGCTTCTGAGGTGCCTGCCAGGGATTTTCAGTGCTGTCATGCATTATGTGGATTTCAGCCAAGATAGGAGGGCTGGAATACTTGTTTCTGGTCACTTATCATTGAAGCTTTGACTATAGGAAAAGAAAAACAAGTATTAAAGAACACAGAACACTGTATGAAATGAAATATGGATGGGAAAAGAATCTATTTCTACTGAAAGAATATCTAATTTATCTGTAGATATATTTTATCAATAAAGAAAATCCACAAAATAAGACTTTTTGTTTGGCAAACTTGGAATATAAAAAGAGCACTTCACATAAGCTGTTTTATTTTATTGAAAGTTAGAACATTATGTAGGCTAACTTTAAAAATTTGTATCAGAAAGGTAGCCGTGTTAGTCTGGATCTGTAAAAGCAGCAAAGAGTCCTGTGGCACCTTATATACAGACGTATTGGAGCATGAGCTTTTGTGGGTGAATACCCACTTCGTTGGATGCATGCCATGTTTAAAAATTTGGGCAAGAAGCATTATTTGCTCTTATACTATAGAGATAGGTGCTCTAAAAATACCATTGATCAACTGATTTGATAAATAGATAGTGGGGTTCCCTAAAGGGACACACTCAAGACTGCTAAATCTAAATGAAGACCTATGTGTTTATCTCCAGGGATTTCTGCAAGGTCCAGTTTTTCTTCTGGGCTTTTGAAAAGAGGAAAGGGCAGGATGAAGTGTCTGGATTTGGGGGGAGTTGGGTTTTAATAATCTAGATGGATATTGGGATTTGAAATGTTGGTTAGTTAAATGATTAAGGTATATTCTAATATTTTTAATCGGTGTCTTGGTCAAATTTGTAACTTTTATATTACACATTTGCCTAGAGCAGGGGTTGGCAACCTTTCAGAAGTGGTGTGCCGAGTTTTCATTTATTCATTCTGATTTAAGGTTTCGCATTCCAGTAATACATTTTAACATTTTTAGAAGGTCTCTTTTCTATAACAAAAATGATTATGGGGCTGGAGCACATGACTTATGAGGAGAGGCTGAGGGAACTGGGATTGTTTAGCCTGCAGAAGAGAAGAATGAGGGGGGATTTGATAGCTGCTTTCAACTACCTGAAAGGGGGTTCCAAAGAGGATGGATCTAGATTGTTCTCAGTGGTAGAAGATGACAGAACGAGGAGTAATGACCTCAAGTTGCAGAGGGGGAGGTTTAGGTTGGACATTAGGAAAAATCTTCTTCACTAGTAAGATGGTGAAGAACTGGAATGGGTTACCTAGGGAGGTGGTGGAATCTCCTTCCTTAGAGGTTTTTAAGGTCAGGCTTGACAAAGCCCTGGCTGGGATGATTTAGTTGGGTTTGGTCCTGCTTTGAGCAGGGGGTTGGACTAGATGACCTCCTGAGGTCCCTTCCAACCCTGAGATTCTATGATTCTAAGTCTATTATATATAACTAAACTATTGTTGTATGTAAAGTAAATAAGGTTTTTTAAATGTTTAAGAAGCTTCATTTAAAATTAAATGAAAATGCAGAGCCCCCCAGACCGGTGGCCAGGACCCGTGCAGTGTGAGTGCCACTGAAAATTAGCTCTTGTGCCACCTTTGGCATGCATGCCATATGTTGCCTACCCTGGTCTAGAGTACAGACAGGCATATTTCATCAATCCAGATAAATAAATAACAGTTCTAGTTTGTTTTGCTGATTCACATATCCTACAAAAAGTAGAAACAGGGACAAATTGCTAAGGAGGAGTACAAAAGAGATAGCACAAGTATAGGGATAAATGCAGAAAGACTAAGGCACAAAATGAGTTACACCTAGCAAGAAACATAAAAGGCTGTAAGAAGAGGTTCTTTAAATACACTAGGAGCAAGAGAATGACAAAGAAAAGTATAGGTCATCTACTTAGTGGGGAAGGAGAATTAATAACTGATGACATCAAGAAAGCAGAGGTGTTTAATGCCTATTTTGCTTCAGTCTACACCAGGGTAGGCAACCTATGGCATGGGTGCCGAAGACGGCACGCGAGCTGATTTTCAGTGGCACTCACACGGCCCAGGTCCTGGCCACTGGTCCAGGTGCCTCTGCATTTTAATTTAATTTTAAATTACACTTCTTAAACATTTTAAAAACCTTATTTACTTTACATACAACAATAGTTTAGTTATATATTATAGGCTTATAGAAAGAGACATTCTAAAAACGTTAAAATGTATTACTGGCAAGCGGAACCTTAAATTAGAGTGAATAAATGAAGACTCGGCACACCACTTCTGAAAGGTTGCCGACCCCTGGTCTACACTAAAAAGATTACTGGTGACCAGATGGTCAGCACACTTAATAACAACAACAAGGGAGAAGGAACACAAGCCAAAACAGGGAAAGAGCAGGTGAAAGAATAATTAGATAAGTTGAATATATTCAAGTTGTCAGGGCCTGATGAAATTCATCCGTTCGGGTACTTAAGGAACTAGAAGAAGCAAACTCAGAACCATTAGCAGTTACCTTTTGAGAACTCAGGGAGGATGGGTGAGGTCCCAGAGGACTAGAGAAGGGCAAACATAGGACCTGTCTTTAAGAGAGGGGACAAAGAGGATTTATAGACCAATCAGCCAAACTTAGATACCTGGAAAGATTGTGGAACACATGATTAAAAAATCAGTTTGTAAGCACTTAGAGGATAATAGGATTATAAAGAATAGACAACCTGGATCAAGAACAAATCATGCCAAACCAGCCTCATTCCCTTCTTTGACAGGATAACTGGCCTAGTGGATAGGCAGGAAGCATTAGATATGATGTGCTTTGATTTTAGTAATGCTTTTGATACAATCCCACATGACAGCCTCATAAGCAAACTAGGGAAATGTGGGGGGCACCTTATATCGATTTTAACAGTGCACCAGTGTGGACCGACCGCAATCTGAACTCTCGGATGTGTGGGGGGTAAACAGAAAAAGCCCGCGAACTTTTGAATATTTCCTGTTTGCAATCAAAATAAAAAGAGCTCCCGCATGGACCATGAGAAGATGAAATTCAGAATCCTTTTAAAAATCTCCAGACAGACGCCATAGCAGGGACTCAGCACAGTTCCTGCAGCCTCCATTCTTGGCTGAGCTCCAAATGCTTCTAGTCAGGTCAACAGTGTGTCGGGTCAGGGCATAGCTGGCATACTCACACCCCCCCCCCCCCCCCCCCCCCAGAAAAAGGTAAAAAAATCCTCTGACTCTTTTTACATGTCACATTTTACTTTACTGAATGCTGCAGATAGACGCACAGTGCAGCACTCAACACCAACATCCTATTGCATTCTTGGCTGAGCTGCAAAATGCTTCTAGGGTCAACACAGTGTCCATGGGTCACAGGCATAGCTTGGCATCTACTCACCACCCCCCCCCCCCACCTCAGAAGCAAAAGGTAAAAACATCTCTCTCTTTTTACATGTCACCCTATCTTTACTGAATGCTGCAGATAGGCGCATAGTGCAGCACTCAACACCAACATCAAATCCATCCTCATGATCAGCCTCAGCTGATGTAATTTTTCTGGTGGATGGATGGTGCAATATGGCTGGTAACCATCCTCATATAGCAACAGGGCTGAGCTCCATCAGCCCCCCCCCCTTCATGTGTAAAGAAAGATGGCAGTGGGGGCTTGCTTCTCTTCTACACACTGCAATGTCCTGTCTCTGACTATCATCATAGCAGCTGGCTGCCTTCTTCTCATTTCTCACTAACAGTCAGTGTGTCTTATTCCTGCATTCTTTATTAATTCATCACACAAGTGGGAAGAATGGAATCAACAGGTGGGTTACACAGGGAGCCCCCCTGTGAATAGCATACAGATAATTTCTGCAGGCTCTGACACAGAGCAGCTGTGCTCTCTGGTTCTATATATACGGGGTTTTCTAGCACACTTGCCTATATTAGGCTGGCTGATCGGCCAGGGCACCATGAGCAGCTAATGGTACAAAACGATGGAAGGTGCAATATGGCTAGTAACCAATCTTATTTTTTCACTAAGCAAAATGGTACAAAGGACTGGTAGCCATGATCATCCTCAGTTCCAATTTATGGAAGGGTTTGGATGGTGCAATATGGCTAGTAACCATCTCTGCTGTCATGCAAACATCTAGTACACATACGGTGAGAGTCACAAACGGCAAAACAAGCTCCATGATTGCCATCTTTTTATCAATTTATGGATTGGTAGATGGTGCAGTATGGCTGATAACCATCTCTGCTGTCATGCAAAAGCATGCTGCTGTGCTGCGCTAGCTAGCGCGCCTCTGTCAGCGGCATCTAGTACACATACGGTGAGAGTCACAAACGGCAAAACAAGCTCCATGATTGCGCCCCATCAGGCACTGGGATCTCAACTTTTATAAAATCTGTTTTACAAATCTAAATGAAATTACTATAAGATGGTTATACAATTGGTTGAAAGACTGTACTCAAAGAACAGGTATCAACAGTTTGTTATCAAACTGGAAGGGTGTATCTAAAGGAGTCCCACAGGGGCCAGTCCTGATTCCAGTTCTAATCAGTATTTTCATTAATGATCTGGATAATGGAGTGGAGAGTATGCTTATAAAATTTGCAGATGACATCAAGATGGGAAGGGTTTCAAGCACATCGGACGAGAGGAATAGAATTCAAAACAACTATAGAATTGGTCTGAAATTAACAAGATGAAATTCAATAAAGACAAGTTCAGAGTACTTAGGAAGGTAAAATGAAATGCATAACTACAAAATGGGGAATAGTTGGCTAGGTAGTAGTACTGCTGAAAAAGATCTAGGGATTATAGTGTATCATAAATTGAATATGAGTCAGTGACATGATGTAGTTGTGAAATGGCCAATATCATTTCTGGGTGTATTAACAAGAGTGTTGTATGTGAGACATGAGAAGTAATTGTCCTGCTCTACTCAGCACTGATAAGGCCTCAGTTGGAGTACTGTGTCCAGTTCTGGGCACCATACTTTTGGAAAGATGTGGACAAATTGGAGAGAGTCCAGAGGAAAGCAACAAAAATGATAAAAGGTTTAGACAAGTTGATCTATGAGGAAAGGTTTTAAAAAAAACCTGGGCCTCTTTAGTCTTGAGAAAAGAAACTGAAAGGGAGCCTGGTAACAGTCTTCAAATATGTTAAAGGCTATTGTAAAGAGAACAGAGATCAATTGTTCTCCGTGTCCACTGAAAGTAGGGCAAGAAGTAATGGGATTACTCTGCAGCAAGGGAGATTTAGTTTATATATTAGGAAAATCTTCCTAACTAAGGGTAGTTAAACTCTAGAATAGGCTTCCAAGAGAGGTTGTGGATTCCCCATCGTTGGAGGTTTTTAAGAACAGGTTGGATAAATACTTGTCAGAGATGGGCTAGGTCTACTAGGTCCTGCCTCAGAGCAGAGGGCTGAACTTGATGACCTGTCAAGGTCTCTTTCACCCCTATATTTCTGTGACTCTTCATGGATCTCATCTCATCCCTTTTCCCTCTGACTACTTGCTCTGTTCTTGTGAATGCCCAAGCAGAATTCCTGTATAATTCAATAACCTGCCCGTGCTCATCAGAATGGAGCCAAACTGGCAGAGTAAAGGGAATGGTTTGACGATGCACATCCACACTGAAGCAAACCCACCTTCAAGGGTTGTTGGTTGGCTGATTGCCCCGATGATTAGTCGCCGATGCATTGCTATTTAGCCTTTCTGTTTTGAGGGGCTGAACTTTTTTTTTCAGTACCTGAAGTAAATAAATTTTGCTAGAGCCACTGTAATTACCTATCTTTAATCTCTGTATAGGCTTCCTCTTTTCTCTTGCAGTCCTTTCAGACCTCTCATTTGCAAAGCTATCTAATTCTGGCTCTGATTACATCTTTGTCTTAATCTCTTCCTACATCCCGTCTTCCTCCGTACGTCCTACCCACACCTCCCCCACTCCTTACTTCACACATTTTTCATACTGCCTTTTATGCTTGGAGCAGCATCTCAGTAACATCATGTCTAGCTCTTTCCTTAAATATGCATCAACCATGTCCTTTTTAAGGAGGATAATCTTTACAAATGGGTTTACTGGAAAGCTGTGGTTAAGGCCCTCAAGCAAATGGGAAGATAGAGTGGGCCTGTCACAGTGTGGATCACGCAATTGGGAATTTTCACTAAATTAGTATTGCATTTATTTAGAGAAATTACATTAAAATAAAACACTTCCATGATGACTCTGGAATATCTTTCATATGATCCACCAGCAAAGAAGCTGAGCATTCACACAGTGACAGAGAAAATCCAGTGACTCCTATCTTCACAGACAGTTGGGACCCTAAGCACCGACTAATCCCCTGGGGAAAATGGAAGTTAAGAAAGCAGAAGTAAAACTGCTATGATCTAAGACCACAAGCCTTCATCTGAGTAAACAAAGTCTATTTATATACCATGGGGAGAAGGCGAAGGAAGTGAAATACTTATCTGTTTTGAACAAGCAGGCAGAAGGCATCGATAAGCCAGTTTAAAATGCAGGGGGTCTGTTCTGCCATTGATGTTTAATGGGGCTCATACATGTTGCTCATATGAGTTTTAATGCAATATAAATTCACAAATGTAAGTTCATAAATGTTGATAAAAGAATAGACCCTCAGAGACTCTTGATTTTAAGATATAGTATTTATAGATGATTCAGGAACGTTACTTTTTTTGTAAGAGTTCTCTTAAGCCATTTTGATAGTAATCTAAAAGGTGATTTAATGTGTATTTAGATTTCAACAGCAATTAGATTCTTCTGCATTATCAGTAGAGATCCATGCTCTTGGGACCAAGGTCAGAGTTCTCTGGAAGCAGTGGCCATGTGTTTGTCCCCTCTCAGAGTTGAACATGTGATGGAAGGTTATATAAGGAGATGAAACCTTGCCTCCAAACTAATTCCTTGACCTCTCTTTCAAGAAAATCCAGAATCCTCGTGCTCCTTTTCCTTTGCACCCATTTTACCTTCAACGTAGTTAGTTTATTGTACTTATTTTTTATTTGTTATTTCAGATAGACAGATGGACTAGGCTTTTTGTACTATGTGGTATATTAGTAAGGCCCTCATAATTGATGTGGCTGAGCTACACTGAATTCTGTGACAATGTGAATTGATTTTAAAAAATCATTAAATAACCTGCAGTTTTATTGAAATATTTCTAACAATGCACAACAAAATGAAAATATAATGTCTATTATTGTTTCCTTTGTAGCAGAACAGTGCCACCTGGCATTTCTACAGTGGGCTAACCCTTGAGAGACCTGTTCAGTGACAATTTTTTCTCCTACCATGGGTGTGAAGTAAATTAGAAATTATATATAGACTCTAACCAAAAGTTTTGGAGGAGTGAAGGGGTCCTAGTTAAATTCAGAAGTCAACACTTCATTGAGGTGAATGGAGTTTAGAGTTTGCACCTCATAGATTTATAGGGATTAGCTTCAGAAGTTCACACTTTTATGTGGTGATGAAGAGGAGGAAGCTCCTATTTCCTATTTTTATTGTTTGGAGACAGTTTTCTGTCATGCAAGGCAGTGGAATGGAAGTACAAGCAGCTCGAGCAGTTTTGTATGGTGGCTATTGCCTCCTGCAAATCTCCCTATGATCCCACAAAGTCTGTGCCCTCTTCTGCTACTGTGTGCTTTGATTCACCCCATTCCTCCAATTGGCACACAATCTCCTCTTTCATGGAGCTAAGGATAGAAACTGCTCTGTGTCCTTGATGTCTCCCATCTTATCCCTTTAAGGGAAGCAACATGGAAGCAGAAGTGTATTGAACTCTTCTTTGTAGGGAACTCACAGAACAAAAGAAACAGATTGAGATGAAGAAGACAGAAAGGAAAAATGGCAGGCAGGGATGCTCAGGAACAGAAGGAGGCATTATTTTGGTGGATTTATTTGGCAGCTTGGAAAAAATATAAAATTTTCAGCCATCTGCACAGCCACATAATTTTATGATACACTGGGACCCCACTGTATGTTTGTGTATCTATCTAGTTTAATGAATAGTTACTAACTAACTCTTCATGCTGTTATTTTATTCTGCTTCTGGGTGGTGGATCCATAAAACAGATCTAAGCATGGGGATCAAGCACCTTGCTTATGTAACAGCAAAAAGTCTTCTGTGGATGAGCATGTGCAATGAGGAAGATATAATCCATGTCCCAAGGTGAATACTATTTAACAGCTTAGTGTGGATTCAGTCATACATACTAAAAAGGATGCATATATGTATTTGAACTGATAAAAGAATCTTTGAAGAATTCTAGGTTGTGATGCTACTGAACCCAAATAAAGTTGGACAAGATTTTCAATTTACCTCAACTTTTGGGTGCTCAACTTAATGCCTTACAGGGCTTGGCTTTCATGAACTCCAGAGCATCCACCCTTTTCAAATTGGGTTCATTTAAAGTATCGTAAGTTAGCACCCCGAAGTTAAGCCACCCCAAATCACTAGTCACTTTTAAACATCTTGTCTATCACCTTTAGAGTGTAGCCCATGATACACCTGCTTAAACTATCATTTTCCCCAAATAGTTGTGTCATAAGATACCCTCCACTAGCTCCTATTGTAAAAAAAAAAAAAAACAGTTAAAAAGGCAGAGATAGAGATGAGAGTTCTACCATGCAGGTGCTAATATATCCTTAATCTTGTGAGGTACTCAGTACTATTGTGGTGAGCACTATAGAAGTACATATCAATAAATAAAATATAACTCAAAATATGGGTTAGCAAATGAAATATTTTAACAGTAATTATATCAGGTATATAAACTTAATCTATTAAGTTTCAATTTGCTTTGCATAAAAATAGCAGAGATGTTTAATGTCCCAAGTCTGACTTTAAAATGAAAATACTAACCTTAGCTAAAGAGCTGGTATAATGTCACACTTGTATATTAAATGGATGTTCATATCTGCCATTCAGTATGTGTTACATTTCTCTCATGACCTTAGCACCTTGGCGAACTTTTTGTATTACGTCATTGTTAAATGCAAAACTGTTCTTTGTAGATCTTAGGGATACATAAGGAAGAGTATAATCACAGGTTACAGTTCTAGCGAATGCTGTTGCAAAATGTGACCTAAAAACAAATCCACTATAGGAATAAGTGTAACCATTTACTCTACAATTATAAATTCACATAGCTAATTTATATTAATTAAGTTGAATTGGATAGGGCCTGAAAGTTATTGAAATGGGAGTTTAAGAAGAAACAGACATGTGAGAGAATCATTAACATTTGTCTCTTTGGCTTTGTCCTGTTATGGAAAAATGGCCACTCCTATCTTTGGGAGGGTTATGATGTGTACCTTTTACACTTCTAAGGATTAGTTACAGGGAGTTGCACAGAAAGAGACAGCGCTGGTGTGGTCAGGAAAGGACAACCCCTCTTGTCAAGTGCCCAAGAACAGATTGTTGTGGGTGTCAAGCATTTTCAAAACAAGTTTTCTTTGTTTCAGAACAAGTTGCAGCAGGAACAGAAAAATACAAAGGTATCCTATAATCACTACTTTGCACTTCAAAAAGCGAATAGTCAGATTACTTTAATAGGATTTGGAGATCCTCTCTTTTAATTCTAACATGGCCATGCTGTTGACACCACTGATATATTATGACTTTATTAAGAAGCGGCAGCATAATAATTCTAGTCTGGGAGGAATAGGCGAAAAACACTTGTAAGCCTCTGGGCTCTATTCTGCCCTGATCTATGGTCTGCTTAGATCTCGCTTTCACCTAATTTACTCGGAAGAGGGTGGAGTGTGGCTCTCCCAGCTAATTTATGAAAGAATCTTCTCTGACTTGAATTGTTTCCACTCTCCCCAGTAACTGGGATATTTTGTTAAGGATCAGAGAAAAGGAGAATTTCTGACCTGAGTGCCTGTTGCCAAGTATTGATATTTATACCAAGGTTCTTAGATACTATGGGGATGGGGTGTTATAATAACCTGAATAGGAGAGAAATTGCATTAATGCAGTGTTCACGGTAAATTTGCTGAGGGGTAGTTTATACTTTCCCACCACTTCCAGAGCACATAACTCAAGATCTAACTTACTTTGGTACAGTTACTAGTATAGGCTTTGTGTAAAAATAAACTTTGCCTGAATAATTTCTTAAATATATTAAGTTCTGCTTTGGGTAGGTGCATCCCATCTGTTGCTGTGAACAGCATAGTGGGGAAAGGAGAGAACTCAATCAACATTTACATTGAGTCACCCACTGTGTCTTGAACATTACATCAAAGTACTGAGAATAAAGTCCCTAGTGTCTTTCCTGTAGAACTTCCTTTACAGCTTCCATGGATCTAGAGGCACTTGTGGGTGTTTTGCAACAGCAGTTCATTTGGGATGAAGAGGTGCAAACTGATTTTCATCATTTGGCACGTGAAAATTTCAGCTAGAGTGAAGTTGCTTATAAGCAGGGCCGGCTCTGGCTTTTTTGCCGCCCCAAGCGCAAAAAAATGGGGCGCTGAGCGGCAAAGCAGGGGGAAAAAAACAACAGCGCAGCTAGAGCGGGGGCGGGGGGAGACAAAAAAAAGGCGCGGCTGAATCTGCAAAGCAGGGGGGGAAAAACCAACAACAAAAAAACACAGTGTGGCCGGAGCGGTAAAGCGAGGGGGGGGCGGGGACAAAAACAAAAAAACGGTGCGGTTGGAGCGGCAAAGCAGGTGAAAAAAAAAAACCTGCAGCACAGCCAGAGCGGTAAGGCAGGGGGGAGAAAAAACAAAAAACAAACAAAAAAAACCCCACGTCTGGAGTGGCAAAGGGAGGGATGGGGGGGACAACGGCGCGGCTGGCAAAGCAGGGGAAAAAGCAAAACAAAAAACCCTACAGGGCGACCAGACCCAGGGTGCAGGGGGACTCCCTGTGCTACAGAGTGCGCGCCTGGTCTAGTGGGGGAGGGGGAGAGAGAGAAGGGGGGCGGCCAGCACTTCAGCGGGGAGCTTACCCCACGGCCCCGATTGCCGCGCCGTCTGCTGGGAGAGCTCCGCGCTGCTCCGGTCGGCAGGGAAGGAAGGACGCAGGCTGCCCTGCCGAGTTTGCTGCAGGGCGCTCCCCTCCTCCACGCCCTACAGGGCGGCCAGAGCAGCAAACAAAACCAAAAAAAAAGCGTCAGTGCAGCCCTAGGATTGAGCGGCATGCCGCCCCCTAGAATCTGCCGCCCCAAGCACCAGCTTGCTCAGCTGGTGCCTGGAGCCAGCCCTGCTTATAAGCAAATGGTGTTGTCTGAAGGAATCGGGGCAAATTCGTAGGTAATGTCTATGGAGGTGTGATTTAGTTTCTGTGGCTCTGATTCTCAGATGCATCCAATAATCACTAGCTGCAGCTGGGAGTGGGGGGGAGTGTGTAGTCCTGGGCCAAGTCCTCAGCATAATTTGCAGCAGCCTCAACGCTGCCTTGAAGGGCATTACCTGGTAACACCAAGAGGCTATTCAGGCAGCTGGAGATTTCCAGAGCCCAAGAGTGCCACATTTCTTTAGCATGAGCCATGAGAAGATGACACAGAGCTCCCTGACTTTCCAGGGATCCCCACTGTTAGAGGGGAGTACACCCTCCAGCCCGATACAGCAGGTTTAAATAGGATTTGCAACAGGGACACCTCAGTTACTGGCAAATAACCCACCTTTCTCCTTTAGGCCTTATCATGAGCTAATTCAGTTTAAACTAAATCGAAGGATAAACAAAAATAGATCTGTGACTAGGGTTTTTTATTTCAAAAGGGCTAACTTTAAAGAATTAAGGAAATTAGTTAGGAAAGTGGATTGGGCTGAAGAACTTGTGGATCTAAAGGTGGAGGAGGCCTGTAATTACTTCAAGTCAAAGTTGCAGAAACTATGAGAAGCCTGCATCCCAACAAAGGGGAAAAAAATCATAGGCAGGAGTTGTAGACCAAACTGGATGAGCAAGCATCTCAGAGAGGTGATTAAGGAAAAAGCAGAAAGCTTAACAAGGAGGGGAAGATGGGAGTGATCAGCAAGGAAAGCCACTTTATTGAGATCAGAACATGTAGGGATAAAGTTAGAAAGGCCAAAAGCCATGTAGAGCTGGACCTTGCAAAGGGAATTAAAACCTATAGTAAAAGGTTCTATAGCCATATAAAGAAGAAGAAAACAAAGAAAGAAGTGGGACCGCTAAACACTGAGGATGGAATGGAGGTTAAGGATAATCTAGGCATGGCCCAATAGCTAAACAAATACTTTGCCTCAGCCTTTAATGAGCCTAATGGGGAGTTTAGGGATAATGGTAGGATGACAAATGGGAATAAGGATATAGAGGTAGATATTACCACATCCGAGGTAGAAGCCAAACTCGAACAGTTTATAAAATATATGGAGATATACCTCTCTCATAGAGCTGGAAGGGACCCTGAAAGGTCATCAAGTCCAGCCCCCTGCCTTCACTAGCAGGGCCAAGTACTGATTTTGCCCCAGATCCCTAAGTGGCCCCCTCAAGGATTGAACTCACAACCCTGGGTTTAGCAGGCCAATGCTCAAACCACTGAGATATCCCTCCCCCGTTAATGGGACTAAATCAGGGGGCCCAGATAATCTTCATCCAAGACTGTTAAAGGAACTGGCACATGAAATTGCAAGCCCATTAGCAAGAATTTTAAATGAAGCTGTAAACTCAGGGGTTGTGCCATATGACTGGAGAATTGATAACATAGTTCCAATCTTTAAGAAAGTGAAAAAAGGTGATCTGGGCAACTACAGGCCTGTTAGTTTGACATCTGTAGTATGCAAGGTCTTGGAAAAATTTTTGAAGGAGAAAGTAGTTAAGGACATTGAAGTCAATGGTAATTGGGGCAAATAACAACATGGTTTCACAAAAGGTAGATCGTGCCAAACCAATCTGATCTCCTTCTTTGAGAAGGTAACAGATTTTTTAGACAAAGGAAACACAGTGGATCTAATTTACCTTGATTTCAGTAAGGCATTTGATACGGTTCCACATGGGGACTTATTAGCTAAATTGGAAAAGATGGGGATCAATATGAAAATTGAAAGGTGGATAAGGAACTGGTTAAAGGGAAGACTACAACGAGTCAGACTGAAAGGTGAACTGTCAGGGCTGGAGGGAAGTTACTAGTGGAGTTCCTCAGAGATCGGTTTCGGGACCAATCTTATTTAATCTTTTTATTGCTGACCTTGACACAAAAAGTGGGAATGTGCTAATAAAGTTTGCGGATGACACAAAGCTAGGAGGTATTGCCAATACAGAAAAGGACCGGTATATCATACAGGAAGATCTGGATGACCTTGTAAACTGGAGTAATAGTAATAGGATGAAATTTAATAGTGAAAAGTGCAAGGTCATGCATATAGGGATTAATAACAAGAATTTTTGTTATAAGCTGGGGACGCATCAGTTGGAAGTAACAGAGGAGGAGAAGGACCTCGGAGTATTGGTTGATCACAGGATGACTATGAGCCGCCAATGTGATATGGCCGTGAAAAAAGCTAATGTGGTCTTGGGATGCATCGGGCAAGGTATTTCCAGTAGAGATAAGGGGGTGTTAGTACCGTTATACAAGGCACTGATGAGAGACCTCATCTAGAATACTGTGTGTAATTCTGGTCTCCCATGGTTAAGAAGGATGAATTCAAACTGGAACAGGTACAGAGAAGGGCTACTAGGATGATCCAAGGAATGGAAAACCTGTCTTATGAAAGGAGACTCAAAGAGCTTGGCTTGTTTAGTCTAACCAAAAGAAGGCTGAGGGGAGCTATGATTGCTCTCTATAAATATATCAGAGGAATAAATACCAGGGAGGGAGAGGAATTATTTAAGCTCAGTACCAATGTGGACACAAGAACAAATGGATATAAACTGGCCATCAGGAAGTTTAGACTGGAATTAGACAAAGGTTTCTAACCATCAGAGGAGTGAAGTTCTGGAACAGCCTTCCAAGGGGATTAGTGGGGGAAAAAACATATCTGGCTTCAAAACTAAGCTTGATAAGTTTATGGAGGGGATGGTATAATGGGATAGCCTAATTTTGGCAATTTAATTGGTCTTTGACTATTAGTGGTAAATATGTCCAATAGCTTGTGATGGAATGTTAGATGGGGTGGGATCTGAGTTACTACAGAGAATTCTTTCCTGGATGTCTGTCTGGTGAGTCTTGCCCATATGCTCAGGGTTTAGCTGATTGCCATATTTGGGCTTGGGAAGGAATTTTCCTCCAGGGCAGATTGGCAGAGGCCCTGGGGCTTTTTCACCTTCCTCTGCAGCGTGGTGCACAGGTCACTTGCAGGAAGATTCTCTGCATCTTGAAGTCTTTAAACCATGATTTGAGGACTTCAATGGCTCAGACATAGGTTTGATAAAGGAGTGGGTGGGTGAGATCCTGTAGCCTGCATTGTGCAGGAGATCAGACAAGAAGATCATAATGATCCCTTCTGACCTAAAAGTCTATGATTCTATCATTATCTAGGGGAAAGGGTTTTTAAAAGAAACCAATACATGAGCTAATATGATTTTAAACTCTACTCAACACCTGTAAACAGGATTTAACTCTTTCAAATGTCATGGTCAGTCCTTGGGATAACGTTTTTTAAGGTGTTAAATCCTTTTACACTAGCTGCTAATACATTTTTAAACAGCATTTAACTGAAATGCTTTAAATGACAAGTAGTATCTAAAGGATCAAGTTTGTCCACAAAACTGGCACCAGATAGGAATCCAAATGGGACTAGCTGAGGCGGCCTCCAAGTAAGGAGGAACATAAATCCAGACATTTAAGGATCTAGGAGAAGGTGGTGACAACATCTATATCTTTAGAAGAGGATCCAAATTTTTTATTGGAGGGCTTTCACTTGCCATTGAAAACCAGTGCCAAGACAGACTACCATATCGATGATGAGTGCTCTGCTCTGGGGACTGAGTTTACAGCGGGTATGGAAGAGCCTTTGCAACCATGCTTTGACCATCAAGAATTATTTATTTTTCCTCCAGAAATAATCGCTTGAAATATAATGCACTGGGACAACTATAGCCTGAGTTTTTGACATAGATGAAAAATGTCAGTACAAATAGATGACTTTGAGGCTGTCAATGTCAGAAAACTTGGCACCAAAACACTCCTGCACAAGCGAAGTTTGAAGTGCCTATCTTTCTCCAACTTGGCTTTTTGAGTGAATTGGGAAGATGATTGACAACCATCAAGTCCTTGTCCCAGATGTGGGAAGGATAATAAATGCTGGTTGAGAAGGCACTTTGTGGCTTTTTCTCTCATAGTTTGAATCCTGATTGTTCTGGGGTCAGGATCTGACATTTTTGGAACATCAAGGTGGTGAAGAGAAACAGAAACCTTTTACCAGTTCTCAGCGCTCTTACACACCAACCAGTAACAAGAAAACTATTAAGCAATTATCTATAAGAGCAAAAGGAACAAAAAAAAAAAAAAGCGAGAAAGCAGAAAGTGCATCACAATGGCAGGACTCTTTCAGCATAAGTTCCTGGGAAGCTTTGTGTAATCGGAAATTACTACAGCTAAACAATTTCAACTCTAGTTTGTGGAGAGGATTTTCATTGTTGGAATCTAAAGGTCAAACAATGGCGTTGCAAATCAGTAGAAACCACCTCATAATGGCACAGTACAGTGTCAGTGCAGATTTGCTACCATTTAAACAATAAAATCCAACACTGCAACTGCATTAAAATATCATTAAACTTAGGGTGAAATTTCACAAAAGCGAGTGAATTGTGAGTCAAGTATGTTTTCAACACCTGGCTTCCAAGCCTCTTGGATTTAGACATGTATTAGTATATGTAGCCTTCTTGAGACCTTGCACCACTGTCAGGGTTTTTAATGACTGGAAAAACATGCAAACACTGAGTGGTCTGATTCTTCCTTTTCTCAGATATGTACTATGTGCAATAGCGAAACTTTCTTTTTAGTGTATAGTAAGGTCAAGGAAAAATAAGTGCTTTACTCTCAGTAGTGTCCTTGAACATAGCACTTGCAATTCAGAGTATGCTTTTATCAACGTGTATTGGTTAAATACAGAGAATGTGTGTTGTTTTCTGAAATGCTAAAGAAAAATTGCCATAGAAACCCAATGACTTACACCTTGAACTTGGAAAATGACCATTTGAAGAAACAAAAACAAAAGATTCTTGCAAGACACTTATCAAAGAGCTAGACATTTGCCTGTGCGATGATAAACACCCATTCTGAGCAGCGAAGATAGCAAACCCCTTATACTCAGGGCATGTCTACACTGGCAGTTACAGCGCCAGCAGTTACAGTGCTGCTCAGAGAACGCTGAAGGGAATCCGCTCTTGTGTGTTCACACTGTCAGCTGCCTGCGCAATAGCGTGTTCGCACTTGCAGTGGTATTCGGAGCAGTGTACTCTGGGCAGCTTCCCACAGAGCATTTTTTCCTCTTTTGCCACTAAGAGTTGTGGGAAGACAGAAGGGTCGCAGGGCATCCTGAGTCCTGTCCCAATGCCCCATGATGCACTGCATCGCATCCCAGAAATCCCTCTGCTTCCGTCTGCATTTGGCGCCATCTTTCAATATTTTGTGTACTGCGCACCCTGCCTCTTCGGGCTGCAGGAATGGATCCCAAACTGTTGACCAGTATGCTTCCCGCTCTCACTAACACGTCACGAGTAGCAGTAGAGCTCAACATTGATCTCACCATGCATAGAAGCTACGACACGCGATTGCTTGTGGCATTCACGGAGGTCCTGACCACAGTGGAACGCCGCTTTTGGGCTCGGGAAATAAGCACTGAGTGGTGGGATCACATCATGATGCACATCTAGGATGACAAGCAGTGGCTGAAGAACTTTAGATTGAGGAAAGCCACATTCATGGGATTCTGTGATGAGCTCGCCCTAGCCCTGCAGCCCTGTGAAAACATGAGAATGAGAGTTGCCCTGCCATCAGAAAAGCATGTGGCGATTGCACTGTGGAAGCTGGCTACTCCAGACTGCTGCCAATCGGTCACTAACCAGTTCGGAGTGGGAAAGTCGACCATTAGACTTGTGTTGATGGAAGTGTGCAGGGGCCATTAATTGCATCCTGCTCTGAAAGACTGTGACTCTGAGCAACATGCGTGACATTGTGGATGGCTTTGCACAAATGGGCTTCCCTAACTGTGGAGGGGTGATAGATGGCACACATATTCCAATTCTGGCACCAGACCACCTAACCACTGAGTACATTAATCTGAAGGGGTATTTCTCTATGGTTCTCCAGGCGCTTGTGGATCACCGTGGGCATTTCACAAACTTTAATGCAGGCTGGTCTGGAAAGGTGCATGACACATGCATCTTTTGGAACACTGGCCTGTTCAGGAAGCTGCAAGCAGGGACTTTCTTCCCGAAAGAGATCACCGTAGGGGAAGTCGAAATGTCCTTGTGATCTTGGGAGACCCTGCCTGCCCCTTAATGCCGTGGCATACACAGGGCAACTTGACAGCAGCAAGGAGCAGTTCAACAACAGGCTGAGCAAGTGCAGAATGACTGTTGAGTGTGCTTTTGGCCATTTAAAGGCCCACTGGCGCTGCCTCTGTGGGAAGCTGGACCTGGCTGATGACAATATTCCTATGCTTATAGCTGCGTACCTCACACTCCATAATATTTGTGAAGAGAAGGGTGTAAGCTTCATTCAGGGCTGAACCGCAGAGGCACAGCACCTGGAGGCTGAGTTTGAACAGCCAGAGACCAGGGCTATTAGAGGGGCACAGCACGAGGCCATAAGGATTAGGGATTCCTTGAGACAGCAATTTGAAGCTGAAAGCCACTAATGTTTGTTGCTATGCTTGGGAGTGCAGTGCTTGTAATGCTAGGAGGTGATTGTGGTTGGTGCAAACAATGCACTGTGAAGGTTTAAGAAAATTGCCTGTTGCTTTGCAAGGCTCTGTTTGCTTTCAATTAATAGAATAAAGATTGCTTTCAAACCAACACAATTATTTTATTAAAAACAACAACCAGAGGAGAGAGTCAAAGAAAAAAAAACATCAGTAGTGAGGGGGATAGGGAAGGGAAGGTCCCAGGAGGAGGCAGAGTCCTTGGATGGCTGAAGATTTGTGTATGCCCAGGGACCATATCCAGCATTCTCCTTTGAAGTACATTGCAGTGGCTACTGTACTTCAGCAGGGCCAAACTGCAGAGGGATGAGTGTTGAATGCAGTGGGTACTGGGAGTCTGCAGTGCTGGACTGTGATGGGGCAGGAGTGGAATGCAGCAGGTACAGACTGGGGTCAGGAGGTTGATAAGAGTGTGTTGGCAGTGTCTGGGGGAAGCATGGGAAAGAGTATTGCGACAGTGGCTGCAGGGGAGGGTGGGTGCAGAGCTGCTCGGTTTGCAGTGCTAGTATCACCTGGAGCGTGTCTGCTTGGCACTCCATAACGTTTAAGAGCCACTCCGTGGCTTCATTCTGGCATGCCGCATTCTCCTTTCGGTCCCTCGTCTCGCTGTCCCCTCCTTCAATTCCTGTTTCCCGGCAGCGGAGTGCATCATAACTTCATGGAGAAAGTCCTCCTTAGTTCCTCTTGGACACTTTCTAATTCTGCACAGCCACTCGGCTGACGATAACAAAGAGGGAGGCTGGGCTCCCAAGGTCATCTCTGTGAAGTTTAAACACATTTTACAGAAGCAGTATTGTTTGCAACACATAGAACACTGATTCAGTGATTTATAACATAACCAGTCCTCACACACCTGTCACTAACTGGCTGACCCCAGGCAAGCACACATGAAGCACAAGACCCCCAAAATGGTGAGTAGCCACAGAGGAAATCAGTGTTCCCGGACCCTACTGTACACTGAACATGTGGCTCTTGGGGAGAGCCAGTACTGTAGGGAGTGGGGCCTGATTATCATTCCTGTCCCCACACTTTCCACAGGATGTGATCATTATGGAAGATACCTCGCTGCTGAGGGTGAGCAGGAAATCAAGGGAAGGCCTTCTCCAAGACTGCGACTTCCACCCTGGCCCCTATGTGACTTGCCTGTGTGCAGCAATGGTCCCCCACCCCCGTGACAGCAGAGTGGTGCAGGAAAGTTACCGTTAATGGGGCAAGAAACAAAGCAGCCCTGCCAAAGAACCTGCGGCAGCAGAGTGCCCAGTATCTCCATGAGAGTTTCCTGGAGATCTCTGAGGCAGATTCCTGTGAAGTGAGGGGGTCAATCAACAGCCTGTTCTGCCACACAGACTAGGCATGTGGTGAGAGACAAGCCTGCTTTCTGCAACCCTCCTGCCCCCAGTAACTTGCTTCAGCGATTCCCCAAATCAAATCCACTTCCCAGGGGCCTCCTCTCCTGTTTGCACTTCACCAACATCCAACAGCTGTGTCTGGCTAGCCTCCTCCAGAGTAGAAAAGAGCTCCTAACTGCATGCATCTCTGACCTCCGAGTCATCCTCTGCCTCTGGGTTCCCCTACCCCTCCACATCCTCACCCAAGATTTCTCCTCCTGGCTTGGTCCACTCTTGACTGGCAAACGAGCCACCGAAGTATCCACAGTGGTCTTCACAGTGGAGGTGGGGTCACCATGGAATATCACATCCAGCTCTTTGTAGAACTGGCAGCTCATGGGCGCAGCACTAGAGCGGCAGTTTGCCTCCCGCACCTTCTGGTAGGCGTTCCGCAGCTCCTTCACTTTGACCCTGCACTGTAGTGTGTCCTGGTCATGGCCCCTTTCTGTCATGCATTGTGAAATCTGTTTGTAGGTATCATAATTCCTATGGCTGGAGCATAGCTGGGATTGGACAGTGTCCTCTCCCCAAATGCTGATGAGGTCCAGCAGCTCAGCATTGCTCCAAGCGGGGGATCGCCTGGGGTGTGGAGTAGGCATGGCCATCTAGAAAGATGTGTTGAGACCACTGCACACATCACTGAGCAAACAGGAAGGAGACTTTCAAAATTCCAAAGAATTTACAGGGTGGGGAATGACGGTTGGTCACCTGAGGGCAGCACAGTAGAGTTCAAACCGATGACCAGAGAGGCAAGAACAGGCACCGTGGGACACCTCCCGGAGCCCAGTCGCAGCGCTGTGATCGATCACGGTGTCTACACTGACACCACAGCGCTGTAGCCCCGGCGCAGAAAGCTGTACGCCTCTAGTCGGGATGGTTCTTTACAGCACTGCAACTGTGCAGTTTCTGATCACTATGTGGCTTGGCAGTGTGTACACCTCGGGAGTTACAACACAGAAAGCTGCTTTACGGCGCAGAAACTTGCCAGTGTAGACAGGGCCTCGGTGTCAGCTAAGACCTAAACAGTTGTGAGGGGTTGCAAAGGCATCATGTTCAGCACCTGGGTGAGAGGCTTTTGCACACAGGAATTTTGCTGCACTCCAGGGAGTGTTGCAGCCAGTCCTCCTTAGCTTGCTGTAATATTGTGATATAGGGCCATTTGAGGGGGAGGAAGTAAAGCAGAGAAATGAAGGGACCTCAGAGTTTCCCAAAAGGGAAAAAAAAGTCAACCAAAAAGTGACAAAATCTCTCCAGTCCCAAAGTGGTACAAGGCAGAGATGTCACAAACCAAGCAGCATCAGAGCAGGCTTCCCAGTCAACAGGTACCTGGAAGACTGCATTATTTTTAACACCCTCTTGTCTGGAATCGAAAGACTTGCATGGTGGGAGATGGGATTTTAAAACACTTTTGAGACGTTTAGTTGTATCAGAGGGTAACGTATTGTAAAAATAAAAATGTGGTTTCTAATTGCTAAGAAATATCTTGCCCAGTGTTCTGTGGCGTAGCACTATTCAAGTTCTAAATTGCTGAGAGCATTAGGTCATTCAGTATGAATGGGGTTAAATGAATGGGTATTGTGAGAAATTAGTAATTGCTTAAAGTTTTTGGTTACATATGGTGTGTGTGTGTACAAAATGCAAGTATGTATGTGGTTGTATATCATTTTTTAACTCAGATCTATATAATAGAAACTTTATTCAGTATGATGAAAGCCATTTTCTCTCTCTTCTGCAGAAGAATGTAGACTAGCACAGCCTCTTTGTTTCTCTTTAGAATTACTTGGCTTTGTTTCTGTTGGAGTTATTCTTTCCCATAGTCATCCTCAGCCTGATGTAGGGCAATGTCCTCTTCAGCTCTAGTCTTTTTCTCTTGTCACAAAAGGCTGGTGGAACCTCACCACACTGCACCAGTGCCAGCAGACAAATTCATGGAACGTCTTTGTTTTCTTAGCCAGTAACAACTCCACGAGTCTGGTCCCTCCAATTAATAATCTCCAGAAATGAGCAAAAATCAAAATTTCCATCTCAGATGAAATTTTAATATTTTGATATTTTGTTTTGGCCCAAATTGGGATGAAAACCTGATATATTGATGTGGTGTGGCTTTGCCGCAGTTTGTCTCTCAGCGGGGCTGTGGGGTATCCCACCGCCTCGCTCTAGTCTGCCGGCCGTCGGCTCTGCGGTTGAGGGGAATAACGTAGACTCAGTTAGGGGCTCAGGCCCTTGGAGCGGGGGCTGAGTCAATAGTCAAATGGCGGCCCAGGCCCTAGGTCAGGGCAGGGCAGCCAGCAAACAGTCAGAGACTCAGGCCATTAAGCGGGGACTGAGTCAAGAGTCCAAATATCAGCCCAGGCCCTGGATCAGGGCGGGGCAGCGAACAAACAGTCAGAGACTCAGGCCTTTAAGCAGGGGCTGAGTCAGTAGTTCCATAGCAGGAGGTCCTAGCCTCTCCAGGCCAGGGAGAAGCGGGAGTCTGCCACCCAAGGAGTGGGTGGCAGGGGGGACGCAGGACTTCCCACTCCACTGCGTCCCAGCCCGGGGCCCTAGCAGCGGCAAAGACTCGCTGCTGTCAGTGGGGATCCTGGCCGCAACACACTGACATAGGTTCAGGCAGTGCTGCAGCCAGACTGGGGTCGGCTGCCCCTGGGCTACTTCCGCACTCCTCCTCGTAGGGTACCTGGGTCGTGCTCGCGTCCTTGGCTGTCTCAAACAGCATCGGTTCCTCGGGGTACGCAGCAAAGGGCAGGCTCGGCTCCTCCTCAGGGTAGCTGGCCCAGGGCAGGCTCGGCTCCTCCTTGGGGTAGCTGGCACGGGGCAGGCTCGGTTCCTCCTCGGGGTAACTAGGAAGGGGCAGGCTCAGCCAGTCCTCCTCGGGGTAGCAAGCACGGGGCAGGCTCGGCCAGTCCTCCTCGGGGTAGTGAGCAAGGGGTAGGCTCGGCTGGCCGGGTGCGAGATCCGGCTGGCTGCGGCCTGCTGCTGTCTCCCAAGAGGGAGCTCGGTCGCAGACGTCTGGCCTCTGCGGCGGCTGGTTCTTCACTGAGCTCTGCAGGTGAGCTTTTATACCTCCGGGTCTGCACCGTGACCTCTGAGGGGCGGGCGCAGGACCCAGTGGCTCCGCCCACGTTGGTGTTAGGGGAGGCTCATCTCTCAGCGGGGCTGTGGGGTATCCCACCGCCTCACTACAATTGTAAAAAGCAACAAAGAGTCCTGTGGCACCTTATATACTAGCAGACGTATTGGAGCATCATCTGACGAAGTGGGTATTCATCCACGAAAACTTATGCTCCAATACGTCTGTTAGTCTATAAGGTGCCACAGGACTCTTTGTTGCTTTTTACAGCTCCAGATTAACACGGCTACCCCTCTGATACTTGACAACCTGATATATTGAAAGTATTCATAGAACAAAAAGTGCTATAAATGTTTTGTTTTGAGCCAGTTCAATATTAAACTTCATCTGCTGGTGGTGCTGTACCATGGAGGTGCAGTTTGTGTGCCTCATGCAGTTATTCTTTCCTAAGGGCAAGGGCCCCTGGCTGGATCACATCTTCCGTGATGCATTATAGTCATGTGACTCCTGTAATGCACTATGTAGATCAGAGGGGAGACTGCAGTGCATTGTGGGAGCCTGGCCCGTAATAGAGAATGGGACCATAAAACACCTGTACTACAACTCCCATAAGGCACTGTGGCACTTCAGGCAGATAAAGTTCACTGTCAAACTGACTTGAATCAAAACATTTTTCAGTGCAGCAAACCAAAATGTTTCAATTCAGGTCAAATTGAGCTGAAACAAAATATTTATTTTCATTTGCCATTGGGAAAAATCAAAAAATTTCAGCAAAATTAAAAATTTCAATCTTCAAACACTGCAAAAATTATTTTGACAGAAAATTCCCAACCAGCTCTAATAATCTGAGTCATTTGACTTCTTTCTATTCTCCTCTCCCCATATGGAGACTCTAGACCAGGGGTGGGAAAACCACGGCCCACAGGCCACTTTAAACTGGCCCGCGAGCTCCCGCTGGGGAGCAGGGTCTGAGGCTTGCCCCGCACCACACAGCTTGGCCTCACTCTGGCCAGGGCGCCGGGTCAGGGGCTACACCACGTGGCTCGGCCCCGCTGCAGCGCTCCAGCCAGGGTGCATGGTCAGGGCCGCACCACATGGCTCCCAGAAGCCATGGCATGGCCCCGCTCTAGCCGGGGCACAGGGTCGGAGCCTGCTCCATACAGCTCCTGGAAGCTGTGGCATGGCCCCGCTCCGACTTCTAAGGGCTCTAATGGGAGCTGCAGGGACGGTGCCTGCGGATGGGGCAGTGTGCAGAGCCGCCTGGCCTCACCTCCGCGTAGGAGCCAGAGAAGGGACATGCCACTGCTTCTGGGAGCTTGCACCCTTGAGCCTCTCCCTATGCCCCAACCCCCTGCCCCAGCCTTGAACCCCCTCCCACCCTCTGAACCCCTCAGTTCCAGCCCAGAGCACCCTTCTGTACCCCAAACTCCCCAGCCCCACCCCAGAGCCTTCACCCTCAACCCCAATTTTGTGAGCATTCATGGCCCGCCATACAATTTCTATTCCCTGGTGTGGCCCTCAGGCCAAAAAGTTTGCCCACCCCCGCTCTAGACAATTCCCGTCATTTCTCGAACATTTCTTAAGTTTGGCATTTCCTCTCTGTCCCCACCAGTAAAACACAGATTTACACTATGACACACTCTTACCTGAATTGCCCCTTTTTCATCTCCCTGTCTCTCATCCCCAGTCTGTCCAACATGCTGCAGCTAAAATAATTGTCTGAACATGTCACATGGCTGAAGTTCTTTGCATGTCCTCTGTTTCTTTCTGCAGCCAACCAGTAAGTGTGTTGAATAATCATTATCTTAAGTCTTCCATAATGTCTTGCATCTCAGGTACCAAGATGGGAAAACTCATCCTGGGTAATAGTCTTTGATATTACCTGTACCTCATTCTGGGCAAGATAACAAATGACAAAGTAGAAACTTTAAGAGTTGGGAAGGAAGAATGGGCATTTAATTTTATCAAGTATGACATTCATTTTTGGAAAAACAAGGAGTCCGGTGGCACCTTAAAGACTAACAGATTTATTTGGGCATAAACTTTTGTGGGTAAAAAACCTCACTTCTTCAGATGCATGGAGTGAAAGTTAAAGATGCAGGCATTATGTAATGACACATGAAGAGAAGGGAGTTACCTCACAAGTGGAGAACCAGTGTTGACAGAGCCAATTCAATCAGGGTGGATGTAGTCCACTCCCAATAATAAATGAGGTGGTGTCAATTCCAGGAGAGGCAAAGCTGCTTTTGTAATGAGTCAGCCGCTCCCAGCCCCTATTCAAGCCCAAATTAATGGTGTTAAATTTGCAAATGAATTTTAGTTCTGCTGTTTCTCTTTGAAGTCTGTTTCTGAAGTTTCTTTGTTCAAGAATAGTTACTTTTAAATCTGTTATAGAATGTCCAGGGAGATTGAAGTGTTCACCTACTGGCTTTTGTATGTTACCATTCCTGATGTCCGATTTGTGTCCATTTATTCTTTTACGTATTCATGTTTGGGTACATGGAACCCTTAGAAGAGCAATAAGTTTAATCTGAACTAACAATAGAGTAATGTGCTTGCTGAAATAGTGCTGTAGAATCACACTGTAAGGAGGAATTTAAATTAGTATTGCAGCAGCACAGACAAGCACACAAGAGTGAAAAGAAAGGATATTGTAGATGTAGATAAAGATAGCATGGAAGTGTGTACTTAGTGTCAATAAGATTTAATTTGAGAATCATGCCACAGCAGAAAGCTGACTGAAAAGTGATACAGTATTTGTGGTGTTAATACAACAGGGAAGAGAAATATAGATGGCAGTTTTGGAAATGGAACTAAATATAGAAATACTCTCTCACATATCCAACTTAACAAAAATGAACTTCCTTGCCATTTAGGAAAATATGTGGCTTTTTGAGAGACTATTGAAACTAGAAGTCAAGAGGAAAGGAGCAGGCATAAGAGGAGAGGCTCCAGAGGGGAAGGAAGCAAGCAATTTAAAATAAACATGTAGAGGAAATATAATCAAACATTAAGACAACACAAAGAGAAATGCTAAGAAGATAACAGAGATACTATGGTTGACAAAATATAAGGGAAATTCCCATATTTAGCAGAATGTTGAGAGCTAGTCATGATATACTCCAGTAGGCCACATTTTCAAATGTTTACTACAAAAATGTAAGTGCAAACCACATATCTTCTTGTACAAATCAGATGATAACACACACTCTTAGCTGGTATAGCCATACTGATGTGAAGTCACTTTTGTGAGCACAGTTTCAGAGTCCACCTCTTCCAAAATTTGGTCCACAAAATCAGGAGCTTTTGTGTATTCAGTAGAGGATACATACTGGTTTACTATTTCGTGTGTGCGCTCTCGCTTGCTCTCTCGCTCTCTCTGTTTCCATTATCATTCTTAGGCTCAAGGTGTGATCTCAGATTCCCTAAGGCATCCTGCAATATTCTTATCTTGCACTACTCATCTGGCCTTTAGCCAGTATTCTCACACAACCTTACAAATTTTATGCAAGTTGATTGTCATTGTCTTCTAATGAGCTTAGCAGGCATATTGCCACAAAGAGGAGAGGAGCTTTCCCTCTTTTGATCTTACGGTATTTTCAGTATCAGTCATGTTCAGGAGTAATTATTCAGTGGCATCAAGAAATTCTATCCAGTTTATGAAATTAGATCTCTCAATTGATTGTGGAGATTCAGCATATCCACTTGTCTGATGCAATATCTGGAATTCTTGGCATGCATTATTACCATAGCAGTAGATATAAGTAATACAGTGAACATAATTTACAGGTATCTTCATTTCAGAAATTACAAAGAAATACTCTGTGAGAAAATATAAATATAGTTTGTAAAGCAGATTTAAAAGAAAAACTAGAAAAATGAAGAGTTCACAATATAGAGAGTAGTAGGTGAAAGTCACAAGAGGCAGAATTAAGGTTTAATTTCCTTTGATTTACTTGGCAAATAAAAGATCTTGAGGAGCCTATAATTGCAGAAGTGGACACATTTTGCTGTTAGTACAAAGTCCCAAAGGTACAGTATAAACCAACTTGCAGTGATCAGGATGGATTCATTCTATGCGTTGATAAAGTGACTCACTAAGTTCATCATAGAGAAGACAGTGATACCAAGGTCCAGAATATACAAAGTACACCCCATTTACAAAATGATTCGTCTTTATTCCAAACTTTCACTCAGAAAGTTGTTTTGTTTTACCAATTAGCAAGAAAGGAATTACTGCTCATCCATTTAATTTATTCACCACAGAGAATTAACTGTCAACTCTGATCCTGTATTTCATAAATGTTCCTGGAAGAAGGCAGATCAAGAGTTTATCCATTGCCAGTATTCTCACTTTCCCAGCTAATTGTGCAATTCCACTGAGTGATTGTGGTGCTATATTTGAAGCTTTTTCAAAAGTTGAGTAAATCCAGTTATCCCAGAAGCGTGGTGAGCATCAAGTATATAACAGATGCCAAATTTGTAATGCTGTAGCAAATGGTTTAACCTTTCCCTTCACGCTGTTTCTCACTCAGGCCATGGCTACACTTGCAAATTTGCAGCGCTGCAGCAGGGTGTGAAAACACACCCTCTCCAGCGCTGCAAATTGCGGCGCTACAAAGCGCCAGTGTGGTCAAAGCCCCAGGGCTGGGAGCACGGCTCCCAGCGCTGTACGTTATTCCCCACAGGGAGGTGGAGTACGGACAGCGCTGGGAGAGCTCTCTCCCAGCGCTGGCGCTTTGACTACACTTAGCGCTTCAGCGCTTTGAAGTGCAACTGTAGCCATAGCCTCAGAGAGCCCAACGCTGCTTATCTCTGTACCTGATATACCATTGTACCTAGACTAAAGGAATTAGAATACAAATCAAGGGAAGAAAAGAGAGCAATTGCCAATGATTCACGAAAGCTATCCACAAAATATTTTTTCCTGCAAAACATAGTTTTGGAATGTATAAAATATTGAATATGCATGAGACAAAGTTATGCTGACACTACAAGACGACATTGGTACTGATCACATTAGTAGTGCTGCATATGATTGTGGTCAGTTCATCAAAGGAAGTAACGCTACTGAAATTAAAAAGATTGAAGCGCAAGGATCACCAAAAATACACTGTAGAATTTTGAGAAGTAGGCCTCTTATTTATGTGACTAAATATGGACATAGGCAGCTAACTTCAGGCTCCCATTTTTTAAAAATCTTGGCTGTGGGTACCATGCACACATGATTGTTCTGAGTTTGTTCTTTGCTAACCACAAACTTTCTTTTTCCCCACTAGGGCTTATTTCAAAACGTTTGTCCCTCAGTTCCAAGAGGCAGCTTTTGCGAATGGAAAGCTGTAGGAAACACCAGGTCTAGAGAAGATGCCAGACAGATTATTACATCCACATGCATGTCAGCCCCAAGAGGACTTCCTGGAAGTGGGTTGGAATCTCTTTTTTTTTTTATACTTTTTGCCTCTGGAATAGCTTTGATCTCCACAGACTTCATTAACTCTGTAAAACAAGGACCTCAGCTGGCTAATTCTAAACTGAATATTTGATACTCCTTCTCCAATCCTCTCCTACCACTATCATTTCCTTTTATAGCCACTGGATTAAATTAAAACCTTAGTGTTTAGATGTGATACCATTGCCCTGTGACGACAATGTTTAATGTGATGCCTTGTTTCAGAAATGCTTGTCTTTCAGGTGTTGTTAAGAAGCGATTGTTTTCATACCAGTATTCTGTTGTTCTGAACCTTTGTATATTTTCAGCATATCCTAATAATATATAAAGCTGCCATAATTACCAGAAATGCCTAATGGACTATATAATGCCATATTCTGCCTCTGACATTTGCCTATATTTATGGTTCTTATCGACACATGTATGAGTCCCAATATTTAACTGCTCACTGCCTTTCAGATGTGTCTGATGTTGACATGGCAGTATTTTTTTTAATATCTCAGCTGAAAACTCATCATGAGTTGAATTCAGTGTCTTTATAGTCTAGTTTATTTCAGGTAACACAACTTAAGTTGACTTTCTAATTGACATCAGTTGCTGTTACTGAGAAAGGTCTATCGCTTTAGTATCAACTGTTCAAGTAACCAGTTGAGTAAATTAAGGAGACAAACTAGAGCTCCTGCATAGTCCTACAACTCTGTCAAGTAACGTAAATATCACTAATGAAATAGGCCTTTAACAAGGAATTAATGGAGTCTTTGAAGGCAACAGATACAATAATCTAGGGAAGCAGATTTATTTAACCTAAGACTTGCAGTTTTAGTCAGCACATATATGTAAAGAATTGATGAGAAGACATAATGGGATGCATCAGTTTTTCTAATGCTGTAATGGTAAATGAAGAATCCCAGCCACTCATCTTCCCCTTCTCGTGATATGTTATAGCAGGCCATATATAGCTGACTCTTAGTGGTGTCACTTCCCAAATTAAATTGTAGACAGACCAGGGTACTTTCCAGCATGGAATAAAGTTTGTGTGTTGTTATAAATGGAATACAGAAAAGGTACTTTCTGCTAAGTGTTAGGGAACTGGACTGATGAGCTGTTCTGAAGACATAATAGTGAAAAGTAATATATCACTATTTCTGTTGATGTTATGAAATATGTATACAAATTTTAATTGATTGGCAGTATTGCCCCAATCTCCTTGTAACTTTGGATTTTTAGAGAAAAGTATTGTCTACTAGGAAAACTGTGTGTCCAAGGAACAAGTGTGATCCTTGTAAATTAAATTTTCTTAATACATTCTATTAGTCTAGTTTCCCTGAGAAACTACCAACCTTCTAGCAAATTCTGTTTTTTTTAAATGACCATATACTATTGAAAGTCAAAATCAGTTAGGAGTTAAATACCAAGTTGAAGTCAAATCATAGGCCTTATTCCAAGTCTAAAGAAAAATGGGGACAGATTTTGTCCCTTTATCCGGTCCCTTGTAACTGTTGCTGAGTCACAAAGGAGCTGTAAACAGCCTTCAAAGGGCTGAGGACAAATTCTCCCAGCACAGGTACTACGTTGCGCTGCTGTAAACAGAACTGAAGCCCTTTGCTGAGCTAAGCTAAGCAGGGTTGTTTTTAAATATATCTTAGCTATTCACACATCATTACTGCATATGAACAAAATTTACATTAATCTATACGAGACAACCATAAACCTGCACTTCCTGAGGTATAAATCAAAATTACGTACAAAGACGCCAAGACTATTTCATATATGCTGTGGTTGGGAGGGGATATAGAAAGACAGTTATTCTCCTGCTGAAATCCAAGTCCCTGTGCTAGTTTTTTTGCTCTCTCTCTGAAATTAAATATTTCAAATGTTTCTTTTCTAGTGATGCACAGCTGAAACTAAGTAACAGTAGCTTGTATACCATTATGTATCGACACTGTATTTATTAACTTAGGAACTCTGTGATGGGACCGACTTCTTTAAGAAGATTTGGAAGGTTCACTCAAGAATATCTGCTTCGATTTTTGATTGCTCAAGTGGCATCTGTAATATCTCCATTTTTTATCTTATTTACATGTCAGAAATTGTCATGAAGCTACCAAAGGCTGGTAATGTTCCTCAAGCATTTCACTATGACAGTCACCTACACATTTTTAATCAAAATTCTACCCTTAACATCAATACTATGTATTTTGGACATTGGACTACTCTAGTACTGTGGTCTCTGTGCTCCAAAACTCTCCTAAAGCGCCACTGCAACACTATACAGAACTAACCAATCATTTGATATGTTCAAATTCATTAATATCTAATGGCTGTTCAGTGGCTTAGGTGAAATGACTTGATGGTTTCAGTCCAGTTCCTAATTGATCATATGTCCACATGACAAACCACAGTTGGCATTATTGTTTGCCATGTAGTCAGAGAGTTCATGGATTGAAAGATGGAGATTGAGCTTTATTACCCTAATTTGTAGTCCCTCAAAATCACAATTGAGGTACATTGTCCTCCACTGGGAGAAACTTGTACTGCCTGTAGCTTGGATAAATGGGTAATTTCAATCTCCAGGTCTAACATTTTGGAATTTTCATTTTTTTTTTAAAGTACAGAATTCTGCTCCTAGATGGTATGAGCATTTGCTTTTCCCCATCTGTAAAATGGAAATAATTATATTAACCTCCATTGTAAAGCACTGCGAGATCTACTGATGAAGAGCATTATAGAAGAGCTACGTGGAGTAGTTATTTATCATTCCAGAGCAGTGCTTCTCAAGCTGTAATCCATGAACCACTAACAGTCCATAGAGCCCATCCTGATCATTCAAAGAATGATATATTTTGAAAAATAGGCAGTGAGAGAATTGGTGTATTGGGAGGAGCATGAGAGAATTTCTCTCTTATAAATTGGTCTACAGAATGAGAAAGTGGAGAGCTTAAGAGAGAATTTGTTTGATCAGTCTTACATTAACAAGTTACAGATATTTGTTGAGCAAATGCAATTATGCATGTGGTTATTTCCTATTTGCATAAAGTTGAGTGTATATTCTAATTATAACATTCCTTGCAACCAGTTTAATGGGAATGAGACCCTCACTCTTTTGTTCTTAATATATGCAGTTAAAAAAAAATACAGAAGCTTGACTCAATTAACTACAGAACATATGATAAATAACTAAACACCTTGAAATTATTGTGAATATATCTAAAGAATTTAAGTTCCTCCCCAACATATGTTTCAACTAAGGGAATGCATTTGCTCTTTATTCAATAAGCTTGTGAATTCAGACCTTATCATGGAACTTCCTCAAAACATATTGAATTATGACAACATACAATGAAGCCCTTTTTCTTTATACATCACCCACTCTGCCATGAACTGTACCCACTTATTCAGATCCAAAGTTGGAGTAAACTCCTCTGGTAAAGTTATGAAGTAAATGGTTATTCTGGAAGAATAATGAAAAACAGTCATTGCCAAGTATATCTTGACCTTTGATTTTGGAACTTCCTTCCATCCTGCTGGGGCACTGGTTTGGTAGTGAGAGAGTAGCATCTCACCTATTGAATCAACAACACAAGTTTCAGGACCATCTGGGATTTATTTGGCAGTCATCCCATTCAAGTACTGAGTGTGCCTGACACAATCTAGTTTCTGAGAGCTGACAAGATCACTGCTGGAGGTAACATGTATCTCCTACACATTATTAAAACCTTACTAGACATATTTTCCCATAGGTCTCCCTTGTCCATCCTATCTAGCAACAGCCTTGACTATCAGTGTTCTGGCCCCGACAGTCAGGAAACAAGATCTGTCAATGAACTGCAGCACAAGTTGCTAGATCAGCCCCTGTCCCTCAGACTTCCAAAGCAGGGAAGAGTAGAATAAGAATAGGTAGCCTACTTCAAGCAGCACTCTCTGAGACAAGTCTGGAGGGGTATGAGAGGGCTGCAAAAAACAGGTTACTGATGAGTAACATTTCCTTCTTCTGTGTGTCCCTCTTTTCCCATCTTATCTAACAATAGCTTTCACTAGCAGCAGATGTAACAGGCAATAGAAACCTCATGGTAGTGCAGGAAAGACCACCCTTCCAAATTTGGAATCCACTTCAGACATCAAGTCCAATCAGTAATGGCAGATGAATATGAAAGGGGAGTGCCAGGTGGGCACCTTGCAGATATAGAAGATACCTCAGACTTCCAAGCCTATGAGGAAAGCTGATAAAATTGCAGTCTCTGAGCCTTGTTGAAAATTGACAGCATGGAGTCCTTTACCCGTTGGGCAAGAGAAGTCTATGACAAAGCAGATGACCAATGAGCAATCAATCTTTCCTTAAATAGCTACTGTCTCTTTAATTAACACACAGTTGCTCCCATTAAATCTAAATGTTATATTATTTCAAGCTTTTTAAAATGCTAGTGAAAATCCCTTAATTCACCTACTTTTAAGCTTTTGTCTCTGTTCTCTGTAGTATTCCAAGGCAGTCTGGCTTTATCCCCACTCACTAACCAAGCCAGATTAGGAACCAATTTAGCTGAATCCATGTTTAAACATGTTTCCATAACTCTGTTTGAACCCCAGTGTGAACAAAGACAATCAGATATATTATCACTTTATACCACATATCTTTCTATGCACAAATGTGAACTCACATAATTTTGTGAGTACATCTCAGCGGGTCTCAAACTTCATCGCACCGCAATCCCCTTCTGACAACAAAAATTACTACACGACTACACGGAGAACTGAAGCCTGAGCCCACCCGAGCCCCATCACCCCAGGCAGGGGGGGCCAAAGCCAAACCCCCTGGGCTCCATCCCCGTGGGAGGGTAGGACCTGTAACCTGAGCCCCGCCTCCCAGGGCTGAAGCCTTCGACCCCAGACAGTGGGGCTTGGCCTTTGGCCCCAGGCCTCAGCAGGTCTAATGCCAGCCCTGGTGACCCCATTAAAACAGGGTCATGACTCACTTTGGGGTCCCAACCCACAGTTTGAGAACCGCTGAGCTATTGGTTTCTTGACAGTGAGTTAGAGCAAATTTAAGCTCCATGAGATATGTTAACAAAAAGACAGCAGTTGTTTAAGTGCATGCAGCTATTTCATAGTCCTATATTAAACATAGACTAATGTTCTGTAAAGATGACCAGTCTTTTGCTAGAAGCAGTTCTTACTTGTGAAATTAAGTAAGGTATTTTGCAGGGAAGGATGCTGGTACAGGGAGGTTAACTCCATCATTAATCAGAAACAGGATGGGTAATCACCATCATGTCTGCATGTGATCCCACCAATTGTAAGCATGCAGAAATTTTAGTCTTCACATGGATATTCCAGTCACTGCTGCCTCTCTAGTTTTCATGCTTTGGTTGTGCCCTAAAATCACCTCTATGTTTGAACTGATTTTTAATGACGTGTGTAGAGCAATATTTGTTTTCAGGCTTGGTGCTGACATCAGATCAGTCTCGCACCAAAGCTTAATTTAAATGGCACCTTAGGATCAGTAGAGGAATAAAGTACGGTGTACTCTCTTGTTCTGAAGAAAGCCTGCACCTGAAGAAAACTGCCACGTCTGTCAGTGGTATCATCTGCAGTTTGCCTCTCGAGAGAGTACAAGGTTCTCCACAGGTAAGCCCGGTAAAATGGCTGCACTAGACACAGCAGTGGGTTTGAAATAAGTGAGATTTGTTTTTAGTTCTAGCAATAGAATATTTCCAAACCGTTGGCCTCGCCAAGTTCACAATGTGTTTCCAGTGGCCACAGTGTTACTGATTTTAATGTTGCTTACAAGAGGGTCTCCTCTATTGGCCACTTTTGTGAAAAGGCTCAACTCTTGCTTCCAGGGCACTGTGCAAAATACAGTTTCATTTGTGTGGTAATTATCTGGCAAGGAAGCATACAAAAATCAAGATTAACTGTTGAAAATAATTCTTAAAGTATCAAGAAATCAACAAAGGAAACGAGGTTTGGCGGCTGCCCTGCTGCTTGCTGAGACCACAATACAGGCCTTCAAATGTATCCCATTGCAGCTTAAAAAAAAACCAAAAGAACACAAGAGGCTTTTCTTGCAGCAATAAAGAACAAATACAATATTAAACAACAGGAAATAAAGGAAGCATTAATTGCAGGTACAAAATACAAACCAGAAGTCTAACGTTATTCATGCCTGCAGCTCTCTTGACATCAGAAGAGAATGTAGAATTAATGCCTAGTGTATAATACACTCTGCAACCTCCTACAGTGAAAATTGATCCTTGGGGTGCTACATATTTTCATCAAACTCTATTTAAACCCTAGTGTTGCTTTTGCACATGTGAGAACTGCAAAGCTTTGCCAATGAAAACTAAATCGTATGCTACCAGAAGAATCTATTCCAGCTTTGCTGAGTTCTAACGTCCTTGATTTGGGATGGAGTGAGTATTTTGTAAGTTGCTAAGCCTGTCAGCAAACTGGGTGCCTCAGTGTTTATTCAAAATGATTCAGGCTGATTATAGTTTGACACCTTGTTCCTTTTATCCCATTGTCTTCTGCTTAATAAATAAGACATTCTGGGATTTTGCATCTTTTAAAGGGCATTTAGCACTGGTGTCAAGAGTGACAGCTCTGGTCAGACGGGAGTCTTCTGTTTAGCCCCAAAGCAGCAGTCAGCCGCTTTCCTGCCCTTTTCCAGCAGATGTAACTCTAACCTCCCCTGATGGGACTACTCCTAGGAGTGACAGAGCAATTTATCCTCCATAGCCCAGTCACTTTTTGATCTTTTTGCTCAGACTGCCAGCAAGGGGCAAGGAGTCTCAGTTATTATAGTGGTGCTGCAGCAGTGCATATCCTTGTCCACTAGCAACTAGGCTAAGTCCCTACCAGCTCACTGCACAAAGAACACTGAACAGCCTTCACGTGGTAACAAATTTTGGTCACTGGCAAATTGGGCCAGATTAATTCTTGCACTGGATGGAGCAGCTGTGCCTGCTGGAAGGATTCACCCCAACAGAGCAAGAGGTGGGGCACCTCTGCTGAGGTTCTGATAGGAAATGGCAGCTGTAAAATCTAGCTGCCACCCCATTAGAGCCCTGCCAGCTAATGCAGACTCTTGTGTGCGTCCTGACCAGACTGGGCTGACCATCCCCACTTGGATGACTGCGTCCACTGGCTCTGAGCCCACCAATAGAGTTGCAGACAGCTTGCTCCCCTGTGCCCCCAACTCTAGGTGGACATAAAAGGCTCCATATCCCATTAACTATATCCTGAGCCATCCAGTCTTTCCTGTCATTCTTGCTTGTGTGGAGGGGAAATAAATTTGAAAATGAAACCCCAGTTCATAGAAATAGTTCAGGTTTCGCTGGGGTGCTTTTTTCAGTTCCTGTTTTTCTTGTAATAAAAGCATAATGCCTTTATTTTGATGGAGAAGATTCCTGAGCTTGCTGCATTTCAGTTGCCAGTATATATCCTCTGCATTGATGTATTTTCACTACATCCACCAGATGCAAGTAAGGCTGTGTCTCAGCATCTTCCACTTGCCTCAGGACTGCTGGTTCCAAACTCAGGTAACCTGCTGATGAACCAGGAAACAGGCTGGCATTTTCTGGTTTCAGCAAGAAGGAGGTGAGTTTGGGTGAACAAGCTTGTGCTGTATGAGTTGGACTCATCCTGTGAGGCGCGCTATCAGCACTTGTAACCATGACGAAATAACAGCTTCTTTCTAATGGGGTCAGAAGGCTTAATGGAGCAGTTCCCGCACAGTAGTGGATTGTATAATTATATACCGGGCCTTGGCGTGTCTGACTCTAATAGTACCTTGGACTCTGATGAATGACTCACCCTCTGCTTGGGGCTAATTATGGGTAGGTTGCATGAAAAACCCATGCAACTTGACCCTCCCTTGTAACTTCTAGTGAACTGGTATTCATCACCAACCTGGATTGCTCACTGCAAAACTGTAACCACTCCGTTGCGTGACAGAGGGAGGGAAAGAATTTTCAAAGGGGAGGCTTCAGCCAGCACAATAAAGATTGCTTGATTAGAAGCACAGGATTTGCCTAATAGAACGTCAGTCCACTTAGTCTGATTTCCTGTCTCTGGCAATGGCCAATACTGTGATACTTTATAGGACAGTGACATTCCCACACCGGTTCAGTAATCCATCTAGTCAATTGTGCAATGACTGTACATGGGGGATGAGGATCATTTCCCTCTGATGCCCACTGACAATCAGTTTACACCATCAAGCTGAGGGTTTGATTACACATATCTTAGTTTGCATAACAGTGTTTATGAATGGGTCATAATGTTACTCAGCCCCTTTTAAAATTCCGTCCCTGTGTTCATCACTGTGACCTAGTTTGACACTAAGTTCCACATGGTAACTGCACAATATGCTGCATGAAGCAATATTTCCTTTTGCCCGCTCTAAAGGTATCATGAAAGTGCCAGAGGCCGATTTTATGCTTGAAGGTAGGCATCTGAAGATAACTCCTCTTGACACTGTAGAGCTTGCCAGCATTACACGGAGTAGAATTTTCCCAGAGATTAATTTTGCTGAGAACAATTTCTCCTACCTCTTCTATAACATAGTATTATACTCAGGACAGGGATGGCAAAAGAATACTTGTGTATCAAGCATTGTCACTTGCATAGGATTGTGGGAGCTGCAAAATATATTTAGGTGAGGTCAAAGGAAGCTTCAGAATGTTGCCCTCAGTCCTTCATGGACTGGGTCTACACCAGATTTTTTTGCAAAATATTCTTTCCACCCCAGTGCATCTCCAGTAGTGTGAGCTCTAGTGTGCATAAAGTTCCTGCAGCCATCACTGTGTTTGCCACCATCCTGTCTGGCCCTGCCCTGAGCAGCTCTAAACAACATGTTGGTATGAAATGCCAGGTGCACCTTGTCTGCACTAGCGCTCTCAGTGTTGGTACCACAGATGGCCCTGTTACTGGCATTAGCAATGGTCAGAACATTTTGATGTAAAAGCCTTCATGTAGGCCACCAGGTGGGAGGGGAGGGGAAGGTGATGTCTTCCAACCTTGGAGGCCATGGAACAATAACAGCATTGCTAACAAAGAATATTTTAAACTTCTAAAGTATTACTAGCCTTCAGCTCGGCCCTAGAATCATGGAGCCCAAGCTGTCATCTCCACACCTTGCTTCTCCCCAGGTTACTGCACTCCGCTATCTCTTATCACCCCTTCATTCTGCTTTTCTCCCTCCCTTGCTCCCTCCTTCACTTTCCCCCTCACGCGCTTCTCTACTTCTCCTTGTCTTTGCCCTCCAATACACTCTTGTTTACTCTATGCTGCTTCTCCTTCCCCTTCCTTTCTGGCCCTGTCCCCAGGTAGAATCCCAGCGGGTAGAGTCCTCAGGGCTGACAGGAGAGGGGAACTCCACTACACCTGCACTTTTTGGAGCTCCAATCTTGGACCCTGAATCTGCAGCAGCAGGTGGGCTCCCCAATCTTTCCTGCCCTCCCTATTCCAGTTCCTCCCTCTCAGGAAAACAAAGTCTCTGTTTCTCTGTCACTGACACAGAGTGAGAGAAAAGCCTTCAGAGAGCGAGGTCCTTTCCCTTTTCAGAACTGGAAAGCGATGCAGACATGCAGAGAACTGTAGCTTTCGGGGAGTAAAAACAACGAGGGGTCCTTGTGGTACCTTAGAGACTAACAAATTCATTTGGGCATAAGCTTTCGTGAGCTAAAACCAGGGCCGGCTCCAGCTTTTCTGCCACCCCAAGTGACCAAAGAAAAAAAAAAAAAGGCCGAGCGGCAGCAGCTCAATCCCACCACTTGATTCTTCAGCGGCAATTCAGCAGCGAGTCCTTCACTCCCTCTCTCCCTCTTCAGCGGCACTTCGGCAGCAGCTCAAAGAGGAAGAGAGGGACTGAGGGACCCGCCGCCGAATTCCCACCGAAGACCAGTAGGTGCCACCCAGATACTGGACAGAGTGCTGCCCCTTTGTATTGGCCACCCCAAGCACCTGCTTCCTTAGCTGGTGCCTGGACCCAGCCCTGGCTAAAACCCACTTCATCAGTTGCATGGAGTGGAAAATACAGTAGGCAGGTATAAATACACAGCACATGTACCTGCCTACTGTATTTTCCACTCCATGCATCTGATGAAGTGGGTTTTAGCCCACGAAAGCTTATGCCCAAATAAGCTGTCTAAGGTGCCACGAGGACTCCTCATTGTTTTTGCTGATACAGACTAACATGGCTACCCCTCTGAAACCTTTCAGGGAGTAATAACACTCTGACCTTTTCAGCTCCTCCCCTTAGATGATCTGAGTGCTTTACAAACACTCATCCAGTATGCTCACTCACCCAGCCAGCCAGCCAGCATGCTCCCCTGTCTGCCTGCCACATCCAGCGTACCCATTTTACCCCCCCCCACTCATCTGTCAAGGGGATTAAAACCAATAGCAAACGGTTTTTTAGCCATATAAATAGGAAGAAAACGAAGAAGGAAGAAGTGGGACCGCTTAAAACTTTAAACGGAGTGGAGATTAGGGATAATCTTGGCATGGCACAATATCTAAACGAATATTTTGCCTCGGTCTTTAATGAGGCTAATGAAGGGCTAAGGAATAGTGGTAGAGGGACTGACGGGAATGAAGATATGGAGGTAGACATTACGGTATCTGAGGTAGAAGCCAAACTTGAACATCTTAACGGAAGTAAATCAGGGGGCCTGGATAATCTTCATCCTAGAATATTAAGGGAATTGGCGAGTGAAATTGCAAGCCCGTTAGCGATGATTTTTAATAAATCTCTAAACTCGGGGGTTGTACCGTTTGACTGGAGATTAGCTAATATAGTTCCTATATTCAAGAAGGGGAAAAAAAGTGACCCAGGTAACTACAGGCCTGTTAGTTTAACATCTGTAGTATGCAAAGTCATGGAAAAAATTTTAAAGGAGAGAGTGGTTACGGACCTTGAGGCCGATGGCAACTGGGACAAATTACAGCATGGTTTTGCGAAAGGTAGATCATGCCAAACCAACCTGATCTCCTTCTTTGAGAAAGTAACAGATTTTTTAGACAAGGGAAATGCGGTGGATCTAATATATCTTGATTTCAGTAAGGCGTTTGATACGGTACCGCATGAGGAATTACTGGTTAAATTGGAAAAGATGGGGATCGAAATGAAAATCCAGAGGTGGATAAGGAGCTGGTTAAAGGGGAGACTGCAGAGGGTCGTATTGAAGGGTGATCTGTCGGGTTGGAGGGGGGTTACCAGTGGAGTTCCTCAAGGTTCGGTTTTGGGTCCGATTTTATTTAATCTATTTATCGCTGACCTCGGAACCAAAAGTAGGAGTGGGCTGATAAAGTTTGCGGATGACACCAAGTTGGGAGGTATTGCCAATTCAGAAAAGGATCGGGATATCCTCCAGGGAGATTTGGATGACCTTGTAAACTGGAGTATTAGTAACAGGATGAAATTCAATAATGAGAAGTGTAAGGTTATGCATTTAGGGATGACTAACAAGAATTTTAGTTATAAGCTGGGGACGCACCAGTTGGAAGTAACGGAGGAGGAGAAGGACCTAGGAGTCCTGGTTGATCGTAGGATGTCTATGAGTAGGCAATGTGATGTGGCCGTTAAAAAAGCTAATGCGGTCTTGGGATGCATTAGGCGAGGTATTTCTAGTAGAGATAAAGAGGTGCTAGTCCCGTTATATAAGGCGTTGGTGAGACCTCATTTGGAGTATTGTGTGCAGTTTTGGTCTCCCATGTTTAAGAAGGATGAATTCAAACTGGAACGGGTACAAAGAAGGGCCACTAGAATGATCCGAGGAATGGAAAGCCTGTCGTATGAAAGGAGACTTGAGGAGCTCGGTTTGTTTTCCTTAACCAAAAGAAGGATAAGAGGAGATATGATTGCACTCTTTAAATATATCAGAGGATAAATACCAGGAAGGAGAGGAATTATTTCAGCTCAGTGCTAATGTGGACACGAGGACAAACGGATATAAATTGTCAGTCAGGAAATTTAGGCTTGAAATTAGACGAAGGTTTCTAACCATCAGAGGAGTGCAATTCTGGAACAGCCTACCGAGGGAAACAGTGGGGGCGAAGGACCTCCATGACTTTAAGATTAAGCTGGATAAGTTTATGGAGGGGATGGTATGATAGGATAACGGGTTTAGTCAATAGGTCAATAATGTGCCACACTGGTAATTAGTACAAAGGGTCAATGTTGGGATATTGTTAGCCTTTTCCAGAGGGTCTGGCTGGAGAGTCTTGCCCACATGCTCGGGGTTCAGCTGATCGCCATATTTGGGGTCGGGAAGGAATTTTCCTCCAGGGTAGATTGGCAGTGGCCCTGGAGGTTTTTCGCCTTCCTCCGAAGCATGAGGCAGGGGTCGCTTGCTGGTGGATTATCTGCTACTTGAAGTCTTTAAATCATGATTTGGAGCATTCAACAGCAGAGTCAAGGGAGTGAATTAGTTCAGGAGTGGGCGGATCGGCTTATGTGGCCTGCATCTTGCAGGAGGTCAGACTAGATGATCATAATGGTCCCTTCTGATCTTGAATTCTATGATTCTATGTTTGTTTGGCCAGCCTTCCCCTCCCCTCAACTACCCGCCCAGTCAATACCTCAACCCAAGCAACAAACCAACTGGGCACACTCAAATATGTGTGTCCCTCTCACACTCATTGACATCTACCCAATTATTCATTTTCTGTCCTGCCTGTTCACCTGCTTGTCACATCAATGTGTGTATCCATCACTTCAACTCACCTGTATGCAAAACCCTCCGTGTTGTCAAGCTATGGAGACAGAATTTCTGAAAACTGAAAATCCCGGAATCTGTGCTAGCTGTGACAAAAGTCCAAGCCTCACCCACTAGTTTATGAAGACAGAGCACCTTTAAAGATAATTCAGAGGGAAACGAGAAATAGGAGGAAGAGAGGAAAATGAAAAGCGGAGAATGGTTAAAGACTTTAAAACTTCAATACATATAAAAGGATTTTCAGATCTTCAAAGCACAAATGTGTTGTGTTACAGAAATGTGACTGAGACCCTATTGTCAAATCAATTCCATTCCACCACCACCACCCCACCCCACCCCCCAATCTGGGGTCTAAATTGACTAGCTCCATCAAGGAAAAACTGTAATATCTTGGCTTCACTAGGATTTCACAGCAAAATAGCTATGTCCAGTTACTTCTCTCAATATACAAACACGCCTCCTTTTGCAGAGGAGGAAGCAGAAATTGGTCCAATATACTTTGAAATCTAATATATTTTAAAATAACTTGGTCTGAGATTGATTGGCAAACAGGAGTGAAAGAGTTAAAACTGAGGCTACGTCTAAACTACAGCTTATGTCAGAATAATTTATGTCACTCGGGGTGAAAATAAACCATCCCCCCCAGTGAAATGTGTTACACCAACAAACATCAATGGGGAAGCACTGTGTCCGTGGGGGAGCTTCTCCCACCAACGTAGCTACAGCCACTCGCGGGGCTGGAGTAGTTAAGCCAACAGGAGAGCTCTCTCCTGTTGGTTGAGAGTGGCTACATTGGAGAGTTTACAGCGGTGCAGCAGTGCCACTGTAAGCTCTTGAATGTAGCCATAGCCCTAGTTAAATGAAACACTGAGGGTGATCCAAGGTGATATCTACAAGGAATTATACCAGCACGAATACAGTCGCAAAAGTCTTAGCCTGAGCAGTCTGTTTGCAGGAGCTTCCTGCATACCGCCACCTCGCTGTACAAAAATAAGAGTTGTTTTGAGATTTGTCTAAATTGTCTTTGCACCTAATCCTGCCAATCAAGATTAAATCTTACAGACAAAACAAGCCATTTGGGAGACAGACCAAAAAAGCCTTTATAGAAAAAAATATAAACACTCGGCAAACTGTGATTAACTTCTGAAAGCAAAACACTCCCTGGCCTTATTGTTTGTTGTAGCAATCTCTCAAGCCCCCACCGTACCCCCACTTGGGGTACAATCTCTTATGCCCCCATCACAACATTATTGCTGGCCAGGGCAAATTTGTGTTTTCTTTCCTTTTGTTGTGGCTTGTTTTTTACTTTTTATTTTTCTGTTTGTTTTAGTAAAGGCTGCGTCTGGCCCATTTCTTGTACCCAGTTTCCTTTCATTGTGCATATTCCTGTATCCAGCTGCTTGCACCTGAACTTGGCTTCAGTTCTTGCCCCCTTCTCCCCTCCCCACCGACATACCCAGACACACACATACACTGCTGCTGAAAGTGCCTGCCTCTGCTTCTGGCATTTCACTGCCGCCAGCAGTAGCACCACATGAGGGCTGATGTTATCCTCTGAACGGTGTCCAGATGAGCGTGGGGAGAAGCCATAAAATAGTGCTTACTCAAGGATTCTGGCTGCCAATCGTGCTGCTCTTTTCCATGGAGACCTGAGGGTAGATGCCAAGCCCTCCTTGTGCAGTACAGAGCTTATCCTGTCTGGCACAAACTCCCCAAAGCACCAAGAGCACAAATATGTTTATTGCAGGAGTGCCTTAGCTTTGCGATGCCAGCTACATGGGCAATATGGCAGGAGCCCAAGGCCCTGCACTTCACTTACATATCAATATATATTTATTTACTCATTTTATTAAAGGGACAGCGTCCAGAAGTTTAGAAACAAATTCAGATTTTTTTAATAACAAAAAAGGTTGGAGCCAGATGCTGATCTCAGTTATACCAATGTCAATCTGGAACAACCCACTGAATTCAGGTGGGTTACTGCAGACTGCCTTTGGTCTTACTAGCTGCAAAATTTGCCCCCTAAATATAGAGGAACTGGTTATACAACTTCTTTTCTTTTTATAGTTTCTTTTATAGGTCTATGGTTTTTGTAGTTCTTTTATAGTTCAAGTGCAACATGCGCTTTGGCTAGGTTTACCCAAAAGTAACCAAACAGCATTAAATAGGAAAAGAAAGTGAGAGTTTAAGAAATTCTTCCAGCATTAATTGTCTATCGTACACAGGTAATGGAATTTGGATTTTTTTTTAATTAACTTGATAATGTCCCTTCAATTTAGACATAGTGCTCAACTCATGCATCAGGAATCTTAAGAATTTAAAACAGTGGGCCCAATTGTATTCCCTGTTACACCAGAAAATACAAATTAGGATTTACTGGATTCACTGGTGTAACTGAAGGTAAAATGTTGTCCAGTAATTAAAGAACAGTGGGGCAAATAGGTCAGGCAATCAGTTAATCTGGTGGAAACAAATCTAAGGTCTGACCTGCAGTCAGGTCTGCCAGTGTGTCTCAGCATAGAAATGGGAGTCCATTCTACTGGATCCATTTTCAAGTTTGGGGCCATAATGGCAAAAGAAATTAAATACCAAAAAGGAAGATATTATTGACATGGGAGGAGAAGCCCTTAACTGGAAAAGCATTGACTTTAAGAATATGCTTAAGTACTATTGAAGTTAAGCATATACTTAAGTGCATCTTGAATATGGATACTTTCTGGATTTCGAACCAGAAGACCTTGAAACTAAGTTACATGAGGGATGAATTAAGCCCATTGTATTCAATCATAATACCTGCTTCTCCTTGTTTTTATTTTTTTGTTTGTTTTTTAAATGTATCTATTTCTTTTTATTTTTTTTAGAAGACGAAGTTGCCTGTTGGTGGATTTCACCAGCAATAGGTCAGCGTTGTTCTAGCTCTGCGGGTAGAGGGAGTGGACAACTGTGGGCACCCCTCATTTACTGGATTGTAACTGTAATAGATGTTAATATTAAAAACAGAAACATGATCAAAGTCGTGCTGAGGCAACTGCTGTAAATGCAAACTGCAAACCTGATAGCATCTAATCATCCACTTTGACAGGTGAAGACATTGTGTGAAGTTTTTGATTTATAATATTAATAACACTTTGCAATTATAGATACCTTTCATCCAAGGACATCAAAGTGCATTAGACGCATATATTAATTGAGCTTCACAACAACCCTGCAAAGTAGTAGTTATATCCCTTCTACAGACAGGGGAACAAAGGCACAGAGCAGTGAAGTGGCAGAGCAAGGAACAAAATGCAGGAGTGCTGATTCCCATGCACTTGCTCTAACCACTGCAACACACTACCTTCTTGCAGTAGAGGAAAACTGTTCCTGGTCTTGGACAGACAATGGTTTTGTCCCCCATATCATGGCATTTCCAAGTAACGTGTTCAAATGTGATTGGAGCTAAAAGGGAAGTCACTACGGGAACATTCAGGTTTGTAGCTGATTGTCAGCGTTCATCTCAATGTTTGCAGCTAACTATTATCACTCATGGCAAGAGACATCAGCTTCTACATTCAACCAACAGCAGGGTTCTTCTGCTGCAGTGGTTTTCAACCTGTGGTCCGCCGATCCCTGGGGATCCGCAGACTCTACGATTTCCAAAGTGGTCCACACCTCCATTTGAAATTTTTTAGGGGTCCACAAATGAAAAATGATTAAAAACTGCTCTTCTACTGCTTTCACTATAAGAAGAATTGGGGGGGGGAGTCATTTGCATGATATTCTTTTTGCTTTCTGAGTGAGCTGTGACATTCTATTTGCTCACCACACTCTATTTTGCATGAAAAAATTTTGATTAGCAAAGGGAACAGTGGAAAATGTGGATTTAATGTAGGGCAAATTAACACAGATTCCGTTTGGTTAGACAGTGAGAAAGTTTAAAATAGCATGTTCCTTTAAAAAAAAATTTAAATAATCAGATTAAGAATAGATGAGCCCTTTCCAAATAAAGAGGCAAAAGATGTCCTTCCCAGATTGTTGTGTTTTGTTATAACCCTGCATTCCACTGATATGCCTTATAATTGCATAAAGGGAGACTGGGTGTGGCATACAGTATAAAACACTAGACACATCGCCAGCTGCCATGAAGCAAATGGCATTCCGAGTAGTCCAAAACCTGAAGGTCTTTCTCAGCTTTTATGCTAGCAATAATCTCCATTGACCTTAGTGAGGAGTTTGCCCAAGGACCTTCAGGATTTGACACACTAAGTTTTAGAGGATTGAAGGGTCTTAAAAAAAAAGAAAACTGTATCTCTCTATATTGTTCCATTCACTGTACTTGAATCTTTAATGCTTAATCTATCATCAGTAACTAGGGGAAAAACATAAGGAACAAAATGTGGACCTTGACTACAGTCATTATTGCTCTTACCAAAGCTTTTGATGCTTTCACCTGTTGTAGAATTTGGACACTCCTCTAAAAGCTTGTTCATATCATGCAGGTGGCTGAGCTCCAGTTCAGCAAAGCCCTTAAACACTTGCTTAACTTTAATTCTTTGAAGTCAATGGCACGTAAGTGCTTTTCTGAATCAGGGCCTCTGTGGACAGCATTCTTGCCAATCCATTTGTAAAAGCAAATCGAGTCATGCCAGATTTATTTTGGCTCACAGTTTCTTTATGGTGGCGATTGACAAATCCATAGAGGTGAATTAATACCAGAGAGGTGATGAACGCAAAAAGTAGTGATGCCAAGAAATATTATTGAACTTTGAACTGGCAAATTTTTTAACTTTGGCAGACTAAAAACCTCCACAAAAAGAAATGAGGCGGTTTCATGTGGGCTACTTATGCAGATAAATGTTCTTTTTCATGGAGGACCTCCAGTTCACCACCAACTAGTTTGCTGAGTAGCTAAAAATGATGGAGTAGCTCCTTAGCTGTTGTAAGTTGTGTAAATCCACTGAATTTCATGAAGGTATGCTGATTTTACATCTCCTGACAATCTGGCCTCATAAACGTACATCATTCTGAAGATGCCCCAACTCCTGGGGAAAGATATGTAGAACCTATCATCTCAGTCAAGGGTGAAGAGCTCAACCCGGTCATGGATTTCATGTTCTTTGGTGGAGTTTTGCCAAAGAGCCTCCACCGATCAATGATTCATTACCCAAATGAAAGAACATGCACTGCCCAAAAGCAAATTGCCACACTGAATCTGAAACCTGCACAGAAGAACAAAGTCCATGCCTACTACACTGTAGCTAGCGTTTTCCACTTACGTGGAGGCTGAGAAACATGGACATGTTATTGCCGGCATGTCAAAGAGCTGGAAAAATTTAATCAGCAGTACCTTCGAGCTATTAGGCATACCAAGTAGCATGATAAAATCACAAATAATGAAATTCTGCAAAGAGGTTGCACAACAAGTACTGAAGCAATGTTTATAAAACTCCTCTTCACTGGGCTGGACATATCCCCTGCACAGAGGGCACCATTCTCCCAACTATACACTTTAGTTGTATAGGGAATTTGCACTGGGCAAAATATCAAGAGGCAGAGAAAATTCAAGTATGTCCTGAAAAAGAACCTCGCCCAGTGTGACATCAGTATCAACATGTGGGAAGCTAAAGCAGCAAACCAATCAGAAGAACATTTAGTGCAGAAAGCTGTACAGGGAGATACGTTAGTGCAAATGGGGTGAGTCCCTCCCTGACCGCATCAGAATACATGGACCCGGAGTTCATCCCAAACTCATTCCCTTCCGAGGCTTTGGCTTTATTGGTAACTCAAAAACAATAAGACAATATAAAGATCAGACTAAGCTTCCTCTCCATACTTAGTTGTTCCTGGGGAGCTTCTGGAGGGAAACCCTAATTTCTTCTGGCCCAAACTGATATTCCCACCCTGTTGTATCCTGGTTGGAGCTAAATGGACAAACCTGCCAGCATGACTCAGCAGTAATTATCCTGACCCTTAATGCAAGTTCGTAGCCCCTGAGCCTAGGATAATTCTACAGAAGACCCCTGCATTAGAGTCTGCAATCCTGTCACAGTCAACAAGAGAGGGAAGAACTTTACAACTAAAGAGAGCAGAGAATTGAAACACAGGTAACAAAAACCACAGCAGTCTCCCACCAAACCTGTCCAAAGACCTGTAAATCAAGAATTGGGCTCTTTAAAAGCTTCATAAAAGTTCATAAAAGCTTTTGATAAACAGACCATCTTTGACATAGTGGCCAACAGGCAATGATATTCATTTCTCAGAACGCTTGATCTGGTCCAGATTTAAATGAGTCAAGTGATGAGGTTTCCAGAGTATCCTTAGAAGACTATACCATGGCCTAATTCATTGCAAAGTATTGTTTTTATAAATTATGTAAATAGTTTATAAGCACTCAGAAAGAAGCAGTCCATGTCCCAAGGAGCTTTCACTCCAGCTCAACTATAATACAATCAATAAAAGATTAGTTGCAGATCGGGTCAGATCAATCAATCTGTTTGCAGCTGCTTCAGCAGAGCATCATTAATGCACAGCTGCAGGGTGTGTGCACGCTGCTCAGACTGTACACGTTGCAATCACTGAATTGTATTATTTTTTAGTGCATTTTCTCATAAATCAACAGGCAGGGCTGGCTCTAGGCACCAGCGCTCCAAGTATGTGCTTGGGGCGGCACTTTCCCAGGGGCGGCACTCCGGCTCCTTTTTTTGCTTGGGGTGCAAAAAGCTGGGAGCCAGCCCTGAGCAGAGGTGAGCTGCAGTGATGGGGGGGTGAGGGGAGGGCTGCAGTAAGTAGCCCGGGGGGGGGGAGAGAGGAACCGCTCCCCCCAGCTCACCTCCGCTCCACTGCTGCCTGCTCCACTGCCGCCTGCTCCCCCGAGCGTGCCGCCGCTCCCCTTCTCCCCCCTCCCTCCCAGGCTTGCTGTGTGAATCAGCTGTTTTGTGGCAAGCCTGGGAGGGAGGGGGGAGAAGCAGAGTGGCAGCAGCACACTCAGGGGAACAGGTGGAGCGGAGGTGAGCTGCAACGGTGGGGGGCGCAGGGAGGGCCGCAGGAAGTAACCCTGGGGGTGGCAGAGGAACCGCTCCCCCCCCCCAGCTCACCTCCGCCTCTTCCCCCCGAGGACGCTGCCGCTCCGCTTCTGGGAGGGAGGGGTAGGAGGGGAAATGTGGCGCACCCGGGGGAGGAGGCAGGGCTGGGGATTTGGGGAAGGGGTTGGAATGGGGCAGGGAAGGGGAGAGTTGCGGCGGAGCCAGGGGGGTGCAGGAAAATTTTTTTGCTTGGGGCAGCAAAAAACTTGGAGCCGGCCCTGACAACAGGACACACTACCAGTCCGCCTACGTTGAGCATGTTCAGGAAAGCAAGAGAAGTCAAGGTACCTGAGTGTTTATTAAAGCCTCACAGAGCAGAACAGATGATCTGTTCAAGTCTTCACCAATCCGGTCAGCATTCCCACCCCCAGGCCAGGCCGGAAGCTGCAGTGGGTCGGGGTAAGAGCCATGTGAGCGGCTGTGGGGAGCCATAGACCCTCCACTTGCCCTGGGTGGGAGGGTGGGGACACAGGCTGGGGGCTGCTCTCAGGACCGCTCCCCCAGCAGGGGGAAGAGGAGGGGCAGGGTCTCATGGTTGCCCCTGCCACATAGGGATTTATATTGGTATAACTATAGTGGTTTAACCATCCAGTATAATTACACTAGTATAACTGGTAAAACTTTCCCATATAAACAAGCCTTTTCCCCTCCCACCTTGCATCCCAGCTCATATCATTTCATCTTCCCTGACCCTAAAATAGAAAGAGCAAACCAGACTGAAAGACTGTCCTCCTGAGAGGAAGGCCAACAGGACCTGCTCTTGCTTGGGGAACTCTGTTTTTCACCTGAGTCCTGAAAACCATCACATCATCATGACCTCCAGTCCTGAGCCCAACAGGGGTTACCTAATTCCCAGCATCGCAGAGGCATGTAAACTCTGGTTCTGTGTTCCTTCCCTGTTGTGTTACTTTCTGCCCCACTATTTCTTTCCTTCTGGCCTACATCTAACTCTCTCGGCTTTTCATAATATCCCAAAATCTACTTCATTGCCTCAGCACAGCGAGATAAAATGTCCATAATCTTGTTCCCTCTAAGGATAAAGGAGCCAACCAGATGATGTCCCTGACTGGAATGTGTGTCAGGGTCCAAGCAACTGGTACCATGTTTGATGTGCTATCCGAAGGTATCGATTCATAACTGACTAGCCAACCGGTGTTCCAAAGACATCAACCAAAACCGTATTTCCCCCACCTTCTCTCTCCAGTCTCTCCTCCACCTGGTGTCTGTGTTAGAATCAGAAGTGAATACCCTTCAAACACCAGAACAGAGAGTAAAATTAATCTTTTCCTTTTAATCAAAGAAAGGGTCTTCTGAAAATAAAAAAACTCTAATATTTTGTCTTCAAAAAGAGAGATTTCAAAGGCTTTAAGTTTGTTTTGCATAATCACTCAATTTAAGTTTCAATAGAAATGCTTGTCCTAATAGCTACCTCATTTCCACTGTCACTCTGTTTCTCTCCCCCCCTCCCCTTTTTGCAGTATCTGGGCTGGCTGGCTGGCTGGCTGAGTGAGGAACGAGTGTGGGCTAGTGAATAAGGTATTGCAGAGGTTCTCAAACTGTGGTCCGCAGACCACCAATGGTCCATGAGCTCCATTCAGGTGGTTCACAGATAGTTCCCCTCTAAGGTGCGTGCCTGGGCGGCTGGACACGAGAGAATGAAGGGACATCCACCTAATTAGTGGACCGGCACTGACGTTGCTCCACTAATTAGGTGCCTGGACCCTGGAGAAGACACACATGTAAGGTGAGGTGGTGGCCTTGGGGGGACTAGGGGATAGGTGGGAGGAGGCAATGGGGTGAGAAGAGGGGGTGGGGGGAATTTGGGATGTGCAGGGCTGCGGCGGCCAGAGAAAGAGCGACTTTTCCCCAGCTCCAGGGCTGCAGCTGGCGGGGAGAGACGGCCCTCCTTCTCAGCCTCAGCTCTGTGGCTGCTGTGGCAGAGGAGAGCCCCCCCCCCGCCCCTCCTTCCCAGCCCCAGCTCGGGGGCTGCTGTGGCAGGGGAGAGAGGGAGAGACCCCCCACCCCTCCTTCCCAGCCCCAGCTCGGGGGCTGCTGTGGCAGGGGAGAGAGGGAGAGACCCCCCACCCCTCCTTCCCAGCCCCAGCTCGGGGGCTGCTGTGGCAGGGGAGAGAGGGAGAGACCCCCCACCCCTCCTTCCCAGCCCCAGCCCCAGCTCGGGGGCTGCTGCAGCAGGGGAGAGAGGGCACATCCATCACATTAGAAAGGTAAGACTACTGATATTAAAATATGAGTTGTGTGCTTTTATTTGTAGGACAACTATTAATTATTGTTTTATATATATATATATAAGTGCTTTTATTCAAAGGCACTTTACAGTAGTTAGCTAATGGTACAAACAACATTTGAAAAGATCATTAAGTGCTCGGCCGAGATTCTCAGCAATTTTCTAGTGGTCCACGGAAAAAAAAGTTTGAGAAATACTGGGATATTGGAGAGAGCCTCAGAAGGCCTGGCTTCTATGGTGAAAGACAGTGGTCAAGTCATTTCCCCTCCCTGTGTATTCCCATCTGTAAAATGGGGATAATGATACTGACCTCCTTTGTAAAGAACTTTGAGATCTATAGATGAAAATGGCTACAAAAGAACTAGGTATTACTACAGGGAGGCAGTCTCCAGGTGAGTACGTGCTTTGCTTAACTAATTGCAGATGATATGACCGCCCTGTAGGAAACCAGATACATTTCCTGGGCAGGCCCAGAGCACAGTACTTCACATGTAGAGGAAGATACCATGATTTAACTCCGATGTGGTGATGCAATATCTTACCATAGATAAAAAGGGCTCTTTTAACTCTTCTAGCCACACCACCATCTTGAAGCTTTATGATGAGTGCGGACTGTGTCCTTTCCTTGGAACCAAGTGCAGCAGCAGCAGCTCTGGGATGCAGCCAGTCTATAATGCAAATCTCCTTCTCACTAGGTGACCCTGTAATGTTGCATCCATGACAGAAGCCAGGATTGATGATTCTAGCAAAAGGAAACTCACTTGTGATTTCAGATTGTTCAAATTTAACACACCACAGTTTACTTGCAGAACTTGGGACTGAAAAAACTGCACCGTGTAACAGCTTTCTCTGATGCATCCGTTCCCATCACATAGACACCCTTGGCAGAGCAGAGAGGGGGCTGTCAGGGAACGAGTTACTGTATGGTGATTCTCTGCCCAGCATTCTGGCCCATGAGAACAGTCTTTGGAGATGCTCTAACCTGTGCCAGCTAGCTGTGGTCCCCCAGGGACCATTCGCCAGCTGACCATAATCAAAGCACTAGTATAAGAGGTAGGGCCAGGTCCCACCCTTTTGCCTCTCAGAAGTGACCCAAAGGGGAAGGAATTAAGCAGAAAATCTGGTCCTTGAAGTCCTTACTCAGTTTTTACCTAGGTTTTACTCAGGAAAAAAATCCTATCAAAGACGATGGAAATTTTGCCTGGGTAACGACTTCTTAAAAACTTGAGATTCAACCCACTGTGTTTTGTAACATACTTCATATGCATGTGTTTACAAAAAAGTTACGTCTGGGGTCTCAACTAAAGGGACCGTGCTCCTTTAAAACAGGCTGGGGAGTGGGTGTGAGGGTTTCTTTGAACATTAAAATTAGTAGTGAAAGTCACAGGGCTTTTTTCCTTTATACAACTGAAGCTGAATTTGAGCAATAACCCTTCTGATTTCTGTGGAGGAGGAGACATGACGTCTTGAGGTAAACCACACATCCTGTAACCACCACTGTGTCGTTTGTACAAGCTGCTTCTCTGCAGAAGTGGCAGAGTTGCTTTTCAGCAAAAGTCACACATTTGTAAGAGGTGAGCGATTCCAGTCAAACAGAGATTGGGCAGCAAAAAGGAAGAAAACTCAACCACAATAAAGCTGCCAATGAACCTGAAAGGAAAAAGACGTCAGCAGCTCAGGGCAGGGGCTCTCCTTTTCCTGGTATCTAGCTAACTATAATTATGTGGAAAGAAATTGTGGGTGGGACTGTTACTTACTATCTGAACTTTATAACCTAACTTAAACCAGACTGAAGTACAGGGCCAGGGGCCAGTCCTGGGAGGTGCTGAGCTCATTGACTTCAATGGGAGCTGTGTGGCTGAGCACTTTTGACAACCAAGAAATTGATTTGGATGCTGTCACAGGGCAGGCTGACTTTAAAGGAATTGGGCTCAAGGCCACCTAGTTATTAGTCTCCTTGGTGATGGGTTTGGACCTAGGTCAGGGGCTGGGTCACGTGACCAAGCATCAGCTGGCCTTAGACCAGAGGCATTGCTTTCTATACGGGCGAGTCTACGCGGGGGGGGGGGGGGGGGAAGGAAGGCACGTAGGGAAGTTCTCCAACAATAAAGCCAGATGGGTGGTAGTAATTACTAGGAGGCCTTCCACAGCAGACTATGGAGATGACAGCTAGCAAGGAAAGAGGTGGGGGAGGTCTCTCCAGAGAGTCCCAAGTCTGGAGTTGGCCGGGCAGAACTTCCCTGCTCAGAGGGATCTGGAGAGCTGACAGAGAGCTGGGGCCGGAAGCCATGATGCCAGGATGAGTAGGAAGCCCTAAAGAAGTGATCAAATCTGTGATACAAAGGTGATTGAGGAGTCCTCGAGGAGGGCCAAAAAGCTCGGGGGAACCGGAGCCAAGGGTGAAGACTTGAGGACTCTTGTTTTGTTTGGCTTTTTGTTTACCCCGGAAGAGAAGGTAGACTCCATCATTTGGCCCGAGGGCTAAATCATTTTGAAACAGGAGAATTGGCACATCCAAGAGCAGGAGATGGAAGTGTCTGGAGCTAGATGTGGGGAAATCAAGGCACAGAGCACCAGGTACTACTTGATAGTGACACAAATGCCTAACTATAGATTTGGGTGCCTAACTAAACACCTAAGTTTAACCTGTTTTAGTTATAAGATTGACTAGGCCCCAAGTCACTGAGAGAGCTGGGGAGAGATCCTACATCAACTGTGCCCAATGCCCGGCCCTGAACTATTAGATCATGCTCCATCCCTAGGGCTGTTTAAGCAAGCACTGACAGAGAAGTGTGGGGGCCAAGGAGGTGTGGTACTTTGCCCTGAGGTACGTTGTCTAACCGCACGGTTAGAAAAACAGAGGGTCTACATATAGCTACAGATGAGATCTGGGAAGCTCTGGCCAAGTTAAATGGGAATGTCTGGAACTGAAGTATTTTGACAAGCTGCTGGTCAGAGCACAGTGCATTGGCAGAGTTGTGTTGCAGAAGCTTGTATAGCCACTGGCTGTGCCATATGTGGCTTTGGGGAATGCCTGTGTATTTACTTTCATAAGTACTACATTCCCTTTCCCAACACACAGATCTGAGGATTCTAACCCCTTTACAATTAGTCTTAAAGGATGATGATTTAAAGTATGTGTGACGGGGTCCCTGGGGTGCAATCTGGACTGTGGGACCACTGAGCCCTCTGTCCCCACAACCTGGGGTATCCTTGTCACTCTGTGTTGCTATTGTTAAGCCACAAACGTCTGACAGGTGCTGCACTTACACAGACATCCGCAGGCAGGGACACACCCAAATGAATTACAGGAATGCTTTCCAGCCACTCATAAACCAACAACAGAGATGCTCCAGCCAATTCCTCTGCGCTCCCGCGCCTTGCACCCCAGAACTGTACTGTTTTGCCCTGGTCAGAAGCCTGACCAGTGTAAGTTCATTAACCAGACGGCTTCTCCCTTGATGTAGAGAGGACACACGTTAGCCTTTGTACACTGAGCTGAAATTTCCCAAGCAATTCAACCCAAACACACTGTTTTAGGTAAAATATAATAAAACAGATTTATCAGCTACAGAAAGATAGATTTTAAGTGATGATTATAAGTAGCAGACAGAGAGATCAGAGTTGATTAATTAAGAAACAAATATAAATTCAGTTCTACAAACTAAAGAGAATTTGAATCAAGCAGTGTCTCACCCTGACAGATGGTGCAAGAAGGTTACAAATCCTCAATATGCAGACTGGGACTCTTCCAGCCTACTGTCACCCTCCCCCGTTCAAAGTCTTTGTCCTTTAGATGTTTCTTCCAGGTGTTGATTGGGGCGGGGGGAGGTCAAGCGATGTCACTTCCCCTCTTTTATAGTTTCTTGCAAGGTACTGGAAAGATCTGTACTTGTGATGTGGGAGTCCACCCGCACTGGTCAAGCAGTCTCTCTTGTCTCTGGGTTCTCCCTGAGAAGTCTCCATTGTATACAGTTCCTGGGATGGCAAATTCTTTCCTTGATGGGTGTTGATGAGCCTTTAACCATCGGCTGACTACTCCATTGTTGTACCTGAAAGGCTGATTGTAGGTGTTCCCACCCTCACAACATATTTCAGTAACACACACATAGTAAAACTTCATAACTTCACATGCAATGGCAACACATACAATCCTATTGTAATAATATCCAACAGGATATTAATGTTCAACAGATCAAGACTTTTTAAATGATGTCTCACGAGGCATACTTCGTACAAAACATCTCATAATTATATGAGTGGTGAATATGGGGTTTCCAGGGTGCTGTTTTGAGGTACAGGATGACCTAAAGAACATGAGCATTCATCTCATTGGCACAGAGCTAGCACTCATCACCACTCACTCTGTGGTTGAGTGGTGTGAACACTCTTAGTTAAGCATGTGCAATATCTCGGGTAGCCCTACTTTTAATGTCAAACTACCTAGATTGTGTCATTTGAAAGCAAAACCCATCGCAGTCCAAAAAAGACTCAAAGGCCACAATGGTGCTTCTGTGGAATGTTTTCTAATGTCTTTCATTACCATGAGAACCTTTAAACAAGAATGAACACAAGGAAGTAGAGGAATGATGGGTCAGTATCTCACTTTTCTCTCTACTCACTGAGCTCTGAAATGACACTGAATCCCAGGTCACCTCAACCTTGTAAAGCTGCCAAGGAGAAGACATGGTCGGTGCTTCCAGGCTTTTCTGTTCTTTCTCATCATGCAAGCTTTAAACAGCCTTGCAGCAGGGACAAATATGCTGATAGTGTCTGATATGCCAGAGTGCGTATTTATAGGCTGTCTTCTGTACAGGGATGTTAGGTGGCTGAACCTAATTGTGTTGTCTTAAGGGCTCTGGCAGGCATTCAAGAACAAAAGTAAAGACAGCCAGTTCCCATTCATGGGCATGTCCCTACACTTCCATGTGGCGAGCCTTGTGATTTAGCAAGTGTAAGCCTTGCTCCCTAGGGCTTTTTTTAAAAAAATATTTATTTATTTTTAAAAACCTGACAAGACTTTGAACAAAACGAGAAAACCATAACTAGAAATGGGTCGTAAATTCAGATCTAGATTTTGAACACTGCAACATTTGGGGATATTAAGATCTGAGAACTTGGTTCAGGGACATTTGAGAAAAATCAGAGCAGGATCTAGGCTAGAATTTTAAAAAATCCTCCAAGGTTTGGGGGCATTGACACCCATCTCTGATATTTTACATGAATAAGCCTTTTTCCCCAAGGCAAAAGCATCCCCAAGGCAAAAGCATCCCTTTCTGAAATGAAGGGCAGCACTCCATCATCTGCTCATAGCATGCTATGCAACCATGGAAGGGAGAGAAACATTGGACAAGTATACCAGGGCAAAATCCCAATCTTACTCTAAGTGCCATGGCATGTTTGCAGCCTGGTTTTAAAAACTGGCCTTCAATTTTGTGCCTGGCTTAACTGTGAGCACAAAAAATGTAGGCCCAGATAAGTGAGGGTGCCAATGGTAAGACTTAGGCCTGGTCTATATTACAAAGCTAGGTCAGCATAAGCTGCCTTGCATCAACCTAGTTGTGCATGTGCCTAGCTTACATTTGTCTCCCACTGATGTAAGCGCCCCCTTATGGCAATGCAGTAACACCACCTCCCCAAACAGCGTAGAGCCGTGGTGGATGTACTGAGGTCAATACAGCACAAGTGTAGACACTGTGTTGCCCCTATGTCAACCCCAACAGTCCTCCAGCAGCTGTCCCACAATGCCCAACACTGAGTGCTCTGGTCACTTTGTGAACTCCACTGCTCAGAGGTCACGGAGACCAAAAACCCTCTCTCCCCCCTTTAAAACCCTGCAAAGCTTTTGAAATACCTTTTCCTGATTGCCCAGCTTGGCGAGCACACCTAGCAGCTCTCCATTGTTGTGTGCAACTGCCTGGCTGAACCTGCCAACTACACACACTGGACACACACCTGCCTGGAGCAGATAGGAGGTATTGGCTCTCCTCGGCCTGTGGGGAGAAGAGGCTGTGCAGCCACCGCTATGGACCAACCATTGAAGGAGTGCGGGACCAGCAGCAGTGCCGCATGAAAGCGGAGGAGCTAGCTGGCGTACCAGAAGGCTATAGAGGCCAACAGTTGATCCAGTGCCAAGCTTCAGACTGGCCGCTTTTACAAAGAGCTGCATGCCACGCTTGGGGAAGATGGGGGCACTTGTGACCAGGGAGGTCCAGATATGCCGCGAGCCAGGACATGTATGAGACTCCACTGCAGTCCAGTCAGTCCCAGCAGTTGAGCATGGGAAAGAACCTTGGATAAGTGTGTCCTTGAATTTCCTGTTACAATGATCCATACAGCTATTGACTTTTCATTAATTTACTCCTACGAGGAGAGGTCGCAGTACCATCAAAAAGGTAGAGATGTTATCTGCTTTTCATTACTCTGTGGAGAGTTAGGTGCCAGGGAGGGATGTGAACCAATGTATTTATGTATGCAGGGACGTTCCTTCAATCCTCCTGACAGTTCTTGATGACTCTTTCATGGAGGTACACTGCGGTCCTCTCCTGAAGGTTTCTAGGGATGGCAGCACAGGCTGGCTTTCCAAAGTGCCAGGGGGTGCTCGACCCCCAACTCTGCCCCAGGTCCTGCCCCCACTCCACCCCTTCTCCGCAAGGCCCCGCCCCACCTCTTGCCATCCAGTTCCGCCCCGTCCCCTGAGCGCGCCGTGTCCTCACTTCTCCCCCTCCCTCCAAGCCTCCTGCATGCCGCGAAACAGCTGTTTGTGGCGGGCGGGAGGTGTGGGGAGGGAGGGGAGGTGCTGATCTGCAGGCCCTACTGGTGGGTGGGAGGCACTGGGCGGAGAGCTGATAGAGGGGCTGCTGGTGGGTGCTCAACACCCACCATTTTGGAGCACCCACAGAGTCGGCGCCTGTGGATGGCAGCATTATTTCTTCCTCCACAATAGGATACTTTCCCATACCAGTCCACGATAACTTCGGCAGGCACTATTGCAGTATACAGGCTAGCAGCATATGGGCACTGGCAGCTTCAGGATACCGGCAGCAGCTGTGCTGTCCGTGCCTTTGTTACCCTCAGGAGTGAGAGATTAGCTAGAATAACCACTGCCTGTGGGAAATGGTGCCGGTATTCAGTGCCATTGCCCTATACTCATAGTTTCATACAACTGAGAAATTCCCTCTTCATTTCCCTTGCCACTGGCAGGCCATACTCCCCATGGCTGGTGCTATGAGTGGCAACGTGCAGGTGCACTCCAAAGCAGAAGTGTCAAGAAGCATGTCTTATTTAAAAATTTGGGGGAGCAAGCAAAGGGAGTTCTGAACCGTAACATTGGTTTTCCATTGTGACTATACTGACAATGGTACCTCTGTGTGTTTTATCGGTAGCTGTTGCCCTCCACATCCACAGAACGCCTGAGTCAGTTAAGGAGGAAAAAGACAAGGACTCGGGCTGACATGTTCAGTGAGATCTTGCAAGCCAGTGGTGTATCGGCCCATGAGGAGTGGGGCTGGAGAGTGAATATTTCGGGCTGTTTAGAGAAGGAAAGAATGGTCAGAAGCAAGTGTAACACCGACAGACCCCAGTCGTCAGCAGGCGGGATCGAATCTGGACCTCTGAAGCTTAATACCTGAGCCTCTACTGCATGAGCTAAAAGCCACATGGCCCTTACCTAAGGCTGTAGCAGACTCATTAATGTCTAAGTGGTGTCAGTGCCACTAGAGGGGACAGAAGACCACACCTAGGAGGTGTGTGGGTTACACAAGGCCCAGGAGTCCCAGCAAGAAAAGGAAAGGGAGATGCCCTAGGACATAATAAGGCTTCTCCAGCAGTAAACACAGATGTCTCAGACTCTTGTGGACCTACAGGTTCAACAGTCATGGTCTCACCTCCCTTTGCAGTCCCTGGATAACACCATTGCACCTCCTCCCTACACCCCCCCTTTTAACATTCCACGTGTCATCAGGAGCCACATCGCTACCCCTACCATTCCTGGGGGAAGGAAGGACAATCACGGCTTCATATACACTGACCTGTGAGAGCCAGGGATGTTGTATATGTAGCCAAAATGGACACGAATATTCTTTCCCCATATTAAGTTCTGTTCCATTAATTTATTACATTTTTAATGTATTTGCTTTTAATTTGCCTAGATCTTTCTTTGCACTGGTTTTCTTACTCTATTCTTTGGAAAGTCATTCGTCTTTATTAGTTCACAACATATGGTGCAGAATGCCTAGCAGTACTGAAAGCCCCCACTTATTGTACTGTACAGTGGGACAGACCTCAGGATCAGTGACAAACACAATGTAATAATTATAAATGTACAGAAAGCACCACAAAATTAATAGCTGCAATGACACTGGTATATTCAGAGACAAACACCAAGCACCACACAGTTCCTAACAGGCCCCCAGAACGGCAGGGCCTGATAGAACACAGTCTGCCACAACGCATTACTGTGGATCGCTGTTAAAATGCTCTTCCAAGGACTCCCTCAGCTGTATAGCTCCGTGCTGAGCTCTTCTAATATCCCTGCTCAAACTCAGCAGACAGCTGCTCTTCCTCCACCCTGGCAGCAACTTTTCCACATTTGCCTCACAGATCTGCAGGACACAACAGGCAGCTGTAACCATTGGGATATTTTTCTCACAGAGATACAATCTTGTGAGTAAATAATGCCAGCAATCCCTTCAATCTGCCGAAAGCACATTCCACCGTCATTCTGCACCTGCTGAGTCAGCACTTGAATCTTTCCTTTTGGTGCTGCCAGGGTGGCCAGTGTATGGCTTCAGGATCCAGGGGAAAAAGGGGCAGTCTGGGTGTCCCCCAGGATCACTATTGGCATTTCAGCATCACCTATGGTAATCCTCCGGTCAGGAAAGAAAGTCCCTGCTTGCAGCTTTCCGAACAGTCCCATGTTCTTAAAGATATGAGCATCATGCCCCTTCCCTGACCATCCAGCATAGATGTCACAGAAGCATCTCTGATGATCAATTGACACTTGCATAGCCATAGAAAAGTAGCCCTTTCTGTTGATGTACTCTAGGGCAAGGTGCCAAAAGAGGGATACACGTGCCTGTCTATTGCTCCACCGCAATTTGGGAACCCCACTGCTGCAAGTCACTATGGCCTGCATACAGTAACTCCTCACTTAACATTGTAGTTATGTTCCTGAAAAATGCAACTTTAGGCAAAACAATGTTAAACAAATCCAATTTCCCCATAAGAATTAATGTAAATGAGGGAGTTAGGTTCCAGGAAATTTTTTTTCACCAGACAAAAGACATATATATATATACACACACACAAACACACATACAGAGTATAAGTTTTAAACAAACAATTTAATATTGGTACACAGTGATGATGATTGTGAAGCTTGGTTTAGGTGGAGGAGTCAAAGGGTGGGATATTTCCCAGGGAATGCCTTACTGCTAAATGATGAACTAGGAATTGGCTGAGCCCTCAAGGGTTAACTCTCACACTCCATAAGGCAGCACAAATGGAGGGAGGGGAGACAGCATCGCAGCCAGAGACAGAGACACACACCGTGTGTGTGAGAGAGAGATGCGCATTTCCCCTTTAAGTACACTGACCCTACTCTTAAGTACACTGCCTTGTTAATTAGATCAACTTGGTGAGACCACAGCGGCTGCCAGCAAGCTCCCTCCATCCTGAGCCCTGTCGTGTGTCCCCCCTGCTCTATGGAAGATGGTGTAAGTGGGGTGCAGGAGCAGGGGGGAGGGGAACACCCTGACAGCCCCCCTCTTTCTCCCCTCCCCCCGCACGCAGGAGTCTCGGGGAGCAGCTCCAAGGCAGAGGGCAGGAACAGCACATGGCAGTGGGGGGAGGGACAGCTGAACTGCTGATTGGTAGCCTGCTGGGCAGCTGCAGCAGCACAGGGAACTTAGGGGAGCAGGGAGCTGATGGGGGGGCTGCCGGTTCACCCTGGTTCCAAGCCCCCACCAGCTAGCTGCAACGGGCTGCTCTTCCTGCAAGCAGTGGACAAAGCAGGTGGCTGCCAAACGACATTAGAAGGGAGCATTGCACAACTTTAAACAAGCATGTTCTCTGATTGATCAGCAACGTAACAACAAAACAAAGTTAACCAGAACAACTTTAAGGGAGGAGTTACTGTACTGCCGAGAGTCACAGCCCTGCGCAGCAGGAGACGATGAATGGCCCTGCATATTTGCATGACAGTGGCCCCCATGATGGATTTTCCAACTCCAAAATGATTTATCACAGACCAGTAGCAATCTGGTGTTGTAAGATTCCACAGTGCAATCACCACTCATTTCTCCAACCTCAGTGCCACTCTCCCTCTGGTGTCTGTGCAGCGGACAGCTGGGGCGAACTCAACACACAGATCCAGGAATGTGGCCTTTGCATCTGAAAGTTCTACAGCTCCTGGTTATCATCCCAAACCTGCATTACAGTGCAATCCCACAAACCAGTGCTTGTTTCTCTGGTCCAAAAGCGCTGCTCCACTGTCTGCAGCTGCTCCGTGAACACCAACAACAACCTTGAATTGGTTTCTGCTGTCCCATACCAATATGTCCTCCATAAAATCGTCATGTTCCCCGCTGATGCAGTGCTTCTTGCGACTCTGCAAATCTGGAGGATCATGCACCCTGTGCTTGCAACGCTCACTGCAGTAGTGGAGAGCTCTGAAGGTTCCATGCTTCTGTCAGAGATGGTGGACAGGGAGGAGGACCCCATGCATTCATGAGATTTTTTAAAAAGGCATGAAAATTATGAGATATGGTTGACATTATGGGATGGAGAAAGTTGCATGCTAGAAACTTGACTCTTTGCTCCTAGTCATCCCTGCACAACTTGTGTCTGCCCCACAATGCATTGCCAAGTCTTCCCAAAAGACAGTGGGCTGGATGGTGGTGCATTGCACACTGGGATACCTACCCATGGTGCACTGCACGGTGAATCAACACAAGCATTTCTGGTGAGTACATGCAGTGCCAACACAAGTATGCATGCGCACAAGCAATATCCTAACTGGTGGTTTTATGCCAACATAACTTGTATTGGTCAAAGTTTGTAGTGTAGACATGGCCTTAAGACCTCAAATTGCCTGCTTTGTGGGACTAGTTAGGTAGTTACATGTTTGAATGCTCAGACTTACACCCACTAATTAATTGCACCTGCATTTTAGAGCTGGCTATCTATTTTAGTGCAGACACATAAAGAAAGCTGAGGTGTTTAATACCTATTTCACTTCATTCTTCACTAAAAAGGTTAATGGTGACCAGATACGCAACACAAGTAATAGAGACAATTATGGGGAACAAATACAAGCCAAAATAGGGAAAGAACAGGTTAAAGAATATTGTGATAAGTTAGGTGTATTCAAGTTGACAGCACCTGATAAAATTCATCAGTGGATACTCAAGAAACTAGCTGAAGCAATATTGGGACTGTTAGCAATTGTCTCTGAGAACTCCTGGAGGACAGGAGAGGTCCCAAAAGACTGGAGAAGGGCAAACACCAAACAAAGTACCTATCTTTTAAAGAAGGAAAAAAAGATCTGGGGAACTATAGACCAGTCAGCCTAACTTTGCTCTCTGGAAAAATACGGGAACAAATTATTCAACAATCAATTTATAAGCACCTTATAATTTATAAGATTATAAGGAATAGCCAGCATGGATTTGTCAAGCACAAATCATGCCAAACCAATCTAATTTCCTCTTTTGACAAGGTTACTGGCCTCATTGATGGGGGAAGTAGTAGATATGATATATCTTGATTTTAGTAAGTCTTTTGACACAGTCCAACATGATAGTCTCATAAGCAAACTAGGGAACTGTGGTCTAGATTGAATTACTATACGGCAGGTGTGCAATTGGTTGAAAGAGCAGTTATCAATGGTTTGCTGTCAAACTGGAAGGGTGTATCTATGGGGTCCTGCAGGGGTCAGTCCTGGGTCTGTTATGATTCAGTATTTTCATTAATGAACTGGATAATAATGTGGAGAGTATGCTTATAAACTTTGCAGCTGACACCAAGAGGAGAAGGGTTACAAGCACTTTGGAGGACAGGATTAGAATTCAGAACAACCTTCACAAATTAGAGAATTGGTCTGAATTCAACAGGATGAAATGTCAATAAAGACAAGTGCAAAGAACTACACAGTAAGGAAAAATCAAGCGCACAAATACAAAATGGAGAGTAACAGTGTGGCTAGGCAGTAATATTGCAAAAAGGGATCTGGGGATTATAGTGGATCACAAGTTGAATATAAATCAACAATGTGATGTAGCTGAGAAAAAGGCTAATATTATTTTGGGGTGTATTAACAGGAGTGTTGTATGTAAAACACGGGAAGAAATTGTCCTGCTCTACTTGGCACTGGTGAGGTCTCAGTTGGAGTACTGTGTCCAGTTCTGGGCTCCACATTTTAGGAAAGACGTGGACAATCGGAGAGAGTCCAGAGGAGAGCAACAGAAATGATAAAAGGTTTAAAAAACCTGACCTTTAAGGAAAGGTTAATAGAACCGGGCATGTTTTGTGTTGAGAAGAGAAGACAGAGGGTGGGGTTGATAGACTTCAGATATGTTACGATCTGTTATAGAGAGAATGGTAATCAATTGTTCTCCATGTGCACTGAAAGAAGGACAAAAAGTAATGGGCTTAATCTGCAGTAAAGGAGATTTAGGTTAGATATTAGGAAAAGCTTTATAATTATAAGGGTGGTTAAGTTCAGGAATAGGCTTCCAAGCAAGGTTGTGGAATCTCCATCACTGGAGGTTTTTAAAAACAGGTTGGACAAATATCTGTGAGGGATAGTCTAGATTGGTGGGCTGGACTTGATGACTTCTCGAGGTCCCTTCCAGCCCTACATTTTTATGATTCTAAGTGCGGGTGCAAAATTAGACATTTGTTTTCAGTTTCACACCTGTTTCTCAGACCAATAAGCCACCCCTTCTGCCTTTAGGGCTTGGGTCACTTGATTCCACTACTCCTCCTGTTGGGGATCTTTTGTCTGAAGTGCTGATTGCTATTACACATTGTGCATTTGTTTCACAGGTGGAGCATCCCCCTCTAACCACAATGGGAGTTATGGGATCAGAATGAACAAGAGAGACTTGTACTATGGGTAAGTATTGAGCAGTGCTAAGTGAACAGGAGAAATTTGATTTATGAATGGTGACAATGACATAGTGAGAAATAATTTAAAAGAAAACCATAATGGCTCTGACATCAGAAGATCTGATCTACTGACCTGGTAGCATGCTTTGCAACTAGCAACATAAGCCCTTACTCTGATAAAAGCATATCAGATGATCAAAGAACCCTCTCCAGATGAGAAACCAGAAGAGAACACAAAGGTTGCAAAGAGAGTGATCTATAAAATGAGAACAAGCCACTTCCTATTCTCAACCCCATTTCCCTCTGACAGTGCATGAGCCACGAGAACAATATTCTGCCCCGACTGAAACAAATCTAACAATAACAGCAATATCCTCCAGAATGAAAGCCAGCAACAGAGAGACTCTTAGGAACCTTAAACCAAATTGAGCAGAAGACCATCAACTGACTGAAGCCCAGATGTTGCAGGCAAGTAGGGTTATCCCCATTTGGAAGGACCAAAAACCAAATACAACTTCTAGGTCTTGTCTACATTAGCAGTTTTCCTACCAGCACTGGTGGTACAGCTCCATTAATAAAAAGGTAATAATTGGAGATATACCAATCTCCTAGAACTGGAAGGGACCTTGAAAGGTCATTGAGTCCAGCCCCCTGCCTTCACTAGCAGGACCAATTTTTGCCCCAGATCCCTAAGTGGTCCTCTCAAGGATTGAACTCACAATCCTGGGTTTAGCAGGCCAATGCTCAAACCACTGAGCTGAAATGGCAAAAAAGCACAAGGGCAGTGGTCCCCAACCTTTTTGTGGCCAGTAGCACATTCATGTTTTCAGAAGAGTGTGGCGGGTGCCAACAATTTTTCAAGACTTATTTTGTATGTGTACATTAAATAATACAAAAAAATCATATTTAATATTACATAATATATGAATCAAGAGAGAAGCCGGAGAAAAGCCGCGAGGAAAGAGAGCACTGGTGCCTGCAGCCCCGGAGTACTCTGTCCCCAGCAGGCGCGGGATTCTGTCCTCGGCTGGACACTAGGTGGGTCCCATGCCTGCCGGGGACCGAGAACACCGGCACCCGCAGCCTGCAGCCCCGGAATTCTCTGTCCCTGGCAGGCGCTGGGCTGTGGCTTCTCTCCCACCTGGGCAGTAGGCAGGCCCTGCACTGGCCGGGAACAGAGAACACTGCGCCTGCAGCCTTAGTTCTCTGTCCCCAGCAGATGCAGGGCCGTGGCTTCTTTCCCCTGCTGGGCACTAGGTGGGCACACATAAATGCCCTGGCGGGCGCCATGGCACCCACAGGCACCACATTGGGGACCACTGCACTAGGGTATATGCAGGGCCGCCCAGAGGGGGGGGGGGGCAAGTGGGGCAATTTGCCCCAGGCCCTGGGCTCTGCAGGGGCCCCACCTCTGTCCCTCTCCCAGAGCCTCAGCGTATCCAGGAGCGTCCTGGAACAGGGGTGCAGAGTGGCTCCGGCGGGGCCCCTGAGCTCCGCCCCGCTCAGAGCTGCGTGGTAAGGGGGCGGGGCTGCGAGCTCCGGGCTGAGTGGAGGAAGCTCACAGCCCCACCCCCTTTACCCTGGGGCTCTGAGCAGGGAGGAGCTCGCAGCCCCGCCCCCTGACCACGCGGCTCTGAGCGGTGCGGAGCTCAGGGGCCCGGCTGGAGCCACACTGCATCGCTGTTCCAGGACGCTCCTGGATACGATGCGCTGAGGGTCCGGGTGAGGAGGAGCCGGGAGTAAGGGGACGGGGGGGTTGGCTAAGGGCCAGGAAGTCCCAGGGCAGTCAAGGCACAGGGAGGGGGCAGAGGTTGGGGGGGCGCTCAGGGGACAGGGAACGGGGGGGTTGGATTGTGGGCATTCCAGGGGTCTGTCAGGACTCAGCGGGGGGGTGGATAGGGGTCGGGGCAGTCAAGGGACAGGGAGAAGGGGTGGGGTCCCGGGGTGGTGGTTGGGGGTGGGGTCTCTGGGGGACGGTGAGGGGACAAGGAGCAGGATGGGTCGAGGATTCTGAGGGGGGCGGGCAGTTGGGGGGCAGGAAGTGGGGGGTCAGATAGGGGGCAGGGCCAGTCTGTTTGGGAGGCACAGCCTTCCCTACCCTAAAGATCATTCAGCAGTTTGAGACTTGCAGAAGAGCCAAGCTGTGAGCTTTTCCATTAGGGCTACCATCCCTTTCACTTCTCAGATGCCAAATTATAATCTATATTTAATTTCAGTGCCATAGGGAGATTCATGTCAGGGGAGGGTAGCTTCATTTAAAATTAGCCACTGGGGGAGGGATCACATGAGAAGAGCAATATCCTACATCACCTACCTCCTTCCCAACCCTACCAAGGGAGATCCACCCCCCTGCATTCCCTGTGGCTCCAGAAGGGTTAATTCAGTGGTTCTCAAACTTTTGTCATGGTGACCCCTTTCACATAGCAAACCTTGGAGTGCAACCTCCCCCCTTATAAATTGAAAACACTTTTTTATATATTTAACACTATTATAAATGCTGGAGGCAAAGCGGGGTTTGAGGTGGAGGCTGACAGCTCGTGACCCCCAGTAATAACCTTGTGACTGCCTTGAGGGGTCCCGATCCCCAGTTTGAGAACCCCTGGGTTAATTTAATTTTAGCACCCTGTGTCCATTCACATGCATGTGCTATTTGAGCATGTCAGTTTTCACAACATAGGCTCATCCCAGATTCTGGAACAAGCTCAAATGCTCAGTTCGTGGCGTATGTACATAGTCTATACTAAAGACAAACCCACAGTAACCTTCTCCAGTTTGTGAGGGACCCCATGGAGCCAGTCTCTAGGAAACAGATAAATGCATGGAGGTTAAGTCCATTAATGGCTATTAGCCAGGATGGGTAAGGAATGGTGTCCCTAGCCTCTGTTTGTCAGAGGGTGGAGATAGATGGCAGGGGAGAGATCACTTGATCATTGCCTGTTAGGTTCACTCCCTCTGGGGCACTTGGCATTGGCCATTGTCAGTAGACAGGATACTGGGCTGGATGGACCTTTGGTTTGACCCAGTATTGCTGTTCTTATGTTCTTATGTTTTAACCTAAATGAACCCAAAGTTATGGAGACAGATATGAGTCAAGGAAGCCAGCAGAGTATCAGAAACCTGGAAAAATCTCTGACTGGATGGGCTCAGGCATTTGGTCACAAGCTGAGGTGGTTCAAAAGTTTTGGATATTTTTTAAGCAGAATTTTGTATTGTTTCTTTAAACAATCAAGTACAGCAAGCAGCAAATATTTGGCCACATAGTTCGGAAACCCCAAACCATATTCAGGTTTTGGCAGACTAATTTCAGCTTTTCAATTAAAGAAACCACAACAAATTTTGAAGGAAAGCAGACATTGGCCGTGATTTTTTTCCTGCTTTTTAAAAACCCCTAGTTTTCGATCCAAAAAAGTTTTGACAGAAAATATTTGTCCAACCCTTTTAATGAGCTTTAGTGCCTTTTTAGCACTAGCTGATGCTGAGAACCAGTGATACCTTGTAAAGAAGTTTTCTCAAAACTGGGTTTGTGCCGAGATGCGGAAGGTTTATTTTTCCCAGGGCCGCCCATGGGGGGGAGCAAGTGGGGCAATTTGCCCAGGCCCTGCAGGGGCCCCCACGAGAATATAGTATTGCAATTTTTTTTATGGAAGGGGCCCCTGAAATTGCTTTGCCTCAGGCCCCCTGAATCCTCTGGGTGGCCCTGGGTATATGAGGTGCAGGCATTTTTACTGTCTTGTCGTATAACCTTGCTCAGAGCAGCAGTGGGAGCTAGATGTGATGAAAAAAAATCACTTATAGATGTAGCCCTTGAGTAAAAATACTGCATTCCTCATCTGCCCTTCCACCTCCTCCCTTCTCCCACATCTTTCTGAATGGCTTCCTCTTTCCCCTGTGGAATTTAGCTAGCCTTCCTCAGAGTTACGGAAAAGCCGCCCTAAATTAGAACACTCCACTTCTATGTGGAAATAAAAATGTAATGTTCCTTACAAGGTCTAGAGGGGTCTAAAAGAGATCTGCTGATTCTGCTGAATTATAAAGTCCTACTGGCCAATGTGCATGCTGTCTGTACGGGATCTTGCATGTAGCCTACTTGCCCTGACCATGGTGACATGAAGCACCAGTAAGAATTACAATGGGGAAGACATTGTTTCCTGGTCATCTCTGCAACATTGACAATGTTAGGGACTGTGTCATGTATCCTATTGGAACTGCCTATGTGGATTAATGGTAATTATACTGAAATTGAGTTCTTTCTGCCAATCAGAGCTCAGGGACACACAATTATATGTCTGTTTCTTAACAACCTTACAGTATACAAACTCCTGCACTCTTATTGGCTGAGCTTTCAAGTAGCCAGTCAAAGCAGACCAAGTTGCATAATGACTGTAAAATTATTTGACTGGCTACTGTAAATCCACTTGATCTGATTGGCTGCCCTCAAAACTCCCCATCCATGGGGCAAATTCATCTTTAGTGTCAGTGGGCTCAATTCCCATTGATTTTTATTGAAGCTGCAACTGCTTATACCAGGAATGTATTTGGTATTGTATGACCACAAACACATCTACCTTAGCTACTGCTCCTCCCTACTTAATTCCTGACAATAAAAACAAGTCAATGAGTAAGTTGTCTTAGTGGTATGGGAGCAAACTTTCCTCAAGGGACAAGTAGTATGGAGGTGGGGGTTAGGTGAGGAATTGGGAAGGGGGGTTAGGTGGAGAAAGACAGGATGAGGAGGAAGTCAAATGTTTTCTGGAAGCATAGAGATAGGGATGAATTCTGAGCACAGTAGCCTGTTGGATCAGAAAAATTTATAGGAGCCAATCAGAACTGAAAGAACCACAGCATATTTCAGCACAATAAATGCAAGATGTGCCCCTTTAACCAGGGGTGTGGGGATAATTTTCATAGTGGAGGGTGCTGAGAGCCATTGAGACAAACTGTAAACCCTGTATATAATGGAAACCACTTCAAGCCAGGGGGTGCAGCAGCACCCATAGTTCCACCACCTATGCCTTTAACTCAATAACAACTATATTCTGGGTCTTTCATCTTCAGATCTGATTTCCAATACACATCCCAACAGGGTCTTGTTGTTACTTAGTAACTTGAGGGTGTTTCCTTTTTGTCATTGGATTAACATTTAGGTCAACATGTTAAAAAACAGTTGATTGCATGTCCCATGCTTTTGGATGCCCATCTTGAGTCTGTTGTTTGCAGTAGTGCTGAGCACCCATAACTCCATCCAAAGTCAGTGGGATCTATGTACATTCAGAACTCCTGAACATCAGACACAAGGTATCTCAAGTTGGGCACCCAAAGTAAGACTCCACTTTAATTTTTTTTTGCTTAAGTCTCCCCTTGATCCTTGAAATCGCAGTAGTGTCAGCAGGGTGAGATTTGTGGCATGCTGCCTTTGTGCAGAGCTGATGTCAGTGGGGTGAAGAAACCAGGAAGTCACTGAGCAACCTTCTCTTTTGTTTTACAAATGAGTTTAGCCTTTTCAAAGCAGGATCAGTCATAACATAGTTATTGGAAGAACAAGCGAGAGAGAGGGAGAACAGTAGTCTTTGCCAAGAGAAAATGAAATGGGCATGCATTTTAAGTAATTACCAACGGACTGATTACCTTTCCAAGTAATTAAACATTATGAAAGGTTATTAACACGCTGACAATAGACAGCTTTGACATCTGCCAGTGCAGCATGATGGAGCAGACGACTATCCACAAAAGAGAACAGGATTCCATAGCCTTTATAATTCCACTATGTGCAGCTATGCTAGTGCCAGAAAGAAAGGTCAGCTGTGACCTGCCTGGCTTAGACCAGCGCATGTCTCAGTACAAAAGCTTCCAGGTTTGAAGACCTACATGGTGCATTTAAATGAATGCAGTGGTGGCCAAAAAGACAAGATTCACTCCTGCTAGCTCAGGTAGGTCAACATTACACCTCCCCCGCTCTGCCTGAAGCAGACTCGCCCCAAGGCTGGGCAAGCCAGCAGGTGTCCTCCTGCAAAGAGCAGCTTTCATTCCAGATTTCAGAGTAGCAGCCGTGTTAGTCTGTATCCGCAAAGGAGCTCTGCTGATGAAGGCTGCTGCAAGTATGCACAAAGTCAGCACAGCTCATGTGGGTTGGAATCCAGTGCCACCCACTTCTGGGATTGCTCTGGCTCTCTGTGGGTCCTCCCCACCCCGCTGCCCATGTAGCCACCTAGCACCACTGTAAACTCTCCCATAGTGGACTGAAACGTGGGGCACATTCAATCAGAAAGTATCATTTCACTACACCCCCCACACACACACATATATTCTGCGCCCTTGAACTCTATGGAAATGCACTACATATTAAACACATCACCATCTCCACAGAGTATATCTTATATCTTCTGCAAAAAAATTTCATTTGAAAAAAATATAACTCCTTTCCCAGCCACACAGAGACTGATTGGGGGATAGACCTTCACATTTCTAAAGAGCCATTAAAAGTAATCCCTCTCCCCTCTCTCCCCCTTCTCTCACATTTTGCCTGTGGATTAATGAGGGCAGAGGTATGATGGAGTTTGTTCTTCTCTCACCCTTTGGGGGCAGATGGTGAGTGTCTATGCTGTTACAAGTCTGAATTGATCTATCTATCTAGGACTGATATGGCCCCATACAGGCAGAAGCTGAGCACCTCTTGAATACTAATTGCTTTATCCTGTAGCTAGCTGAAGTTTGTCATTTGCCCTCTGAGGGCTTCCTGGACTGGATCACTTGCAAAAATATCAGTCAATTACTAGAAGTCTTTCATAAACTGTGGGCCTGACTGTGATCTCATGCACGCAGGTGTAAATCAAGAATATTGCCCTTAAAGTCAATTGAGTTACACTGTTGTAAAATCACAGGAAGATCAGAGTCAGGTCCTATATGCAATAATAATACCAAGCATTTAGACATCACTTTACATGTCAAAGAATGTACAGACATTAACTATTAATTCACACAATATGCCCTCTGCTAGGTGGACAAATGTTATCATCTTCCTCTGCAGATGGGGAAACTGAGACAGAAATGTGAAGTGACTTGCCCAGGATCACACTGGCAGTAGGTGGCAAAGCTAGGGTTAGGACGTGGGACTGACTCCCGACGACTGTGCTCATTCCCCCGCTCACATTGTCTTATAACATGGCTGCACAGCCCTGTTATGCCAAATATACACCTGGACACCTGCCTTGACGAAATATTGACAGAGACTCCTCAGGAATATAGGAGGAGATTTTCAAAAGCACCTATGTTCCCTAGGGGCACAATTCCCACTGGCTTTTAAAGTTTATGGGTCAAATTCTGCTCTCAGTGACAGCAGTGTAAATCCAGAGTATAACGCCCTTAGAATTACTGTGGTGTAACTGAGAATACAAATGGGCCGCTTATGACTACACAGTGCCAAAGGCCCAATAGTATTTTTACCATATATGTTAAAATACCAGGAAATAACTTTGGATATTAATGTATATCTAGCTAACCCCTGCTAAAATATTGCTGTATCAGTTAACCGATCATGGCTTTCCGGTGTGTGCTTTACTAAACTACAGTAAACAAAATCATTGTAGTTTCTTTCATTTATCTCATGGATGAAGGCCAATAACTCTAAATGTTACAAGAAAGCTTTGATTAAGCCCCTGACTTGCAAGTTTCTATGGGCCAACATTTTCTCAGCCAGGATGTGCCCCAGATCAGTTTGCACAACATCACCCATGTTCCATTTCAATTGTTGTCTTAAGTTTCTTTGTTTGTCACCCAAACCTCTGTGTTTAAAAACAGTAACAAAACCTTTATTGTGTATGATCTTTGGTTCTAAACTCTTGGATCCGCATGGTAACACCTACATCTCTGGCTTAATCAGAGGTTGAAGGGGTAAATAAGTGATAGTATTTGCCCATTCACATTGCAAACTGCTTGGTGCAGGAACTGAGTCATCTGTGTCTTGCACAGTGCTGATCATGTTTAGGGTGACTAGATGTCCCGGTTTTATAGGGACAGTCCCAATATTTAGGGTTTTTTCCTATATAGGCTTCTATTACCCCCCACCTACTGTTCCGATTTTTAACACTTGCTATCTAGTCACCCTAATCATGCTGCTGGCATTTAACAACTACTAAATTATAACAGTCTCTGCCCACAATTGCAGAGATGCCCCATACTTGCACTAGAAAGATCAGCTGCATTTAAACTGTAATCACTAGGCTTCAGAGTGAATATCCATCTGAGAAGAATTGGGATAGTTCACACCTTTCCTAGATCAATTGTTTCAGGCTGTCTCTGGGCTCAAGAAAACAGCATTTCATTTTATTACATTTGGAAGTATTTCTTGATCAGCATAAGAGCTAGTTTTTTACAGCAGTCCTCAAACTGTTGGTCAGGACCCCAAAGTGGATTGCATCCTCATTTTAATGGGATCTCCAGGGCTGGTGTTAGACTTAGAATCACAGAAGCATAGAATATCAGGGTTGGAAGGGACCTCAGGAGGTCATCTAGGCCAACCCCCTGCTCAAATCAGGACCAATCCCCAACTAAATCATCCCAGCCAGGGCTTTGTTAAGCCTGACCTTAAAAACCTCTAAGGAAGGAGATTCCACCACCTCCCTAGGTAACCCATTCCAGTGCTTCACTACCCTCCTAGTGAAAAAGTTTTTCCTAATATTCAACCTAAACCTCCCACATTGCATCTTGAGACCATTACTCCTTGTTCTGTCATCTGCTACCACTGAGAACAGTCTAGATCCATCCTCCTTGGAACTCCCTTTCAGGTAGTTGAAGGCAGTTATCAAATCCCCCCTCATTCTTCTCTTCTGCAGACTAAATAATCCCAGTTCCCTCAGCCTCTCCTCATAAATCATGTGCTCCAGCCCCCTAATCATTTTTGTTGCCCTCCGCTGGACTCTTGCCAATTTTTCCACATCCCAGGGCTGCCCAGGGGATTCAGGGGACCTGGGGCAAAGCAATTTCAGGGGCCCCTTCCATAAAAAAAGTTGCAATACTATAGAATACTATATTCTCATGGGGGCACATTGCCCCATTTGCCCCCCCCCCGCACCCCCCTCCCCGGCAGCCCTGGGAAAAATAAACATTTAAAAACCTTCCACATCTCGGCACAAACCCAGTTTTGAGAAAACTTCTTTTCAAGTCACCTTTACAAGGTATCACTGGTTCTCAGCATCAGCTAGTGCTAAAAGGCACTAAAGCTCATTAAAAGGGTTGGACAAATATTTCCCGTCAAAACTTTTTTTGGATCAAAAACTAGGGGTTTTTAAAAAGCAGAAATCAATGTCTGCTTTCCTTCAAAATTTGTTGTGGTTTTTTAATTGAAAAGCTGAAATCAGTCTGCCAAAACCTGAACATGATTTGGGGTTTCAGAAGTGTGCGGCCAAATATTTGCTGCTTGCTGTGTTTGATTGTTTAAAGAAACAATAAAAAAATTCTGCTTACAAAAAATCCAAAACTTTTGAACCACCTCAGCTTGTGACCAAACGCCTGAGCCCATCCAGGAAGAGATTTTTCCAGGTTTCTGATACTCTGCTGGCTTCCTTGACTCATATCTGTCTCCATAACTTTGGGTTCATTTAGGTTAGAACATAAGAACGGCCATACTGGGTCAAACCAAAGGTCCATCCAGCCCAGTATCCTGTCTACTGACAGTGGCCAATGCCAGATGCCCCAGAGGGAGTGAACCTAACAGGCAATGATCAAGTGATCTCTCTCCTGTCTTCCATCTCCACCCTCTGACAAACAGAGGCTAGGGAAACCATTCCTTACCCATCCTGGCTAATAGCTTAACCTCTGTGAATGTATCTGTTTCCTAGAGTCTGGCTCCATGGGGTTCCTCACAAACTGGAGATGGTTACAGTGGGTTTGTCTTTAGTATAGCTTATGTATATAATACTCCATGAACTGAGCATTTGAGCTTGTTCCAGAATCTGGGATGAGCCTATGTTGCGAAAACTGAAATGCTCAAAATAGCACATGCATGTGAATGGACACAGGATGCTAAAATTAAATTAACCTAGGGGGTCTCAAACTGGGGGTTGGGACCCCTCAGGGGGTCACGGGGTTATTACTGGGGGTCGCGAGCTGTCAGCCTCCACCTCAAACCCTGCTTTGCCTCCAGCATTTATAATAGTGCTAAATATATAAAAAAGTGTTTTTAATTTATGAGGGTGGGGTCACACTCAGAGGTTTGCTATATGAAAGGGGTCACCAGTACAAAAGTTTGAGAACCACTGAATTAACCCCTCTGGAGCCTCGGAGAATGCGGAGGGGGGGGGGGTGGTCTCCCTTGGTAGGGTTGGGAAGGAGGTAGGTGATGTAGGATATTGCTCTTTTCATGTGATCCCTCCCCCATGGCTCTCTTGGCTCTATCACTGTTAATCTAAAGTGGCTAATTTTAAATTAAGCTACTCTCCCCTGACATTACTCTCCCTATGGCACTGAAATTAAATGTAGACTATAATTTGGCATTTGAGAAGTGAAAGGGATGGTAGCCTTAAGGGAAAAGATAACAGCTTGGCTCTTTTGTTAAATAGCTGTCTGCAAGCCTCAAACTGCTGAATGAGATTTAGGGTAGGGAAGGCTGTGCCTCACCAAACAGCCTGTCCCTGTCCCCTATCTGACCCTCATCCACTTCCTGCCCCTGACTGCCCCCCTCAGAGTCCCTGACCCATCCTGCTCCTTGTCCCCTGACCGCTGCCCCAATACACCCCCTCAACCACCACCCCGGGACCCCACCCCTCACGAACTGTCCGTGCTCCCTGTCCCCTGACTGCCCCGACCCCATCCACCCCCCCATCGAGTCCTGACTGACCCCCAGAATGCCCACAATCCAACCCCCCCATCCCCTGACTGACCCCTGGAACCTCTGCCCCCTCCCTGTCCCCTGACTTTCCCCAGGACTCCCTGCCCCTTATCCAACACCCCCTTACCATGCCGCTTACCCCCACCTCTCCCCTCTCCCGGAGCCTCAGCGCACCGCGTCCAGGAGCGGCCCTGGATAGCGCTGTAGCGGCCTGGCTCCAGCGGGACCGGAGCTCGCAGCCCCGCCTGCTTACCACGCGACTCTGAGCGAGAGGAGCTCAGGCCCTGCCCAAGCCACGCCGCTTTAGCTCTGTCCAGGGCCGCTCCTGGACGCAGCGCGCTGAGGCACCAGGGAATGGGGGAAAGTGGAGGCAGGGCCAGGGGGATCATCCGACATTCTCATGGGGGCCCCTGCGGGGCCAGGGGCCTGGGGCAAATTGCCCCACTTGCCTCCCCCCCGCCCTGGGCGGCCCTGCCACATCCTTCTTGTAGTGTGGGGCCCAAAACTGGACACACTACTCCAGATGAGGCCTCACCAATGTCGAATAGAGGGAAATGATCACGTCCCTCGATTTGCTGGCAATGCCCCTATTTATACAGCCCAAAATGCCGTTAGCCTTCTTGGCAACAAGGGCACACCGTCGACTCATATCCAACTTCGCTTCCACTATAACCCCTAGGTCCTTTTCTGCAGAACTGCCGCCTAGCCATGTGGTCCCTAGTCTGTAGCAGTGCATGGGATTCTTCTGTCCTAAGTTCAGGACTCTGCACTTGTCCTTGTTGAACCTCATCAGATTTCTTTTGGCCCAATCCTCTAATTTGTTTAGGTCCCTCTATATCCTATCCCTACCCTCCAGCATATCTACCACTCTTCCCAGTTTAGTGTCATCTGCAAACTTGCTGAGGGTGCAGTCCATGCCACCCTCCAGATCATTAAGAAAGATATTGAACAAAACCAGCTCCAGGACCAACCCTTCGTGCACTTTGCTTGATACCAGCTGCCAACTAGACATTGAGCCATTGATCACTACCCGTTAAGCCCGACAATCTAGCCAGCTTTCTATCCACCTTATAGTCTAGGGGTGAGCAAACTATGGCCCACGGGCCAGATCCAGCCCCTTAGGGCTTTGGATCTGGCCCTCTGGATTGCCCCTCATAGCGCCGCAGGCCCTGCACCGCTCTCAGAAGCGGCCCCCAGGCGGGGGTGGGGGGCAGAGGGCTCTATGTGCATTGCCATTGCCTCCAGGCACCGCCCCCGCAGCACCCATTGGCCAGGAATGGGGAACCCTGGCCAATAGGAGCTTCAGGGGAAGTACCTGGACGCACAGCAAGGGCAGCACATGCAGAGCCCTCTGCCCCGCCTCCCCCAGGGGCTACAGCGCTTCCTGGAGTGGCGTGGGACTGGCGCCAGGGCAGGCATGCAGGGAGCTTGCCCTGGCCCTGGTGCACACCACTGCCACCCCGCAGCCGCTCTAGGTAAGTGGTGCCAGGCCAGAGCTCAAACCCCTCCTGCACCCCGCCCCCCAACTCCCTGCCCTAAGCCCCCTGCCTGCACCTTGCATCCTTCCTGCACCCCAACTCCCTACCCTGATCCCCCTCGTACACCCTGCAGCCCTCCTGCACCCCAACCCCCTGCCCTGAGCCCCCTTGTACACCCTGCACCCCTCCTACACCGACCCCTGCCCTGAGCCCCCTGCTGACCCCGCACCCTTCCTGCACCCTGACCCCCTGCCCTGAGCCCCCTGCTGCACCCTGTGCCCTTCCTGCACCCCAACTCCCTGCCTTGAACCCCCTGCCACAGTCTGCACCCCTCCTCTGCCCCAATCTCTTGCCCTGAGCCCCTTCCTGCACCGTACCTCCTCCCACACCCCGCACTCCCTCCCACACCCCAACCCTCAGCCCGAGCCCTGCATACAATTTCCCCACCCAGATGTGGCCCTTGGCCCAAAAAGTTTGACCACCCCTGCTATAGTCCATTCATCCAGCCCATACTTCTTTAACTTGCCGGCAAGTTACTGTGGGAGATGGTATCAAAAGCTTTGCTAAAGTCAAGGAATAACATGTCCACTGCTTTCCCCTCATCCACAGAGCCAGTTATCTCCTCATAGGAGACAATCAGGTTGGTCAGGCATGGCTTGCCCTTGGTGAATCCATGCTGACTGTTCCTGATCACTTCCCTCTCCTCTAAGTGCCTCAGGATTGATTCCTTCAGGACCTGCTCCATGATTTTTCTAGGGACTGAGGTGAGGCTGACTGGCCTGTAGTTCCCCGGATCCTCCTTCTTCCCTTTTTTAAAGCCAAAGCCCCAGAGCCCCCTACCTGGGACTGAAGCTGGAGGGACTCAGGCTTCAGCCCCCCTGCCCTGGGCTGAAGGTGGGGTTCAGGCTCAGACTCAGGCTTTGGTCTTGGCTCAGATGTAGTCGTTTTTGTTGTCAGAAGTTTGAGAACTGCTGAACTAGACATTTAGACCAAGATTTTCAAAAGTAGGTGGCTACCAGGGGTGAAAGTAGTTTAAGGATCCTGAGCAAGGTGGGGGCATGGCCTCGGATGGAAGGGGTGGGGCCTTTAAATCCCCAGGCCCTTTAAATCACGGATGGAGCCCCGCGGCTCCCGGCTGCCACTGCTACCCCAGGGGGCAGCTTCCCCAGGCTGGCAATTTAAAGGGGCCCTGGACTTGCCGCTGGAGCCCTGGTGTAGCGGTGGTGGCCAGGAGCCCCAGGGCTCTGGTGGTGATTTAAAGGGCTCGGGGCTCTGGCCGCTGCTGGGAGCCCCGGACCCTTTAAGTCGCTGCCAGAGCTCCAGGGTTCCTGGCTGCCACTGCTACCCTAGGGGGCAGCTTCCCCAGGCTGGCAATTTAAAAGAGCCAGGGGCTCCAGCCATTGCTGAGAGCCTAGGACCCTTTTAAATTGTCAGCCTGGGAAAGTTGCCTCCTGCCCGTACGGTCTGCTGTGTACCAGCTCTTGCCGGTATGCCAGACCAGACCAGACCGGCTTACTTTCATATCTGGTGGCTACTGAACAACTGGCCTGATTTTCAAATGTCCCGACCACTCTGCAGTCTAACTTTAGGCTGATGCTCTTTAAAATCTTGATCATAACTTTTTAAAAATTGAAATCTTGCCTTCTGTGTTGGGGCCACCAGAGAAATCTGAGTGCATTGGACCAGCTCAGCCTGACCCCTCATCTGTCACCTAGTGTGAGATCCTGCTGCTGGCCAATTCTGCTAATGTGGGGAGGCTGTTTGTACCGGTGATACTTCTTCACACTGACTTCTTACCAATAATGTTACAGGCAGTAGAGACGGGGCCAAATTCAGTGACACTGACATGGGTGGGATGGCAGTAAGAGAAGAATTTGGCCCAATCTATATGGGATTATACTGTTTCACAGGATGAGGCTGCAGGGAAATTCTTTTGTTCTATGTTAACTCCTCTTTCCTTTTCCCCAGATGCACGCTCGTTTAACTTAACGTAGAAACTCATACATTCATATGGAGCTTTCATTTCCAGATCTCTTGCGCATATCCAACCCAGGTGGGTAATGACTAAACGTTGTTACCATCTGTCACTTGTTTGGTCTAGGGCAAATGAGTTGATGGTCTCAATCCACTTTCAGTTCTAGGTTTAGCTTAACAAAAAGAAGGTTAAGGGGTGAATTGATTACAATCTATAAGTGACTACATGGGGAAAAAGTATTTGATCATGAGCTCTTCAATCTAGCAGAGAAAGGTAGAACATGATTTATTGAGACTGGAAATAAGACAGGTATATTTGACAGTGAGAGTAATTAACCACTGAAACAAGTTACTAAGAGTCATGGTGGATTCTCTATCACTGACCATTTTTATATCAAGATGGGATTTTTTTTCTAAAAGCTCTGCTTTAGGCATTACTTTGAGGAAGTTCTATGGCCTGTGTTGCACAAGAGATCAGATGATCACAATGGTCTCTTCTGGCCTTGGAATCTAGGAATCTGCAGTTGCCCAAATCTCTGAAACCATCACCACCACTAGCACTAGCTGATCCCATTTTTGGCAGAGAGGCCAAAGAATGGATGAGCCAAGGAGACTGAATTAGCTACTCAATCGCTGAGATGTCCCCGCCAGGTCAGGACTCAGTCATGTCAATAAGAGCACTACGATTGCCCAAACAGTAACTGTTTAACAGACAGAGGACTTCAGCCTTAGAGGCTTTCACAGCTCTGAATTCACTACAGTGAAATAAGGGACCTTTCACAGGCACCATCAAGATTTTCTGTAGTTTATGACTGCATTTAAAATGTCCCTTCTGATTGATCCCTAGGTTAGCTGTACTGAAATCTTCTCTTGAGTCTCCTTTGCATATGGAGCCCTACGCAACTGATCAATATTCCTTCCCAGAGAAGGTACGTCTCAGTTATCGGTGACACATTCCCCTGAGTGCTTGTGTCAAACTCTCTCACATCAAGGAAGGGGAAGGTAACCTGCAGAAAGGTCAGATTGCCTGTGCTAGATCTCAGCATAGACGTTAACTCTCAGCTGTCTAACCTCTGCTGTCAAAAGGAATAGCTGTGCTTATCCCTCTCTCAGCCTTCTTCTTTTCTCTGTTTTTTTCCCTTCTGTGCTCTTCATTGAATACTTCGGAGAAGGGAGGAATAACATGGGAAAGGAACATAGGTATTGTATCGCCAGCTTGGATTGGACCCCAGATCCACCTAATCCAGTATCCTGTTTCTGAGAGTGGCCATCCCCAGATGTTTCAGAGGAAGGTGCAAGGACCCCAGAGCAGGCAGATGTGGGATAATCTGCCCCCTAATAGTTAAAGACTGGTTTAAGTCCTAAAGCCTGAGGCTTGATATCCCTTTTGTTGGAATATAGCGGTTGGAGTCATTATGGGCCTGATTCTGGGAGGTGCCGAGCACATCCAGTTCTATGGGAGTTACTGGTGCTCAGCATGTCTCAGGATCAGGCTCTTAGAATGGATATCGTGATACTGTATATAAGAGTATTGTTAGTCTCTAAGGTGCCATAAGTACTCCTGTTCTTTTTGCGGATACAGACTAACATGGCTGCTAATCTGAAACCTGTATATAAGAGTGTCACCTTCTGACCCAGGGCTGTTTCTATAGTTCTCTACTTCTGACCATATGTCACTCAATTTCTTCCACACCGATAAAAGAAATGTTTAAAAATTACAGTGTATAATTAGTAATGTATCCATAATCTATGTATTTAATTAACCATTGGAACTCTCTGCCACAAGACAGCACTGAGGGCAAAGGCTTCCTTGTTAGGGTTAGGGGCCTGATTCCCTACTGCCTTGTACCTTGTGCAGTCATTTACACATGGGCAAACTGATGGAAAACATGACCAAATCAAAATACTCCACTCGTTCGTAACAGAGAGAGCATTCTGTACCCATCTTGTGCTCACTCACCAGGGGAGAATCAGGCCCAAAGTCTGCAGTGTAGCCATGTTCTACGCTAGTAATTCCTTTATAAGGCAAGGCCTGATCCTGCTGTCATGGAACTCAAATGGGAGTTTTGCCTCTAACTTTAATGGGAGCAGGAGCAGGCCCCAACTTGGCCAGCTTAAGAAAGGATTCTTCTTTCAACAGCACATGGCAAGAGGCAGTAAGAAGCCCTGGGAGCTGTAGCTAGCTGTGAAGTTTTGTTGGCTGCACTAGTTAGATGCAGGGACTATCTCAAGTGGCAGGTTAAGGAGTGTCTGGAGAAGGACCCTAGGGAACTACAGCTCCTACAGCTGCAACTGTGACTCCACTATCCTCATTAACAGGAGCATCACATGAGCAAATCAGAGTCTTTCTGAGGCTTTGGCTACACTGGCGCTTTACAGCGCCGCAACTTTCTCGCTCAGGGGTGTGAAACCCCCCCCCTCCCTGAGCGCAGCAAGTTACAGCGCTGCAAAGCGCCAGTGTAAACAGTGCCCCAGCGCTGGGAGCGCGGCTCCCAGTGCTGTAAGCTAATCCCCTCGGGGAGGTGGAGTACCTGCAGCGCTGGGAGAGCTCTCTCCCAGCACTGGCGCCGCGACCACACTCGCACTTCAAAGCGCTGCCGCGGGAGCGCTCCCGCAGCTGCGCTTTGGAGTTCCGAGTGTAGCCAAGCCCTGGGTCTTCTAGCTTTGGGGGAAGGGAGGTGGGTGGGTTGAAATTTTTCTTCACTATCCAGAACGTGCTTTTGAATTTTTTTCCCTACCTGATGCTAGTGACCTAAGCACCCTGCTGAGCGAGTGCAGGCTAATACCTGCCTGCTCCACAAGACACAGTAGCAGCTCCCTCAGGCATAAAACAGCTCTCCTGAGCCAAGATGGGTGTTTAACTGAGCACTAAACTCACACAGCAGTCTGAAGGGAAAGGAAAGGAGTGTGGATCCCTTCCCTTACAGGAGACTTCCCCACTGAAAAACAGGACAAGTTGGGTGAATGGGGTTGTATCAAAGAATTTATGTTCACTGTATACTGAGAGAAACCTAGGCCCAAGTCTCTGTTTCTGTTCCTGTGCATAGGGCAGGGATGGGAGAGGGGGTGGCAAAGGTGACTTTAAGCCACTTTTGTATAGCTCCATTTTCTGGGGCTATGAGAGGGCCTGTCCAACTCCTGGTGTATGTTAGAGCAACCTTGGGGCTGCTCTAACTTATGATCTGTTTTTCAAGGCTGCCTATTAGCCCTGGAAAGCAGAGGATAGCTGTAGTGGCCATAATCTCAACAAGCTCCCAATCCACCCTTTACAATGGGGGCCAGGAGCAGGGCCATTATGCCAGTTCTACATTGGCCAGGGGGTATTTTAAGGGAACAGTTTCCATTCCTTCTTGGAAACAGTGAGTTGGAGTATATTTGAGGATTGAAACTTTCTATGGTCTGGATCCTGCAAATATGACCAGCAGTGACTATTACAGAGATCGGTCCCATTGATGTGGATGGGCTGGATTGTGGAGTCCTAGCTCACCCTGGGTGGCACGTAGGCCCTACTTCAGCAATGCACTTAAGCACATGAGTAGACTCACTGAAGTCAGCTGAGATCAGTTCAGTGGAATTACTTCTGTCCTTAAAGTTAAGGTGCTTTGGGGGATTGGGGCCTTATGCATAGTTAGCTCCACTGAAGACAGTAGGATTATCAGTGAAGAGGAGCTCCACAGTCTGACTACACACACTCAGAATAAGCCTTATGCCTGGTGATACGTGTTTGCAAGATTGTGCCCATAAACTCTTTTTGGGCAGAGACTGTCTTCATTCTTTGTCTTGTACACATTGGGGGTGCTTAACAAAGAACTAAGAATCAGCGATGATGTGGTTAACACCAAAATACTCGTACTTTAATGCTTAGAGAAACAACAGGAAAGCAAGCTTTCGGCGTGTATAAAAATACTTTGTTTGGAGCACTTGAGAGTCCTGGAATGATAGCAGAAACCCAGTGAAAACTGTCTTAACCTCCCAAGGGAGCAGCAAAAATTGATCACATAGCGGAGGTTTGACAAAAGGTCAAACATAGTTGTACTGGGAGACTTTTAAATAGTTACTGACAGGTGAAGTGTAAAGTGACAAAACCCCATATGGGCCCTTTCCTGAGCTCCTCCGGGAGGTATAAAGTCACAAATTTACTCAGCCCCTGCCCCCCAATTCTTTTTTATCACTTCATTGTCACATTCAAAACATAATGAATATCCTGGCGGGCCTGACTTAGCTGCTCTGGAGGCCTGTGATGTCACCATTTGCTGAAACGGGTCAGCAACCTCTGGCACGCGGGTCGTCAAGGTAAGCACCCTGGTGGGCCGGGCCAGTTTGTTTACCTGCTGCATTGGCAGGTTCGGCCGACCATGGCTCCCACTGGCTGCGGTTCGCCATCCCAGGCCAATGGGGGCAGCGGGAAGCGGCACGGGCGTGGGATGTGCTGGCCACGGCTTCCCGCCGCCCACATTAGCCTGGGACGGCGAACCGCGGCCAGTGGGAGCCGTGGTCAGCTGAACCTGCCGATGCGGCAGGTAAACAAACTGGCCCGGCCCTCCAGGGTGCTTACCTTGACGACCTGCGTGCCCGAGGTTGCCGACCCCTGTGCTGAAACCTGAGCTGCAGGTGTCCCTGCCTGTGGTTGAGACGGGTGGGAATGGTGTGTGTGTGTAACTTTGTATCCCCTTTGTAGTTCACCTTTAAGACAAAGGGTTCTTTATAGGTCGTGTCTGAAGGTTTTTTTCCCAGCATGTCTAAAAAAATGACTGTAGCTGCCATTCCTCCTTGCTACAGGGAACTAAAATTGATTACTATTGTCTTTAGAAGGGCAGCATTGTCTAATGCATAGAACAGGAGGGGGCGAGTAGGAGTCAGGAAGCATGAATTCAGTTCCAGATTCTGCCACTAACTTGCTGTGTTACTTTGGGTAAATTACACATGGCCCAGTCTGGCCAGTTCCTGAGAGCTTTCAAGTCCCATTCCTGTAAGAAAATGTAAACAACTGCTCTGAGTTCTTTGCTCCAGTTTCCAAGCTGCTGCAAAAGCCCTGGAACACAATGAACCAAGCCTCATTTGCCTTACAATGATCTTCTCCTGCCCTGGAACCTGGGCTAGTCTTAATTGGCCTAGTGCTCAGGCAAGAACAAACTAGGTAGGCATGCATGTTATCTCTTGTTTTTGTAGAGGTTATTGCACAATGCAGTGCGTGCAGGTAAGAATGTGTGTCTGGGGCACTGTCAGACAGGCTTGTTTGGAGTTACTTTGACCAAGCAATTTATTACAAAGAACTGATTGCCAGATAGAAAAAGCTACACAGGGCTGATTATTTTCTCATAGGAAGGATCACTCACTAATTACTTTTGTACGGGTGATCTGATCCCGGTGAGAGCCTGATTCTGCTCTCAATGACGCCAGTATTAACCAGGAATGACACCAGTGAATTCAATGTAAAACTGGTGTAAGTGAGAACAGAATCAGGCCTGAGACTCATGGTGGGCTGGATCCTCAGTGAATGTGAACTGGGCCAGCTCCATCACTGGAGCTCTGCATTTCTCACAGCACTTTGCACCCAAGGATTTACAAGTGTTAGCTAATTACGTGCACACTAACCAAATTTAAAACCTGTGCTTAAAGATGGGTTAAAGCAAGTTGTAGCCAGACAGGGTTCCAATATGGGTTTGGCTGGCCAAGGTAGATTGTTCGCAGATCATGTCAGAACATTGTTCTAAAACAAAGTGTTTGTGTCTGGCGTAAAGTATAGCTCTAACTTAGTACATGCTGTACACACACTGGGGAAATTAGAGCACAAGACTGGGAGACAGGAGACCCAGGTTCTAAATTTATTTCTGAGACTGACTCACCATTTAACCTTGGGCAAGTCACTTCACCACTTTTGCCTCAATTTTCCTGCCTGTAAAATACAGCCAGGTGAATAACTATTTTGTTTGCTAGTAGTTCTGAAAAAGAAAAAAAAAATTGGTTGGGGTTGAACTGAAACAGAAATTTTCCAGAATTTTTAGCACATCAAAGCAGTTGGAAACATTTCATTTTGAGTCGAATGAAACCTTATGTTTTGGACATTTTAAGTTATAAAAGCCAAGGAATTTAGGGGCTAGAGCAGGGCCGCCCAGACGGGCGGGGGGGAAGTGGGGCAATTTGCTCCAGGCCGTGGGCCCCACAGGGGCCCCCACAAGAGTTTTTCGGGGCCCCTAGAGCGGGGTCCTTCACTTGCTCCAGGAGCCCCAGAAAACTCTTGCGGGGCCCGGGCCCCCAGAGCGTCTTTCGCTCTGGCACTTCAGCAGCGGGGGGTCCTTCCGCCCCATTACCGCCGAAGCGAGACCCGCCGCCAAAGTGCCAGGTCTTCGGCGGTAATTCGGTGGTGGGGGGCCCCTGCCGCGGGTCTTCGGGGCACTTTGGTGGCGGGTCCCAGAGCGGAAGGACCCCCTGCCACCGAATTACCACCAAAGCGGGGGCCCCCCACCACCAAAGACCCCAGGCCCCCTGAATCCTCTGGGTGGCCCTGGGCTAGAGTCACAAAACTGAGGAGGAGGTGCCCCTTTTATGCCCAATAGCTAGTGCTTAGGGCACTCACCTGGGATGTGGAAGATCTGAGTTTGATCCCAGGTCTGGAGCATGGACATAACCCAAGTCTTCCCCTGTCAGGTGAGTCCCCCTAACCACCAGACTAGGGGGTATTCTGGGAGTGGTTGCTCCCTCCTGTTGCATATTGAATAAATAATTCAATATTCATTGGCACAGGCACTTGAATCTAGATGTCACCCCTTCAAGGAGGGTGAGGGGAGGGCGTGCCATAACCACCCCACTATCAAGTCATTCTCATGTGCTCTCTGGCCCAATGCCTGCTTAAATACTTAACACAAAATGGAACAGCTTCAACAGGAGAGATTGAGACCCACGCCAGAAAAACCAATAGCCCAGTGGTGAGCAGGGAGAGAGACCTAGGTTCACAGTCCCTGCTCCAGAACAAAGATTCAAATCTGCATCTCCCACATGTGAGGTAAGTACTCCACCCCCGAGTTAGTAGGTATGGTGGGAGGAGAAAGGGCGGCAACCACCCCCCCATTTTGTGCATGTGCCTAAATCCCCTTGTGAATCTAGCCTGAAAAATCAAAATGTTTTGTTTTGATAGTGTCAAAACAATTCATTTTGACAATTCCAAGTTTTTGTTTTCACTCTGATCAAAACAATATGCCAAAATCGACACTAATTTGCTAAATGTTTCTGTTGACCTGAATCTGCATTTTTTGGTGGTGGGGAAAAAAAAAGTTTTGGATGAAAACTTTTTTGTGTCTCTACTGTAAAATGGGAAATCTACTTATTTGTCTTGCAGGGCTGTTATATGGCTAAGTCAATTAATGGTTGAGCTGCTCCACTGAAAGGCTCATATAGAAACCCCATTCCCCCTGCAAAGACATGGGATGTCCCTATGTTAAAGGAGTGGGCCCCACAAGTTTAAACATACCGTGTTTCCTCCTTCTTTCACAGGACAGTATTTAAGGGGAACTCAGTGGCTGCTGGGGCTCCACAAACCTGTGGATCATGAGGGAATCACAAGAAACTCCACTGCCTCTGCACTGCTGTCTGCCCCCTGCAACCCATGAACAGCACCAATCCTGGGGCAGCCATGCTGCTGTGGCTGGCTATGCAACCAACCTTGGTGAGACAGCATGAGTTACTACAGGCTATATCTGCAATAAGGGGAACTGCCTTGCCCCCTCTCCCACCTCTGGTTTGAGAAACCAGTAGAGGTCTGCTAGCTGCCTGCTCAAATCCCCACCTGCAGAGCTGGCACCCTGCAGGGCATTGTGCAGGGTCTTCTGCAGGGCCGCCAATGTGTCATGCAGGTGGCATTCCTCCTTCTCACCAGTCAGGCTCCAAGAATGCAGGTTTCCCTCCTCACAGAAGTGGCAGGGAGCAGAAGGGCCAAAATGTACCGAGTATGTTGTTGTTATGATTTCAATTCTACTGTTTAATCAGTTACCATAATAATCTGTGACTTTAATGGCCCTGCTAAATGCTAAGGAGACCACCAGCTGGACTTTTGAAACATTCAGGAACATCAAAGAATCCTGTGGCACCTTATAGACTAACAGACGTTTTGCAGCATGAGCTTTCGTGGGTGAATACCCACTTCTTCGAAGAAGTGGGTATTCACCCACGAAAGCTCATGCTGCAAAACGTCTGTTAGTCTATAAGGTGCCACAGGATTCTTTGCTGCTTCTACAGAACCAGACTAACACGGCTACCCCTCTGATTCAGGAACATGGGGTTTGCCATCCTAGATCAGAGCACTGGTCCATGGAGTCTGGGATCCTGTGTCCAGAAGTAGCCAGTGACTGATCCATCAGAGCCCAATGGAAGACAGTTCAGTAGTCCAAGAGAGATGACCAAAGCAAAGGAACCTTTTGCAGAAGTTATTTTTATTTCAGTATTTCAATGCATCCCTCTCTGATCATCTCATAACAACTGCAGGCTAATTCCTCTCACATCTTGATCTAATTCTCTTTCTGCTGGTGGAGATCAAGCATGTGCAGCTCATCTGTTTGACGTACACTCAAAAGAGAAAAGGACGTCACAGTCTCACAGTGCCTATTAAAACAACTCTCCCCCCACCCCTTACTCCTAATGCAATGCAAATCGGAGGCACTGGTTTATTTTTATAGCATTAGCCCCACCTCCTCTAAAGTTAGACATGGCATGAAACAGACTAGCTAATTTGGACCAAGAATTTCAATTGCCTGGAAAATGAAGGTGCAAAAAACCAAACAATATCAGCAGGAGTTTTTGCACTAAAAACTATTTAATTGATTTGCTGTCTCTTTTCAGACTTCCGAAAATGAGCTGGAATTCTCTATTAGTGCATCCTTGTGAAAGTAAAGACAAAGTGAAGAAAAGCCCCCCACTCTCAGATGGGAAAAATATGTAATCTCTAAAAAGAGCATCCTGGGATTTTATAGTTTGAATTTAGATGTCATCTTCCTTTGCAGCTAAAGAGATGTGCTAAGTGCTGGATGCATCCTCTAGGAGAGGACTAAGAAAACATACACATTTCATTTTGAACATCAATATTTTAATAACCACTAACCTAGTATGATTGCTGTATTTCCAGTTGCTTGAATGGGGCATGTTATTTTTCTCTTTTAGGTGACTTAATTCATTCTTAATCCTACAATCCCCACAAGAGTCAGCACATCTATTCAGTAAAATGTCTGACAGGCCTGGCCATGGTCTGATCTTGACATATTTCACTCTAGGATGATCAGGAATATAATAGCAGTCTAGGGAATTGTATGGCATAGTGAGTTAGTAATGGGCTCTAGTCTTCTTCACTGGGCCTTAGTTGCCAAGTTGACTCCAGGTTGGCAGTGACTTACAGTTGCCGTCTAATGGTTGTTTTGGGGCCTATATGAAATGAATTGGTGGTTCTCAGGCCAATTCCTAATGGAATTGTGTCTACATCATAAAAATCATCACCACAATTGACACCAATTTCTTTCAGTCAAAGACTGAAGGGGCCATACAGACCAAACCTCTGTCTCCATTAGAGGCCATCCCGCCCACTCCTAGGGGTGGGAGGGGGAGTATCTTTGAAGGAGTGTGCTGTTGTGTATGTGTCCTGTAGCTACATACAGAACTTTATTATTATTACACCTCCATCCCGATATAACACGACCCGATATAACATGAATTTGGATATAACATGGTAAAGCAGTGCTCCGGGGAGGGCGGGGCTGCGCACTCCAGTGGATCAAAGCAAGTTCAATATAACGCGGTTTCACCTACAACGCAGTAAGATTTTTTGGCTCCCAAGGACAGCGTTATATCGGGGTAGAGGTGTACATATCACTTACATAGCTCCATAGTGTGTATGGATCCCTAAAGAATCTTACAGTCTGATTCAGGCAAATACACTACAGACCATGGTGCCAAAAGAGCACAGGCAGACAAGCAGATTTAAAGGGTGAGGCAGAAGGGTTAAAGGAGACAGACATAGCTCTATCTAAATTTTCATACCATACATCATCACAGTATCATAGGATTAGTGAGAGGAAGGGGGAAAGAGTGGGTTTGAAAGAGTGAGATTTGAAGGAGACAGAAAGCTCTTGGCCAGAGGTGAAAGTAAGCCGGTCTGGTACGGCATACTGGCAAGAGCCAGTATGCCGTGCTGGACCGCACTGGCTTCCACAGCAGGGATTGAAAGGGCTCAGGGCTCCCCACTGCTGTGGGCAGCCCAGAGCCCTTTCAATCCCGGCCGCGGCTCCGGCGGCTGGGCTGGGGCCAGGATTTAAAGGGCTCTGGGCTTCCCTCAGCGGCAGGAGCTCTGGGCCCTTTAAATCCCTGCCCCAGCCCCGCAAAGCTCGGGGTTCCCTCCAGCCGCCGGAGCCCCGGGCCCTTTAATTTGCCCCTGAGCCCCAGGGGGCTCCCAGCCACCTTTTCAGCTGGGAGCCCCTGGTTGGTTTAAAGGCCCTGGGTCTCCCAGCCACAGCTGGTGCCGCAGGGCCTTTAAATCTTGAGAGGCCACGCCTCTTCCAGATGAGGCCACGCCCCCTTCAGGACGCCGGCAGTAAGTCCTGTAAGTTACTTTCACCCCTGCTCTTGGCACAAAGAAGGAAGAGACTATTTCAAGAGCAGGGAGAAAAAAGACACAAAGCTGAGAGCAGGAGAAGGAAATAAAAGGATCATTAAGGAAAGAGGTTTGGGGAGAGCATACAGCTTGGGAGGAAAGCAGGATGAGCAAAGCTGTGCAGAGCTTGGAAAAGGAATTGGAGGTAACAAGATTGGTGCAGCAGGAGATGACCACTTTAGCTGCAGCAATTTGGACAGACTGGAGTGGGGGGCAGGAAGGCTCCTTAGACTGTCAATCCCAACATCTTTCACAGTACTAGTCATTTGAAATTTTAATTTTTTCCATTTTCCACCCATTACCACTTCTTCAAGGCTTTAGTGGCTATTTGTTTAGAAAGCTTTAGGAAACAGTCCTTCCATTGCAGAAACCAAAGTATTCAATACAACATGTCACATGCAGGAAACTGTGGGATTTAGTCATATCTAAAGATAATAGGGTCACAAGTGTTTCTATATTTACTATCAAAGCTATGAAGGGAAATGCTGATTTGCAGGTTCCTATTCAGACACACCATGTGCTGTGATGACCTGTACTTGCAGAGGCTGGCACACAATGAATGGCTGTTGTTCTACCTGGAGGAACACTGTAATTGCTGGTGTGCAATGCAGTTTATTCAAACAGTGATATTAATATATTAACAGATTTAGAAACAGGGATGTGTGATGCAGCTCCTTTTAGCTCAAAGCACTTTACAGAAATTAATTGAGCCACACTCCATCTCTGTGCAATAGTATTGGTACGTCCATTTCACAGATGGGCAACTCGAGGCATAGAGAAGTAAGTTAAGTGACTTGCCCAAACTCATACACCAAGTAAGTGCCAGACTCCTAGTCACCTGCTCAAACCACTAGACAGCAGTGTTCTCATCCATCAGAGCACAAAGTCACAGAATCTCCATTAAACTAAAGAGCTCTCAAAAGGCATTGACTGATGCAATTGCTGGAAGAGTTCTGTCCTATTGTGGTATGTACTTATGGGAGGTTGCATTGTAGGGCTTGACCCTGGTCTGCCCTCCACTTCCTTGCCTCATCTCTGATACACAGTGAAGACCACTGGGATTCCATGCATTTGTTTCATCATCAGCTGCTGAAGAACAAGTGGCTGAAACTCATTGTGTGCTCATTATTAGACTTCTAGATGTGCTCTCTCTCTCCTCAGTTGAAAGGACAAGGAATACTGATTATGTATCTATATATTTTACTCTGACTTGGGGTTACGTTGACCATCTTTCTTACATTTTAAGGGCATCTGTCATTTCTTGTTATTGTTCCACACCCTTTTTGATAATGGGAGACTAAAAACATTTGATCAGAGAAAAAACAGAGTTACAAGGAAATCATGCAAAGGAGAACATAATAAATGTCTGATTTTTGTACCAGCAGTACAGTGTTGCTGGGTGGTGTCCCTTAAATGTAACCTTTGTCCTGAGTTGTTCAGACACTTGTGATTTATTTCCTTGATGTCCTCAACCACACTGGGTGTGTGCTTTGGTTTGCACGTTTAAGGATCAATGCTTGAACTGAAGGGAGACATGTCCTTGGTGCTCAGTTTATGCAGGAAGGAGGCCCACAAAAACGCCAAATGGATCCCCCTTTTCTGGTTACTCCTCAGTAATATCTCCCACTGGAGATCTTTTTTCACCCAGGTTCATCAAGAACCTCCTGAAGACCAAACATTTTTCTTTTGGAATTCTCCAGATGATCTGTCGTTTCAAAGACATTTCCTAGGGGGAAATTGCCCCCCTGCGCACGGACCCCCTACAGGGACTTCACTCCTCCCCTCCTCCCCCCCCCGTAATTACTCAGCTGGAGCACTGGAGTTGATCTTTGTTCATGCCTCTCTTGCCTGCAGCTCCCTCCCGGGGAGCTGTCATCACCCCAGCTACGCTCCGTGCCGGGCTGCAGCTGCTAACGCAAAGGCTTGTACGTTGCATCAGCAAAGCGCACAGATTCCATGATGCTCAGACGCTGGGGTTATCCAGCCGCCGCTTTACTGGAAGCCGCGGGAGCGGAGGGAGTGATCGCTGCGTGCGGTGCGCCGCCCGGACCAGCCACCAGCCTCCCCTGCCTGCGCCCCTCCCAGGCATTACTGGAAGGGGTGGGCCGCTCGGCGGCAGGCTCTTGCGGGGAAGGGAGTAACGCTTTTGGCAGAGCTGCCACTTGGCGGGGAACGAGGAGAGAAACACCCGTTGATGCCCAGGTGTTAGGGGCAGAAGAGGCGGGGACCGGCGCAGCCTGTTCTGCTTGGGTCCCTCCCCATGGGGTCCGGTCGCTCCTCGGGGGGACTCGGCTGCAGCCCTGTGGGCGCTGCTCTGCGGCTCGCTGCTCGGGGCACGGGAGCCCGCAGTGATGAGGGGAGAGCTGGGAAGGGTGACCCATGTTCTGAGCTCTCTCCCCTCGCCTCCCTCCGCACGTATTGCTGCGGCCCTCCTCCCTCTCTCCCTGCCTCCCACCCACCAGGCAGCTGCGTTGACTCGTCCTGCTGGGAAGGGCTTGTGTAAACACAGCAGGGAGCGCGCCTGTTTCCAGCGGAAGGGGCAGCGCCTCCCCAGAGCGTGCAGAGGAGTTTTACGCGTGGCCAGCCCCGGGGCGGGGGCAGATCAGGGTTAGGGTCTGAGCCCTAAGAGGGTGAGGGGGGAAATCCGCCCTGTGGTACGGTGGCCCCCTCTTGCAGCCAACCCTCAACAAAACAATGTCGCGGCGGAGTTCGGGGGAACGCTGGTGTAAAACCAGCGAGATCGATGCCTTGCACGGGAATGAAGGCAACAAATACGAACTTTTTCTCCCTGATCCTGCTCTAGGAAGAGTCTCTCAGAGAACAGCAGCCAAGGGAAACGGTGCCAATGAGCACTGCAGGCAGGGCTGCAAAGCCAGCCGCTGGACCCAGCTTCCCCCGCGGTGCAAAACCAGCATCTGGATCCAGCTCTCCCCACTCCCCCGCTGCAAGGACAATCCTGGATCCAGTTGTACACACACACGCACCGTTGCAAGGATAACTCTGGATCCACACAGGCCCCCCCCCCCCCAAGGAGGACCCTGAATCCAGTTGTACACACACACGCACCGTTGCAAGGATAACTCTGGATCGAATTGCACACTCACAGGCTCCCCCCGGCCCCCCGCAAGGACAACCCTGGATCCAGTTGTACACACACACCGTTGCAAGGATAACTCTGGATCCAACTACACCCACCCACCCCGCGCACTGCAAAGCCAGCGCCGGGATCGTTGTGGCTCCAGCCCCCGCCTGCCCCGGCTTCACAGAGCCAGGTGCGCGCTCAAGAGGAATTCGAATCTCCGCTTCTCTCTCCCCTTTTCTGACCCGGTTCCCCTTTAAGCGGAGCCGATCTGGTGCGAGCGAGTAGGGAATCCCTCTCGGGCCGCGTCATCCTAACCAAGGAAACCCGCGCTGGCGTCGGAGAACGCAAATGACCATCTTTGGCAACGTGCGCCAATGGCACAGACTAAAGGCGCCAGCGAGTGGGGGGAAGGGGCGGGCTCTGCCGGTAACAAATCCAGCGCGCCGGGCCCCGGGCTGCTCCCCCGCCGCACAGGGGATGGTGCCGTCTCGCCCTGCCGGGCTCTGAGATTGGTTTGCAGGCGGCGGGCTGGGTTTGGCCAAATCGGATCGAGTGGGCGGGGTGATTTTCCCCCCTCCCCCTGGCAGGTGGGAGACTCCCTTCGCAAGGTGGGGTGTGGCGAGCTGGGAGTTTGACGTGTGCGGCTCCACATGGTACAGCTCTCAGAGGGGCTGGATAATAAGAGTGTGGAGTTGAACTAATGCCATTGCACTGACTCATCCAGGGAGAGCAAAGGAGCTCAGAGAACAAGATACCAGAGAGACTCTCAGACAGAAAGGGGGGCAGGCGACAAGGGGGGAGAAGAGAGAGACTCACACGCGGGCAGAGACGGGCAGGCAGCAAGTGTAAAGATCAATAATTAAGGGAGTTTAAAAAGAAATCAAGAGGCTAAAATCCTGGACTGAGTCATCCAGTCCAGTGAGAGCAGGGAACTGGCACTTTTATAAAGGACTTAATTAAATAGCAGGCAAAGAGCCTCTTGATTGAAAACTACAGAGCCGGAGAAGCGTTGAAACCAGAACAAATATTCACAGGAAGTCTGAAGGAGGGCAATAGACACGCGCGTTTTAAGTGTGTGTGTTTAGGTCTCTTTTTCCTCCCCTTTCTCTTCGGAGCAAATGTGACAGATTTTAAGATAGAAAGAGACTCTAAACCAAAGAGAGACGTCTAATTACACTTCTTTTTGCGGCAAAATTTAAATTCACATTTTTTTCGGAGTGCACCAAAGACCTCTGGGATTAGAGAGAGTGGCTCTATTTTGTGAAGTGGGGAATATTATTCCCCCCTAGTCTTGAGTGGAGGAAAAGGTTGAGGAAAGGGCTTTATTTTAACTTTTTTTATTTAAAAAAACACACACAAATCTTTACGGAGTGCAGTTGGAAGGCTGAAAATAAAAATCAGGCGAGAGAGGTGGAGAAATAGAGCGTGTGTGTAAAGGAAAAAACCTTGTGTTTCTCTCCGGCTTCTACCTCGGATCATGTACCAGGACTATCCCGGGAACTTTGATACCTCCTCCAGGGGCAGCAGCGGCTCTCCAGGCCACCCAGAGACTTACTCCAGCGGCACAGCACAACAGGTAGGGGCGGTCACAGGTACCTTGCCATGCAACTGACATGATCAAACCTTCCCCCCCCCCTTCCAGTGCATCTTTATTTCTGATCATCTGAGCACCCTCTGCTGTGGGACCCAAGGACAGTAGGTAACACAATTCTGTCTTCCACTTTGCATACTAAGAGTTTTACTTTGAGACCAGGTCTCCGCTTCAGATAGGATTAAATAATATAGCGTGGCTGTGTATAACGTCGGTGTGTCTGTAATATCCTTGTTATATGGTGCTTTTGTGGGCCATTTTCCTGTAAGATACTTAAAAAAAAATCTGCTTAACCAAAGTTCACTTGCCACACCCAGTCCACTTTCTGAGCGCCTTTATCAGACCTCTGCCTAGCTGGAGATTAGGGGAATAATAGGTGCTGCCTATCCTTTGGCACTCCGAGTCCACGCCTTAAAAGGAGGGGGAAAACAACTTCTGTCTTTGCAAGAGTTTGGGCGTTTTTGTGTAAGTGTAAATAATGAGGAATCTAATCTACGGATTTACAGGACGCCAGGTCAGGAGAGAAAAGCAACGTTTAATCGCCAGTGCAGCTAAGTGTTTGGGGTGGGTGGGTGTGTTTAAGTATTGCTTTGTATTTCCTCTTGAAACTACCGTCTCAAGCGATCCAGTTGCTGTCAGCGAGGCAGCGGGGTCTGTGCTGCAAACACACACCCTAGTGCTGCCGCCGCCGCGACATTACTGGGTCGGCCACTCATCGTGGGTTCTGCTGTCCTCTGCTGGAGTTAATATGGGGCTGAAAGAAGCAACGTGTGTATGTGAGGGAGGGAGACTGTAACGCATATACTTTCGTTTTATGCCAGTTTGGGGATTGGAGGCTGTGTGTGTGTGTGTGTGTGGATTCCTGGTGGATTTCCTAGTGGGAGTAATTACAAAAAGAGAGTGTATTAAAATTACTTTCAATCAATTTGTCTCTGTGTATGGAAATGTGTATGTGTTTATATATAAATACATGCAGTATGTTGTGCATATAGTGTATGACTGCTGCTCTGCACCTTATGTGCATATTTGAGTGTATGCAATGAATTTGCGTTACCACTTCTTATATGAAATGTTTCACAGTGCCAAAAATATCAACTCTTACTCTGCTATCCACTAAAATAGTGTTCTTTGCTATACTTATCCCATGTGCTAGCTGAGCATACCTACAGCCATGGCAGATGTCATCAAACAGGCACTGAAGACTTGGAAGTCAGAATCCCTGACTTTGATTTATCCTTGGAAAGAGAAGGGAATGCGATGTAACCTGAAATACTGCCAGTTCTGTAGGAATTCAACCAAACATTCAACTCAAATGAAATGGTGCTAGTTACTACTGTTTACATTTGTGTTTTAAAATGCCATCTATTATTGGTGACATTTCAGAATCTTGATGAGAGACAGGACACCAGGAAATAGGGTCTGATCCTGACATCCCTAGGCAGCTTGCCTGAGTAAAAAATGCAGAGGTGGGTCCTTGATCTTTACACAAGAGTATCACACCTTAATCTCATCAGTCTGCTTTCAGATTGCTCCCAAAGCCTGTAGATAAGAGATAAATTTCTAAGTAGACCAATAGTTTTAAGACTAAGGTGGGAATGCTCCAAGAAGGGTTGTTCCTGGCTCCTCTGCTTCATAAACTTTCCTGGAAAAGAAGACTTTCTGTTTTCTGCTCAGATAACTCAGATTGTATCACTGAACACAAACCTGGTATCTAGCTCCAATTCCTACAGTCAAGAGACTCAGACTCTTAAAAATAATAGTAATAATAATAAAATGAAAAATTGAAAGAACATTACATGGTCTTTGGGTCACAGTTCTATTTGGGACTTTCCCCAACCTAATTGAAGTAGTTATCCCTTTTTTTAGTATAAAACACTGAAAGGAAGAAAGAATGGTTTAAAAAAAAATCCATCCACCCATAGGGAGAGTATAATCATTGGCTAAGCAGAAAGCAGGTGTTGGCTAATTCACAGCCTGGTGTAATACGCATATCCATTTCCATACTATCATTAATTGTAAAAGCTTACTTTGTTATTTGGTACCTTTCCGCAATAATAGTTTACATCTGCCTTTCATGCCAAGGAATCCGCAAGGTAACTGAAAAATAATAAAATCTGTGAAACTCTCTCCTGCTTTGTTTTAGTTAGAAGCTCTTCCCTCCCCCACCACCTTCTCCCAAGTAGACAAGCTGTTTTGTGAGCTGAACCAAAACAGCATTACTTCCCTTGACATCTATATGCTATTACTTTAATAGGTCTTGTGATACTTAGTCTCAAGGTCCTTTATTGCAAGGGAGTTAAAATATACGGAATCTTTTTAAGTAGATTTTATTTGATTTGGAAGGTGTTTAAATAATTCCAGTACAGTGCGCCTCCCCCCCCTCCCTTTTAAATAGTGTCTGTCTGTGAGGATGGAATGTGTTTTTGTATCAGCCAGGCTTTCTACGTACCTAGGGAGTGATATTTTTGCTTTCTTCTGGTATTCAGACATTCCTCAGCTCACTGATTGCTGCTTGTTGGTATTTACTGTTCAGTTTTCCTGGTCTCTTGACCCTCAGAATGCAAGCTCTTACAGAACTCATGGGATCTAGTTACATTTTTGAGATAACTTTCCTTGTTGTAAGCTTCTGGTCTTGAATAATATTGGAACTAGAAGAATGGAAGATATTTCCTGTTGAAGTTGCGTGACTACATGAACCTAAAAGGTTGGCCTTTTTTTTCTTTTTTTTTTAAATGGGCCTTTTTCCTTTTAGTTTTCCTAGGAAAACACTTCAGAAAGGCTTATGTGCCTGCATAAACTAAATCCATGGCTTCTGTGGAAAGCATTACGCAATCGGGCCAGTTACACAAACCTAGATTATTTCATAACTTGTTTACATCAGCTGGCCTTCTCTCTCCCTCTCTTCTTTCTCTCTCCCTCTTTTTTTCCCACCAGGGTTGCTTCATCTCCCCTCCCGCCCCCCACCAATTATTATTATTTCTTGCATAATTTGTACAAATTAACTGGAAGAGTGGGAGACGCATCAAGAAGTCATAGGATCATTTTTAAAAAATATCGCCCTATATTAAGCTTTGCCAACAGTACCAGCCTGTGACATTCCTCAGATCAAAGAACTTTTACCAGAAATGACTCAAAAGTTTCCCAGCTCTCTCCAAATATACCTCGTTGGTGCCCTCTGTAGGATAATCCCAGTAGGAATGCTTCCAGGGATTGTAGTTTGGAATCAGATTATTCACTCGTTTTCAGTGAATGTGAGGAGGGAGGAGAAAAGAGGGGAGAGAAGAGGGTTGAGAAATTAAACATGCTTGGACAGCTTGGAGCTCTTGCTTTTCGTTTTTGTTTTGTATGTTTCAAATTCAGTACATACAGTAGATCAAGTGAATTTTGCAGAGGCTGTGACACATTGATTGGCTGTGTTGAATGTGTGAGTTAATGAAGTCTAAATGAAATGAGCCGGTTTTATTTTTTTCCCCTTGTTGTTTTTTCTTTCAAACTGCTAGAGAGAGAGAGAGAGTGCATGTGTGTTTGATATGGATGCCAGAATAAATAAGGTTACTATCTTGATAGGTTTTAGATCAGGACACTGGCTTAATAAGGACATAAGTGTTTTCTTTAAAAATGTGGGAGACTTCTCAAGACGCTTGAGTGTCTTCTTTCCCCTTGATCCTTGCAGATTTTGTAGATTAGGATCAAACAGAAGCCTCACCTCTGTTTTAGGAATTGCTCTGTTCCACTGATTCTGTACTGTGGAAATCAGCGGTTTTATTACCACATAAAATACACAACTTGCAAAGTTTTCTTTTGAATCTTTCTTCTTCAGAAGCAAGAAAGGCTGCATCAGAAATCGTCTTTCTGAGCCAAAACTTTGATGCCTTGTAACTGTTCTATCCTTATGGTGCAGCACTGTGATGTTTTTTAATGTTATGTAAAATATTATATTCCTAATAACAAATTTGCCATGTGGCAAATGTAGAATTTAATGAGGATAATATATTTGCTCTTTCAAACTGGAAGATTTCCTCCTACATATTATCCCACTGCAGTGCCTGACCTGCAAGGAAACTACCTGCATGAGAAAAGCTTGCAATATTGGGCTGTTAATTTGTTATAGGATCATTTGGGTTGGAGGGGATCAACCTTTCTTGGGTTCATGGGCAGCAGTGACTCACTTGGAACAGCACGGAAGTTCCCCATTAAGATGAGGAACGTAAAGTGCAGTCCCATCAGCCTGAAATATCACACAGTTGCTGGTGTATATACAGGTCTTTGTGACCCACTGATCTTGCCCATCCCTCTGCATTTTGTGGCAAGATTTAATTCATTATCTTTGGAATGTCCCTGGGAGATGGAGCATCGGAGGCCATTACCTAGTCCCATGTTTTAGATTATAATGGAAACAGACCTTAGCCCTTTTGTAGTGAAACAGTGGGAAAGCTAGAGGAGCGTTTGTCTTTTACCAGGGAATGTGATGGTATCTTGATCTGCATGTTGCTTGGGGCCGTGCTAGGGCAATGGCGCTGCAATATTGCAGTGGTTGTACGTTCCGGAGTGGGGTGTTGGGATCTAAAGTGTGCAGCATTACCATTTTACTATTGCTAAACATTGTATATAGAGCCATGAATCTCCATGGCACTGTAAGTCCTTTGGTGTCTGTTTCTGAAATCTAAATAAAACATAAAACAACCAGTCAGGAGAGGGTGGGTGTGGGGATTACTGCTGATGAGATGAATGCCGGAGGCTATAAAGTGAGATTTGAAGGAAGGGGGACTAAGGGAGGGAGAACTTGGTGGATGAGGGTAGGGAGAGTGTTCCAGGAATAAGGGCCAGCATGATGGAAGGTTTGATGGGAAAGGAGAAATAGTTAGAGGTGGGAAGAGCAGTGGACAGACTAAGGGGAATGAGCTGAGATACAGGTGAGGGCAAGATTATGCAGGCCTGCTAGGCGAGGGGAGGAAATTGGCACCCAATGGACTTCAAAAGGAGGTGGAGTGGGGTCAGAGCCTGCCACTGAAAACTACAGTATCACAGTGGATTAGACCTGAAAGAATATTAGATGCCTCGTAGGTAACCACTGTGGCATTCCAGTGGCAAAGGAGTTGGGGCTACTAGCATTTTTGTAAAGGAAAGTGAATGGCAGTGGAGTGTCTGATTTGTAAAGCAGGCAAGTTGATCGAGATGGGAAGGAGAATGGGAATCATGGCCCCTCGAGCACCAAACAGAATGTGCAAACGACCACGTTTACATGTAGTAGGTAACTGTGCATTCGGCTTAGAGACCCAACGTGAGTCAGAGTGGAGCGTCTTTTAAGACAGTCTTGTGATAGTGACACATCCTGTAATTAGTTCGATGGCGAAAGGAGAATAATAACGGAGGATTTTTACTGACACCTTTCTGAGTTGCCTGTCTCAGCAGAAATTTTCTGAAGCCATTTTAAGGGATTAGAAAGCAGGCTAGTGAAAAGGAGGATACGTGTCCCGGCAGAAACTATAGATGTGTCCTTCTCCCTCTAAGCCTGTCAGAGACAACTTTGGGCACAAAGGCTAATACCCTGGGTTTACAGATGGATGGTCCAAGCCTTTAGCACAATCCAGGGATGCAGTTAAAGCTCCATCTACAAGACAAAACCCTGCCTTAACCCTGTATAGATGCCTTTATCTTGTTACTGGCCCCCTGAGCTGGTTGTGTTTGGCACTGTTACCACTGCCAGGAATAGGTGTGTTGAGAAGAACTGGATCTGTGTGATTGCAAATTTAAGGGCAGTGACCTTTCCATTGACAGAGGGCCTGATCTCCTAATGGATTGGGAGAAGTTAGTATCTGACCCTTCATCCGGATAATTGGGTGATTATTATAATTTTTATGACCTGTCAGATGTGAACTCCTTCCTGGTTATGAGGAGTTGAAGGTCAGAATGTATGTCACTGCAAGGGTCATTACCCTTAGGTTTGCAATAAACTCTGCTGAATGATAATTTTGCACATCTGTAGTACTTTCCATACAGGGCTGTTAACACATTTTGCAATTGTTAATTTGGCCTCACAACACCAAGGTGAAGACAGTAAGAATAATTATTCCCCACTTTAAAGGGGGGTGGTGGAACTGTAGCACAGAAAGGTGAAGATCACACAGGAAATCAGTAGCAGAGTTTGAAGTAGAATCCAGAGCTCCTGACTGTCAAAGCTGTTCTTTAACTGCTAAACTAGCTCATGCTTCCTCTTTGTGACCTTAATGTCCTGGTAATTTTTCATTTATCTCATCCCAGCACTAGTTACGCTATATAATGTGGAGACATGAAGACATCCTGTCCTGTAATACAAGCATAGCTTACCTTGTTGGCGAACAGGGGGAGGAGTGGGAAATATAGTTGGTTTTTTTTTTCAGCAAACTCCTTTATAGGAGTGATGAAGAACAGTACAGAAGTTTGCAGTTTCTTCTGACTAATTAGGTAGACCCAAGAGGTCTGGAGATCTCAGGAAAATGGCCTGCCTTGTGAGGTTTTGAGTACATCCAGTCTTTGTTAGATTCAGGACCCAAGGTTCTGGTGGGGCTTTTGCTGAAGGTTTGATATCAGGGGACAGGTTCATTCTTACATTCCCTCCATTTACTGATTCATTTGTTTCTTCTCCTAACTTTCCCCCTTAGTTTGGGGCTGTCTGGTGCTTTACGTTGGAATTTTTTTGTGTTTTAAGTGGCTCTTTTGGGCCCAATTCTGGTTGGGTTGAAGTCATTGGGAATTTGGGCCAATGTTAGACACACAGAGTCCAATGGCTAAAGTTCTGGTCCTGTAAAAATCTGAAAAATGATTTGTATAGGCCTTGATTTAGGAAAACACTTAAGCACATGCTTAACTTCAAGATCATCTTTAATGCTTAAGTACTCTTCTGAATCGGGGTCATGGTGGTGGTGATTTCCCATCCCTCCAGTTTTGTAACTCCTGTGATATCATTTTGTTGACCTAAAGATGTGCATTTGCACAGGATCATTTCAAGGGCCACAAACTGTTGTTAGCTGATAGTTCTCACCTCTGGTCCTAAAACTCTATTGTCACTTCTGTATTCAAAGTTCACAATGTTGGTGAAAGACATGTCTTTAAAACCTAATCTAAACTTTGAGTGTCTCCTGAAAGGATCTCTTCCTAGACAAAAGCATTCTTTCTCTCGTGTGTCTCCCTCCTGGACACATCATTGTTTTCCTAGTTGTTTAGTGCCAGCATATTATCCAGGTGGATTTACTTAAGTCTGACTGAAACCAGGTGTACAAGTTTTATGGAGGAGATCATTACCTATTGTCTTGGTTTTATTGCTGCCTTGTTTTGTCTAGACAATGCCAAGAGCTGCAAGGAACTTGTCCAATCTGAATCCTGAAACACATTTTATAGGCTGCATTTAAAATATGTATACATGCACATAACCGTCCCAGAGCTGGACTGATCACATTATACCCTAGAACCTGTATGTGGTGAGCATGGTTCCTCATAATGAAAGCCCTGAGTTGTTGTGATGTTTCTCTGCTACCACTGCAATTCTCTAGACAAACCTTCCATTCATAGAGCCATATCCTCTGGCCAAAGCTCCCGTGTTATATGGGCAGAACAGATCCCCTGTAAAAAGGTTCCACTAAACTGTACTTGGTGCTTGTGTTTATGGCTGAAGTTTCTCTTCCTTTTTTTTCTGGATTGATGGAGAAGTATTTTTCTAGAAACTCCTCAATTCCCCTTTTAGACTTGGCCATGACTTGCTGTGTGGGGTGAATGCTTCTATACAACACACTTTGCACTGTGTGCAGGGAGGGGAAGTGTATTATGGGAAAGAGAGGAGAAGTTTGGCAGGAGTGGGATTGGACGGGAGAGGGAAGGAGTTGCTTTGGGATTGGGGGTGGGGAAGAAGAGGTTGCTTGGCAGTGAGTCTCATTCAGGAGTGAAGTAAAACCAAACTGCACCCGAGCGTAATGGCATCAAGAAGTACAAATAATCATTGTGACAAGCGAAAAGGCCTTTCACTTCACACATCAGACCAGCATAGATCCTTCAACATGATAGGCTCCCACTGTGAGGCTTTTAGTTTTTGTTCAAGTACCAGAAGGTGCACGGGGCGTGTGCTGTCTATGCAGGTGCTCTCCGCCCCATCCACTCCTCAGGAACAAGTGCAAACACAGGCTATTCTGCATGCAAACTACATGGCATGTGTGGGGCAACCTGTTCTGCTGGTTGCCACACCATGCTGTCTGCTTGTGGAAAGGCGCAGCTCTCTATGCCATCTGTATATCGATGGGTCACTGAGTCCGTCTGCTTCGGGTGTTTATGTCCTGGTTCAGGTACCTACTTAGATTTTCCCAGTCAGGGCCAGCTCCAGTGTATTTGCCGCCCAAGTGGCGGCTGGGGGGAGCCTCGATTGGCGGCACTTCGGCAGCAGCTCAACTGCCACCACTTCTTTCTTCAACCCACCACTGAATTGCTGCCAAAGAGCTGGACCTGCTGCCCCTTTCCCTTAGCCGCCCCAAGCACCTGCTTCCTGCGCTAGTGCCTGGAGCTGGCCCTGTTCCCAGTGAATCTCCTTCTCCACTTGTTTCTGCTTAGACATCAATATTGTGCATGTACTGATTTCTCTCTCTCTTTTTTTGTCTCCTTCTAGAAATTCCGGATAGATATGCCAGGATCAGGCAGTGCTTTTATTCCCACCATTAATGCCATAACAACCAGCCAAGACCTGCAGTGGATGGTCCAGCCCACCGTCATCACCTCCATGTCGAGTCCCTACTCTCGCTCACATCCCTACAACCATCCTCTGCCCAGCCTGTCTTCAGTTGGTGGACATACAGCCCTTCAGAGACCCGGTGTCATAAAAACTATTGGGACCACAGTGGGCAGGAGGAGAAGAGATGAGCAGGTAACCATAGGGGATAGACTGCCTCATCCTAACTTGCCAGCTAAGCAGGTTTGGCTATAGCTGGTGTTTGGATGGGCAACTGTAAGACAAACTTGGGTGCTGCAAGTAATAGGGCTGGTGATTCAGTAGGTGGTGCTCTTGTCTGAAACTGACTGATACCCACCCCAGGTTGGTACTGTGTTGCTGGAAGGGCTTTCTTATGGGTGATGCCTAAAAACCCAAGGCCCAGACAACTTGTGGCTTTACAAGGATCCCATGGCACCTTTTGCAAGAGTAAGAGGGTTTTAATTCCTCTATGGCTGACTAAATTCTATTTGGCCAATTGATTTGTCTCCCTAAAACTCCCCCCTCCTTGCATTTTTCAATGGGTAACATATTCTTCACTTCCTGTCCTCAATTTGATATGTGGTGTTATGGTGCTTTGTTAAATAGCTGCCAGGTTTCCCTTTCAGAGGTGGCTGCATTTTGGTGGTAGGTTAATTAATTCCTAGCGCCAGATCCTGTGTGTGCGTGTCTGTGTGTGTGTGAGTGATGGGGAAAAAGGTGGCTTTCACTCGCGTTTCCACTCCTTCTGTCCTAGGAGTGCCACAGGGCTGCTCCAAGGACTGTTCAGTCTGTTCCAGATTTCTGGAGCAGAGCACACTCTGATCACACTCCTTTCCATCCTGCCATCCAGGGCTGGCCCTTGCTTTACACAGGCCTTTCAGGTCCCTCAGCATATTGCACGAAAGGAGGTAATTTTATTGCTGTGACATCATTACAAATTGTAATTCTGCCAAGCTCCTTCAAAGGCTTCACAAGTCTGGGCCAATCTGTGGCTTCACATCAAAACCAGGTGAAACTCTGTAGTCTAGACTGGGTTTCAGTTTGAGTTTATTTGGCTGGGGCCTCAAACAGGAGAAAACCTCAGAAGAGCTGAGTTTTACACAATCTGCTTAAAAAAACAAAACCAGGGGATTGGAGGAGGAGGGAGGGCTGACCCTGGAGTGCCACACCATCCCTTCTCCTCTGGGCCAATTCCTTCCTCTTCCCATGTGCGCCCCAACTAGCTGATCCCACTCTGATTCCAGTGTTGTGTGCTGGCATGAGCGTGAAACTAACCAGAACTGGGCCGTGGGAGGCTTTTACTGCGCAAACATATGCTTATTAAGAAGAGCCGTCTGTGTAGGGGGCGGCTGGAGATCAAAGTCTATTTCCTAATGGGTAGGTGTCCACATGGCAAACCCAACAACATCCCATCCCTCGGTGGCAGTCTGCGCAAGGATTGAATGATCTTGTCAACTGAGCCCGTTTTGTCCAGGGCTTTGCCGCTCAGGGACATTAGTATGGCTGGTGTGGGCAAGCTTGGACTGCCACTGTTCACACTGTACCTGTTATATGGATTAATAGCAGACTGCAGCCTCCAGGGCAGTCAAACCAGTGCCTGCCATTAGTGCGAAATTCACTTCTAAAGAAACTATAAATAATCTGGATCGCCCTGTGTTACTCTGAAGCTGCACTCGTGCAGACCTTTGCAGAGCAATGCAATGGGACACTGCGTCTGGCCAGCAGGTTAGATGGGTATTGCACAAGGTCTGTTTTTAATCAAACAATAAGCCCTGCTTTTACTTCCCCCATCATCTGTTTTGATTGTCAGTCTGACTATTTTAGCCTGTCTGGTTTTTTGAGATTTCAAAGGCAGGCAAGGGGTTAACATTGCTCATCATGAATGAAAATCCCCTTGGTGCAGAGGGCTAACACAGTTCCATTTTTAAGCCCTATTTTTATAAGCATATGTCTGCTCAAGAAGAGCCCAATCCTCCATTAGGAGTAAAGAGGTCCATAGGTCTTGTGCTGCACTAGGGTCCAATGCTCTGTTATCTAAAGTGGAGGAAAGCTGGCACTAGAACTAGAGGAATAATTAGCAACAAATTATATGACAAACGTTACCTCTGCGTTCACAAATGGGCCGTGAAGAGCTCCCGATATCCTCCAATTTGATTGATGTGTGACTTTATTTCCTGAAGAATGTCTGCCAGTGATTCCTGGTCTGTGGCTTGTTTGTGAGCGATTTCATTGTGGGTCCTTCAGATTCTAGCTGTGCTGATTAGATGTATGCTGTGTTCGGTACCTGATGGGCTGAATGGGGCTCCTAGGGTCAGATTTCTGCTGTGTGGGCTCATGAATCAAATTCATAATTCATTTTCTGAGAATATTCTGTAATAGTTGCTGAAAATAGGCTGTTCTGGTGAATGTTTCTGCCGGCAAACCTATCTAGTAGCATATTCATGCAGAATGAATACAAAAGGGGTACAAACAATGCAGAACTGGCCTCCTTTAAAAACACCAAGGTCTGTTTCTATTTTTAGGCCCCAGTTAATGTTACAAATGAAAATATTCTGTGCCAGATCAGGGCCTGAGTTGTCACCAGTCGTGGTTATTCATGGGACTTGTTAAAGTGGCAACCTGAGCCAGATCATTAAACAGAATTGAAATTACTGGGAAGAAAATTTTGGTCTGAAATATGTTTCAGTGGGACTTGTACTCCTAAATCCCATTGGTGCTTTTGAGAATCCCATCCATAGGCCCTAGGTCAGCTGACAATTTAAGCATGTGCTTTAGGGTTCTGCTGAGCAGGGGCCATATAAACTGTATATATGGTATATGCACACACATATGTACATTTTATACATAATAAAAATCCATGTGTGTGCAATCCAAAATTAAAAATCACAGAAATGTATAAAGTTAATAAAAGACCAAAAGCACAATGGGATTGGTGGGAGGGGGAACACACACAGATTAAAATGAACTTCCTGAAATGGGAATGACTGCCACAAATATATATAAATAAATAAAAACCCAGAATGAAATTAGGCAAAGTTTAAAAAAAAAATCATAAAAAAGAACAGATACTGAAAATGATGACTAGCTTGTTCACAGCCCTGGAGGTATTAAAACTGAAAGTTTATTCTTTTTTTCTTTAGTTAAAATGCTTCCATTATTTGTTGGCAATTTACTTTTTTGCATTCGATCAACCTGGAGGTTAACACCAGATTAGTCAGTTTCAGTTTTGTTTCTAATCAGTGGGACTGATCCTTACTGGTTTAATGCTGCAGAGCAAGTCTGAAGTCAGTGGAGCTGTCTCGGTGCACACCAGCTGAGGATCTGGCCCAGCGTCACTCTTTGCTTCTCGTGTTCTAGTTGTGAACCCTTCATGGGAGTGATAAAATCCAAACAAAAAGCTAGTTTGCATTGGTATTTAAAAATGGTGGGCCAGCATCCTCAGCTGGTGTAAGTCTAGGTAGCAGCATGGGGTTCATTCAGTGTGCGGATTTACATCAGCTGAGGAGCTGGCCTGGTATCTATAACGATGGAAGAATTTCTGTTACTGTGAGATTTTGCAAATGTTGTCCCCAAACCTAGATTTTTGAGCCTGACTTGACTGGACATTGCAGGTCATCTGCTGCCCTTGAGTACTCTGGATTTACAACAGTGTCACTCCATGGGCTTCTGAGAGAACATAATCTGCCCCAGGGGTCTTTTTATGTTGCTGGATGGTTGCCTGCAGATACAGGAAGTACAGTGTGCTATCTTGGCTGGTGCTTGGAACTCTGGGGCCAGATCCTCAGCTGGTGTAAATTAGCATAGCTCCATTGACTTCAATAAAGCTAGTTTGATTTGCACCCGCTGAGGATCTGGTCCCTGACCTTCAGGTTAACGACTGTGCTTGTGTGGAAAAAGCAGATATTTTGTTTCAAGAAAGAGGCGCTTACAACATCTTGCTCTGGTTTTGCTTAATGTGCCACCCACTGTCTGCTTGGCCTTGGCTGCAGATTCACTGTCTTCTTGCACAGGCCTGTCGTGCCCCTCTCTGCTTCGACTCTCTTCATTAGGGAGCCAATCCTAGGAGAGATGCTGAGCGCCTTCATCTTCCAGCCACCTCCCTGGGAGTTGAGCGTGTGCAGCACCTCATAGAATCAGGCCCTTTTCGCTCTGTGGTGAACTACTGTTCACAAAGTGCAAGGAAGGATTTGCTCAGATCTTGTGGTTTGGTTTTGAGTTTGTTTATTTATTTATTTATTTTGGTATGTGCCTACAGCTGTCACCTGAGGAAGAGGAGAAGCGAAGGATCCGGAGAGAGAGGAACAAGCTGGCAGCTGCTAAGTGTCGTAACAGGCGTCGAGAGCTAACAGAGAAACTCCAGGCGGTATGTACTCTGCACACATCTCTCCCCTCCTGGATATACACCCCTTGGATCACTCTAAACCATGCCTCTCCTCCTGCCGGTGGGTGACACAAGTACACTGCAACGTTTGTACCACGTTCCCTTTCAGTGGCTGGTTCAAGTCAGGTTAAAAATCACTGCTTCCTACTGCTATCAGCTAGTGAAGTTGCTCCTTTAGCTCATGTGGTAGAGTTATGTGCTGTGGTGCTCAATATCCTGGGTTCAGCCTATGTGAGGAGTATTACACTTGCACCCATGTGCCCCTCCCCCCACAACTCTCTTGTTGTTTGCCCAAGTTATAAGCATATAAAGTTGTTTCACTGTCACACCCTCCAAACCCCACCTTCTTTTCAGTGCTTGATTATCAGTATAGATTTTCCCTTTACATGATATGATTTGTTTGTGTTAATTCATGCTGCAGTAATTGAATAGGTTAAACCCCTATTGCAAATCCCAGTATACTCCAGAAGGCTCTTTCTACAGTCCCCTGGAAAGGTAGGATGGTCCAGTGGTGTAAAATGGGATAACAGCTTTCCCCTGCCTCAGAGGGGCGTTATGAGGTTAAAAACATTAATGATAGTGAGGTGCTCAGATACAATAATAATGGGGGCCATACAAGTGCCTAAGATACTTTGGTTTTCATATGAGGACCAATACATCACTTGTTCTGCCCCAGAACCTAGTTGCCTACTGCAGTGATTAGGAGCCATCTGGAATTTCCCCGGGGGTCTCTTCGCTTCACAGAGTTGTTGGTGCCTGAGTAGCTGGGATAACAGCAAAAGGGGACAGCTGGCTGGGGATGAGCATGGAACCAGGAGTGGAAACTCAGGCCAGTAGAACCCCTTTACATTAGGCTAAATGCCCAAAGCAGTTTTGAGCGTTTGAAATGTGCCAGGTGAAACGGCGGTAACTTTCCTTTAACACGCAATGGCAGATTAGCCCCAGGCACTACAGCAGTGGTGGAGGAAGGGCCACCCTGAGAATGAAGTAGAGGCAGGCTTTTCTCTGTCATTCATAACTTGTACTTCTGCACCCTGGATGCCATGCATCATTGTTCGTGATTCCCCTAATACCCATTTATGGCTGGCACGCTCCACTGCAGCAAGGACCAGCAGTCTCTGAGGTCCCAGGGGTACATTGTTTGACAGGCAGTACCAAACACACTCTTTCAGAGCCAAAGTGGTAGCTCCCAAAGGGTTGCTATGTTTCTTACTGCTCGTAGATGGTCTCTGAGAGGGGTATGTAGCATATCTGCTCAGTTTCTCTCTGTGCTTAGCACATTCTGCCAAGGCTCCGACTTTGCCCACCGCTCTCTCCCCTCACGTCATTTATTTATTTCTCCTCGGTCTGCAGGAAACGGAGGAGCTGGAGGAAGAGAAATCGGTGCTGCAGAAGGAGATCGCTGAACTCCAGAAAGAGAAGGATAAGCTGGAGTTCATGCTGGTGGCTCATGGCCCTGTGTGCAAAATCAGCCCCGAGGAGCGACGCACCCCACCATCTCACAGCCTCCAGACTGTCCGGACTGGAGTGAGTGGAGCAGTGGTGGTGAAGCAGGAGCCAGTGGAAGAAGAGATCCCATCCTCCTCTTTGGGCCTCAACAAAGTTCAGAGATCTGTCATTAAGCCCATCAGCATTGCAGGGGGGTTTTATGGGGAGGAGCCACTCAACACTCCCATTGTGGTGACCTCGACGCCCGCGATCACCCCTGGCACCTCCAACCTAGTTTTCACGTACCCCAGCGTGCTGGATCAGGAGTCTCCTCTCTCCCCTTCGGAGTCATGCTCCAAAGCTCACCGGAGAAGTAGCAGCAGCGGTGACCAGTCCTCAGATTCCTTGAACTCTCCAACCCTGTTGGCCTTGTAACCTCCCTGTGTCCCACATTTGCCAGTGTGTTACATCGCCACCCAGGACTGTGGGGGGAGAACCTCCTCCACAAGATTAAAGACAGGGACAAGGGCGTTCAAGCACAAGGGCAGCAAGAGCAAGAGAAGGGGAAATGTAGCTCCAGGAGCCTCCTGGAGCAGGAAGAACAAGAACAAATGTAAACTCCATGGAAGAAATGGTTATGGTGGAATTGACATGCCCAGCCCATCTGGGGAGGGGAATCTCCCCTCTGGAGGCACTGCCTATGGAAACCTCTTTGTGTGTTTAATGGACTTGGGAAACACGCTTGGCTAGGACTGGAGGCAAGCTGCAGAAAATCACTAGTCACCCCCTACCTTTGTGAACTGATCTGATTAGTTACTCTCTGTGCTTAGTTCATTCTGGTTCGTTGATCTCTCTCTCTTTCTGTTACTGATCCCATGACATTTCATCTAGTCGATATCCACTCTAAAGGCTTGTTATGATCTTTGTTAGCTGCTGCGGATGATGTTGGGAGGGGCTGTGGGAAATTCTTGCTGTTGTCAAGATGGGGAGTGTTGGGAGGAGTCACAAATGCTTGGTCACAGGGATGGCGCTTGTAAGTCAATAGCCCACAAGCTCAGTGGCAAGGACGTCATGAACTGAGGGGAAGATTTGTTTGGAGGAGTTGGAGGGTGTGAGATGGACGCGTTGTCCCGTTTTCCCCTCTTTCCCCCTGCCCCCATGCTGTAAAGGTCAGATTAGCAGAATGCCTAGTAATGGGAACTGGAATGGTGCCCCGGTAGCTGATAGGATACCAGAGTCCATTTCCACTAGCCGGTGTCTTTGGCAGCATTTCTCCTGTAATTAGTGTTTGTCAAATCTGCTGCTGGACCCTTTGTTTCCTTCACCCTGGCCAACTGCCACCTTGGGCGCAATGCATCCTGCTCCTCCTCCTCCTCCTCAGTGTGCCTGACTCAGATGCTGATTCCACTCCATGGGCAAACCCTTCTTCCTCAGCCCATATTTCCAGAACATATCACTGACGAGGAAGTGACATTCCTCGTCCAGGAAAGAGATTTACTAAGAACAAAAGGGTGAAATTGCCTGAATGTTCTCTTGTCACCCAGGCAACAATGCAATTTGCATCTCTGCTGTCTTTCCTTGTATGTATCATTGCACCTTGATTCCTAGCCCCGTTGTATTTTGCTACTTGCTGGATTGGGGGATTTTTAATTCTGGTATTCAAGACAAGCAGAGCCTCTGCCTCTAACAGTGGATCCTCTGTCTTCTCCTACGCAGGGTCTCAGCTGACAGTGCTGAGTGCACGCAATGGGCATGGCCATTTAAAATTAATGTTCACTACTGAAAATAGTGATATGCTTAACCTCAGCTCCTCTGGAGCCAAGTCCAACTCCTACTGAAGTTGATGGCGCTTGCACACCGTGCTCAGGTGCACCACTGGGTTTTCCAAGATCGAGTGCATGGATGTTGGGTCAGGCTCCTGGTGTAGTAGCTGAGAGCTCATTTCAGTGCATTCAAAGAGTATCTCCATTAGTCTGTCCGCTGACGCTGCTGTGTCAGCATATCTAATTGTGTGTGGTATAATCTTCTTTGGTTTATCAATTGAAATCTGGGTATGTTCTGAATTAGGCTGGACTGTGGAGAAATCTTTGGTGCAGTGTTTTATTTTAGGGCCCAATCCTGTGAGATGCTGAGCACCCTCGGGTCCTACTGCCTCTGTTGGGATTTAACAGTACTCAGCACCTCAGAGGTTTGGGCTTTTTATGTAGTAATCATGGATTCTATCAGACCCTCACTGTTGTATCAGTTTTAAAGGGATACTGTCTGAATGTAGGTTTTGTTTAAAACCAAACCAAACCCACGCATTTACAAAACGTGCCAGGAACAGAAATGTTTTAGTGACTTGTTCATGAAACTGAAATTCATTGATTCTGTTTTTTCTTAATTATGTGAACATTCCTTACTTTATGCTAGTGCCAGAGACCCAAAACTGACTACAGACCAAAGGTAAAACTAACCAGTTAGTTTCATTGTCCTTAGTTGAAGTGCAAAACTTAACTGATTTAATGGAAATAAAGGTAAATGATTTTAAACATTTTTCAATAAGTAGCCCAGAGAAGATTCTGTAAAATGTCTCCTATGTTTCATTTCCACTCATGCAGGGCAGAAGATAATATTAACAAGCGGTGACTCCTAAACACATGTAATTTCTCCCCGGGCCAGTTGACCTGAGCCACTGTTCTGCAGGGACCTCCCTAGAATTAATTCATGATTAGCATACCCATTAAGAAGAACTGAGTAGGTACCTGTTTCCCCATCTTTCTGAAGATTACAAAACTGGTAGTGTGTGAGCAAAAGGCTCTTCTAAAGTCTCCTTAGTACCAAACTGAATCTGTGGTGTCTTGAAAAATAACTTGTCCCATCTTCTAATGTGTCTTCAGGTGATGCTCACAATCCCATCAGCTATCTACTTGATTTGGGATCAGACAGTCCTTTTCATTACTGTGGAGGGATGGAGAGAAATCTGTCCAAGAGTGGAGGACCTAGCCAGCTTTTGTGGGCAATCAGGGTAGCAAAATAGAACGTTTCTGAAAGAAATTTTCAAGTGTCCTTTCCCCTGCCAATAAAACCCTCTTTTGCCAGCCAGCCAGAGTTAGTCCCAGAAATGAGAAATTATCTTTTCACATCTGGATTGCTTTCTATAAGATGTCTCAAGTTTTTTTCTCCCCTCCAGATATCAGATCCTCTTCTGCTTAATTGGGCAAGTTTGGGCCTAAACTTAATTGGGCCTTCCTCTGCAGCACGGGCCTGGGACACTTGCAGGTTTAAGCTAGTGTAAATCGGGGGTTCTCTGTAACTTGACGTCTTTAAACTGCGATTTGAGACTTGAATAACTCAGCCAGAGGTTAGGGGTCTATTACAGGAGTGGGCACCTGAGATTCTGTGGCCTGAAATGTGCAGGAGGTCAGACTAGATGATCATGATGGTCCCTTCTGACCTCAAAGTCTATGAGTATTGGCCTGTGTCTGTCTCTCCTCCAAGCCATAGAACCCCACTCCTCATCTCTGTGACATGGGCATACAGCCGAGGGAGAACCAGGCTCCTCTTTAGGCCTAGTTCGTTGAGATGTTACCCAAAGGAGCCCCAGCCTCCTCCCTGGTACTCACCTTCCTCCTGCCCAGGGCTGGCTCCAGGCACCAGCCGAGCAAGCTCATGCTCGGGGCGGCAGATTCTAAGGGGCGGCATTCCGCCCAAATCTAGGGTGGCGTGGCTGCCTTTTTTTTTTTGGTTCGCCGCTCTGGTCTCCCTGCACCATGGTTGTTTTTTTTTGTTGTTTTTTGCTTTGCTTGCGGCAGCAAAAAAGCCGGGAGCCGGCCCTGCTCCTGCCCTCACTGTTCCCCTTGTTTTGATCTTTCAGTGAGCACTTCAGAGCTGAGCCCAAGACAGCAGCATCCCTGCTGAGTGGTGACCCCTTAGGCAGTGTGTTTGTGACCGTTAGGAGCAGAGGAACCCTCTTCTAATATCTGAAAATACCTTGGACCACTTGTCAGTTGTGACAGTTTTTATAGTTGTGTATCTTATAAATTAAAACAAACAGAAAGCAAGAGGGGAAAATCTAGAAGCTCTGCAGCCTTTTCCATCTGCTTTCTTTGCCCCCTCCCTCAGAAACCCTTCAGGGAATCCCAGGTTAAGAACCTCTGTTGTTAGGCCACAGGGCTTGTGCATTCCACTTGAGTGGAGGCTTATCAGGGCAGGTAGCCTTGGCTTTGCTTACTCTGTTGCAAATCAGACACAGCATGACCTCTCTGCTGCTATGAGCTGGCTCGGGATTCATCTTTTCCCAGTGTCAGGTTCACCTGCCCTCTGTCAGACAGTGATATGCTCCACCATTTTGCAACCAGGAATCTCCATGTACACCTGTGTCATGGTGATTTCTAAATGTGCAATGTCTCCAAATGTTCTCTTTGTAGTTGGGGACATATCGCAACTAGGGTCTGATCCAAAGGCTATGTAAATCCATGGCCATCTTTCCACTGACTTAAACAGGCTTTGGATCAGTCCTCCAGTGTCTGGCCCTGGCTCAGTAAAGCACCCGAGCACATGTTTAAAGTGTGCATGCATCTGACGAAGTGGGTATTCACCCATGAAAGCTTATGCTCCAATATGTCTGTTAGTCTATAAGATTCCACAGGACTCTGTCACATTTAAAGTAAATCGCTCCTGAATTGGAGGAGCAGCAGCAAAGGAAACATAAATCAAAGGCAACATTCTTTCAACCACCACATACTTTTTCTCATGCTGATTTCAGCCCATTTCCCATCCCCTCCCAGCTCTGGCATGGCCCCTATCTATTCCTTCCTCTTTGGTGAGGGGGCTGACTAAGTCTGAAAGCTGAGTGATAGGCCTGGGACCAACCTGCTGGGGGGTCAATAGTTTGGGTTGGTTTATTTTTTTTTAAATATTATCTAAATGATCTATTAAATTCATCTGAACCCTTCATTTTGCTGCTTTCTGTATGTAGGATCCACCTGGCCTTCATCCTAAAAAAGCCTAGTATCTCATTATTTATTGGCAGGCAAACATTTTGTGTCTGCTCCAACAGCTCTGCCCACCATTAACTTAACATCCTCCCAACTCATGTTCCTGTTTTGGTTTGGTTTGGTTTTTTTCAACTCTAAAGCAGAATTCTGAAATGCTTTAAAATAATAATTTCCACAGTGACCATTACAAGATCATTCTCATCAAAAAGGCCAGATCAAATGTTTTAAGAAAGAAGGGAACAATTTACATTTTATTTCTTATTTATTTGTCATGTTTACATCTCTTTCTCTGTTCCAGACCTGGATATAATAATGAGAGCATTAAAAATACTTCAATTGTTTGGTTTTGCTGGTTAATAATGCTTTTTTCTTTTACTTAAAAAGGAAAAAAAAAGATTCCTGAATTATTTTTTCTTGTCTGTATAAAATGTATAGAGATATTTGTTTTTAAAGATGCATTATCACTCCTTTGTGAACAGTAGCTGGGGCTGGGGACAAATCTCAGAGTACAAGATAATAATAAAATCCTGTCTGTTCTACTTAATTGTTCTCACCGTATGATTAAAGGGTTATTCCACTTTCTTGTTTGTGGTTACTTGATATTAAAAATGTGTAGAAACTAGGTATCTGATTGTTTTTGCTCAATGAGAGGATAAAATGTTGTGTATATATTTAGATATACTGTGTAGTTCAAAGTAACATCAATAAGGGATAGTGCATCTTTATTAGAGCGAGAAGTTACTAGTGTCAACTGAAGTCTACTTTAAGATCCTTGAAGAAAACGGCCTGATTCTAATTCCATTTGCATGTGTGTAAATCAGGAGTAACGCCTCTGAAAAGGGAATAAGTGGAGTTACACTGGTATAAAACTGGTGTGAGAGAAATTGGACTCAGACTCCCAAGATTCATACAAATCTGTGGCGATCTATGTATGTTTGGGGCCCCATTATTCCCCCCGCCCCCAATTTAGATAATGATTTTTTTTCTTTTTGCCTGGGGTGAAATGATTCCTATCAAGAAGGTTCTTAAAGGTGACTGCTAAATTGGGACTCTTTGCTCATTTTGATCTTTGGCTTACACACTGCGCTGCTTGGGCAGCGGTTGCAGCTGCAGCTGCTGGCGCTGTGTGGAGTGTGGCCGCACTGGGCGGCACCAGCGCAGCTGTACCAGCACAGCAGTGGAGCCAGCGCTGCAGTTCAGCCACGTGTGGGCGCTATCTGTGCATGCAGGGGGCCCAGCTGTTGGTCGGTCCGTTTTGGCGCTGTTTTGGGCCAGAGGTTAATTCCGCTTCGAGGCGTGAAGTGTTCCGGTGCCGCTGGTCACATCGTCCAGTTCCGCTTTTGCGTTTGGCTCGCAGCATTTCCATTTGCGTTTGTCAGCGCTTCTCGATTGTCTTTCTGAATCTCTCTGTGAATCGCGATTTCTGTGGCAAATGCAGAGGTCTCTGCTGATGAGCTGTGCCAGCACAGTGAAGGCTTCTGCAAGATTCTCCAGCTTGATCTTTCTGCCCAGGCCATGATATGAGAGTCAGCGATGATACCGGAGAGGATTTCAATGTGGCACTGCGCCGCACAGCAATGCTCAGCGTTTGAGCTGGGCTTCAGGCTCGTTTGGGTCATGGGACTGCATCGGAGTGGAAACAAGTGGTGGTGAGCTGTGGCTGAAGAACGTGGAGTGAAGAAAGTGACGTAGGACTGCCTGCTGTGTGCTCTGCACTGCTGAGGCTGCAAACGACTGGACTGAGTGCAGGCCGCCACTCTGGTGGAAAAGCGGGGTGGAACAAGACTGGTGGGGCAACGGAAGAGTGCTAAAATTGTCGGCCTGGGAACCAGTGGGTGAAGAAAGGAGGTGGGGTGGAGTTGTTTGTGGAAAGGTTTTGTTGCAGTTTGCAACAAAGTGGGAGCAAAAGGCAAGGACAAGGGGATTAATGCAGGACGTGAGGATGGGCTTGAACCTAGTGGTGTGGGGAACTGTGGAGGGTTGGGTGATGGGGGAGCATATTTGGATTCTGGCCCCACCTCCCCGGATAATGAGGACGCCTATTCCCTTTCTTGGTCCCATATTCTTTGGGCGTACGCTTGGATTTTCATTGTGTTGTGGGACATTTAGGTGTCATTGGGTTTGCAGGAGCATGATGGCAGGGTGCATGATAGGGATCTGAAGGGAGACTTTTCCCAGCAGTGGCCTGCAGGCAGCAGGAGGATGCAGGTTCAGGGAGTCAGACAGAAAGATGACCCCATCATACTAGTTACCCCCTTGGATCATATACCCCTATACCCCTTAAGGCCTTCAGAGGATGAGCAGGCGGTTCGGATACAGGCTGAGCTGTGCAGAATGACTTGGCAGTTGTGCTTTTGCATGCTGGAGCTGTTGTGTGGCTTGTGTTTTTGCTTTTGCTTGAGGGGGGGAAAGCAGCAAGGCGCTTAGGATCCTTGCTGTACGCTGAAGGGAAGGGTGCTGAAGGGAAGGTGAAACATTGTGTGGTGAAGGGAACACCGAGGGAAGGGAAGGGAGCTGAGATGAGCACCAATAGAGAGCAGAGGCAGAATACAGCCAGAGAGGCACAGGGCTTCAGGGACAGGGCAGGAGAAGAAGGAAGAATGAAAGCCTGCAGTAGAGTTTGCTTGAGGCATGGAGAGTGAATTGCATTGCTTGCTGGACTATTATTATATGTACATAAATAATATATTATTTATAATAATAATATTTTGGGTGCTTTGTATCTTTCACTCTCTGCTATAATAAAATCTTTTTTTAAGCCAAATAAAGATTGTTTTTTAAAAAAAAAAAAAACTTATTACACAAAAAACAAACACACAACACACACAGACACACAACAAGAAGATACACAACTTGGCAAACTGTAGGTGTGGGTTGGTTGCATATACCACATTTGCATATGCCATCAATGCTGCACACACTTGTAATGGCAATGATGCATGGTGATGGGGCATGGGGATGGGGGGTAAGGGTGGGGTGGTGAGGTGGGGTGCTGGTTGGGGAGGGCTGGGGGTGGGGGGCAGGTGTTGGGTGGTGCTGGTGGGTGGTGCTGGGGTGGTGTGGGGAAAGAGACTGGGGGGCACAAGGCGGGGGGGCGGGGGGGGGGGGGGGGGTTGAGTGTGTGCTCTGTGTAGTGACTCTACTCTATAGACAGCTTGGCGCTCCAGGATGCAGCCAGCCGCTCCAGGCTCCTTGGCCCTTGCCTCTCTTCTTCTTGCTTTTTTCTTCTTCCTTCTTTCTCTTTTTCTGCTTCTCTCTCTTCAATTCTTCTCTCTCTCACCTCTTTTTTCTTCACAGTTTTTGCTTTTTTCTTTTTTTCTCTTTTCTTTTGATTTTTTTTCTCTTTGATCTTGTGATGTTGGGCAGAACATCTGGACAGTCCAACACACAGTCCACACACACACACAACAGCAACAGACAAACAGACACACATATATGCTGAGATCAGTTCCACTATCACTGGGAGTTTCTCACTTGCATTCTCTCATCAAAAATTCCACAGAAAAACAGAAATGAAGGAGTGAAGAATGGAGAGTGAGTGAGGGGGAGTGAGAGAGAGAGGGGGGGGGGTGGGAGGGGGGGGAGTGCTGGAGGGTGAGATGCAGGAGCAGAGAGGGGGATTATCTCTTATCTTCTCATCTCTAGTCTCCCCTCATTTTTCTTAATCTCTCTCCACCTTTTTTTTGTTTCCTCACTCTGGAAGGAGGGAGGGACTAGGGGAACAGAGGGAGGGAGGGGGATTTTTTGAGACCTATGCGTGCGGCGTGCCTGTGCGTGATCCCTGTGTTCAGAAAGAAGAGTGGCGCGCGCGTCCGGCGCTGGAGGAAGACCAACACTGCCCTGCCTATAACAGTGGCTCTGCCTGTATAAACGCGCGCGCTCTGCTTTTTGCTGAGAGAACTGAAGCAGATTACGGCATGATAGACCCACATCAGCGGGCTATTCCACATCTAGGCGCGCCTCATGCATCCCATCATCCCCCATGCTCCTCCAACAACCCCACCCACCTTAAAAACAAAGCCCCAAAACTTCCCCGCTCTGCTCCCTCTGCCTCTGCTGCTGGCTGTGCTGGCTGCTGGCTGCTTCCTCCTCCTGGCTTTCTGCCTCCTGGCTGCTCTGCTCTCCTCCTCCAGAATCTGCGGTTTCTCCCCCACTTCCCCTCCCTTTGCTCCCTCTCCTCTCCCCCTCCTCCCCTCCTCCTCCTCTCCTCTCCTGCTCAGAAGTGTCCTGGGATTGGCAGTCCTTGGTCCCCCGGTCACCCCAAATATGTTGTTGTAAAGGCACCCAAAAGCGGCAGGCGGTCGGGCGGATCGGATCTCGGATTCTCGCTTCTGGGCTTTGGGGCTTCACTCTGCACTTCTTTAACTTTCACTGCATTGTTGTGCGTCCCCCCGTTCCCCCCCCAGCATGTGATATGATATCTGCTCAATAATCAATTAATTCGTAATTAGCTGTGGCTGAACAGGCCTGACACTGAACACACAAACACTGTCCTGCACTCCTGCCTCTGCTCCATGCTGCTGCTCGTGCGCGGCTGCATGGCATGGTTGCCTGCCTGTAATTAACTGTACTCTAACTGATAACACATGGCTGCAGCAAAGCCACTGCAGCATTTTTTTTTCGGATTTTTTAAATTTAAAGGGGGGGGAGGCAAAGAGCAGAGCAGCAGAGTGCAAACTGATGTGCAGTGTGTGTGAACAGGAGGATGGCTCCTTATATTCCCTGGAGGAGGGAGGAGAGGTGATGGTGAGTGTCCACTGTCTGAGCTGAGCAGAGCTGGTGTGCGCTGCACTCTTACACCCCCAACCCGATGGGTTTTCAGGCAGCTGCCTGCAGGGGGAGTTGTGCGCTGGGCTCTCTGCCTGCTGTGTGTGGTGTTAATTGCAGCGCTGGAAAGCCTCCACCAGCGCTGCAACTTGTAAGTGTAGCCAAGCCCTTTGTATAGTTCTTGTGATCATGGAAAATCTTGGCTCTGAAGCAATCTCTCTGGTGTTGTCTCTTTTCTGTTATTTTACTGTAATACAGGCCTACAGTATTTGCACTAAAACAAAAAGCTTGTTAGAGAAAGCTTGCTGCTATGAAAGAAAGAACATATTAAAACAGTTTTGCTTTTACAATTTTAACGGAGTAGCATTTTGTAGAATAAAATCAATTTAGATTGGAAAAGAAGAATGAAGTTTTTTTTCTCCCTCCCCCCTCTTCTTTTCATCCTTCTTTCTTTTCTTTCCATTCCTTCATGGTTTGTTCCTCCTCTCCCACGGTGCTCAGTTGTAATGATTGCCTGTGTTGTTGACGATGCTGCTGGGAGTTATGACACTTGTAAATCCTGTTTTAATGACGTTGTGGACACTTTTTGTATAGCGAGAGCTAACTGGAGTTCTTCTCTCTGTTAACTGAAGTCATTAAAAGGCTGTCTTGGCCGTGAACAATTAAGCTTGCATGTTCCTTCACTCCAAACAAATGGCTACTGATGCCTATCTGTAAAGCATTTCAGGGCTTCTTTCATCAAAGGGGTGTAATCCAGACAGCTGTTCAGCAGCAAACAGGGCAGCCACTAAGGGAATGAACCACATGGGCTAAAAAGCAAATACTGCATTAATCCCTTTCTCTTGCCTTCAAAAAGAAGGGGCTGGAACTAGAAAATGCAAGAGGTGATGACCTGCTTTACCATCTTTCAGACAGAAGGACTCAAAGCTTCCAACCTGGGGACTAAATTCTGGTCCTGGGTACCTAGCTAGTCTATGGAAGCACCCTGCATTTACCTGGGGATTTATACAGGGATAACTTCGCCCATCTATGAAAAGCAGCTGTCTCTGGGGTGGAAGGTGGCATCTGTTTACCCGCACACAGCAACACTATGTTACAGTTTAGGACAGGAACTAAAGGATCCTGTATCCAGTGGAAAACACAGGAGCAATTTTTGTTAGGCAATACATAATTAGCCATGTTGGCTTCGGCCCCAACTCCTACAAAGCAGCTCTATTCCTACAGCGTCACTGGATGCTTTATGAATATGTGCAGCTAGTACTTTGGTTTTGCATCTCCTTTGAAAGACAGGCACCGCCCCTTCTTCCATGAAGGAAGCTGTGTTCCTTGTCACACCGTGGAAATGGGTGTTAGGGAAGGATATGCTGATGTGCCGGAATGGCTTACATTAATAACATGGTATGACAAGCCTTCTGAAGTTTAGGGGACTGCTCAAGGCACTACATGTAACCATGAGCCACCAGGCCTGAGAATATGTCCATGTGAGTGAACTCAACGGCCAGTGATCTACATCACAATTACAAGTGACACTAAGCAAACACAGAAGTGGAGGAGTAAACAGGCCATGGAGACTGAGCTACCTTTGTGTTTGCCCCTCTTGGGCAGGGATGGTGTGATTGGTGAAGGACTCCTAGCACGTACCTGTGATGGCCTTGCTTCAGCTGCTTTGTCTCTGTTCTCAAGGTGCACAGAGGTCTCCAAGGTATCAGACTGGTACCTTTCACCAGCATTAAATTCACCTTACAAAACAAAAATCAGCCATCAGAAGGCCATGTTATTCCCATTCTCCTTAGAAACATAGAGCACACAGTGAGGCCCTGTTTGGTCACACAGTGCTGTACCAGAAGAGCTGGTTACAAACATAGGTCTCCCGCTCTTTCTCCCAGCATGCACTGGCTAGAACGGCCTTTTCCCATCATTAGCCCACAGCCAGTGGAATGTCCTCACAGTTACTATAATTTGATTCTAAAGGATGAAATTACACAGCAGAGCAAAGTCTTCCAGTAACCTTCCTTTCTGTGGGAGGCTAAGTTCAACCACATTTACATGGGAATTTTGGTTTCTGTAGTTCTTTTTTTTAAACCCTTCACTTCATGTGGGAGAAGATTCCTCCTCTATTCTACTGATTCATGGAGCTTACTATGGAACCACGGGGCTTTACCACAGAGCACATGTTATCTTGGAAGTCAGGAACACCAGAAGCAGATGTTGCCTTGGTCATTTTACAGAGGCAGACTAACAGAAAGTTCTGACCTATTAACTCTTGTCTAGTAGGATCATTTTGCCTTACTGGCCTCCCCACTGGGTCTAACAATTAGGGGAAGCCACCACTTTCATTTTGTCTGGTCTCCCATCACAAGAGAGAGAGCAGGCTCTCCTCTTTGAACTAGGGCCATTATCAGAGTCATTGCTAGCACGCAAGAAAGCACCTCCTTTCCCACCAGTCGGTGTACAATAGTGTAGCCAGTTCTTAGGAACCTAGAGGTCTCTTTTCTTAACTCTAAAGCATAGTTATCTCGCACTGGCTGCTGATGTTTAACACCCATGGGACTTTACCTTGAGCAATGCTTGGTGTTTGGAACAAGGCTGTAGCCTAAAGGGAAGATGTGGCTATGCTAGACTGGAGATGGCAGCTTTGACATCTGCAGCTCTTTGATTTTATCACTATAGGAGCAGATGGGGCGGCAAATACATTGCAATCAATGGAAAATACAAGCTCCATGCTATACTTTGAGAATGCTCAGTGGCACGTAGAGTTGGGGGAGGATGTCATCCAGCATGCTGTTTTGCAGTGATGTTTCCATTGCCCCATGGGTAGGATGTGACAGAGGAAAAATGTGACATGAGTGTTGCATCAAATACACTGAAATGGAACAATTGATGCATTTTTGACATTAACATCTTCTTGTCCTGCTCCTATTAAACTCAGTGGCCCAATTCTAACTAGTTTTCATGTCAGCAGTAGCAAGCCCTTTGACTAATTGTGACAGGCAAATTGGTTACCAAGTCCCCACACCTCTATGTATGGTGACGCAATTGTTGGCCTCATTCAGCAACATACTTTGGCCACCTTCAGTATTAGGGAGCAGGCTAGCTGGCTTGTTGCTCTGTGTGGATATTCCTGGGTCTCTCTTCTAGGGTTGAGCTTCAGGAGTAAGATATCCAGTGGAATGTGCAGTGCAGTGAGCCCCAGAGCCTGTCGGGAAAGACTTTCCTTGATGAAGGCAGGACAGGGTCTTGAAATCCTTTGACACTATCTAAGCAGCATAGAAGTGGATTTGTTCCACCTTCCAGTACAATGCACACACACTTCTTTCCACCCTCAAGTATTAGCACATTTGAATGGTAGGAGTCTCCTTGGTCTGTAGGGTGAAATATTAGCTCTTCTGAGGCTGGCTAACTGAGGTCAAGGAGACAAGGACTAAGTTGGGAGGAGGACATAATGGTATACAAGGAAATAAACAGTTCAGCATAAGGGAGGTTGAGCATGAAGTTGCTCTTTCATTTCACACGTTCCATTCCACAGGTAAGTATTGTGTAGGGAGATAGGGCTTGTGTCACTGAGCACTTCTATGGTATTGGTAATCAGTTCCATTATGTACTGCCTCTGTGTTCTATTCAGTGTAGCCTCTCTATGTTCTTCTTTCTACCCTCCTTATTCTGTAGCCAGAGCTTGTCCTTCAGTTCCTGTGGAGAGGAAGATAAGGAGCTACAGCCAGTGGTGCTCTGGTCATGGTCCTTCAGATATGTGTCCCTGAAGGATTACAGGCAGAACCCATCAAAGGACACATCTCCTCTCTACCCTCACCCCGGTATGAAACTGCTGCCCCCTGGCTTCCACATTCAGGTACATTCATTGTTGATTTCCATTAATGACACTCGTGCTGGTGTTTAAGAAATGAGCTTCCCCAGCAAGAGAGTTTGTTTGAATTTTGGGTAAAGGAAGGTCTGGATCAGTTCTTGTCTTTTGCGACACCCAACCCTCATGCCTGGGGTGTGGCGTGGACACTTTTTTGCAGGGTCAGCAAAGTACTTTCACTTAAGTCACATTTAGGAAGCTTAAGCTATGATATAGTCAAGCAAATCTGAAAACTGCCTCTCTTTGTTTTCATGGGGCCCAAGCAGCAGTGTGCAGGGAAGAACAGGTGCTAGCTTCCGCATGAGCACCAGCAATTAGCGATACCTACCCCAGGAATCAGAGAAGCCAGCTCACTTAGGTCCTCATTCCAGGCAGTCTGGCAAAGGGTTACGAAGAAGATGGGAAAGACTAAAATCCACCATTGCCCGGCCCCAGCCCCTGCATTCACAGGGCAGTGATTGTGTGGATGATGTCAGCTGCCCCTTATAGTTTGAAAGGCTTTCCTAATATCTTATCTGAATCTCTCTTGCTGCAGATTAAGTCCATTACTTCCTGCATTACCTTCAGTGGACATGGAGAACAATTGGTCACTGCCCTAACAGCCCTTAACATATTTTGAAGACTATTATATTGCTTCTTCCCTCCTGAAGAGGTGCCTTTTGGACACGGTGAGTGAAAAGGGCCAGTTGCTGTTCTGAAGGCAGAATATGGCATTGCTCCCTGAGGACTGGCTGATGCTTATTAAACACAGGCCAGCATAGGAGGTGGTTTGTGCATGGTACTGGCCAGACCCAGTCAGAGAACCAGCCACACGCAATGTCTCCCAGAGTTCCCTGGTGCATGGGGGAAAGCATGTCCTCTGCAATGCCTCTTAGTGCAGCATATGCTCCCCTTTGTGGCCAACCATTTCTGCTGGCAGCTGCAGGCTGGGGTGGTGCCATCGGGCCTCCATCCTCCTCACCCCTTTTGTGCTGGCTCACAGCAGTAGCAGGGGAGCAGTTCCTGTGTTCAGGAAAATACAAGGGCTGCAACTGCGGCTGGCCACTGTGCATGGGGCTGAAAGGGAGAAAAGGCTCCTTGGTGCCCCCAGCCCCCAATCACTGCATGTTCACACATAGATGGGGGGGCCTCAGCATTTAAAAGGGCACTGTCAATGTAAAACTGCTCTATTAATCCTGTGATTCCTCACCTCTGCTACTGAATAATTAACATCACCCATTTAATGTACTCTTGGATTTTGTGAAAGTTGACTGTCCCAAGACCATTGAATTTCCAACTGTACAGGGGACTGCTTCACTTCAAACCACCCCACCCCCACCCCAATCCTCCTGTTTTCATTGGATCATGAGAGGGAAGCTCCTAAAAGATGGATGATGCTGGGGTGCAGATACCCAACAGGATGATGCAGCAGGAACAGCTCTTGCATACAGGCAGGTCCCTCTCCAGTGAGGGTGTTTCAAACCAACAGCGCCGGCTTAAATATATTGTTATTTCAACAGCCTATGGCAAGAGGTGGAAGGAGGCTTCACATTGGGTGTTGCAAGTCAGGACTTAGGTGTATTGGCTGAGCTGTCCAGTGTTTATGAAGGTAAAAAATTAATAACATCTGCAGTGCTCCTGTTGGTGTGTCAGTAAGCTCATAGGGAGGGGGGTGCGTCTGTGTGTGTACATACACACACACTATGGATGGCTCAGGATACTGGTCAGGCAATAATTTTCCAGCCGGGCATCAGTCAATATTGGCAAATGCAGTGTTATGCCCCTCACTTTAAAAAGATGTTGTTGTCATATTTTGCACCCCTGGGAGAATCCAGGCAGGGACTAAGTATTCCTCTGTGTTCTGAAAGGATTGGAACACTGTGAAAGAGACTGCAGTCTAAATGCTAAATCCTTTCTCATCACAGACCTTCCACAGCAAATGAGGCAGGGGTCCTACAGACAACAGCCTCCTTCATTACGTAGCCCTGAGTCATCCCCAGAGCATGGTCCGTCCTGAGCAGCAAATGAGGCAGGGGTCCTGTGCAAAGAATATTATGTGTTCATGTAATTAAAGACTGGCTCATAATGCCTAATTAGGCTGACTGGGAGAACTTGGCTGAGAGACGCAGTGGCAGAACTGAGCTAGTGTTTGCCAGTCCAAAGCTCCTCAACAGTAATTAATCCCTAAATGTCCAATTGTTCAGAGTTCAAGGAAACACCTCCTACCACTGTACTTTGTGTTCCTGTTAAGCAAGGAGAGACGGCAGGGCGTGTGCCCGCATTCTGTAAGAGCGACACGCCTGGGGTGTTGTTAGGAACTAGACTGAAGGTTGAGTATAATTATTAACCATCTAAGTGTCCCAGGGTTGCACAATAGCCCCTGTCTCAGAATGCCTTGTTGCAATTGTACATTTGCTTTATGTTTCTAAAGATAAATACAGAATTCTTTTAAATATATGCATTCTAGTAAAGAGCTGTTTGTTCCCCTGCCAAGGTAGCTCATGACATAAGGCTGAAAGCCATTAGTAAAAGGGGGAGGAAATTAAATATATAGAACCAGAGCCTTAGCTGGAGTCAATCAGTGTAGCACCATTGAAGTCAACAGAGCTATGCCTATTTACACTAGCTATGGAGATGGCCCAGGGGTTTTTCCTTTGTCCTGATGTTGATAAAAAATGACCGCTGTGCTAATTTAAAAGTCTTACTTGTTTACTGGTTATTTTCATTTGTTGGTATGTGTCTTGAAAAGTCATTGAGGGGGAAAAAATGGGTTTAGAATTTCAAATGGCCGTATGTGGTCGACCTGCTTTAGGTCATTTGCCACCGCAGCACCTTTCGCTGTAAACCCTTCTGGGAAGACTGGCCATTCCAAGTCAGATGGGTGGTTTTGAAAAGGCAGGTGGTTGTTGTGGAGGCACTCCAGGAAGCACAAGTAAGTTGCAGCATCAGGTGTCATCCAGAGAGGGGAGGGAGTTATGTGTCATGCCCTTTGTGTCCTCATATGCGTTTTTAGAGAGATTCCTTTTTTTTTTTTTTAACCCAGCTTTTCAGCTAGGTGTGGCAGAGGCTGGAGCCAGGGCTCTGAAGCCAAGGGAAGAGGATGGGGTTCAAAGCCTGAGCTCCAGCCTGAACTGCAGCATCAAAGCACTGTCTATACAGCTATTTTTGGAGTGCTAGCGCTAACCCGAGTCTGTCGACCTGGGCTGGGACGCTCGCTGCTGTGGGCTCCAAAATGCTGGGTAGACATTAGTAGCCATCTTAATTATCACTTCAAAAAGTTTTTTTTACTCCTGCTGATGATAGCTCATCTCAATTGATTAGACTTTTCCTGTTGTTATGCATACTTCCACCTTTTCATGTGCTCTGTCTGTATAAATATCTCCTGTCTGTGTGTTCCATTCTATGCATCCGAAGAAGTGAGCTGTAGCTCACGAAAGCTCATGCTGAAATAAATTTGTTAGTCTCTAAGGTGCCACAAGTACTCCTGTTCTTTTTGCGGATACAGACTAACACGGCTGCTACTCTGAAATTAGTGTTATTGTGAAGCCTGGGTAGCTGAGCAGGTTCCGTGAGAATGCCAGGGGGCCCAGGAATGCGCCTCAGGGCCACCGCTAGCGCCTCAGAACTGCCGTATCATTATTTACTTATTAGTTGTATTATAGTAGCACCTAGATGCCCCAGCTAAGACCAGGACCTCATTGTGCTAGGCACTGTACAACCCCATAGTGAGAGCCAGCCCCTGCCCTAAAAGCTTACAATTTAAATACACAAGACAGACGAAGGGTGTGAAGGGAAGGTCAAGAGGAAGGGATTTGACCAAGGGCACACAGCGGACAGGAACAGAACTCAAGTCTCCTTAGTCCCACTCTAGTGCCCCACCCACTAGACCACACAGAATAGTTTCTGTGAGTAACTGAACTTCTTTCCCTACGTGCAATGAAGGAGAAGGACCAGAGGCCCTATATTGTGATGGACTCTCTGGGCTTGCTCCATTCCCAGCCCCAGAGACCCACAGCTCACTGGCATAGAGTGGGCCTCTGCCAATATCTAAATCTGGGGCCAAATTTGAGCTGCTGATCTGGTTCATAATTAACAACTACTGTGTAATTCCTAAAAACGTTTATTGGGGCATGCAAACCCTTCAGGGCCGGCCAGATGAATCCCGGCTTTCTGGCCAGAAGCATTTTCTACAGGAAGGCTAGTCCCCAAAAGCCAGACTGAAAGTTATGGTATATATGTAGGACACTGACACAGGAAACCAAACTCCATGATTTTAGAGACTTCCAGTTATCCAGCTCTAGAGCCTACACAGGCCTGTGGTACTCCTGGCAGGGCTGGAACAGACCCTCTCATGATTATATT